>NC_134562.1:32981603-34229407 GCF_025594145.1 Primulina tabacum
TTTCTTCTAGCTAATAATTAGAATAGAAAGATTGACAGTATTTTTTTTGTCCCCCAAATATTGTGCTTCTAAGTTCTATGTTGTGAAATTTAGCAATGTATCCCTTCTCTGCTTAAATTTTTGTGTATAAATATATAACATAATCTAATTAACTTAACTCTAATTATTTATGATCTATGTGGAATAATACTTATTTATAACATGTAATTCCAATAATATAATTTATAATTATTGTAATAAAATTAAGTATAGTTATTATTATTACTTAAAACTATTACGATGCGGTCATAAAGTTCTCGGTATCCAATAAGTACAATAATACAATTAATAATATAACTACTGTGATTACTTAAAATTATTATAATTAACTGACAATAATAAATATAATAAACAAAAAAATAATTCAAAGACTTACGTACGCTAAATGCACTGAAGTCGCCGAATGAAATTCTCGCAAAATCGGAATAACTAGCTGAATGAAAGTGAGACCGAAGGAAAAAAAAAAATTGATGCGAATGAAAGAAATTCTCCTGGAAGATGCTCAATTTAGTCACGGATTCTAATAATCCGTGACAGTCTGCCACGGATTCAGAATCCGTGGCAGACTCACGGATTCTTAGAATTCGTGACCACTGCTTTTTCTTTTTTTTTTTTAGTTTTTTAATTTTTTTTAAAAAAATGTCAGAATCCGGGACAGTGAGTCTCGGATTGCAATATTTTTGTAAAACTCCCCACTTTACCACATTATTATAATGAATTAATTAATTTATAATATTTTTTAAAAAAAAGCCTAATTTCCCATGTGGTACGTGGAATTTCTCAAAGATGACGTGGAAGAGGACACAAATTCCCAAGCCAACTCATTCCTCGACTCTCACAAACCTAAGCTTATATTTCAAAGGTACGGTGATAATAATCTAGTCGGTTGATCTTGGATTGATTGCCTTTTCTTTCTTCTTTCTTTCTTATTATTTTTAAAAATAAAAATAAAAAAGACAAACCCATTTTCGCGACAGCTTTGATCTCTCCGAACAAACTCCGTTCTTTAAAATTAAGGCAAGGAATATTTGATTCTTGGGATTTTTCTGTTTCAGCCCCGATGAAGCTTAAACTGATTTTTGTTGTGATTTTGGATGCAGATGAGGCTTTCAACGGTAACGGTGGCGGTGGCGGTGATTTTGTCTATTTTGGAAGGTAGTATGGGGATAAGATTTGTGATTGATCGAGAGGAGTGCATCTCCCACAAGGTGGAATATGGGAATACTGTGCATTTTTCATTCGTCGTCATTAAATCAGAGGGTTCTTGGCATTACAGTGAAGATGGCGTGGACCTTGTGGTAATTCTATCTTTATTTAAATATGTAATTTATTCTTTTATCCCGTTCTCTTTTTTCCTGGGTAGAAATGGGGTCTTTGTTTGAATGAGATGTTGAGTTTCTGTTCATAATAAATATTTTCATGATATCGAGAATTTTGTGAATCAACATCCTTGCTTATATTCATCATTTCAATTTCTGCTGAACATTGATGAACCAACATAACCGATCCTTATTTTTCTCTTAAAACACTAATTTTACTTTTCTCAATTATGACCACTTGAAACAAATTTGTAGCACGGTTTAGATTCTCACCAACATTTTTAGCTTGTCTTGTCCTTGGGAATGCCGACACAATGTCACGAGTGTAGACAAAATGTTACAGCCTCAGCTACTCAAATTTGAGAGTTGAGACTACTAGCATCCCAGTATTTATAAAATCAGAGAGAAATTATCCCAGTGGATGTTTATTGCTAGTATTCTGTAGCTTTTGTTGAATAATTGTGCTTTTGTAAGTTGTTTTGGATATATTTCTCATTTTACGAGAAACTTCTTGCTAAATGTTTTATAGAGTATGTTTGCTTGTTCTAGGAATGACAGATTTGTCTTTCATCGAATTATCCATGTGAAAGATTTATATCTTGATTTATATTTCCAAAATAACTGTTTGTTTATATTCATTAAAAGATTTTTTTCTCATAAAAGAAATATTATTCAGGTGAAGGGACCAGATGGTTCACAGGTCCACGATGTTCGTGACAAGACAAGTGAGAAGCACGAGTTCGTGGCCTATCATCAAGGAGTTTACCGATTTTGTTTCACCAACAAATCTCCTTATCATGAAACCATAGACTTTGACGTCCACGCTGGCCATTTCTATTACCATGATGAGCATGCTAAAGATGGTGATTGTTTCTTCACTTTCTTTTTGTTGTGATGAATAATTTAGAATATTAACTCAAGCATGTGATTTGTTGGCATATGCAGAGCATTTTAAACCTCTTTTCGATCATATTGGCAAGTTGGAGGAAGCTTTGTACAATATTCAGTTTGAGCAACACTGGCTTGAGGCTCAGACTGATCGACAGGCAATCGGTGAATTTACTTATTGTTACATCTTTCGGACTGATTTTGGCGGTCTTTGCTATTTTATATTCATTCAATTAAAAATATGTGACATCATTTTCATTACTTTTATTATGAATTTCTTGCGTCATATGGCCCAAACACCTGTGCCTGGAAAACCAAAATCGTCACTGATTCATGAGCTTATGTGCATTCACAGTGAACTTCGTGTATTATGTGTTTACTAAATTTTGGTCTCCATCTGGAGTATCAGTTTGTCTCTGAAAGAGTTCGAGAAAAACTAGTCTCAACTAATTATCCTATTCTTCTCACCAAATATAAGGTGCTGTTCTTTTATCCTAAATGCTTGGCGTTGAGGAAAAATGTAAAAATTTTCAAGATGATTTACAAAAGTTCTTTGTTTTCCTTTCAATTTTCTGCTGAACTTAAACCAAACTCGAGAGAAGGGTTTGCTGTCCAGTCTTCTCTACTTTTTCCGTTTTTCCTCGAAAAAACCTTGAATTTAAGTGGACTCTTATAGTGTATAACTTGTATGATTGAGGATGCTTCTCATGTATGGCTTCTGGTTGTTATCCACCCATAACCATTTATACATTGGCTACACATTTACTGACTATCAGCTGTAGTCACTCCTTAGATAGCTGAATAATTAAAGTTGATTTTCGAATTGGTTGAGCAGTGAATGAGAAAATGGGCAAACGTGCTATCCAAAAAGCTTTATTCGAATCGGCAGCTCTGATAGGAGCAAGTGTTTTGCAAGTCTACATTTTGCGCCGTTTATTTGAAAGAAAGCTAGGGGTATCCAGAGTTTAACGTCATATTGCCAGTGCCTGACCGGCAGCAGAATTCTAGGTTCGAGATACACCTCTTGTTCTCTTTTCGGAAACAACATATCTTGGAGTAGATTTACATTTGAAAACCTGTTTCAAGATCAGTCATGTCCTTACCATGACAAGATTTTTGTTGAAATGTTATTACTTATTAGCAGACATTCTTGTAAAGTATGGCCAATATTAAATTCTAAGTGGTCTGCCTCGGTTTTACCATATTTTTAATGGGCTGTTTTGTAACAACACGATTCTCGACTTATCTATGAAAGTAAAAATTTAGAATATTTTAATGGTGACAGGAAGCTTAGAGCTGTTGTAAACAATTAATGCCTATTTTCTAGAGATAAGTAAACCAAAATGTAGGATTTTGAAAACTTGGGAAAGGATGTTCACAAACACATGTAAACTAGTAAAACTGTGATTAACTGGAGGAGCAAATCTATATCTATATAAATATACGGATTGAATTGTGATTTTACTCTATTGTGCTCATTAATTAGTTGTCATCATTAAATTTGTATCATTTTTTTCCTCATCTTTAATTGGTTATCCTTGTATTTATTTAATTGACTCTTTCACTCATTTTCATGCATGTACACTTTCTCTTTCACTCACTTTTATATATACATATTTGATCACCTCATTTTTATCATCAAATTGTTGCACAACAGTAAATAATTGTTAAACATCTCAACTTCTTTTTCACTAAAAAAAAAAACATTTCCAGTGACATATGTTATAGTACCTATAGTTATTTGTATTCTGAAATTTATAAACACAATCATACTCACGTATTTTACCATCGAATTAATCTTCTGTGAGAAGTGCTTGATGGGCTTGTTTTAATATTCTGGTTCAATTCTTTGGTGGAATATTGATATGATAGATTCATATTTCATTTCACAATGCTTATATTATGTTTTCTACATGTTTGATCGATTGAAAACTTACATACACATATGATAGTGTTTTAAAAGTAGATATCTTCTGTTCATATGATTTTTATCATTCGAACAATCTACTCTAGAAACGATGTCATCTTCATTAATTGAAATTTTACAGTGATGATTTATCATTGTATCTTTTTATGTAAAACTGCATAACACAAATTATCAAAAAATTTATTTTATTCTTTTAATAGTTCTTTAAAAATTCGCGAATTATATATACACTCCACAATAATTACATAAAAAATGGAAAAAAAACAATAATTAGTTTATTTAATCAATTTGATTAAAGTACTACTTTCACCCAGTTTTTCATAAAAAAAATTCAATTATAATTTGATAATTAACGTTTCTACAAGAAAATATCAACTAAATCAGATCGATCAAATTATTTTTCCCTCAACAAATTTGATGTTCAAACTAATTTATAATATTTTTATTTAACATAGAGTACGATCATTTAAAATTATCTTATATTACCATTTTTTGTCTCATAAACGTTGAACCACTGTTAAAAAATTAATAATTGATTCTTCATTTAATTATTTTACATATAAATTAATTTATATATGAAGCACAAAAAGTGATAAAAAAAATTAAAATTTTTAGTTAGCCAATATCATGAATGCAAAATAAGTTCTGCGTAAGTTCCCTTATCTTGAATAAATAATTTTTCGAACTGAAAATAGAAGTCATATTTCTCAGTATGTTGTAAAACAAACTTTCTTACTTCGTTTCCTAAATGTTTTTTTTTTAGCAAAAATAACTAATGTGTGGTGTAAATCGAAAAAATGAAACAGATGCACAACATTTACAAACTACGCCTACAACTGCAATGATTCTTAACCCACTATGTGACATCACCAAAAAAATACAAACATGGTACATATTTCTGAATTTCTAACTCTTCGTATTTTTGAGTTATACATTTCATTGTATAAATTGTATGAACTTACTTATTTATTCACAAAAATTATTCTAGCATGACAGCTTTCTTTTTAAATATATAAAATGATGTTAGAAACTAGATAAAAACACTGGAAATTTTGTTTGTTATAATATATGAATGATTAAAGACTATTATATATAATAAATTTGTAGGTTGGATGCAGACCAAAAACAAGACAAGTTAAAAGAACTTTGAGTTACGAAGACACTCATAGACGCCAAACAAGTGACATTAGATGATGTAACAAAAAACCGAGCTATGTTGACGGATGTACTGCATTTACTATTTATGAATCTTAATAGTTTTAATTACTAAAATGATACAAAACAAAAACCAGATAATTTGCCCATGCTAAATATTAAAAGTTTTAACAACTAACATTCAAACTAAACCAAGATTCGAAATGCTTCTTATTTTTACATAGAACAACTACATTTGATACGGAGCAAAATAAAGGAAATCGAAAACAAAGCTACTCCATGGTATGAAACATGTGATCATTGTTTCCAAGCTGCTACAAAAACAAACAACAAAGCAAGTTGTGTCAATTGCATCAACTATCCAATTAAGATCATTCCAAGGTAATAAAAAATACCAATACCCAACCCAAGTTTTATATCACAGTAAAAAAAAAAGAGATGATCACTACTTTACTTCTTTATGTTGCAGGTATAGAATAACAATCACAATTGAAGATGGGAATAAGACGGTAAGAATAACATTATTAGGAAAAGTTGCGGCATCTTTTGTTGGATGTTCTATTGAAGATTTCATTCAAATTCATGACCAGGTATAAAAAAAAACAAACAAATGATTTTATATCTACATAAATAAAATATTTAGATTTTCAATCTAACAATAAAAATTTGCAATGCAAAATTTACCAAATAACCCATATAAAGATTTGCTAATTAAGTCAACCAAGCTCCACACATTCTTGTTCAAGTTGGATAATTTAGTAGAAATATATGATGGAGTGTTAAAGATTGTGGCAAAAAGCTATTGAGATACATGATAATTATCCAACAACAAATGTCAATATCAGGAAACGGAGATCTCGGAAGATTATCAAGCAAACTAAACAAAGCAATGTACCGCCAAAGGTAGAAAAGTCAAATGAATTAAGCATCAACAGAAACATAAAGATCCATGAAGATGAAGATGAAGATGAAGATGAAATAGAGATTCGAGATGACGAACCAATTGACGCCTACAAAAAAAGAGCTAAGAAGATAAAAATCGATGGGTACAAAAAGATTTCAGGGGGTCTTCAAATCAAAGACAAGAAAATGTCATGATTTTATTTGTTACCAAATAATTATTTATTAATCTATTAATAGTTATTCTTATTGCAAAAATAATTCCAACATATTTAAATAAGATTATTATATACAAATTATCTCTATTTCTCTACGTGCAACGCACGTGTATTTATCTAGTATTCTGTAAATAAATACAAGAAAGAGAGCAAAAGCAATGTCAAACATAGAATTGGCTTAATTGCGATCAATCAGAGAACTTAAACACATGTTTTCTCCCCTCCAGGTTTGCATGATTCATTCTCCAACACCACAATTTACAGAACACAAAAAGGAGTACTCTCATGCCTGAAACCATACCTCAGCTCCGCTTGGGAGACGTTTTGTTTCCGCTCTGTTATGATTATCAGCTCTCGTACACATTTCAGTTGTAAACTACTGAAGATTCCAGACTCGGGCTCGACATGCAACACCACCTTTTTTACTGCAAATGAAGCATACCAGTAGTTAGCTTAGACTGTTAATACCAGATGAATTAAAAAGTTCAATAATATTAGCGAAGTCGTCAAAAATTTAATTTGCCTCCGTTCAAATAGAATGAAAACAGGAGAAAGGGCCAGTAGACAATACCCAAATAGGAAATGTGCAAAACATGAAACTATAAGATCTTCCACAACAGAGTTGTACAAATCCAGGGAAAAAAACAACTGTCATTGCAAGTTATTTTTCTGGCACACGGGCAGAAGATGTTCACAGTAACGATTCAATGTTTTTAACAGAACAATGTCTAACGCAATAACTAACAGCCTGAGGTTTAAAAGGTTCCGGCCCATGCTTTGCATTTGTATCCACCTTCGCAGGAGAATCTGGCTTTCCACCAGTCTTCTTCTCATCCCTGGCTTTGTCAAAAAATGACAGTGAAACTCTCTGCAGATGTTGGGTCATTAACGTCCCATTCACCAAACTTTGGTAAAGGTCGGGCTTTCTCCTGCAAAAAGTTTAAGATAAAATTCAACAGGTTTTACAAGGAAATACTCAAGTTTCATGACTACATTTCTTACTAAGAGATAAGTACTTGAAGCTAAACTAAAGACCAGCTACAAAAACCAAAGAAAAAACTCATAGAAGACTACAGATTATAGACATCTTTAACATGCATTTACAATCAGATCATGAAAAATCTTTTGAGCAATAAAATCTGTTCCTGAGGATCTACAATGCAGCCATCCAGGTTTCAATAAGACCAATTCACTGTGTAAGTTCACTGAAAACATTCGATCAAAGCCATGATATGATAACTTTCTTTATAGAGACCAAATATCCATTTTCTGAGCTACAACCCAATCAGATAATCCGTCAGTCGATCACTCCCTTGTCGCAGAACAAATTTTACGGATTCCCAATCCATATCCGGTCACCAGAAGGAATGTTTTTTGTGTGCTTCAATCTTAAAAACACAACATACCGATTGTGAAGTAAAAAAACAAAGTCCAAGTCAAGACTTTTTCATTTGTCCAGGGAACCAATTTACAGACTTGAAGTTGCAAAAATATAACATGTTTCAAAATTACAAGACTAATCTCCAGGCACTAAACCTATAAACACCATCAGCACCATTCCAGTACACAGGTCACGTTACGCAGTTGGCCTAGTACCTTTCGAATCCTTCACGATTTTGGTTCCTCGTTGTGGCACGAGGTATTGGTTAAATCTAAATCCTATATTTCTATCAAGTTATGCAATTTTAATAGTAATCGTGTTGAAGTTCAAATATACACAAGATCTGTGTCATCTGAAATCCATCCATCAAATCTTTCTCCAAATCAAATATATCGATTCAAGCTCCACTTGTTCAATTTCTTCATTGTTAGAACTAACTAAATAAATAATTCAATGAATTATAGAACCAAATTATAAAATTAGAAATTCCTACCAAATGTTTCCAAACCACAAATTAAAGTCTAGCTTTATTAAATAAAGCAAAAAATACTTGCAAGTTTCAACACACTATTTTTGACTTAATCATACCTTGTGAGCTTATATATAATAAATTATAACCAATAAAAGTTTAATGTTTCCTTTACACTAATGATGCCATTAAAGTAAGGGTTAATTAGTGATGCAAACCCCCTGTATTAAGGAAAGAAAATGACAAACGTACGCCACATAGGAGACAATGACTATGACTTCAATTTGGAGATTAGACCAGACTAATCCTTGTAATTGTCGTACGAAAACAATAATTATATAGCTAAATATGGGACTACTTAAGAAACAAAAATTAGTTCAACTAATAAGAATAATATAATGAAACAGTGGGAGCCAAAACAGTCTTCAAACATAATTAAATTAGTCACGACACTTTTCGAGATTATGATATTTAATATTCGTTATCTAACCATACTTGGTAATCGCATGCAAGCTCATACAGCGAGAATGAAATTTGAGTATGTTTTTTGTGAGACGGTACCATGGATCTTTATTCGTAAGATGTGTCAATCATATCTATATTTACAATAAAATTATTTTTTTATGGGTGATACAAATAGAATATTATTTTCACAAAATTGACTCGTGAGACCGTAAAACATGAGTTTTTGTGAAATTTTTTAATGATACGTGTAAATTTTTTTTTTAATAAAATAAATCCCACCCTGAATAAGTTTAACCTCTTAGAAAACATGGTTCCTAGTACATATTGTACATGTACGTGTTTTGCGTTTGTACAATTGATTTTTTTTATGGGTAATTTTTTTTTGAAGTAAAGTAAAATTTTATATAGAAAACTACCAACAATAATATTGAAACTACTTAGTATTATTTTGTTGTAGTTCGTAAAATTATTGTTTAGAAAATGTGTGATTTTTTCCAAAAAATAATGATGTGATTATATTAAAAATATTTGTAATTGTATAAATAATATGTAATTTTTGTATAAAGAATTTAGCAAATTATATTAAATGTATGTGAAATTTATTTTGTAGGATAGTGGTAGTATCGTCATTTGAAAAGTAATTTGTTTAGTGGAATAAAGTTAATATAATTATATATATAATTTTTATTTATTTATTTTGGACAATGCGATGTTCATTCTCTTGATAATTAATTAGTCCTTTTGGAGAGAAAAAAAAATCTGTACTGATTATTACATGGACATTTAGGAAACTGTCTCCACACGACGTGAGGCCGTACTAAATCTCATTATATGATGAGCTGTAGATTTTCTTCGACCGTATTTTTTTATGTAGATTTTCTTCGACCGTATTTTTTTAAAAAAAATACGGTAGAAAATATTACGGGCAAATTGAATTCAATGTTACAAGAACAACTCGATGCAAATTAATATGGGAAAACTGCATTATTAGATATATATGTTTATCCATCTGCGATTTTTATAATGTTATCAAAATTTGGTTTTTGTTTGTTATCTTTCTTATTTTGACAGTTTCAATCTTTTTTCCGACATTCATAGCTCTGATATAATGTTGATGTGTAAGAGTTACATCAACGTTTTCGATGTAAAAAAACTAAAATTGCAAAAAAAATAAAATAAAACATACAGTATTAAAACTAAAATAATAATACAGAATACCAAAATCTTTAAGCAACAAACAAATAACACAAAAATTGCTGTTTTTCCAAATATTTTATCTTTTCAACTTCAGGTCATTTAATTCTTAAAAAAAAAACGGATTTATCATAATTACAACAACGATTTAAAGAATATATATCAGCATTAATATTATTTAATATAGAACTAGTAATTATTCGAGTTATGTCATAAAATATGTTTCAATTAATTGCATTTTAACTCGAACCAATGGTATAAATTGATTTGTGATTGGTTCTTTTAATTAATAAATCAATAAGACTATAATTTTAAGATATACAAATTATAATCGAAATTTAATCAATTAATTAAAACATTATAATTATTACTATTATTATTGCTCGGTATCTCCTTATCTCTCGGAAAGAGCTGTTGACATCTTAGAATGCATGATATTAACCATATCAGCTACTTGAAAAAAATAAATTAATAAACAATATACTTTGTCTTAATTCTAAGAGACTAGATATTAATATTTACTATGTAATTGATATGTGTGCAATCAAATTAATTATATGAAAAAAAAATAATTTTTTGTATCTCAAAATACAAATGAGTTTTTTTTTTAAAATTTTTATTTTTATGTATATACAAAAACTCTTATGAGGCTGATTTTATGATCTGATCTGATACATGAAAAATATTAATTTTCATACAAAAAGTATTAGTTTAATAGAATATCGGGTCGACCTGTCTAAATGATATGAGATCGTATCACGTGACACCTACTCATATGTATAAAAGTCAGAAGAAAAAAGTATTGTATGAGATTATGCCTAAGAGCTAGGGGAAAAAGTTATATTTCCTTATATTTTATGTTAGCAGTGTCCAATAATTCAATCTGTTTCTAAAGATAATATATAATTGTACAGATAAGATAGAATAAAAATATGAAAGAAGTGAACCGGCCTCAATGGTTACCCCTTTCATGTGAGACCTCCCAAGCAGTATTACAAAAACTTGAAGCAATAAACAATTAAGGATTGATGTCTTGAAATGGAGGCTGATCACATGCCACGTTCTTGAAAGGATGTATTGAGTTTCAAATTCATCTTTAAAGATGCTCCACTATCTCCCACGCTCTCTATATACATTATTATACCAAAATTTTAAAATATATATAGTTTTGATATGTTGTTCACCTACCGTGTTCATCAGTGATGTGCTATTCATCTATTGTATATGATGAAACATATCCAAATTATATATCTATTAGAGAAATACACCTCATTGATAGACATAGATCTTACATGTTTTGAGATGAGATTCAGTATTCTTCACAAGTTTATCTAAGTGTGGTTGTGACTATATCGGAAGTGTTATTCCTAATATATCATATAACAACCCCTTACATGATATTCTTTAATAGAATTTTTTTTCTCCTCCTCTCTAAATGAGATGAATCTTACTTGTTTTGAGATGATATTTAATCTCTGCACAAGTTCATCTAAGTGTGGTTTTAGCCATATCGAAAGTGTTATTCCTGATATATCATATGACAACCCCTTACATGATATTCGTTAATAGATTTTTTTTTTCTCCTCCTCTCTAAATGAGATGGATCTTACTTGTTCTAAGATGAGATTTAGTACTTTGCACAAGTTCATCCAAGTGTTGTTTTTCCGATATAGCATATGCCAACCCTTTACTTTTACTCCTTAATAGATTTATTTCTCTCTCTCTAAATGGCAGCGTAAACCAATCGGAACAAACATGAGGTGTCATATTGCAAATATGGATTGGATAATTCTATATATAAAAGGAATCTAAATGCCAAAAATGAAAATACTTGGAAATGTCTAACATCAATTATATACTTTAAATATAAATACTAACCAACCGATTGGTAACTAAAATACCAAATGAAAAATAATGGAAATCTAGCCGATAGTATATATAAATCAACTTCTTCCAAAGGGACTTTTTCTTCTTTCACCAAATGTGACGTCACGAAATTGTGGGGGTAAGAAAGTTAATTTTCTCATGGAAATTCACATACGTAACCAATGAAAACTTTTACAAGGTACTTTGCTCAGACCTATTAAGCCCCTGATGGATTGTTTCACCCTGCCCATGCAGGCAGTGTCTGCACGGACAATGAACGGCCCAGATCACTCATGCCTCCATGTAAAAAAAAAAAAAAATTGATTCAAAAAATCCGAAACGTTGGATCGACCCTTGTGGGCACTGCCAGCAAGGGTAGGGTCGAGTAAACCCAGATGATCATCCCCTCCCAAGCAGTCCTTTTCACATCTAAATAAATAATAATAATCTATAATATATATTTATAAAAGAAATAGGTATAATGTGAGACGTCAAATAAATCTAACTACATGAGACGAGTCAACTTGATTTTTATTCACAACGAAAAATAATAATTTTTCCATAAAAAGAAAAAAAATTATAGATCAGATCGTTCAGATATCCGTCTCACAAAAATTGACCCATGAGACGATCTCATATGAGTTTTTGTGTTTTAAAATAGTTAATGTTGTAGAAGTAATTTATTGTTGCGATAATTTATGAATACAATTGTTTATATCATCAAATTTACGAGTCTCCCGAATCGAATCCGCCTCAAAAGTGGTAGAGAAAGCTATCTTCTCGTATGCAAAATATAATCGATAAAGTCTATATATATGGTTGGGAGAAAGTGACAATTTCAAACCATATAATATTAATATTACTATATGTTGATTATTTTTTATATAGGTGGCGCATTTTTTCTCTTCTTTTAAGGTGATTGTTGTCACTTTGTTTCTCTTTTTTTGTTTGGTTTGTCTTAAATTAATTCTCTTGTATCTGAGGATTTGGCTCACACATCTTTTGCTTTGCCACTTTTTTTTCCTTCCATTGTGGTATTTTGTCCAGTGGCCAATATGTATATCTCTGGAAGATTTACTTCTATCCATCGTATGAGAACATCGACGAATAGCGTAGCTCATCGTTTAGCTCTTATTATTTTTGAATTATCGTCGAATGTCGACTGGTATAATGGAATATGTTTTCTTGACTTTGTAAAATTGTAACTCATGATCTGTTTGTATAAATTTACGGTTTCACTTCAAAAAAAAAAAAAATTATCTGGTGTAGATTTGGTTATGTCGAGTAACAATCAACCTTATAATATGGCCAAAATTGTTCACAAGTTTATGTTTTTTTTCTTGATTAAAGTAAATATAGTAATTGAAAGGAAAAATATTAACTTGTCACTTTTAATATTGAACGGTTTTTTCTCCTAATATTTTAAGAGTATGTTTCTTGTGATATTTAATATTGAACGGTCTCAAAGATATTTATTCTTGAGACTGTCAAACATGTTCATATTTAGAGTAAAAATTAATATTTTTGGAATAAAAAATAATATTTTTTTAGATGTGGTCCAAATAGAATTTGTATCACAAAATTGATCTGTGAGATCGTCTCACGAGAGTTTTTGATATTGTAAATGTTATGGGGTCCATTGGCATTGGAATAGATATGAGATGAAATGATAATCGAAATACAAGAAATTTAGCTTGGTGGGGAAAGTTGGGTGATTTTTCACTCGAAACGTGAATGAGTTGGTCTCGTGGTCGGTTAGGGTAAGCATTTAGATTGAATTTATCGATCAAGATTAAAGTTGTACGATTTTTTGACCCTTTTTGGTTAGCATTCATTTAGTCCATCTGCTTGATGATACCTTCAAACCAAGATATTTCCCTTTTCAATAGAAATTATACATCAATCAAGGCAAGCTGGACGGCCGACACCATTACAATATACTTAGATTTTTATTTTTTTTTAAAAAAAGTCCGAGACTAATCCGAATGTTTGAGTTGGTGGAATAAATAAAATAGTCGCTAAATGTTCACTAGTTTGATTCTTTCTACCAATATTTTCTAGAACGAGTTTGTCACACATGATTTACTTAGGGATGTAAATGAACCAAACCGTTTGCGAGCTACTCGAAGCTCGGTTCGATAAAAAGCTTGTTTGAGTTCGTTTATTAATAATATCAAGCCAAGCTCAAGCTCGATTTTGAGCTCGAAATTATAATCAAACCACGCTCAAGCATAAAGATATTCGGCTCGTGAGCTCGCAAACATGTTCGATAACTCACGAGCTCGAGTTCGGCTCGTTTAGGTGGCTCGTAAGCTCGAGCTCGACTCGTTTACGTGGCTCGTAAGCTTGAGCTTGGCTTATTTGTTGAGTTAACAAATAAAAATATTATTACTAATGTCAATGGAAGGAATTGAACACAAGACAAATAAAAATATTAGTACTAATGTTATTATGGACTTTGCAGGATAGTTGACTAGTTGTTATTGGAGATGATTTTGTAATTCCTGATTTTAATGGATTCTCTAACGTCCTCCCTACTTTCTCACCATACTTAGTTGAAATATTAAAGGGGTGAAATTATTTCATTGTTATTTATATGATGATATCAGTGTATGATGAATATTCTAGATGTATTATTTTGGAATGTTCAATAATATACTGGTTTATGTTTTTTTAGCTCTTATTTGTGTCGTTTTGGTTATTTATGAATGAATTTATATTTTATGTCTGATTTAAAATTAGTTTATAGATATATTTAATTTTTAACAAGCTCGAATCAAGCTCAAAATCGAGCTCAATTTATGCTTTACGAGCTCGAAAACGAGCCGAGCTCAAGCCAAGCTTGTTAAACATACTAAACGCGCTATTAATGAATCGAGCTCGAGCTCGGCTTCATTAACATGCTAATCGAGCTTTTAACGAGCCGAGCTCGAGCTTTTCCCGAGCTTGGTAATTTCGAAACAAACCGAGCTCGAGCCACATAATAAAAGCTCGAATCAAGCTCGAGCCGAGCTGTCGAGCTCGAGCCTCAAACAATCTTAAACGAGCCAAGCTCAAGCCTGATACTGTTTGGTTTGGTTTGGATCGTTTACATCCCTAGATTTACCTATTGCGGTTTATCTGACTAGCCAGGTTTGCGATCTCCTGCGTTAAACTCGAGGGATTACTTTGTGCACACCGAAAGATAGCGGCCGTGGATTTTCCATCAAAATTTTTCTTTTTTTGGGATCAAATTCATACTTGTATCACTTGAATTTTTATTTTTATTTTTATTCGTAACTTAATACAAAATCAGCCCACACATTTAAAATCTATCGAGATTTTAAGTTGTATTTGGATGGATGCATTCTAAACTAATGATCTTAAATCTATAATAACAAATACATTGCTTTATTTGGATAAATCCACTTGACATTATATTCCAAAATCAAATAAGTTATTGTTTGAGTAAATTCATTCAAATATAATACATATCTTCCGATTCAAACGCAACCTTATCTATTCATTTTTACATTTCATAGCAAGGTGCAAATTCATAAATTTATATTAAAAGGCCGGCATTGGACAAAATTAGTATTATTTAATTTTATCACCGAAGCGGGGGATATAATCAACGAAAAGTCTCTGAAATTATGTTCACGTTTAAGAAATCATAGCTAACATAAACATTTATGCATGCATGTGCCCTCAACCCCCTTCTTGTGCTTACCACTTTTCACTTAGAATCTGGACCATCCTATTACCATTTTTATTTTTAAAAAATAAAATCAATGGAAATGAATCGCTTCACACTTTGTGATTTGTTTATGGATAAAATTGTATTTTTGGTCATGTAATTTGCACATTTTTGGGAAAAAAACTTGTGTGAGACGGTCTCACGGGTGGTATTTTGTGAGACAGATATTTTATTTGGATCATCCATGAAAAAATATTATTTTTATGCTAAGAGTGTTATTCTTTATTGTGAATATTGGTAGGGTTGACCCGTCTCACAGATAAAGATTCGTGAGACCGTCTCACAGATAAAGATTCGTGAGACCGTCTCACAAGAAACCTACTTTTTTTCGGTCATGTTATGCAGAAATTTTATTTTTAGTCTTGTAACTTGTATTGTATAAGTTTTTCATTTTTTATCATTTGATTTGTATGTCGTATTGAAGGGTAAAAACCATGGTGTAAAGTAGCCAAAAAGCACATAATATATGTAACAGAAATGGTGCGTACGTATCTCATTTATACTAATCGATTCTAAGTCATTTAGCCAATGAATTGAACTTTTCGTAATTCGGAAAATGTTTGTTTAACATTTTTATAAACCCAAAATTCATGTCTAAACACACTAAAATACAAAAGGGATAGCTATCTAACTATAAATATAATGTGGAAGCAACAAAATATATATAATATATAGAGCATGTTTCTTGTGAGACAATCTCATAGATTTTTATTCGTGAGACAAGTAAATTTTGTCCATATTTACAATAAAAAATAATAATTTTTCATAAATGACCCAAATAGAATATTTGTCTCATAAAATTGACTTATGAGATCGTGTCACAAGAATTTTTGTACAGTATAATTTGTTAGAACGGAAGATGTATCCAAACTATTGGTTTTCCATTCCGAAAACATCATAGAGATTGAGCCATCTAAAACAGACCAATATAATTATAATATTCAATAATTCATCCTTAACAATAACAACCGCAGCACAATGTTTCCACCATTTTGTAATATAAACAAACACAAAGTATTGGATGAAACATTTGGCATTTTTTACAAAAAATTTATTGTTTTTAAATTTGTTTTAAGAACAAATACGTGTTTGGATAAATATTTTTAAAAACTTTTTTATATTTAAAAATAATATGTTTTATTTTCATCATTGTCTTCATTTATAAAAACATAAAAAACACCTCTCATTTGTTTTTTAAAATTTATATTTCAAGAACACTTTTTTAGAAATATTTTATAAAAATATTATTCAAACACGTACTTTAAATTTTTTTCATTTATAAAAAAATTAAAACATTTTTAAAGTACTTGTCTGAACGAAAAATTTGTCTTTATAATCTTAAGTTTTGACATGATTCCCAACAATAAAAATTAAGGTGGAATTTATTAAGGTAGTTGCTTATGGTCCGTTTGATTAATAACATGACATAACTGTGTAAAAACATAGGTTTTATTAACATTGAACTAACTATTAATTGTTACGGTTCTAACTTCCCTCAATAAATTGGTACCATATGATAAATATTAATTAAATAAATGACAAAATTTTGTGTGAGACGGTCTCACGGATCGTATTTTGTGAGACATATATTTTATTTGGGTCATCCATGAAAAAGTATTACTTTCTATGCTAAGAGTATTACTTTTTATTATGAATATCGGTTGGATTGACCCGTCTCACTGATAAAGATTCGTGAGACCGTCTCACAAGATACCTACTCTTAATAAATTTTGACTATGTATTATTATAGTGTGAGAGTTGAATGCAGAGCCAACTGCCCACCAGATGGAAATGCGATTTTAGGTATAACTTTTTTTAAAAAAAAAATTATTAATTTTTCTAAATTTTATAAAAAATGATTTATTTTTCCAAAAAATGTTATTTATATTATAAAATTATCTACACAACCAGTAAAGCCGTCTATCATCAATTCATTTAGCTGCGGATGACCACTAAATAAATTTAATGTACATTAAATATAAAGGACAATCTGAAAATGATTGACAATAACGAACAAAAAGAGAATTTGAAATATTCGGATTCATGGAAATTAAACATTTGAAAGAAAACTATGATGCGATGTAATAATTATTTATTTTAAGAGATTGATCGAACTGTGATATTTAAGTCGATAAATAATTTAAAAGATTTGAATATATCATAATCACCAACAATAATTTTTGGTCAAACGATAAGCGTTTGATTCTACTCGTAAATGTTTTTTTTAAGTCATTCTTTGCTTCTCGTGGAAAAATATTCACCCTTTGCCTACTTCGTTCATTCTACATTTCTATTAGATTATTATTATTATTTTTATGTTATCCATATTATAAATATTATATTTTGTGTAAATAAAAATAATAGATTTTAATTTTTGTGTAAGCTTTGTATCATTGTATGTGTTTAATTGTGGCATTATTGATTCTGTTTATTTATTTAATTTTTAAATATAATTTCTCATTACATATTTTTTAATACAATCTTTATTTATTTAAATTATTTTCAATCAAATCTACTGAATAAAAAATCTAATATAAAATCACTAATTTTAGACACTAAAAATTATTTCAAATTTTCCATATAAACTGTACGTTTTTTTAATCATAAAGTATACTTATTTCTTTCTAATAAAAAATTACTTTCGATACTTCGTAAATATCTATTGATTTGTTCATAAAAAAGTGAACGAAAAAACATTTTTTCCTCTGCAGAGAGAAGAAAATACCCAATGCAATAAGGTAAAAACTTGTGAGAGATAATCTCATTGATCGTATTTTGTGAGACATATATCTTATTTGAGTCATCCATTAAAAAGTATTACTTTTTATGCTAAGAGTATTACTTTTTTATTGTGAATATCGGTAGGATTGACCTGTCTCACAGATAAAAATTCGTGATACCGTCTCACAAAAAACCTACTGCAATAAATAGTGTTATCTGATGATTGGAAAAAAAGTGACAATAAGATAATCAGATAAAATATTAGGAATGATTTGTATTGAAAAGACATTCTAGAATAAAACATCGAAGAAAATAAGGAAAATATTTTTATTAATTTCCGAAGGCCGTTTAAAGCCACAAGTTTCTGCTGCATGTTTGTCATTCCTAAACAAAACTACCGACAACAATAATAATACAAATAGTAACAAAAAATATGTGATTGAAAAGCATAATATATATATATATATATATATGAGCAATGGTTTTATAATCGGTTACCAAATCGGTCTATAGTAAAATAATGGTTTAATCGGTCGGAATATTGTTATATTATATAAAATAATAATATAATATAGTGTATAATATATTTTGAATTATAAAAAACTTAAATTTGCATATAAATTTAACAAAAATTGTATTTATCAAAATTTAAAATCTAAAGAACATACACATTCTCAATCTTAACATTTCGACTTGTTTTTGACCAGTTCGAACGGTTCTTGATCGGTTCAATCATTAAAACGATTTTTAAAGTGGTTCGTACCAGATCAGTGACGCTCCATGTTGAACCGTTCGATCCGATTTTGAAAACATGATTAAAAGGTGGTCAATAAAACTACCAAATTAATCATTATCACTATAAGAAGCAAACAAACTATATACATGCAATTTAAGCATTTTTTATTTTTCATGAAAAATTCTATGAGATAGTCTCATAAATCAATTTTATAAGACGGATTTGAGTTATACATAAAAAATTATTATTTCTTTGTCAAAAGTCTTACTTATTATTCTAAATATAAACAAATTTGTCTCGTCTTACCATATACCTACTATTTATTATTTTGCAAATGATGGTGATAGCTTTCTTTAAGTTAAACTAATAAAACTAGATGGATAAATGCGACATGTGACGAGTGATTTAATTTCTTAGATCAATCAAGTCTCTCATATTTAATTAATGACATACCTATATATTTGGACAGAGGTGGTATACCGTACTGTACTGAAAATTTTATACCGTATATCGTACCGAAAATTACGGTATAATAAAATTATACCGATTCCGTACCGAAAATTTCGGTATACCGATTTCGGTACATATAACTAGCATACCGATTATACCGAAATTGTATGGTTTACCGAAATTTCGGTACGGTATAGGTATATACCGTTTTATACCGAAAAAAAGCTTACATTTTAATTTTTTTCATTTTTTTATTGTTTTAAAAATATTATATATTTTAAAAGTTTTATATATATTTTTTGGTATTTCGGTATTCCGGTATATACCGAAATTTTCAAATTGGATACCGTTACCGTACCGAAAAATTTGGTATTGTTACCATACCGTACCGAAATCTTCGGTATGCCGAAAATTCGGTAAATTCGACATTTTTTCGGTATGATAATCTCGGTATACTGAAAATTCGGTATTTTTCTCCATCCCTATATTTGGATGTGAGGGTTTATTTTGTAAATCTCACATAAAATTAGGAAATAAAACTCTTTGTTTAGCTATTGTTTAAGTTTAGTAAATTTTAGTATCACATTTTTTTGTTCTTGACTTAGGGGGAGAAGCTTTTACAATGGATAGAACACGAAGTTTTGTCTCAAAATTTAAGATTTTTGTGTCAGATGCTCTCTGTTAGATAAATTTGAATTAAAAAACCAAATGAACCTAAATGGTGAATGCATCACCTTCTTCACCTAATAGCAAAATACCAAAACAATTTAGTAATAGAAAAATAAAAAAAGTGGATTTGGATCCAATTTTCTTCTTTTCATTTCAATCTATAAACGAAACATGGGGTTCCTCCCTCGACAATCCCGAAGAACTGATCCTCGCCTCCACTTTCTCTCTTTGGAGCAGCTATGGCTGCGCCCTCAAGAAACCATCCCTCCACTTTTCTTCATCTCTTCTTGTCTTTCACCTCTCTCTTTGTATCCACTTCTATTCTTCTCTTCACTTCTTGTTCCGCCATTAATGATGAGCAGGGTCTAGCTCTGTTGACATGGAAGAAAGGATTGAATGATTCTGCGAATGCTCTTTCAAATTGGAGTGCTTTAGACCAAAGTCCCTGTACTTGGTATGGCATACACTGCAACTCCAATGGCGACGTGGTGAAGATTATCTTGCAATCAATAGACTTGCAAGGTCCATTGCCTTCAAATTTCCAGTCACTCAGGTTACTGAATACTCTGGTTCTTTCGTCCGCGAATCTAACTGGCACGATCCCGAAAGAGTTTGGAGATTATCTTGAGCTGGTTATGATTGATATTAGCGATAACTCCATTGTCGGGGAGATTCCGGTTGAAATTTGCAGGTTGAATAAGCTTCAAGACTTGTCCGTCGACACAAATATGTTGACAGGTAGCATACCTACGGAGATTGGGAATCTCACTATGATTAAGAATCTTATGTTCTTTGACAACAAGCTCAGCGGTGAGGTTCCCAGGACTATAGGGAATTTGAGAAATCTTGAGGGATTCAGAGCTGGGGGCAATCAGAATCTGCAGGGTGAATTGCCTTGGGAGATTGGCAACTGCAGCAACTTGGTTATTCTTGGCCTCGCAGAAACCGGCATTTCTGGGAGTTTGCCGGCGTCAATTGGGATGCTTAAAAAGCTTCAAACAATAGCAATGTATACATCTATGCTGTCTGGTTCAATCCCTGAAGAGATTGGAAACTGCAGCGACTTGCAGAACCTGTATTTGTATCAGAATTCGATCACAGGTTCGATTCCAAGACAGATAGGGGGACTCAAAATGCTTCGGAATCTACTGTTATGGCAGAACAGTATGGTCGGAACAATTCCATTCGAGCTTGGAAGCTGCAGCGGTTTAAGGGTTGTAGATTTGTCGGAGAATCTACTGACAGGGAGCGTACCGACAAGTGTTGGGAATCTTTTGGAGCTCCAGGAACTGCAGTTTAGTGTCAACCAGCTATCCGGTACTATACCTTCTGAGATATCCAAATGTGGTGCTCTGACTCATCTTGAAGTCGACAATAACCAATTTTATGGAGAAATCCCAGTTCAGATTGGCGAATTAACGAGCTTGAACCTGTTTTTCGCCTGGAAGAATAACTTAACAGGCATGATTCCTGAATCTTTATCTCAGTGTGTGAATCTCCAGGCTCTTGATCTTTCTTACAATCAGCTCTTTGGTTCAATCCCAAAACAGATTTTTAACTTGACAAATCTGACAAAACTGCTCCTCATCTCCAACAATCTTTCGGGTTTTATACCGCCTGATATAGGAAACTGTACGAATTTGTACAGAATCAGAATAAGTGACAACATGTTGGGGGGTACTGTTCCATCGGAAATCGGAGGGTTGAAAATTTTGAATTTTCTTGATATGAGCAACAATCATCTTGAAGGCGGCATTCCTCCTTCCATTTCTGGCTGTGAAAACCTCGAGTTCCTTGATCTTCACTCAAACGCGCTTACCGGCCCTTTGCCTGATACCCTCCCGAAAAGTCTGCAGTTTCTGGACATTTCAGACAATAGGTTAACCGGCAACCTAACTCCTAGCATCGGTTACTTAACGAAAATAACCAAACTCAATCTCGGGAACAACCAACTAGTTGGCAGTATCCCATCTGAAATCATGTCCTGCAATAAGCTACAACTAGTTGATCTTGGGAGCAATGGTTTTTTCGGTGATATACCTAAAGAATTGGGCAGACTTCCATCACTGGAAATCGCTCTGAACCTCAGCAATAATCAATTCACTGGTGAGATACCAGACGAATTTTCAAATCTTGGGAAATTAGCAGTTCTCGACCTTTCCTACAACAAACTTTCTGGAACCCTTGAAATTCTCAAAAACCTTCAAAACCTCGTGTCCCTCAATGTGTCGTTCAACGATTTCTCAGGTGATTTGCCTAACACCCCGTTCTTCCGGAAGCTGCCTTTCAGTGACCTTGCAGGTAACAAAAATCTCTACATCTCTGGTGGAGTTATCCCTTCTGTTGGTACTTATGGCCATGATAAACCCACCATGAAGATAGCGATGCCGATTCTTGTCAGCGCCAGTGCAGTGCTTGCGCTGCTCGCTATTTACCTGCTAGTACGCTCCCAAGTGGCTAAGAATAAATCTATTGAAACTGACACTTGGGAGATGACTTTGTATCAGAAGATGGAGTTCTCAGTTGATGACATTATACGAAATCTCACGTCATCTAATGTCATTGGGACTGGAAGCTCCGGGGTTGTGTACAAGGTGACAGTTCCTAGTGGGGCGACTCTAGCTGTGAAAAAGATGTGGTCATCCGAAGAATCAGGAGCTTTTGATTCTGAAATTCGGACTCTTGGTTCAATCAGACATAAGAACATTGTCCGGCTTCTGGGCTGGGGTTCAAACAACACACTGAAACTTTTGTTCTACGATTACCTACCTAATGGGAGCTTGAGTTCACTTCTTCATGGAGTTGGCAAGGGACGGGCAGACTGGGAAGCTAGATACGATGTAATACTGGGAATTGCACATGCTCTTGCATATTTGCATCATGATTGTGTTCCACCGATCATACATGGTGATGTAAAAGCCATGAATGTACTATTAGGCCGTCAAATGGAACCGTATCTTGCTGATTTTGGCCTAGCAAGACTTTTAAACAGAGAAACAGATATTAGAGATACTTTAAAACAGAGTCAGAGGCCTCATTTAGCTGGTTCTTACGGCTACATCGCACCTGGTAGATATACTTGAAACTCGTTTCTTGATTTAACGATAACATTTTCCATCTTTTAAAGTTTCATGGAAGCTAATATATTTTCATTTGTATATATAGAATAACAAGATTTTGTTTCTCCGTTCGAAACTTCTAGCTCCGCCACCTTATTCAATTGTGTTGTTAATTGACTTGAATTTGTGTCGTTTTCTCTCACAGAACATGCTTCAATGCAATGTATCATGGAAAAGAGTGATGTGTACAGTTTTGGGGTTGTTCTCTTAGAGGTTCTGACAGGAAGGCACCCTTTAGACCCAACGTTGCCAGGTGGTGCGCATTTGGTTCAATGGGTTCGAGAACACTTGCACAGTAAGCACGACCCAGTTGATATTTTAGACCCAAAGCTAAGGGGCAGAGCTGACCCTCAGATGCATGAAATGCTACAGACACTGGCTGTTTCATTTCTATGCCTTGGGGCACGTCCTGATGATCGTCCTATGATGAAAGATGTTGTGGCCATGCTCGAAGAAATCCGGCATGCGGACCCTGTGAGGACGGACACCGACTTGCTGAAAGGAAATATATCGGGCAATCACAGGTCTCCTAGTACCAAGAACGTGGTTTTGCAAGGCTCCTCTAGTTGCTCTTTTGAATTCTCTGATGAATCTGTTTAAACTAGAAAGTCGGTATACTACATTTTCAGCTCAACTGTAACAGAAGCCTTCTGTTGCTAATAGCATGTGAATAGATTGTGTTGTGTATAGGTGAATAGATGTGACATACAAGTATAGGCAAAATCAATGATTGTGTTGTGTATTTTCTAAAATAGGCATTTAAGGCATGTTAGTAAGATCTTGAGTTTCTACTCCGGAGCCAACCAGCTTTCAAGCTCCGCTGTTATGGGGTCCCCTGGTCCTTAGCTATATCCCTTGTTTATGTGATAACTAAGATATGAATTTCTGGGACATTTATGTATCCTTGTAAACAATCCTATAAAATAAGTGACAAATTTTTGTCCTGTTAACAATAATAGTAATTACTCTTGTTATCATGCAAAACATAACCATGACATTTACTTTGAACAGTTTTACTAGTTTGAAATTTTTTGAAATACACAATCATTTGCTATATCTTTGAATACCTCATAACCACTTGGTCATTCAACCACTTTTCCTCCACCAAACTAAATATCTCGATGTATATAGATCCACATGCTAGTTCATGCACACATAAAGGTATTAAATGTCATGAACATTATTAAAAAGCCATAAATGAGTAGGTAAAGAAGGGACGAAGAACATCTTTTTCAACCAGAAATCAGAATTGAGAATACCAACTCAACTGCACTCAGATCCTATGCATCTTGCAATTTTAAATGTATATATAAATCAATCCCTTTTCATGGGCCATGGCCATAAGAATGAGCACATGCATTACAGGCACAAAACCCTTAACCGGGGTGACTGATACACCAGTTCATGGTAAAGAGAAGATTTATTCGACCACCCTACCGTTGGGTAATACCCGAAGTGTTGATCCAATGATTGTAAAGAGACCACGTGTTTTGTAATCTCCTTGCAATCGTTGTATCAATCTTAAGGGATTACCCCCACGATAGGGTCAAACTAATTGTAAAGAGAAACTATATAGACTTTTGTAAGCTCTGACAACTTGCATAGGATGTCTAGTCTCCAAGAAACGACAGTGACCTTTCTTCCAATAGCCCTCGACCAACTGTTATTTACGTCCAAAATCACATTCTTCTCAAGGTCAACTGCATCAGGTAGACAGAGAACATCGAAATATTGACCCAACATGGAGTCGATTTTTAGTGCATCTATATTAAGTGGCTTATAAACATTGACTCTATGAAGGACATTAAGATTCTAACTTCTTGAAGTTAAATTTAGTAATACTCCTCCAATTTTAATTGATATATTTTATTGTTTTCATAATATTATGTTTCCTTATTGATCTAATTGAGTTTATTATTTAATATGATTTTGCCTTTCTTAGATAATTAGATATTCATTCAAATATATTCGGAGAGATGTTATTTGTGATAATGAATTGATGAAATATGGTGGTAGTGTTTAAAAAAAATTTATTCATAATAAAACTCTTATCTTTCCTTGTGAAATAGGTTTCCTTATGAAATGAAACTCTATATCTATAAATAAGAGACCAAGAACATCATTGAGCTTCTTCTTCCTCTCGGTCAATATTCACTCACCTGTGCACGTTCAGAATTTCAGAGAAAACCTTATTCAAGAGACGTGTTGTGTGTAGAAGAGTGGTGATAAGGTGTTGTCGTGAATGTTGAGAACATCTGTGAAGAAGTTGGTCGAAGACTGTTTCTCGTGGATGTCCTTTTAGCAATACGTTTTGCTTTCTTGTTTTAGTTTTATTTTGGTTATTTGTTTTCTCAACTTGTTGAGAAAATTGATTTTAGTGAGAATCACTAGTGATTGTCTTTTGTAAACGATTGGTTTCTCTAGTGATTAATTTTTGCCATAAGGCACCGCACAAGTATTAATACTTGTGCAAATTTAATCTCGTCTATTTGTCTAAGTTAAGTGAATTTGTGTTACAAAATATAATATTCCGCTGCATGTTGTCCGAGATGTTGTAACATATGACACAAGACTTGATTATGACAAAATACAAATTATCTGTTTTACATCCTATATTGATATTTTTAGTATTCACTGTTATCTGTGGAACAATACAAGTTCTAACAACTCCCACTATATCCACGATATTGAAGCCACCGGATGATTCTGGATTTCCGTGTTTCACAAGTTACGACCTGACTCCGCATTCATTGCTTTGAGGCCTGAACAAAAAGTTGATCAATAGATAGCTTAGACATTGCAAGCCCTGAATCTTGATCTTCACTGGCTCCATCATTCTCAAATGCTGGTTTCATTGCCTTCTCCGCATCTACCTCGTTCACTCCTTTCTTGAATAGTTCCTAGTTGAGAAATTGCAATCCCATCATCGGAAAATGCTCCCTTGCTTAAATAATCAAGGCTATAACTTCTAGGACTTGAGTTTAACGCTAAATTTACTAGAACAGGAAAAATTGACTAGATAACCAAAAGATGATAAAGAAGGAATAATAAGCTACGAATCCGGTATCTCGGTATTTTAGCATTCAAAAAATTGAATCCTGGGGGGTGGGGTAATTCACTACATGTTCCTCAAGTGGAGATCGACAGGCAAAACAATAGGAGCATAATAACACATACCAATGCGCCTCACTCTTAATCTATGTGCAACACACTTCACTGCAAGGTTTACGAAAACCATAACCTCGAGTCCAAGAACTACTGCTTTTCAAAGGGAGCTATTTAATATTTCGTTGTAAAACGAGAACATTTGATCACTATGCCAAAAGGTTGAGTTAAGAATTGAAGAAATCAATTCAAAGTTAAAGTAGCAACCCGAGAAAATAAATTCGAGTACCGACTTCTTTTAATCCAAGTGTTAACTGAAATGACATTTGCAGTTTTCCTTAATGTTCTCCCATTTATTCTACAGATAGATTGCGCAAGTACTCCTCAAGTTAGATCATATATTTTGTCAACGGTCTCCATTAGCAAAGCAACACTAAGTTCAGAGCTTGAAAATGCAACAGTACTACTGGCACTTCTATTTCTTCCATTCTTCCCACAAAAAAAATCATCTTCCCCTAGCCTAAAACACCATTCACGTTGCATGAAAAAGATGGCCCCATATACAGAAATTAACACAAACATGCATTTAGGAGGATGGAGTAGGGCGAAGCACATTCCGACATGAAATATTTCTCATGGATATAAAATAATATAGATACCTATTCAGGATATAGTATCAACGTAAAGTTTACCTGCTTGATTCGCCGAGGACCGCAGCTTGAGGAAGACCATCTAGAGCGATCAAATGTTTCCGCATATAAACAGTCATTGATCAGACCCTTTCAGTAAATAACCAAATGTCAAGGATCAGCCACATTTATGCAAGTTGATTAAGCCATGAGTTATTTGGTATTCTTGGAAAATTATTTTATTTCTCATTAAAGGCCTGATTGTGTAGCTTGCACAAGTAATAACTACACAACCAATAATCCAGTAACAGATGAGTGACACTATTGGCGAATTTTTATTTTTCTTTCTTGAAAATGTTATGGAAGTAGGAAAGATCTAGGCTAAGCATTCATAATCCATTGGAATCCCTCATTCGAGGGATTTTTATACATCAAATTGATGGGATTGGACCATTTCAAATTTATGCTCATAGCTTTCAAAAAGGCAAGGCACAAAAAACACTTTACGAAAAATGATGAGTAAGTCTCTTGTGACACGATCTCACGAATCTTTATCTATGACACGGGTCAGCTCTACCGATATTCACAATAAAAAGTAATACTCTTAGCATAAAAAATAATACTTTTTCATGGATGACCCAAATAAAAGATCTATATCACAAAATACGACCCGTGAGACCGTCTCACACAAGTTTTTGCCAAAAATGATAATAACAAAATAATTTCAAAAAAGTAAAAATAACATAGTTGAAAATGTGATCAATGAAATGTCAAATATCAAAATAACCATCACTTTCCAAATCTATGTCATCGTCTACATCCTTTGATTTGTATAAATAGTATCTTATTCTTCAATTTCATAATAGAGGTTATCAATTGGTATCTTCTCCTTCAGTTTCATAATCAAGGTTATCAATCAATATCTTCATTCTCAATTTTAGGTTGATATCTTCTTGATGTACAAGACAACTGCTCAAGCTGAAGATTGTTTAATTACTTTATGCGTCAAGTAGGTTATATAAATCATTGTATTGATTTACTTTTTATTGTTTAAATTACTTTCATTGTATATGATCAGATAATTATATTATATATATAAAAATTCACGATGGAACATATGCATGCGAAGACTTTTGCTTTGTTCAATAATTTTCTCGATCGTATTGTTTATATTTCACTTAAATTAATCTTGCAAGGTGTATTTTTATGCGGACGTCTCTCTCTCTTTTTGTGAACAAATGCGGATGCTTCTTAACAACAATTCGTATGATATATTCTGGAGGTGATGATTACTGAACGAGCAGAGCTGGTTCTTCTTAGGTTGATTGCTCTTTTCATAATTTTACATGTAGTTATTATATTCAGCCGGTGGATGATTTTACAAAATGCATGTTTCGAATTTTATGGATTTACGCAGACATGGTTTCGGCCATTGCATTTAAAAATAATGTTCAATAGAATTCAAACGCATGAATATCTCAATATGACCTGTAAAAACAAGACTGTTTCGGGGATGACATTTAATACGGGACGTCTCTAAAACTAGTAAGAAGAGGAAAATGCAGGGCCCCCTGTGTTAACTGAGGCAAATCATTCACTGAAGTTTTAGTTTGAGAGCATGCAATCTTGAATCAAGGAGTCTAGCGAGGTTCTGTACATATATACACTCAACACTTGTGACCTCATGCTCGGAAATTCTCTAACCATCAAATAATGAATTTCCCGCGTGGCGTAGATCTGCTCCTTTGATATTCTGGCAGAGATGAATTGCCTGATTCCTTCACATTCTGACATACGACGGAAAATTTGTTTTCCTTTGCCTTTTGCAGTAGTTCTCTGGTCGAGAAAGAGGGTTTGTATTGTAAGTAAAAGAAAGAAATCATGTTTAAAAACATATAGTTAGTTGCCAAGATTTCATGATAAGCTCCAACAAATTTCGGAATGAGGAAAACATTAGCTTGGTTGCTAACAAATTTAAGCTCAAGTCATACCTTGGCTCTACATTTTGAGAGTCACTCGAGGAGTTCCTGTGTAGCTTCTTCATAGTATTGCTATCATTAGCTGGCGATCTGACAGGTCCAGGGTCATTTTCAGGATCTGAGAAATCAAGTTTTTGGGTCTGCTCCAGTAGTTTACCAGAGTCCATATCTGAAAGCAGTTTATCTGCAACTCCGGACTTGTGAATTCTAGCAGATGAATGATGCCTGGCCTTTATCTTACTCTCTGGTTTGGTTTTTCTAATGCCACCCTGCCTTACATTCAGCACTTGTTTGAATTGCTCCTCTTCATTTTCTGAATTAATTTTTCGAAAAGTGACCCTTTGGAGACTGTTCGATACGTCTGGAAAATTATCTTGTTTTAGTGGTTCTTGATACAGACGCACGTTAACCTTTGATGGTGCTATTGCATGTGCACTGGTGGTAGATTTATGGACTGAAACACTTGCTGGAATGGGTACTTTCATGACTGGTGGGTTATCGAGTGCCTCAGATTTTATTCTAGGTTTGGTGAGGGCACCTCGGTCAGTGGATATCGATCTCCTAACTGGAGGAGATGGAGATCTTGGCTTGATGGAGCTTACCGGTCTTTCTTCGGAGACGGGGATCTTTGGCGTGACATCCTTGTCCATGAATTTAGAGGGAAATCGAAGTCTTCTGTGCTTACCGGAGGAACAACTTCTTACCTGCAATATAGCATAAATATGTCCCAAGGTTTTTAGTGCCAACTCGGCATGATAAAACTGAAGCCTTCTAGACGTTTTTTTACCATCCAATCTATTAAAGCTATCATGGTCAAACCACAAAAGTTAATATCTTATTACATTGCCTCATTCGAGCCACGTTCTGTCATTCGACATGAAAATGGTAAAAAGAAACATTTTACTCTAGTTCACAAGTTTATTTTAATATCGATGTGTGTTACTTCAGACAAAAAATTTCTTCATTTACCTCCGCGTTTTGAGCATCCACAAGTGGTTGCTTAATTTCAGGCTTCAAAAGAATGTTGTTGTTATGTTTTGATATCCGAACAGGTGATACAGCGCCTCGAATATTCATGCGACTTTTCAACTGCTCCAATTCAGCTTCCTTTCTCTCCAATGATAATTTAAGGTTTGAAATCTTAATATACCACAAAACTGTCAAACGTCAGCTGAACAGATCAAAACCAAATTAGAGATGTAATGGCAGAAGAACAGACCTCTTCTTTGAATTCCCTAATTTCACAGGTTTCTTTATTTGATTGGGCTGCCCCAAGATTAATTGTGGCGACTCTTTCAGCAAACTTCAAGGTGCTAACTGTCTCTCCTAGAGAATTGATATCTGGGTTTATATGCACAAACATCAACGTCTTTGCATGCCCTCCTGTTAAATTAATAGCAGTAGTAAGAACATCATGCTTTCCAAAATGGCTAACTTAACTAGAATGCAACATAATATCATAAGATGGCGTATTCAGAACTTGCTTATTATATCAGAACTCCCTCACGAAATTCAAGGCAAAACAAAAGCAAGCCATTGGTTAATATCTGGATATAGCATTGATGTGAAAAAATTACACTTTTAACTGTGGTTCACACTACCTAAAGAATCTTGTAACACTTGAGTCAGCTTACTGTTCCTGTAAGGAACATGACAACTCTTTTGTGCCAGAGCAGCAATGACATCTCCAAGAGCAGAAAGAGATCTATTAATATGCTGAGCTTCTTTTAGTCTCTCACCAACAGCTTCAGATTTGTCGACTCTCTCGCTTCCAGCTAAATCTACTAAATGAAGGCAACCCTTTAGTGTGGTTCCTGAAACTAGTTCTTGTCCTTGAACATGAACAGTCAAAATGCTGCAGCAAGGGATAAATTCATTAAACTTATAATATAATAATTTATGAGGAAATATATGAATTTACGAGGGAAAAATATCACCTGTGAGATCGACTACTCCTCTCATTCAAAGCTGTGGCACCCACGGCACGATTTCTTTGTCCAATTTTCATCAAATCAAGAACATCTTGGGTACATTTAACAGATATCAAGCTTGCATCAGGAACATTGAGACCATTTCGCTGAGAATTATTTCGAATATCTAATGTGAAAGTAATTAAGGGCATTCATAATTACTACCAAGGAGTGTAAATCCTGAATGAGAAATTATTACGGTGGCCACTATAAAGAAATTGAACAAGGATATCTTCGGTTACTCCCATCAGAGACCAATAAGTCTCTAACTTGTTCGTTGTAAATTTCAATCATTTGGACTCCAACTTCATAGTTTACAACATCTGATCTGGCATTTGAAATTTGAAACAGCTCACGCAGAGCTCGATAATTGACACCCCATGTTTCCTCTGTTATCAAGTCAGGGCCGCTCTGCAATCAAGGATAAGTAGACTTTCCAATAAGTTGGCGTGGAATATACAATGACTGGTCATGTTCTTTTATGGTCGTATATATTCAGTTTTATCATACAAAATGTTCCACTAAGCACCTTTTACTATTAGGGTAACAGGTGAGTCTTACTTCAGGAATATCATTTAGTTACTGGTAAGGTACCAAAGAAAAGTAAATAATCTTCTTTCGGATTCTTTAATTTAGTAACCAAATTCTGATGGCTCATTTGGAAAGTAGATTGAAAAATTTTGAACATGTATAACTTCTCTAGACATTGACTGACTCACCTAGAGATGAGTGCTTAAGGAAACATACAAATTTAGTATTTATTGTGTATGTTGTCTTTGTAACCTTCAACAACTCTAAAGGCTTCAAGAACTCTATACAGGAGAAATTAGTTTTCACAGAGGTCACAAGACCAAATATTATTCATGTCCAAATGCTAAAGGGCTCATGCTGCCAAAATGACATATTTTGAGTCGCAAAACAAAACTTACAAACATCTAATGCCAAACAATGTAATAAAATGCAATGGAAGCAACGATAGTTTCCCATTACCATTGTATATGTCTTCCCAGACCCGGTCTGACCATATGCAAATATGCAAACATTGTAACCATCTAGAACAGATCTGACCAGAGGTTGGGTATCTGCATATATTTGTTCTGCAAATTTGAAAACATATTAGAACGAGAAGTTCTCAAAAATTAAATTGCTGATGATATATAAAAATAAAAACTTCGGACTTTGCCTCTCCTACTAATGATCCTAAGTACATGCTAAATTTCCAAATGTCTCATTTGAAGTTGGGGCCAGACTGCAATATCAAATTAAAAAGAAAATTAAGTCAGGACATACGCTGCGACACATTTGTCCCAAAAACCTTGTTGAACGAGAAGACCCTCCTTGCTTCTTTACCCTGCTTCTGGGGGTTGACAATCATGATGTTTCCATTCTCTCCGATATAATCAACAGTTGACTGCCCTTTACATTGTTCCGAGAGGAAAGGTCGTACCCTACAGTAAACTCTGATTGTTCCTGTGATCATAGCATTGTATTGTATTAACTTCAATCTTATACAATGGGCATTCATGAAGCCACAAATTTTGAAAAAATAAAAATAAAAGATATGTCACCTTTTAGGTCCTGGACTTGATTATAGAGAAGACGGTTTTCTTCCAAAACTTCGTGATAGGAAGACGCAGCCACTTCAAGGCCCTTGACATGGTGCCCTGGTAGTGGTATCACTGTTAATAATTTGATATGATGCTTTTATGAAAAAATCCAGGAAAAAAAGTTTTGAACATTGAACTAGGTGAGCTCTTTATTTTGAATGCTGGGGTACATTCATACATATGGCATACAAAAAAGATAAGAGTCAAAAAATTGGCTTGCATCTCACCCAGCCATTGGAGTCCTTTCTCCTGTCCTACGTGAACCTGGTAGACTTCTTGTTTCATCTCTCTAAGAAGTGTTTTTAGATCCTGAAAATTGTATATTATGAGACAATATAACAATATTGCAGGTGAATACTTGTATACATGAATATATAGCCACAAAAAATACAATAATGATGTAACTTTTCTGAAAGACACATAACATAAAATCATTTCATAATCAACAAATAAGAAGCCGACTTTAACAATGGAAATAAGATGAAACAATAAACTACAGAAGTTTCAGTACAGTCACACCTCTAGTTGTTTCTGTTGAACATCAAGCAGCACTGCATGGCTGGAAGAGGCCTTATTCCTAGACAATGCCAGTTCACCTTTTCCACCACATATGCAGAATTCAGATACATCTTTTGATGCAAGGCTAGTTCTTTTGCCTAGGTACTTTGATATGGCTTCCAGGAATTGACGTTTTGTCTGCGGAGTGCCATTTGTTAGCAGAAGTTTCTTCAGAAATAATCCAAGCTGCAGACCAAAGAAACAAAACCTCGCTCCATTGAGATAATTGACTTGGTAAATCATTTCTAGTAGAAGATAGTCTCTGTATGAATCACAATACGATAGAAATTGGAAAAAACATTCTTGTACTTTTACCTGATTGCTTTGAGCAACCAATAAATCTGAAAAATCTTTAACAACCGTCCTCAGCATAATATCAATGACCTACAGATTCCCCAGTTAGAAAATAACAATAATGATAAGGATACTTTGAAAATGAAAATTACAATGCTATGAAACATGAAAACAAATACACTCATCAAAGAATGTGGTGTTCACTATATAGGGATAGAACTGCTTTGAACTTTATGATCAACACCAAAAATCTCTTAGTTTGCATTTGGATTGAAGGATTTGAGTAATCCATCGTATGCATTTGACTCAAAATTATAATGAGTGATTCGTAATCCCTTGTTACCCAACTATATTTTTTTGCTTCATTTTTAAACTCATTCTCCAACCTAGCCATTTGAAATCCCCCACAAAGTCAAATCTTTCGATCCAAACACAACCTTGGTAAAAAAACGGTGAAAAATTTAGAAGAAAGCGGAACAATTTAAAATGCCTGATATCCCAAAATTCTCCAGCATTTGTAATGTTTCATCTTTATGTGTTATTTTATGTTTCCTCGTGCACAATTTGAGAATAAACTGGAGTGATGTGTAAGTGTTCAATTCTACTTAATGCCATGCACACTCTCAGTTTCAAAGTCTATGTGTTAGCTTTAAGAATAAGTACGAAATTTGGCGTGACATGTATTTCTTATACGATATGGCTATTTACTGATATAAAACAAACAGAAATGAGCTTACCTACCATTGGATTTAAAGGCAAGTCATCTCCAAATTCATTGTTCTCTGCCACATAAGCTTGCAAGAGACAAAGGCTAAAATGATCGAATATGAATGTGAGTACATTGGCGGCCCTGGATTCCTCACGTGACTCAGTAAATGATTGGAGGAACTCTATCAACTGTTCATATTGCGATGATTCAGAACCTATGACTGATTCATCAGCACTTTCACTACCCACTACAGAATGTGGTGATTCTTTCAAGGACGTAATTCTAACTGTTCCTCCGTATCTCCAGACTCCAATTCCTCCAGATTGCTTCCATTCATGATATCCTTTCAGGCAGAGAATGCAATCCACTACTTTGCTTGATGAACCACCCTGTAAGTTAAAGCAATTTAAAAGCGCAACCCTGTAAGTTAAAGCAATTTAAAAGCCAATAGTGTACTAAAAAATGGTAGTCAAGACCACCTCAAACATTAATATTTGAGGTGAGATAACTATGTTAGTTTGGTGTGAGTGCTAGTATTCATTAATGAGAATATATAGAACTTGCTTCCTGATGTTCTGTAACGAGACAGACATAGAGAGAAATAAAATGTTTCGTTATACTCATCAATTTCATGGTCTGATACTACCATGGTTATCAACAGGGCTTGTGGCTAACCTGTCAACAGTTGAATATTCATTTAAATAAATCTGTAACCACATTCTATTAAAGTGGGAATAAAGTAAACATGAAATAACTTACATGGAGATGTTGTGACACATATATAATGGTCTCTCTTCGAAATGTGGCAGAACTACCCAAAAATCTTATTTACTAAAAAAATCTAATATATGTTAAAGAATCGTAATCTCATTTGTTTTAACGAAGTTGTAAAGTTCAATGATATGAAGAAAATTTGGTATATAATGCTTAAATGGCCAGACAAGAAGATCGGCGTCCTCCTCCATCGGCATCATTTATGTTGATGCTAGCCCCTGGGAATGTGCAACCAGCAAAGCTAATCATCACTGTCTTGTCCTGATGACGCTCGATTGCGTAAGATAAGGGAAATATGCTTGCTAACGCTAATCATCACTGTCTTGTCCTGATGACGCTCGATTGTGTAAGATAAGGGAAATATGCTTGCTAACTATCTGCTGAGGGGAAGTTGCTGAGTGAATAGGGCTGATACGACTCATAAGTCATATCACATAACATTTGAGACACGTGAATAATACTGAAGCACTTTCCTACACACATTATGGATGGCACAAGGAAACGAGAGCACCATTCAAGAAGCAAGAATTTGTTCATTTTCAGGATATAAACACAACAGGCATTAGGCAAGGAACAAGAAACAGCATAACAATTGAAATGCTAACCTTTTCAAGATCAGATGCCTCAAAAGTAAGCAGCTTCATTTTACCAACAGCCACAAGAAAATTTCTCATGTTCTCAAAATACTGGATAGCAGACTGTGCTGCACCCTCCGTGGCCTGCACGTCCACCAATGGATTTTCCACCACCTTTATATTGAATAACAAAATTTCACAAATAAAATTAAACATGACGAAAAATACATGAATTGAACAACCAAAACTTCACACTCAAACGGTATAGGTGAACTTTCTGTATTACCTTGTGAACGGCCCCAGGATTGACTTTGTTGAGGACATTGCATAGAACTAGGCCATTCCGGAGAGCCAAACAGAACCCGTACTCCGTCGGCTCTTTCGGCAGCACCTCCGTTGCGCCGTGGTCCATCTCCTGCAGCCATTGCGCCGCCTGGTATCGCCTCGCAGCTGAAATATTGACATGCAATATCGAGAGCTGTAAATATCATTATTTTATCATTTATTTATTTATGTTTATGTTTATATTTATATTTATATTTATAATATTAAAGTTGTCTGATAAAATTAGTATTTTCTTCAAAAAATTCAATTTTTAAGATTTATCTAATGAATTTTATAACTGTTGATGCAAGAGAAGAAATATATATTTTGGCGCATAAAAACTTTTACGAGTCCGTTAATTTTTGTGACACAAATCTTCTACGCAATCTAATTTATTAAATCATATTTTTTATGTCAAAATTATAAATTTTTACTCTAATTATGTATTAGGTCAACATATACCAACTCATCTAAGTGACACCAATGAATTAAAATTAAAAATGCATAAAAAATAAATGTTGCTAGAAAGTGACGTGAATCTTAATATATATTAGTTATTCTGCTGCGTGTGTACAGTTTTTTTTTATCATTATTGATGGACTAAACTGAAATTTGACAAATTATGAAGAGAATAAATTGATATTTGAATTTTTTAAATAAAAAAATAAAATAAAATTGTGTATTGAATATTAAAAAAAGTGTAATATTAATATCATATAAGAGTAAAGTTGGAAGAATGCTCTCAATCTGAATAAAATAGAATAGATATATAAAAAATAGTGTTTTCATGTCCAATGCTTTTTTGGTAACCATTAATTCTGGAACTAGTAAATTTAAATATAAGTGAGTAATTCTGACTAAAATTAGAAGTTTACTTTATTTTACAATTGAAATTTTATATACAAGCAAATATATACTACATGGTTTTCGAAAGTTTACGATAATGTTTTTTTGATTATTTATATTTAATAATCTTATGTTTGGGAATGCATATTTTCCTGACCTATTATATCGACTAGTGATGATTATGGTACTGTCAATCTTCTCGTGTACATTTCATATCAATTTAAACGGTATTTATATATATAGTTTTTATGCGATCTTCGTATATCGTATCTACTAATAAAGTGATATTTATATATTTAATGTTATTAAATAGATAAATATTACCTCATTTATAAAATCGAAAAATCTAACATATTAAAATTATATATATGATAATGAAATGAAATAAAAAATGTATAGTTTTGGATCCGCCTAAGAAGGATCCCCGATATCATCATCAGATAGCCGTCGATTTTTCATCAACGGCTTAAAAACCTTACCTAGTAAATGACGCGGATCACAATCCTCAACCGTGGATTGTCAATAGAATCAGACGGTGGTAAAATAACCATCAAATTCTCGCATCTCCCATATAAATACACAATCCTCGATAATCCATTCCCCCCATTACCAAGATAAAATCAAATTCGATTGGCGATATTTCTCTGTGATTTCTATTTGTGAGTCTGAACTAGAAAAATGTCTGGGCGAGGGAAAGGCGGCAAGGGTTTGGGAAAGGGCGGAGCAAAGCGGCACCGCAAGGTTCTGAGGGACAACATTCAGGGCATCACCAAGCCGGCGATTCGACGTCTGGCTCGCCGAGGTGGAGTAAAGCGCATCAGCGGCCTCATCTACGAGGAGACGCGCGGGGTGCTCAAAATCTTCCTCGAGAACGTTATACGTGACGCTGTTACATACACGGAGCATGCCCGGCGGAAGACCGTGACGGCCATGGATGTCGTTTACGCTCTCAAGAGGCAAGGCCGCACCCTATATGGATTTGGAGGTTAGAGCTTTCTAGGGTTAGTGATTGGGGGGGTGTTGACATTTCGGTAGATTCGGGGCTACTGTCTGTGGTTGAATTCGACCTGTTGTACGAGATTCTGAAATTTTTGAACTTTTGTTCTCATTCCACTGACATTAATTTGCAGTTCCTTTAGATTAAGGGGGATTGTGGTATTATTTTATTCTGGTTCAGTGTTGTAGTTTTTTTATGTTATTGGGTTATCCTTTAGCTTCGAATCAAGATTTGCTTCACGGTGAGGCTCATCAAAGGAATATCACAATGTCAGAAATCATTACGAAAAAAAAAAAAATACTTTAAATTCGAACCCAGTTGAAAAATAATATTTGAACTTTTGAGTCCACCCTAAATAGAATTCTTCGACATTAAAAATGATTTGTGTCTCAACTATAGAGCACCAAGGCAAGCGGAAACTATAAGCAATTGATTAGTTTTAGACAAAAACTTCTGAGAGAAGGTTTAACGGATCATATTTTGTTACACGGATTTTTTATTTAATTCATTCATGAAAAAATATTATTTTTTTGTGTTAAGAGTATTACTTTTTATTGTGCATATCGGCAGGGTTTATCTATTTCACAGATAAAAATCTGTGAGATCATTTCACAATGAATCTACTGTTATTTTTATTATTATTATTCCCGTCATGTTTTGCAGTTCAGCGGTGCCAAAGGCTACACCGAGCCCGTCTCATTTAATATGGGAAATGGTGGATTTCTTACTTCTTAATGCTTCATCTTTAATCATGAACTGAATTAATTAAAATGGTGTCCACTTTCATTATTATTTGAAGCACGTCTACTCTCTTCACGTTTCAAAAGACAATTCCTAAGGTTTCCTAGGAACCCCTCTCTCTATCTTTTCGATGTTTTTTAAGCTATGGGAACGAAGATTGTTGATTTGTCGAATATATAACTGAATGCTACTGAAAGGAAAAAAGTCCCGATACTAATAATCTTTAATGTTAATGAAATACAATATAAATTATACTTACCTGATTCATCTGCTTTTCTCTGCGCTAATTCACGGTCGTTGATTATTTCTTCTGGATATGAAGTTTCTCCGTTACTGTGGGTCAACCCCTTTAATCCTCTCAAGTTCTTCCCCGGGGAGCTGAATTTTGAGCCGCAACTGTAGCTAATTTCTTGCGGCATTCTCTCTTCACAAGTCCAACTTTTCTTTAAAACTGTCTATATCACATTTCGTATTGGTCAATTCATTTTAAGATATTATTGTTCGTTCGAAACAATGTTACCATTGACGAAGATGGGAAACAGGGGCAGGAGAGAGTTCCCTGAGAAAGCTTGTGGGTTTCAATTTCAAGGGATGGATCCAGGAAATGTAATGGGCGACCAAATTAGATGTACTTGGATACGTGATTTCCAGTTTTTCAAATATCAGAAAAAAATTTGAAATTATTATTACGGAAATCTCCATATCTGCATGTGCTTAATCAGGAAAAAATCTCGCGGTGTTTTCAAATTCCCATTAGTGTAAATAAGAAGTAAGATGGAAAAGTGAATGATTCAAGAAACTGGAATTGAATTTGAAATCTTTGAAACATGGCAAATTAAAAGTTACCTGGACTTTGGCAAGAGGAAGCAAGCTGGCTCCTAGGATTCCGATGGGTGATCGGGTTTTTGAAACAGTTCAAAACGGGAGCTCAAACGAGGTCCTCGTGAGCATTGAATTGAGAAGCATTCAAAATTCGGAGAGGGTTCATTCAATGCAGAATTCTGGCAAGAGAGAGAAGACTCACTCAAAGTGGTGAAGCAGGGGAATTTATAAAGACCCTGAAATCAAAGGTACGGGTCGGGTCGGGTCGGATAAAATGGAAAATAGAAGCGTATTTAATTGCGGTGGCAAAATAAAATGAAATTAACATAATATTTTTTTTGATGCCTCCTATTTGATCACGTTGAATAAAAAATATATACAAACTTGAAAGTACCATTATTTTTCCTGAAAATCCCATTCTACGTTAATTCTGTGTGGAACCATTGGATATAGTGTAACCCATAGTCTCGACTCGCCCATTTTTTTTAAAGCGACTCTTGCCCTTTCTTAATTCTCCAATGCCCGTTCATGAGAATTTAGTTAATATTTTGGCAAGTGTGACTGGGGATGGAGGCCAACACTCAAAAGGACATATCATAAATCGACACGTGGAACATGCCGTTGGGCGTTTCGAACGTTGTATAATTGGGAATTTAGTTTGCTTTACAAAAATCTAATCACTTTAATTTTGACTGATGATAATCTTCTTTTGCATTAGACAAATTCCGCCATCAATAAATAAAACATGAATGACTTGGGCACATACACAAATGTTGTCATCATCCAATTTACTGATTTCATTATCAAAAAATTTTTACCTTATGTCACACTCGTTCCTCGTCTGATAGTATGAAGATATGATTTCGGTCGATTTGAATATCTTATTTTAATAATGTTTCATGGTAAAAATATCCTACTTTCAAATTTGTTTAACTAAATATATGGTTCGTGTTTGTTGTATATCATTTGACTAGCAGAAACCATAGAGTATTTGACTAATGTAGATTTTTTTTAAAAAAAATAAAAATAAATGTGTACGTTGGATTTTGAAAGTTGAAATAAAGAGGAGGGGAGATGTCCCCAAGTAGGCCAAGCATAAACGTTGGATCCCTTAAATTCAAATGATTCCACAAATGCTTTTCTTTGCACCCCCAATCACTCTTATTTATTATCCCCGTGATCCCATCTCTCTTTCTTTATAGCGATGATATTTTGCTTCTGTCCCACCGGTCCTTTATATATATATATATATAAATATATATCTAAAGGACCGGTGGGAAAGAAGCAAAATATTCTATATATATATATATATTCACCTCAAACATTAATGAAAACAAATAGAAAATTAATATGTAATTAAATTTGAAGTTTTTTTTAATTTTTTGGAATCAAAATTTGAATGTGATGTCTCATAAAAATATAAATTGCATTTAAATATCTGCATTGATTATATTATTTCATTTAATTTCAGTTATGTTATGATTTTTAGTTTTATGTTAGTTTTAAATATTTAATTCTCCGTACTCTCTATCATATTAAATATAATATATTTTTTGTTTAATATTATATTTTTTAACTTTTTAAAAAAGTTTCGTCGTGAATTTTTTATATATTGGTTGTGCGTAAATTGCTGTTATTGTTATAAAGTGTCTTAATTAAAATTTTAATATAAATATTTTTAATAGTTTTAAAAAATAAATTTATTTTTAATTCAAAATTTAATCATCTAATAAATGACAAAAAATTTGAATTTTTGAAAAATATGTATTTATTGTTTAAAATTTTGATAAATAAAATAATATATATCTTTTAATTTTTTTTCTTTAACAGTTTCACTCTACGAAGTTAAATAAATCAATTTAACGATAGAAGATTGTTATCCTCATTTGGATATCATGTCAAATGACATAACAGTTTTTTATATAATAATTTTTTATAATAATATTTAAAATTTAAATATATTCATTATATTATATCAATAATTTTAAATAATTATTCAAACATTAATACTTATTAATTTTAATAATTAATTACATAAAATAACATTCTTTCCAGTTACGTACCTTAAAAAATAGAGATGATTTCTCATGAGATTACTAAAAAAATTTAGATTGGATTTGAGGAGATGAATTTGAAATTCATGGATTTCGATCATAGTTTTATTATTTAAAATGAAGCAATTGATCAAATCTTAAATTCACATATTACTCATTTATATATTTGTAAGACAAAGTAAAATGCATTTCAAATGACGCTATTATCGAGTGAACTTGAAATTAATTATAATTAATATAAAATACTATATAAACACGTAAAATGTGGATTTGAAGTTTATTATTTTAATTCTATAAATAATGCAAAATACATTTAAAATTTATGAATTTGAAATCCATCACTTCGAACACAACTCAGATCCAAAAAATCTTGAATGGTAGCTTCGATGCAACATGTGGGGACACATGGTTTGGATAAACAAGATTCACACACATATGTGATTTTAAAAAAATTAGTGTATCTCATGTATGTGTGGCCAGTTGAATAAGCTCATTCTACGTAATTAATGCGTGAAAAATCAAATTTGGCGTTACAAAAATAGCCTCCCCACTTTTTTCAATCAAACTATTTTTAACTGGGAACTCTTCAAATTATATTGCAAGAAATAGAGCATAGGATAAAAACAACCTAGAGTATAAGATATTGGCTATGGCATCGCCATTTGGCACTGAGAGAGAGATCACTCATTCCTTTATCCACCACGATAAACCTCGTTGGGCTAACCTGCTGACACGTGTCCAACAAGGAATATATTCCAATATTTGAACCGTCTGAGTTGAGTATTCAGCAGAACGCACAAGGTTTGGCTCGTTATGCGATAATCTGTCAGGAAAATGGGCTGGTGCCGATTGTGGAGCCAGAGGTGCTGACGGATGGGAGCCATGATATTCAGAAATGTGCTGCGGTGACTGAAACTGTGCTTGCGGCGGTTTACAAGGCGTTGAATGAGCAGCATGTGCTGTTGGAAGGGACGCGGCCTCTTGAAGCCTAACATGGTTACTCCTGGCTCCGACGGCCCCAACACAGTGGCAGCCCTCCGCCGAACCGTGCCCCCAGCGGTGCAGGGCATCGTGTTCTTATCAGGTGGGAAGAGGGGGGAAGAGGCGACATTGAACTTGAATGCCATGAACAAGTTGGATATACTCAAACCATGGACACTGTCATTCTCATTCAGGCGAGCTCTACAGCAGAGTACGCTCAAGACATGGGGAGGGAAGAAGGAGAGCGTGGAGAAAACACAGGCAGCATTCTTGGCGAGGTGCAAAGCCAATTCTGAGGCCACACTGGGTAAATACGGTGGGGGAAGTGGCGACGGTTTGGCTTCTGAGAGCTTGTTCGTAAATGGTTACAAGTATTGATCGGTTTGTGTGGAAAGATTGTACGTATTTAACTACATTAATAATGTCTTTTTTGTGTTGACTGGTGACGAATTAAGCTTGTTCTTGAGTACATAATTTAAAGATTTGTTTCAAAAGTTGAAATATAATTAAATGTATTTGTTCAATTTCAAAGTTCCAAGTAATTTGGTTAATTTCATAATTTATCTTGTCTCAAGTTTATGTTCGGGTAAATTTTTTTTACAGAGCTTAATACTGTATTTGTCCGAAGATTACCCTATTTACATCGAAGGATAGCAAAATAAACTTTGAGACCCATTATAATAATCATAAATATTTACAAAATCCCAGTTACTATTCCTAATTAAGATCCGAACCAGACCCTGTGATTAATCCGACCTCGGATCTGGACCCGCCTCATAACCCTCATAGACGGTTTTGTGAAGCTAGAGCCGATCTCGAATGAAATAGATTAGGTTTCTTGTGAGACTGGTCTCACGAATTTTTATATGTGAGACATATCAACCATACCGATATTCACAATAAAAAATAATAATCTTAGAATAAAAAGTAATATTTTTTCGTGGATGACCCAAATAAAAGATTTGTCACACAAAATATGATCTATAAGACCGTCTCATACAATTTTTTTTCAATGAAATGAACCTGTAAGAGTTATTTGACCACCTCGAAATAGTGGAGTGGCTTGATATTGGCAGTGTGTGGAAATATAACATAATGATTATATTTGATTTTATGATTGCCCGTGGAATTTTATGTCTGAATGTTCTCTGCTTTATCCACTTCAGGAGTTGATATCAATTTATGCCGAATTCTTCATTTATTGTTCTGTGAACCAAAATTTTTAAACGAACCAGAGACAATCCGAATTGATCTTGTAAAAGATCCGCTACATAGCAAATACATTTATTTTTCAAATGATTCATATTGTCAAATGCACTCATTCCAAACTTCATTCCAATGAAATTATTGACGGCCGCCAATATATCTCATGATACATTTTAGGTTACACTCAAATTTATATTTTATATGAGAAATTATAAATACATTCTTTAATTCAAATACATATTTTTTATGTTTTTATTCTCTATTACCTTTAAATGAAAAAAAAGTGAGTATAACCTTGAGTGTATATCTATACTCTTAGTTGAATTATTATTATTTTTAGAATTTATGAAAATTATTGTAAATCGGAACTTGAGAACAAATTAAACATAAAAATGAATAATATAAGATCTATCTCAATGATTTTATTTTAAAATATGTTTTGATAATAATCATTTTCATATTTAAAATTAATATTCAAAATTCGAGCTTTACTTAATTGAATTTTATGAAGATCAATCCCGATTTACAGGAAAAATTTCATGCTCTCATCAAAACAATAATTCCAATAATAACACCTCATTAGCCTAAACTCAATTGAGTTTAAATCCAATTTAATAACATGTGTTTATACAAGAATTGCGTAAATTCAAATACGAAATCTTTGATATTAATTTATTTACAATTTTTTAGGTAGTTTTTTAAAATATAAATTTCAGATCCATTTAATGTATATATTATTATATTATATAATATAATCAAATTTAACCAAGTTTTTTTTTGTCGAAGAAAAAACATACACAAAAATTAACCACAATCCCATATATTTTGCTTATATCAATGGAAGGGTGAAGGGGAGGAAAAAGTGGGAGAAGTAATGGACAGAAGTGTGCCCCATCCCCCAAGTCCATCTCTTCCTCTAAACCTTTTTGCATGAAGATTATTGTTATAAATAAGTCCCTTTCTCCTTCCCTAGCTCTCAAGCTCCCTCCTTTTGCCAAACTTTAATCTTCAAATTCCAACAAAGATGGGGGAGAAACTGTTTCTTCTTGCTTGTTTCATGCTTCTGTCATGTTCTAGCATGGGTACTATAGACCTATCCCAAAATGAAAATGATTCAAGTTATAAAAGCATTTTCATCTTAGCCGGACAAAGCAATATGGCTGGTAGAGGATATGATAGCGACAACAGTACTTACCCCCCGGAATACTTTCTCTCGCACCCGCAAATTCTCATGCTCGATGCCAACCAAACGTGGAAACAGGCGGCCGACCCCGGCCTTCACGATGGTATCGACAAGAGATTTGTGGGAGTGGGGCCAGGAATGCCGTTTGCCAATAGGATCTTGATCAAGAACCCGGAATTTGGGACGATCGGTCTGGTCCCTTGTGCGCATGGACAAACCAGTATCATGCAGTGGATGAAAGACAACGACAACGGTCTTTTCACACAGTTGGTGAATAGGGCTAACGGTTGCATTGCAAGGTGGAGGCGAGATTAAAGCTCTTCTTTGGTACCAAGGTGAGAGTGACGCAATTCACTATGAAGATGCTATACTATATGGAAGTAGATTGGTCAAGTTTCTTACCGATGTGCGGGCTGATTTAGGACTGCCGGAGTTGCCAGTGCTTGTGGTACGTTAATATATACCAACATTATGGTATAGGATATGCATACATCATTATCCAAACGAATATAGTTCACATTATCTTGCCTGATGATCTGATCAGTAAGGCATCACTATCATGTTGATCAAAAAGCTAATGTAGGAATATTTTTCCAATTTCTTGAAATTTGTCTAACTTCACGACATGTTCTATTTATTTAGGTGGCGATGATGACCGGAGAAGGAGAATTCAAGATGATGGTAAGAGAAGCTCAGATGGACATAAAGCTTCCACACGTTGTCACGGTTGATGCTAAAGGAGCGGGGATAAAATTTAACGATAAGGTGCATCTGAACAAGGCAGGATCAGTCGAAGTTGGAAAGAGACTTGCTGATGCCTTCCTCGAAATTAACGAGAAATGCTAGCTACTTCATCCTTTTTCTCTGAATTATGAAAATTCCATATGTTGGAGAAATGTAATATTTATGAAACTTAAATATGATTGACGATTCATAAATAAACATTAACTGTTGGTTCCATGTCCAACTTCATTACATATTTGGTCCAACTTCACAAGATTAGAGATAGCTAGAAAGAAATGGAAGAGAGTTTTTCATTACTCTCGATCCATATTACATCATCGATCATAATTGGAACTAAGTAATACTCGATTAAATATCTTTATCGAGATAAAATATGAAGAATCATCCATCCCCTATATTTTGTGCAGAATCAAGTGAGCACCATGTTGAGGAATAAGAGATATAAGATTGTCAGGCGCATGTGTGTAAGACGGTGAAAGCTCAAAAGAGAAGCGTTGAAAAATCATGGCCAGGGCGATTTTTGCTTCTAACATTGCAAATGTTTGCCCAACGCATATCCGAGGCCCCCAACCAAACGGAAAATACATACTTTTTCCCTTCTGTGCCTTGGACACTCCTTCACCAAATCTCTCAGGATTGAAATCCATTGCATCGTCCCCCCAGATTTCCCGGTCGTGATGTAACACGATTATTGGCATTAAAACTTCCACACCTGCTGGCATTGTCAAGTTCCCGAGCTTGGCTTCGTGATCAAGCCTTCGGGTAACATGTACTACCGGTGGATACAGTCTCAGGACCTCGAGTAAAATCATGGTAACCTGTCATAAAAATTTCGTGATAAGGGAAATAAGCCATATCATATGGGAAGATGTTTAGTATGTTTAATTAACGTGTTTTTTTCTTACAAGTTTCAAATTATTCGAACCATCATAATCCGGGTTTTTTTCGCCAAACACCTTCCAAACCTCGTCTCGAGCTCGTGCCTGCCAGTCTTTATACTTGCTCAATAAAATCAACGTCCAAACTATCAACACTGACGTCGTTTTCTGGCCGGCTAAATAAAACAGCTTGCACTCTTCTATTACCTCGTTCATGCTCATCCCATGACTCTTGTTGCCATGTTTTTCGATTTCTTGAAAATTCGATTCCAACAATAAGGTCAATAGGTCATCTATACGCTCTCCCCCTACCTCAATCGCCTTCATTCTTTTCTCGATCATACCCAATATCAAGGATTTGACTTCGTTCTCTATTGCCTTCATTCTCTTATTCACTTTGGTTGGCAAAAACCTGCTCATCAGTTATAAATAACATAATGTTCAGTTATATAATTTTGAAAAACGAACTTTAATGTAAAATCCCTTTTTCAACACAATTCGCGTCTTCTTTACCTCCATCCAGGAATATATATGGATCGTATAATCTTCATAACATACCCTGTTTGTTCCTCCTGAAGTTCAAATATTTTTCTACCTTCTTCGAAATTACTACCAAATGCTGTTCTTGATATCACCTCTCCTGCAAAATTCTCTAGATAGGGCCACACATCGATCTCACACGATCCTTTCCGCGAAATTTGGGTCTCCCATTTGTTCAAAAGTTCTTCGCAACTCATGTAAAAGGCCGGTACCATAAGCTGCAGAAAAACAGTCGTTAAATTTATAGATCATTGATAATGTACCTGCCGGCAACCATTTGACATCCATCTTTAATATTTTGTGAAAACAATTAGCCCAACCTCTTAGCAAACAGTGTTGTATTGTATAAACTATTCATATATCTCCAACAAACAGACATGTGTGACTAGACATTACAAATTTTATTTGTTTTCTGTCAACCAAACCTTCAATTTCTCGAGATAGAAAGCAGGGTTGATGATCTTTCTGTGTTTGGCCCATTTGTCCAACTCCAGAAGCGCAAGTCCTTGTATAAACTTCTTCGCTATCGGATTCGGGCTAGATTGCTTCAGATACGTAGAATTGTTGGACATCGCTTCTTTGATGAGATCAGTGTCTGTGATTATAACTTCAGGTGTTGGTCCCATCCATATGAAGGATCCATTTCCTGATGTGATCAAGTTCACAAGATCACCAAATTTAACTTATTTTATAAGAAGAAGAAGTGAAAAACAAATAAAAGTACCATATTTGCGGAGGGTTTTGATGAGAAATGGCATGATTCTCGGCTTGATATCATCCTCTAAAGCAATGGGGTTGGATTTAGCTTCTCGGTGCATCTCCACCATCTCCTTCAAGTCTCCCAACATAAACCGGTACGAGTTCCCTCTGAAGCCCTGCTGCCTCAGCAGCTTCTCGATCTTTTTGGGCCGAATCCACCACGAATCCATAACTTTCCATGCGTACACGAGCACCGCCGTAGCGCAGCAAAAAACTGATACTAGATACATGGACTCCATTTTTCATTTCTTTGTTTTTTTTCTGTGCCTGATGCCTATATTTATATACACCAGTTACTCTCCACACGAGATACGAGTGTATACAGTCTTTTTATAATTATGGATGAATTAAAGTGAAATTTAAACAATTATGGAGAGACTAAATTGATATTTGAATCGTTTAAATAACAAATAAATAAAAATGTGTTGAAATTTAAAATAAAAAAAAAATAAAAACGTAATATTAGTATCATATAATGTAAAGTTGGAAGAAAAAAGTTGATATCCTTCTTAGATGGTTAGTATCATGTCCTCAAACTTAATAAAATAAAACACATAGAATAGATATATAATAATAATAGTAATAAATATTATTATTTTGCATGCCTCTCGCCCTTCCCTTTCCGAGCTTTTTTGCTTTTAAAAATATATATATAACTATTTTTATTGATGGGTTAATTAGGTTCGTTCGATCCCCACACCCCATATGAATGGTTGGGATTCCACTTCATGGAAAAAAAAAAAAAAAAATTGGGTCAGAATTTTTCTTGACCCTTGAATATAACCTTGCAGGCACTGTAGGATGGAATAATCCGGTTAATTAAATACTCCTTCATCAAATCCTGATATAGTTGAAAATGACTACTATCAGTCTTTTCAATTGACTACTAACTATCAGTCTTTTCAATTTCGGAGCACCACATGGATTGTTTCATCGTACCCGTGCAGGCAGTGCCTGCACGGGCAATGAACGGCCCGGATCACTCCACATGAGTGATCCGGGCCCACCTCCATGTAAAGAAAAAAAAAAAAATTGGCTCGAAAAAATTCGAGCCGTTGGATCGACCCCTGCAGGCAGTGCCCGCAGGGGTAGGGTCGACCGAACCGCAGCACATGTACTCTTGAAAATATACATAGACAAACAAGTGTGTGTTCAAAATTTAAAAATTTAAATAAATTATTATTTTTAATTGAGGGTTCAGAAATCTCGGAATATTTAGGGAATAATTTATACAATTAGCCCTTAATTGATAGCAAAATTTTATAGAAATCCACCCAAAATTTTTAATTTTAAGTTTCTTAGACAAAAGTTACTTAACAAACAGATTACAAATGAAATATAAATATTAAGTAGTTGGCGAGCGAAGATGAATGTAACTAACAAAATTAGAGACCTTGACCACGATTTTCTGATATCTCTAAAATAAGATTCAAATAGAGATGCTTACTCTTAATTACGAAATGCATTAATTGACCTTTTATAGGAACAATATAGTAATTCGAATACTTAATGTTGTGTTTGTGTTGTATTATTAATTTGATATCAAATGCTCGTCTTTTTTACTTCCAATTATTTATTTATTTTATTTAAAAAAATAATTTTATTAATAATTTATCTATATATGAAATAAATTTTTTATATGAATTAATTAATTCAAATTTTAATATATAAATTATAAGATTTCATTATCATGGAATCATCAAACTATAAATAATTAATAGGAAATAGAAACATTAATATTGAAATAAAAAAAAGAATATTATGAGAATATTCTACTGTAGTGTAATGAGTTCAAGATAATTTTATATAAGACTAATGTAACACAGAATAAAACACAATAGGTTAAATATGGTTGCTTGAAATATAAAATACCACAAAACCATTTATACAACCTTATTTACAGTATATAGAAATGATTAAATGATCAATTTTTTTAATATAAAAATGATTAAGGATACATTTGTCATTATTAGGATCCGGATTGGAACCAGTCAGTTCAGCCCGGATCCGAGACCTACATGGATGAAATGGAATCGGAACCACCTATGATCCACGTCCAAATGGGTGAAGATTCAGCCCATCACCAGATCCGGAATGGAGTTGAATTTAAAAAAAAAAAAATTAAAAGGATGTAATAACGTAAAAAAAAAGTTAACAAACTAAGGTGTTACGAGGCGTGACTTAGGCATGACTTGCCTTTAATTTTTTTTTTTTAAAAAAGCAAGTCACGCCATCTCATATGGCGTGACTTGCTTAATCATATTTTTTTTAAGTAAGTCACGTCTATCGAATTGGTGTGATTTTTTATTTAAATATTTGCTGGACGCTGGTGGTAGAGGATGGTGGAGGAAGTCTGTCATCTGAAACACCGACGACCCAATGCAGTTAATAATGCATGTTTCTTTCTTTTATTTCAGAAAGAAGACGTTAAAAATATTTATGATTAAAAATCATGTATTAAAGTGATTTGATGTATCAGTGACGAAGACTAACGTGGCGTGTTTTTTATCTGAAAATTTGTTTATATATTATTTGCTTTCGTTTCAAATGTATTATTCTTGTGCTTCATTTCTCTGGATTTAAATGTATCGTTATTGGTCATTCCTTGTGGATTTTCGTTCGATGTTCGATTAAGGCATTGTATTTCAGCACATGAGGTTTGTATGCTTTAAATTAAGTTTTTCATTCGACGTTTGATTTAAACCGTTAATTTATTTATTTGATAAAATTTTGATTTTGAACTTCTATTTGAGGTAAACGTTGATATAAATTAATTTACTTGAGTATTCGAATATAAATTATGAATTTATCATAATCTTACGGTTTCGAGTTTATGATTAAAATGCTTAATTATGTTTCTATGTATTATCAGTTATTCTTATTATTTTATATTATGCAAATGATAATAACAATACTTTTTCTTCAATGTTTTATATTGGTAGTATTTAAAAAAAATTTAACATAACGATTAATTTATTTTACACAAATAATATAAATGTTTTTATTATAAATACGGTTAATAATGTTTTTAATTACTTAAATGTAAATAAATATTACAATTAATTTCATTTCTTATTATTTTATTTGACAAGCATAGTATCAAAACTTTTTATTATAAAAATTATTATTTATAATATTATTGACTTATAAGATACAACTAAGAAATACATTTTTTGTATTTTAGAATAATAATCAACTTTTTTTTAGAAAATAATAATAATACTTTTATTTATAATTATTATTGATGTTGTTGTTTTATAAAGATAGCATATAAAAAATTAAGTATTACAATTATTTTATTTTACACAAGTAATATAAAATTTATTAGTATAAATATTGTATTTTTGTTCTTAACGTATTAAACATAAAATCAGTTGCATAATTAAGTTATTTAATTATTATTTTATTCCACGTGCGTATTTGTTAAAACTAATTATTATTATAATATTATTTTATTATAATTAACTTGTAAGATATAAATAAGAAATACGATTTTTATTTTAGAATAAAAATAACACTTACAATTGTAATTCTTATGGTTTTTGTTTTATTTAGATATGTTATAAAAAAAAAAGTATCACAGTTGATTGATTTTACACAAATAATATAAAATCTATTATTATAAAATTTTTTGTTATTAATTTATTAAATAAAAATAAGTATTATGATTTTATTATTAACTTAATTCGTATTTAGTAGGACCTATTATTATTTTAGATAACTAATATAAAATTTATTGTTTCTAAAAACTTTATTAAAAAAATATAAATATAAATGATTTTACTATTATTTTTTTCCTATTTAGTATGAAATTTATTATCATAATTATTTTTATTATTACTTACTTACTAAATAAAAAATATTATTATCATTGATAGTAGTAGTTTAGTAAAACAAATTTAGCATTATCATCATTATTATTATATTTAATCTTAATAAAAATGAAAGCATATGTAAATTAATTTTATAGTGTATTATTTTGTTATATTTCACATTTTGTTATTCAATTGAAATTTTAAAAAATTTATTATCACCTTTTTATTTTGTGTGACCTATTGAATTTTTTTTTATAGGAATGGACAGTGTGCCGGTGCTTTTATTCGTAGGTGGTAATGTTATTATAGGACATCACACCGTAAAATATAGTACCACTGCATTGAGGACAACACGAATACCAAGATCTATTAATTTGCATGTTGAAAGAAATGGTATACCGTGTGACAAATATTGAAAGTTCAAAATTTAATTTAAAATTGTCAACAAAATATTCCTACATGGATAAGTCACATTGCGTAGAGGTGCATCTTGACATCAATGATGACAACAATTTACAGTTTATGCTGGATTCTATTAACGAAATGCGATGTATTGAATTGTATATCGAAAAGGATTTCATTGAGCATAATGTAGATGTTGAGGTTCCTGAATCATACATTCCATGTATAACTGAAGGGTTCAATTCGATGGGATTTCATGATGAAGCTGGTACTTCCGCTGCTGCTTTTTTCGAACCAATAGATGAAAATTGATTTAATTCGCATGATTGGACTGGGGAATGGGATCGGTATATTACTGATACCGTAGAAGAAAATGTTAGTTGGCCGATTTCCGCACGAGGATGGGATTCTGGTGCAAGAGGATGGTACTCAGTTGACACAAATCAAGTAGGTTTGGATTGTTCACTGAGTGCACATCGTACTGGATCGGGTTATGGACTGACACATGTCGTACATGATGAACAAAGATCACGTGAGTTGTGTCATTAGATGTTCACCTTGACGCCACTGAAATATTTACTGAACCTGATACAACTACAAGTGAAACAGATGAAGATGAGCATGAAGACGAAAATGCCACATTTGCTGATATTGGTCCATCTCATACCGACACCAGTGGTCATACGCATGCATATCCTTTTGAAGGCATTTCAAATCTTGAACACCGACCCGATGCACTACCATTTTCTGTCCCGTCTGTCGGTCAATCTTTATATGACATACCTCAATTCTTTAGTACAATATATGATGAGCAACGCCCTGATTCTGTTGGAATTCCATCTGCATCGAATTTGAGTTATTACAACGCAGATAGAGGAGAACTTTGCACGAACATGGTTTTTAAAGATAAAAAGCATTTGCTAGCAGCAGTTAAGGACTTTTCAGTTAGAATTCCTCGACGTGAGTATCAAGTTGTGGAGAGTACAAAGACTTTGTGGAAAGTTAGTTGTAAAAATAAACATTCAAATATCAACTGTAGGTGGGGTCTTCGTGCATCGTTAAAATCAAAATTGGGGTATTTCAAGATCACGAAATATGGTGGTCCACAACATGTATGTCTAGCCAGGTGGGGTTAGACCACCATAACTTGGACAAAAATATGATTGCAAAAACACTTGTCGGTATTGTTCGGTGTGATCCTTCGTATGAGATTAAATATGTTATCCAGCTTGTGAAAGATCGATATAATTATCAAATCTCATATGGTAAGGCATGGTACAGTTTAAAGCGGGCGATGGAAAATGTATATGGTACATGGGAGAGTTCAATACATCTTTTGCCAAGGTACATGGGTGCCCTTGTGAAGTACAATCCAGGCACTATTGTAGAGTAGAACCATTTACCGAGATACAATTCTCAATTGAAGGTGTTAAACTACGTGTTTTGGGCCTTCCGAACATGTATAGATGGGTTCGCACATTGTCGAAAATAATTAGTGTTGATGGTACTCATTTATACATGAAGTAAGCACAAGATGCTTATAGCTGTGGGTTTAGATGGAAACAACCAAATCTTACCCTTATCATTTGCCATAGTCGATGAGGAAACATACGACTCCTGGAAGTGGTTTTTGGAACTTCTATGCAAGCATGTGGTTCGAGGATCAACAGGTGTGTGCCTTATCTCCGATAGACATCGTGGAATCATTAATGCTGTTGAGGAGATACCCGATTTTAGACATCCACGTGGCGTACATCGTTTTTGTCTTAGACATATATATTCTAATTTCAATACACATTTCAAAAATGTGCACCTAAAAGATCTATGTTGGAAAGCAGGCACACACCATCAAATACGTAAATTTGATGCCATCATGGATGAAATTAAAAATCTCGAATCGAGAGCTTTTGTTTACCTCTCTGAAATTGATAAACACAAATGGACTCTTGCTCACGATGGGGGAGGCGACGTGGTGTTATGACGACCAACATGTCAGAGTGTCTTAATTCTGTTCTTAAGGGTGCTCGTCGACTTCCTGTATCAGCGTTAGTTCAGTTGACATTCAATTGTGCGTGCAGTATTTCATCGATCGTATCACACGAAGGCAACGTATGATTCAAAGCAATCAGCCTTGGCCTGATTACGCTTTTCGACTGTACGAGAAATGGCTCTTCGAGATCTAGTGAACACACTGTTGTTCGTACCGAGATTAGAGACCAATCGGCATCTGTTGTTACGGGAGGGCGACAAGGTCGGGCTGAACGTGTACAGGTTGTGACCCTCAGTCTTAATGAATGCTCATGCGGAAAATGGACTATCTTTGGAATTCCGTGTTCACATGCAATATGTACCGCCAAATGGTATGGATTAGATCCTACACAATTTGTACAACGTTGGTTTCAGATGAGTGAATACGTAGACACGTACGAAGGAAGATTTCGTCCAATTGCTGATGAGGAATATTGGGATGAACCAACATTCGAATTGTGTCACAACCCGAATAGGCGTCAAAGAAGGAGAAAATGGAGAGACCGAAATACAAGAATCAGAAATGAGATGGACCGGCCTTCCACACGAGAAAGGCAACGCATCCAGCGAGAAAGCTCAACACAACAACGTCGTAATCAGAACATGTAAAGGTAATTTTTTTATCTTTTAATTTTATATTTCATTCATAAGAAAAAATAATCTGTTATGTAAGTGTTTACGTGTTGATTGGTTGCAGGTTTGAAGGAACACTATAAAATTCAATGTGTTACAATTGTAATTTTATGTTTTTCCTTGTATCTTGCTAATTCTTATATGTTAATCGAACAGTTTGTTTGTTTAAATTGGATCGTATCTCATATGTTGTTTTAATTTAGGTGTCTATATGTTATCTGTTGTGTAAAGTCATCTCGTTATGTATTTTATTTTGCAGCATCATCAATGTTTCCTAATTATAGATTGTGTATCAACAAATATATATTTATCATATCATATTTAAACCTACGTATCTTATTTATTATAGCAACACAATCCAATGCCGTTAGAAAAAAAAACAAATAAATTATTTAAAACTCAAAACAAATAGATTTACTTGTATTCAATATACATAACTTATACATTTAAATATTTTATTTTTTCTTCCTACCCAAGTGATGTCCAGTCCCACAATCACGTGGCTTTGGGATTCGTTTACTTTTACGCACCAACTGTGGGGCTTCAACTTCTTCTTCTACATCTTCTTCTTCATTAACATTCACTCGGTTGGCAGACTCGTTCATATCAATGTTCAGGGGAACCTGACTTGGTGATTGAGGATGAGAATATCCCAAGTATGAAATTGGTGATATGTTATAATTTGGGCGGATTTCTTCGTACTGCTGGAGATGACCATCAAATAAGAGTTCCGTAAATGAACATTCGTAAGTCTGCTGTGGAGTTTGAAATTCATTATCCGTTCGCGAAGTACCTAACCCCAAAGAAACATTGAAAGAATCCTTATTTGGCCAATTAGCATACGAGGAAGGCACACTATAAGGAATGAAGTGGAGCTCGAAATACAGAATCTCCATGCGAAGTACCCTCTCCTGAAAGTTAAAAAAATATGATGTCCAATAAGTACATGGAGGTAGAAATAAACATATACTTCGATAATATAAAGAAATTGCGTTGATATTTAAAAATGTACCATGTGAAGTGGAGGCCCAACCAAGAGTTACGGGCAACTGTGTAGTCGTACCATGCGAAGGATCATCCACTGAAGGTGAAATAAATATATTGTTGAATAAGAACCATGAATGTAGATTTAAACAAAGTAGTTAGCTAAAAAAAACATGTACCATGTGAGCTGTGAGGCCAAGAATGAGTCGTCGGAGATTGTGTACTCATGCTTTGTCGCCAGTCAGGGGTCGAGAATGATGGTTCATCGGCTACATCATCATCTCTCAGTCGTCGCCTTCTATTTGAAGACCTAGCATGATGATGTTGTTGCTCGGGTGTTCTAAAGGACATTTCATACAGTAAATCACAGGTTTGGATAGTTTTTTTAACAACTTCAGCTAATGCTTCACGCGGTTGATCATCAACAGAGAGTCCTCCAAACAAATTCTTCAAATTTGATGTCTCATCTCTCTATCATAATAAATTGTAATAGAATAATGCAAAGTGTTGAAAATAAATTGTTTAACAAGCACTTACCACAATACGTCTGAAATATGCATCTTCGGGCTGATAACCGTAATCGATTTGTTGAGGCTCTATAGGAGATATGAAACGTCGAGTTATAGAATCATATCATGTCTCGTAATCATATCTCATGCTATAATTTTCAACCAAATCACTCTCAACAATCAGATTATGACGATTTTCCCACGCATCCACCATCAGTCTATGATGTTTGACCCAATCGTAATTTTTGCGTCCTCGTCTCGAGCATTCATGTAAATGATCTCCATCAAGTGCTGATATTGGAATGTTCTGTGACATTCCAAATTGCCGAAGAACTCGATTTGGGCGATGCATCTCCACAATGTGAAAACATATCAATGGGCACGCACTTCGCCAGAGAGTGGGATGTTTGTGCCACTTCTATATCTGTACTATTTTCATCAATTATTGTTTGTGTACAGTGTAAGTACATAGTAGTCAACTTCAAACTATTGGATCTAAAGTCTGCCTGAAGTGGCATAAAACCTAACCAATCATAACAATAATCCTGCCATACACTAAACTTGCAAGATACATCAGTCTCGATGATATGATCACCATCAACATTTAGCCCCCAAATTAACGCAACATCTTGTAGCGTGATTGTGGCCTCGCCAATTCGTAGGTGGAAAGTATGAGTTTCTCGACGCTATCGTTCCACAAGAGCGGTTATCAAATTATTATCATAAACACAATCACCACATAAGAATATGCCATAAAAGCCCATTTCGTTTAGACATGATCGGACACGATGGTGTAGTATACCACTTTTCCACAATTCCCAAATTAAATTATCAGATCGCCGCACTCTTAGGGTGTTATCTAAGTTGTTAGGCGTAATAAAATTGGATATATGTGTTTGTTGCTGATAAAGAATAGTGCAATCAACAGGTCCAGCATGTAACGACATCCTATAATCAATAATAAGAATATATTATTATTATTATTATTATTATTATTTTTATCTATCACAATATTGTATAAACATAAAAACAACTACAACATCAATTATCAAAAGAATTATAATATAAAACATTATCTACAAGTAAAAAATAATATATACACTAAAAATAATATATTTACATTCTACGAGTTTTGGAAATACCAAGTTATTTTAAAAATAAAAATTTAAATACATACACAGATTTAATTTTTCGAATCTATTTTAAACAATTAATTGAATCTAACATTAGTGTAGTTAATAATCACGATTGGAGAATGTATTTTATTAAAAAAATTAATAATTTTTTTATTATTATTTTTAAAAAAATTATCAAAAGTCATGGTTTTTTAAGACAAACAAGTTGACAAAAATCTAAATAAAAAATATGTTATATTTAAAATTAGTTTTATCTAAACATATGATTATAAAAACATTATAAAAATTAACAATAATCAACAAAATAAACATATAACATTATCGTTACTCATAATTAGCAGATAGCGTATTTTTTAAAAATAATTATTCAAGGTAAAAAAAATTTATTATCAAACATAAAAATAATTTAAAAAGTTATATCACTCTAACACCTGAATTACCATTAAAATTTTTATAACTACTTTTTGGTAAAATATTAAAAATAATTGAAACAAGCGTATGTAATAATCAATAAAGATGCATGTAATTCTTTACGAAAGATGGTTTTTCAATAACAAGAGTCTGAAATTATTTTATTAAAATAAAGTAAACAAGTCACGCTTATTCAACTGGCGTGACTTGTTTATTTAAAAAAATTAAATAAGTCGCGTAAAAATTGTTGTGACTTGCGTTAAAATTATTTTTAAAAAAAATAAGGAAGTCACGCCCACTACATTGGCGTGACTTGCTTTAATTTTTTTTTTAAAAATTTAACTAAGTCACGCCCAATTAGTTTTAATTTTTTTTTTAAAACATTAAGTAAGTCACGCCGAGCTAATTGGCGTGACTTGTTCTTAAATATTTTTTAAAAAAAAATTAAACAAGTCACGCCCATTGTGCGTGACTTTGTTTTACTTTTTTTTAAATTAAGCAAGTCACACCGTGCTTATTGGCGTGACTACTTTTATATATTTTTTTAAAAAAATTAAACAAGTCACGCCCAATCAGTAGGCGTGACTTGGTTTTAAATTTTTTTTAGAATTAAGCGAGTCACGCCATGTTTATTGGCGTGACTTATTTTTATATATATTTTTTAAAAAAAATATGCAATTCACGCCCAGAAAATTGGCGTGAATTGCCTTCATGTATTTTTTTTACAAAAAATTTAAACAAAATTGGGCGTGACTTATTTTAAAAAATTATTAATTAGATTATATTTTAAATATTTCCTGTTAATAATGACAAGCTCAGCGTAATAAATGATTTTTCAATATCCTTAACAAAATTAATAATAATCACAAAAACAAATAATAATTATAATTAAAAGAAAAAAAATAAATCAGCATAGCATACAAATTATATTTTAACATAAATAATAATTTTTTCTATAAATTTAATATTTAACATAAATAATTGTATTAATATACATACATTAAATTAACGTTTGAATCAAAATTTATCTGAAAAAAAATAAAATTAACTCAAAATTTGAGTCAATCAAATAAACAAATTACATACGACAAATTATAAGAACTTACTCGAAATGGAAGAAATGAAAGTGAGAAACACTTAAAACACAACTCTTCCTATATATAAGTAAAGTGGGCGAATGTTTCAAAAAAAAAAAAACACATGCACATGGTACAGCCTTTCACTACCCTCCAATTTTCATTTTCGATCAATCAATCTCACGTGGCTTGTCAACCTTTAACGAATTTTATTACATTGAAGATACAAATATATTTATTTTAAATAAATAAAATATAATTTTTTCTTAACGTTTTTTTATCAAAAACATTTATGCAGCAAAAAAACAAAAACATGTTGCAGCTGTAATGTTGCATGTGCTTGTTGCAGTTTTGTATTCAACTCATATTATTATTTGTTTTAAAAGAAAAAAGAATTAAAAAAGTCACGGTGAGATTGCGTGACTAGTTTTTTTTTTTTAAATTTATTTTTTAAGTCACGCCTCTTGAAAAAGCGTGACACATTAGTTTGTCAAATTTTTTTGTTTTACTTTATTTTACTAAAGTATTAGTAAATGTGCGGCAAACGGTTAAAAACATTTATTTTTTTACACCACAAATAAACTACAAATACAATATCGTTTTTCAGCATTTTCACACAATATTTTTCTCAACTTTACATTTATCTGCAATTAATTTTCTCTCTTTGCTATCATTTGTCAACATATATTCAATAAATTTTGTTATAATTTCATCAACACTGAATATTTTCTTTATTATTATTTACTTACTATTTTACAATTTACTCATATAAATAATTCAAATTTCAATGTCGTCATCTTCGAACTGTGGTGGTAGCGGAGGTGAATACATTTTCGACTTTGGTGAATATTTTGGTTATATCCTCGACTTTGATGAAATCGAACCTGGTCACGAGAAGGAAGAAGCCATGAAACTCCCCAACAAAGATGCAGGGCTATCATCGTCCGCCGGAGCAACACGATGGCAACGAGCACGACGACAGCCCGAGCAAAGGAAGCAAAGTTTGGGATCACTTTGATATTGAAAAATAAAGTACAAACAACTATTTTTACGTATGTAAAATATGCAAAACCAAATATTCTTACAAAACAGGTGGGGGTTTCGGTGGTACCGGTACTTTGAAAAAATATTTAGTCAAAATATATAAACTTGATCCTGATACTCTACAACCATTTGGTAGGAAACCAACCTAACAACAAAGTAATCATTCAAGTGGTAAGCTATCACAATTACAAAAAATAAAAATAAAAAATTTAAAAGGCATCGTTAAATTTGTTATGAAATATTGTTAATCTTTTATAATAGTTGAACATGAAGGTTTTGTTGAATTTACTAGTACTATTCAACCTGATTTTCACGATATTTCTTAGACACACAATTAAGAAATATTGTTTTGATATGTATAAGAAATTTAAAAAAACACTGAAATTGCATCTTTCAAATAATTCTGGTAGAGTTAGTTTGAAAACATATATTTGGATTAATTTGAAATATAATTTTTATCTTGTGTTACATGTAACTGAAGTGATGGAACTTGAACTATACAAAAAAGAATTTTAGTGCTAGATCATTTAGAATAATCACACAACTCATGTACTATAGCTATATATTATGTTTTAAATGTTGTTATGATTTATGGTATAAAAAATAAAATAATGTCAATCACATTAGATAATGCGAGTGTCAATACTCTTGTTCTTAAATATTTAAAAATTCATTAAAAGCGATTTTAGATGATAATTTGCTTCATGTCAGAAGAATAAGTCATATTATCAACTTATATGTTAAATGTGTATGTGATGAACATATGTCTATTACAATAGAAAATCCAAAGTACGTGGAAATAATTACATGAAAGAAGACATGGACGTGATTGGAAAATATTACTCGAATCAAACAGGAATAAATTTAAAATTTTCATATTCCTATTGAAATTAGATGAAATTATTTAAATTATTTGCTTCATACTTTGTCACGATTTCAAGATTTAGTTACTCTATATTATAATAATATTGTTTTATAGTTTTAATGTTGACCGATGATGATTGAAATATTTCGAGTAACTGTGTTTTTTTCTTATAAATTTTTAAAGAAGCAATCCAATTTTTTTGGACATTAACTACCTAATTCAACCATGTTTTTACTTTTGATTTTCAAATATTTTTTAAATTTATTGATTATCGTGATGATGTTGTTATACGTGATTTTGTTTCAAATATGGAATTTTTTTTAAAAAAAATATTGAGAGAATATCACAATTGTGTATTGTTTAACGACATTATTTGATCATAGTCAAAGTCAATGTCTGTTAGACATGTTTTTTTTGATATTATGCTAAATTTCTTTGAAAGAATGTTAATGATCAAGAGAAGTTAATCATGCATTCTCTCCAAGAATTGTTTGATTTGTATGCTAGCTAGTGAACAATATGAACCGAGTGTGTAGCCAGAGGAAAGGCCAATAGAGAAAAGCAAAAGTTGAAGATTCAAATTATTTCAAATTTTGAAAAACAAAAGTTCAAAAGAAAATCAGTGACAATAACAAATTACAACGAGATCCTAATTTATTTAAGCAATATATTGAGTCTACAGAGAAATTCGATGCTCTTAATTGGTGGAAAGTAAACTCCGAACTTTATCCAATATTAGCGGCAATTGCAAGATACGTCTTAATCGTAATCGATCGTTCAATGTTCAAGTTTTGCTTCAGAATCAATATTTTCAGTATGTATAAGAATCATTGGTGAACAAAAAACTAATTTAAAGATAGAAAAACTTAGCATGTTAGCATGCATGCAATATTGATTTGCAGCCGAAAAAAGAATAAGACAATTGGAGCGATCGACGAATTTCAAAGCTCAAGCCCAGACGAATATCCGGAGTATTCAAAATATATTTTAATAAATCATGATGAATTTTAGATGTTCAATTATAAAAATCAATGTATAAGTTTTTTAAATGATTAATCATATTGTTTCCACTAAAAAAACTCAATAAAAAATTTTCCCATTAATAAAAGTAATTTCATATTAAAAGATAATAAATTTTGGATCCGGAACCCAGGACCAGTTCGACTCGTACCAAAACCAATCTATAAATTATAGAACCGGTCCGCAGTTCGAATTGATTCCAAGGTTTTTACCTTGAAAACCGGTGTCGAATCAGTTCCGACCGCTTCCAAAACTGCCGATTATGAATTGGTGGAAACCGGACCAGAACCGGATCCGAGAAACTATTGTGCATGTCTAATTTCAAGTTTAAAATTGTCAAAAAAATCCACTTTTTTTTTGCAAATCATTAAAGAATAATTGATAAATGCTTAAAAAATCAAAAATTCGGTTTAAGGCACTAGGGATTACTACGGAGGCACTAGAATTACTAAGCTATTAGTTCAATGTAAGTTTACGTGTTATTAAGCAGATAATCGGTTCGCAAGCTATTTTAGTTTAAAGAAATGAATGCAATTAGATTAGATTTTTATATTAAGGAGATAAATAATTTTTTTAAAAAAATTCTACAATCATCCCCATCCATTTTGATACTTATCATTTGACCCCTTAGCAATTTTAATCGAAAGATAACTTTATTACAAAAATCGTACTGTACAAACATGCACCGAGTGCGACACTAGATGAATGGAGTAATTAATAATCATAAGAATTCATAGCCAGGAGTTAGAAGATGCGAGGATACGAGACATGGCGGAGCCAGAAATATGGCTCTGTCCGGGCTAAAATTTTAAATTTTAAAATTTTTTAATATTTTAAATTGATCAGACCGGGCTAATATTATATTATTCCAAAATTATACAAAATTTACATATACATTTTTTTTAAAAAAATTGGACCACCCGGGCTAAAACCGGGGTATAAACACATGTGCCTCCGCCCCTGACATCATTTACTTCATGTGAAAATTAATGATTTCTAAGAATCCTGTAGGCACCATTAATTAGTATTGAACATTCCAAGCAGATTAAGTTCTAATCTGAAATTAATTAAATTAAACCTCTTGAAACTGATGAACATCCCATAAATTAAACCATCACTAATATTATTAAACAGATTCCTCAGAATCATGCATGCATCAACAAGATTCGTCTTTAGGAAATAACACCAAGTAATCATTACCAAGAATTCGATAGCCGACTCTTCAAATTATTAACCATAATAATCACATCGATTTCTTATATTATACTATAAATAAATCCATATCTTCAATTTGCACAAAACCCACACGCCACAAATTTAATGGAATACACAGTGATCCAATCTGGTGACAAAGGAGAAGCCGAAAAATGGATTAAACATTACAGCAATCGGCATGAGATTTTGCTCGTCGGAGAGGGAGATTTCTCCTTCGCCGCCTGCCTGGCTAGAGCATTCGGACATGCTTCCAACATCGTCGCCACATCGCTGGACACTAAAGGTTAAAATAAGCACATGTATGGACATATTTCATTTATGTATTCATATGTACATGAAGTTGATTGATTCCCGATTGTTTACGTATCGCAGAAATGTTGGCGGTCAAACACCCAACTGCGGCTGCAAATCTGGTGGAGCTGGAAAACAAGGGGTGTACGGTAATACACGGAGTCCATGCCAGCACCATGTGTGAACATCCGCTGTTGAAAAACCGATTTTTCGACAGAATCGTGTTCAATTTTCCCCATGCAGGTTTCGGCAATAAAGAAACCAACCCAATGCAAATCCAGTACCGTTCACTAATCTATCACACTCATTACTTCTCCTTGTTTTGTTCCCTTTTTCACACATTATACAGGAGAGTGTATGTGTGTGTTACATTTGTTGCAGGCTTCACCAGGAAGTGGTGCGGGGATTTCTGAGAAATGCTGCGAGGATGGTAAAGATTAGAGAGAGCGGGGAAGTGCATGTGACTCACAAAACGGAGTATCCATTCAGTGCATGGGAGATCAAAAAATTGGGTAAACAGGCAGGGTTGGAGTTCATTGAAGCAGCTCCATTTCGCCTCTGTGATTACCCTGGATACCTTAATAAGAAGGGAGGAAATGGGTTCAGTATATTTCGTAGCAACGACACATTCCCAGTTGGCAAAAGCAGCACTTACAAATTCGGGTATTAGCGACAGATGCCTGTATTTATCTGTCATATAATGATAATCTACATGAACATATCACGCTTCTGAGAAGTTAAAGATAAAATGAAACAAATGGTAATATATATCCTCTTCCAATTTCGACTATTGATTTGCAGTTTGATTTTACTTCCCTCCAATTTCAATGGTTTGATTGTGTTTGGATGGATTTGAAATTCACTCGATATAAATTTATCTTTATAATTTAATATTTTCTACTTAAAGATGATAATTAAAAATTAAAATATTTAAACATGTTTTTTTTATATCTTATTTTATAAGCTAGGAGTAAAAATAATGAAAGGAAAAACATTATAATAATTTCAAGAATCTGAAAGAAGTTTTTTTTTTTTACGGTAAGACTTGCAATTTTATTATAAAGAATCGTCAATTACAAGTTGAACCAACCAAACTGGAAAGTCTCCAATCATCCATACAAAGGATGAGGGAGAAGAAAGAACAAAGCGAGCCAAATAATGGGCTACTCTATTAGCTGAGCGTCGCATATGAATGAATTCTGAAATAATAGGTGTCTTGAGTTCGATCCCTGATTTCTGCTACACAAGAACCAATGTAGCTAAGATTCTAGTGGTTGGTTGTGACTGCTTGCACTGCCAACAAAGAATCTGACGCCACTTGAACATCTCGAAGATCTTTCTCATACAGAAGTTTTATTCCTTCCCGGATTGCTAAAAGCTCCCCATGCACCATCGATAATGGTTGGTTGATTTGTTTTCCAAATGCTAGCAACAAACGACCCTGTGAATCACGAACCACCCCTCCTACGTTATACTGATTCTTGTCTTTATTCACTGCTGCATCCACATTCATCTTGAGAATGTATGACCTTGGAGGCATCCATTTCTTTTCCGGTTTACCCAACTCAGTCTAAATAGTAATTTTTTCCTTCTTACGAGCTCTTCTAAAATCACAAATCATTGCATAACTCCAAAAAACATTATCAGCCATCGGGTTTGTCCTAGCTCCATGGATAAAATTTTGTTTTTCTTTCCAGACTCCCCATGTATGGACTGCAAGATTCTCAAACTCTTCCTTTGACAATTGTTTTTTCAACCACGTGCATATCTCTAGAGTACTGGTTTGAAAAAAATATGAATTAAACGCAAAATGTGAAAAAATGTTTCGATTCGTTCAAAAACATGAAAAAATTATCACATTTATCGTTTTTTAAATTTTAAATTTAATTTTATTATAGGAACGAACTTGTAAATATTACATATTTCATAGTATAAAATGATTAACGTAAGATGTTTCGTCGCGTTTCCCGTTTTTTTATTTTTTATTTAAAAAAGATTAAAATGGAAATCAAGATATATAATTTAAAATGTGAGTGCAAGATAACGTACGATATTTTTCTTTTTTTTATATACTTTTTGAAAGGAAAAAACAAAGGCATAGTAGGGGATAAGAAATAACATAATAAATAATAAATAAATATATAATGAAAAAAGGTTATTGGATCGACTCGTATCAGGCACTGGACAGTCTCGCTTCTCATCGAAGAAATCGAGTTGAATCGAACCGAGAAGATGAAGATTACTGTAATGACTGCCGATGAGCAAATTCTTACGTTAGACGTGGATCTTGAAGAATCTGTAATTTTCTTTTGGTTACTCTTAATCCCTATTTCTTTGTTTTGGGCATGGTTTGCCTTCATTTCATTTTTTCCCCTCGTTTAAACCGTTGTATGAATGCTCAATTTTTTTTTCTCTCTCTGATCACAGGTTGAGAATCTGAAAGCTCTTCTGGAAGTTGAGGTTTGATTAAATCTGCCCTTTTTAAGCTTCTGGTTTGTGATCTGTTTTCTGAATTTTAAATTGCACATTATTGTAACGTTGATTCACTTACAGACGCGGATTCCACTCCAGCAGCAACAGCTGCTGTATAATGGTAGAGAGATGAGGAATGCGGAGAAATTGGGTGCTCTCGGTGTGGGTGATGGAGATTTGGTCATGATGGTCTCTAAAGCTTCATCTTCCCGTTCCAGGTTCCCTTTAATAAGTTGCAATTATGATTTCAAATGCATTTCTATCTGGAAATGATGTATAATTCTATTCAATCCTGGAACGGATTGAAGCTTTACTTGGAACGTATGTTAATGCTTTTGTTTTGACCTGTTGTAGAGCATCTGTAAACGAAGCGGCCTTCAATCCTGATGGTTCAGCTGTGAACCCCTCCGCTTTCCAGCAGCAGTTACGAGGTGATTCTAATGTAATGACCCAGTTGTTTCAGGTATGAATAAATCTGCTCTTTACTGCCTACTTAATTTCAAGTCTATTTACAAGATGCTTTGCAAAAGTTGAACTTCTGAACCAATGTCCATCGTTCAATCTCTATTAACAAAAGTGAGAAGGGAACAGTAATACTAACAGAGATGTAACTTAATGTTCTAATACAAATTATTGGCTCAATGGAGTCTGCCTTCATCTATGGATGGAGTTATGAACCCACTTTTTTAGGGACTACAGGATTTTTTGTGCTTTCCGTATACTCATGGTACGCCAAACTGCTTATCTGACGATAAAGAGCTGGCCATAGTTAAATACATATGGGCGCAAAATTGGATATTTCTCATGAAAATGAAATGTTGGATAACTGCTCTTTATGGTACTTGTATGGCTTATGTTTCCTGCTGAATAATCCCTTTTTGATGGCTCGAGAGTAGATGAAATTATGAAGGGGGTGAATACCATTTCAAATATTTCTTCATGATGATTCTGTAGTTTCGCTCACAATTATTTTCTTTGTTCTGCTGATAATGTTTGAAGATAATAAATTATTGCTTATGGTTTTGAAATTTGAATAAAGTGTGTTATAAATATAATTTTATGGATATTTTTTTGTGTTTTTTCTTTTATCCATAACTAACATGAAATGACTGTTTATAATTATTTGATGTGCCAACTGTCAGAGCGATCCTGAGTTAGCACAAGCCATTCTTGGAAATGATCTCAACAAGTTGCAAGACCTTTTACGTGCGCGCAATCTCCAGAGATCTGAATTACGACGTCAACAAGAAGAGGAGATGGTAATCAAATCCCATATGATATACCCTTGTACTTCTTCTCATTTGATTCCAATTAGTTGTGAATGATTGGCTTAATTTTTAGTTGTAGAACGGTTTTGTTACTTGATTGAATAACTGTTTCTAGATCCAAAAAAAATGCGAAGAGAATATCCCTTAAAAAGTTGTATGTTTTGATTTACCATTTGCATGTATCTAATAATTGGAGATTCAAAGTTGGAACTTAAGCATTATGGTTCTTGTATAAATTTTTTTTTTCTGAGATTTTTTCTTGGCTTCTACTTGGTCATATAAGGGAACGAATAGCTGACCCGGATATGATGGATCACTTTATTCTTTCTGATATAGTTTTCTAGCACTTCTATTTGACAAGCTAATTTTCTTCAAGTTTTTTCTTGACATAGGCTTTACTTTATGCTGACCCGTTTGATGTGGACGCACAAAGGAAAATTGAAGCTGCCATTCGCCAGGTACGTTGTTTCCATCCTCTCCATTATTAGGAGTCGTTATTTGATGTTGACTGTCTTGGGTTGTTCATCACGAGTTCAATGTTCTTTTTCTTTTATATTTTGCAAGATTTTCCCTGAAACTTTTATTTAGTTAGACTCGTCAAAAAATTGTTTGTCTGATTTTAAAGTTTTAAACCTTACAAATTTCATCTTTCATGCAAGTTCCTCATGTTAAATAATGCATCTTCATTAAGGTTCCAAGGATAACGAAAGCTTTTGAGGTTACCTCGTGATTACTTTGGTTACAATATCTCAATTAAGTTTTTGATAATTTACCTTTAGGATTGATGTAGCTGCTTAAAGCTTTACTTAGAATTGTTGTTTCATAATATTTGTCTCTTTTTGTGTTGGCTAGGTGATTGTGAAGGACCATGCCAAAGAACTTTGTTTCTGTTGTTATCTGTAATACAACAATATTATTTTGTGTGGAAATCTTAAGGCTTTTTGTTCTTATTGATAGTAAATTTTGTTTAAATATTTGATTTTCTTTGCTTTATTATTCACTGTGACTCTTTATGGGTGTTCCAAACATGGAAAACACTGTAAATTTCTGTTTAGAAGCTTTCCCCTTTTTTGGTATACGGCTTTTTGAACTAGTCTGTTCATGGCTTTTGTTAAATAATTGATAATTGATGGGTTCCTATTAATTGCACTTGTGGTTGACAGAAAGGCATTGATGAGAACTGGGCTGCTGCATTGGAATACAACCCTGAAGCTTTTGCAAGAGTGGTACGCTTGTCTATTTTGCCATACATTTTATTCTTGATGATGAGTAAAATCTTGTTTCTTTTCAGATAATGTTGTACGTTGACATGGAAGTTAATGGTGTTCCGTTGAAGGTACTGACTTGGTAAAGTAGTGTGATTTTACAATACGCCTACCAAAAGGAAGTCATCGATGTGCATTTTGGCACACAAATGCTAGTCTCATATGAGTGTGATTATGTGTTAATATGTAGCCATTGAACCATATACTGTTCTGTAGTTTCAACCTGTACCTTTAACTGAAACTCTTATTAACTTAAAATATAAGCTCTACCAACATCACGGTTATTTGATCAAAGACTTGTGCTCATTTATTGTTGGATGCAAAACATTCTCTTATTTAAATAAAGCAAGAAAGAAATCATAGTTGTATTTATTTCAGGCTTTTGTTGATAGTGGAGCTCAATCTACAATTATATCTAGGAGTTGTGCGGAGCGTTGTGGGTAAGACATGCTGTTTCCCCCACTCTTAAAGAAATTAGGTGGTTCTTCAACTATTATATGAAGCAGATAGTAATTCTATTTACCATTTCTCGTTCTCCCAGATTGTTGAGGCTTTTGGATACGAGGTATAGGGGGATTGCTCATGGAGTTGGCCAGTCTGAGATTGTTGGTCGGATACATGTTGCCCCAATCAAGGTATGACACAATATGAGTTATTCGTTAGGTTTTTGCTTTTTTCCTTGACTGAGTTCAGTCTACTGTCTTTGATATTCTTATCCCTCTTTGATGCTGATGCCTTTGTTCTTGTATTAGATGAAGCAGCATTCCTCTGAATTTGAACATTTTTCGTTGCAACTTGCAGATAGGAAGCATATTTTATCCTTGTTCATTCACGGTGTTGGATTCTCCGAACATGGAATTTCTTTTTGGTCTGGATATGCTCCGCAAGCACCAAGTATTATCTTCACCTGTATTTTTCCATAATTTGTATAATAATTTTTATATAGATGTACTTTACAAACAATCATGTGCAGTGCATTATCGACCTAAAGGAGAATGTACTCAGAGTTTGTGGAGGAGAGGTTGCGGTACCTTTTTTGGCAGGTTGATATTTAGTATTTTTGTCTATAAATTGCATCCGAGGCTTACTTTACATTGACGATGTCTCATTTTGTGCATCAGTTTTTTTTTTCTTTAGGAATTTTGTTGTCTGAATTATCTTTTGCCAAATCTGTATTGAAATTCAGAAAAGGATATTCCAACCCGCTTGTTGGATGAAGAGCGGTATGCCAAAGAAGCTTCTAGCTCAGGAGCACAAGTAAGGGTTCACAAAATCTTGTAGTTCAGTTGTATTTGTACCTTCTCTCATTCTTTGATTGGTTGGTGATTGACATGTTCGCTTATTTTCTACAGTTGGGCATCCCAAAAAATTAGCAGAATTTATTTTACTTGTAGTTAACTCCCAGAAAAAAAATTAAAGGATGGGAAATCAGCTGCCACAGATGTGGAGTTCTGAGGAAATTTTTCGTTGTAGTTCTTACTAAAAAAAAAACGGAAAAGAGGAAAAAATATTCTCAAAATTTTTGATCAAATATTTTTGTCATGCTTCAAATCAACTATTCAAACTACAATTCTTACATGCTCACATATTTTTCTTTTTAAATTTATATTTTTCAACTACTGTTTTGTTTCACGATTTTTGTTTGATCACTAATTCAACTTTCGAAATTATTATTAGAATAAATTTTTAAAAAAATACCGCAAATTTTAAAATCTTGGATCATAAATTAAGTGTTATCTGGAAAACTGTGAGACTGGCGTATTATTATGCAAGAATAGTGTGATCTGATGCTTCTAAGCCATAAAATAAGCTGTCCATTTCCCACTAATTGTCCTTATAAGGAACTCTTATCCTGTTATAGGCCAGGTTACCTCTCAATTTTCCAAAGATTTGATTAAGATGGGGGTCGATTCATTTCTTCAATGTTATATCATTTGCAGCATGGTTGAGTAATTTTGTTAAGAGCTTTTCTTACCACTGTATTTTGTTAGAACTTCAATGTTCTTATTTAAAATATAATTTCCACTGGATAACCTGTAATCATTGTCTTCTCATTACCAGGCAACATCTGCCGCTAAAGATAGTAATCCAGCAGGAGCACCTCCTGGTTTGTTCTAATTTATTTGCTTAAGCATCTACCATTACTTCATTTGAGCATGTCCAACTTGAAGTCCTTGCTATGGCTATGCAAACATAAGGTGTATAAAATTGACGATAAAACAAGATTGCATGGCAACTTGTAATGAGCAGTTAAAATGAATGCCAATAAATATAGATAAGAAGTTTTTTTGAATGTTTTCTGGTGTACGTGACTGTTGCAGCTTCTGAGAACGCAATAAATCATGGTACCAGGGACACAAATGTTTCATTTTACCATTTATTTACATTGCAAGACTTGTTTTGCTAAAACTCACTTCTGATTTAGTTTTTCACCAGCTGTTGTATGTGTACGGTGAAAATTATGTGCTGTAGAGCTAATGTTCATCTTTTATATGACCTACAGGAAGTACCGGCGAGAACAGTTCCCAGGTAACTTTTTATTTTGCATTGATCTCCACTTTTTTGTAGTTCCGACGGAAATTTGCATATGACCTAGTTTTCTTCAGTTTGAATTTTGGTAAGTTGAAGTTATGTGAGCTATGGCATCTAAGTAATCAAGTGTGTTAGCAGGGACCTGACTTTGAAGCTAAGGTGGCGAAGCTGGTTGAGCTAGGTTTTGGGAGGGAACAAGTGATTCAAGCGCTCAAGTTTTTCGATGGCAATGAAGAACAAGCGGCTGGATTTCTTTTTGGCGGCTGAATATTTAGATTTATTTCAACTTTTGAGGGTATACTCGTGATTGTTGTAACTTATGTACACTATAATTATTCATTCATTTGAACGTCATCAATGGCAAAAGCAATGTGACAGTCTGTGTAGGACTCTGGTGACATAAATTTTAATTTGATTTACATACATTTATTTAAGTTCAAAGTATTCCGAGTTTTTCCAAGGAACATTTGGATCGAGACAAGTTTGATTACTTGATAACGAAGTTGGAGCAAATTCAGGGAACAAATATCAAATCAAACATAAGTTAAAAATTCAAAAAAATTTATATATCAAAGTCTTGTTCATCATAAGACTTGATACAGATTATAAAACTTGGGAGTTGACACAAAGTTTATAATTCATTATAAGAATTGATAAAAATTGTAAAATGTCGACCATTAAAATTATTCGTTTGCAAGGCCATATTATATTTCTCCCTCTTCAGTGCTTTGATTTGAACAATTAAAAGCACATTTTAATTCTTAAAGCTTTTCAGTTAATGTTAAATTTCAAAAGTTAATAGTTTGGATACATTTAAACTTATAAATCAATATAAAATAAATGAGAATTTAATAATTCATGGAGTAACGTACTTTAATGGGAAAAACTGAAATTCTTCTTCCTTGCAATTCAGCTCTACTCCATGATTAAGAATCCAAGTTTCCAATAAACAAAATCTCAAACTTATATGCTTAATTCGGGTATAAATTTGTGATTTTGAAGTGCTTTCAACTTGAGATATAATTGTATTTTTAGATAAGAATTGCTAACAAAGCTGATGCATATAGTGGCTGTTAGGATTGTCTCACTAATATTAAAGAAGAAAAGATCAGTAGGAAGAAGGAAAAGTCACAGAGGGGAATTCTTCTCTTCTCCCCTTCAATGTCACTGGGAACAAGGAGCTACCCCGGGGCCTTTCCATTAAGCTCTCTATATACATAAAGGAATTGGTATCTGTATGGTCCTTAAGCTGATGTAAAAGACATAGCTTCATTGATCTTGTCGATCCATCCACCCGGCGGTGGAATTTAACGACAAAAAAAATTAACATTTATATTTGAGACGGAGGAAACACAAGTTTTTAGGGTTTTTATTATTACTATAAAAAATAAGTAATTTTAAAATTAATGTGGAAGGTAGAGTTTTGTAGCCTACTGGCAGCTTTTTATTTCTTTTTGCAATTCGTTTTTTTATTTTAGGACTTAAATGCCACATTCCTTATTTAATAAAATTGGACTCCAAGTCATGTACCAAAAAAATGAGAGTTGGTGTTCAAGTTCACTAATTTGAACGATAAATAATTTTAAAATATGAATCGTTCAAACATTTTTTTTAAAAAAAATCTTTTAAAAAAATTATTTATTTATTTAAAGTGTGTTGTTTTAGTTTTCGAACAAATAAACTAAGGTGTATTTGTGTGAGTCCATTTATTTTATAATTTGATTTTGGATGAATATATTTCAAATTCATGATTTTCACATATATATATATTTGTACTTTCGATTTGAGTCCGCCTCAAACTTTTCTAGCATAATTTTCTTATAATATTTTCAGAAATATTAGTAATTTTACTTGAGATCAAGAACTGTCTTAAGTTCACATCGATCAAATTCAATGATCTTCTGCTAGATTTTTATCTAATTGGTTCGATTGTGAGATCAATTCAACGTCTCCGAAATAAATCAATTTTTAATTCCTCTTAACAAAGACATGCTTAGCAATTATAAAAATACCGGGCCGAATAGAAATCCTTTGCAATTCACAAGTCCCAAAAAAAAAGCCAAAAAACACACACACAAACAGACACAGACACAGACACACTCGGGTTGGTCTGTCTACGGAGGTAAATAAACCCGACCATACACTCTTGCAGGAAACCTTTGCCATGCTTAGGCAAACGAGATTATTTTATCAAATAGAGACAAAACCATGATTTTTTTTGCAAGAAACATGAAGCGACAGCAACCTTAGTTTTCGAAAAATCTATAAAAATCCCTGTTGTTTTGTATGATCTAATCTGTAAACCACCCAACCCACCTTTCCTTGCCTCATGTTATTGTTGCCTCAGTCAACCCCAAAACACACACACATAAGACATTGAGAGAGAGAGAGAGAGAGAGAGAGAGAGAGAGAGAGTTGACCAGGCGTCTTGCAGGTGAGCTACCAGTCTCTGCTTCACACGAGCAATGGGGCGTTGAATTCTTTAATAAAATCATGCAGTTTATATGTATTTGCAACTCCAATACCACCACTGTGCATACGTTTCTCTCTATTTAACTACACGTCCAGTCCACCGTGTGATACACACCCAAGATCACCAACTGACGGCATGTTCAGTATTTTCTCTCTTTAGAATATACATCCGACTATACAAAACGTTAGATTCATATATCCTGTCTATAAATCAAATAAAGTAGTTGACCTCATACCTGGAAATGGGTAGAATTCCATGCTGTGAAAAGGAGAATGTCAAAAGAGGGCAATGGACTCCGGAGGAAGACCAGAAGCTGTCGTCATACATTGCTCAAAATGGAACTAGGAATTGGCGTCTCATTCCCAAGCATGCAGGTTTTCCTCGGATCTAATATTTTCTTGGATTGATATGTGATTAGAATAACATTATTAATCTTCAAGGAAATTTATCAAGCTGGCTGATTCATTGCTTAATATGAATTTTCAGGTCTTCAGAGATGTGGGAAGAGCTGTAGATTGCGATGGACCAATTACCTCCGTCCAGACCTCAAACAAGGGCAATTCTCAGAGGCAGAAGAGCAGACTATAGTAACCCTTCACTCGGTCCTCGGAAACCGGTAATATCCCATACCGAGCTCAGAAAATAGAGTTATTCAATGATTCATACAAATAAATTTATTTTTTATTCGTCGGTTTGATATGGCACGAAATGTGTAAGAGTACTGAAAGGTTTTCTAACAGTAGGGATTGCTTACCTTGTCTTAAACAGATGGTCTGTAATTGCTGCCCAGCTGCAGGGACGTACAGACAATGATGTTAAAAATCATTGGAACACCAAACTTAAGAAGAAGCTTTCCGGTATGGGAATTGATCCTGTTACACACAAGCCATTTTCTCACCTCATAACAGAGATAGCCACACTTCCACCACCACAGGCTCCGAATTTGGCTGAAGCAGCCCTTGGGTGCTTCAAAGATGAAATGCTTCATCTCCTCACAAAGAGACGTATTGACCTCCAGATGCAGCAATGTGGAACAGCTCCATCTAACCACAATATTTCCATTAAACCAGAGGATAATAAAGATGATACAATTGAAAAGATCAAATTTGGGTTGTCAAAGGCCATAAAAGCGCCTGACTTGTTTCCACTAAATAAGCCTTGGGACCCTGTTGGAGCAACTTCCATGAATCTTGATAGAACTTTTCATGCTTATCCAGGATCAGATTCTGAATTCCACTACGAACTTGCATCTCTCGGTAATAATGGGGATGTATCTCCATGGAGCCAGAGTTTGTGCACTGGGAGCACATGCACTGCAGGGGACCAGCATGGTCATTTGCATGAAAACCTTGAGGATGAACAAGGGGAGAACTCCGGAACCAGAAAAGAAACAAGAATTGGATCCAGTATTTTCAACTCAGACTGCTCCTTGTGGGATTTACCATCCGACGATTTGATCAATCCTATACTTTAAGAATAATGGGGCGAGAATATATTCCACATAAAAATATAGCAAAGTCATAAATAAGAAAAAAATGTAAATAAAACCTTTCAAATAATAATCTGATTACATCATTACAAATATATCAAATAATGTATATCTTGATGTATTCCTTTTTTGTCTATTGGTCTTGGGTGAGGGGAGAGCTGTTTTAAAATACAATGTACATCAAGCAAAGTATGATGATGAAGTCGAAGTATCAGCCAGAACCTGCAAGAATGGATGATAAACTCGTTAATTAAGAGCTCATGGTTGACTCCTACTCATACCAGACAACTGTACAGCAGAAAAGGAAATCACTTATATGGCCATACCTCGAGTTGCTCTTCAGTGAACGAATCTTTTTGAATATTCCACATGTCAGCATGGGTGCGACGGAATTCTGCGATTGCTTTTGTAACAGTAAACTTCAGGGGTGATGGCTCCGACACAAAATGAGCCAGTAAGGTGACATGGTCAGGTAACCAACTGGGACAGGATTTTAGATCATTAACTATTGCATATAAATCACTTGTCCAAGAAATCAAAGCACTTGTCAATACAGTGTGTAGAATATTGATCAGGGTCAAATATATTTACGGATCAAAACATCTTTCAACTTTCATGTTAAGAAATGAACAAGGTTCTAAAAATTATTGCCCAACATTCATAATTAAAGCCATGGCACCGGTAATAAGCCTGAAGCTAACAAATGGAATTGCTCACAATAGTTTGAAAACTTCAACAAAATAGCATCTTCGAAACAGAGGCTACGACTAATTAACATATATCTTAATATGGAAATTCATTTCACACAAATTTACTAAGCATAATAACCCCAGAAAAATAACAGAACATCATACAGAGTAATCAGTGAAATACAAGCTAAGATTTCAATTTAAGCTAAGATTACAATTTGTGATCTTAGATTATTCGAACATGAATAAAGCAAATTGTGATGTGCAAGAGAATAATGCCCACTGTTAATTCTCTATGCTCTTTCCTGACTGTCTTAGTGCGAGATAAATATGTCCAGAATAGAACATACCTGGGCATATCGTAAGGAACCGATAACACGCAAGCTGCCAAAGCAAGAATGGAACCATGAATAGATGCAATGGGAACTGAAGAAACCTTGCTTCTGTAAGAGCAAAAGAGTGATAAAAGATCAGGACAGATACATTGATTCATGGAGTGCATAAGAACTGCGATATTTCAGGAGCCAAAACCCACAACATATTGAAGATGTCTCCTCCTCACATAGATAATGTGAATACCAGCTACCAGCTATATGTATATGTAAGAAATTGCACAAACAGAAATACACAGGACCACGACTAAATAAATAATTCCACACTAGAGTAATAATAACTTTGCATTGAGAACCATTCCCACTGGTCAATAATAATGACCATATTATGGAGATGGAAATGCCATAAAGGATAAATTTGATAACCACTCTTCAATTTGAGCACAACTAAAACAATTAAGAAAGGAAGATTTTTTTCCAAATTTCTAATTGATTTGAGTTCGCATGTGATTTTTTTTCATGTTAAATACTCAATCAGGTAGCGAGCTAAAATTTAATATGTTTGAACATTTCTGAAAAGGACTGCATATTCAGCAGGGCACAAACAACAATATAAGTTAATGACTTGTGAAGGCGGCTTACATAATAAGATTAGCTCTACCAAATTGTTCAAATTTCTTTAGCTTCTAGGGATATATCTATTTGAATGTTAAATAAAATGTTATCCATAAAAGAAACATTTATCAATGCTCAACAAATTGAACATAGCTCAGAGAATAATAAATATAGAAAGCTACCATACTGCATACTCATCTCACTAGAAAGGACGAGCATGTACAAATTACAAAGAAATCAAAGACTGACAAATTTTATATGGAATGGACTTAAAATCATCTTCAGAAGTAATGGTAGGCAATGCCGAGGATGAGAGGGAGGTCAATAAAGAGCATGGCATATGTAAAGTCAAAGCAAGAAAACCACCTCTGCTTCCTCTTGTTAAGTACAAGATTGGCTTGCCCATAAGCCCTGCTGCGAAAATCATAAACTAGTTGTTCATCCCCACCCTTCATTAACCCTGCTAAAACTGCTGCAGCATGCTCCCTAACCTGAAAAGGTTTGTGATGATTATACATGACAGAACTCATATTGCGAAAGGTGACTGACTGATCATTGTTTATGCCATATGGTTTGTAAACAGATACCACTAGCTAAATTTGTAAAATGAGTAAACGAGATATGTATCAGATGTGAAACTTGCCTCAACTTGATTGTCTGTCAGTAGCTTCTCTATGGTCTGCCATATCTGCTGTTTGTCCGTGTTGGAGAGAATAAAAGTGTGCCTGTAGCAGGATGGCAAAGTAATATTAAATACTGATAGGAAATCATAAAGATTAGCAATGGCATACTAAAACTAACAGCTATATTAGTTTCCCATTGGCGAAATAAAGTAGAGCCACTTTGAAACTGACTCATCACGTACCATCATGACTAAATGTAGAATCAGTACAATAATCATAACTTGCAATTATTGAATGCAGAGAGATATGATAAAACACATACATAACAAACAATAAAAAAATAATTTAGATAGTTGGACATGCGAGAAAACCAAGTCCTCTCATTAGATACTCAAAAAATGCACATCTAATTTCTTCAACAAAAGTGATGTAGGAAAATCAATTAAAGGTGTATGTAAAAAGAAAAACACGAGAACGTTCTACAGAATCTTAAATGTGCCTTACATAAAGATATACCAATTCAAAATCAGCTAGGATACCTGTACATGAAACTTCGCAGAAACGTCAGCGTTGCAGATCGAGTTCTCCAATTGGGATCTTCGGCTAAAGAAATAATAATGGGCACAGCTTTGCGTAGATGGGGTTCCCCAAACACCCTCCATTTTAATAATTCAAATGCTGCCTTCGCCAAATTCGATAGATCTTTATTCGATGTTTCCTATCAGGAACAATAATCAAGCTTAATTGTAGACTTAGGACACAACAAACATCATAGCATTGTTAACAGAGATATAAAATAAAATATCTGGCCAACACAACCTTTCATTTTGTTATGCTTCTATTAAGAGTTGTAACCAAGTTAATGAAATGACACTGCAGTACTTGCTTATTTGAATGATGGCTCAAAACTACAATTAACAAACTAATGATAGAAATCAGGGATAATAGTGTGTAATTATTTCAAATAATAGATGGACAACTGAGAGATTGTCATATATCTAAACAGCTTTTAGTTGAACTATGCAACATGTAAACAATTTGTTAGGAACAAAATTTACGAACTGAAACTATATTGCAACTAGAATGAAAAAGTTTCCCCAGAGATACACTCTGTTACAAAACCCTAGCAGAAATGCTAATATTTCCCTAACCAAAGCTAGTCACAAGATACAAATTAATAACCGAATGTCTAACGCTTCCCACTAGAATTTATATATCCTCCCCATTTCTAGATACTTCCAAGGCTCGTGGACTTGTGCACATTATTTTTGGGTCCGTAACACAATTCATTAATAAATTGATCCAGTTTTCAAAATATTAAAGTGAATTTATTTTGAATTGTTTGTACTTCATCTACTCTTCAGTGAAGAGAAAATTATTCATTCACAAGGAACAAACATTAATCCAGAGCTTCACTTTCAGGTGCTGATCAATTAGATTTCTAGTTCTAACATTATTCTAGTTTTAATGCTATTAGTTAATTTTAAAAATAATTCTAGAAAACAACAAAATACAAAATAATAATATAATAGGAAAATATTAAACTTGTGCAGCATCACATGCATTTTATTAGGAAATAAAAATGGGAAAAAAGATCACTGCAGAAGCTCAAAAGGTGCCTGACAAAATTTACCTGTAAAGATATAACAGGGAACAGAAGTTGCACAATAACATCCAGCAAAACCGAGGACCTTCCAGACTTCAAAGATGAGATCATAAAATGAAACAACTACACATGTAGCAAGAAAATCGTGTTAGTTGCTTTACTAAAGTGACAACAATTACCTACCAACCAATCAAATAAATATGATAATTTAATAGCACATGTACCGTTTCCATCCATTTTATAGCAACTTTAGAATGGTCATTTGAGATACCATTCTCAGATATTTTTTTGGTTGGAATCACCAACGCTTCCAATGCATTAAGGTTTTGTATACTAGCTACCAGTTCAGAAGCATGCTTTACTAAAAATTGATCCCAAGATTCTGCAACCCCTATATCCGCACATGTGGTACCCGCATTATGCAGGTGATCATTGCCAAAAGAAGCGTGAAGCCGAAGGTTTGAGCATAAGATAGCAAGGGTAACACCAACAGATTCTCTGACCTGTACAGACAAGACTAATAAACTTGACAAAAGATACCAGTAAATTTTGTGGGTAAAAGAGCGTTAGAAGTTACATTTTCTAGACATGGGAATGAGAAAATGGTTTCTGCTAAGAACACTCACGGTGTAGATTTAAACAGCACAACAGATAGTTTGACTGGGACAAATTTATGATCTACCAATGTTGAAATTGCAAGTATTGAAAACAACCATTCTATTTCAGAACTATCAAAAAAATATTTCAGATAATTGATGATCCAGTTACTTGTCAAAGACGACAAGAAGAAACATTCCGTCAAAAACATTACAAACATAGTTTTATTAGACAAAGCCAACGACTTTCAAAGAAGAATTGAAGCAGAATTTTTTGATATAGCGAGCCCACGAGCAAGAGAAAATGGATCGCAAGAAAGATGAAGACCATCAATAACTAAAAAATAAAAAGAAAGAGGAGAACTTGAATTATATAAGGAAAAAAATCAGAGAAAAGAAAACGTAAAAATATGGAATCGAAGTAGTAAAGAGATTAAAATTGAAGAGTGAGACTATTGTTCTCAATACCCAGTTGTTATTGTATAATCAAGATAATTCACTAAAAGTAAAAAAAATATTGCTAAAATAAAATCATTGACTGGATGGCCACACGCATGAAGAGAAAGTTCGACAAAGACTAGAGAAATGTAAAAAATTGCTTCCGCTCAGGGTTTAACTAAAATTCCTTTCTAGATTACTGGATATACACCTATCATCCCAAATAGATACTTTTTCCCCACAAGCCCAACTTTAAGGCTCAGTTAAATCACAACAATCTTTGGTCATCAATTTTCAAGCTTAGACGAAAAGATATTATACCACAAAACCCTAATTTAATTCTTGCCCATATCTTGGTCATCTCGAAGGAGAAGATAATTGATCATGGAAATTACTAAAAGAATAATCCATTTTCAGAATACTATTAAAAAAAAATCAATAACCACAGGCCAAGAAGAAAATAAAGCACTTAGTTCGACAACTAGAAAGTGACATCACACACTCTCAAGCATGTGTAAAGGAAATAATTTTACTCACTTGTGCAGACGAGTGACTCATCTTACTCAGCAATTCATTTACAAGTTCATAATGCATCTGAACTTCAAGTTCAGGCATTCGTGGTGGAGATACTTCAATGAAAGCTGCTGAAAGAAAAGTATAGCGTTTGGAAACTACAGAAGTAGCAACTGTCTGAGGTAAAGGTTTCATCAGACAGCCAATTACTTGATGCCTCAAACGAGGAATCCTGGTTCCACATTTTCCCTTCCCAGTGACTGCATAGCGAATACTAGCCGTCCACTCTGGAATAGATTCCACAGAGGGTGCATGGATAATGTTCTGCAATTTGACCTCCATCCAGCTATCCCATGCTTCTGAGATGCCGGAAACATCGGCATGCAAAACTCCAGCAAAAGCCTCAGCAGCAACACATTGCTTTGACCTCTCCTTAGCATCCGCAAAATCCACTAAAGAACTTTTTAGTGCAAGTAAAACAGGCATGCCGCATTCTTGAATAAGCCGTTTAAAAATCCGTGCAAAGCTCGAGTAAAAAGTATCACTTCCAAATAAAGAAATCCAACTAGGGGTACGAGGCCAGGCAGCAGAAAAATCAAAATAGAAACGAGTCATTGACTTGTCAGCAAAACTTTGCAAGGAAGTGTTTCCATAATTCTCTCTAGAACTGGCACCATCCGCGTCTGTGAAAATATGAACATGAGAAAGGCTATTTAAAGTCTCGTTAAAAAATCCTTCTTCCTGAAAAATATCCGTCAAAGCTCCTTCAAGGGATGACTTGGCATCTCTCTGCAATTCACCGGTAACATTTATGTTATGTTCAGGAAGTTTGTACGGTGACTCTTTCAAAAGTGTGTTTAGAGCAGAAATTGCCAGTATCCGGGTTTGTGGTAGATGACTTTTCAGATTCTTCAAAAAGTGACCTGAAATGGATAGGATTTGAAAATTATGGAATCAGAGGAAATTGCGAATTATGCAATAATTTTACAAACTAAACAGCAGACAGAAAATGCAATGGATAATAAAGTAGTAAAACGATAAGAAACAAATTTTCAGCTTATCACAATCAGATATAGTAGGCATCACAAGATATTGATTACAAACCAGCAATTTCACTCGAAACTTCTATAGATGAATTTGGATCGTTTCTAGATGCCATAGCCAGCAACAGCAGAACTCTATTAGCCATTAAATTATACCTGAAATTAAAGTAAAATAAATTAATCCAATTTGTAGTTATGCACACCAAAAAAAAAAAAAGTAACCACAGCCGCAAAGCAAAGCGGATATGCATAATGTCTGACACTGTACATTCTATGACCTAAGCTGTAGATATTGCAGCAATAGTATCAATAAAACTCTTTAAAAAAATAGAAGTAACAGTAATTCCAATAAACATTAACAAGAACAATATGTACCGCCAATGCAAGTTGGAGCTTTCAAAACTCATAGAACCAATCTCAGTAATCAGATCTGCAAAATCAGTCCCATCTGCGTGACTGCCAGTTGCCCGGGAAAAGCTTCTTGATACTCCCGGAAAATAAATGTTATACTTGACAAAAAGCTGTTATCGTCACATCTAATGTTATTCACGTATAGCATATGTTATCAAAGAACTCCTTGAGGGGTAACCTTGAAAATTTAAACTGGCTTAAACTCAGGGAAAGTGGAATGAATCAAACAATCTCACCTCGGTGATTGCTTTCTGAGCCTTCAGTGATTCATGGTTAGAACTTCAAGCAACAAGAAGTTAATCATACATATATCATTTACTGAAAACCGATATTTGGGGCGAAAACTAAATACACATCATAAAATGTTACCTGAACAAAATTCCGCAAAGGAATGAAGAAAGAGACTTTATGTCCTGGATTTAAGGGAGAAAAAGAGAAGAATTAGAGAATAGTTACTTTACAGTGTTTGATGTAAATTCTTCAAAAAGTGGTACCGTTAAACGCTTGAGAACCGTTTGGGATGAAAGTATTGCACAAGAACCTAATACTGCATTTTCAGGCGAGCTAGGATTTCTCAAGTTTTCAGAAAGAGTGAGCACACAATTTGAAATTGTTGATGGCCACCTTTTCATCATTTTGAGGAGACACTTTATTGCCATTCTGAGGACATTACAAACAATTTAGAAGTAAACAATAATAAATGAAAAAGGAAGTGGAGAAGTTTTGGTTGTAATTACATGTACATTGACATAGTGAGAGAGGAGAAAGGTTTGACTACACTAAAAAATGCTGAATTTAAAATTCGACATATAATAGTGTACACAATGAGATTGGAGGAACCTTCTCAATCTCTCAATTTCCACATCATTCAAGCACAGAATCAAAGATGGGAAAAAAGATGTAATATACATACCCTCTAACTGTTTCGTAATTGTGCAAAGCGAGCTTAAGAATATCGCCCATAAGCAGAGTCAAACGGTCAGACGGAAAAATGTTCCCAGAAGTACGGTATAAATGATATGATGACTGTGATGATCTCCACGTGTTGTGCATATAAGCTTTGTCTATAAGTGCCCACCGAGGCCTATATAACAAACTCAGTATCAAAATACACATGCCTCAACATATCAACAGGATATAACAGTTGGTTCATTACCTTCTTTTTCCTTTACAGTGAGACGACAAAATAAAATTGATTGGAGGTTCTACTATGACAGTTGACTCCAGTTTCCAGGTTTGCTTGTGATTCGACCACTCCTCATATTCACCACTTCCTGAAGGATTTACCAAGAAATAATCTGTATGATATCAAACACCAACAAGTATGAAAATGTCTAACAGGTTTCCCCACCATAATTTCCTAATGTGTCCATTATACGAATAACGAGTAGTAATAAAATGCTGTCATCAGACTTCTCCTTCAACAAATATCTGCAAGTTTGCAACAATTATGAGTTTCAGATAAGCTAGCATTTAACATGATTTCAAGGAGACAACGCTAGCAGAGAAAGAAATAAACTAAATGTACTTGCAAGTTTCGTGCATGACATCAGCAGCTTTTTGTCGTAATTCTGAGCTACCAATACGTGAACCTGTTGCTCCAGCAATCAAAAAATGAACAGAGCCTGCATCGTTGCCCATTCCATTCCGATACGATGGTGCAAAATCAGGCAAACATGATAGAACACCTTGCAACGAAGAGTCAACACGCAGAAGCGTCACTTTCAAGTGATCTTTCTCTTCTCCTGGTATTTAAAGTACACATCAATCAGTCAATAAGACTGCAATGAAACTATAGAATCTTTTACTGATGACTCGGAGAAGAAAAACGAAAGAAAACTTGTGTTTATTTTCTTGCTACACTAATGCAAACTAGATATCAAGGTTTCATGAAATCATTTGTGTAATACATTCCACAATGATAACTTACAACCATCACTAGAACCTTAGATCACAGACACATAAACACAATTATGCATGCATGTGTATCTCACCAAATTATTGTATATATAACTTCATGGTATAAAGCTCCACAGTGGTACCTAACAGTCTGGTAAATAGAGCATTTAAGGAAGCTACATGCTCAGGTAAACTAATTTCAGATGACCAACGGCCAACCAGGTACTACCTGCATCAGAGTGCATTTTAGATTGACATATTGTTAACAGGTCATCCATGGCATTTTCAAAGTGCATTTTCAGTAGCTCATTTGCAAATTGAATTTCTTCCTTAGTAGGTACATGCCACTTTGGTGAATTCGGTGGCTTATCATGGGGAAAATCTTTTGTATTGATCCATTCCTCCAGTGAAGTAGCAAAAGAGTAAGTCGAAACACACCTAAAAAGACATGATATTACACCAAATGTAAGAAACGAGTATGTGGACTGACATATGGTTGCCTACATTCTGCATAAAGTATCTGAACCAATTGTGAAAGAGTTGGCATACTTGTACTGATCCATGGGATAATAGTGAACAAGGCTCCCTAGAAGAGAACGGAGGACGTGATCACCAGCCCCATTGACCTGCAATTTATTCAAAACTTTATGGATATTAAATTTGGAACTCCAAGAACAGGTATCGTCAACAATTAATTTCCCCAAAAGAATAGATCATGTCCGCAACTCCACCGAGGCATACTAATCCAATTACCATCTCAAGTGCATGAAGGAATTATACACCTAGATAAGAATACGGGTTGTTATTTGATGTCTAATTATGAACGACCGAATAATTTCTCTGCTCACTAAATTCTGCTTGAGTTAAGTTCTAGATCACTTACCATGGAAGTACAAAAAAATAATATTAACATTTCCATGACTCCATTAAGGCATACAAATATAATTAGCATGGATACCAAATGCATGAAGTCGCAATAAACCAAAAAATAAGATTCAGATTCAATGTGTGCTGTCAAATAGTTAGATGACCCACTTTCTCCAGTCAGTAGATTCCGGCTGAGTTACTCCATATTGTATAATTAGCAAGAAACCAACCATAATTTGACCATAAAAAATCACAATAAAAAAAGTTATTCAAATCAGCTTGCGATCATGATGGGGAAAAATAAATCTAGCATCTTCAAAAACCAAATCTAGCATCTTCAAAAACCAAACACCAACAGGAATACGCAGGTCATCTAATATCTCCGTACCTTGGATCAAGAGTAACATACCTTCGGGAATCATCTTTCCTATCAGACCTTAAGAAATAGTTGCATGTCTCTTTTCAAAATCAAAACATCAACTCATGATAAACTCCCACTTTTTGTGTTCTCAATCTTGATTTTTTTACCTTATCTGTCCCCTACTTGAATACACCTATATCCAATAATCAGTTGAGATATTAAACGTGTAGAACTTGGGGGCATAGCATTGGAGATTCCTGATACTAGAGAAATATGTAATTAATGAGTCTTACTAGCTTAGTAGCCTCTAAAATTCATGCGTGAAAATTTCCTTCAGCTAACTTTCAAGTGTTAAACAAACTACTTAGACCGTGTGTGATGTGCAGAACTCTCTAAGATTCATGTCAATAAGATAGAAGAAAAACCTTCCAAGATGTTGAATCAAATGCAGAAACAATAACTTCTTTGAATTGTTTCCCATAATGCAGCAGCATCGGACCACCATAACATATTGCAACTGAAAGAACTTTCAACTGATAAACAATTGATGTCTCAAGAGCTGGTGATAGAGTGCCTTTGACCTAAAGAAACAAACACAAGTATAAGCTAATAAAATATCCTGGTGGGACTTGAACTTATCGGAGTCATTTAGAGAAGGAAAACCTTGCTAGAGGATAAGGCAGTTGAAGTTGCGCCACTTCCAAAACCAGTGGTCGGTGTTGCCTTCAATGAGGACATAACTGACTCTAAAATTGGTTTAATGAGCTGAACAACAGCTTCTTGTGGATTTGCATGAACACAAGCACAACAAAGCAGTCCAACCTCTGCAATTGCTCCAGGAAGAATATTTGTAGCAACAAACGTGGAAATTTTTTTAAGTGCCTGCTGGTTATTATGTACAGTTTCACAACAATATTTTCAAATAAAAACTGAAACATAAAGAAAATCATTTCCTCATTGATATCAAAATCACCTGCTTGTAGAGGGAATCTGAGAGCCTGCCAAGCATAATTTCAAGCATGCAAAAGTAGTAGGGACCATCCTCAACCAGGAAAGTCCCTGAACTTGCTGGTGAATAAATGCCTTCATTACTGCAGTAAGTATGGCTAATTAGACCAAAGGAAATGTGAAGCTGGTACTTATTGCCACAGACTGTACATGCATATGTAAATGTGTGCATAAGCAACAAGATAAAAAGTGAGCTATCATATTATTGCTTACAGGACACCACTAGGTTCCAGGTGTTGAAGTAAGGAAAATAGTCGACATAAGAACTCATCAAGCCACTCCGAGAAGCGAATTGAAGGAATCAGTGAAGCTCCATTCATATTATCTTCCAAGGTAGACATCTACAAACAAAAGATGATTGAGCCAAGTCCGAACAGCTTATGCCTTAAAGATGTGTCGTGAAAAGAGCCCTCACACTGGAAAATAAGGAACCGATCAGTTGCATGGTGGCCAGGGTTTTAGGAGGATCATTGGCATCCATACCAAGTAACGTGTTGGATAAAGCAACCATCAGCAGATCAGCATATGAATCAGATCCGCTAACACTAGTCGAATTCACATCCAAGGGTGCTAAAGAACTTAAAAACAGTGCTCGCCCAGAGAAAGCTATAGATGTCACGGCACTCTTCAACTGGTGAGTGGCAGTCATCTGATAATACCATCAAATTGATAATGAATAAAGTTGCCAGCACAACAACAAAAAAATAGATTTTTAACTTTAAGCTGCTGTCTCCGACATAAATTGTGATGACGATTTAGAAGTGGAGATAGAGCAAAAGGCAGTTATCTTGCCAAAATGTGGAACTGTTAACTCATTAATGCAACTTACGGTCTCCAACGCCATGTGAAACCTAGACACCAAAAATGGCAGAACCAATGATGGCTCTATGTATGACAAAATAGAAGTTGCGGCAGAAACTGTTTCAGAAAGCTGCTCGTTTTTGCTATACTGACCCCGATCAATCAACTTCAGCACGGTGTTTATAAAAGAAACCTTATCAACCTGGGTAATGAATAGTTCAGATTGCTCACTGGCATCCTTACTCCTGAAACAATAACCGTTCTCAAAAAAGCTTATCACGTTATTGCATAATAGTACTCGCGTTGAAGGAAACTTACAAATGCTCCTGATGCAACCGCTTCTGGAATAAATTCACCAAGTGAAACAAAAACCGTTCTAATGAATAAGTCCAATGACCACCATTTGAAGGATGGTAATATCTAAAAAGTTGAAAAACAAAACATATAAATCGTGAAGTGAAAAACCAAAAGGACTTTGTATAAAAAGAAAAAGGACTGTAAATAGAATTCTAGAAAACAAACTGCTCTAAAAGGTTGACCAAATTGTCAAAGTGCTTTTGAGCCAAGCTACCAGGTTTCAACAGATACACCTGCATTAGCAATCAGATGAAGTAATGAAAGCGATTACTTCAAGTCCAATGGTCATTTCTAGATTGAGGTAGTAAACACAAGCCTTACAATTGATTTAGCAACTGCCTTTGATGGTGTGCCGGTTCGATTTGCAAATAGAAATCTCGTGTTCCTGGGAACATCTACAGAAAAAGGACATGAACCCCTCCCATTTGCCACAGGCACCTACACATATATCATGCATGCACTCATTTCAGAACATAAGTTCCTCGAACAAATGTTGCATGATTTTGCATTGATTGCAACAATATACTCATCCATAAATGTGTCTTTGATACTTTTATATCAACTAAACAATGACTGGAAATGAAATACTTTCTATTCCTCAAAACTCAAAACAGATCTCAGGCAAAGGAGAGAGAGAAAGCAGACCGAAAATAGCATCAAATATACATTTAAAAAGTATAAACAAAATCTTTTTTTTTATAAGAAACGATATTTTATTAATGATAATGTAAGAACAAATTACATCAGTGGTCAGTTGACTTCTATGGCAGCGCCTAGTTCTCAAGGGACACTTTGATGAGCCTCATGTTAATCATTAATGAAGTAGAAAATCCCGAGTAACATGTATATTAACAGTTAAAAAATGGGAATACAACATCTAAAACTGTTAACTAAACAGATTCTACCTCAAACATATTCAAGTATATATTGAATAAAACTGGTGTGAAATCCTCCCAGTTAATGAACCTGTAGCTCTTTATGACACGAGCTGTAACAGAGGCCCATTGGCTATTCCAGAATTGGCAGTTTGGTATTGAACCCCAATGATCTAAACATATTCCCACCCACTCCCTGCAATGAAACGGGGAAAATCAAGCCAACAATGAAGCCACGCCTAAGTCATCACAAAATAATTTACAAAAACAATGCAGCCGTTTACCGCTGAAAGAAATCCTTATTTTCAATGTTTGTAGGAAGGAAAAGACGCAAAAATCCAGCACCTTCAAAAGAAGCATTATGCCATGGATTTTCCATTAGAGATCTGAAAATGTATTTCATCCAATAAAGCATGTGTTAAACTAACATTTGAGATTAAAAAAATAAAATAAAATAAAATCATCGAACACATCGGAAGAATGTAATTGAAAGGCCAAAGTTGCTCTTTCTCTTAGAAATAATATCGAATAATGAATAATAGCGGCTCAAGAGATCAGAAGCAAAATTCAGGACTAAAATAGAGAAAAAATCATTGAACAGAAAAATCTACAGATTAGACATTAGACAAGAACAAATGGCTATTATTCGAACATACGGTTTCTTGAAGAAATTATATCACAACCGAAATTTAAAAATTTGCGTTCACTTATAAGAAATAACATAATAAATAGGTAACTAAAATCAAATTGAATTTACCAGTAATGATTAAGCTAGAAATCAAAAGATTAACGAACTATTTCACCTACAATCAACCATTCAAAGAACAAAGTAAACAAATCAAAAATAAAAGCAGCCAATAAATCTGAGAAGTAATCTCCACTGGATACGAAACATTTATAAGCTTACTTGTTATGATGCTATAGATTCCCATTCTTAGCGAGAGAATAGTAACATAATGCAGAAGTACCACAGAGGTACTGGCATCCTTTATTGGAAAATATTTCCAATATTTCCTGAGCAATAAGTCAGACACAAGAAAACCCTATTTGTGTGCAACGCGGCATCTAAGCAAAACATAACTCAGTCCAGTGACCTAAAATCTGCTTTTCATCTATAACGACATGAAGTGACAAAGCTCATCTTTTTTTTTCCAAGTACTCAGAAGGTGAGTCATTTAAATTGTATCCACGACGTGCACTAGAATCTATGTTGCAGACATCACATGATCTGGTCAAATTAAATGAGTAGCACAATTTCAACTACACAAGAAACATAAATTTTATTATGCAGATTACTTCAACTCATTTATCCCCCTGATATTGATCAGGCCAAACTCGTGATTTAGCATTGCAAACATTAAAAACTAAATTTCAAAGAAAATAAACAACAGAAATACCTGAATTCAGACCATATCTCTAATGCAGAACCTGAAGGGAAAAATCTCCGACAAGATCGAACAAGAGAAGTCACTGTCTCGAAATGTCGTTGTCTCAATCTCCATCCTTCTGGGCCAGTATTCCTGAATCAAAAATTGAGATTTAATTTGTATGCATACTATTTGCAAACTACAGTAGAAGGCACCAGAAAATGCCATAAAGCTCAGAATTCTGAAAAACTTTTGATTGTAATTTACATGCAACAATTATAGAGAACTATCAATTTTTTAACCACAAAAAATTTATTTACTTGAACCATCTGGTGAAGCTCAAGTACCTCTGCGGAGAAAATTGATAGATATATTGCAAATAATAGAAAGATATGATTAGATCTTTTTATATATTGTTTAGGTATATCAATTAACAGATTATGTATAGGCCCAAAATTAGGAGAATATTCTGCCCTACTTAGTCCGTATATACAGCGTTCTGTAATGCATTGTAATAGAGAAAAAAATAATAAGTAATCCTTTTAAGTTTTTCTCATTCATGGCTACTGTACGTATTCCTCCACGGTACGAGAGCTAGAGTTTACTATAGACTGATAATTCCTTTTTCTGTTTTTTCTTTTCTACTTTGCAATGGCATCCAACTCTTTGTCAGATGCGATGACCACAAAAACACAGCAGCCACCTCCACAGCCTGGGTCGTTAAATCCAAGCAGAATGGATAATACTCCAAGTCAACCGTTCAAAAATTGAACAGAAGGAACTACTTGGAGTGGGTGAAATCTATTGAGCTCACAACGATGTGGTGTGGTCGCTGTAATGCACCACGACACATGAGAAAGTGTTGGAATTTGCATGAAAGACCTCCTAATTGGAAGCCTAAGTCATTAAACAATCAACAGCCCCCTCTTTCAGTAAGGAGCAATTGGAGCAATTGTATAGCCTTTTGCAATCCACAAAGTTCTCATCTATGACTTCATCTTGTTCTTAGCATGCATAAACAAAGTTCTCATCTATGACTTCATCTTGTTCTCATAAGTAATAATCCCAGTAATTGGTAGACAAGATGAAGTCATAGACGAGATGAAGTCATTGTGATGACATAATACTCACTAGAAATGATTGTTTATGCATGCCCCTTATGAGGAGCATATTGAAATGGTGTTTGTTGTCAGTGTTGTGAGTCAATTTATGCATGCCCCTTATGAGGAGCATATCGAAATGGTGTATAGATTTTGAGATATTTAAAGAGTTCTCCAGGTATGGGATTATTATTCAAAAACAAAGGATCAATGAAGTGTGGAAAAGTTCTCTAATCCAGACCAGGCTGGGTCTACAACTCAACAGGTTATTTTACCTTTGTATGTGGGAATCTTGTTGCTTGGCGAAGCAAAATCAGGATGTCGCACGAAGTAGTACATAGGCTGAGTTTAGAGCCATGGCAAATGGAGTTCGTGAAATATTGTGGATAAAACGAGTGCTGGAGTTGGAGTTCAAGGCTCTAGTGATATTATATTGTGATAATAAGTCCGCCGTAAGCATCGCAAATAACACAGTCCAACATTAAAGGACCAAGCACATTGAGGTTGACAGACGCTTCATCAAGGATAAATTGGAATAAAATGCATGTCTTTTGTCACCAAAGAACAACAAATTGATGATGTGTTGACAAAAGCACAATTCGAGCCAAAATTGGAATCCTATGTCGACAAGTTGGACATCATTGATGTCGATGCACCAAGTTGAGGGAGGATGTAGAAAATTTGATTGATATATTGCAAATAATAGAAAGATTTGATTAGATCTCTTTATTTATGTTACGGTTTAGGTATATCGATTAATTTTTTATGTATAGGCCCAAAATTAGGAGAATATTCTGCCCTTCTCAATCCATATATACAGACTACAGAGTTCTGTAATGTGTTGTAACAGAGAAAAAATAATAAGAAATCTTTTAAGTTTTTCTCATTCATGGCTGCTGTACGTGTTCTTTACTAGACTCCCAGACAAAAGTTGACAAGTGCAGTGTTAGCTTTACCAATGCTAAATGAACCGAGGTTGATAACATAGTTGTGCCCAAAAGCATACCAAGATTAGTCCATATAACAGGGCAACCAAGTGAAGAAACTATTGTACTTAAGTGAATGAAAAGAACTCGTATGTATCTAAAGAACGTCTTAATTAATGTCAAGTTCTAGCATAACAAATATGTTTATTCGACTCAGTGAAATCACGCCTTCATAGAATCACCAACGCCAAATAGCTCAGAGTGTGTTGTAGAATAAAATCACGAAAGTCACACATATGATCTCACCTTGTAAAATGTGTGTGAACCAAAACTTCATACAGAGGCCTCCACTGAACTTTCATGGACAGTTGTATCCTGTATTTGTTCAACAGTCTTACTAGAAAGTTTCCCCATCTAACCTAATAAAGAAATCACATCCCAAAAAAAAAAATCAGAGCACGTGTTAAAATTTGTGGACAAGACCTCCAGCAGGAACTCGCATAACAGATATCCTCACCTGAGCATGAAGCTTGTTCCCTGATATTTGAAACAGTTTCATTCCAATTTCTACAATGGCAGAGACATCTTCGACAGATAGCTCACTCTTGGCCTTTACAAAACTGCTCAATGAATGAAGAGTAAACTTTATCAATCAAACAGACATACATGTCACTGCTCATTAAAAAGAATTAACTTAATATGAACTTGATGGCCTGAATAAAGTTTGACAGAGAATAATAGAGCAAACGAACATACAGAATGTCAATTTACACTGTTAATCACAAGTTGCAGGACAAAAGAGAAAAAAACTAACACAAAACAGAAAACCTCTTAGAGATATAAATAACCATAGAACTGAATATAGTGCACAACAAGATAATATCCAAATCTGGTAAAACAAAACCTCGAGATCCATCCACAAAAACTAAAAATAAATGAATCAACACAAAGTGCATAAAGACTAGGAATAACTAAGCCAAATAACAAAACCTTCAGATTCATTTAGTTATTAAATGATGCATGCCAAAATAGGAATATCAAAATCAATTAAGCAAAGCCTCGAGATCCATTCAGATAAAGAAAATTGTTAAATCAATTAAGCAAAACCTCGAGATCTGTTCAGATAAAGAAAATTGTTCTAAAATCAAGTCAATTAATTGACAAGATGTCGTCAGCTGATTAATGTGATATCTATTTAAAAAGGTACACAATGACAATAGTTGTAGGAATGCAAAATAAAAAAAGATGCGGTGCATGACCAAGCTGGAATAATTAAAAAACAAATAAAAGCTTGATATGCATCAATGTCTAACAAGAGTAAACTTTAGGATCACAATAATGAGTCAAGAGCATCCCCTGTAGATAAACAGGACATCTGCTGTTTCTACAGTCCTAGCACTCAGTTTAATCCGGCACATTTGAAAAAGGAATGTGTTGGAATCTCCTCTGGTGTTGGGATGTTGTATCAATAAAAAATTGAAATATTATGGGGTGGAAAATTGTGCTCTGGTCGAGCACCACTGGCTCATAGGCCTTCCATTTTTACATCTGAATAATGAAGGCAAGATGATTAATCATTGTAATTATATTACTGTACTATCTGAGATTCTGAATGGTATATATAGGTATAACAGAACTAATGAGGCCCATAGCTTAAGGTCAAAACAATGTCAGCAACATGAAGGGTGACAGAGAGGACGGGTAACTTTTAATAAATACAAGCCTCGGTTAACTACTTAGTCGAACTCAACTAGTGAAAACATTCGACCAATTACGAAGTTCCAAATTCACATAATCACCAACACAAAAATATTCTATACAGTACATGCACTTGTAAGCAAACAAACGCATGTGCATAATAAGAGAGAGGGATGGTGGTAGAGAGTGAAGGAGGAAACAATGTTGCTTGACAAAGAAGAAATTATAAATTTTTTGTTGAACCTTGAAACTTTTTTCCCTATATTATATCAGTAAATAATCAGTTGAGATACCAAAACTCTTTCGTCCCCGGGAAAAGATTCCTATTCCAGTCAAGAACCATTCTCTCACTCGTCCAGTTTTGCTAAACAGTGGAGCGAGATGACCACACACTTGGTTTGTCCAATGGAAGATGGAAGCCAAAAGTACCAAAATGATTAATTGAATACCGAATTGAGCACGACTGCCAAACCAAAACTCGGTGCATCACAAAATCGCAGATTCAAGCAATCACAGAAACAACGATTTGGCAAGGGCAACACGATGAACTTAAAAGCGATTAAGCTGAGAAAGATAAAAGAATTGAGCGTGATAACACTTTACAGGTCAAGAACGGAGACCCATTTAAGAGTAGTATAAACGGATTCAGGATCGTCTGGATTGTACAACTCCTTAACAGACTGAACGATTCCAGCAAAAGCCAGCTTCTCTCGCTTCGATTCCTCAGCCACCGGGGGCGGCAACCATGCATTGTAGAGATGCATCCTCCGCAGTTGAATCGTTGTCGTAATAAACTTCCGAATCGGAGGAAAAACCTGAGCGGCGATGTAAAGTAGCAGTATAGAAAGCTTAAGCCGGGGGGTGGGTTGTACTCGTGCTTATATACGTGTCTTCAGTCGGTCTTCGTTTACTTTCTTTTTGCACCAAGAAATGAAAGGAGGAAAAAAAAAAGACAACGGGCAACCGGAGATTCCGGTGAATGCGGTTTGAATCGGCGTTGACTTTGGTGGTTGCTAGTTCGGAATGGGCGAGTGCAGTGGTGGTGGAGGACCGGTGACAACCTGACAGGGACCTGCGGCTGTCTTGAAAAAACGTGTTATACGAGATTTCGCCTCGACTCAGTGCTCAGCGAGCGCATTTTCGATATGCGACTAGGACAAAGTTTTTTTTTTTTTTTTTTTTGTTTTGAAACTGAGAAGCAGACAGAGATTGTATAATTGAATCCAGATTTAATATTTGGTCTCAAAATTAATATTTAAATATTAAATGTGTATAAACCATAAGGCGACTCTTCCTCCGACTCCGGTTGGTTACTCGTTCCACCCGAACAGCGTACAAATCGATTAATCTATGAAGAGAATACATAATTAATTTTTTTTATTGTCAACATTCTTATTAATAAATTAACACGACATTAAAAAAATTCCTAAATCACCTTGACTTTGACTGAAATTAAACAAAATTATTAAACTATGAACAAATAAGATAGTCTCTCAATAAATAAGATAATCTCTCGATATTTTAAAATTTCATATCTCATGCTCGAAACAAAATCATCTGTTACATTAAATACGAAATTACTTATATCCTACCATATACATGGGCGAACATTAAAACTTCAATTTTGAAGCCGAAGTTTTATATACGAAACTCCATTGTAGATAGACGTGGGTATTTATTTTTCTTGCGAAAACATAATATATCTCTAAAATCTCTACACGAATATTGATTTGATTTAAAAAATTATGAATATTTCTTTAAAATCTTAATAAAAATATAATATCTCTCTAAAATATCTACACGAATATTGATTTCCTTTAAAAAATAATGAATATTTCTTTAAAATCTTAATAAAAATGGAATTAAAATTTATAATAAGTAACAAGTAATAAATAAATAATTTAAAATATATATCCAGGTATTAAATTCGTGCATGTCATAGATATTCGGGATGCTTTACCACCGCCAACAAAGATGCCACGCGGTGCATGCGTATGTCTATCTGTATATAAACCCCCCAGATTTCCATTCAGGTGCGCCTCTCCTTAATTCCCTGCCCCTTGTTGTACCCTTTTCTCATACGATTCTCGTCGCTTCCGAGGATTCCTTTTCTCGCTCGCAAGGTTCGTAATCGTACAGTACTGGAGCTCTTTCGATCGATGATCATGATATCTTTTTTTTTGTTTGGTTGATTATTTTATACACGCGATTGTGTGAGTTTTTTAGATTGATTGGTGGTTTTGTTGATTGATTATTGGGGTAGGGTACGGTGTATTTAGGCTCCTAAATTGTAGATACGATTTTGGTGGGTTTTTATTGTCTCTCTTTTTTGGGGAAATAAGAAAATGGATGGAAGTGTAAAGTGTTTTTGCTCTATTTGATCCTTTCGGTGTACGTGTATTTGAGTGCGTGTATGCGGGTTTTGTGATTAAGCGATACGGTTTTCTTATGCAAGGGCGAAAGTGGCCGAAGAATAATATCTTGGGTTTTACGCCTAGAAATATTGTTCGTGTGGATTTTAAAATTCGTATATTTAATCAGGAATAAACGTGTTGCCTCGAGGAATTTTTTTCCCATTATTTTTGAAAGCCAGAATGCTGTTTATTCATCATTTCAGTTTTGACCCTCAGACTTGACCCTTGAGTGCAAATCTGTGTCAGCCCTGGTTGTATGTGTGCAATTTTTTTTGTCTAGGAGCGGGACTTGCGGTCGAAGTAGTGGTTATTCAGAAACTGGTATATTTGGGTATTTGGTTTGTTGAATAAGAAATAAAATTAAAATGCTCTTTGTTGGAAATAATTTTGATTTGTTTTGGCCTGCTCTGATAGGATGAAAGACATTACCAGATAGTTGGCATCGAGGTTCTGCTTTATATTTGGACTTTTCCAGTTTGGTGTATCGTTTATGTTTTTGGAGTTAATTTGTTTTGATATCACAGAAGATAGCGATCATGAACAATTTCTTTATTTGTGCATGTACTGTGTTGTGGAAGAATATGGCTTTAAGCCAGAAGCATTACTGGCTGTGTTATCGGTCTGGCTCTAGAATTTGATCGTTTATTCGTTTGAAGGACTTATTTATTCATATCGCAGATGTATGCATCTGCTTTTTTGGGAATTGTCTTCTAAAAATTAGATATCACTTGATATGTGAATCATGGCTAAAAGTGGTTGTCTAACTTGTTAGATAGTCGCATTGATACTCTGTTACTGTGATTCTGTAACATCTTTCCTTAATTCCTATAAACCATGCTCATCTTTTCATGTTTTAGGGTGCTGTTTCTCTAATTCAGGAGAAAATATAGACATGGCTTCTAAAAGGATTCAGAAAGAACTGAAGGACTTGCAGAAGGACCCTCCTACATCCTGCAGTGCTGGTTAGTCAAAAATTGTTTTCCCGCGATTTGCCATTCAGTTTTATTTTTCTTAAGTTCACTTCAATGTTTTGTCTGCTTACTCCCATGACATTTCTACGTTTATGCTGTTAAAATTTTGAATTTGGCTTTTGTTCGGTATTACAGACTATTGTTTCAATTCATATTTGTTAAAACTTTAAATTATGTTGTCAATCCTCTGTGATTCTGAGCATAGCCTTTGGCACATATCTGTACTGGCTGGATGGACTGAGTGTAATCGATTTTCAAAATTGACCTCGTCACAATTCACGTATTAGAATTAAGTTCCATGAATTAATTGACATTATACGTCATAACTTCATGCAGGGCCTGTTGGGGAAGATATGTTCCATTGGCAAGCTACCATCATGGGTCCTTCAGACAGCCCATTTGCTGGGGGAGTATTTCTTGTGACTATTCATTTCCCTCCTGATTATCCATTCAAGCCACCGAAGGTAGCGTACCTTTTAATTCAACGTTTGTACCTTTCGTATATGGCTATGAATGCGATCATCCATAGGCAATAGCAGTGCCTTACTGACAATAACTAATCTGTTGCTAACTTGTCCATGATTCTTGGGCTAGAAGTAACTGGCATACAATGCTTTTTAGTTGTGAGTGATAGAGAGATTGCTGATCATTTGCTAGAATGTATGTGGTGTTTGTCTTAATTATACCTTCCTGAAGTGGGATTGGAAACAACATCTCTTGGGTGGATTTGCTTCGTGTTTTCTGAAATTAATGATAATGGTTACAAATTCATGATTTAAAATCCATTCTATTTGTTTGGATGATTTTGATTTAGGAGAACTAACATCTACCATATCTGAATCCAAGATTTAAACTTGTTCCTCAAACAAAACTATTATGTTCTGATTAAATCCTACATCTAAGCGCTTATATTTTCCACAAATCAGTAACCCCTAGACATAAGAGGAGAATGGATGTTGCGCTCTGTCTTGGTTTCTACCTTCTCGCTTAGTTTTGATCAAATACGTTTTTTAAGTCGATAAAAAAATGGTGCTACGGCCTTAATATGTTCATCAATGGCCAAAAGTAACTCGATTAATACAACTCTGGTATATTTTTGTTTATTACACAAGCTAAGTTATTACTTTTGCCTTCTTGCGCATCGAGTAGGTATCATTTAAAACCAAGGTTTACCACCCAAATATCAACAGCAATGGCAGTATTTGTTTGGATATTCTCAAAGAGCAGTGGAGTCCCGCTTTAACGGTTTCGAAGGTACGTGCTTTAATTCTTATTAAACCCATTTATTGTTTGGTCTACATCAGTCTCCATGGGCGTGTACCGTATCACCTTTCATCATCCACTTAAGTAATTGCCTTAATTGCCTTTAGTACTGTGGGAAGAATTATAAATAAGATATACCATACCATTTTAACAGTAAATTACCAATCTTGATTATTCCAATCTTCAATTTTCTTGCGTAACCGAATTTATGATATGAGTGTTGAGCAATGGTAAAAGGAGAACAAATAAACAAAGAATTCGACTATACCATTCAGTTGATTGGTGTTTTTGTCTTGAGTAGGACTTGCATCTGCTATCTTTAATTTCTGTAGGTACTACTCTCTATCTGCTCCTTGTTGACTGATCCAAACCCAGATGATCCTCTTGTGCCGGAGATTGCTCACATGTACAAGACCGATAGAGCCAAGTATGAGACTACTGCTCGATCTTGGACTCAGAAATATGCTATGGGATAATAGACTCCCCTCTCAAGTTGAGGTTGGAGCAAGCCGAAACATGTGCTGCTAGTACTAATAAAAATCTTAGAAACGGTGACATTGATAAGGAATGATGTGTGTGTCACACATTAGAATTTTAGGGGAGCATATTATATGTCATACTTGTATACTATGTCTCCTTGGTCTTCATGGTCAGTTGAACTTCGGGTGTTTCTTACAAGATAAGTTGTCATTAATAATATATGAACTCGTTTATATATATATATATATATATATATAGTTCAAATAATATATTTTAAAAGAGATCATTTTGTGAATAAAATCATCATGATTTTCTATATAAATTAGTAATTGGAGTGCCATTTGAAAACACAAACTTGTAACCTCGTCAACTTAATTTACCAGTACCTCGTATATGGCAGCCTGTCTACAAAATACACAATGGAGCACAACTCAACCATCAAAATAAAATTGGAAGACAAATGAGTGTCTTACCAGTCTTCTAGTAATGTTTGTGTAGTCTCCATATCTGAAATGTTGAGTTAAAAAATAACAGAGAATACATATCCAGCTAGATTGCTGCCGCTTCAGAAAAATCTCCATGAAACATTCCCTTTCCCTCGACTTGCACTGCACTGCACGCCACTCACAGATTGGAGTTTTGGCTAGAGTAGAGCCCGATCGATGGAGGAGCTACTTTTGCGAATCAGAGAACATATCAAGCAAGTAGTAACTACTTTTTTGTCGTCGAGAAAAGAAAAATTAAAATAAAAAGGGGGAATCCGCTGAGATCGGGGATTTGAACCCGACGTGAATCGAACACGCAACCTTCTGATCTGGAGTCAGACGCGCTACCATTGCGCCACGGATCCTTGGTGATAACTGTGCCGAACTAAAATATATATATATAAAAACATAAATATCTAGGCTAGTCTCAAACCCCAAAGCGCAAAAGATTATCGTATAGATTTAATAAATATATTTGATTACATATATATATATATATAAAGAAATTTAACCAAAACTTTTTAGGCTATGAACTTCGTTTGAACCTTGTATGTATACATATATTATACACGGGAAAAAAAAACTGATGAATTACTTGATTTGGTTGGTTTGGGATTTAAAAAAATACTTTGAGATTATTTTTATTTTATTTCGGGAAAATACTGTGGCATATGATTCTGTTTTGGTGAAATAAAATTGCTGACATTGATTACCGAATCACATCATAAAGTATTTAAGAAAATAATTTAAATTTTTATTTAGAATATAACATAATGATAAAAATATTTCAGGGAATGTGATAGAAAGTTTGGCTAAAAGTAATTATTATTATGTTGAAAATATAGAAATAATAAAAGTACTCCATAAATATAAATTGGGCAAAAAATAAAAATGGGATGAGTGTTTGCTTTTATTTTGGGGGAAAAAACCATCCCAAGAAGATGAAAAATAAAAGGCACAATAAAGGTCTATTTTGGGGACTTCTCTTTTTGTATTTATGTTTTTGTGACAGGGCCGGCATGATAATATTACAGTTAAATGTGGAATAAATAGTAACAAAATGTAAAAGGAAAATAAAAGTGAATCCTGATCAATCTTGGTGCAAAAATCTTTTAAATAAAATAAATGAATGCAGCAAAGTGAGCTAATTTACAAAGTAAAAATTCTGTTACAGGAAAGAGCCAGGGCTCTCGAGGTTTTATCTACACATCTACTTCTGAGAAAATGTGGAACCTAACATAGGAGCATTTAATCAAACACCAAAATTCTAAGCATCGTCAAGCGGGGAAAAGGAAAGGTTATGAACATATTTAAGTAGGAACGTTATCTATACATATTGGTGAAAACTGAAACATAAAGATTACTAATATGAGCGCCAATGATATTAGCTGCATGAAGAAACATGCGGTGTACTTACAGACCCTATTGTGTAGCTTCAGTGTTTCATCAGCACTAGCAATGTCTTCGCAAAACTTTCCCAGTTTCTCAGCTTCTTTGTCAAGCATCGCAGCCTTCGTTTCCGTGCCTCCAAGCTTATTGAGTATCTGGGTCTGCTTCGAAGCCATAGTTTTCTGTTCTTCTGAAATAGTTATTCGATCTACAATTTCAAACCTCAAGTTTGGGACCGCTGTCACCGCTCTTGATATAACTAGAAATTCCACTTCAGCTTTGATTTTTTGCATGTAGAGGTCCTCGATTTCTGTTTCCACATGTCTGTTTTCTGTCTCCAACACCTCAGATTGTGGGGAAAAGGAAAACCTATGCACGCCTTCACCTGATTGTGATGGCACAGATATTGTTTCTTGTGGATTATGATCTTCATTTGCAAACTCTGTGGGTAAGTCCAGTCCTGGATCAGTGACTAAAACATCTTGCCTGATTTCCCGAAACTTTAGCACCTCTATATCAATACGAGTCAATGAGATAGATGATAGATGGAAAAGGAAGACCGATTAATTTCATGACAAGTGAGATATAGCTACATCTTTTGGTCTTCCAACTGCTAAAGTTCAAACTTTAATATGATTCTAAACAAAATTATTCATAGATATGAACGCTAAAACATGAAAAGGGAGAGATGGTGGACATACCTTTTTCTAGTGCTTCCTTTACAGATTCGAGGTTAAAAATAAATTCAGCCAGTGGATCCAGATCCGTTGAGGAATCTGGGTTCCCTCCTTCAATCGCCCGAGATGTGTCATCACTGATGTGTTCAGGTGAATAATCTTCATATACCGCCTCACCATCTTGAATCCCATTGTCATGCTTCTGTTGTATTCCCTGAACTCCATTGCCACTATCTCCATCATAATCAGTGGATCTTTTGCTCTGTATTCCATAACTTGTAGAGTATGTTCCCTGCATAAACACAAAATTGGAGCTTCGCATATCAGATTTCACGCTGGAATGAGAGTTTTCCTTCTCGATGTTGACCTTATCCCTTCCAGATTTTTTTCTGGCCTCAATCCAACTTTTTCCCCGCTGACCCTGGGGTGTTGATTCTGTAAACTTCTTCCCACTAAAACTCCTTTCTCTGATCTTATCAGGGGGAAATCCCACAACCGCCGATGTCTTGCTCCTTGTATTCGGAGAGCTAGCTTCAGTTGATGAAGACTTGCTACTCCAAATCTCTCCATTCTTTGTATATGTCCCTGAATGACCAAGCAGAGCAAAATCATCCAAACTTCTCGCAGTGGCATTCATGGATGAAACAGAACCTTGACTCGTTAGCTTTCTCTCAGAAAAATGTTGCATCCTCTCACTTGGATCCAGACCTGAATCCAACATATCTTGTGCTACTACGTTTTTTATATGACCGCTACCGTCCCCAACATATCTAACGGTCATTGTTGAGGATGGAGTGTACACTCTCCACTGGAGGCAAGTTTAAAGTCCCAGACCCTCCCGTTTTCTTTACCACTATCTCAGAGGTCTCACAATCATTACTTTCCACGACACCATACCCATTATTCCGACTGCTACATTGGCTAGTAACTTCAATGTTTTCAGCAGCGGAGAAGTTCATAATCCCTGCGTTATCTTCCACGCATTCCAGTATAGAACACTCATTTACCGAATCCATCTAATGTAAAACTCATCTAATTCCCAACTACTTATAGCCCAAATATTATTCAGATCAATATCGAGAAAAAAACAACAATCATTCCAGAGACGGGAATTATCGAATACAAAGTAAATTCTCCAGAATATAGGAATTCAATTCCGATCATCTCCCTCGGAATTCATTTCAGTTCAAACTCAATCCAATTTCTTTTCTTTTTTTAAAAAAGTAGGAAATCAACCGAAAAGTTGCAATTAATCTAAAACGAGTGAAAAACATTTAATAGGATGGAAGCTCAATCGACAACCATAATGCATGAATTAATATGACGCGTACCTTAGGGTTGGGCTCCATAAACCAAACGTTGAATTTATTGGGGGAAGAAGGGGAAACCCTAGAGCCGGTTTGAAAATTTATGGCTGTAAAATAAAATCTAAAACCGATATGATTGGAAGAAACAAGATTGGGTGGAGCGTTCGTGCGTGCGTGCGTGACAATGGAGAGTGGGGACCATGAGAACACAGCTATTTGATGTTGAACACACGTGACTCTTGTCTGCGTTTTTCATTAAAAAAAAAAAACAATTTATGTGAGACGATCTCATAGATTGTATTTGTGAGACGGATATCTTATTTGTATTATTCATGAAAAAAATTATTTTTTATTCTAATAATATATTTTTTATTGTGAATATCGGTAGGGTTGACCGTCTCACTGATAAAGATTCGTGAACCGTCACACAATAGACCTATTCTTTAAAAAATTATTTTACAAAACTTGAACTCCATTCTGTTTTTTTATTATAAATATGAATAAAATTGATTTGTTTTATAAAAAAAAAATATAAAATAATACCACAAAAATCTTTTTAAATTTTTTTTAGTGTTTGGTGTCGGATCGAATCATCTTTATATATAATTATATATATACAATTTGTAATTTTTGCATTGATTAAAAATATTATCGGAAAATAAAATTATACAAACTAATTTTTTTATTTTATTATAATTTAATGAACGTTCAGACAACTAAATTAATAATATTATTGATAAGGATAGAACGAAATGGGTCACATTCATCCAACCACCTCATATATGTCCAAAGGTAACCACGATATGAATGCATTTCTACACATGATGTTCATGTGAGAAGCGTAACCCAAGACAATCCCAGTTCCAGACTCGTTCACTGAACCTCCGGTGGTATAGTTGCCAAAAGGGCTCCATTCCACCTTCGCTTCCTAGAGCAGCGAATCTATGTAGAAATTCAGACTGCGGCTTTTAGATTCAAGCATGCCGATCGTTAGAGTTTTGAATTAAACTGGGCCGTGGGCAATAGCTTCAGCAGCAGGACCGTGTGCATATAACAGATCCAACACCAAAACCGAGTAGGAAACTCGACCAGATACTTGAAAAATCGGTTTCTTTCGCTGGCCAGGGAGTCAGCTCTTCAGAGAAGTCAAACTTTGGAGCTCAGCCCAATGACACAACCATACAGAGGAAGTGACGCTAGGTGCTCGATCGGAGCTGATCATAAAACTTATCTGACGAACGACAGAATAAAAATTGAAAGACCTCTGGCTCGATTTAAGTTTCTGTCGAGTTCATAATTGTATTGAAGCATTTCAAATCATACCTCCAATCTTTCACATATTTCAGCAATTACACCAAAAACAACTCAAAATACAAGGTTTTCAAAATAATCTGTGATAAAAAAAATGATTAACATTAACAAATTACGAGCAAAACAAACAAAATATCCTTCAAAACAAATTTCCGACTCCCCGATACACAACGATCTGTGATGTTTTCCTCCCAAAAAAAACACATTCTTGCACCCAATACAATTACGATTAAGATCAAATCACGAGAAAAATGATCAACCACGCGCTCACACACACACACACAAAAGAAATAAAACCATACTGCAAAACAAATATATATAGAAAATAAAATGATGTGAGTTAATTACACGGGTTGATTGAATTGAATTCCGGCATTACGGGGACTGAAAGCAGTGGATTGGGATGAGACCAACCCGTCAGAAACGGCATCGTTTTCGTCGAGAAAAAGTCCTTCAGGATTCCTCAGGACTCCATGAATGGCGAAGATCAACAGCCCGACACCAATGCCAATCGAAAGGTTATTCAACGGGCCAATGATCCACAGGGCCGCAATGGAGACCAAAACCAGACCCAGAATAACCGCCAAATCATTGACATGATAGCCCCAGATCAACAATGGGTCTTCGCGAAAGAAGTGGAGAATCAGCCACAGGAAGAAGACGAAGCCGATGACTATCAGCGCGATCGGCGCACCGATCAGGGATGCGGCAGCACATGCGGTGACGATTATGGCGTAATTGACGGAGAAGTAGCTGGAGTTTCGGCGTAACCGATGGGTGGCTGCGGAGAACGAGGGTGGGAGGTCGATGATGGCGGTGGTGGCCAGGAACTCCGGCCAAGGGCGGGCTCTGGAGAGGCACACAGTGAGGTTTTGCGTAGATCGAGAAATCACGGCCCCACCGGAAATCGGTATTGTAGTGTAAGAAGCGGGAGCGGCGGAGGCCGACGTGGCGGGCATATCGGGAATAAGGGCAAGTTTGACCCAGCAGGTATCTTGGTCAAACCTCAGCAAGATGCCCAACGTTCCAATTTCTTGTCCCTCTCCACACCTCCACCCCAGTCTAAAGTCAAATTGCAAAGAGGGCTAGGAGGCTTCTATTGTTTTCACTATTGGGCCAAATGTTTGAGCCCAAATTTCTCGAAAACTCTGGCCCGATTGTGAACACGGTACGGTTATGTTATTCTTGTCACATTATTTTAAGAGTGTATTTAAAAATATAAATTTATCAATATAGATGAGGTTTATCAAATTTTCATTGTACATTACATATAATGATAAATGTTCATCGTTAGATACACTCTTGGGTTAGTGTACTAAGGATAGCATGAAATCTTCCTTTTAATGCATGGGTAAATTACTTTTAAACCATTAAACAAAAATTTGGGTTTAAGGTCAGTTTTTGTCGTAAATAAAAAAATTTATAAACTCGCTTACGCACATAAAAAAATAATTTTAAAAAAATTGTACTCCCTCGTCCCACATGTATTTTCACGTATGAAAACTGATACAAAATATTAAAAACATGATACTAATATATATATTTTTAGTATCAACTGTGTTCAGATCTGGTGCAAAAAATAAAATTTTGAATATAAATTGAAACAAATCTATTAATATCAACACTTAATACATGTTTGGGTATAAAACAATTAATAATTTTGGTGCACTTATGTAAAAAAAAAAAATTAGATACAAATATATTAAATCAGCGTATTCATTTATATATTTATGATATTAGTTGACTCAAATTTGGTACAAAATTATGATTTACAATTTCAGTTTTAAAGATGAAATGTTTTAAAATATATAAATTAATATATTCGAAATTGTTGTATATGATCAGTTATATACATGTGTAGTAGTATGTAGTATCGAGCATGTTAAATGTGATTTGACCAAAATGCCCTTAATAAGATTTATATATTGTTGAGATTAAAGCATAAGAACTTTTTCATCATATAAAAATTGTATACTTGATTGCATAATAAACTATATTGTTTGTCGAGAATTTATACTTACGCTCAAAAATATATTTTTCCTTATTTTTAGCTTTATTATATTAAAATCAACTCGCAAATAACTCGAAAAATTCCCAAAATAAATAAAAACATATTATGTGTTCATCCCAAGTTTTTTTTAAAACTTCTATTCATCCATGTAGGGCAACGTTTTTGCATTCTCAAAATTAAGGATATTTTCACATTTTACTATTATTTATATATTTTAGGGATTAATTTTCAAATTAAAAACCAAAAGAAAAAAGAAAAAACAAAGAAGTTGAAATGGCCACAAAAGATGACGGAAGTGGCTTACAAATAAAGAAATGCACAACTAATTAAATTATTTAAAAATTTAATTCAAAATTCAATTCAATTTAATTTAATTTATGGGTTCCACCCCATTCCCAACTTTTATGGGTATTGAAACGTATTCGTTTCCTTCCGATAGCAGGTTTAATTACTTGAGTAGGTCTTTTATGAGATGGTCGTACAAATCTTTATCTATGAGACGGGTCAATTCTACCGATATTTACAATAAAAAATAATATTTTTTCATGGATGACCTAAATAAGATATCTGTCTCACATAATACGACCCGTGAGACCATCTCACACAAATTTTTGTCTAGTTAATTTTGTTTGGATAAATAAATTTAAAGTTAAAGATTTTAAATTCATCGATTTATGCAGTAAAATTCAATTGATAACAAATTTCAAATCTCAATTAATTATTTTTTGCATAACTTATGTATAACTTCAATGGAATACTCTCTCTTTAAATCCAAATCATTTCACTCAAACACAACTTTAAACCTACGGTTTCGGATTCACTTACACTTAGAAATATTTTTCCTAAAGACCACATTTATTTATGAAATAAATAGATATTAATTTTCTTCAGACAGATGCTGTGGTATATAATTTAATTTTAAAAACATTAACTTTACATCTTAAGATTTATTGTGATAATTTAATTTTAAAAAACATTAGCTTTTTTAAACTTCCTCATCCAAATTTGTGATTGGTCCAACAAATAGCAAGTCATGCACGGAACTAAAAGTCAAAATTCTGCGAATATAATTAATTTGATTTAATATCTCTAATAATTAATGCTGCCAACCATAATAATATTATAATGAATTAAATTAATTGCATGTAATCACTTATGAATTATTATAATTAAAAAAACATACAAAGGAGAGTGCAAATATAGTCAAGTTAAGGACCAATCTAAAAAGGTTAAATCAACGTCACATTCAAAATAAATTGCACCATTTACAAATTTTTTTCGCAAAATCCGACAATCAACCTCTCAATTACGGCTGAAATACTACTTTCATAAAAAAAAAATGTTGCACCATTTACAAATTCTTTTCGTAAAATCCAACAATCAACCTCTCAATTACGGCTGAAGTACTGCTCTCAACATACATTTATCTGATATATCTTTATAGATCTCACATGTTTGAGTCAATGATGGCCATCGAATCGCGAGCGATAAAAATATTACCCTACATCTCGTAAACCATCCGTTAACATCGATTTGAAAGCAATTCGATTGGAAAATGCTCGAATGGCTTTGACAGAGAACAACGAAATATAGCTATGATATAGGCTCAAGAAACTTAAAGTAAGCAATTTAGATTTTACTGAATTTGTAAGCCAAATGAATTGACTAAATATAAGAGTTGATATTGAAATTTTCAATTAAATAATGTTTATATATCTATTCGTTTTATTAAAATAGTGTTTATACGTGCCTAAAAAATGATTGTGAGGTTTTTTTATAAAAAAAAAATCGAAAATTTGTAAAGAAAAATTAATAATCATCTGTAAAAAAAAATTATAATAACTTTTTTTAAAAAATATTCAAACACTACCTAAAGTCTAAGCATAACATAGACAAAAATTTGGTGTTACGTTCTATTTTATTTTATTTCCTTTTTGTTTTTTAGTTTTGATTTCATCAATTTAAATTATAATTTAATTCATAATTAATTTTTACAATTATAATATGATCATATATAAATATAATCAATTAAAATTACAATATAACTCTTGTTATTTTTTATAATTACAATATTATTTTTATTTATATATAAATCAATTTAATAAAAAAATGAGGCTTTTACATATTATATATGTTGGGTCGATAAATCAGAGGATATAATTATTGATTTTGTGCTTCAGTAATATCAATTAATTTGATAGTGCAATCTTATTCTTTTAGTGGAGTAGAATAAGATTAATAAATTATTTTGATTAATCATGAGTTGATTGGATCAAATTAATTTATTGGAATTTAATTTAATGGAATCCGACTAGGTCCCTTTGGCGGCTCTAATATAAACTCAGATAAATTATATGAGTTATAATTTATGGTATATGTGGGATAAATTTATATGGACTATTATATTACATGAAAGTTTATCATCGAATTTTCTAAATATGGTATAATATATTCTGTCCATTTAAATTTATATTCTAAAAGATATTGTCATTATCTTTTTGTTACAAGATATCACAAATATATTTTATATATATGTGATATTGTAACTTGTGACCACACACAATCCTACGTTAAGAGTTCGAGAGAACACCAGAGAAGGCTTGGAGGTTTGGAGCGTAGATCTAGTGCAGAGTAAGATCGAAAACACGCTTCAAAGGTAATCTCTATTTTCTGTGTGTTGTAATTAATTAATTCGTGTTAAATACGTAGAACAATCGATCCTGTGAAAAAGAGTTGATTTAAATCACAAGAAATTAATTTTTGTGATCCGATCTTCTCGAGCTTGACTAACAATATATCTATATAAATTGACTTTAGTGCCTTAATTCCTACGTTGTTACTAAGTTGACTTATGTGGTCGGGTGAAGATATGGTGGATGTCAAATCGATCGATTGGCATGCAAGAACAATATAATATATATATATTTATTACATGGCCTATCATAATATAGGTAAGTGGTGTTACAAAAAAGGTTTTAACTAATAAAATAATTAGCAACGGAAGTACATGAAATATGATCAATTTGCACTCTTCGATCAGTCAAATTAAATTAATTATTTCAAGAAAATTAATTAATATAAGAAATTTTTAAACATTATTCGCTATTTCCATAAATTTATCGTTCTTATATATACACAAATATCCATTTCAAGATAGATAAGTTATAATTTTACAATTATTTAACACAACCCAATTATACTAAAAATGTCGGTACTAATCTTTACAATGAATGTGAATTCGGAATATGTCTTCTGTGAAACGGTCTCACGGATTTATACATGTGATACAGATTGATTCGATCCATATTTTTAAATAAAACTGATAATTTTTCATAAATCGGATCGGGTTGAAGATCTGTCTCACAAAATTGATTCGTGAAACGACAATAAGTCTTATAAGAGTTTTGTGGTGAATTCGTTGGATGTTTTCGAGTTGCATGGGTTTTAATTTCTCTCATGCAATATTAAATTTATTATTTGTAGAACAATATAATGAATTTTTATAAAATAAAAAAATATATAAAATTATATATAAACGACTCGATTCGAATTCAAGAAAAAAAAAAGTTTGGTAGACAAGTATCGAACTTAATTATTAGTTGAGATGAGATTATGCAAAATACCCACCAAACTTTATGTAAGGTAAAAAGAGAGTGAAATGATTACTGATTTTATCACGACAAAAACTAGTGGTGACCAAAATGGGCATATTGCCTGTATTGTCTTTATATGAATCCGTTTTTCTTTCTTTTTTTCTTTCTTTTTTCTTCCCATTCATATACATGCATCATCGGTAATTCACAGCACACAACGCCTATATTTCATGCAGCATTCTTTCCTTTTCATCCCTGAAACAAAACCCTCGAATCCGATCTTATACTAGCATATATATAACATGTACATATACGTAATGTGTATCCTTGCATTAGAAAGACGAAGAATCTTGTCTTCAATAATGTAGGAGCTAGGAGAATTAAAAAAGAAGAAGAAGCACGTGGGCTCAATGTTGTTGCTGACGTTTCATGAATATACATGATTGTTTACGTTTAATTCAAGCATGAAATAAAGGGTTTCTGTCTTTAATGTTAATTATGTGTGTGACAGTGCTTCTGAATATATATATATATGTCCTCAGTAAAAATTATTTAAGCCAATTTTACGAGCTATATATGGTTAATTAAGCACAACTAAGTATTAATGTAAACTCCCTTTCCAGCTCTGACCTTATTTTTTGGTGTATCTAGGATTTAAATGAACTGATGTACATTTTACTAGCATGACCACGCAACAAGGAGGAAACGCGGAATAAAAAAGATGTAGAAAGAACCAAGTTTTCTCCGGGTGACTCATTATTCAAAGAGTTGTTTTACAGATATATGCCTCCAGGAAACTTTTAGCTTCAAAACTGCTTTAAAACTACCAAGACTTTTCAGATGCTTTCTATATATTATAAACAAGCAAAGCTAATTAATACCGGAGTTGAAACTCATCTGTTGCCATACGTATACGCTGGTTCTCCTTCACTAGATTGTGCTCGCGTCGTTCAAATGAACTATTGCCATTGATGTGTAACCAGTCAACCAGATGGTAACGCGCATGCTTGAATATTATACGTTGCAAGAAACTTTCACCACGAAGCCATGCATGTGATATGAGCAAATGGTCCTGTCAAGTAAAGCTAAATGACTCTGAAAAGCCAGGAGAAAAATACAGTGAAGACCTTGGATGACCAATAGTTGGAGATGAAGCTGTCAGCGAATTTGGATGTAGTATGGCTGAACCTTCTCGTGTGCATTTCCATTGAACTGAATTTGCTTTAAAGATTCCCATAGAAGATGGCACTTGGATATCGGCGGCATAAAAAGCTTGAGAACCACTGCAGACAGGATATCCCCGTGTCTGATTATTACAGAAAGCTGGATTCATATGTCTTGATTCATGCCCAAATACCACTGGAGCAGAAATCCCAACTGGAGATCTCCTTGCTTCTATCTTCGCCCCGCCATGTATTGCTTTAACAGCCAACCCAGGTTCACTTTCCGGTGATTCATTGATGACAAGTGTTTCCTTGTTTTTCAAACCAGAGAAGTCTGTAGACCGGATTAGTTGGTGCCCATGATTTTGAACTTTCTCAACACCATATGTCATGGAAGCTGGTCCAAAACTAGATCCAAATTCAGAAATCAGATTGCTCCTGCTGGCAAATTCGTGGTGTTCCAAAGAGGTTGCAAGACTTCCACCAAAACTCTTCTTACTTGAGAGAGTAAATGCTGATGGATGTGGGATCGACCCTTGAATCCTTATCTTTGTAGTGTTTTCGAAACAATTTGAGGAACTTGCATCTAAATGTTGTGCCAGCATGCTGGGTTGCATACAGTCATATCTGGAAGGAACTTGAGACAAAGTTTGATGAATGGAATAGTACTCATTCGGAAACCTGACAGTTGTGACCTCATTATCAACAATGGACAGCATGCTAGGATGGCTGTCTTTCGCTATACCTAAATGGGTTTTCATCATTTGAGGAGACAATGTTTCGTCCTTGTTCACTACCATCAAGTTTTTTCCCATCAGTCTGAGTACAGGATTAGTAGTTGATGGACTGGGAGACTCGCAATCACTACATGTTGGAAACTTGGTCTCAGAATTCTGAGAGACGAGTATAGGAGCATACCCCGTCTGTGAATTTGACATACAGTTTTCAGCTCCGGGACTTCGCACTTCCCTGGGTGGTGTTTGTGACATCACATTAGACTTGTGGGGTGTTTTGCTCAGATCGCCACCAAAATGCCTTTCCTGGGAATAAAGTGCGAGAGAAGCAGTATTCCTTTGCCGTAAAATTTGCGACCCTTCACAATCAAGAGAATCCTTTAGAAAAGCTCCTTCTTTCCTAGAGCAACAACACGGTTGACTGTTCTTCAATATGTGAGGATTCGTTGCAGTTAACATCAAGTCGGCCCTTGATTCATCAAGATCGGTCTCTCCTTCCACAGGACTGGCCAGTTCAGAAAGTTTGGAACTTTCAACAACCCTATCTTCGGAGATGTTAAATCGACTCTGGTCTTGAATACCATCTGAAAGCTCCGACAAGTTTTTCGCTGATACTGAATCAGATCTTCCAGCATCAGATTCAGACAACATCGAGGCAGATGAAATAGGAGAATCTAACGAATCAACATCCATCGATTCATGTTTGTCTTCAGAAGATTGAATCCTGCAGGTGGTTAATGAAGAATTTCCTTGAAGTTCTTCTGAGCTCATACGCCCCGGACTTGGCAAAAACGAGCCTGGAGGTCCCGGTATAGGTATTGGATCTACATCGACATAATAATTTCCTTGTACTTCATTAGCATCCATTTCACCCATCATCCTAGCATTGGAACTAGTCATACTTTTGGCAACTTTGTCTGCATAAAACATATCTGGTTCACCACCCAATAATAGTTCGGCCGGACAATGCTTGTTGTATGTTTCTCTATAACCTTGTGAAACACTCTTGACATTCGATGGACCACCAAGCTCATAGAATGAAGAATCCAAAGATTTGCTTAAGGCTAAAAATGCTTCTCCGTCGGCTCTTTCAGAAATCAACTCACAAACAAATTCATCTTGAATTTTAGCCTCTTTCACAGCATCTACGACGTTCGATGTACTTGCAGGAACATTGCCACCCATAACAGAATCAATATTCTTTCCAACACCATGATTATCCAACTCAGGTGATATCTCAGAACCCATTGAAGCCATATCCATTTCTTTACCAGAGTTTGAGAATACGCCCTCCTTTCGAATTTTCAAAACCCTGGCTGGCCCAGTGGATGACTGAACAGGAGTTTTTTTCATTTGAGCTGCATTTACACTCAGTTTTTCTACCTGATTATCCCGTCTACAAATTGCAGTTAGTGGCACTACTGTCTCATCATCTGAGTCTGACGTGTAATGTAGCCTAGGCTTCTTGAAATTCAAATGCACGTTCCCTGAATTGTCCTTTGATTTGGGAACAGATGCATAAGTGGCAGACAACTTCTTCCTAAAAGATGACTTCTTATTATGTCCAGGTGAAATTACATAATCCAATGGTGGTTGCCTCGGATATGCTAAATCCTTACCTCCATATGAGAATGCATGATGGTGGGACATTCTTGAATTGCTAAAAGAGCATTCAGCATTTAAACCCGTACTGGTATTGATCTCATTTCTCTTGTTACCCCCAGAAAAGTCCAGATTTTCTGTACCACTCGGAGGGACTGTAAGGCGGTTTTGAAGTAAGGGGCTATCTTTTCTTGACTGTTTCATAATGCACTTACGCAGCGCGCGACAGTTTCTCTTACCATGACAGTCTCGAGACGTCATCACGGACAATCCAGCCCTCTTCCGCAAATAAGGCTGCTTGATGTGTTCATCATGAGAAGTATACTGCAAGTTTTCCTTTCTTTTGCGGCATTCGGATGGTGAAAGAGCATTTTCATTAGAGAAAACCTGGGAATTTGAGTTACTTGTTCCCTTAATGAATGAATCTCCACGTGATGAATGACTATCTTTGACTATCAAGTTCGTTTCAGTTTTATCTGGACGCTGGTGTTCATGTTCATGACTGATTTTTCCGAAACCATTACGCTTTGAGCCTACTACCCACTGCTTTACCGTTCCAATCTCACCAGATGAGGCTTTGACAGGCCGTGTGGTACATTCTTCCTCATAACCATCTTCAAGAAAAGGCTTCTTTTGTTGAACATTGTAAACCTGTAAATAAACCCATTTCATGTTTTGATAGCGTGCAAATTCAGTCATTTAAAGTTTTTTACGGGGGGAAAAGATTTTATTACTTCAAGAAAGCCCCAAGGCTTTTCAAAATCTGAACGGACATAATAAAGTAATTAGCAGCGTATAAAACTAATTAATAATTGAACACAACATTTGTTTGACAGCGAATAGAAGCGGTGTATCCATCTCAAAACGTTGCAACTCTCGATAGTGTGTTTCTTTAAAAAAATAAACATGCAAAAAACATGCAAACCACATAGTCATATACTTTGGACTTTTATTCATTGTGTACGATAAAAACAAAATTAAAGTGCAGGAGGAAAGTATGTAACGCACCTCAGGACAATGACTAGGCCCGGGAGAGGAACTAGCTCGTCCGTGATGAGAATGCTTCAGTGATTTGTGTCTCTTGATAAGAACTTTTCTCTTCTTTCTTAAAGGAAATTTGCTTTCTTTATTCATTACGATGAGCCTCCTTGTTCCACAGTTATCTTTAGCATTTGAATTAAATGAAAGATCACTGCACTTTGATAAACTAAGAAACTTTGTGCCACTTGAGTCAACATATACAGCACCTTCCACGTCGCTAGACGAATCTATCTTCTTCTTCTTCTTCTGTTTTGGACATGCCTCCAAATCCTTGGTTGAAAAAACCATGTTTGATGCCCAATTTGTTCCATTTCTTTTGTCAAGATCCTCCAATGTACAGTGTAGTGCTGTTGTGTAGATGTCCACCATCAATCTTGTTTTTCTTGGCTTTATTCTATGCTTACTCACTCTAGAATGTGATATCCAGTCCATTGTTGAGACCCCAGAAAGACACTGATCGATGTGGGCATTCAGAGTGGTGTTAGAGGAAGACGAAAAAGTCTTGCACACCGGGCACACTTTTGAAGCCATAGTTTCAGAATGTTCGATTGATAGCGGTTCAGCAATTTTGCCCAACTTTACAATCAATTTACAATTCTTAGCGGAGTTTTGAGTGCTTTTTTCGACCTTTCTGGATGTCAGAGCCGAAGATTCAGGCTTTTCCACAGAAGAATTCACCGCTTCTGGTTTTGAACAAGGAGCTTTAATCAGCGGACCAGAATTTATATTCGAGCACGAAGGACAAGTGGTAGATTCAAATTCTTTTTCTTCCTGAAATCCACTGGACAAAATCTTATCGCTCAATGCGGGAAGCTTCACATCAACATATTTTTTGCGTGATGGGTTTCTTACAACATCAAGAGACTGAAAAGGTGGCAACACATCTGTCACGCCATGCTCAAGGCAAAGTTGCAAATTCTTCTGAGAAAATGGCCAATTATTCTTGATATCTTTTCCCCGTGCACTGGAAACATAATCCCTGCAAGAAAGATAAGTTGTTTCCGTAAATAATTAACATACAAATACATACCGAAATTAAATAAATTTATGCCATGATTTCCAGCACAGTAGTAAAACATATCTAAAAAAGTGTACCTCAAGATCAATGTGAATGTCCCCAGAAAAATAACTCACATCTCTTGGCAAAAAACCGAAAAAGAAAAAAAAAGGAAAGACAAGAAGAGAAATTTCAACAAATTTGAAGGCGCTTCAATAAAAAAAAAAAACTCAAGCTGATTGATTTCTTATCATTCCACAGACTTGGGCGCATAAAATGACCAAAGAAACCGATTTCCTAAAAATAGCTAGTCAGAATTGACTATCCACTGGAGGTCTTCCAAAAGATTATAAAAATTACAAGTTTATTTCCACAAGGAAGATCAGCTACACCGAGACCTGCTAATACACAAGGTCATTAATCCATGATTGAAATAAATCTAAAATAAAATATGAATTTAAAACAAGGTGAAGAGATAACTATGGATCTTGAGGAAACAAATGATGCGAAACAAGGTGAAGAGATAGTTATGCATCTCGAGGAAACAAATGATGGGATGAACCAAAATCAGACAAAACAATCGAAAGTAAAAATTACTACAGATAATTAAGGTAAAGTTATTACCTTATGGAGAACTTGGGAAGTGGGTTGTTGTTGTTGTCATCAAGGTCTGACTTGAACAGATCTACCTCAAGCTGTTGCTGGTTATTATCAGAATCCCTCTCATCAATACTAAAAATATTACTGCCAGCACTAATCTGTCGTGAGATAACACAAGGACGTGGGAGAACTGGTGGAAAAGCTTCAGTGGATAACATCTGCCGATACCCTTTTCTTTCTTCTTGTGCTGTGTAGCCAACAGACACAAGAATTTGATCTTTCTCCTCCTCCGCCAAAGCAAATCCTTATCTTCTTATACTTGGCCTTCAGCATAACAGTAGCCTAAAAGGCCTCTCTCAACAAGGTCCACCACTGCCCCCGAAAAACTGAACAACTCCAGCTACTGTGCCTTTTATTCAACCATCCATCCTTGAGTCCTGAAAAGAATCGATATTGCATAAGATCAAGAAGTTTGATGGAGGAAAACAGGTTGTTTAAGACTGCAAGTATAGTAGATTATGGACCCCTCAACAGTGTTATTTTATGTGGTCGGAGAGAGAGATTTTGAAGAGTTTCAACAGACAAGTCATCTAAACTCTTTCAGACAGCCTGATTTAGCAAGAAAATAACAAATTTTGGCAGATAAAGAAAGATACAAGCAACGATCAAACCCTCATTAAACGTTATTTTATGTGGGCAGAACTAGGACAAAGTTCATGAATTTCGCCGAAGCTTTTCAATATGGGAAACAACTAAGGATCCACGCAATTCAATTAATAAACCCAAGAAAGTAAAATCGACTTGAAATGATGATCGTGGATGAAAGAAGACCCAAGAAAATTTTATGCTTGTTCACATGATATATAGTATAAAGCCAACTCGAAATTAAAGCCATCCGTCGAAGATATTCTATGGATGAGAAAAAAGACTCGGAAGAAATGAAAAAAACTTAGGTCCCAAATCCAAATCTGTGGTCAGTCTGAGTGAACAGTAGACATATGAAGAGAGAATTTTAGAATGCCCAGGGACCAGATTTATTTTTGCTTCGGTGGCAGAGAAACTAATGGTGGAGTAAATCCTTCCTCAAAGGCAAACGAATCGCACCACGAATCACCGAGAACCATAGATCGTAACACAAACTTCAATCTAGCAGAAAGTTTCAAAAAAAAGATCTCGAAACCCAGGCGAATTTTTTTCATTCACCAACAACAACCAAAAAGCAGAGAGAAAAAATAAAGGCCAAAAAATCTGAAAAAGATCGCAAATGAAGAAAAGACCCAGATAGAAAAAGCAAAAGGATTTCAACAAATCCCCTTGTTAAACAAAAAAAGGAACAAATGAAAAGAAAACCCGATTTACGAAGGAAATAAGACACCAATCCACAGACCTGTAAGCTGTTCTAGCAAGAAAAGCAAAAAATGGGGTTATTCTCAACAATTAAAGAGTAGATAGAAAACACAACCCAGAATGTGATAGACTGATGGAAAAGAAAAAAAAGAAGAAAGAAAGAAAGAAGAGAGATAAAGAGGGAGCTATAGAGACAGCTGATTGTGTGTATGAGTAAGAAGAGAAAACAGCACCACCCACTCACACATCGTAAAGGGCATCAGGTTCTTCTTCCTCTCTCCCCCAAAAAGCAGTGAATATGCGTGAGAGAGAAAACCAAATATTCAAGAATTGTTTAATGTGGGAGTGAAAAAATTGTGTTAAAAAGAAAAAAAGCTGTCCTATCCTACACCTACCCTACACAGTCCCATTTCCTTTTCCATTTCCATTTCCATTTCCATTTATTTGTTTATATAATTCCAATACAAAGTGGTAGTACTTTGTTTTGAGTCTTGATAATTTTTTCTTCTGCCATCACCTATGTTTTGCTCGGTTGTCGGTTTTGGCCTCGTCCTTTTCGTCAAATTACAGCCACTGTAAAACGCTCCCTCCATTACTACACGACAATAACACAGCCCTTTCTTTCTTCTTTTCGTTTCCTTTTTTAAACTAAGTGAAATCGAATTATTGGATGTTATTGGCCTACTTATGAAAGCTTCGTTGGGAAAAATGGTGTTATTTTTAATCTACGCTTGAACTCAGTAAATTTGATCATAATCTTTATTATTTCAAGTGATTTTCGGTTGATTCGAGCTCAGAATTAAAAAAAATATATTGAATTCTTTGAAACAACCTTTCACTAATTGATTTGAAATGATGTATTTTTAAGATTAAATCTTTTGTGTGAGGATCTCAATTACCTATTTTCGTTACACGGGTCAACTCGATCCATACAAAAAGTAAAAAAAAAATATTTTTAGTATAAAAATTAATGTTTTTCATTAACAATGTGAGTTGAAGATTTGTGTCACAAAATTGACAAATAAGACCGTCTCACATAAGTTTTTGTGTTTATTAGTCATGTACTCTCAAATTATTTTGATCTTGATTTCGGTTTTGGTTGGATTTATGTGTAAAACTTATTAATAAAGTAGAATACAAACAAGAATAAATGGAGTGTAAATAACAATCCCGAACTAATATTATGCATTGTTTGATTGATCAATGTTCACACACATTTTTCTTCCTTTTTGATCATCACTTACTTTTCCCAAAATAATCAGGTTCGCCGAGCTCGTCCCTAAACTTGCTTCAATGCACTCATTTACCAACTCACCACTCACAACGACCGATGATAGTTGTCTCGCCTGCCTCATTTTCTCCAAAATTTGAGAACTACAACTGCTATTCATCGATGGTTGGCAGCAATTGAAGGTGAAAGTTGGAATCGTACGAGGGAAAATTCGAACGAAGTCATCGATTTCGATGTTATAAGTGCATATATCTAACACAAAATCTATTTTCAACATGAAGGAGAATAGGCTTACCCTATCGGAATTGATGACTTCCTTCAATTCCAGCTTTGAACTCTTCAATCCTCGCCAACAATCGACGATGAACAATTAAGGTTCTCAAATTTAAAATGTCAGTAAATAAAATGAGTGCATTTAACCAAGTTTATGAACGAAATCGGTAGAACAAAGAGAAGAGGTGTGCATTTTGGGAAGGAAAAAAAAAGGTAAACAAAATGGATGAAAATGGTATTTCCTCCTTGGTCTTCATTAAACACTAACAGACAGTTGACAACAAAGACGAAAATGAGTGCATTTTGTATATTTCATGGACGAATTCGGCAAGCCAAAAAAAAAATATAAGTTTCTATGAGACGGTCTCACGAATTTTTATCTGTGAGACAGGTCAACCCTACAGATATTCACAATAAAAAATAATACTCTTAGCATAAAAATTAATATTTTTTCATGGATGACCCGAATGCGAGATCCGTCTTATAAAATACGACCTGTGAGACTGTCTCACTCAAGTTTTTACCTAGTCTGATTGATTAAATTGAGATGTGACGATAAATTACAATTTTATTATTTTCAATAATTCATAAACATAATATAAATTTAAAAAAATATCGAATTTAACATTGTAATTTCAAATTCAATGATTTGTTTGATGTATAATAAATAATTGCACGATTTTAGCTCGTCAAAGATATACATTAATACATACATACACGCACGAGCCAACAATTAGCGATGGACTTTTCTAAAATAGGAAGTTAATTTTTTAATAATTTTGAAAAAAAAAATAAAGACATTGAATTTAAGTATGGAATGATTTAATATTACGTTGCATTTGAATGTAGATCCTCAACTTGAAAGAATTTGAATAATATATTTCAAATATGAAATTTATTTTAATTCAATACATCAGAGCAAATTAAATAATTTAAAATTTGGATATCTTACAAAATTTGTCCCAGCGGGGTCATATTTGGTGGGTCTACAAGTTATGAACGCATGTCAATTGGACGAGATTTACTCGGTCATTCATTATATGATGCATATTAAATAAAATAATATTAAATTTTCTGATTTTTTTTCTCACCATAATAATTATAAATATTTAATTCATACAGTTAAATTTACTATGAATTAGTAAGTTTAAGATAAATTATAATTTTATAAACGATACATTTTTGCATAAAATGTAATATATTGTTTTGGTTTTGTTATTATATAGTTTTTTTCTGAAAAATGTTTTGAATAATAAAATATTAGTAATATATACAAATATATCTCACAAAAATGATTTTTAATAAAATAGCTTAACTAAAATGTTTTATAAATATTTATATGCATAAAATAGGAGTTAAAAAAATTCTCTAAGAGCATATATCAAGGCATTCTTCACAATGTAAAATCTAAGCTTTGGAAAAAAGTTTTTTCAAAATGACTGTAATTTATTTGAAGAATAAGATATTGATTTTTTTATTGACAATTATAATTCAAAAACATTTAATCAATTCAAATATGCAAGTCAAATTTTATTTTATTTTATTTTCATTAAAAAAAATTATACCTAAACAAACAAACAAAAATAACCCAAACTTTAGAATTAAATTTGAGGATTTTGGGCCAAAAAAATCGAAATTAGAAAAATAAATTCAAGATTCTGCAGTAATAGTGGATTTGGATACAAAATTTGTAGCTTAAAAACTATTTAAACTAACCCAAATTTTTAAAATGTTTTTAATAATAAAAAAAAAAAGCAAAAACATTTTGACATTTGCATAAATGTTGAAAAATATCATTCATCTTGTCAAACTAGACATGATCACCCTATTTATTATTAGCTATCATTTCAATTTCAAATTTGATAAATTTTCTTTTAAAATTAAAAAAAAATTATTTATTTATATTTTGTTATGAATTACATGCATCACATGTGTCATAACTCATTAATAATATAATCAAAAGTATGTCTCTTGTGATACGATCTCATGATTCTTTATCTGTGGGATCAGTCAATCCCACAGATATTCACAATAAAAAGTAATATTATTAGCATAAAAAGTAATATTTTTTCATGGATGACCCAAATAAAAAATCTGTCTCACAAAATATGACTCGTGAGACCGTCTCACATAAGTTTTTGTCAATAATCAATACATGCAATAATGGTTTAATTAGTTTACAAAATTTCATCGATCGATTTTAACTCCATGCCAGTGTGCTTTGAAACCGACATTTAAATCCGGAAACAAAAACCAAAAGTAACACTAAAAATGATTAATTTATCATAAATATGTGTTTATGGAATAAGCAATAATTAATAAGTAGGGACAAATAATTGATGGTAGTGCTTCACATAAATTCCTTAAATTGCTACATTTCTTTTATTAATTAATTTATAATTAATAATTAATGTTCTAATAATTTCCCATAAAACTTAACCAGTGCCCTAATCAACACGCAATATATCTAACATTTGCTGCATCGATCCTAGCCTAAAACAAAAGTAGCAAAATTGGCTCTTACAAAATTACACTAATTCTCTACTTTTGACTTAAAAAGGGCAAAAAATCTCAGCCTGCCCTATTTTATGAGACAGATATCTTATTTGGGTTATTCATAAAAAATATTACTTTTTATGCTAAGAGTATTAATTTTTATTGTGAATATCGGTAGGGTTGACCCGTCTACAGATAAAGATTCGTGAGAACATCTCACAAGAGACCTACTCTAAAAAAAACACATTATGTAAATATAGGTCGGAATGGGAATCGGATCTTAATCAATTGTTTAATATATCATCGTGAAACAAGCAAACAATTCACGAGGACAAATGGGAGATGACAAAATTCAATTAATTTATGGCTTGAATCATATTAAATAATCATCTTTATTATTCTTATTGGATGATTGAGAAGACTAGATGACTCTTTATTTGTGAAAAAGTTGATTGATCGTCTAATTCATTTATTTGAAGAAGGGTCTGATTTAAATTTAGATGAAGCTGTTTTATTTTATGGTGCAAGAATAAACCCGTGAAAAAGTATTAGTTATTTGTGAGACGATCATGAATTAATTCTGTGAGACACATCTCTCATTTGATAATCATAAAAAAATAGTACTTTTTATGTTAAAAATATTACTTATTATAGTAAATATGGACAGAGTTGACTTCTCATTGATAAAGATTCGTGAGATAGTTTCACAAGATATCAAATAAAAGAATAAACTCATGATAATCATAAAGAAAAAAAATAAACGTAGAATAACAATGTTGCACCGTTTGATTTTTAGATTATTAACGATAAATGATACATAGATGATAAATCTGTATACATGATTAACATAATGATTTATAACTCTGATATTTCGTAGGACTCAGAGATAACGTTTGATGAAACAAATACATGTTATCAAATTAGTGTAAAGTTTAAGGGCCGTTTCTCACAATATTCTTCAAAGAAAGGGTTCAATTTGAATAAAAAAAATAGAAAGCAGGTTTGTGGAGCACAAAAACGAACGATTTTGGGCTGAACAAGTTGGGCCCTGCAAGTCAACGTGACGTTCACCGCCGAGAAAAATTTAAAGCTACGATTTTAAATATGATTATTATGATAGCTAATCAATTTAAGAGCGTGATTATTTGATATTTTGTGCTACTTTAACTTGCCCAATTAGGCTAGGCTTGGCCAGGGGCCGGACCAGAAGTTTCTCGCTAATTTCAAATTAAATAAATAAATAAACCGATTTCATGATTATTTTTTATTTGGCAAAAACTTGTATGAGACGGTCTCACGGATCGTATTTTATGAGACATATATCTTATTTGGGTCATTCATGAAAAACATATTATTTTTTATTGTGCATATCGGTATGGTTGACCCGTCTCACATATAAAGATTCGTGAGACCGTCTCACAAAAGACCAACTCTTTTTATTTTTAAAGGTTTTTCTTTTACTTATTAAAATATTTTCTATTATTTGATTTTTCTTGTACAAAAGTTGATGAAAATATACATAAAAAAAATATTTTAAAATAGCCAATCAGTCGAATTAAAAATTGAACCACTTACATCTCATCTCATATCAATGTCCTAAAATTCGAGTTTCGATAATAATAAACTCTTTGTCGAAAAAGAAAAGAAAGAAAAAGAAATAAAAGGACTCACAAGAGACAGCAGAATAGTTAAATCGCATTTCTTTCATTAAACTTTAAATATCACACAAAAGTTTCAATGTGTCACGGAGATTTCCATGTTTCAAATAATGAAATTACATTTTATATAGGAAATGACTATATATTCTAAAAAGTCATGCTTTATATTTTTTAAAAAAAATAAATAAAAATGGCCTTAGTTTAACTTAATAAATTATGCATATATTATGAACAATTACATGCAGCATGAGAAAAGAATATTTAATGTACATAATTATTACATATAAGGCCATAGCATATCAAATCATGTTTGGTGATAGCACATCATAGTACAAATTAATTATTCTAAAAAAAATTAAATATTAGATTTTGATCTAAAATGTGATCTAATGATTATGAAATATTTTTCTAAAGTCAGAAAAAATAAGTAAAATTAAAAATATGTTATTTTATTTTATTTATTTCATTTATATAGATTACAAATTATTCATTCTCACTGAAATTAAGGACTACAAATCATGTTCAAATCGAATTATTACTAAACTTTTGAGTAACAAATTTTATAATTTTGTTATTTCATTTTTTATATATATATTTGTAAATAAATACTGGATTAATTAGGATTAACAAACTCTATCATATGTTAATCACCAAAAGTAAACACTGTTGGGAAAAAACCCGTAAACCGCAGAATCCATCACGCTAAATCATTAAGAATTTGACTGAAATTTTAAGCGGAAGCGTACCTGAAGCCATAATCCTGAATTCTTTAAAACGTGTCTTGATCTCCCAGATCTACGCGCTCTTTCCTTGAGAGAGTCCTTTAGTTTCTCTTCAGAACTATTTTCTTAATGAGGGAGAGAATAGTGAAAGTGATAATGCGAGATCTGGGGACCATGACCCATATTTATAGATAATGTTTATCAATATCTTCTGATATTTCTGTTTTAGCTCATCATAAAAACAGAAATTACACTTATGTCTCTACACATTAAAGGCCCACAGCCCATTAGATACATTAAAGCCCAATAACCCGAAACAAAAGTTGATCACTTTATTTTCGGCTTAACTTAATAGACAACCCACAACACATAATTATTCACATATAAACCCATATAAATAAATTGATCCAACAATCTCCCACTTGGGCTATGTGCAACTTTATAATTATGTTTGTGAAAATAACCTTATGAGCTCAAAATTGTTGTCATTCCGAAATGTATCTATAACCAATCCGGTCCATCAATCACATCAACATAGGATCAAAGCAGTCTTCGCTACACTCAAGGTAACTAGACTCATCAATGGTCACATATGCCAACACAACTGTATGACATGGATCATGAAGTGGATGTGTAGCATGGAAATTTCATGCAATGTGACCGTAACATGCATATTTCTAACTGGTCCTCCCTTTAATCTTATTGAGATCAAACTTTAAATCATAATCAGAGTGTGACTTTGAAATTTATTTCTGCAAAAAAAAAAAATTACATAACTGTAACTGAAAATGTCTACAACTGAAAAGCATTTAAAATAACAAACTCCCACTAAAACTCAATTTCCTCAATTGACATAACACTCATACTAGCAATGTGCTCATGAAACTGTTTGGGTGGTAGTCCCTTAGTAAGCGGATCCGCAACCATGGAGTTTGTACCGATATGCTCAATAAACAACTTTCCACTCTGAATTCTAATTTTAACAACCAGAAACTTGATTTCAATGTGTTTTGACTTCGTCGAGCTCCTGTTGTTATTGGAATACATAACTGCTGATTTATTGTCACAATGTAATCTTAGTGGCCTTTCAATGCCATCAACAATGCGCAGTCCCGTGACAAAATTTTGCAGCCATATTCATGATTAAATGCCTCATAACACGCTACAAACTCAGCTGCCATGGTGGAAGAGGCTATAAGTGACTGTTTAGCACTCTTCCAGGAAATGGCACCTCCAGCAAGGAGATAGATGTAGCCCGACGTAGATTTCATACTATCTTGGCATCCAGCAAAATTGGAGTCAGTATACCCAATGATCTCAAGCTGATCCAACCTCCGATATATGAGCATGTAATCTTTTGACTGCTTTCCAATGTTCCACTCCTGGATTACTTAAATATCGTCTCAACATTCCTGTCACGTACGCAATATCTGGACGTGTACAAACCTGAGCATACATCAGACTCTCCACTGCAGATGCATAGGGAACCTTCTGCATTTCTTTTTCCTCAAAATCATTCTTTGGGCATTGTTTGAGACTAAATTTGTCTCCATTAGCCACAGGGGTATCTGTTGGTTTACAATCTTGCATTCCGTATTGCTTGAGAACTTTCTCGATATAGCATTTCTGAGATAATCCAAGAATACCCCGAGAACGATCCCGATGTATCTGAATACCCAGTATAAAAGATGCATCACCAAGATCTTTCATCTCAAAATTCTTAGCTAGAAACTCTTGGTTTCATGCAACAACTCTATATCGTTGCTACCGAGCAGAATGTCATCAACATATAAAACAGAAAAATATGCTTACTCCCACTGAACTTATGGTACACACAATCATCGACCAAATTCATCTCAAAACCAAACGAGATGATCACTTGATGAAATTTGAAATACCATTGTCGAGATGCTTGCTTGAGCCCATAGATGGATTTCTTTAATTTGCAAATCATATTATTTGTGTCTTTGGACACAAAATTTTCTGGCTGCACCATATAAATCGTTTCATCAATGTCACCATTTAGAAACGCAGTCTTTACATCCATCTGATGAAGCTCAAGATCGAAATGCGCCACCAAAGCCATTATAATCCTTAAAGAGTCTTTCGAAGAAACCGGAGATAAAGTCTCTTTATAATCGATGCCTTCTCTCTGTGTAAAACCTTTAGCGACAAGACGAGCCTTATATCTTTTCACATTGTCTTTCGAATCCCTCTTGGTTTTAAATATCCATTTGCAACCAATGGGCTTCGTACCTTTAGGCAATGGGACAAGATCCCATACGTCATTGTCCTTCATGGACTTTATCTCCTCATTTATGGCATCATTCCACTTTTGAGAGTTAAAACTTTCCATGGCTTGACGGAAGTTAATAGAATCATCCTCCATCAATCCAATGTCTGCCTCACGTTCTTGAAGAAATACAATGTAATCATCTGGCACTGCATTTCTCCGCTCTCTAGTGGATCTCCTTAATGGCATAGGTTCTGGAGGTGCTTGAGTTTGTTCATCTGGAATGAGAGGATCTCTAATATTGTCTTCCTGTATTGTGTCTTGGTCAAAGTGAGGAATATGATCCTAATCAATGTTCAAGACACCTGTGGGAATATTTACATATTCCTCTTCAAAGACAATATCCCTTACTTTATCTCCTCCCCGCAAACTCGACATCCTCAAAGAACCTGGCATTTCCTGACTCAAAAATCGACTTAGTCGTGGGATCATAAAACTTGTACCCCATGGATCTTTCAGAGTATCCAATAAAATAACAACTAACCGTCCTTGAGTCCAGTTTCTTTTCATTAGGCTTGTAAGGCCTTGCCTCAGCTGGACATCCCCAAATGTGCAGATGCTTAAGACTAGGCTTTTTACCCGTCCAAAGTTCATAAGGGGTTTTGGTCGCTGCCTTAGTTGGAACCCTGTTAAGGATATATGCTGCGGTCTTTAGTGCTTCTCCCCAGAGTGATTCTGGTAAAGTAGAATGACTGATCATACTCATCACCATGTCCTTAAGCGTTCTGTTTCGTCTTTCAGCAACGCCATTCATAATGAGCGAACCCGGCATAGTGTACTGTGGGACGATACCGCATTCCTCCGGGAATCTAGCAAAAGGTCCTGGACGTTGTTCACCTGAACCGTCATATCTACCATAGTATTCACCACCACGGTCAGATCTAACGCTTTTAATCTTTAAGCCAAGTTGATTTTCAACTTCAGCTTTATAGTTTTTGAACACATCCAATGACTGTGCCTTTTCATGAATGAGATAAATGAAGCCATATCTTGAAAAATCATCTGTGAACGTTATAAAATACTGTTGACAATTCCAAGAAGCCGAAGGGAATGGTCAACAAATATCAGTATGTATAAGTTCTAAGACGCCTGAACACCTGTTGGCTTCAAATCTCTTTTTGTTGGTTTGTTTTCCCTTTATACAATTAACACAATTATTAAAATCTGTGTAATATAAAGGTTCGAGAATTTTGTCTGACCCGAGTCTCCTTATTCTCTTTTCAGAGATATGACCCAATCTTTTGTGTCATAACGCAGCTGAATTCTCACTGGTTAATTTTCTTTTAGTACCTCTACTTGTTTGCAAGGATTCATTAAATGAAGTAATAATATCCAAAGAATAGAGATTATCGTATCCTGATAAAGAATCAGAATCAACCAATTTTGAATCGAGAAACAAACTGAATATTCCATTTCCAAAAGAACAAGAATAACCAAATTTGTCCAATGCAGAAATGGAAATCAAATTCCGTCTAAAAGACGGCACAACAAATGTTTCATAAAGATCCAAATATATTCCAGTCTTTAACAATAATCTAAATTTTCCTATTGCCTCAACTTCAACTTTGTTGCCAGTCACCAACATAGATGAATCTTTCAGCATCACTTGGTTTTCGGCAATCCAGGCAACTCTGCATAGACACACTGATGTGAGTTGTTGCACCAGAATCTATCCACCACGTGTGTCTAGGCACTGAAGTTAAATTAACCTCAGAACAAACCATATTCAGAAGCATACCTTTCTTAGCACGTCAAGCGTGATAATTACTGCACTGCTTCTTCATATGCCCATCACTTCCACAGAAAAAACAACTAGAACTTTGAGAATCACTAGGATTCTTCTGTTGTTTCTTCGGAGGCTGTGTATCCGCAGCTTCTTTATCCTTCCTTTTCTTTCCTTTAACCTTCGAGGTAGAAGCATAATGAGCACTTTCTGTCTTGTCTTGCTTCAACCTTTCCTCTTCCTGGACACAATGGAGATGAGCTCATTCAGAGACCAAGTCTCTTTCTGACATTTATAGCTCACCTTGAACTGGTTAAACTGAAGAGGAAGAGATATCAAAACCAGATGCACTAGCAAGTCCTCGGAGAGGTCAAGCTTCAGTGCTTTCAACCTTGAAGCAAGATGAGACATTTCCATAATTTACTCCCTGATGTTGCCCTTACCCATGTACCTCATTGAAACGAGGCTTGCCAAAAGTGTACCAATTTCAGACTTTTCACTTTTAGCAAACCTCTTTTCGAGGTCTTGAAGGAAAGCCTTAGCCGTAGCAATGTCGCTATACATTGTGCCCGTGAATGTTTCTGGAATGACCCTCTTCATGATCATCATACACATGCGATTCGATCTCTCCCACCTTTCAAACTCCCTCTTTTCATCAGAGGTATTCTTATTCGTAATGGCGGGAGGAAAGTCAACCCTTATCACAAGGTCCAAATCCATGACTCCGTGAACTATCAAAAAATTCTCTTGCCATGATTTAAAATTAGAGCCATTTAACATAGGAATAGAATTTATGTTGGAGTGAATATTTGCAGGAGTCAAATATGGACAGAGAACAAAAAACCAAATATCCAATAAAATAATCAATAAATTCAAATAATGTAAACCCCATCAACAGAATATCGTGCACTCCATTAATGTTTCATCTTTGGACAAAAGATTAACTTGTAAGTGATATACTGGTGCAGCAGTCAAACACTGATAGTAAATATCATGTCAAATAACAACCTTCCTTTGGTCGATTTATTATTCACATGAAAAACCGAACAACTATCACATGTTTACCACCACAAGTGCATATGTGATTATATTAAATATCAACCTTCCTTTGGGCCGATCAATATTCATATAAATCACATATACCCAAAATCCTTTTGTATTTCACCATAAAAGAGGTCACTTTGGCGACATTTTATTTCAATTAATCAATTTTAAAAATACATATAACCTTATCATTATTTGAATTAATGAATATTTAACTTTAACCGAATAAACTTGAACCGAAATATTTTTTTTTTAATTTCGGAAATTCCGTTCGGGCCGGGTCGACCCGGTTCCGTATGACCCGACCCGAATCCGTACGTGTCGGGTCGACCCGAATCCGTACCTTTTTTTAAAAAAAAAATTTTAATCCGAATTTTCGATTTTCCTCTAAAATATTTTGTTGAACAAAACTGGAAGGAAAATCGAAATCTTATACTAAATTTTTTTTAAAAAAAATTTACAACCAAATCTTTTTACCAAAATTGAAACTTTAAAAGATTTGGTTTTCAACCAAAATATTTTCCAGATCTGAAACTATATCAAAATATTTTCAGATCTAAACCAAAATAATTTTCAGATCTGAAACCATATCAAAATATTTTCATATATGAAAACATATCAATATATTTTCCAGATCTCGAGCCATATCAAAAAAATTTTGAGATCAAAAATCATAACAGAAAAGTTTTAAACAAAATTTTCTTTTCCAGATCTGGATCCAAATAATATGCAAAACTTTAAACAAATCTCAATGATTTAAACATGAATGAATCTGATACCACATGTTGGGAAAAAATCCATAAACCGCAGAATTCATCACGCTAAATCATTAAGAATTTGACTGAAATCTTAAGCGGAAGCGTACCTGAAGCCATAATCCTTGAATTCTTTAGAACGTGTCTTGATCTTCCAGATCTACGCGCTCTTTCCTTGAGAGAGTCATTTAGTTTCTCTTCAAAACTATTTTCTTAATGGGGGAGAGAATAGTGAAAGTGATAACGCGAGATCTGGGGACCATGACCCATATTTATAGATAATGTTTATCAATATCTTCTGATATTTCTGTTTTAGCCCATCATAAAAACAGAAATTACACTTATGTCTCTACACATTAAAGGTCCACAGCCCATTAGATACATTAAAGCCCAATAACCCGAAACAATAGTTGATCACTTTATTTTCGGCTTAACTTAATAGACAACCCACAACACATAATTATTCACATATAAGCCCATAGTACAAATTAATTATTCTAAAAAAATTAAATATTAGATTTTGATCTAAAATGTGATCTAATGATTATGAAATATTTTTCTAAAGTCAGCAAAAATGAGTAAAATTAAAAACATGTTATTTTATTTTATTTCCATTTATATAGATTACAAATTATTCATTCTCACTGAAATTAAGGACTACAAATCATGTTCAAATCGAATTATTACTAAACTTTTGAGTAACAAATTTTATATTTTTGTTATTTCATTTTTTATATATATTTTTGTAAATAAATACTGGATTAATTAGGATTAATAAACTCTATCATATGTTAATCACCAAAAGTAAACACAACATAAATATGTATGTTTTGCATGTATTGATTGGGATAGCACATGCTCTATCGAAATAGATTGCTAAATTGGCTATGAAATATAATCCCACAAAATATTTTATATATATATATATATATAATCTTGTTTATATTTACGATTAATACTAATAGTTTTGTCATAAAAAATAATATTATTTTTGGGTGATCCAAATAAAATATTCTTATAACAAAATGACTCGTGATACCTTCTCATGATTTTTTTGAGATATATTTGTATGTGTTCGGCAAGTTTGGTCGTTGTCCAGTCTTCAAACCGAATGGGAAAACAACTACTTAACAGGACATGACATTCATACATCCATTGTCTTGCTATTTTTTTTCAGTTTCCCGTCGAAATAATTCAGGAAAAACTGTAATTTCGATGTTTTTGTCTGCGCTTACGAGATTTTAGTTTTTATATTATTAAATGTCAGTCTTAATCATGCAATCATTTATTTTTACTTTACAATTTTAGTTATTTTTTTATGTGAGCGACACACAAATCGAAAAATAGCTAAAATTATTTATATATTTATATATATATATATTATAAAATATTAAAAATAAAATTATACAACATAAAAAATCAATTTTGTTTAAAAAAAATTATCAGGACTGAAATTATAAGTTTTTTCCTCTATGTAAGAAGCCGATGGAAGTGAGGTTTTAACAATAATGGTGAAACTACACAGGATTTCACATAGTTTGTCCTTATTATTATATTATATAATAAAAGCATCTGAATACAATTTTCATAGTTGCATGAAGTCCACCTTTAACTAATCACTGATTTTCCTTTTCGTACAAATCAAAATAGAGGTGTGAGTCATAGCAAAGAAACGAACACGAACCTCTGTTTTTATAAAATAAAAAATAATAAAATATGGAGGGAGACAAGAAAAAACTAGATTGGGGTTGCTGTCTGGATATTTATTTTAAACGAGGAGCCCGTGGCATGGCATATATTTTAACACCCACAAAAAAAAAAAAAAAGTGCAACACAAAAAAAATAAAAAATTAATAATAATCTTATAAGCTGAATGGATATTTTGAAAAATGATCTTTGATCAAATACTATTATTTTGCTTCTATTTTCCAACACAAACAATATTATTTTGTCAAATATTTCAAACTGGAATAAAATGATGTTTTATTTGATGCATTCCATATTATGTATTTCAAATATATACTTTGAGTATCTATACGAGCATTCATGACGTGACATCTATTTATTGAACGTACAATTTCATCAAATCCAATAAATGTAAATCACCTTAACGACGCTCCTATTAATAATCATAGTAGTGGCTAGTAATATGGAGGGATTCAATCGATTGACTTGCGTGGACGATGTAATAAGAATTTTTGTGTTTCAAAAATATTAATTATCACTTTACGTATGAATTTTGTCGATTGGTCTCAGACACAAGCATGTTAAACCGTCTCACATGAATTCTGCTCAATTATAATTAAATATATAATCTCGTAGAGATTGATTCATTTTAAAAAAAATTATTTCCCATTCTCAAAATAAAAATAAATCCTATATTTATTTGTTTTTTCACATTAAAGTATACTCTAAATTAGGTAAATTTTACGTCCCAAATGTAATTTCTAGTCAGATATAATTGAATTTTTAATAATTTTTTAGAGAAATTTCATTCTCCAACGTAATATATTTTTTTACAAAATATTTTCTTAAAATTATTCTAGAAGTAATTGATTTTGGAATGACGACAATAGGTTGGGAATGTTGGGTCCCACTAGGCTCCTCATGACGTCATTCATTAGGTACGTGTATGGGTGTGAACGTCGTGTGATTATTATCTCTGAGCCAGGTCAGCGCGTGTGACCCATGCCAAATTGAAGTTTGGGCTTGGAACTGGAAGCCTGTATGATGGGCAATAAATTTAGCCCAAATAAGAAGGCCCAAACCCGCAGTTGCTCTTTATGTGATTAATAATAAATATATAAGATCACAATATATCGAACTATTACTATGCTAAAGTTGAGAAATCGGTCCGCGTATGATCTTCTCATGTTGCTCTTATAAATTTTTATAATTACTAAATTACCTCTATTTTTTATTTAAATAACAAAACTATTCTCATTCTACATCCTAATTTTGAATATTGATGAAACAAAAACAAATCGGAAACAAAATCATGATTGTGAAAACACACAACGTGTGCTTCAAAACGCTTATATATATATGTGTGCGCGCGCTCACTCGCATGCATGCTCTGTTAACATGATAAGTGTAAAGAAACATTTTAATTTTTTTTTAAAGTCGAAGCATGTATTTCAAATACGATATAAGTGTACGAGAAATTATCTTTTATGATATGAAGCAAATGTTAATTTAAATTTAAAAATTTAAATAAAATATCAATATACATGACCCATATCAATCCTAAAACCATTTTAAAATGAAAGTGCGACAAGGTCCGACGAGAAATCGCAAGTAAACAGGAAACATGACAAATTTAGGTACCCTATCAAATCCAAACTCTCTTTGCAAAGTACCAACTTGCTGAAACACCCTCCCGAAGATTCACTCCCACACCACAATTTATGTGTGTGTGTGAATATGTGTGTGTGTGATGGATAATGATCTAATTTAGGTTCAAATTATTTACAAAAGTCTAAGCCCGCTACACATTCAAAAAAATTTGTAAATAGAAGAGAATTCTCGTTATTCAACATATATTGTGATTATTTAATGCTTAAAATCTTTAGTTTTCAGAGAATGTATTTAAATTATTTTCTGACTTTATCGTCAGAGTGTCTACGCCGGACAACCTCTGACGTCTTTTATGTTTATTTGTAACGTAGATGATAACCCACAAAATTTGCTCTCTGACGGCTACTTGGACTCGTTTACGAACTAGCTAGAGTAACCGTCTATGACTATTTGAATCTGTCTACGAGCTTCCAAAGTAATTAAGATAACTATATATTGTGGTTACATCCATATGGCTTGTAATAGTTACCAGGGGGAATTGCTTGAATCGCCTTGCATTGTTTTGACTTTATTCAAATTCCATATAAGAAGTCAGAAGTTAACCTCATAAATTAATTACTAGCTGTAAATTAAGGTTTTGTGGACGTTCTTTCGTTCCAGTTCATTAAGGTATCAATCAATGATATTTGTCTCCTGCATGTTGTCTGAGGTGTGTGTGTGTGTCTATATATATATATATATATATATAAATCCGAAAATCTATGATTTCAAATTAAATTAATCTAATGTGTTCACATTCCACTTTTTGTTAAATAAAATACACTTTTAGTTTTTAAATTATCAAACATTGTTTTTAGAACTGGACCGAAATATCCGTTTCGACCGAGAATCGATCCAGACCATACCCAAAAATCATCTTAAGGGTCAAGCAAGTCAAGAACCAATGAACCAATTTAAAATTTAAAATATTTTGTTTATTATATTATATTTTTATTTTATATAATATAACATTGTTCTGGTCCGACCGTCTGATTTAACCGATTCGTCAGATTAAATCGGTACGACTGGTTGAAGCGCTATTTTAGTATAGACAAATTCGATCATCGATTCGATTACGAAACATTGCTATCAAGTGACAATAATAACTTTATTGCTGACAAAAATTGCTCATTTTTATGCTAGTCATTCGATTTATTTTGAAATAACGTCTTGTTTGATTGAACATTTAGATGATTATTTTAACTCTCGAATGATTAACGAAATTTTTTTTCAAAAACTTTAAGCTATGACGTTGTTAATAAGTATAAAATTATTAAATGAGCTAGGCCATTTAAAATTCAAGCCCAATAAGGATAAAACCCACAAAACTCACCAAAGATGTATGAATATTGACAACTCTCTCATTCTTGGGGTAAGTTCATGTTTGGCCTAAAAATTAATTAATGTTTCGTTAATTAAAATAATTCGTCAGATGGATAAATTAGGGTTATTATCGGCAATACGAAGTTGAAGGATTGATTAAAAAAAAATCAAAGTGGGTAGGGGCAACAGTTGGGAATCAAATGTAGGAACCAAGCAAAAAAAAAAAAAAGAGGAACCAGGCAGAGAAGAGCTCCCCACGATCATCAAACAATAATACAACTTTCTACAAATTCTTTGCAAATTTCATAGCTTATATCTTGGCAAAAAATTGTGTGAAACGGTCTCACGAGTATCCTATTTGGGTCATCCATGAAAAAATATTAATGATTAGAGTTACTTTTTATTCGTAAAACCATCTCACAAGAGACATACTTTTAGATCTTAGCTTTATCTCAATTCTCAATGTAAAATTCAGTTTATCATTACGAGTTTTGTAGATTTCCTTAGGATTCCCAGCTTTTCGCATTTGTAATTTTCCGCACATTTCGATCAAAATGACAAAAATGGTTTTATTGTCATTTGTGGAAGCTTTCATTTCAGATTTTATCATCCTTTTGCAAATAAGTTTTTGTATTTTTTGACGTTTAACCGGAGAGATTAGAATGGACGATGGCTCACTTTTTGTCATCTATCGTGCTTGGTATGCTCGTAAAATAAAATATGTAAAAGCGGGGGCGGTGCAGATATGTCATCCGGAGCCGAATTCGACGATCAAATACTCTGTTATTGTGCTCCAATTCACCGGCTTCCGATGGAGCTCTTATGAAATCTCTCTTTTATATTTTTTGTACAAAAAAAACTAAACTAAACTAAAAGTTTCCAAGTTCAGCTCCGATCTTGACAAGAATTTAGCTTCTTCAAGCTAAATCATTATATTTCAATCCGACTTTTATGAAAGCCAGGCTGGGCATATCTAATAAGATAAGCAAACTTGTTCATGTAAACACAAAATAAAAAGAATTTCATTTAGATATTAAAGCATAATTGTAACCATCCATAAAAGTAAAAATTCAGTAAATAAATTCACATATGTGGTCCAAGAGGCAATCGACTCATTAGCTGCTGATAAACTGTGGATGCATTAGATGGATTCAAGCCCGAATCCGTAACAGGCTCCATTTTGGGCTCACCTTTGGGCATCATAAAGCCCAGATTGTTACCCATTGGGCCGGCCTGATTTCCAATATACGAATGAATTGACAACCTGCCTGGGTCGGGCCCTAATCCAGCCAGGGCCAAACTGGCGAAACCTGGCTGATTTACGCCGAACCCAAAGCCCGGATCTAGTTTAGTGGGGCAGAAAGATCCTATTCCTACGGAAGGAGATTTGAATGCGGACGTGCCAACATGAACTTGAGGAGGCTGAGGCCTGCGTACAAGACCACTGGAAGTGGCAGCAACGGCAGCTTGTTGAGTAGGATGTGAGCCTGAATTAACATGGCTGCTGTTTCTGGCCGCGGGGACGTCGTGATTGTGCTTACCCTCGTACGTAGTTATCACCGACTTCAGGTCGTGAGACGCCCTCTCCACATGCTTACGGACATTGCAGCTGGGGCTCGTGCACTTGTAGTAACTCCTGCCCACATATATTTCCCAAAATAAGGCTATGTACCGATGCACTTCTGGAAAACTTTGAGACAAACCTTTTTTACCTGTCTCTCACTCATTTACTAATTACTCGAAATACATTATTTTCAAATCAATTTTTGACCCACAAACTATTGAGAAAAAACAAATCACCTAAACATCTTTTAGTGGGCGGGACATCTATGCTTCAGAAAACAAAACCAACAATTCATCATAAGCTCCATTTCGCTTTTGAAACAAGTTTTCAGAAAACATTCCTTAAGCAACAGAAAAACAATGCCAAACAGTCTAAAGGTTTTTGTTGTGAACTTCATAGATGATAGATGCTAGGTGATAAGAGTAACGAGTTCACAAGAGAATAACCTTGGATTTGGGTTTCCTTTCACGACTTTCTGCCCGTATTTGCGCCAACGATAACCGTCATCAAGAATGTCCACCTCACTGGTTGTTTGAACCACGACTCTGGGCTCCCTTATGGCTCTGGTGGCACCACTAATGTCTGAAGCATATGTTTCGATTCTCCTAGAACAAACAAAGATAGTAAAGATACATATCAGATAACTGTCATCTCAAGGATCCGAATAAATCACATAAAAAATGCGAGAGTCAGAACCTTCTCTTTGATTCTTCTGATTCATCTCCTTCTCCATCATATCCTAAGGACACGCTGCCGTGCGTTACACGATCATCATCATCGTCTTCATTTGAGAAAGTAGACGACCTTTCCACACCGTCCCCCAACTCGAGTTGGCCAGTTTGAGGATGCAAGGAATTAGCTCCAACAGCATATTCTTGGCTCAATCCCACAGATTGTGTCACCTCGAGATTTCCCTTTTGCAAAGTCAACCACATGAAAGCGTCATTGGCACCAGTTCCATGTTGTTCAGATCCGAGCTGGACATCACCGAGTGGATTCGAAGATCCAAGAGCCAGTCTGCGGTTGAAGAGAGGTTTCGAGTGGCTGTGAGCTCCCTTATAAATTATCTCTGTAATGTCGCCTTCTTCAGAGCGTTCAACTTTTTTTTTAACTGGACAATTTGGATGTGTGCACTTGTAATAACTTCGAGGATAGTCACTTCCCTTTACATGTTTCTGCCCATACTTTCTCCAATTATAACCGTCCTCGGATGGACTCCCTCCAGCATTGGGGTCTCCGTTGCTTAGTTGATCTCCATCATCCTCGTGTGGTTTATCAAGTGGTGGAGAATGCTCGGCAACATTAGCAGAATTATAAGTTGGTTCAGACGAGAGATTTCCGAGTCCATTGTCTTTTGCATAGGATATAGGGTAATTTGCTTGCTGAAAAAACATTCCATTATTTTGGGAGGGAGCTTTCGAAGGTCCAACACAATAAACATCGACACTGGCAAAAGGTGGCAGAGAACAGGAAGGATTCACCTGGTAAATCGAGGAGAAAAGAAGAACAAAGTTAACGCTCTGGAAGTTTGCTGGTGGAACAAAATCTAAAGATCGACTTAGGCACAAGTAAACAAGTAGTTAATAAACGATATTATTTGCGTTATAATACAAGAAATACATATGTGCTTGTTAAGAAAGCATAAAAGGGAAAGGGATAGCAATTAATTACTTTGTTAACGGTATTAAAACAACGAGATAATCCAGATTCTGCCACTGTTTGGAATGCAAATGAAGAGTCATTGACATCTATAGAGTTGAGATTGTTTCCAGTTGAGGCAAATGAAAATTTTCCAGTTGTAGGAGATGGTAAAACCTGCAGACATAATGAGCCCATCAATTGAGAACATGAGGATTGAGCAACCAAACATCATTATGGATATCATTAATGGCCAGACCCAAGAAATTATGATCGGATACAGAAGCAAATATAACAAAATACTTAAACAAGGACTTGAGCTGTGATCATATTCGGGCAACTACAAAATCTTCTAATTTTACTGTAATCAATCAAGAAACCTAACTTGCACTCTTATTGAAGGAATCTTGATAGTTAGGCAGACACCATAAGAGAAAGAGCTTACCGATGAATTAGAGAGAAAAACAGGAGAATCTAGCAGAGTTGTGGGGCTAAGACCGGGAGGAATTGTCAAATAAGGAGATTGAACTTCTGGGATCTTAGATAGGTCAGCAGGTCTGATGCTGTCTGTATCCAATCGAGGAATGTTGATACCAGCCCGAGCAGCCATCCTCTCCACAAGACCTCCACGAGAGCTCATCTGTCGAACTGCATTTGAGTTGCTTGCTTCATCTCCTACTACAACAGCCCGTGCCTGATCCCTATTATCAGGATTTCCCAAAAAAAGGTGCCCACTTTTATTTTCACAGACAGACGCAGCAACTGATGATATTTTGATGTTGTCGCTGATCATCGAGGAGAAATCGCTGCTTGGAGTTTGGTTTGGAGCCGTCCACTCTCCCATTATAGAAGTTTGATTGTCAAACCCACCCATTTTTTGTTATCCACTCAAAAACGAACTGTAAAATAAATAAGCCGGATGCAGAAGCCAAAAACCTGCAAGATTGCGTCAACTTTCGTTCAATGTTCTTTGATCACATTAATCGTTATCATTTATGTAATCTTCCTAGATTTAAAAAGGAAAAAAAACAATCGCGCGCGTAAAACAGTAAAGCAACCTCTTTTTTCCCTCCCACCTCCCATATCCTAATACCATTGAAGTTTGAAGCAGCAGAGTTCATAATACATAAGATAGTAGCCACATTCCAGAGAAGAATAAAGCAGAGGATACAAAAACCTATGTTTTGCTCGAGAATTCCAGCCCAGCCCCAAGAAAAAAACCATTTCTTTCCACTTAAGTAACATAAAAAAATTTATAAGAAAGCCAAACAACGAAGTAGTGAATTAACATATCAATAGAGAACATACCATAAATTTAACAATCAATCAGATTTTTTTTCCTGAAACAATCTTTTTTTTCCTGAAACAATCAATCATACATTTCCATACTTTCAAAAATCCCACTCAAATGCAAGTCGGAGCTCAAAACATCGAAAGGAAAAGAAAGAAAAAAAGATCCCAACTCTAAACGGAGTATGATTACCATACCATCCATTTAAAATTTCAATCTTTACGAAGATCACAGGCACATAATTTAACAAATAAAAAAGGCCCCATTCCTCAAATCTTACAACCCATCCAGATCTAATAAAACGGGGGGGGGGGGGGGGGGGGGGGGGGGGGGGTGAACACACACACACACACACAGAGAAAACACAAGGAAGTAGAAACCACGACTATCTTATGTGCATGGACCATTCATCAATCAAGTAGTAAAAAATATGAACCTCAAATGAACGAAACAAACCATCGACGGCCCGGAAAATGGATTCTTCACGAGAACAAAAGTAGCAAAGAAACAGAAGGAAAAAAAAACCCACCAAAAATACCAAAGTACAAGACTCAATCATATGAGCAAATGATGATCGAACATAACAGATTAAGGCAGTCGAGTCTTAGTACCTGAATACAACATCGAACAGTCAAAATTAAGAAATATTGGACCTTTTCTCTGACCCCTCCCTCAGATTAATCTCCGCTTAACCATTTTTTTTCTTTCTCCAGGAACGGCAGCACCCCACCTCCACCCCCAACCCCACCTCCTCTCCCCTCCCCTCCCCTCCTGTCAATTTCAACCTCAAATCTCAGGCTTTTCTCACTATAAAAAATGGTTCCGCAGTTAGCAAGAAACGCGAGTACTGATGGTGTGATTTAAAATAAATAAATAAAGATTTTCGCAAACCAATTATGGGAAAAAGTACGGGGTTTGTTTGGGAGATATGGTTCTTGGGATCTTTTTCGAAACAAAGATACTGTACATTAGAAGCCTTTCATACTGACAAATATCAGTTTCTGCTTGAAAGCAACAATTCTTATCCAAGATTTCAATTTAAATTATTTAATTGATGTTTCTGCTTTTTCCAGGGCCTTTTTGGGGAATTTCGTACCTTTGACCACCCAATAGCAAGCTGCCATGTGGATCCTGAACCTATGAATGTAAAGTAATTATGGGATTAGGGGCCATTATTGTTTTTCGATTCAATAATTGGACAACAATATAATCGCAGACAATTTAAACATACGTTGTCTAATGACTTATTACGTATATTTTTTACTCAATTCAATTCTTAATTAGGTATTTTTTTATTAATTTTTTTTCTATTTATTTTTTTAATCCATATATAAAAAATAGAGTGAAGTATCTCACTATTTCTTATAATTATATTTTGATCTTCATTTAAATATAAACCTAATAAATTATACAAATATTGTACAAACACGCAACGCGTGCGTCGATACACTAGTTATTATTATTATTATTATTATTATATTATTAAGTGTGAGACTCTTAGACTAACTACCTTAGAGGATACCAAAATATATAATTCCATAATTATCATTTTTACTATATTAAAAACCTCATCAAGTCACTACATATTTTACATAAAAAAAAAAATCAAAACAAAACTTCCATTTTAAATCGAAGAACTCTTCTAAATTGAAAATAATTTTGTGTTAATTGTTTAGTATATATATATATATATATATATATATATATATATAATTTGATTTATTTGATATTTAAACTTTTTTATATTTTGTGTTATATTCTGAATTTTTTGTTCATATATTTATTGTTTTTTGGTGTCTTACATTTGATATAAATAATATACTCAATTAAAACTTATTGACACCTAAAACTTTTAAATTTGTGTCACGATTTCAATGATTTGTATATATTTGGACTAAAAAATGTCAATGAAGCTAAAATGATAAAAACATGTAAGACGGAGAGCTCATACTAAGTTGTTTAACATATATTTCCCAATGATAACTTATATTTGATGTCAGAAACTGAATCTAACATCCTCCTGTTTCTTTGGTGAAGTAATATGGTATAATGTAACGGCTTAATTATCATTTGATTTTATAGCCACAATTTTTGCTTCATTTACTATTTTTAAATTCGATTTCTAACGTTTTCCACATTTCTAGGGTTCAAATGTCCAATCAATTAATTTTTTTTAAAAAAAAAAATTAGCATGGATTGGTAAAAAAAATTTGAGTAATTTTTTAGGGAATTACAAAATGGTTAATTTGAATTTGTAACAAATTAATAGATTTTAAGGTTTCATTAAAAATAGGAAAAATAAGGCTATATAATTATTAGTTACTCGATCTTAACAAGATCCCCCAATTTGGATGTGAATTTCTTCAATTTAAACAAGATTAGGAATCGCCACAGTATTCCATATTTCTGACATTATATTATAATCATTTCATGATATATTTTATTACAAAACAGGAAATTTTGATGTCTTAATCCAAAACCAACCGAAATATAATTTCGCAAATAGTATTTCAGTCATATATTTTAATTTATAGACTTAAATAACTTGTCACATTTTTTAATTCATCAATATAAACGATAAAGAAATATTTATTCAACTTATGTATCAATATGGCATTCGCTTGTGAATATGTCAACTTTTGGATTGTCCAACTATTATAGATTATATTGTTGTGGTGTAATAATTATCTATGTTTGATAGATAAATCGAAATGTGATGTTTGAGTTGTTGTTTGTTTTAAAATATTTGAGTTGTAATGTTACTACTAATTATAACTTCTGATAAAAAGACAAACATCCGGCCACGAGTTTGGCCATCAATGATTGCAGTTGGTATAATTATTAGGAGGAAGATTTTTTGGGTAGAATAATTGTCCATGTTGGACAGCAAAAATCGAAATATGGTGCTTGATCTGCTGTACAATTTAAGATTTTGATAAAACTAGAAGCGAGCGTAGATGATATTTTGTATCTACCTTTTCGATTTTTTCTACTTGAAAAATTTCCTTCTAGGTTTTACATGTTATACTTTTAAATTGATAGGTTGAATACGGTTTTTTTTTTTTAATTATCACAATAACATTTTTACATGTCATGATTTTAATTGATAAGTTGAATACCTTGTTTTCTATATTATCATTGGACAAAATCTTCTACTACATTTAGTGCTCTAAACAGTGCTACAATTTGCTCCAATAAGCTCTGTTAGGACAAATTGTAAAAAAATTGAACACACTAAACACAATGAATTAACAAAATATAAATAATATTTGATAAACATTTGATTAATATATTTTAAAAAAATTAATGGATGTCCCAAGCATGATAAATGATTAAAAGAATATATTGATAGTTTTAAATTTTTAAAAATAGATGAATCACTTTTTTTTATCAACGATTAATTTTATTTTGTTCATCCATGATCTTTACTGCATTTAATATTCAATAATTTGTGTAAACGTATTTTGTTTGAGCAAAATGTATCACAGTTTGAAGCATCAATTATAACAGAGAACGTTCTCATTATCACAATGACAAATCGATTTCGAAATAAAGATTTTAAACTTGAATCATAATATGTACAAGAGCAAGATTGTGAATTTAAAAGAAAAAAAAGTGTGTTTGGTTGTACTGATATAAAGCAATTAAAAAATTAGGAAAATATAAAGCAATTAAAAAAAAGTAGTGAAATGAAATAAAATAGTTGTTGCAAAGTGAAAAGTGAACATATGGATGGGGTGAGGGGACAATGCTGTTTGACGGTTTTGCATAGTACACAACAGCTGGTACCGTCGGAGTCCCCAAGAGAATATACAAAACAAAATCTAAATTGTAGGACCGAGTGTTTCCCGCTTTACCAAAAATTATAGCTAATAGTAATTGTGCAGCTCAAATCTTTTAAACCGCACAGCAGCTCAAGCACCACGATTCGATCGCTCTACCAAGCAGTGACAATTATTGCACCCAACAATCTCTCTCCCAATAATTGCACTCTTTGCAATCAATGAGAATCGAACCCGTGACCTTGGCTCTGATACCAATTGTAGGACCGAGTGCTTACCGTTTTACCAAAAGCTATGGCTAGTGGTAATGGTGCAACTCAAATCTTTTAAATCGCACAACAGCTCAAGCACCACGATTCGATCGCTCTACCAAGCATGGACAATTATTGTACCCAACATAAATTATGTTCAACATTTATTTATCTTATTCTAAAAGTTTTATTAAACACTAGTCTTCTAAAAGACAGTAGTTGGACGGTCACCCACAATCTAACCCAGCGTTTAGACAGTGTTTGGGCGTTTTTTACTTAATATCCTATTATTTTTGTCCATTTCAAATTTCTCTAATAATTTCTTTATATCGAATTCAAACTCAAAATCAAAGACATATTTCTCATTTTATCCGATACAAATTGATTAAAAAATACGCCAAACGATCTTTTCTAAAAAATTAAATTTTAAAAATTATATATATTAAATTGGAGGGCCGTTTAAACGACGACTAGGCAGCCTAGACAATTGATTTTTTAACAGCACCCAGAAACATAGCCTTTCAAAAAGTCGAGGCAGTGCGTCCAACGCCTGGACGACGCCTCAAGAGTCCCATATGTGTCTTTTCTAACATTGATAAACTCTATTTTTGCACTTGACTAAGTATTCAAAATTGTCATGAATAAGTTTTTGTTAAAAAAATATTTGTTGTAGTAAAATAAAGACAAGGCAAAATATGATAATTTCATTAATAAGAAAGTACACATTGATTAAAAATATATGTCGAACAATAAAAATTCATATATATTAAATTAGACGGCCGTCCAAGAGACAACTGATTTTTTAACGGCACAAGAGATATTGTCTTTCTAAAAATTGTGGAGGTAAGCGGCCGTTCGACGCCTAGACGTCCAACACCTAGACTATGCCTAAATAATCATAGATAATGTTTTTTGTAGAATACTGATAAACTTTATGTATGCTCTTGACTAAGTTTTCAAAATTGTTAGGAATTAATTTTTTCTTGAAAAAAATATTTGTTGTAGTAAAATAATGTCAAGGCAAAATATGGTAACTTCATTCATAAGAACGCGAGAAAAGCACATCACATTACTATAGTTATATGACTTGTGAAGGTCTTTTCTTAGAGTAAAATAAGATAAATTCTAACCTTTTCATATATGTATATGTTGAGTGTAATAATTGTCCATGTTTGGTGGACCGATCGAACCGTGGTGCTTGAGCTGATGTGAGGTTTAAAAGATTTGAGTTGCACCATTACCACTAGCTATAGCTTTTGGTAAAGCGGCAAGCACCCGGTCCTACAATTGGTATCAGAGCCAAGGTCACGGGTTCGATTCTCATTGATTGCAAGGAGTGCAATTATCGGGAGAGAGATTGTTGGGTGCAATAATTGTCCCTGCTTGGTGGAGCGATCGAACCGTTGTGCTTGAGCTGCTGTGCGGTTTAAATGATTTAAGTTGCATCATTACCACTAGTTATAGCTTTTAGTAAAGCGGTAAGCATTCGGTACTACAGTATATATATAATATTAAAAATCAAATTTGTACACTAACTATTTATAAATTAAAAATTTTGTACATGAACTATTATAAATAAATTAATTAGTTCATGAACTTAATTAGTTCATGGACCAACAAAAAAAATTAAAATTTACCCTTAAATAAAATTTCTTTTAAGCACAATCATTGCATTAAATTCAACAAATACACATTTTATTTTTAAGGTTATTTTATGGATTAAAAGTGTAAAAATACATTTAAATTTATTTAAAAAATATGTTACAATAAAATGGTAAAATTATTATTTAATAAAAATATATATCAATTTATGAACTACATAATATATTTTAAAATATACAATAAAATGATATTTTTAAAATTTTTATATTATATTATTACAATATGTATTAATAAAATTATAATTCAATAATAAATAACGTATAAAACTAAAATATGTTGATAAAAATAAAACAAAAATCTTTTAATATATATTCAAATTAAATCACAAGTCGAAAAATCCCGAAACTTTTCAAAACATTTAAATTATTGTGGGGACTCGGACGCTAATCATATTCTTAATCATCATTAGGACAATTTAATCAATTATAATAAACAGGGTCTAATTTTTTTTTAAAATTGCGGAACGTAATGGAATACATGCAAAGATACATCTCAGTATATTAAAAGTACAAGTTTGGTACTATATATATACAATCATTCAACTAAAGTTTAACAACTAATTGTCAAGTGTCCAAACTCTATCTATAATCCAAGTCCGTAGTCTCCACTCTAATCACGATTTATCTTCATCTCCTCGACCCTGAACCTGTCCTACCTGTTGTCATGCACACATACAAACACGATAACAGTCGGATACCTCCGGTGAGAAATAAATCCCAGTATAAATCAACAAAACATGCAGTTATATCAACAATGTAAAAGCATGTAAAACATGTAACAATTATCAGTAACATGTAACAAAATCAGAAACATAATCAATATAAAATCACCAATCAGACTCGTGACTCCACGTTTTAGACTAGACTCAATCCTAGTCTAGGGATCCCGATTTCCAGACGTTGGCATTCCATATCGATCAACAGTAATAGAAGAAACTCCAATTCTATCCACATCGATATGGTATCGATCACCAGTAATAGAAGAAACTCTAATTCTATCCACATCGATTGCCAATCGTCCGGTGACCTGTACATGATAGACTTTGGCACTTTCGCCAATTTACTATCTTGTAAAATCGTGCAATGTGCCCGTGGCGATCCCACCACTATCAGGCAGTTCTGTCACAAGATCACTCGACTAATACCTGCTTTATATACATTCATAGAACAAGCATATCAAGTCAATCGATGAACATAGTAATAAGAAGTATGTGATTTAGGGAAACTCCAGTATATCATACTATACTCGAGTCGATCTCCCGGTACCACATTGACTTATACCTTTCGTCTGTAGTCTTGGTCTGAAGCAATATCAGTTCTGAACTCAAGATTGTCTCTGTAAATCTGAAAAGACATATCGAGAATCATAATATCAATATTTCATTCTCAATTCAACACTGAATCTGTTTAATCTGGATTTAAGTCAAATCAACGGCATAATGGCACAATCTCAGTATTCCCATCAATACCAAATCGACAGACATCAATTACAAATCATAACTCATATCCGATACAATCTGTAATTCATTCATAATCCAAATTTGTCCGATTTCAAATCAATATAATCAGAAAATCATAACAATTTCATAATCAGTCTGTTTTTCAATCTGACTTCGATTCTACGATGTCTAATATGTCAAGAACATCATATATGAATCATATTTGATTTTGACAATGTCATAATTTCAAGACATATCAAAACGTAATAAAACTTACGTCCAGTGGTAGCCTGCGTTGATAGGAACACAGTATTGAAGTCGGATTCTAATTCGGACGGACGGATTGAAATATAAAGGCGTAAGGATTTTCAACAACTTTTCTCTGTACCTTCTCTCGGTTTCTTGCGGTTAATTCTGAAGACAATGACAATTTGATATATATATATATATATATATATATATATATATATATATATATATATACCATGCATGTCTCCGCCATGTGGCATCTCTCTTGTGCTGCACGTCTCGCGCATATGCGCGAGACCTACTGGTCTCCGCGATAAGCCTCCTGGCAGCTCGCGCATATGCGCGTGCTACCTCCGCGCATATGCGCGAGGTTCTCTGAAAATCTCCTTTGGCTTCTCGGATGACTCGCGCATATGCGCGCACCACTTCCGCGCATATGCGCGAGGTTCTCTGGACATCTCGCGCATGTGCGCGCTCCCCGTCGCGCATATGCGCCCACTTCTCTGGAGTTGACTTTAAACCCTCGCACAGCTTGCGCATATGCGCGGACGCGCATATGCGCGCACACCCTCCGCGCATATGCGCGAGACCCTCTGCCGTTTCGCGCATGTGCGCGTCTCATGTCGCACATGTGCGCGAAAGGTACTGTTCTTGCACATACATCTTTTCATGCTGAATCAAATCGTGTCCCGATTAATCCTCTCATAATCATATCAAATTATAAATCAATAATTACAGATTACTAGGATTAAATTCTCGGGCATTACAATCATCAAGTGCAAAAACTTTCGATCATCAAAAATAGACAAAACATGAAAATGAGTAAGATTTTTCATGCGTCACCTGATCGGTTCTTCGGCTGCCACATGAAGCCGATGATTTCCAAGCGATTTGTTTCTTCATGGTCTAACGCTTTCATATTGAACACTTCCGATTTACCAACTGATTAATACCATCTTTCAAAAAACTAAAATAGTATTATGCTTGCTTCAACAGTTCGAAAACAATATATTAATTCGAGTATATAATTTATCTATTGAGATACATTTGTATCAATTAATAATTCTAATACAATATTATTGGGATTAAAAACAAATTCAGATTAAAGATAAAATTGATTATTTAGTTGGATAATTTATTAATTAAATTATTTACAATAAATCAGGCATGGATTTGTCAGTTTATTAATAATTCTACTTACAAATCATAAACAAAGTCACATGTTGGACTCATAATTGTATCAGTCGTATGGGCGTCCGCTGATTCTTGGTGTCCAAACAAACAAATATTTATATCATCATTATATTATTATTATTATTATTATTTTAAACTTTTGATTAGAAAAAAAATTATAAACTTTTGCTCGTGGCATTTGCTTGGCTTATTACAAAATGGAAATTCTAATTTAATCCACAAGAAATTTCGTAGAACAACATTGGAAAGTTACAGTCAACTCTAAAACCTTACAAAAAATGAAGAAAATAACACTAAAATACAATGTCTGATAGCCTCGGAGATTACGGATAAAGCAATCACGACTAAAAAAGTCATATGAGATCACATACTTTTCACACGCACAAAGTTTTTTTATTTTTATATGCCTATTTATGATGTTTAATTTTAATTAAAATGGTGTTTCAATATTATATATTCATAAAATAGATCTGTAATATTATGTTAAATAATAAATCATATCGTATATATATATATTTTTGAAATGATAGAGCAAAACAAACATAGTTGTTGATTAATAACATAATTGATGGGTTGCAAGTATAATTTAGTTATCTGACCCACTTTGTCGACAAAAAGTTAAAATCCGCTAGACGCTCTTAAAAATTTTATAAAAAGAAGATCATCCATATTATCCAAGGTACATTATCTCATTTTTCAATTTGAGATATCCAACTTTCTGAGAATATATGTGAACTGTGTTTAGTGACTTACACGTCGTAGTATCTATATCGTACAACCCTCGAGCTCTTGAACGTTTGTTCATGACGTTGGTGGCAACACATAAAGTTTGCTGTTTACCGGTCTACGACTACATAAACCTGTTTACGAACCTTTCGTAGCTTCATATTCTAATTTACGTTTAACTACGTCAATGATATTTGGCATAGGTGAGTTGATGCCTCTGCCCAATAATTAACTTCGAGGCCCAATCTTTAATTTGATCGACTCGATGCCTCTGCCCAATAATTAACTTCATAAGTATGCATAGAACCACGTCGATAAAGCACAATTCTTCAACCCTTAGTTTGAAATCACATGCCTTGCATCAAAGTTAAATTTCATATTAGGTTCGATATTCAATTATAACAACTAAAGCAAGATGGGAACGTGCTATGGGATTTTTTTGGATGTCTTTAATAAAAAAATAGAGTTCAGACATTGTAACCACGAAAATACATCCTCGGAATTTAACAAAAAAAGTAACAAATATTTTCATGACAGATGCAACAAAATTGCCTCAATCTAGACAAACAAAATGGGCAACCCCAGATTTCTTCAATTATGTATTATATACAGTGGCAAAATGTGGAAGCACAAATGTTAAATCAAATGTCCTTTTCATGTGATGATTCATCTATAACTGAACTTTTCAAAGAAATCCCATCAAGAATATCACTCCCGGAATCTGTCATAAGCTCTTTAAACTTGGCCATCACTTGAATCATCGTCGGTCTACGATACGGCTTGTCATCGAGGCACTCGAATGCGATTTTAAGATACTGATACAGTTCAGCGTCACCTGATAAACTAGTTATCAAATCCACATCCAATATCTCATGGCTCTTTTTATCCTTGTGCAATAGTTTTGCCCACCCCACAAGATTATTGTCATCCCCGAATTCCAATGTGTTAATCGGCCTTTTCCCCGAAAGCAGCTCTAGTAACACGACCCCATAGCTGTAGACATCCCCTTTCGTTGTGCACCGGAAACTCTGGTAATACTCAGGAGGGACATATCCTGGAGTTCCTGCAAGTGTGCTCACGCTAAGATGTGTGTCAAGGGCGTTTACGAGTCTCGCCATTCCAAAATCTGATACTCGGGCCTCAAAATTTTCATCTAGAAGGACGTTGCTTGATTTCATGTCCCGGTGAATGATATGAGGAATGCAGCTATGGTGAAGAAATGCTAGTCCCCTTGCTGATCCAATGGCAATCTTTTTCCGAGCCGCCCAATCGAGTCTTGTTCCCATGCCTTTTTCCCTGTCGTGCAGGACGGATTCAAGGCTTCCCCATTTCATGTACTCATAAACAAGGAGCCTTTCCTCGCCAATCTTGCAGTATCCTAATAATGGTACTAGGTTTCTGTGTTTGATTTTTCCTATGGTCTCCATTTCTGCCATAAACTCTCTTTCTCCCTGACCCGTTACATGGATTAACTTCTTTATGGCAACGACACTTCCATCTTTCATTTGCGCTCTGTATACCTCACCAAAACCGCCGGACCCAATCAAACTATCGGCACTGAATCCATTAGTTGCCTCGAGTAAATGTGCAAAAGTTAATTTCCTCAAAGGCTTTTCAAATGTGGCGACGTTGATGCTTAGAGGCTCTGGAACAGACGATAGTTTCCAACTGCTGCTGCCTGAGGTTGGAAGACTTTCAATGTATTTCTCCCATTTCTCGTCCTGATTTTTAGTTTTTTTGGTCCGGTAGAGGGCATATATAAGCAAGAAAACGAATACAACAGAAGCCATTATACCAATAACCATTCCCAAAGCCATGCTTTGCTTCTTACCTTGTTTGGAAGAGCTGGAAGAATGGTGCCCATTTCCCGTTCCACAAGGAGGTAGTGGAACCCCACAAAGGCCTGAATTATTTTCATACCTCGAAGATGGAAAAGTAGTTAACTGACCACCAGAAGGAATTGATCCCGTAAGATTGTTGTTGGAAACATCAAGATCACTAAGAAATGAGAGCCCACCTAACGAGCCTGGGATGAATCCTTGGAGCTTATTATGTGATAAATCAAGAACACCGACACTCTTGAGGCCACCGAAGCTGGAGGGTATTTCACCACTTAAACTGTTGTGTCCCAAATTCAAAACCTGCAGAAAACTCATCGAACCAAAGTTTTCAGGGATAGATCCAGATAGATTGTTGTAGGAGAGATCAAGGTAGATCATGCTACCGTTGCTAGTAAAAGTGTAAACCGTTAAGCCAGTGTAAATTCTTGTTGACGGGCAGGAGTGAACCATTGGAAATTGTTCGAGTCTACCAGCACGAATCCCTTCGAACTCGACCAGTCCACCAGCCCCTCTACAATCTGTCCCCCCTTCATTTCTCACAAAGGCAAATTGTTTTCCCGAAACAATGCCAGGTACAACGAACCCTGCTTGTGCAGCTAGTTCTAAGGGAAAGGATCCTGTCAACTCATTGCTATTCAAGTCTAGCCATATCAGGCTTTGGCAACGGCCTATTCCTGGTGGAATTGCTCCAGTAAGAGAGTTATTTCCTAGCTGAAGAATAGCCAGATTGACAAGATTACCTACATCCGATGGGATTTGTCCGGAGAGGCGGTTACTGGATAACGACACCCATATGAGATTAGTACAGTTGACTATAGAGTTCGGTAGAGTTCCAGTTATAAAATTGTTGTTAAGAATCAGAGTCTGAAGATTTCCTCCATTTAAGCAAATCCCCTCTGGTATGCTACCCGTTAGGCTGTTTGCCCACATAATTATGTCAGAAAGTTTTGGCAGTGTCCAGATTTCTTGTGGGATCGAGTCATTTAAGTTGTTGAAGCTGAGATCAATTGTCCTCAAGTTTTTGCAGAGTCGAAAATCTGATGGTACTGATCCTGAGAAGTAATTATCAGCCAGCAGCAGTTTTTCAAGGGGCGGATCTGATGTTTTCAAGCAAAATTCAGAAGGTACATTCCCGGTTAGAGCATTGGAACTGAGGTCAAGAACCTGAATCCGAGTTATGTTCGTCAAGGAATGTGGAACCTGACCAGTAATATTGTTGAATGGGGCATACAGGTACTTGAGGCTTGTAAGATAACTCACTACAGTATTTAGAAAATCTCCGGAAAGCTGGTTATTACCGAGGTTTAGGCTGACCAGCGAAGAGCAAGACAAGAAGCTTGAAGGAAGCCCACCAGTTAACTTATTTGAAGAAAGATCAAGCTCGTTTAGTGTCCCACAAATTGCCCCTAACTCGGTCGGAATCTCACCGAAAAACTGATTGTAGGATAAAACCAAGCGCCTTAAATTCTTCATCTTTCCCAATAAATCTCCTGGAATCTTGAGTTGGATTATATTGTGGCTAATGTCGAGAGTTTCAAGATTCTGACAGTTTGTTAAGTTCATTGGAAATCCGGTGGCAGAGAAACCGTTGTGCGACAGATTAAGAAAAGCGAGATTATGACAAACTCCAAAATCTACACTCAGGAGATTCCCACTGAAGTTATTACCTGAAAGATCAAGATTTTGCAAAGATGGCATTGAGTTTGATATGAATTCAGGCGGGATTTCCCCCTGAAAATGGTTGTTCGAGAGGTCAAGAAAGGAGAGGCTCTTGCAAGAATTCGAAGAGCTGTCGAGCTTGCCAGCCAACTTGTTTTGTGAGAAATCAAGGAAACTCAAGTTTTGACAATTGGACAGGACAGAAGCCAACAACCCCAAATCTGAAATATTATTGTAAGAAATGTCTAGTTTCGATAAAGAACCCCCAAACTTCAGACTTCCACCTGAAATTGCATTGTGTGAAAGATTCAACGAAACAAGCCCACTGCAAGAAACCAACAAAGAATCCATAGCAAGTGGCTCCGAAAAATTATTGCTAGATACATCAAGAAACTCAATGCTGCAAGATTTAGAGTATGAAGAAAGATTCCCATAGAAAAAATTGCCTGTCAAAACAAGAGTTTTAACATTTGACAAATCCAGTAGATCAGAAATGTGGAGATGGCCGCTAAGGCCTGCATTTGTGAAGTCGAGTTTATTGACTCTCCCATTATTAGAGCAAGAAATTCCATTCCATGAACATGGGCTTGAAGAAGATGTAACCCAGTTTTTCAAGAACCCTTTTGGATCAGTTTCAATTGAAGACTGCTTGAAAGCTAGTAAAATCTCCACCTCATCCCCGTCACTTCTTGTGTTTGAAGAAAGATTTCTTGCACTCAATAACCCCAGGAAGCAAAAACTAAGGAAAAACACCAAGAAAAAGGCAGCTCTTTTTATCATCTTCACTCAAAACTGTGCACAAAAACAAGTTTCTTGAAATTTCTACACCTTTTTTTGCCACCTCCACTTTCAGCTTGTCTTTTCATTCCTCCATTCTTCAAAACTTTCTTGAATTTGTTCACTGAAGAAAGTGTAAAAATAAACATCTGGTTCAGCAAACACCAAATTTTTTTAAAAGAAAAGAAAAATATACCTTTATTCAGCTACACTTCATAGATTTATGCAGCAAACAGAAGTAAGACATGGGAGAGAAGATAGAGAACAACCAAGTGTCTGTGGTCTAGCTGGAACCAAGAATTCCCATCTGTTCAAAGAATTTGAAGTTTATAAGAACTTTGACAAGGGGTTCTATGTAGGGTACGAGAAAAAAAAAAGACCCCAAGTACAACAGAAGAGGCATCAACGCCAGCTGATTCAGATGTATAACAGTTTGGGTGTACTGAGACGAAACATTTCTTGAGCCTTTGTTGGCTTCTGGGTACGATGTTCAGATTTGTCGGCTGTCACAGACTATATGTGAGCCTCATTACAACACAGTATTCAAATCCCTGTTCACATAATTCGACACAGAACGGTACCCACACTCGATCTTGTACGTTTGGTATTTGTGTCCAGTGTTTTGAGAAAGATTCAAGTGTTGGGAAGAAAAAATTAGGTGGCAAGATTTCCTCGTTTCGGTGAATATAAATGAAATTTTGTCCTTTTTCATGCATTATGGTTGGAGTCAAACTTGGGATTTGATTCTTTTTCTCTATTTTATATGCGTCTTTACGAAATGGGTTTACTTTATTTACGGTGCTACGGGGGCATCTACACCTTTCTTTGTCCAAATTTTTTCTTCAACTGATTTTTTTATTAAATGTAATATACATTTTCTTTTTCAAGAATTTACTTAATAATTAGTTTGAGTTATCTAAAAAAACATAGAAATTAAAATATGGCCAATAATTCGTTGAAGATGAGAAATTTATGTAGTGTTTATAAATACTTAAAAAATATTTTTATGAAATTTTCTTTTACAAAGTTTTGCACAGTTGTACATGAGAAGTCAATAATAATTTTTAAATTTTTTTATAAACACTACTTTAATATATTATTTGGAGAAAAAAATTCAATTTTAATTATTAGATTAGGTCTCTTGTGAAACGGTCTCACGAATCTTTATCTGTGAGACGAGTCAACCCTACCGATATTTACAATAAAAAGCAATATTTTTAGCAAACAAGAGATCCGTCTCCAAAAATAGTTTTTATCACGTTACTATGCGGTGACAGTCCTTCCATAGCCCGTGGGGTCTACTTACATTTAATTATTTGCATTTGTTTCGCATTTTAGTAATTATATTCCGTTGGTATACAGACGTTTTCATTTGCTATAATATATCAATAAATGATTTAAATTTTTTTTACTACCTTAATTTATTATTTCATTTTTATATTTCTTTTAATCAAAAGTAATAACATTAGATTTAAAAGACATCAACTGATACATCCATATAAGAAGATGATTAATGATGAGAAAGATCACAACGAACAATACAATGATCCCCCTTGTTAGTTTTTGCGGCTAAAATGTGCTAATGAAAGGAAATTGACTGAATCAAGAGCAAGCGAATCTCCTCAAATAGAGATATTGTTGGGTCCACGATTCTCCGATGCTGAAGTCACTGTTTGGACGAATATGAGAAAACAAATACTGAAATACATTATCAAAACCTGCATGGATCGCTAGAAGGAAGCCATAGGAATACACCAAGGAGCTCGGCAGATAAATTTAATCGGCATTCGATTTCTAGATTGGTCATGTTTCCAACGATAAATCTCGTTCTAGGTTGCCCAAGCCAACTAGCAAAAAATTCGAAATCGTCACTTGAAAGAAAAGCCCTCAACTCCAGATCGTAATCCTTAAAAGTCCTCTTACGACAATTTTTTCTAGTGAGGCCAAAACATAGTCTTTCAAAGTTTTTGAAAACATGCAATCGTTTTTTAATGAATTAAACCATGACAAAAACTTGTGTGAGACGGTTTCACGAGTCGTATTTTATGAGACGAATCTCTTATTTAGGGGTTATCCATGAAATATTATTATTTTTATTGTGAATATCGGTAGGGTTGACCCGTCTCACAGATAAAGATTCGTGCGACCGTCTCACAGGAGACTTACCCTTAAATCAGGGATCAAAGATGAAGTTTGTATTTAAATTTTTCTTTTTCATTTTTTTTTTTTACAAAGAAGTATATAATCTCCGCCCCACACGCATAGAATTTGAAAGTCTACATATATTAAAATAAGGCTTTAATTTTCAAACATTTTAACTTGTATATTCTAACAAAACTTATCTTGGAAAATAGTGCAAAATCTCAGTCTGTTTATTTTTCAAACATCTCAACTTGTATATTCAAACAAGCCTATCTTTTAAAATATTGTAATGTAATTCTACGCTGCCAATCACAAATTCCAGTCATTAAAGAGTCAACAAGCGTACCTTCCATTCCACTTCACAATCTTTCTTTTAAGATCTGATGGCAATATTATATTTCATCAAAATATCAATTAGCACAAAAAAATACTGTCAAAAATATTATTTTTTTATTGTAAATATATATAATATTGACTTATCTCACGGATAAAAATATGTGAGATTGTCTCACGAAAAACTTACTCATGAAAATAACAGTGTGTGTTTTTGTCGAAGTAAACTTAATTTTGCAGCAAAACAACACGTCGAAGTAATCAATCTCGAGTTGTGGCACCATCGGAAATGTAAACATTATTTTAAACCAAGTTTGGGGTAAAATCGATGGGGTGGGACAAAATTTGTAGTTAATTCAAGCTAAATTCTGGGGAAACGGGTGGGTGGATTAGAATATGTCATTAGGCACGGGGCGCGGGACTTCGGGTTTGTTGTTTGCCCGTGATATTATGTATAGGAATCACGTGCAAAAGTATTTATGGGACTATTTTGCATATCAAACTCCGATCCCGTTTCCAATAATAGATTTCATCTTCAAAAAATATTTATATAATGAATAGGTGTCTCGTGAGACGGTCTCACAAATCTTTATCTGTGAGATATGTCAACCCTATCAATATTCACAATAAAAAGTAATATTTTTTCACGGATGACCCAAATAAGAGATCTGTCTCACAAAATACGACCCATGAGATCGTCTCACACAAGTTTTTGTCATATATAATATGGTTCCAACTTATTTAGAAGAAAATAAATTAAATAGAAACAGCTGAAAACATAAAACACGTCTCTATTTTTGTTCCTGGGTACTTGATCGTTTCTATTTACTAGTTATCGTTTTTTTCGTGTTGTGTGCATGTTCAGTCATTTTTTTTAAATGTAATTATTCTTGTTAATTCTTGAGAAAAATAAATTAGAGGCCAACTTGTAATTTATCTGATATCAGACTATTCAATTTGACTCAATTGTAACAATCCATTCCTCAAATTTTTTATTTTTATTTTTAAAAATCGTCAAGTTGAACAACATTTTCAAAAATTTAAAACTTCAACTATTATAATTTAGATCCCAAAAAAAAAAAAAATCGTGAGGGTGACTTAGCCATAAAATCATCCTCGTGGACACGCATCGGCACACACATTTGTCATTATTTGTAGGTGTCACTAGTGAATGAATCCTATTCTCTCTTTCTTAGATTAGATAAAGCTTCCGTTTCCCTTAGATTCTCGTCATATTAATATCACTCCAATTTTTAATAATAATAATAATAATAAGTCATTTTTTCCGGTCGTTTAGGTAGCTTTATCACTGTCATGGAAAATGATTTTGATTAATATTATAAATATTATTTTTATTTTTCTAAATATCATATAATAAAGTAGAGGAATCCTCGCAAGGAAACCTTGCTGCTTTTTGGACCGTCATTTTCCACAAATTTAGTAATTACCAAAATACAAAGCAAAGGTCCCAAATCTTTACATTTTTTTTCTTTTTTCGACTTGATTCATGAAATTTTTTTATTTTTCATTACAAATATAGATCGGGTCGACTTAGTCTCACGAATATAAATCCGTAAAACCGTCTCACAAAAACTTACTATTCATCTTAATACTAATAATCTCCTTTGGTTGAAATTATCTGATTCAAACTTCTTCCTTAATATATTCCATCTGATTTTGAATTAGCGTAGAACTGATGTATGTGAGTGAACATATCTAAATACACTAGATTTTTCGTTACATAATTTTAATGTTTGCGTATACAGGTGAAAATACCTTTTCTTGTCTATTTTTACTCGACATTCTCCAACATACACAATTATAATAATACAAAATATAGCAGAAGATTTATACATATATACACTTATTAAATCTACGAATTTCACACGCTTTGACGTATTGTTTGTGGGATTATTCTATGTTATATTTAGAGTATTTTTCTTTTTATAATGTGATAATATTAACCATCGGATCATCAACATATATATCAAATCAAATTCTATAAAAATGTGAAAGATCCAAGTAATCTAATAATATTAGGATAAGAGAAAAAACACTATAATCGTTTTACTACTACTTTACGCCTAATATCCATGCCGTCAACTATATTATAATGTGGTCAAATGTTAGCCCTCAGATAATCAATATATATGTCAATTCTATAAAACAATGAGAGACCTAAATGATCTAATAATATTAAATCAAATAAATTTTTTATGACATAATATTGTAATTGCTATTATTCGATGCGTGTTAGATAAACTTTTAGGTTAACCCAATAGTTTGCAAATTATTCTAGTCAAATAAATCATGCAGAGAATTATGTGTGACGAGACTTGTCTGATAAAATATTAATAAGAAAAATCGAAATCATAATAATTATTTAAGCGTTCTACTTCTCTACAACTCGAACACGCTAACAAGATACAAGTATTTCTTATTCGAAGTGGCCGACATAATGAACAGCAGAAAAAAGTAAATAAATAACATATCGTGACCTGGTTTACCAGACAAGCTCACTTGCGTGGTTTTATGAAAGTTTGCGAGTTTTTGCCGAAACTTGATAGATGATAGTGTACTTGAATAATAAATTTAAATGTAATTTACATGTAAATTGAGAAGATGTTGAAATTGGATTAAATTTAAATCAAGGATTCAAAATGTAATTTTCAATTTTATTAGTAAAATAAAATAGTGTTTGCAAATGTTTTTAAATAATTACCTTTGGAAAAAAAAAACCTTTTCATCTCCCCACTTTGTTACGTTGATGGTAGATAAAAGTGTTACTTCATGTCTCCCAAATATGTACAATGTATTTTATTTTAATTTTTGGTCTCAAATATATAGTTCAATTTATATATTTAGCAGTATTATTTTTTAATTTTTTTCTCATATTTTAGCGGTATTTTTTATTTATTTTTATTAATAATAAAGATAAAAAAATTAAAATAGAAATTCGGTTAAACCAAAAAATCGAACCAAAAAACCAAAAAGATTTCATTTTTAATTGAATCATTTGTGAAATTTGGTTTGGCTTTCGGCTATGATTTTTTTTTGGGGTAAAATTCGGTTCATATAACTTAATTTTCGCACCCCTAAAAGCAAATGCAAAATAAAGAGAAAATTTCTATTGAGAACAAGAAGAGGCTATGGTTAATATTTTGATAGAAAACTAAATGAAAAAAACTTGTGTGAGATGGTCTCATGAGTCGTATTTTGTGAGATATATATCTTATTTGGGTCATCAATGAAAAAATATTACTTTTCATGCTAAGAGTATTATTTTTTATTGTGAATATTGGTAGAGTTGATCCGTCTCACATATAAAGATTTGTGAGACCGTTTCACAAGAGACATACTCAAACTAAATATGTCTAATAACACATGCTAGAATTCTTAAAGACAATTAGAAAATATAAAGAAAGGACTAATAAGTAATACCCTTGAGTGCTAAAAATAAGAAACAAAATAAATAAATGATAAATACAAAATATATCACCTCAAACTCATGATCTATTGCTAGAAGTTTTGAGAATTCGGTAAACAAGAAAAGAAATTACGAAGCATAGTAAGCCTTGATAAATATAAACTAATATCCCTCAAACTCATTATCTATTGCTATAAGTATTTAGAATTCGCCAGAAAGAAAATAAATTACGAAGCCTACGTAGTAAGTCTTGATAGAAAATATCAATAATATGTACTTGAGATATTCATTCTCGTTTCTAAACACTATCTAATGTGATTATTTATTCAACTTTCTTCTAACCAATTACTCGATTCTAACAAGTTGTGCTAGAGAGATATTAATTTTTTTGTTTCTGAACACTATCTAGATAATGGTCTCATTCAGTAAAATTCACATATTTTCCAAAGAGGATTGTGATGAATAGAAAATGAGAATGTAGTCTCACTTAGCTGCACAAGACGATTATATGTGGTACATCATTATTGATGGACCGATGTTTATAATGAAGGCTAATACAACAGTTGTAGTTACTAATGGTGCACCTCAGATGATTGAGAAGCCAATAGTTGAATGGAGAAGTGAGGATAAAAAAAAGAAGCAGACTTAGACAATGTGACCAAAGACATACTGTAGAAAGCTTTCGGACAAAAACACATTCAACAAGTTCAAGATGTGAAAATCTGTCAAAGAAATATGAGAGAAACTGATTAAACTTTGTGAATACAACTATCGAACTAAAGAGAATAAATTATTTCTCACAATACAGAAGTTTGATATAATCAAGATAAAGTTTGGAGAGTCAATGTCATACTTTGATGAAAGATTATATAGCATTGTGATTGAAGAAACTGCTCTTGAAAATGTACACAACAATCAAGAAGTTGTATTAAAGATGGTGAAAGGACTTCCAAGGGAATGAGATGTTAAAACTTAAAATCATGACAATGCGAGAATTTAAAGATCTAAGAAAACCGAAACTACATGATCTGTTCGCAACAAGGCTTACGAGTTTGAATTAGAATTAACAGATGATGAACAATTTGCCACCCACCTCACAAAAAGCCAAAAACAAATCAGCCGAGCAGTTGAGCAATAATGTCTTGTCACTGTTTGTGAAGAATTTTGGCAAATTATTGATTAAAATCAAGGAACTTTCAAAGCACTTATAGAAAATCACATCACAAAATAGAATTTGATGATGAAGCCAATTCATAATACAATTATGGAAATGTTGCTCATTTCATAACTGACTGACAAAAGCCCAAGAAAGGTGATCGTAGACCAACTGATAAGAATAAGAGGTCTTTTGACAAGAAGAAAATATTCAAATATGACAAGAGACCATTCAAGAATAAATATGACCAGAAAGCTTTGGTGGCCGAAGCCACTAAGACCAAGTAGGAGATTCAGATTTATCTAAGTCAGATAGTTCAATCAGTGGGAGTGATAAAGAAGAAGTTCAATGCCTCATGATTGATGTAGAACAAGATTCTACCGGTGAAGAGGTATTCGATTTTAGTTCCACTGATTTTATACGACATTATTTAATCATAGCATTACATGATATGATAAATTGGCACAAAAGAATTTCCCAATCATCTAAGGAAGTCAAGGTTGAGCAATCAGTTCTGCCTGACAATATTATTGAGCCTAAATACGAACACTAAGGTGAAGTCAGATGAAATGTCAAGTCTCGAAGAAGAAATTGTAAATATCCTGAAAATAAGAAACTAATTGAACTGGTCAAGCTCTGGAACAAGTCATCAATAATAAAAATGGAAATGCAAGAGTTGTCGAAATCATCAGGAGATGAGACGAGACTGGTCTCGGTTTCAATAACAATGAAAGCACTCGAGAGTCGAGTACCAAACCGAAACTGAACATGTGCAAAAAAAATACATGCACTTTGTTAAGCCCATTACAGTATGAACATCAAGAGCCTATCCATCAATTTGAAAAACATGTTGAACATACTAACAAAGGCAAAATGTTTGGTATTGGTTGCAAACTTGAGAATACTAATGCCAAGATTAACTAGTATGATAACATATTTAGTTCAACAAGATCTAACTCTAAGAATGGTAAGTTTTACCGATACTACAACTGCAAGCCAGTTCATGAGAGATAAAGACTGAACAATGAATATAGAAAAAGTAAACAACATGTTATATTTAATTCACACAGAGCATTGCATACACATATTTTTGCACAACCTTTCAGAAAAAACAAGGAGGTTAGTCTGTCAACTGATCCGAGTATAGGTTTATGAGGGACTAATCCCTTTATGAACCAAATAAGATTGGGCACCAATTTAGTTTTACTTGTGATTGCAGATTCAAAGAGAATAATCACTTAATTAATCACTTTGGTACTTGAATAGTAGATGTTCAAGGCACGTGACTGGTAAACCCAAATGCTAACCCAACCGATTAAATACAAAGGTCCCAGAATCACTTTTGGTGATAATGTAGAGGGTAAAACCGTGAATAAGGATAAAATTACTCGTGAAAGCATTTCATTAATGATGTATTACTTGTTGAAGGTTTGTGCTACAATTTAATTAATATCACTAAACTCTATGATAATAACTAGTTAGTTGAATTTAATAATAATATCTGTTTGATTAAGGATGCCAACAATCAAACCCTGGTAACAGGAAATAAAATGACAATACCTATAAGATTGACTAGGGTAATAACTATCTAGCATCACCGACATGCTTTGTGACAGTTAATCAAGATTAGCAGAGGTTATGGTATAGAAGGCTGAATCACCTTAATTTACTATCAACAACTTGCATAAACCGAGTTTGGTTGATGACTTTCCCAAATTAAAATTTGTCAAGAATCATGTGTCGGATAGGTAAGCATGTGAGATTTAGTTTTAAAAACAAATGTAACAAACTAATAATTAGATGTTTAGAACTGTATATTGATTTATTTGTCCAATTCTTATAATGAACTTAGGGATAATGAAATATACTTTTGTAATTATTGACGATTTTCTCGATTTATTTGAATTATATTTTTAAGCAATAATCAACCGATTAAATTTGTTAAAAGCATTCAAAATGAGAAATCAAATTCAGCAATCAAGATCAAGATTGATTGAGCAATTGAATATACTAACAAAACTCTTGAGTCCTATCTACCATAACAGAGAATTCATCATAAATATTTGGATGGCCGATCTTCTGAATAAAATAGAGTAGTCGAAAGAATGAAAAAAAAAAATTGATTTACAAAAATAAAATACTAACACCTACGTGGCCATTCGAATTCTTGGCTTTTACAGTTGGGCCCCATCCCAATGTCCGCCGCACGAGTGGGAGTGGGCCTCGAATATTTGACTTTGGCACGTTTAGGTTGGGTTCACTTTAAACGTGAGACGTGTTCAATAATTTATGGGGTTTGGTTTTTCATTGAAAACAGACCAATTATATATATATATATATAAAATATAAAAAATCATATTCTTGAAAAACATTCATATTATGTGTATTTATAGAATTATATGTCCATTAGTTTATACATTAAATAGATATGATCGTAATATTATTTATGTACGAGAGAATAATATATTTATTATTTTGTATATCGCAAAATTTTTTATATTAAACCATTTTATGAATCAATTTAATGAGACGAATATCTCACTCGACTTAAATCATAAAAAAAATTATTTTTCATTATAAATATTTTTCATTATAAATATAGATCGAATCTACTAGTCTTATATATATAGACTCGTGAAATCGTCTCTCATAACTTATTATCTATTTATCTATATATATATATATATAAATATATATTTCACGAGTTGATGGATATTATATACAAATTTGGAGTTGTTAACACGGCAACTTCGCTTGTGCCATTTGTTTTATTTTTTAAATGCTTATTGTTATTTATTATATTTTTTTCCCAGTAAAGACAACTTTTTCATCACCCGTGCGGTGCTCAAATTAATACACACAGCCATCATTTTTGTACTATTCTGATTCAATAATTTACAGATATATAAATGAATATATAAATGAATATTTATATATCTAACTTGTGGCTCCCAACCCCAAAGGTTGATGGTGGGAAATTCGAATCCCATTGGAGGTGAATAAAATTGTTCTGCTGCTGGGAATAAATTTATGCATAAATTTTAATATATTTTTCTCTCTTCCAAAATATCTGAATAAACCAAACATATTCTGTGTCTGGATTCATATGTTTTTAAAATTAAATAAATAAAGTCGTTCAATTTATAAAAAAATTATTTATTTTTTTTTACATATTTTGCTTCTAAATTCGCTTTTAAAAATATGATATATATAGTTTGATAGTACCAATGAATTGACAAATTTACAATTTTTATATATTTAATAATATCTAATAGTTGAATATCGTTGGTTGCATTAGACGTAAGAGACGTAACACGTACATAATAGCACAGCGATATATTGGAAAAAGACGTGCATCGTGACAATCACGCTTTTGCGTTTCTTTTCAAAATCTTGGCTCAATCTTTCTCTGGTTTGAAATCGAAACTACCATCAATTGAGATTTAAAACGTGTATTTGGGACCCACCCGCTTTTGTTCCATCAACTTTTGACATTTGCAACACAACTAATAATCATGGAAACAAATTAAAATGATCACACCACCCCCCTTTCATGTGTCCATAATTACCTCTGATTAATCTTGGAATTTTTCTGGGAAAAAAGGAACCTAGCCATCTAATCTAGATTTAGAGTAAGTAGATTAGAAATCTAGTTATATAAAATAATTCCGAAGGATATCGCATGATAAATTGAAATATAAAGATAAAATTATCAAATTTTTAACTTCAAAATTGTAAAATCTGAGTCAATCTAACGATGACACACTTGGGCCGTAGAGATGGGATAGACCCAATTTTTTAAAATTTATTTTTTGTATTAGTTTTGGGTCACTTTGAGATTAGCTCAGGTGACCTAAAACTAATTCATAAAAGCCCACATGATGAACTCCAAACTTGAACACAGATCATGTAAAAAATGATTTTCTTCTTCTTCTTCTTCTTCTTCTTCTTCTTCTTCCCACCATTTACTGCATTTGTTCGTTGAAAAATGTCCCTTCCATGAGCCAACTGAAAAAGCCATTCACTTCAAATATGTGTACTTTGTTCTCCGAGGTCACAAAACGGATTTTGGTTCGGCTCATGGACCTCGTTATGATGTGCGTGGACAGAAAAACTATAAAAAAGTTCTCTCATGATAATGCAGCAAATCGTCGCCTGTAAACCACCAGAGTCATGCCGACGACCACCATGGGTTGCAACCCTAACCTAGACAACTCTAATAGCTCGGGTATATTTTCAATCATGGTCCCATCACTTTATATATCAAAATGCATTCATAGCTAATGGACCAACCCTAAAATTATTTCCTAATCAAATCTATGTACTTCGACGATATGATAGTCGATACTCATAATTCATGTAATCATGTTCGTACATACATACCAAAAGTTTAGTAGTTTTCTGCAATTATATATCGCTATCTCGATACATAGTTTCCACTTTCCATGATCACGTAACATGCACACGTAGTTCACGCAGGACATCTGCTCATATGCTGTTAACCCCTATAAATTATATTTGTAAGTAGATAAAAACTAATCAAGAAATTAATAATATATACACACAAAATCCAGAATGTTTTTGTTAAGAGTAGATCTCTTGTGACACGGTCTCACGAATCTTTATCTGTGAGACGGGTCAACCCTACCAATATTTACAATAAAAAGTAATACTCTTAGCATAAAAAGTAATGTTTTTATGGATTACCCAAATAAGAGATCCGTCTCACAAAATACGACCCATGAGACCGTCTAGTACATGTTTTTGTCTTTTTTTAAATGTTTCCCGTGGGTCTCGGAATATAAAAACATATATTGTAAATATGTAATTTTCCCTAAAATAGTTTGCAATTGAGACGTTTTTTAGCTCAAATCTTGAGTTACAACATCCGTAGGAAAAACGTAATACAAAAAATGTTATCGACTTTTTTTAAAATAAATCTGTAAAAGAAAAGTTTATAATCATTTTTATAAGTATTTGCAAATACTGTCTTAATCCGGATTTTTTTGTGGCGGCCAGCTTGTAATGTAACGTGCCGACATGTTAGAATCTAGCCGCTTTCTTCCAGCTTGTCTGCCTTGATTTCATGTTAGTTGTTAACCCGTTATTATCATTATATTATTTCGGTAAATAATGATAATCTTTAAGATAAGCGAGGGATTAATTATAGGAACTGAATATAAATACAAATTTGGCCACTATATATGCCTATCCACAGAATTAACTAATGGAGCGGGTCTAGGGAGTCTTTATAATTTATTATGTATTTCCAATTATTGGGAAAATTGCCTTTTAAAGTTGCTTATGTTTGGCTTCTTGCAATTTAGTCCGTTATATAGTTAAATTACAATTTCTGTGCGGTATGTTTAAATTTTTTGGCAAGTTTTAGTCCAATATTTTTCTGGAAAAACCCATATTCTATCTAATAGAGATAATTATTGAATCCAACTAATACAATAAAAAGTTGTAAAATTAACCAAGCATTTAGCGGGTCAACGTTAACTCAAATGGGCCTCATGCATCTCTTTCTCAAAGTAATGGGCCAAGGCCTCGTACCATATCATAACAATTACGTTAGCCCAATAACTATTTTACAACTGCTGCTTCTGCTCATTTCTTGTTTCGCACCATGAAAAATTATGACAAGAGACCCCGCGCTGAAACCGCCGCAGTGGATCTTGAATCCGGCGAAGTGCGATGACGTTAAATTGGCTGGGCTTGTTAGTAATCAACCGTACATTCCAAGTGCTGAAATTGATGGGCTATGCTGAAGTTTCTAAACATGAAGCGATACTTACTCTGGATGGTGGAGCAAATGGGATGAGTGACCTTCTCCACTTAAGTGGTGGAGCTGCTTCAATTTTAAAGCCTGATGGATTCGTTGCATTTGAGGTATTCGCACTGTCCTTCCTGATTCATAAAGATTCTTGAAGAGAGTGTGTTTTTATGCTTAACGCTAACTTCTGATAATTTTTTTTTTTATCAATTAAGTGTTTTTTTTTATAGGTACAGAGCAAGATGAGTTTTGTGAGTGCAAGTTCGGTTCAACATTTGCAAAATTTTTGGATATTCTCCACATTTGTTAAGATAAAAGTTGATGTCCTTTTCATGGTTTTCAAATTATGATAAAATGAGCGACGCATTTTACATTTAGGCCAAATTCCGGACAAAAATTCATTCTTTCTTTCATTATGTGTCGCAGGCATGCTTAAATGTTTAAAATGACCGATAAATCCACGTCTCAATAGTTAAATGTATTTACAATTGTCACGTCCCGAGCCCGAGCCCGCGGCTGCGTGACTGCACAATGAGCCCCTGTAGCAACTACTTCGTATCCGTCCTCGCTTTTACGAAAATGATTAATCCAAGTTGCTATAGAAGTCCATTGTAAGCCATTATAAACTCATTTTAAATCTTTCATTTTTCAGATGTGGGACAAGGGTATCAGAACAATCTTCTCTGATCGATTATTTTTCTGCAGTTCAGTCTTTGGGCCTATATGTGTTTTTTCTTATGAAATGCGGTACAACATTGAAAATCTGAAATAAATATATGATATTTCAAAACTAAATGATTTAGATCTGAAATTAATATATGATTTTTGATTATTCAAACATGTACAACAAAATTTGATATTAATGACATGTTTTTTAGGATGAAAAATCGGTACAAAACCTTGACAATTGGTATTAATATATTGTTTTTGAGTACTAAATGTTTAGATCTGACACTAATATTTGATTTTTGAGTACCCCTAATATATATAACAAATTTTGATATTAATAAAATATTTTTCAGATGAAAATTAGTACAAAACATTAAACATGTGGTGTTCATATATGATATTTCAGTATAAAATCATTCAAGTTGGGTACTAATATATGGTATTTGAGTACAACAAGTTAGTCTGTATTGATATTAACACAGTTGTTTCAATTTTATACTCAAAATTATATATACATATATATATATGTATATATGTTTCAAATTTTCAATGTTTTGTGCCGATTTTATCTAAAAATTAATTGTAGACTCAAGGAGTGCAAAAACATTTTTTTCAGGTGAATGAAGAATCGCGTAGAATGTTTCGGTTCGACAGAAATTAAACACTCGTTTAACCATGCCATTGGAGATTTAAAAATTAGTCTCCCAACTGTTTAAACTAGGAAGTAAATGCCAGCAAACCACATCAGTTTCGCCATGGCAACAGGTCTGAAAAGATAACTGATCATGAAACGAAGCTAGGCCGATGGATATTCGGAGTCCAAGTCGTCATTGTTTCGAGAAAGTAGAACCGTAAGAGTTAGCAAGACCATTTTCCTACAGTTACACGGAACTAACATTATTTTCGAGGCATTATAATCATATTCAATAATTTCACAATGCAAATTAAGCTCTTCCTTGTACTCCATTCAGTAGATAGATATACATCCATAGATTACTCAGGAGACCGATGCTTGTGAATATTCTACTGTCACTTTGTTATTTGTTTGGTTCAAGTATTGGAATTCAAAACTGAGACCTAATGCTAATCTCATTATCAGGTTGACGAGAGACGCTACTTTTACGTAGTACCTCACATGAGTAATATTAATGTTGATAGTGCTAATGTGACAAAACATGAGTCATTAAGATAATGCATTTCGGTTAGTTTGAACTTAACCCTCATTATTAGTCGCTTCAAAGGAAGCCTAAGAACCAAGTCCTAATTATCCAGTTAATAAAGCAGATTCAGAGGCGAAATAGAAGGAATTTTATTGTGATGGATTTGGTACTTAGGCTTTCCTTTGAAGCCACAAAAAATGAGATCTGCTGAAATGGATGGACCTCCAATGAGCAACACTATCGACTTATTATCGGCTGACTTTTGCAAAATACCTAAAAATGTCGTCGCAATTCTCTCTTTTCATATTCATATATCAATCTTGCTGATAATTAGAGATGTTCAAACTTTGGAAAAAACCGAGAAAACCGAAAATCCAAACCGAATAATAAATCGAACCGAAAATCAAATTTTATAATTCGGACATAAATGTTAAAACCGAAATTAATTTATTTCGGTTTCAGATTATATATGTCAAAAACCGAACCGACCGAAAAAACCAAAACTTCATTAAATTAATAATATTTTTTGAGATGATATCAGTGAATGATAAGTTAATTTGAATAATATTTAGTTGATTGTTGTTTATGTAATTTATTTAGACTTTATATTTAAATGTTTTATTGAAAAATCATATAAAAAAATAACATTTTATAGTTTACAATATATTTATCTTATTAATTTAAATAATTGTATTAAAATCAAAATAACCGACCGAAATAACCGAACCATTTCGATAGAAAACCGAACCGAAGAAAAATGGTTCGAATATCAAATTATATATTTGTAAGACCGGAAAAAACCAAAATAAAAAATAGAAAACTGAACCGAACCATTACCATCCATAAATTGGATTCCCCAATATTTAATACTTGGGTTTTTCTAAAATAGTTAATAGCAAGTTTGAGGGTAAACTGTACACTAAACTTCTGATTCCTAAGCAATTTCTAATTACCAAAATTTGTGATAATCGAATTTGGCATACGAACATTTTCAGAAGCAACCATTTTCTCGGGAGTTCATACATTAGCAAATTAAGCTCAAAAAACAGAATCAGAATATCATAGAAAGAATAGACTAAGCGAAAAACAAAACAATTCCACTCTGCAAAACATAAATCTTAATTTCTTCATATACTTCTATCATTTGTTGAGTCAAACGATATTGTAGGATGGGAATAAGGCGCTGAAGTAAAGGTCTCATCGTACGAAGAAAGTGCCGAGGTAAAAGTCGTGTTGTTCAAAGCGTCGGAGTCAGATGAGTCGCATGTGTTTGTATCAGTAACTAGAGGCTTCGGCCGAGGGTTGTTACCCTTCTTCAAGCCCATGATGTCAGTGATTAAGCCAGGTTTCTCTATTTTAATGTCATCAACATCATTATCACCAGTAAGCATAGAGACCACATTTGACATCACCGGCCGAAGTTTCGGATTGTCTTGCGCGCAGATTAGGCCAATCTTCAAGAATCTACACGCTTGTTCTTCATCGAATCGTCCATCCAGCGATGGGTCTACCAATTTTGCCAGCTCGTTTCTCTGGTAAAGTTTCCATGCCTGCAATGTACTTTAGTATACAAGGCAACAAAGGCCAACAAGAGGATGAACCCAAAAACTAGTGTATTAGAGAATAGTTTCTAATTTTATTAGCCACTCCCCAATTTCTCAAGTTGCCGATATGAAATATAGAATTATCGAAATCTTCAGCAACCAACGCCCAAAATCGCTCACTCTTGAAGATTTTCACTAGAACATAAATGCGCATCACATTATCCTCCGAAAGTGCTAGCTAGTCTATTATTTTGGGGAGTATAGATAATGTGGGACTTGTAACGTAGTAATCCAGATGTATGGAGGAAAATGGCCATAAGTCTTTTATCATAAGGATCGTTAGATTCAATCCAAAAATAAGATACTGCAGAAAAAGCAAGTAATTGTAGTTGATTTCTCCTAAACTTCTCACCATTTCGAGGATTTGACGTTCATCTGGGGGCAATAGCATATTTGTGTTGCATCGCCCAGTGACTATTTCGATAAGCAGAACACCATAACTGTAAATATCCGACCTTCGTGTCACCTGACCGCTTATGGCATATTCCGGTGCCAAATAACCTCTGCAACCAAAAAGCTGAGATGTTAAGAAAATGAAGTCCAGTACTCCTAGATTTTTGAAATCTACTAGGAACCAATGAGCAATGTTACAAAAAAAAAATAATAAAATTAAAAGGGTAAAAAGAGAAAGCTTCAAGCTCTGAATGGTAAATAAGACTTCACAACTTACATGGTTCCTGCCACACGGGTACTAACGTGAGTTGTGTTCGCAGGGATGAGCTTTGCAAGGCCAAAATCTGCAATTTTAGGGGTCAAATCTTTCCCAAGAAGAATATTGCTCGCTTTGATATCTCGGTGGACAATATGGGGTGTCACAACCTCGTGCAGAAAGGCTAGTCCTCGTGCCACTCCAATGCAAATTTTAACCCGAGCTACCCAGCTAAAATGTATAGTTTTGCTGCAATATCCACCTGGAGCAGGAGTACGTAAAGTTTATCGGACCATTTCTTCAAAACATAGCAAAACAGAGATACTACCTAGAAATAAAGAGAGAAATATATTTAAAACAACGCACCAAGAAATCTGTGTGCTAGACTGTTGTTTTCAAGATACTCGTAAACAAGAATTCTTTGGTCGCCTTCCACACAACAGCCATAAAGCTTTACTAAATTTTCATGATCTATATCCCAAATGGCTTGAATCTCATTCAAGAACTCTCTTTTTCCTTGCCTCGACTCGGACGACATAACCTTTATCGCTCCCATCTTCCCCTTCCCGAAATGTCCCTACTTGTAAATTCGTTATTAAATATTGCAATGAACTCAAATTGTAAACATAGGTACACAATAGAAAATACTTTGTTTTACCTTATAAACGCATCCAAATCCCCCCTCCCCGATTTTATTTTCACTGCTAAAATCATTGGTCGCCTTCCTCAGCGCCTCATACGAGTAGGCGTTAACCTTGTGGACTCCTGGGAACTCTGCAAATAAGTTCATATTTCGTCAAAATCAAAATTAGTGCACCAATTAAAGTCGTTCGCATGATCTAAACTATACCATCATCAAGCTCAGCCCAATGTCTAGTTCCCGAATCCTTTCTTCTACAACATAAGCAAGAAAAGCAGGCCATAACTACAATATCAGCAGGTGGCTTCTCCCAACAGAGCCAAGTACTTCATTCACAAGGAAAAGAACACAATTAAGGATCATAATTCATAGGAAAACACTTTATAATAATTCACCAGATATTTTTTGGCAAGCAAGAAGTTGGTAAATCTGTATAATTCTAGTCAACTTTTGATATCTGTCCAATTGAATAATTCTTCTATCATCGTACATTCTTTGTTTCTCTCTTCAGTAATTATGAACCAAAGTTCGTTTAAAAGATTATCAAGAATAAAAAACACTCAGGCATGAAATGACAACGGATCCGTAGATTGGCATCCAACTTCATTCTTACTTCTAACGATACAAGTAAAGCGTAATTTTAACCAAAACTAAAGCAAAATAACCAGTCAAGCGTGCTTTAATAATAAAAAATAAGAATTAAATGAAGTGAAGAGAAAAAACCATTTTTTGGAAAGAAGCTAACAAATTGGTGCAAAGTTAAACGAAACACAGGCCACCAGTTGAGAAAATCCACCTGAACCCAGAAACTTAAGCAGGGAATCTCTTGAATGGTAAAGATAAAGCGGAGACTTCAGATCAAGCAAATCTTAATTGCTGGGAAACATATCAATACTCTCTGTAGTAATCACGCAGCGCTAAATCCTCAATCTCGATATTAAATAGTGATGTTCTTCAAAAGTTGACCGTGGTTCATGAATGCTATGTGAAAAATCTTGAAACTTTCATACTGGGACACAAATTTTTAAACAAATTTATTGATGGGTCTTCATGAATCGATGGTTGAAATCGAAAAGCTAGCTAATGACCAATTGAAAGTTTTGCAAAGGGGAGTTGACTTGAGCGCTGTAGGAGTCAAGCCTGAAGCGTAGGACAAGTTATTTCTAGCCACCAACTTTTTGCCTAAAATATATAAGTTTCACTCAAATTCATTCATCAAGCCGAGTTGATTCGATTCATTTACAAAACCATCGAACCCACTCAAGATTTATTACACTTTACCTAAAGTGGTGACATCAAATTTGATTTGCAGGAACATTCAAGATTCCAATCAACAACATTGTTTTGTAAAAATTATCTTCGTTCATAGTCATAGTTATTGTTCATAAAATTTTACTGTTTAAATAAGTAAAATCGTATATGCCATACGTCTCTCTCTATAGAAATATTTACATAATCAAAATCTGATAATATTTGCACTCTATTTTGTATTATCTACCTATTATTGACAAAGTGAATTGTATAAAAAAAAGGTTTAAATAACAACAATACTCAAATATATCACCCAAAATGATGGCATTAAATCTCGTTTTCAGAAATATTCAAGATTCAAACTCACAAACATTGTAAGTAAAAATTATTTTTGTTTGTAGTAATAGTTATTGTTAATAAAATTTTACAATTTAACAAGAAAAATCGTGTATGTATATATGATATGTCTCTCTTTATAAAAATATACACAGCTTCAAAGACTAACATTTGAAGTCTATTGTGTTATCTACATTTTATCAATGTATAAAGACATACATACATACAGTTTCAAAGACTAATGAGATTTGTACTCTATTTTGTGTTTTTTTTTTATATAAATCAATTTCTAAAATTTATTGACAAAGTGGGATGAAAAATAAACGGAGTGCAACTCAACTTCAAATTCAAGAAAGAGAGGTCCTATCATTACTATAAATGATATCCTTTCATTGTTGCGAGAGCTCTAATCTTAATTTATCCTGTTGTTTCCGATCCATCTTGTTGCCCGGCGCTCGCCTTTGGTTGATGCAGCGCGGAGTACACTTCATTTGCAAAAACAGATTATCTTGGAAGTTCATACATTAGCAACATAAGCTTTGAAGTAAACGACATTGTAGCATGAGAAGAAGGCGCATAATTAAAAGTCGCATATCGTGCAAGGAAAGCTGTGAGGTGAAAGGTGTGTTGTTCAAAGCTTCAGTGCATAGGAGTTGTAAGTGTTTGTATCATTGACTAGATGCTTCGGTCGAGGGTTGTTTATCTTCTTCAAACCCGTGACTCCAGTCTTCAGTGATTAAGCCCGGTTTCTCTATTTTAATATCATCGAAATTTTTCTCACCAGTAAGCATACAGACAACATTTGACATCACCGGTCGAAGGTCTGGATTTTCTTGCGTGCAGATTAAGCCAATCTTCAAGAATCTGCAAGCTTGTTCTTCATCGAAGTGGCCATTAAGCAACACATCTACCAATGTCGTCAGCTCCCTTCTCTGGTAAAGTTTCCATGCCTGCAATGTGTTTTAGTATATAAGGCAATAAAGCCCAAGAGGAGATGAACCCAAAAACTAGTGTATTAGCCGGAATAGTTTCTCAATTTCTTGTGGTGCGGACTGATATTAAATATATAAAATTATCGACATCTTCAGCAGCCAAGTAAATATTCAGTTAATGTATCTTAATCTAGCCTAGAACATAAATGTGTATCACATTATCCTCCGAAAATACTAGGCCATTATGTGGGACTTGTAATGTAGTATTAGAAATGTATGGCGTAGGATTCAATCAAAAAATATGATACTCATGCGCAGAAAAGTCGGCCCTTCGCGACAATTCCTCCCAAACTTCTCACCCTTTGAAGGATATGGTGTTCATCTCGGGGTAAAAGCATACTCGTGTTGCATTTCCCAGTGACTATTTCCATAAGCAAAACACCATAACTGTATACATCCGACCTTCGTGTCACCTGCCCTCTTACGGCGTATTCTGGTGCCAAATAACCTCTGCAACCAAAACGTATAAAATGTGAAGAAAATGAAGCCCAGCAATTCCCAGATTTTCGAGATCTTCCAATCAGTAATCCACACCTATATCTATTCCAGAATGGAATATCTGAAAAATAAACCATCTACTTCATTTTCTAGTTTTAATTAGTGTGAATTATGATAGATTTCGTATGAAATATAGCAGGAAATGACGTGAAGAATTTCTCTAGCATGACCGGTCAACTTTGGTTCTTTTATTTTTATTATATACATAGAAAAAGATAGAGAATTCCTTAGAATGAAAAATAATAAAAATAGAGAAAAGTAGCACTTTATTGTTTGTATATTTAGTGAATGTGATTATTATTATTATTTATTATTATTATTTGAATAGCAGTGAATGTGATTAATTGCTGCCAATTACTTAATCGATAATAGACCAATTCACATAATGACAATTATCTAAATTGTGTTTTCAATCCTTGCCCGATTAAACAAGTAAAGAAATTTAAAAACGATATGATAAATAACATATTTTTTGTAAGTATGCAAATATATTTTGTAATTAATTTTAATGATATGTTTGTAAAAATTAAGAAAGATAAAAGAAATTATATCTGATGCACTACAGGAAATATAGAATTAGGATACTTTAATAAATAAAGTGGGTCGTCTTTATTTCTTGACTTTTATTTTTTAAATAGACAAAAAAAAAAAAAAATAGCAGTATTTGGCAAACACATATGTTTATTGTATATTTTACGTCGTTTTTGACTCAATGCGCGTATAAAAAATTATGAGTCCATTATGGGGAAAAGAATAGTCATATTGTCTTAAGTTTTATAATTTTTGTAGTCATGTTTCAAAGCAAAAACTTGTATGAGACGGTCTCACGGGTCGTATTTTGTGAGACGGATCTATTATTTGAGTCATCCATGAAAAAATATTACTTTTTATGCTAAGAGTATTAATTTTTATTGCGAATATCGGTAGGGTTGACCCGTCTCAGATAAAGATTTGTGAGACCGTCTCATAAGAGACCTATTCGTATTTCAATTAATAAATTGATCAAATATAGAGATTATTTGATTCGAACAGAATACGCGTCCCACATGCGACACGCATGATGTATATTGATATTACAAAAAGAAGTAAAATGGTAAAAAGACAGAGATTCATTAATCAGATATGAATGGTAAATCAGATCAGATTTGACGACAAACTTACCTGGTTCCTGCCACACGGGTACTAATGTGAGTTGTGTTCGTGGGGATTAACCTTGCAAGACCGAAATCAGCAATTTTAGGTGTCAAATCTTTGTCAAGAAGAATATTGCTTGCTTTGATATCGCGGTGGACAATACGGGGTGTCACTTCCTCGTGCAGAAAGGCAAGTCCTCGTGCCACTCCAATGCAAATCTTAGCCCGAGCTTCCCAACTGAAATGTATATTTTTGCGAGAATACCCACCTGGAGCAGGAATATGTTAAGTTTAATCATTAGGCCATTTCTTTAAAAACATAGCAAAAAAGAGTTCAGAACAACGCACCAAGAAGTGTGTGTGCTAGGCTGTTGTTCTCCAGATACTCGTAAACTAGAATTCTTTCATCGCCTTCCACACAACAGCCGTAAAGCTTTACTAAATTTGCATGCTCTATATCCGAAACCGCATCAACCTCGTTCATGAACTCTCTTTTTCCTTGCCTCGACTCCGGCGACATAACCTTTATTGCACCCACCTTCCCGTTCCGAAGTTTTCCCTGCTTATTTATATTCGTTAGACATCACAGTTAACTCAAATCTTATACATAAATATGTAATGGAAAAGTAAAAAAAAAAAAAAAAACTTCTTTTTACCAGAAAATTTCATCCTGCCGTAATACCTTAAGGTTAAATCTAAAGGCAACAAAAAATGTGGACCAATGAATTTTCAACCCCTTAGATTCCCTCTTATTGCATAGGATATCATCTCTCTTTTTTACCTTATAAACGCATCCAAATCCTCCCTTCCCAATTTTATTTGCACGACTAAAATCATTGGTAGCGATCCTCAGTTCCTCGTACGAGTAGGCGTTAACCTTGTGGATTCCCGGGAACTCTGCAAATAAGTTCATATTTCGTCAGGACCAATTAAAGTTGTTGAAACAAATAATTAATAAATAAATAAATAAATAAAGAGAGCTCTCGTGCATGATCTAAACTTTACCATCATCAAGCTCGACCGAATGTCTGGTTCCCGAATCCTTTCTTCTACGAGATAAGCAAGAAAAGCAGGCCATAACTATAATATCAGCAGGTGGCTTCTCCCAACAGAGACAATGCTTCATTCACAAGGAAAATGAACACAAATAAGGATTATAATTCATATTCATTTTGGACATAAAATTTGAGCAAATTTATTTATGGGCAGTCTTGGTGAATATATTATTGAAATCGAAAAGCTTGTTGAGAATGACCAATAGAAAAGTCCTTGTATAGGGGAGTTGGCGTGAGTACCGTAGGAGTCAAGACTGGGCCGCTGGATAATGTTGAAAACTCTGCCGCGTCGTATTGGTCTTGAGGTTCATTGCAAAATAACATTTGATTTTTTTGCAGACGTATTATATTGAATGTACTTGGGATCGCAATGGATCTCGTGATATGGTTCTTGAGGTTTATTGCAAAATAAAATTTGATTTATTTGCAGACGTATTATATGAAGGTACTTGGGATTGCAATGGATCGGGTCTAAACCCCTGTCCCCTTGTTGGTCTACAAGTGGGTCGAGGCGGGTTCTGGATTTGATCAAACTCGCCGCAGACCCACCCGCCAAAATATGTTATTATATTTAAAATATGAAACATATATGTATATGTTGTGAAAAAGTAAAAATTTATGGTAAAAAGTAAAAATCTCAAACTCTCAAAATTTACCAAACTACACACTTTATAATATTTTTCTCTCTACTCAATTGTGATTTTCTTCACAAATGAGAGATCTATTTATAGGAAATCTTTACAAATAATCCAAAAATAAAATACATCATCACACACTAATTTTCAATATTTACAACTCTTATTTTCAACATTCAAATATTCAACATTCAAATATTCAATACTCACATTTTAAATATATTTTTCAACACTCCCCCTTGTGATGATGATCATAATGATTGTCTTCATTACATGTTTTTATACTGCCTCGTTAAAAACCTTACTAGGAAAAACCCATTGGGATAAAAAACCATAGTAAGGGAAAAAGAGTGCAGTCACGTAAACTCCCCCTCATGTTGACACGAACAATTCTTCACAAATTTCGTAGATTGCGCATCCCAATATTATATATGTGCTTTCTGAATATTGACGTAGGAAGTGCCTTTGTGAAGAGATCTGATGAGTTTTCACTTGATTGAATGTCACGAACATCAATATATTTATTCTTCTCTAGCTCCTTAGTGAATGCGAAGAACTTAGGAGGAATATGTTTAGTTCTGTCGCTTTTTATGTATCCTTCTTTCATTTGAGCAACACATGCAGCATTATCTTCATATAGTATCACATGCTTCTCATCAGATGATAATCCGCATGAAATTTGGATATGTTGGGTCATTGATTTTAACCACACACATTCACGACTTGCTTCATGTAGTGCAATAATCTCGGCATGATTTGATGAAGTTGTTACGAGCGTTTGTTTCTGAGAACGCCAAGATATTGCAGTGCCTCCACGAGTAAATACATATCCAGTTTGGGAACGTGCCTTGTGTGGATCAGATAAGTATCCAGCATCAGCATAACCAATTATACTTGGATTAGCATCTTTTGAATACAAAAGTCCCAAGTCTATCGTTCCTCGTAGATAACGGAATATATGTTTAATTCCGTTCCAGTGTCTCTTTGTTGGATATGTGCTAAATCTTGCCAACAGATTCACGGCAAAAGATATATCAGGCCTTGTACAATTTGTAAGGTACATAAGGGCACCGATGGCACTTAGATATGGTACTTCTGGACCAAGAATATCTTCATCATCTTCACATGGACGGAATGGATCCTTTTCTATGTTTAATGATCTAACAACCATTGGAGTACTTAAAGGATTTGATTTATCCATATTAAAACGTTTAAGGATCTTTTCTGTATAATTTGTCTGGTGAACAAACATTCCACATTCTTTTTGTTCAATTTGTAAACCCAGACAATACTTGGTTTTTCCAAGATCCTTCATTTCAAATTCTTCCTTCAAGTATGACACAACTTCTTGAATTTCTTTATTCGTTCCAATGATGTTTAAATCATCAACATATACAGCAATAATTACGCATCCGGATGTTGTTTTCTTAATGAAAACACAAGGGCATATTGAATTATTTACATATCCCTTTTTCATCAAGTGATCACTTAGTCGATTATACCACATTCGACCTGATTGCTTTAACCCATATAATGATCTTTGTAATTTCACAGAATAACATTCCCTGGGTTTTGAACTTTGTGCTTCAGGCATCTTAAATCCTTCAGGGATTTTCATATATATATATTACTATCAAGTGATTCATATAAGTAAGCTGTAACAACATCCATAAGACGCATTTTTAAATTTTCAGATACCGCCAAGCTAATCAAATACCGAAACGTAATTGCATCCATCACAGGAGAATACGTTTCTTCATAATCAATTCCAGGCCTTTGAGAAAAACCTTGTGCAACAAGTCGAGCTTTATATCTTACTATTTCATTTTTCTCATTTCGCTTTCGAATAAAAACCCATTTGTATCCAACAGGTTTTACACCTTCAGGTGTAAGGACTATAGGTCCAAAAACATTACGTTTATTTAGCGAATTTAATTCAACCTGGATGACATCTTTCCATTTTATCCAATCCTGCCGATTTTTACATTCACCAAAAGATTTTGGTTCATGATCTTCGTTATCATTTATGATGTCGATTGCCACATTATAAGAAAATATATCATCAATTTCATCTATATCTTTTCGGTTCCATATTTTTCCAGTATTAATATAATTGATAGAGATTTCATGATTCTCGTCAGTTTGTGGTTCTGACAGAACATTTTCATCATCATGTGTTTCTTCAGGAACACCATTCTCTATTTTGTGATCATCATGTGTTTCTTCAGAAACGTCATTCTTTATTTTGTGATCATCGTGTTTCTCTATGAATTTTCTTTTTCGAGGATTTTTATCCTTGGAACCGACTGGCCTTCCACGCTTCAGGCGTTTAATGACATCATGAGTATCTTCCATTTGTTTCTTTGGAATTTCAATTCGAGCAGGGGCATTTGCAGCATGTATATATGATTTAGTTACCCCTTTTGTGTCTGCAAATGCATCTGGTATTTGATTTGCTATTCTTTGCAAGTGTACAATTTGTTGTACATCTTTTTCACATTGTTTTGTTCTTGGATCCAGATGTAACAATGATGATACATACCATGTAATTTCTTTTTCGGTATGTTTCTGTTCTCCCCCTAACATTGAGAAGATTTCCTCATTAAAATGACAATCAGCAAAACGTGCTGTGAACACGTCGCCTGTCTGAGGTTCAATATATCGAATGATTGATGGACTATCATAACCGATATAAATTCCAACCTTTCTTTGAGGTCCCATTTTCTTTCGTTGCGGTGGTGCAATAGGCACATACACCATACATCCAAAAATTCTCAGATGAGAAATGTCTGGTTCTTTACCAAATGCAAGCTGCAATGAGGAGTATTTATGATATGCACTTGGTCTGATACGAATTAATGAAGCAGCGTGTAAAATTGCATGTCCCCATATAGAAATAGGGAGCTTTGTTTTCATTATCATTGGTCTAGCAATCATTTGAAGACGTTTAATCAATGATTCAGCCAATCCATTCTGTGTATGTACATGAGCAACAGGATGCTCAACAATGATTCCCATAGACATACAATAATCATTGAAAGTTTGGGAAGTAAATTCACCAGCATTATCAAGTCTAATTTTCTTGATTGTATAATCGGGAAATTGATTCCTCAATTTTATTATTTGAGCAAGTAATCTTGCAAATGCAACATTTCGAGTTGATAATAAACATACATGTGACCATCTGCTGGAGGCATCAATCAATACCATAAAGTATCTGAATGGTCCACATGGTGGATGGATTGGTCCACAAATATCACCCTGAATACGTTCAAGAAACATTGGTGATTCAGTTTGGATTTTGACTGGTGATGGTCTTATAATAAGTTTTTCAAGAGAACATGCTTTACATTGAAACTTATTATTCTGAAAGATCTTCTGGTCTTTCAGTGGATGACCATGTGTATTTTCTATAATTCTTCGCATCATTGTTGAACCAGGATGTCCCAATCGATCATGCCAATTGGTTAATATCGAAGAATTATCAACTACCATGTTTGATTCAATGGGACTTATATGTGTATAATGCAATCCAGTAGGGAGCATTGGTAGTTTTTCAATCACATATTTCTTTCCTGATTTATATGTGATAAGACACATATATTTCTCATTCCCTTCATTCATTGTCCCCATGGGAATATATATCATTAAAACTCAACAAATTTCTTTTCGATTGTGGTGAATATAAAGCATCATTGATCAAAAATTTTGTACCATTAGGTAACAAAAATTGTGCTTTATCACATCCTTTAATCAAGTCTACAGGACCTGATATTGTATTCACCGTTGTTTTTGTTGGTTTTAGTTCCAAGAAATATCTTTTATCTCGGAGGATAGTGTGCGTTGTACCACTATCGGGTATGCAAACTTCAGCTTTGCTCATAGCATTTTCCATATTTGAACTTCAAAAAAATATGCAATGAAATAAATTACTTGCAATATATATTTAAATATAACACAAATCATAATTATACAATAAAACATTATTCTATGAATACATGAAAAATATATTATTGTACATTTATATTCTACCATTATATTGTTCATTTTCAGAGAAATCGTTGAGAAAATCTGCAGCATCAATATTGTTCATTTCTATCCCACCAACATATTGATCATTTCCAGAGAAATCATTCATAAAATCACCAGCATCAAAATGAGTTGAATCACTCAAACGATCACTGCGTTCAGTGAAGTTGGTCTCCTTTTCTTTCCCCTTTAATGATTCTTTATAAAGTTTACAAAGGTGCTCAGGGGCTCGACAAACTTTGGACCAATGTCCTGGAGTACCACATCTGTAACAAGAACTTTCATATCTTTTTGAGTGCTTCTCATTAACACTTGTATTCTCATGATGCCTTTTCTGTGGATGGTTTGGGACGTTCTTTTGAGATGAGTTATAAAAATAACTATCTCGATTATTTTCAAAACCACGGCCTTGACCACGACCACGGCCAATTCCACGTCCACGTCCACGTCCACGACCTCGACCTCGACCTCGACCAAAACCTTGTCTTTGAATTTGATTTTGGTTTCCAGGTTTAAATTCATTTTTACTTACAGCATTTACTTCTGGAAATGCTGTTGATCCAGTGGGTCGGGACTGATGATTTCTCATTAATAGCTCGTTGTTTTTTTCCGCCACAAGAAGACAGGCGATGAGTTCAGAATATCTCGCGAATCCACGTACTCTATATTGTTGCTGTAGAGTAATATTTGATGCATGAAACGTGGAAAATGTTTTTTCAAGCATCTCAGATTCTGTGACCTCATGTCCACAAAATTTTAATTGCGAGATTATTCTATACATCGCCGAATTGTAATCATTGACTTTTTTAAAGTCTTGGAATCTCAATGTATTCCATTCATCCCGGGCGGTCGGAAGTATAACTTCTCTTATATGTTCGAATCTTTCTTTTAATCCCTTCCACAAAGCCATGGGATTTTTTTCAGTCAGATATTCACATTTCAATCCATCGTCGAGATGTCGACGCAAAAATATCATGGCTCTTGCCTTTTCTTGTGAAGTGCATATGCCATTTTCTTTAATGGTCTCGCTTAGACCCAATGACTCAAGATGCATTTCTACATCTAGAGTCCATGGCATATAATTCTTTCCCGTGATGTCGAGCGCAACAAATTCGAGCTTTGTTAAATTTGACATGGTGGTACTAAAAAATTACGATGCATTTTATTAGTTAATAATTATTGCAATACAAAGTAACGGATAAACAACAAGTACAAGTATTTGTAAAAATAAAGAAAACACACAAGGAGGATATTCTCCGATAAATAAAAGACTCGTGAGTATGATAACCAAAATAATTAAAAATAACCTTGAGAAAGCCATCTTCTTTTTTCTTCGAAAAATTTGATGATGAATAATTTTTAGAGAAGAAGAGAAAGTTGGAGTGATGGAATGTGTTTGTGAGATCATATTTATAGGGCAAAAAATAGCCGTTGTTTACCATTTATGACCGTTGGGGTACAAAAAAAATAAAGGTATGTATTTGTATAATTTTATGATAATAATATGATATATATAATATTAGACATGTTTAAATAATTATGTATATCATATCATAATATTATAATGAGTGTCATAATTTATTTTGTTTAAAAACCTTATAGGCTTTTATACTTGTCGTATCCCTTACCGGGAGTGTGGGATGTCGTCTTAACATCCTCCCAGGATTTATAACAAGTTTATGAAAAATTTATTTTTATTATTTCTAATAATAACATTATATTGTATATTAAATAAATACACAATAAATAAATAACTGTAAAATAAATATAATTATTTTTGTTACCTTTTTCTTCTGTTTGGAGCTTGAAAAAGTATGTAGGACTTTTAGAGCTTCGTGCTGATAACGTGTTGTGAAAAAGTAAAAATTTATGGTAAAAAGTAAAAATCTCAAACTCTCAAAATTTACCAAACTACACACTTTATAATATTTTTCTCTCTACTCAATTGTGATTTTCTTCACAAATGAGAGATCTATTTATAGGAAATCTTTACAAATAATCCAAAAATAAAATACATCATTACCTACATCATCACACACTAATTTTCAATATTTACAACTCTTATTTTCAACATTCAAATATTCAACATTCAAATATTCAATACTCACATTTTAAATATATTTTTCAACAGTATATATATTATTACTCATATAATTATTATTTTTACACTTTAATACTTAATCTATGATTTTAGTTTATAAAATTTTGGATTGAAATTATTTTATTTTATTATTATATGTTTAATATGAAAATATATCATTATAATTTTTTGGGTTATCAATTGAATACAAGTCAATATATTTAAATTTGTGATAATATTTTTTTTCTGAATATTATTAGTATAAATTTGGACATATAAATTTTATGATTCGTTAATTTTTAAGTTTTTATTGAATAAATATAAAATTATATATTTTCGACGGATCCAACCCGGATTGGACCCCCAAGTTCGCGAGGCGGGTCTAAATGAAGGCGGGCCAGGTCCCGGGTTTGACCAAATCCGCCCCAACCCGGACTCGTTTCAATCCCTAGAAGGCACTACCCTTCTGTTTAATATTTCATATGTTAGAATATGTGTCCAGTAAACCAACTTATGGATTTAGCTTTATTGATTATTATGTAAATACAATATTTATTTTAATAATATTTTGTTCTCTTATCTAATTACGATATTTACTTTATCAGTATACACATGCAAGCTGCATAGATTATGTCTTTGAATATAAAAAAGGTATCATGAGGTTTGTCTCTCAAAGTAAGATCATGAAACTTATTAAGAAAGTGTACTATATATTCAAAATCGGTTCTTAGTTGATTCATTTGTCTAAAATAAGGATAAAAACTCCCGAGCTCGGGATTAGTGTATGTGATGTAAACTTCATGTTTCATTCGTAAGGCATAAAGATGTTCATTCATACAGATTGATGATCATTTGACAATACTGAGCAACTCTTCATCGAACTTTCCAAGTGGTTATCATTTATCGAGTTAAATAGTCTGCGGTTATGGTTGTACATCATTAGTTCTTCGACCTGAGACAATATGGAGGATCTACATACTAGCATGCACTTTGACTCGTTGAGTGTAGCTTCAAAATACGTAGAAGTCGATGCATTATAGTTGAAGATTCACGGCACACTTATGGGATGAAGATATCCTATGTGGACATGCGCCACTACCATATGATCCTTAAGAAAAGAAGCCTCAGCCATTAAGAGGTTACATACTAAGCCCGAACTTGTTCATGTTGAGATATTCAAATTCAATGAGTTGAATTTGACGATTGTAGTTTGATTAAAATCAAACATATTGCTTATAAAGTAGCTTATAAGTAGTTTCCATATTTGGAGATTGTGGAATTTAACATGACTGCTAATTTTGTGAAGAGAGTCCAACCGTCTATTTTAGTAAATGAGTTCCAAAATAGACAACTGCCAAAAATGAGTCAACAAAACTTTTGTCCTTCGAAATTTTCAATTTTCATTATATGAACGAGATGTGTACCATCGATACATCGACTCTATCTAATCGTCGATTGGAGTTATAATGAGTTCGCAATTATTTTTTTAATGAATTTATAATATATTAATTAAATAATAAATTAATAGTAGTGACTACAAAGTATTAGATTCTCATAGAATATTAGTCCAGAATTAATTAATTAATATTTATTTAATTATATCAAGCAGTTTCAAATTTTGAAAAATACTAGATGAGATCATGACTCATTCATAAATTAATAGGGTCAGAGAATCCTAATACAACTCTAACTAATAAGATTTCATGTTAGATTATAAAACCTAGTAGAGTTTTTGACAAGGAAAATACACAAGTTAAAATACTAGTAGGATTCTAACTTAAAAGTCCTATTACAATTCTAATAGGATTTTAAGTCAATCCGTGAAAACTGTAAACATAATATCGGATGTTATATTAGAATGCTAATTTTTTTTTTATCTCCCTCACACAACTAAAAAATTCGACCACCCTTATCCCTTGAACAAGACGTCCAGTCGTTCCAATTCCACCACCACCAACGACGCTGCCTTCGTCATGTTGTCAACATGGTCCCGCCCTTTCCGGCCGAAGAATCTCAAAGCAAATTAATTTATTCTATATTCTCTACTGCAAAATAAAACAGGAGTCTAGCTTTTGATCGTGAATCTGATTAGGCAATTTAAGAAATGAGTTTATTTAGTAAATCGTTCGTAGGGAAATACAAAAAAGTCTATATCCACTTAAAATTCAAAATAATTTGGAGCCAACGTTTAAAATGCAAAAATAAACATCTAAACACCCTATGAATTGATTAAATCACACGACGTTCAAGAAAGTTTTGATTGTCAAAACACAAAATTTTTAAACTTATGCTGCTTTTTGGGTGTGAATAAACGGTACTACAAATTTGAAAAATAATAAAGAATTCTTAGTTGAAAATAATCTAAATAGATATATATCGTCAAAAAACTGTTTTGACATTATTTAAAGTGATCCAATTTTTTAAGTAGCATGCTCCGATCAGAGCACACCCCACGCATTAAATCGATCATCATATAAATATATATACATGCATTGGAGCAGTTATAAAGGCCTTCAGGACGGTTTATCGAGATAACTCAACATTGACAAGACTGTGCATTGTTGTACTCTCGGCCAGGGGTGGAGCCAGGAATCTGGCGTTACCCGGGCTAGAATTTTAAACTCTAACATCCTTTAATATTTTAAATTGATCTACCCGGACTAATATCAAATTTATTCAAAATTATACAAAAATTTACATATAAATTTTTGTAAAAAAAATTGAAAATTTTTGTAAAAAAATTTGAACCACCCGGGCTAAAGCCCGGGTACACCAAGCTGTACCTCCGCCCCGGCTCTCGGCTACAGTATATATGAAATATCAGGAATAGAGTTATGTTTGATAGCGAGTCACAAGATACCGTAAATATCATGAAGAAGATAGAGATCCACTCACTCAGTTGCATTCAGGTTCGATCAGACGTCTTTGATGTAAGGTCATAGTTGTTCTTAATGTTGTAGTACTTGCAATATTGATGATTTATATTTATCTCCTGGAGACGTCCAAAGGATTTGTAAACTAATACTTTTAATGGTTTTAATGAATGTTTATTAATTAAAATAAATAAAAATAAAATAAATAATTAGTAATTTTCCATTAAATATGATTTTCGATGGGAAAACAAAACATTGTACCGCAATGGTTCTCTTATTTATCCGGGAAAAAATCTCCCATCATTTATTTAAAATAATTATATCAAAAAATGAGTGTTTTTCCCGTAAAGAGTGCATTTGGACTAGGGGTGTAAACGAATTGAACACGTTCACGAACTTTTCGAGCAGGTTCGAATTCGAAAACTCGAACATGTTCGAATATTTTTCGAATCGAATTCGAGCTAAAATTATATTGTTCGATTGTTCGCGAACTTTAGCATTATATTTAAAAAATAAATAAAATATTATTAAGTGTATATATATATATATATAATATTATTAATTATATATATATATAATATATTATATATAATATAATTATATATATATATATAATATTATTCGAGTTCGAATCGAAAATAATAAAAATTCGAGTTTCGAATCGAGCTTCGAATATATTTATTTGAATTCGAGCTATTAGGGCTGTGAACGAATCGAATCAAATCAAATTTTATGTAATTTTGAGTATTCGAGCTATACTTACTACGGACCAATGGTGAATGTCCACGTGTCAGGAACAAAGAATGGCGCCGACGTGTCCCAAATCGCAAGCGGTTAAAACAGTGTAAGCTGTTTTTGATAATGTTGTGACACCATATCCACTGAAAACGTGCCACGTCCCTAATGGGTATCACCGAATGTATCTGAATCTTTGGAGTGAGTCCACTCCATTCTCCGCCCAATCCTCTGCCGCTAGAGGGCTGCCGTCCCTCGCCAGAACCGCCACTTCCAGAGTCGAGGCTTCAGGGAAGATCGTAAGAAATTACGTCAGAAATAACAGGAGGAGAAGGAAATAAAGCCAAATTCATTTCTAAACATCGTAAGAAATTACGTCAAAAATAAGAAAAGGAGAAGGAAAAAATTGTCGGCAAAATGAATTAAATACGTGTCGGGAAATTGAATTGAATGAATGATTGGTGGCAGGGACAATGTGTTGAGTTTTGTTGAAAATTAGATTACGCGTTTTTAACGCGTTTTCACACAAAAACAAGATACTCTATAAATAGAGCTCTCTCCCCTCGTTCTGAAATTATCTATTTTTCGATTTTTCTCTCATCTTATAATATTTGAGTGTTTAGTTCTATAATATTTGTGAGGTATTTTGTTCTCCTGTATTAAGAGAGTGTATGTTCTCTTTGGAAATACAGTGAGTGGTTGTACACTATAAAATATTATAGTGGAATTCTTTTTATCTTGTCCGCGGTTTTTAACTTAATAATTTTAGGGGTTTTCCACGTAAATCTCGGTGTCCAGTTTATTTTTTATTTTCATATTAATTATCTCAAATTGCAGCACGTGTGACTAACAAAAACCGGTCTCCACAACCAAACATAGATCCAGCCGCTCTTGCTAGAACATGAGCCTCTTGATTCACCATTTCTGTTGGTGATTGTTCTGTTTATTATAAAAATTTTATAATTAATAGATTGTTTAAAATTAAGTATTGAATTACACAATATGCTCTGTAAAAACGTCTGCTCATGCGGTTAATTGCAATTGAATTCCGACCAACACAAATGTAGCTTTATTGCATGTACGTATGAACAAGGAAAGCCACCATGAAGATATTTTATCTTGGAAGTTTTGGATAAAGCCCAATCGGTACGAAAATGGGCCTAACTTTTGTGCAACTAGAAACGGGCTTATAATTTTTTAGCCCAAATGTTTATTATGATCATTTAATTGGAGTAGCGGCCCGGCCTTGTTTATTGAGCTCTGATATGCATCCAATAGTGTTTTTCCGTAATTACGCATTTATCAGCACAAAACTTTGTAACCAATAACTGTGACGAATTTTAAATTCATCTCTATGTGAAGTAGGTTGCATTTGGATCGAATGATTTGAATCAACGTCTCAAATTCATTGCATCCATTTGGCTTTGAATCAATGATTTCAAATTTCTCATGTTGCTTATTCAAATTCAAATCTATTATCCGATCTCCAACCATGTCCTTTCATTTGAATCTTGATTAGGTTTCTTGTGAGACAATCTCACGAATCTTTATTTGTAAGATAAGTCAAACCTACCGATATTCACAATAAAAAGTAATATTCTTAGCATAAAAAGTAATATTTTTCATGGATGACTCAAATAAGAGATATATCTCACAAGATACGACACGTGAGACCGTCTCACACAAGCTTTTGCCTTGAATCTTTTGAGACAAAATTATTTACCTTAAATAAGTTATTGATTACAATAAATTTGACAATTTTATAAAATTTATCTAGTACTATTAAATTATTGTAAATTTTCCCAAGTGTCGTTTTAATTAGCACAACCGATTAGATCATATCAAGAACGAATAATATATATATATATATATATATATATAAGCGATAGAAATAGAAATTTTTTTTTTAAAATGGAGACAAGAAGAAGTCAAACGAAGATGTTGAATTTCATAAATAAAGCGAAGATGTTGATTAATTCTTTTTATTTATTTACGTATATTCAAAAAAGTGTAGCATACAGCTGGTAGAGCAAAAAAAATAATAGTTAGGTAACTTAGCATCGTTAAAATTGATGTGATTTTTTTAAGAATTAATGATGTCATTAACAGATAAAATGAGTGATTTTGAGGATAATTAGATGGTGAAAACGTAGTTTGTGGGTCAATAATTTTGTTAATCAAGTTTGGTCGTAGGTATCCTTCAAGAATGCCTTGAAGTGAAGTGGGGCATCACAGACCAAATCTTGGCTCCACAAACTAACCTAATTTTATTTTATTGTGACGTTATATAAAGACAATATAACATTAATTAAATATTTGTATTATATTTAATATATGCTTTAAAATTAGGAAACAACTTTTTTATATACTAATTTGATACCACATGGATGAACTCATCAAGATCAAACCCAAACTCCCGGCCCATCTCTAGGGCCCACAGGTGGAGGACCCAGGACAGACCCATATATTCTCCTATACATATCAAGTTTGAGCGTATGATTATTCATTCACTATGTTTTTTTCGGCACCCTTAGCTGCTCTCACTTATATCTTTGGTATCTGACTTGAGCATCGGAGGGGCTACGCCAAGGACACCTTTCTGGCCCCCTTCTAACTGTCTTATTCGTGATTTCAGGCTCGGGACAATTTCGAAACCTGCATCTGGACTAGTGACACTTGCTGGAATCGGACCCTAAATTTCCCGTGAGTATCATAATTTATCTCATTTTAGGTTTTAGCTCACTAATTCATCAAATAAACTAATTTTTAATATTTTGGCCTAATTGTTAATGAATTACGAATCAAGGACAGGAATTCAGTAAATTTGGGTAAGTTCGGAAAATCAACTCGCGAGCTAAATCTCATATCATATGTTATTAAGATCCTATTATTATTATTATTATTATTATTATTATTATTATTATTATTATTATTATATTTATTTATTTATGCTTCATTTTTTTTTTCTTATTGTTCAACGAGGTACTTACATACATGCAACTTGCAAGTGATAAAAAATGTAGTTTACAATAAAGGAAAATCAATTAAAAATTAACCCTTAAAATAAAAAAAATCCGAAATTCATTTTGTTATTTTTAAGCTGCTTTTTTATTATTTAATTTTTATGTCAGAAGTTACGAGTCCTTGCAAATCTGAGTGATGAGCTAATAAGGATTTAGTAGTTTAATTTCAAATATGTCCTCCCGTCATTCCAGATATGAAAGCATATGTTATATTTGATATGTCAAACATTGTTATGTAAAAATTATTAAGAAGTACATGTACTAAAAATCATATATGTAGGAAATAGATTAATAAATAACAGGCAAAACATTCCATTCATATATTTAATTTTAAAAAACGTCAATATATTGTTTTAATCTTTTAATGTGCTTGAGATACAAATCATTATCGATTCATTTTTATAAAAAAAAATAGAAGAATCGAATGTTTTGTCTATTATTTATTCTATTTTCTTCTTACATGATGTTTAGCGCATTTAATTTTTAATAATTTTTGCAAACGAGACTTATTTGAGTAAAGTGTAGCACGGTTTGGAACACCTCGGTCTAGATTAAATCTTATGCCACACTTAATGAATAAATCACAGACAAGACATTCGATAATCTATTTTGAATTAAAAAATAATCATTATTGTTTAAATCATTTAAAATGATTGGAATACAATTTTTGTCGATCTCTTTTTAAAAAAATAGATGAATCGAATGTTTTGTCTGTGATTTATTTTATTTTCTTCTTGCATGATATTTAATGCATTTACTTTTTTTTTTTTTATCTTAATTGCAAATCAGAATGGTTTGAACAAAGTATAACACGTTTTAGAGCACAAAGTGTAAGAGATGATTTCGTGTCGTCCCATGGTTTAGTTAAATGAAAGTGATAGTCAAATTAATTACAATTATTTATAAAAATATCACCGTAATCCTTTGTTAACGTCAAGTGTGTGGCCTTATTTGATAATTACAAAATTCCAAATTATTTTGACGTTTTAGCAAAAGGAGGGTTTGATATATATATGTATATATGTGTGTGTGTGTGTGTGTGTGTGAGAATATATATTACGAGATTATTTAATTACAAGATTCCCTTTAGATAATAGATACACACTTTGCTACCAACTAACCCGAGCAATTTGGAAGGAGACATATATTACGAGAGATAATTGTACCAATTTCTCTTGTGAAAAATATAAAAGAAATAAAATTAACCCTCTAAATTTTTTTTCTTGTGAAAAATATAAAAGAAATAAAATTAACCCTCTAAATTTTTTTTAAAAAAATTGATTTTTCGATCATATATATTTGATTCTTTACGATTTTGATTATCTATATTATAAAATTTCAGTTCTAATACTGAATTTTTGGCGATTTTAGTCATTTCTCATCAGGATTATTGATGAGATACAACATACATTAGTGTCACATGAATACTACATTGATATCACATCAACACTATATCGAGAAGCGACTAGAATTATAAAAAAATAAAGATAGCAAATATAGCAGACTAAAACTGAAATTTAATAATATAAATAATCAAAATATCAAATAGACAAATATAAAATACTAAAAAAACAATTTTCTCGAAAAATTAATAGGTTAATACATTCTTCATTTTTTTTAAAAAAAATCAGACACATTTCACTTATATTATAAAAACTCATTATATATTTATCCTATTTGATAGGAAGTTTTATACTTGATTTTTAAAAACACGATATCTAAAATGATATTAAATTATATATGGTGTATTTTTATTTTTTGATTTTGTACATGAGGTATATTATAATAGAAAAAATTCTTTTGATTTTGTATAACGTAAAAACTTATACATATTTTGATAAAACTATATACATGTGTGTGAAGTTTAAAAAATAATGTTTATATATGTATATAACACAAATATTTCGTTAACTTAATAAAATTTGGGGAGAAGTCAAAAAGTGGATGAAACAACCATGCAATGCCATTATCGACTTTAAAGTCATAGGCCTAAAATTTGAGAAAAAAGCCAATAAATCTCTGTACAGTTTAGTAAATCCTAATCTGTCCAGCATCGCCGCGATAATCGGACCAAAATAATCAAAAATTAAAATTTAGTATACTTAGAGTAAAATTGAACAAATTAGTGAAGTAATTAAAAACCAAAATGAGAACATATATATTTGACCTAAACTCAATTACATTCAATATCATAAATATTAGCGTACAAACCGTGGACACAAATATTTTATACTAATTCTTTGGATATTTAGAAACTCCCCCAACATCGCATTAATCACGAATACTGATTCCACAAGGAAGACAATTCCGCTTCAGATAAATAACTATCCGAACTTCCTTCCCCAAAGCTCGGAGACCCATTAAGGGCCGCTGGGATATTATCATTCACACTTTCTGTTTTCGTTAGATAACTCAAAACATCTTTAATCACGTTCTCATCGCAACAAGTATTATAAGTATCTGTGACGGTCCCATCCAACAATGGCCGATTGTGAATCAGGGGGTGCAAGACTGTTTGTCCCAAACTTGGTATCATCAGTTTGGGGGAAGATTCTTGATGGGTGACGAAGGGGAAGTCAGGGTTTGTATGGTTGTTTATATTGGAGAAGCAGGGCACTTGCTGGGGATAGGGATAGGTTTGGCTGAAGATGAAGTTGTTGCAGGGTTCCATCAATGGCGGCAGTGTGAGGGATGAAGAAGAAGAAGAAGAGAGCTTAGGTATTTGGTTGTGGGCATTAATGGCGTTTGAGTTTTCTTGTTTGTTTGGGGTTTCTGATCCGTTCTTGTAAAACATTCTGCATAGAACCCAGTCTTGCTCCTGTGTAAATGCATCAAACTACTATAAGTAAATACGAAAATGTATAATCGCTTAGCTCGTGAGAGATGAAAATATAAAATATAATTATTTTATAATTTCAATAATTATAAAATTTAAGTCAAATATTGTGAGAAAATACAAAATTAAAGTTGAATCTCATCATCTTCATAGCTAGTAAATTAAACTATAATAAATTAGATTTTAAAAAAAATTGATTATCTCTAAGTTTAGATACAATGTTAAACATTTAACATGTAAAGTTTGAGTTCTTAAAAATATGTAATATTCGATGCGTAACATGCAGATCATCATATATATGATATTTGTTGTTTTAACATAGGTAAGATCCTGAATATTTTCAGAGTAAAATATATGTATATATTTATATAGATAATTGATCTTACCCGCGTTTATTGCGGACATCTACGTGAGTATCACTGAGATAACGTCCATCTATTAGATATATAATTTCATCTGATCATCTAATAAATAGACGTAGTCTCATAAATGCTCACATAAACACACATTAAAAAATTTCCGTAAGATAAAAATTTTGTTTATAAATTATAAATAAACATATAGGAAAATTAAATAGTTGTCGCTTTCTAGATGTCAAATTTGTTTACTTTCGGGTGAGCATATACAATGGAAAAGCACAAAGGACAAACGACATTATTTCAAGCCAATATTAATTAAATAAGCAAATGGCCAAATAAACTTATTGTCGTGCTACATTATCTACAACTAAAAAGACAAGAATTTATATTAAAAAAACATAGATATTCTTAATAGTCTTTATTTTATGGGTAGATTCTTAATAGCTTTTATTCTAAATGAAAACAGCCTGTAACTTAATGACGTCCATAATATTGACAAGTTGAAGATATGATCAATTTTTAAAAAATAATCAACTTGTGTGGTGATATTGCAATCATAGTTAGTGAGATACTGATATTAATTAACTCGAATTTTGTGAGACGGATCTCTTATTTGAGTCATCCATGAAAAAATACTATTTTTCATGCTAAAAGTATTACTTTTATTGTGAATATTGGTAGGGTTGACTCGTCTCACAGATAAAGATTCGTAAGACAGTCTCACAAGAGACCTACTCATATATATTATATAGCCTTCGGTATCAGAAATGCCTTTTTATTTTTAACTCTAATTATTGTAAAAAATAGTCAAACGTGGGATAATACAATAATGTTTAATATCATCCTTCACATGGGCTTATAAAAGAATGAATTAACACATAAGTTTTACCTTGATCGAATGAGCTTGTTTCGGGCCGGGGCAGTGACCGGTGACTCCTTCGAGGCGAAACTCATGCATGACCCACTCGGTTTTCCTTCCTTTGGGGGCGCGGCCCTGGTAGAACACAAGAGTTTTCCGCATGCCGACTTGGGTCCCCTTGCGAATCACAGGCCGGTCTTTTCCCGTGGCCTTCCAGTATCCCGAAGCTGTAGCCCGATTTGTTCTTAGCCCGGTGGCATATTTCCTGTCACGTTGGCTGTAGAAATACCATTCCTTGCCACCCACACATGCAGTGTCTTTTTTCACCGGAAACAAAAGAATTATTAAAGTCAGTTCTATATTGCTAAATGAACAATAAGATTTCTAATTAAGTGAATAACCCTACGTTAAATGGGATAATTTATCCCAAATCCACAGTCGAAATATCATGTAAATAGTTCTTTATGTTCGGGTTTATTTGATTCATCATCTTCTAATTCATGATATCCCGAGAAAAAAAAAAAAGAATACAAATCGAATAATACAGAATATTATTTACACCAGATGATGAGGACTTGTTGAAAGCAAACATGTGGCTAAGCATATATGTGGGCACTCCTTACAAATTAAGCCCATATTGATAGCTGAGTATCATGAGAGCCACCAATAATTATGTATGGACAATTAAAGTGTCAAAACAACAACTTTATCGAAGAATCGAGTATTTATCACTTTACAAAAAAGTCATTGTTTACGATAATAATGCAACTCGATCCAATCTTTTAAACGATACAACTCAAATATTCAATGCCAATATCAAACCATATTCTCTAGTGATCAACAAACTATTGATAGAGATGTGTATCTGTATTGTGGAGATGCATGGAAATTCCAAAACGAGACATGAATTAATTATGTTCACTGCTGAATATGATGAAAGTTAATAAGAGTTTGTTGTCATAAACAGACAAATAAACAGAGAAATCACTATTCTCATGGGAAAATCGAGAAGGCCTTGATGCTGATAATGCATGAAAAATTGTAGATATTATCGATCTGAAATTTATTGAACTTAACCAGTATAGACTAGTACGACTGAAAATTTAGACAATTACAATCGTGAAATCTAATTTTTTTTTTCCACCCAATTGTTATGATCTAGAACCATGTCTCCATCGATCCTTTGGTCAAGACAAGGTGTCGATTTCTTCAAAAAGGTTGGTGGATGAGAAATCTTTAGGTTTAGTTTCCACTTATCCTACTTTTAGTTAATGAACGTCAAATTAACACACTAAAAAGTCTAAATGCATGAACTAATTTTGTTCACACACATATAAATTAAAGATGTATCTATATTTCAAGATATATATATATATATATATATATATAAGGATTAAATGAGAGAATAGCAGTAAACTACCTGGAATATCCCAAGGTTCACACTTGTTAAGGTCAATCTGGATCAACAAAGGAGCGTGTTGGGTGCATCCTATCACCCAGTTCATCAAGTAATTGCATATAAGTTCTTCATCTTTCGGATGGAACCGAAAACCAGGGGGTAACTTCGCCTCCACCGTGCTCAAACCGATCATTTTCAGGCCACCGTCGTGCAGCGGAGATGGTGGTGGTGGGTATGTGTGTCGTTTGGGGTGTGTGTGTGTGAGAGAGAAGATTATTGTTTGATTATGCCTATGAAGAAGGCCAATAGGAACTCCTCTGTATAAAATATATACACGTAAAGAAATTATGTACCAGTGGCCTGTGGGGTAGGATTATTTTTATTATTTTTTATTTTAATTTTTATTTTTTGGGATAAATTATTTAAACAAGTGTGATATCGTTTGATATAAAAGATAAGATCAAAAATTATTACATCATTCACGTTAGTATTCTCAAAATTTTACAATAATTAAAGTAAAAAAAAAAAAAGTCGGTATCATCTTTATTTTTCGATTTACCATCTCATTCCACGGTCCGTGGGGATCTTGAAATAGAATAGTTGCTTGCTGATTGGGATAGTGGACAAGTGTGTTAAATTTTTTATAATATATTGTGACGAATGAATACAAGGATATGGTCAAAATTAGGCAATGTAATTTGCATTTTTTGATCAAACGATTCAATCCATTATTCTTGCCCGTAGTTATGAAGATGGTAGTTACATGTTTGATACCCAGGGATGAACACATCCAAATTGAGCACATCTAAATTGAGCTCACACCGGATCATGGGCCTCGGTCCATCTTTAGTCACACTATATCCTTAGTCTCTGACTTGAGCGTCGGAGGGGCTACGCCGGGACACCCTCCTGGCCTCCTTCTAACGGTCTTCTTCTTGATTTTAGGCTCAGAGCAAATTCGAAGCTTGCGTCTGAACTAGTGTCATTTGCTGGGATCAGATCCTAAATTTTCAGTGAGTATCAATATTGAGGAAATTTTTGGGTGATGTGCAGATGGAGTTTACACCAGATTTAGTCTCCAAACTTCTGTGACATTCTGTGACATAATACATTGGAAGGCGACATTTTGGAGGATTGATTTTGTCGCATACTGAAAATTTCAAATTCGTAAGTCACCATAAAGCATTGAATTTGACCAATATTTGTGAAGTTTTATCAATCAATTACGATCATTTCTGACTGCACGGTGATTTGCATGACAGGTAACGAACTTTAACACCAAAAAATCTCAGTCCACGGTATATCTGAAGATAAGATCATAAGAGCTAAAACTCGGTCTCACCAACCATTCTTTCTAAGACTAAATTTGTGAAATAAAAGTGATTAAAATATAAAACTTGAGAGTAGTTAAGGTAGCTCATTGGCCGACGTTTACTTAATTAGCTAGCTAGAGGAGGATGTAGCCGCTATGCACATAATTTATGGCTGCATTCAACCTCTCTTATATTTAATGTATTTGACAATTAAGATACAAAACCAGATCAATCCCGGGAACAATGGATTAATTGTACAAAATGATTCGTGTTTGGGAAAGAGAAACGATCGATTGTTTAGGGTATGGTATTAAGAGAGAACAATTTTCTCGAGTGAGAATCAAGCGGTACTTATCGAGAAGAAGCTAGAGAGACAATTCATGCATCGATTTCTTTTTTAAATACAAAATCTTCAGGAGTAGGTCTCTTGTGAGACGGTCTCACTAATAAAAAATAATACTCTTGGCATAAAAAGTAATAATTTTTCATGGATAACCCAAATAAGAAATTCGTCTCACAAAATACGATTCGTGAGACCATCTCACACAAGTTTTTGTCAATTTTTAGAAGTACAAGAAAAACGAATATTCCCCCTATGTTTAAAAAAATTATTTCAGAAAGCACAAGTTTAGACACCCACGCGTCGTTTAACCAAACAAATGACGTAAGAGTAGTTTCGACTATGGCCTACGCACAAATGATGAAAACGAAAGACTCGTAACGTTTTTACAGGCTAACCTATCTATTTCAGGAATTTCTGCTAAAAAAGCATAATGGCTACTTAATTTTTGTCCAAATACTTTGAATTGTGCAGCCACCCCGCCTTTATAGTGATAGCAACCTCCAGGTTATCTTGTTCCAAACAGTCGAATTATTATCTTGACAACTAAGAATTTGCATATTCCCCCAAAGACCAAATCACTGTGCGCAAAACGACAGGTTTTTTTTTTCAAACATGAACACGGGACAACTTCCACGACCTGCCAATTGTCACGCCAAAACACACAAATATACCTGCCAATTGTCACGCCAAAACACACAAATATACCTGCCAATTGTCACGCCAAAACACACGAATACATAAATGACTCGTGGCAGCAAAGAGAAAGACAGCCCTCATCTTCAACTGATACCTTTGTGAAAGTTCCATATTAAATCAGAAAGAGTGACTAAAATTTGAAAAAAGAATCCAAATTTCCAGATTAACCAGACACCTAAAGTTTCATGCTTGCATCACAATATAGCTAATACTTTTTTTAGCACCAAGGAGATATATATATATATATATATATATATAATCCGAAAGAAAGAAGATTTGTTCAAAGTTCATCTGGCTCAAGGAAGCTCAGAATTAAAGGGCTCGGTCTAATGATGTTAAATAAAAGGGAATGGTTATTAGCAATACAGGGCGGCATTTGTCTTTCATCCAAAGTGAAAAAGAATTGTATGAGGTGAACACATACCATAGGTGAAGTAAAAAAGATGGGTTTCAAGGAAAGCAACTGCACAGGATTGAAATTTATCAGATTTTTCTAACTCATTTTAGAAACTAAACAAATTACAAAAATGGGTAAAGATTGTTGGGTTAACAAAATGATTACCTAACAAACGAAACCGTCTCTATCCTACCAGCTTTGAAATTGGGGTGTAAATACTGAAATAGTAAGTCATTTAGATTAAAAAAAAAGTCCTTAATAACGTTATTTGATAAATCCTCAAGTCAGCAATAAGATGAATACTTGTACTGGTAAACTACGTTTTCTTCCCTTCAACAGCACTCACAACATACCTAAGCAACCCACACACATAAAAATGAGAAAAAACTTAAGAAACTACTTGCAAAACTTACATATCATCATGAACAAAAAGAGGCAAACAACTGAACAAGAAGGCTCCCAAGCTACTTGCTTTGAGGCATTTAGTTCAAAAAAAATTCTGGATTAAAATTCAAATACATAATATCACCTTTGTGTTGATATATGTGCGAAGACTAATTATTTATTTAAAGATATTTTAGGTATTTTGCATATATTATTGCTGTCTCGGTATTATTTATATCTATTGGTAGCCGTCATCATATTCATATTAGTATTCACATACTGAGCGAAAGACAGTGACAAGAAAAGAATTCTGAGTATGAACATGTTATTGTAAAAATTTTCTTTGTTATTTTGGTTTCATTACAGTGGAAATTTGCAGCGATGACAAGTAAACATAGCTCTCACCGTTAAAGAATGTGGCTAATAACTTTGCAAATGAGAAATCGACTTCGGGTCTAATTAAGGTTTTGTTATATATGTACGAGAAACTTCCGCAAATAATAAGGTATTTCTCATTAAAGAAAAACTAACATAGAAATCAATGATAGGAGGATGGTATTCAGAAACGTTATCCAAGTATTACCGATTCTTCATTCTTCGCGATATCAATAGAAAAGCAATAAATAGTTAAACATTTCAGCTATGAAGGACAGAAAAATCCATATTTCTATCTGTTCACTGCAAATTATGTCTCAATCTCTCTCTCCATAGAAAAAGCATGCATACAAATTCAATGCACAATACCTTGATAAAATATGTCATTGTCCCAACTCCCAATCTCTCTCCTTAGAAATAGCATGCGAACAATTCAGTGCATAATACGCTGATAAAGTATGCCACCACCTGATCCTCAAACAAGGAAAAGAAAATTTGTAAATAAACTCTTTTTGTCAATCAAATCTTACAAAGAGCATCCAACAACTCTACTCAGCACCAATTATCCTTCTTCGTGTGCATGTTAAGCAACTGATTGTTGTACAGACAAAGGAACAAAGTGATTGCCGTTCATGACAACTTGTTATAGAAGTGGTTTCACAGTTTTTTCGCGATCAAAGCTACATTTCTAGGAGATAAAACAGGATTAAATATAGGCAGCATAACTGCTTCAAGCAAGTCGCCATGCTCCTGGAGGAATAATAATCTATCAAGCAGCAGAACAGTTTCCAAAACAGGTCCCAGAGCAGCCCGAAGAGTCCAGTAAGGCCCAATAAGTGCCTGCACGGTAAATAGTTCGTAGCAGATTATGAAAATCTTCATGTTATCCGCATCTCAGGCATAGACATTTAAAAAAAAAATCAAACATTTAAACTTGTGTAAGCCAAAACTCAAAGAAAATTCTATGCATGGGTGTGGGATGGCTGGTTTCAGACACAGACGCATAACATACTGACATATCCCATATCCATTTATCAACATATTACCGGAAAAAAATGGCAAGTTTGCTTTGCAATAACCTCAAGAGATTATCCAATCTTTTGGAAAAAGACACTAGTCTACGTCATTTAAAACATGAAAGGCAATTTACAAGGAACGTAGGATTCCTAGCACTCAACTCCAAAACTGGGATGAACCACAAAATACTGCTCCATACACAAATGCATTTCACCAAACATAGGATTACATAAAAATTAAACTCCAACCTCACAGAGAAGCAAAGAAAGCTAACATGAAAAACCAAGAAACTGTTTACATGAACTCACTTTCTGACCACCACATTAACAAACTCGATGTGGTAATTTTTCATGTCTAGAAAAAATACACGAACATTAACATCCATCAAGGAGAGATGAGATCAAGAAAAATTAATAAAGCAGAATCAAATAACAAATTGGTTTACCTGGATAGTTGTTACAACCACAAAATTATGCTAATATATCAACAATAATCAACTAAAATAAAGAAGAACATAAGCTCCCAGAGGTAGACCTCTGTACAAGAGAGTTCAACTCCCCCCCAGTACATGCTAGTCTCCAAAACTTGAACAATTAATGGAATGAATAACAACTCCCCTTCCTCACATTCTTATCTGCTTCCACTTTCTAGAGGCTTCTAAGGCCTATTTACTCTTGGGCCTATTTGGATCTAGGCCCAATAATAATTAGGTCCATAACGATCTGTAAAACAGGTGGAATGTGAAAATAGAGAGAATAAACTCACAGAAAATTGTTCAGCTTCCTTCCACAAGTCAGAAAAGGCAATATCATAAAAATCGCTATGACCAAGCCGACTAAGTCCAGATTGGCAAAACTTCACAAACATTGAACATCTATCAACAGTGTCAGTTTCTTCATTAGCATAATTCAGGTATGAAGAACCTTCACCAACTAAGGCATCAGTAGCTCCGATTGAACCTGCAAACGAACCATCATTTAATTATCTTAAGAAGAATGGTGCATACATGAATGTCATCTAGAACCAACAAAGTTTTGAACAGACATTTATGTTTTTGCCTTTTTTTTCTCTTAAAGCACTTCAAATTTGGAGCTATAGAATGACCACATGACACTTCCTAATATTGACAAGAGATATAAAATGTTTGGAAGACGTTATGTCCTGTCAGTAAAAGAAATAGAGAATCACAACGTTTTCTTCTTTCAGTCCTAAGAGAGATTCAAAAATACCAGCATCGCTCTCTAAGATCCTGCGATGATGTTGGCGGCGCAAAGCTTTCCCTTGACGCCCTATTGCAGGGCTTTGGATAATAATTTCTGGGTAGTATCGTAAAAGTACCTTCAAAGTTCAACAAGGTGTGAGTCTTTCCAAAACTAACTACTTTTGGTAGAAAAAGAATGACAGTCACAAAGAAAAAATCATTGGTTGTCTGAAGACATTACAGAAGTAGATAGATACTTATTTCACTAATTTACTAGGGCTGCGGCAAAGCAACTAGGTCCCGTGTCAAATACCATCTGAAAGGCAGCACGAAAAGCATGAAGCTCAAAATTATGAAGGCAGGCAGTTTCTCCCAGGCTTTTCCATCTATCTGCACTCTGTTTATTTCAAGGCAATGTGTCAGCAAAAAATTTGCATGGAAACCTAGAAGTTGACACTAATCAAAACGCAAAGAACAGAATTTAATCACATGATTTCATAAGAGAAAGGTAGCATAATCAGCACAAACATGATATTGAATATCAAAGTCGCAAGAAAAGTGAGTGAACAACACTGCACAATACCAAATGATCTAGCACCGTAGAACAATAAATCAATGCACAGCCATCAGAAAACCATATAAATAAATTGAGATACAGTTGTATTACAGATTTTTAGCTGAAACAATAAATGCAGAATGCAAAAGTAGAGGTTTTGAAAGTACTCATCCAAACATCAAGCAAATATCTACACAGAATCAACGAAGGCAAAAGGAAAATTGCACACAAACCTGGCAAGCAAGGTCACGGGCACTTTTCCCAAGAAGCAAACCTGCAGAATTAGCACCCTTACTCATTGGAAAACCACTTTGAAAATCAGCCTCGTGGATCCCTTTTTCAGATAACAAGTTATAACAGCAACCAATGCTAACCACTGATTTGACCTCTTTGCATTCGATGAAAGTCCTAAGTAAAAGATGGTCAGTAATTACATCCAGCAGACATAAAGCAAGACATATTGATTACTGCAAGCTACGGAACACAATAAAGAAAATATAACAGTGTGTTCAAATAGCACGAAGGAAATATTATCATGGCTCAACACAACACCATAGAAACTAAGATTCCTGACAAATGCACAACTTGTAAAATTTAATTAAAAAGGGAAGAAATTAACGATTGGGGTCTATATTTTATATTGACGGTGAACGCATGCTTCAGTCATTTCTACATGGTTTACAATTCATTACATATCTGACAAGTTAGGGATTCCTTGTGAAAGCATGTGGAAAATTCTAGCATATGATATTTTATGACAAAACCAATAGAGACATTAGAATAATACAGGCTCCATAAAGACAGTGTAATGTGTATTAACACCGTAATTTTAATTGAGGTATTGGCATTGAGACCTCCCACTATCTAACGAATTTAAATTTGATATTTGCATGCAACTATTTACCATATAAAGTGATGAGTACCTAAGCATTGTCACTGAAAGGTCTCCACAAGCATGGAGTCCAGCCAGAATCAACGAAGATTTCTCACTGGTGTATGAAAGAGAGACAATTTCGCTGCCAACTCTTCCTTCCCGAGATTTTTCTTCAATACTTTTGTTCAATCTATTAGACTTTTCAGAATCATTTGCTTTTAATAAGCTGCTGATATTTTTCAACATGTCTGGAGACAGTACTTGGCATGTGACTGTTTTTGGCATGGTCAAACCTCTTTGCACTGGACTAACAGAAGAATTAACAATATATTAACTTAAATGCAAGATAACACTTCAAATGATTACGAAGGATTTGAACTAGTAAATACAATACATTCATTAAAAAAAAGATTGGCTAGAGCATAGAATTCAGATGCATAACAAAACAGCAAAAACTCTAATCCATCATAATAATGGGGAATTATTCACAGAAGGAAACAACCATTTTTAGCCACTGACATAGGAGAAGCAAACACATTACTAAATATACATTATGCAGTTATGCTCATCAATGCAAATTTATAACAAACCCAAACATTAAACTTGTACACATGATTCTGGAGACAAAAGGTGAGAGTGAAACTGAAATTGGCAATGGGATGTACGTCAGAAAAGAGGATTAAGTGAGATGCCAAAGAGAGACCACGTTGAGGGTTCTCAAGTTATAAAAGTGTACATATGTCAAAATGATGAAATGCCATAATAGTGAAATTACAAATCAAACTAGGAGAACGCATCCATACCAACCATTATTTGGTTGGATTCTGGAATAAAGTTTCAGCGTGACAAAAATCTTCTCCACAAGAGAACATAAACTCTTTGTTTTTTTTAACATGACAAACAATTCTAATCAAAGAACTGGTAAATATAAATCAGATTCTAAAATGAATATCATATGTACAAGAAACAAATTCAATGAAAGAAGGTGCATCCCCAAAACATACTCACTGTCATAGACGTGTGCACAAAAACATAACCAATGAAACACTCAGATACATACATATGCACATCATGATACAAACACTTGCACATCTATACTGGAAGGAAGAATGGTGAGAGAGCAGCGGTCCTCATATATTAGTGCGATGCACAATCACAATTTTTTTCCAGATCAAAGATCTTTAAATCTCAAGCCAAATCATGGAATAAATATCATCCCATTACCCAACTTGAATCTCATGGTAACGTTACCCAAGTATGTAACACAGATCAGATTTTCACCACTAGTCTAAAGACAGAAAAATGATTGAACAGGAAGCTACTAGGTGACTGGTAGATGAGTTTATGAAGGTGGTTACAATTGACAAATGACAATTTATGCAATGAGAAAAGCAATAGGAAAACATATTAGTGAAATAATAAATGAGTTAACCAATTGAGCGTCAGTGTGCATATCGAGATATACAAAAATTCTTAAAAAATTAAAGATTTCAGTCCCATTTCAAGATTTATGCATCTTAGCTGCATATTTTTTCTTGATATGAGCCATAAAGTGTTTTGTGTATTTCAACATACCATAAAAATGATCATAATGTTTTTGGTTTCATACCAAAATTTCCGCATCTTAGCTGCATAATATTTCTTGATACGCTTGGCACGTGCATCAGTAATGCTTCCATGATGGGAGGAAGCATCAATGGCAATTACAGAAAGCTCATTTTCGAAACAAAGAACTTGAGAAAGATACCCCTGAAAAATCAAATTTGATGAAGTCATAAAGTCCAAAAAGGATCTAATTTAATATCATACATGAGATCCAAGAAAGCTTGTATATACTATCCGATCATTTACCACATAATAACACTTTGCAACAAATCCATCACTGCGCACAGTAATTTTGATTCGCGCAGTCTGCAAAAACTACTATTGTTTTGTACAGGGTAGAATTATCAAAAGCAACATAAAGCAATTAAAATCATACCTGACCAGATCCAACGTCCACAACTGTGTCGGCTCCAACACTATTAGCAATCAAGCCAATAACAGAAGCTAGGGATTCTATCTGGATCAACAAGTATAAAAGATAGCAGAATTAGCATTCCTGCCTAGATACTAAACAAAGGTCAGAGTCCAGAAATGACATTGAACTCCAAAGTTAATCGGTATAACATAAAAGTTATTTGATGCGGACGATCAATAAACTTCCACATGATGAAATTGTGTTCTAAAGATGGCCAACTGTACAACAAAATTAGTATTACATCTATCAAAACTAATATAAACCTCACTAGCATATTGCCATCCATCAAGGATCAACAAGATTACCAGGACCATCCATTAGCAGCATCGTTCATCTATCAGTAATGAGACTACTAGCCTACCACCCATAAAACAAACCTCCGGGTCTTTATCTATACAAATAGCTCATATTGCATTGCATATAAAGATCATGGCAGATCTAGAAATGAAATCCAAACAGATGGAGAACAAACAAAAAAAGATAGGATGCAGCATACTTCATGCTTTTTCTTTCGATTCATGCCTTGAGATATGACCTCATTTAGTGATGCCACATTCAGACCTGGGAAAGCCTGCAAAAACAAGTGATAGATAAATCAAAATCGACCTGATTTTTGAATGAAGTTGAAAGTGATATCCAGCTATAGGTTATGTGGAAAGATGTATATTAATTTGAATTTTATAGTGTGATTCGTAGCAGATTGTGATCTTTTTTATTTCGTTAGGATATCCCATAAGTCATGAGATTTGACAGATTTGATAGACTCCTTTCCTTCTAGGACTTTTTTTAAGATTTCTATATAACCATGTGAATTGTATCTTTTCTTAATAATATAAAAAATATATAAAAATTTTATTCTACACATAGTATCAAAGCCTTCGATTTTTGTGCCAGTAATTATATAGGCTTCGTTCTTCCTTTTTACCTTATCCTATTCAGCGTAGAAATCCCGATCATCCGCTACTAAGATGTCGGAAAAAGCCCTCAATCTGAAGAGAAAATCCATGCCTCAAAGCCTGGAGAATTACAAAACATCCAGACATACAAGTTGGATGGAAGAATTATCCTAAATGGTCACAACTTGTTCGAATAATACTGAATGGAAGACGAAATATCAGTCGTATCACGGGTCCAAGACCAAGTTCAAAGGATCCTAGTTTTGAAGCATGACGACAGAAATCAGCGACACATGCATGTTCTTGCCTACTGCCAAAGATATTTCGGACGCAATTCAACAAACTTATAAAAAACCTAAAGATATGGCTCAAGTCCATGAAGTCAAGGTGAAAAAATTGGCTGCAAAACAAAGGAATAAAATTGTCACCGAGTATGCCAATCAATTGAAAGCCTTATGGCAAGAACTCGATCATTATATAGTGATTCAAACCAAGTGCTCTGACGATGCTGCTGTTCTCAAAGATTTTATGAACGAGATAGAGCTTATGACTTTCTGGTTGGGCTGAATCCTGAATTTGATCAAGTAAGAATTCAGATTCTTGGGAACCAGGATATACCGTGCTTCAATGAAGTGGTGGAGCTGAGCAGAGGAGAAGAAAGTAAACACTAATGCTTGAACGTCAGCACTCAGATGGCTCCACTATGGTGGTTCACGATGGTCTCAAATCAACAAGAAACACAGCCCGAGCACCAGGCAGTGGGAGCGGAAAATTTAGCGATTCAAGGCACAAAGTCAAAATCAAAAGAGCAAGCTATGAAGCCCTCAATGTAGAAGAGATAATCGTAATCTCGAAAATTGTTGGAGAATTCATGGCAAACCTCCCAATCGTGAATGGTCATGCTCATATTGGGCAGCAACACGAGATGAATATCCTCCAAAAGAATTAGGTGTTCTCAATCCCGAAGAGATCAAAAAGTGAGACCACTCATTGGCAGCTATGAAAAACCTTCTGGTGGCCTGTTCATTGGTATTTTCATGTGAGTTTCCATTCTCAATTGGCTTAAATCAATGTCTCAGGTACAGCCTTTACCAACCCCTGGATCATGGATTCAGCAGTCACTGACAATATAACCAACTCACCATGTGTTTTCTACATATTCCCCATGTCCAAGTAGCAGGAAAATAGCTATTGCCAATCACCGTGGCAGGTCAAGGAAATGTTACAATTAATCCATCTTTAACCTTAGAAAATGTCCTTCATGTTCCTAGCTTGACCACAAACCTTGTCTCAATCCAAAAACTTACTCGGGATTTACAATGTATTGTGGTATTTCCTCATGATTATTGTTTGTTTTGGGAGAAGGATTCGGGAAGGATGATTGGACATGCTAGAGAACGGGATGGACTACTACCTTGAAACAACGAGCCAATCTAGCATTGTTAAACACCCACTCCCTCATTCACTTGTTTCAGAATTTGTTTTAGCTAACAAGGACAAAGTTTGGCTTCATCATCGTAGACTTAGACATCCATCATTTAGGATTCTTAAGTTTTTGTTCACCTTATAAATCGTTTACCGACCCAAGTCTTGGCGCTCAAAAGTCCAATGAAAATACTCTCAACCTTTTATCCAGATCTTCGCATCACAAATAATCTTGTTCCATGATATTTCAGAAGTGTGTCATTTGTCCACATCCATGGACAAAACAAGAGGAAATTGGACCCAAGAGCATTGAAATATGTTTTTGTGTGATATTCTTCAACTCAAAAAGGGTATAAGTGTTACCACCCCCCGTCAAAGAAATTTTATGTCCTTTAGATATTACTTCAATGAAGAAGAGTCTTACTTTACCATACCTTATCTTCAGGGGGAGAATTCAGCACTTGAAGATGAGGACAGGGAACTCTTACTTTAGTTATCACCTCTTCCTTCCACTAGATCATCCCTTGTACCTGAACCAGCCACTGCATTGCCTAATTCCAGCTTACCAGATTCTGAAAAATCAGCTTCTATGTCTGAACCAACAGTGCTTGAAAAGTCTAATCTTGAGAATGATGAGTTTGGTAAAGGTAAAGCGTATTCAAGGAAGAAGATGGCTGCTCCTGGATCTTTACACTGTCCAGCATCCAACCTAGATCCATCACATGAGGTAACAACTTTTGACTCTTCATTGCAGGCTGAAACTGAAAAAGAAACTCATGATCAGGATCTTCCCATCGCTGTTAGAACCACTTTCTAATTTTCTATGCTTTAAGCAACTTTCACCTTCCCGTAGAGCCTTCCTTGTTAACCTAAATACCATTAATATTCCCAAAAGTGTATCTGAGGCTTTATCCAAAAAAGAATGGAAACAAGCTATGAATGAGGAACTTAAGGCGTTAGAGATGAATAAAACATGGAAGAGTATAGAGCTGATGGATCATTGGAAAGGTATAAGGCACAACTTGTGGCCAAAGGCTATACTCAAACTCATGGCATCTATTAATTAGAACATTTTGCTCCAGTTGCAAAGATGAATATTGTTACAATAATATTGTCACTAGCAGCTACTTATGGGTGAGAATTACAACAATATGGATGTTCCACCAGGTTATTCAAATTACTTGGCTGCTGAAACAGTGTGAGCTTAAAAAAGCTTTGTATGGACGCAAGCAATCACCACGAGCTTGGTTTAGTAGATTTGCGAGAGTTATGCTTGCTATTGGGTATAATCAAAGCCAAGAAGATCATACATTGTTTATTAAAATCTCATCTACTAGAAAAATCACAGCCCCCTTGGTATATGCTGATGATATTATTGTAATACGAGAGGTCATAGGGGTGGGCGCGGGTCGGGTTTTCGGGTTCGGGTACCCGACACCAAACCGAACATGTCGGGTACCCGAAATTTTCGGGTACTTTCGGGTATTTTCGGGTACCCGAAAAAAAAAACATTTTTTTAATTTTTTTTTGTAAAAATATATATATTTTTCACATTTTACAAAAAATCATATCATTATATCGAGTTATGGCTAGTCATTATATCATATTATGGCTAGTAAATTAAAAAAACACATGTATTTTTCACATTTAACAAAAAATCATGTCATTATATCATTTTATGATTAGTCATTTGTCATTTTATAGAGTTATGACTAGCCACAAAAAATACATATATATTTTAATTGAATAAATGGATAGGCCCATAAAAAAAGTAAAAAAAAAAAACTTTCGGGTATCGGTAAAATTACCCGAACCCGATAATATCGGGTACCCGACAAACCCGATTTTTATAAAAAATACCCGACCCGATCGGGTTTTACCTGATCGGGTCGGATCGGGTACCCGATATCCGAGAATAAATGTCCACCCCTACGAGAGGATGATAAAGAGAATGAAGCATTAAGGTTGCGCAATTGGCGAAAGAATTTGAATTTAAATCATTGGGACAGCTGAAATATTTCCTTGGCATCGAAGTGGCTCACTCGAGATGGGGTATTTTCATCTCCCAACAGAAGTATGTAACAGATCTTCTCAAAGAAACAGGCCAGAGAACATGCAAACTAGCTAGCACTCCTATTGACCCAAATATCAAGTTAGGAAACACAGAAGAAGATGCTGCAACAGATAAGGGAATGTATCAATGGGAGATTCATTTATTTACATCATACACGACCGGACATAACTTATGTAATGGGTATAATTAGCTATAATTGCCAGTTCATGCAATACCCCAAAGAAGTTCATTTTCAAGCGGCCTATAGGGTATTGCAATACCTAAAAAAAACACCAAGAAATGGTATAATGTTTAAACAAAGTGAAAAATTGTTGCTTGAAGCCTACACAAATGCTGATTATGTCAGATCTATTATTGAAAGAAGATCAACCCCAGGGTATTGCACCTTTCTTAGTGAAAATCTAGTGATATGGATAAGTAAAAAACAAAGTTTGGTAGCACGATCTAATGTAGAGGCTGAATTTCGAGCAATGGCAGACGGAGTGTGTGAACTACTATGGAATATGGATAAAGAATGTCTTAGATGATTTGAAGATTATGTAGGATGGCCCAATGAGACTTTATTGTGATAATAAATCTCCAATCATCATAGCTCACAATCCAGTTCATGTTCAACATGGTCGAACAAAGCATATCGAGATTGATAGAAGCTTCATCAAAGAAAAACTAGAAAGTGGGTTGATTTGTACACCATATATGTCTACCACGACCAGCTGGCAGATGTGTTTGCTAAAGGATTGAGCAGTTAAGGCTTCCAAAACATTGTCACCAGCTTGAGGGGAGTGTGGAAAGATATATATATATTAATTTTTATTTTATTGTGTGATATACATCAGCAAATCAGGAAGATTGTGATCTTTTTATTTTGTTAGGATATCTCATAAGTAATGGGATTTGGCAGATTTGATAAACTATTTCCCTTCTATGACTTTACTAAGATTTCTATATAACCATGTCGTTGTATACTTTTTGAATAATAGAAAATAAATATAAAATTTCTATTATGCGTAAGTACAAAGGGAATTTGAACGTAGAAGAATGGTCAAAAAATTCTTGAACTGCTTCACTATAACTTACTGTCATCTGCAGTGTGAGATTATAAAGTTATTCTATATAGTTAGAATGTTAGATATGACTTCATAAAAACTGAAAGGACAAAATGGACTTACCAACAACATATCAGAAGACATCAGAGTTAAAATAAATATTAACATGCAGAACGGAGTAAACCAAAACATACCTCCTGTAGATCAGCTTGTTCACGAGGAAAAGAAAGCCCTTTTAGAGTGCAAACAAATCCTTTAAGTGAGGCAGGCCAATTAATCTAGCATCAGCAACAAAAAAATTTGAGAGAAAATTATGTGGACATGATTCTCATGATGCTTAATGATTTCATTTGCATATCTCCAACAATTAGGCTAGATACAGGGATTGTAAAATTTAAAAAAGAGACGAGAGCAGTGACAAGAAAAATAAATGAAGATTTCACCAAAGCAAAACCTAAAGGAATTGTTCAATCAACCCCACCCCATCCAAGCACCACAACTACTAAAATTATGAAGTGGTCTGCAAATCTTGTACGTTAATAAAAATAAACTCGAGCCCAACAAATTTTGAAGCCCGATTAGCAAAGCTCGTGACTATTTAACGATAGAAAAAATCATGCATTCATGTAAGTTGTAACGGTGTGCAACAACTTTTCATCTCCCTCAACTTCTATCTGCCATTCTGCGTGCAGCGCCCAAAAGACCAAAACTACAGTTTTGATTAAAATCGTATATTTGCGCAACCTTTGTGGAACGGACCTAAAGGTGACGATTGTGTGGTGATGTTCGATCAAGTTCGGTCGCATCCAAAATGGGTACAATAATGTTAAAGAATTATAAATTCGATTCATAACTATGGAGCAACAAAACATAAAAAGTACACCTGATATACTAGATAGAAAACCATAGCTAAAATTGTCATACACCTCACTTCACCCCATTCAAAATCGAAAAGCACACGACTTTAACCTCAAAATGAAAACATGGATATCAAGAAAGTACCTGCACCACACCAGAAGGAATTTGAACGAGATGTTCCACAGGCTCTCTCCGCAGACAATCCATCCACTCTTTGTCGACAGCCTCCCACAGTCTGTCCTATTAGAATTCAGTCGAACACCAACAAGTCATTGCATTACACACACGCAATCCAATTTCTAATATTTACATTGGAACTGAAAGAATAATTACAGTGAAGAAATTGACAACATGAGCATCCATGAAGAATCTGTAGGGTTCTAGGAAATCTTTGATGGCAACAATCCATTCTAAAGTTTCTCTTGCTGTCTTGCACGAGTAGCCGCCGCCGGTCATGGCGGCTGAGCTCTCAAAACTGCTGTACTCCCACCCTCCAATCTCTACGATCGGTTCAGTGATGACATTGCTAGTTAAGTCCAGAAGGAAAACACCCTTATTGGACCTTATTTTGGGTTGGGCCCATTAACCCTGTAAAGACATTTGATATATGCAACTGAACATGTCATATCATACCATTTTAAATATGATGATGTTTACCACACTCTTTTTGTGGGCTTGCAACTTAAGTCTCGATTCGACCGTTCATTATAATTGTATCAGATTTTACGGTGAGTGAACTTAGATATGAAAGTTGTACTTTAAAAAACACTTAAATAAGTTATTTTAAAAAAAAGTTTTTATTATCAAAAAAATAGTCTTCACATTCAGATATGATTTTTAAAAATATATATGTAAATATACGATTTTAATCAAAATTTTCTATACCTATACACATTAAAGATATCAAAATATAATCGAAAATAAGGAATCTAAATTTCCAATGGCTCAAAGTATACTTCGTCTAATGTGGGAGGTAATTTCGGGAATGGTTCTGAATGATTATTTGTTTTAAAAAAAATTTAGGGAACATAATTTGAGTTTATGCAATTAATTTCCTTACGCGCATTCTTCTTAAAATTTATTTCAAAGAGATCACTGGGTCAATCATACCGATATTAACAATAAAAATTAATATTTTTTTATTGATGACCCAAATAAGAGTTCTGTCTCACAAAATACGACCCGTGAAACCGTCTCACACAAGTTTTTTGTCTTAAAATTAATATTTTTTTATGGTGATTTTGATAAGTTTAAGAAAACGTTAAAATGTTATTTTTCGTATGTAATAATCCTACATTATTACGTATGCGCCAATATGACCTGTATTAATTGAAGAGGTTAAGCCTCGAATAATTTAAGTTTTGGCTGGAATATGTCGATCAACACATTTGCGATAGTTTATTTTTATGTTAAATTGATCATGCAGGAATATCACTTTTCCTTCTTCTGTACTTAAAAAGAGTGTGCTTACTCTAAATGTTGCGAGTATGTCGGGTGCGTTTGACACCAATTTCTGTTAGAAAATTGAAATCTAAATCTTAAAAATAAAAGGCAATGTGAATTTTCTGTATTGATCGTTAGTTCTAACACATTCGGATTAACGCGACTAAAGCAAATAGATTTTACTGAAAACGAATAAGAATTAGTATAGAGTTGATGAATTACAGCTAAATCACACCTCCACAGGCTTAAAAACCAAAACACAGTACTGACTTGATGAAGTACGTCTAAATTGATTTGTGACAGGTTACATGAACGTGACATTTAAATTAACACACGTGATGATATTTTTTTTTCAACAATAATAAAAGAACAAAAAAGTGATCGAATTGAATTTAAAAATATTTTTGTAATTTATCGTGTAAAATATAAACTTGAATATAAATAACTTTAAACGTCAAATTTTTTTTTGAGTTTGAAACAAAATAGTGGTTGGATATTGTCTTAAATGAAGTGAATTAGTTTATGAATATAAGACAGTGCATTTATGGAAAAATAAATAAATAATTGCAGAAGACATTATTTTCCAGCTGGGGATATCCTTGTAATAACATTTCTTATCCATTATTATATATTAATTCACGGGCCTCCACTTGATGCTCAATAGCCAACATCTGGTCAAACGCAGAAGAGCAACGATTAATTTCTAAAACAAAATTCAGGAATGAGACAAGAAATTGATAATACCAAAAACACATAATTTTAGGCTGCACTTAATTAAAGGCCTGGCGGCCTTGAATGTAGAGAAAGCATACTCGAAACTGTTTGTATGATGTTGAAATTGTGCATCTGATTGAAATAATGTAATAATAGTAGTAGAAGATATTAATTGCTTTTTCTACCATGTCAATGGATTTTAATCAATTAATTATCGCAGGAAACTAAATGTTTCTAATGTAAATCCAATTCTCAAACAAATGCTTCTTTTCATTGATTCTTTTTTTCATGTCTAAACTTTTATTAATTATTGGGGTGAGTCTATGCCACATCGAGAGAGTATATGTATGTTTGTACAAGATGATCGATCGATCGATCATCTCATTATAAAATAAAAAAAATATTGATAGATCTCATATTTTTTGTTTCCAACCGATCGTCTAATTGTAAAATAAAAAAAATATTTATAGATTTTATATTTTTTGTTTTCAAAAAATAATATGTCTCATTTTATATAAAATAAAAATCACAAAAAAATAAAAATCACAAAAATAGATTTTATATACTAAAAATATATATGAAAACAGACATGTAATGAATGAAAAAGAAAGAACAGCGGACCAGTAGAGCAGGCAGGCAGGCAGGTTCTGAATAATATTGCATCCCCGAATTATTATATTATTATAATAGAAATAATAACTGAACAATAGAATAGAAGAAACAAAATAAGCGTACAACCACTCGTAAGTACAACAGGGAAAGGGCGCTGTGCATGCCATGTTACGCTGCGTTCCCAAAACCCATTCGCAAAGGAGGCGCGTACGAACGCAACACGGCAGGTCACATGAAGACCCGCTGAAATTCCACGACCCCATCTTTACTTTTTCGAAAGCAAAAAATATCAGAGATTCCATTCAGCTTTTGAGGCCAAGTGATCACATCGAAAAAAGAAGAGATAGGTCCTTGTAATAACGGATTTTACGTAACATATTTTTCAGTAGTGTGCAGATAGATTGAAAAATACATGTTCATCGGTTATGTACATTACATATAGCAGTAAATTGAAATTTTGTAGCGAAGAGAAACAAACAACCAAACCCCACATTGAAAGAGAGAACTTGCTAAAATCATTGTTAATTTGGCGAAAAAATGAAAAGGTTAGAAATGTTACCCGGGGAAAAGTACTTCTCTCATGATCGATGATCAGTACGGTTCTTGCAGAGATTCTGCTGAGTTCTGTTTCCACCGCCATTAATGCCGCCTTCTTTCTTCTGCTGCGTGGAGAACAACGGGAACCCAAAAACAACGGATTTCGAAGAGCCTCGAAGTGAGCAAACCGGTACATTGAGAACCGGAGTCACACGAAAATTTGCCGAATATGATCTCTCTATTCCTCGATGCTTGTAGCGGGCGCAACCATTCAAAGAGCTTGGACTGCTGGAACTTCTCTCCAACCCATGAAACACGATTTTCCCGGACGGGTTCATTCGAGGGCTATCCACAGAAACGCCGCTAGCGTGGACGGTGGATTCCGATGCCTTCCGGGTTGAACTTCGGCCAGCTCGTGTCGCCGTTGGGTTCTCTGATGACAACGTCCTGTGCTTAACTACCCGAGCTCTAGTAATGCTTTTGGTGGTTTTATGAGAAGTGCGAGTGGTAGTCCTTGGCTTGTCGGAATCGAGCGAGAGTCTTGGTAGATCATCGTGGTCGTGTCCTGATGAAGAAGACGAGAGCGATAGCCGTGAGGAAATAGACACCGACTCGTTATCCAACTCCTTCAGCAGTGGAAGGCTCAAGGAAGAATCGATGGATGCATTAAGTGATGATCTTGTGCTGCAGTGAAGAAGGTTTTTAAGACCTCTGGCGGAATTTCGGTTGCCGTAATTAGAGGACAATAGCGACGGCGTTTTGCGATCCTCTTGTTTCCCTTTGCTGTTCTGATATAGTTTTTTCAAGCCAATAAACTCCTTCCATCGGCTCGAGCATCTCGGCGCCTTCGGAGAAAACAAGTTAGGATCCGTCGAGGAAATCTCCGGTGTCCGCAGAAATTTCGGTGATTCGAGCGACCGGATCTCGGATAAGACTGGAGCTGATGTTATTGGCTGGTGGATTGAGGAGAACTGCAAGGGGACCAACTTACCGTTGCAGAACAGCTCATCGGCGGGAAGCATCACGACTGGATCTTCAAGCCGAAACTCGAAATCCACGAAGCCTTCGCCGGAGATTCCCGGATCTGAATCTTCATGTTTTTCCGCATCAGTATTCTCCGATGCCGCTCGATTTCTCCCTGAAGACTTAGTAACCGCGGTTTTGGAGGCATCTTCTTCTGGAAACTCGAGACTCGATGAGATTCCTGGGCTCAACCACTCGTACGACGGAAACCTAGTTGGAGCACACTCCGGAAAATTCTCCGGCAACATGGCGATGCTATTCACGCAAGCTGCAGAAGCCATCTTCAACGATCATTCACCCATTTCCCTATAAAAATGGATCAGGAATTTCAAATTAATGGAGCAATCAACACTGAAAAAACTGGAGAAAAGACCATTTTAACAGAAAATGTCAAACATCACCGAGATTTCTGGTCTGGAGCTTGTGAATGGCGTTGGTTTGTTTTGGGGAGGTTAGTATCCTGTAGTACGGAGGGTAGGTTTACTAGAATGTGCCCCAGTTCGCATATAAATAGCAGTTGTCGTACCATGGGGTCCATTTCTACATCCAATAGAAATTGAACACGTGCGCACGCGGTCAATTTTCTTCGAAGACGGTTTAGCGGGAGGTTGCTGATACATAGTTCTTAGGCATGCGATTTGAAAAGGGGATTTAAAATGGTATTATGGAAAAATGTTGTGGCTAAAAGGTGTAATGAAAGAGATTTTGAGGACTCATTTGAGATTATTCGTTCCTATTTATCCATTATGGTCTAATATGAATATAACAATGCAGTATAGTTTAAAGATGCATAGTTAATAAAAAAATTTCAATTTGTTTAATATTTTATAGTTACCAATTTACCCAGAAATATGGAACATGGAGTTGACTGGTTAAAAATGAAATTTTGAATAAATAAAACTCTTTTGTGATACATATATCAAACTCGATCCATGAAAATATATTAGATTTTATGTTAAAAATTGATTGTATGTATGAACCAGGTCGACACATCTTCTCGATATAGATATGTAAGATTATCTCATACGAGATCTATTTTTTTGAAATTATAAAAAAAATTCACAAATATAGCAAAAGTTTATAAATGTGTCTATCATTTATAAATCGCTACAATTTACCTTTTGTCGTTAAAACACTTTTCCTACTTGAAATTAATTAGATAAACAATTGTTGTATTAATGGAATTTCACATATTATGAATTTAAAATTTCAAGCTAAATTTGAGACAAATCTCATCAATAAAAATAATATCAAGAATTCAAACAAATAGAAATGTAAATGTGGGGAGAATTAAAGAAATTTTTTATTTAAGCATGTAATTTCTCATCTGAAAAAATATATTTCCGAATTTTGGGCTTGTGCTTATTAAAACAACTGAGGAACGTTGGCCCATGCGGCCCAAGTATATACTAGGAACAATCGGCTTGGTGTAGATGATCTCCTCCCGAATTTAGGGTTTCGCCGCTTTGTGTTAATACCACCTGAACCAAAAACATTCGTGGATTTCGAATTGAGCTTCGGAAACTTCTGTCGTAATGAGGGCTAAGGTAAGCTCATCCTCTCCGTTTGGTTGTGATCTGTGATCAATTAGCATGTTTTCCTTGAAGTTAATCCCTCATTTTGTTTTTCTTGTCTATGCTTTATCCTTTCATGTTTTGATTATTTTTGTTAATCTGTCACACCGATGTTTACTTTGATTCATACTGGACGATTATTTACGTGAATTTGTGATTTTGATTTGTCCGATTAAAAAGAGTGTAAAATTGCTGCACAAGTCAACAGCAGTTTGTACTTGGATCCTTCTTTAAAATTCTGGTTAGTTTTTATCGGTGGTGGGAGTGAGTTCGGACTTAGGAGCTCTGCTTGTAGTTGCAGTTTTAATCTTTTGATTGGATTTAAAAATTGAGTCTGTTGTTTGCTTTTTCTTGAACTGTCGGAGGTAATGAAGAACATTCTTCAATAAAATATAAAACACAGAAGCTCATATGGATTTTGTTAAATTTGCGTTTTTCCCTTTTATTTTTTGAATTTGAAGTTCAATTGAATGTCTATAGTGGAAGAAGAAGCGCATGAGGAGGTTGAAGAGGAAGCGCAGAAAGATGAGACAAAGATCCAAGTAGAGGATAAACATGGGATTGGAGGTGCTTCTTTTGCATAAGCAAGCTCGTTTTTCATCATCTGCTGCCTGGCAACTTTGATGGTTTGGGGGAATTTTTGTAAAAGGAGAGTTTCCTGCTGCCTATATCTTCCTTTTCACAGAACAGATGTCCGTATTTTGTGATATTTTTCTGGAAAATTTGTAGTTTTAACTGTTCTAGTTTTTCAGATTCTGAACTATATTTTGACGAGTTAGCTTGTTCGAAGTGTTTCATCGATGGTTAACGCAGGTCATCATGTTTAATTCACTCTGTCACATTTTATTTTTGTTGATTATTTTTGTGGTATCTTTCGGTCTCTAGATTTTTAAAAGGAATTTGTCAGTATTAGTATCATACAAGGATAAAATTGGAAAAAAAATTTGGTCTTAGATGGTTACTATATGGATTAACTTTGATAAAATAAAATAGATACAAGTAGGTGATGATTCTCATTCAGTAAAAACTAAAAAGGTTCTATTTTGTCAACTTATGATTAAATGCGTAGGACTAGCAGCATTCTTTGTGAAACAGGTACTACCGTATTTGGATGGTCTTTAAATCCATTGATTTAAATGTATTTTTGTTGTTTAGAAAAATAAAATTATACCTTTTAAGTTTATTTCATACACACGTTTATATAATATTTTATGTTAATAGTAGGGATTTTGGAAGACGGTCTGATATATTTTTATTTGTGAGACAGATCAACTATGCTCATATTTACATAATAAGTAATATTTTTGACATAGAAAATAATATTTTTTTCATGAGTGATCCAATAATGAGACTCGTTGCAAGATCGACTCCTGAAAAAAAAGTAAAAATTTAATATTTGATATATACATATTCTCGAGTTATCTTTAGTATTTTTCCCCACAAGTTCTGCATTGACCTTTTAAGAAACAATAGATTTGTGCTCTAGCCTTTGATTTGTGTTGGTTTCTTACTTTCTTTAGCTCAATCCCTTAATTGCAAGTTGCAACCCTCAATGATGCTGGTTTTTCATTTAGAGAATTCTCGTTGCTCTATCTATTTGACCTTCATAATCACGAAGTTGAGAAAATGATCAACAATTATGACACAATATCTTACATCTAAGGAAAACAAGCACTCCGAGTTGTCATCTTGACTAAGGGCGACTTAAATGTCTTGTCAAAATATAAAATTACCATGTTAGAAACGTCAACATTTCAAGGAAATTCGAATCTGAATGCTTTAAAATTTGATGGTGTGCCGTTCCCATCAAAACGTAAACCAAGAGGTCGTCATCAAATGAATGGTATATCAAACCTCTCATCACCCTCCTAAGCTTCAGTAATGCAAATAACCTATAAATGTACAGAATTCCCGATCCGCCATAAGTACTTCAACGCCCTGATCCCATAAGCTTTCATAAAATGGCTATATATTCGGCCCTATTGTTCATTATCTCACTTTTCATCCCACGTGCATAACCTATCCTTCAAGATCATACTGCATGGTGAGCCTATCCACTGTGTTCCGACACACAACTCGTTTGACATTCAGCTCCTTCAAAACCGTTCCGGCCAGCTCCTTTTCATCTTCATGGATAATCCCTTCAATCAAAATGGTATAGGTAGTCTCTCTCGGAAGGTATCCCTTTCCAATCATCATCTCAACCACCTCAATAGATAAGTCTGTTCTTCCACATTTGCACAATCCAAGAACAAGTGTGTTGAAATTATCAACACCAGGACGGTGGCCGTATTCTTCCATGACTCTAAGCACATCCATGGCAGCATAAAGCATTCTCTCAATACACAGTCCTCTAATAAGCGAAGAATACGTGTAAGAATCTGGGTTGAAACCACACAAAGTCATTTCGTAAAGTAATTGAAATGCCGGATAAGTGTTTCCTTTCCTGCATAAACTTGTGATCACCGTTCTGTAAAAGTCATGAATTGTGGAGTCCTGTTTATTTCTCAAACTCTGTATGATTGAAAATGCTTCTTGGACCATTCCTTCCTTACAAAGCCTGGCTATAGCATTGTATGTACCCTCGTTTGGGCTACAATTTCTATATGCCATTTGGTCTAGACACTTAACGACAGAATCTACCTTCTTTTCCTTGCAAAGGGAAGAAATAACAGGGTTGTAACTTGCAGCATTGGGCTGGAACCGGCCATCTCTAAACAACTCATCCAAAACTTCGAGGGCCTGATCGGTTCGACCATGAAGTGAAAGTGAGCCAATCAGTATATTATACGTCACTATAGATGGGGAACGATCATCACCCACCATCTCTGCAAGAAGCTCATTCGCCTCTTGCCAACATCCCTCATGGCACAAGCTTCTCAACAAGATGTTACAGCTCACAACGTTTGGGTTATATCCCTTCTCGGGCAAATCACGAAAAAGTTGCATTGCCTCCTCAACTTTACCTTCTTTGCACAAACCAGTCAATATAACATTATAACTCACCAGATTCAGATTCCCACCTTTCAAAATAATATTATCCAACAATCTCCTAGCTTCATCAACCCCGCTCTCTTTGTATGCAGCCTCAAGCAAGATTGAATAAGTAAATGCATTAGGGACCAACCCCTTTTGCATCAATCTTTCCACAAACTGCAAACTTTGATGCAAATTTCCGCGCATACAAAGCCCTCTAACAAGAGAATTATAAGTAATTGTATTAGTAGGGTACCCATATTCCTCCATTTTTTCGACTAGCTGCATAGCATGTCCAACACTCCCCCTCTTACACAAATGATCAACCAAACATGTATAGGAAGCCGCATTCGGAATACTACCGGACATAACCATCATCTCCATGACTCTAGTAGCTGTTCTTAGCTTATTAAACTTACAAAGATCATACAAAAGCTGAGTGGCATTAGTAACGTCAGCCTTGTGGCCTTTCCCCACCATATACTCCAAATACAGGAATGCGTCGTTCAGCCTGAGTTCTCTGGTTTTTATGTCATTCCTACCAGACCTCCAATTGGGTAGAGTAAAAACAATATCTTTTGGAGCAATGGCTATCTGGGTTGAAGACGATACTTTAGAAAAACCCTTACTGAGTGGGAAAGACTGAAATTTGGGTACACGGGCCCGAAACCCAGTAGATTTTCCTCCGTTTTCTGTAGATGGTTTGGTCATAGGAGATGATGAATGCAAGAGAATAGCCATGAAATCAATAAAAAAAATTAATCCAAAAAATCTTGAATTTGATAGTAGTTCTCTCTCATGAGAAGAATAAAGAAAATCAAGAAACCGGTTTGTCAACTGAAAAATTCGAGCGATTCAGCCGCAGTATAAATTGAAGCAAATGCGAATATAAAATGAGTGGAGTCCTCCAAATCTTCACCAGCACTCTGTTAGTCTTTGAGTGAACTTGTTCCAGCCTCCCATTCCATCGTGTGGATTACATATTGAATTTTATTGCCAAAGTTAGTTTCTTCTCTCAGACATAATTTTTACACATAAATATAAAAAACTGAAAGAGAAAAGAAAATTATGCATTTCGACATTTGGCCAACTGCTGTCCCCATCTCCGGGGAAACTCAGAATATTATTAAAAATAAAATATCAATTTATGTACCTTGAGACGTAATTATCTTGCACACAATGGAAAATTTATTCAATGACTAAGTCTCTCGTGAGACTGTCTCACATATTTTATCTGTGAGACAAATAAATTCTACAGATATTCACAATAAAAAGTAATAATCTTAGCATAAAAATTAATATTTTTCATGGATGACACAAATAAGATATATATCTCACAAAATACGACCCGTGAGACCGTTTCACATAAATTTTTGTCTTATTCAATAGCTTGGAAATTAACTTAATGAAAATCTCATTCGAGTTTCAAAAAAGTCTCGCATATAGTATGTAAGGATAAGTACAGACGACAAGTTAGTAAGTAATGTATTCTAGGATAAGTTAAACCATGAATACAATTTCCAAATCATTAGAGTAGTGTCTGGTCCAAAACTAAGATTAAGATGCACAAGTTTATATTCTTAATTTTCTCAAGTTCCTGGAATGGGACCTTCTTAATCTTGGAGATGGCTCTAAACAATAATATACATAGAAAGCGCCATTCATCAATTTACAATGGATAAAATGAATCATGTTTGTTTACATATAGTTAAATGAGTAGGATATAAATAAGTGCACCTTGTGAAATTTTAATTTTCAAGCTGGAGTTCGACTGAAAAATGAAGTTCAAGTCCTGGATCACAAGCTCAGCTTTGGGTCAAAAGTTTTGTTTTTGTGTCCATTTTTTCTCATGTAAATTAGATGTTCGTTGTGTTTGATTTGATGTTATAATGATTATATTCTCTCCTTTGCTGTAATCAGGGATCTTCTTGTGGAAGCCGGCACGACAGAACTGGTACATTGGAAGGGCAATAGTTGCTCTGCTTCAGTTCCTCATTTGCATGTTCACGAAGTAGTATTGGAGTCAAGCTCTGATTATTTAGATGCCTTGTTTCGATCAGGAATGCAAGAAATGTATTATATTTACTTCTAGTGAACTAATAATTGGATTTAAGCATGATGAAATTTCAACATATGTTACGTATCTCCCATCATCAAATTGTTTTAAACTTTTCTTTCATGATTCCTCTATGCTATATGTTTATGAATTTATATCTGATTCACATTATTTTTAATACCGTTCAAGGTTCCTGCGGCGAGGGTGTTGGATAAATGAATAAGAAGAGTATTGAAGGGTAAAAGAAGTGAGAGTTGTCCCACATTGTAAAAGTAGACAAGTGAAGTCTTCTTTATTAACTCTAAGTTTGAGTTAGGGGTTTGGGTCCCAAGGGGTACCAGAAGTTTTAAGACGGGGGAAGACGCTAGTGAGCTATGTCTCGGTGTCTTAAACGCATGCGCCCGGCCGGCTCGGCGCGGGGCGGTGTGGTGTTTGACCAATATTAATATTTTTGGACAAAATTTGTTTGAAATTAAATTTTGTTGCGCCAAGATGATAGATGAGGAAGGCCTTCGGAACAGAGATGTGCGCTCGTATGCGCGCTAGGTTCTGGATTTTGGTCATTCGAACAGAACGTTGCGCGCGGTTGCGCCAAATCTCGCGCGGGTGCGCGCGAGTTCCTGTGCGGATGGCAGAATGTTGCGCGCGGACGCGCAGATTCTCGCGCAGGCGCGCGCGCCTTGCTGGGCATGTGTCCGCGCAGCCGCGCGCAATGCACTGTTTCCGAAAGCACCAATCAGTGTGTGCATCTCTTGGCTATGTTTGCACCTGCTCCAAGCTGTTTTTCCACCAAACCATGTGTCCTTTGCCTGGAAATGTGTCTCTTCTACGCATCCGGTCTGGAGAAACGTGTCTCCTCAATGCAACCAATGATCATCTATAAATAATCCCTCAAACCATATTCAAAGGCTGCTGAATTTTTGCTTCATCTTCTCTTCTCATATTGTTGCATCATTTTCGAAAATTTCTTGAAAGTTCTTGCATATTTTTGTTTGCTGATTTCGAGATTTGAAGTGCTGCAAACTCTCGACGTGAGGTCGTTGTATCTTGAGGACGATTGCCTGCGACGTATAGCACTATATACAGGCAATTTCGTCTTGTGGAGAAAGGATCCTCCTTGCCTCGACTTGACCTTGTTGTTGTTGCGGTTGGTTCAAGATTCAAATTGCTGCTTTTGTTCGTGAATCAAGACATCCAACATATCCAGGGTAATATCCATCTATCAGAGGGTTTAATTGTGATTTGGGATTCGCTTAAAAAACTTGTTACTATCAAGGTTCCTGCGGTGACCAATACTAGTGCCAACTTCCCTATATTGGTGAATCGAAGTTATGCTTCTTGCAACGTTTTCCTCAAATAATATACAGTCTTATGCTCACGTCCATCCTCCGATATCAGTACAACTCTGACTGCTTCGTCTAAGACGGCTAGATATAGACATTTAGTAGCAACCTATCTGCTTCACGTGGTTTCTTGACAAGTTTCTGTCCATCGAAAACTCCTTCCTTGTCTTAGAATTTTTTTAAAAAACGGCAAGCCCTTGTCTGCTGATGGGGAGATAAATCGATTGTGGATAGAGTACAATTGCATCGATGACAAAACATCGTGGAACAAGTTGGTTTTTAAAATTTTAAAGCAAACCCATTTTTCGTTTTATATAAATGATTAATTAATACTATTATTCTAAATTTAATTTAAATACTTTTTAAAAAAGAATTCAAATAGAAGTTTATTTTATATATCTAAAAAACCTCGAAATTTTTTATCCCAAATAAAAGCGTTGCCGCCGCACAAAACGCAGACAGCGTCCTCACTCTCGCGATCCTCTCCAATTTTTTTTCTTTGTTTAATTTAATGGCGAGAATCGGGCGATGCTCTCTGCTGATTCCTGCAATATTGTCATCCCTACCTCTCGAGTCATCTCTTCTTTCACAATGGCCATACGTTTCAAAAACATCGCATTCCATGCTGATTCTTAAGAGGCGGTTCTCTGCGGCCAAGATAAGCATGAGCTTGAGGGCCGGCATCGTCGGACTCCCTAATGTTGGGAAATCTACTTTATTCAACGCAGTGGTATGTGTCTTTTTTTTTTCCCCAAGCTTCTTGTATGAGCTGAACTATAAGCTATTTGGGTTCACCTGTTTTTGTTTTGTGACTTTTTTCTATAGTGCAAGTGATTTGGCGTTGAAGCTCTTTTGTGTTACTATTTACCGATATAGGACATTGATTGATTTTGGTTTTCATTATCTGCTTATGTTTAGTTCGACGTGAAACAGTTTAGTTCATGCTGATGTTGAACCTGGTGTCTAAGCCTGGTTTACACTCCCCATTTCCCAATGAATACTTGACGCTTATTTTTTAGATTTATAGCGATATGTATAATTGGCATTCTATTTTCCACCAGGAGAATGATTAACGAGGGCTGCTGTCGGATAATTTTTCTTTTTGTGGGAACCTGTGTTAGACTCACTAGTCACCATAGAGTACATTATGCTGACTAACTTCTTTTAGATTTGTTGCTGCTAAGAGATTCGACGATGCAATTTATTTCACCACTCTATCGTTTTTGCATGGTCCACTGAACATTTGAATGATGTTGTCAGTGCTATTATCTATGTTTTGTTGTTTCTGTGGCTATAAGGCATCATTATCCTCGGGGCTATCAGTAAGTCATTTCACTGTTCCTACATTTTTATTAAACATTGTCTTCCTTGCATTTGAAATGCATGACATGGTGCAGTCAAGTAAATAAGAAGTGTTGATATCGATTCCTATCTTTACTTTGTTTTAGAGTTGATTATGTGCTGTCGGGAAGTAAATGGATATGTTCGTATTAATTCATTCAGGTTGAGAATGGGAAAGCTCAAGCTGCAAATTTTCCCTTCTGCACTATTGAACCTAATATCGGGATTGTTGCTGTTCCAGATCCACGCCTGAATGTACTTTCTGAGCTTAGTAAGTCTCAACGAACAGTCCCAGCATCCATAGAGTTTGTTGATATTGCTGGGCTCGTAAAGGGAGCTAGTCAAGGGGAGGTGAACGTTTATCATTCACTTTCTTTAGTTCATCGAATTAGATGTTAATTTTTTATTTATTATATTTTCCCTTAGATTCTTCTTTATTTATTTATTGAACCCTTAGATTCTTATATCAATCACATGATAAGGTTGCATAGTTGAGTACGATTAATATATCTGAATATCATTGCAGGGGTTGGGAAATAAATTCTTGTCACATATTCGTGAAGTGGACTCCATAATTCAGGTATCAGATATCTTTGTGTGTGTGTTAGAAGGTACCACGTGTTCTTGGTTTTGTATTTTATACATTGAAATGCTTCAACAGACGATTAGCTGCACATTTTCAAAGTGATGTTTTCTTATGCTGTCTATCTTTATTTTTTGTAATAGTACTTTCTTCATCTACACTTGTGTTTGTCTACCCGTTCCAGGTTGTTCGCTGTTTTGAAGATAACGACATTGTTCATGTCAGCGGAAAAGTTGATCCAAAATCTGATATTGATGTAATCAATTTAGAGTTGGTTTTTTCTGATTTAGATCAGGTATATTGTTAAAGTTAATCTCCTCAAAGTCTTTGCATGTAATATAATTATTTGTTCTAGATTCTTGAACTTGTGAACACAGTTTGTGGTGCATATGACCATGTTGACGAGTAGGGCTCTAAGTTTTATGAACAAATTACACCTTCGCCATAAATGAGGAGGCAGGAGATTACAATCCCTCGGTTAAATTTGCGACGTTTTCATTTCTTCCAATCTGTGACCAAATGGGCTTTCACATTTCTGAGAACCTGAATCAAATTCCTTGTCAATATCGTTAATCATTTAGCCTGCGGTTCAAAACCAAGCATTACATATCATGCCATTACATGTCCCTTTCTCAGTCAATGTGGATGAACAAAACATTTAATGGCGATTAAAGCGGAGAGTTGCCCAGTGGTGGGGCATAAGACCCTGTTGACAATTAGGATCTGGGTTTATGAACAAATTATGCTGTCCTCCCACTAATGAGGCGCTTCAGTGACTGCAATCCCTCAGTTAAATTTGCAACATTTTGTTTCATTCAATCTGTGATCACAATGTATAACATTTCTGATAACCAGAGTCAAATTCCTTGTCGACATGGTTAAGCAGTACTGCAGTAGCCAACTAGTCCAAAATTAGTTCAGGTTGACAAGTAAGATCGAACCAAGCATTATATACCATTTACATGACCCTTCCTCTGTAAACTTTGGATGGGTTGATGCTCATTTCTTGATGACTAAAAGTATGGAGTGGCCCAGTTGTCCTCCGTCCATCAGCCTATAGTTGCTTGGTTAAAATGTACCATCTCATTTTTAATGCAAATAACAAGCAGTACTTTTCATTTTAGAACTCATATTTTGAATGGGGATGTTGTCTGGAGCATGAATTCAAAAGGCTAAAATCCATTCTCAATTGCAATTGAGTGGCATGCTCATGGAACGAATTGTTCAAAACATACCCCTTCCATTCTATACGCCCATTTTCTGAAAGCTTCTTGACAGAGCATGTTTGTTTGCATTAGTGGTAGTAGAATCTTCAGAAGACACGATGGTTAATATTCTGCCAATTAGCCATAATAATTCTCAATTCTGGCATAATCTGAGTCATTGTATTTTCAACTCGAGTCTCTCTCTTGGATAACTTAAGATCACGTTACTGCATGGACATCAAAGCATGCCTCTGGATTCTAGTTAAAGTTTGCTGTCATTTACATGTTATAAACGCTTGGACTGAACTAAGTTGTATCTTCAACAAAGAGTGCAGGTTGACAAAAGAATAGACAAACTCAAAAAAGGTAAAGCTAGAGATCCACAATCCAAAATGAAGGTGCAATCTTGATGCTACCAATTTTTCTTTCTGATTTGATTCTATCATTTGCCCACAAGTTGAAAGACAATTCGTTGTGAAAATATCCAATGAACCTGCTTTATTGCAGGAGGAAGCAGAGAAGTCTGCCCTTGAAAAGATCCAACAGGCACTGATGGACGGAAAACCAGCACGATCAGTGTCTTTAACTGATTTTCAGAAGGATGCAGTAAGGCATCTTTGTTTGCTTACAATGAAACCTATCATATATGTTGCAAATGTGGCAGAATCTGACCTAGCTGAGCCTGGAATCAATCACCATGTGAAAGATGTGACGAATCTTGCTTCTGAATTGCAATCTGGACTAATTACTATCTCAGCACAGGTCAGGGGATCACTTGTGGCAGAACTATTTTTGCTTTTACAGTAAAATTTGCAACCTTTTTCCAATCAAGCATGCATGACCTTTCTTTCTCTCAGCTCTCTCTGTCTCTACTCTCATTCCTCCGGTGCAAGAATATCACCATATATTTCTCCAACATGCTGAGTTGCTCACTGTTTCTCATCCTGCAGGTTGAAGCCGAGCTTACTGAACTTCCACCAGAAGAAAGGACCGAGTATTTGAAGTCTCTTGGAGTCGATGAAAGTGGCCTAGGAAATCTCATAAGGGCAACGTACAGCCTTCTAGGTCTGCGTACTTATTTTACTTCTGGCGAGAAGGTGAAGCAAATGAAAATTTTTCTATTAAGGGATGATAATTACTCTTGCTGTAGCTTTAAAATATTTAGATGTTTTTCATGTAGGAAACAAAAGCTTGGACCATACGATCGGGTCAGCATTTTTCTCTACATGCTTGCCATTACTATTATATAATTTTTGTTTAGTGATTTTCCCTTGAAGATGATTGTTAACATTGGTTCTACAATTGTAGTATCGCCTAGAATCAGATGAAAATTTAGAAAAGATATATGCGTGCTAACACATTTGAGCATATTGACACTATCAATTCTAATTTTCGGCAGGGATGACTGCGCCTCAAGCAGCTGGGATCATACATTCAGACTTTGAGAGGGGCTTTATTCGAGCAGAGACTGTGAGAACCACTGTTGCAAATTTAGATATTTTCATACATATTAATTTTTTTAGCTTTAGAAAGAATCTTTAGATGGGGATAGTTGCATAAATCCAAAGTTATCTTTTATCGTGATCAAGCACTAGACATCTCGAGTTGTTTTGTAACTACATGCATTTAGTTCTTATATTCAAATGTGAGAAAATTAAATTCATTTTCTAAACATTATGGGAAGATGTTCTTGTAAATCAACTTATTATTCATGATCATTTTGTTGCCTTTGGATAAAAATATTAGTAGATACATCTACTATTCTGTTTTCATTTTTTAAGTGTTTGTACTTGCGAGCTTTCACAAATAGCATCATCTTCATTTCAAATTGCTTGTCAGGTTGCTTACAAAGATTTTGTCACTGCTGGTTCATTAGCAGCTGCGAGGGAGAAAGGACTTGTAAGTTGATTTTTTTTCCCAAGACTAAAGTCCTATAACGGGCTTCTGACTTCATATTTTTACCCCGCTCCTGGCTTGGATTTGAATTTGTTCTGTTTGATAATGATCTCATATGTTACCGGCAAATGTTTTAGAAAAGGGCCTGAATCAGCTCACTTTGTCGTGTGTGTGTGTGTATGTATATATTACACACACACACGCGCGTATATCCTTTTGAATAATTTGTTCTTTCCTTTTCATTTTCACCTTTTGTTGCCTCAACAAATTTACCCATATGGTGTGCATGCAGTTGAGATCAGAGGGAAAAGATTATGTTGTACAAGAAGGGGATGTGATGCTATTCCGGTTTAATGTATGATAGGAAATTTACCATGGCGAACAGCGTTGTCTGCCTACCTGATTGAGTTAATTAGCACTCAGGAGTGCAGAAACTTCAAATGAAGGTCGTGTGCTACATCAACGACCACATTTTTTCGACGTGAGAGTTCTTGTCAATCATGTCAACAAGTTAAAAATATCAAGTTTTGCTTATAGATTCATCGGTTCAATATTCTTGCCGAGACCCATATATGTTTCTCTTGGGATTTATTTTTTCCTCATCGAAAAATTGCATGTTCACTCATTTCTTTGAATAAGACAGAAGGGAGGGAACCGCTTTGGTAGGTGATTTTGTCTTGCAATAGTACTTCATGTTTGGTGGTGATTGAAGTTTAAAAAACATCTGAATTCTTGTTTTATATGCAACCTTGTCCCCTTATTTGTCTCAAGTTTTTACCCTTTTCAGGTTGCATCTCATGACTTTGTTTTCAATTGTTCTACAAGTTATCCTAAATTTTTCCTAGATCACAAGTTTTTTCATTCAAAACACGTTTCTTGTGTTTGTCCACGACTTCTTAGAGGCTGTGGTTAGTGGTCATTAAACCTGGTTGAGGTTTTCTTATGCGATGTTTTAAAAGTTCCATATTTATTTTGAATATTATAAAAGGCCTACATATGTCATGTACGTATCTGCTCAGTTCTTTTTAGATAACAATTATACACAATAAGTTGTCTATCTACCGAAGTTACTATATTCAACTTCGATTTATGCGTATGTTTGTTACTATGGATATCATATTTGATCTTTTAATATTATTTTTAATAATCTATTGATTAGTCTAAATTTTGGCAAAAACTTATGCGAGACGGTCTCGAGGGTCGTATTTTGTGAGATGAATTTCTTATTTGGGGACATCAATTAAAAAGTATTATTTTTTATGGTAAGAATATTATTTTTCATTGTGAATATCGGTAGGGTTGATTTGTTTCACAGATAAAGATTCGTGAGAATGTCTCATAAGAGATCTACTCCTAATTTTTTTGTGTATGTTTTGTATTTTGTAAAACATTTGTTCATCTAATAATAATAATATAAAAGTTCGTCACATTGATACCTTAATGTTTTTAATTTGCTGAAAGTGTACGTTATACAATTTTTAGCACATCAAAGTAATATGTGTCGCATGTTCAATGTAATCTACTGGCTTTTCTCCATCAACTTCTTTTGAATTGCATTTCTTTTGCGTGATCATTATTTAATTAAATGTTTAAATTATAGTTTTTATTATTAAAAACAGACATTCTGGTGTCTGAATGGATGAATTATGGGAGTTTTTGACGAATGATAATGAATTTTGATTTCCTACCAATATTTTATCGATCGAGCTTGTTGTTTATTTGTTTAGCATGTTTATAAGCTATTATGTTAATATTGACTACGTTGCTGATTTCATGTTATAAAAAGTAATCTATTGGCTTTTATTTTCCTATATCAAATTGCAATTGCTTATGTTAATCATATGTTTTGTTGAAAAAAAAATGTTAAATAGTAATACAAAAATAGGTTTTTTTTTTTAAAAAAGGAGAAAATTTGAAGTGCAAAAGCCCATCGTTGTTCTCTTTGTTTATTTATTTTATTATTATTATTATTATTATTATTATTGTTATTGTTGTTTTAAATAAAAAAATCCCATGTGTGGTTAATCATCCGGTACTTGTTGGAGACGAGCTCCATTTTCCATCTAGGTTAGGGTTTATCCGAGTGCCAATGGTAATGGCGAAAGCCGCCCGTGGCCGCCCCCGCTCGCGCTCCCGTTCAAGGTCAGGCTCTTCCTCCCGCTCGCGCTCCCGTTCAGGCTCTTACTCCGGCTCAGGCTCACGCTCCAGTTCGAGGTCGCGCTCCCGCTCTAAATCTTTCTCCTCGTCTTCCTCTCGTTCCCGCAGCGGCAGTTCTCGTAGCCGTAGCCCTGCTCCTCCCCGGAAGAGGTGAGTTTCTGCTCGTACGATACGAAGTCCTAGTTTTTTTCTATCTTTTCTCTGAATAAAAAAAATGGGGTTGGTAGATGATGAGGCCTGGCCGTAAAGTAATGGGTATTTTGGAATGCTTGAGATTTCTTATTCCAGTCGTTGGTATGAGGAGTATGTAAGCTTATATTGGAGATGGGCTTGGGTCTAGTTTGTCGAATTTTTCAAAACAGGATATATTCTGAATTACACATGTTTATGGCTCAGATTTTTTTTAATTGACCTGTGATGACCGAAAAGCAAGTTAATTTCTCACTTCTTCATGCGAAGGAACAAGGAGTTTAAGGGATTTTTTTCACTCAAACTCATATTGGACATATTTAGTCTTACCATGCAGGAGTATTGACTCCATATTTTCACATATTTATTTACTTAGAAAATTTGGATATATGGTCAAATTGTGGAACTGAGCACATATGACGTTTACTCACTTTTCCTTCCAATTTGGTAATGCTTAGTCCTGCAGAAGGAGCAAAACGAGGCCGTTCACCACCGCCACCACCTACTAAGAAAACTTCCCCACCTCCTAGGTAGATTTAGTTCTTCATATCAATTAAGTTGAAGTTAAGTTGTCATTGTCTTGTCTGTTTTGCTATTAAACTGTAATTTGTTTACATGTTCCTTTTCTTTTTTAGTTAAGATAACCAATTCACAGCTTACAAAAAAATGTAACCTGGATTTTTTTCGTTCTCAGTGCATTTTTTTTAACCTATACTTCCTTCTAAAAAGGCTCTTTATATTTGAAGAATTTTGAATATACGAGCCTGGGGACATTTTACAGAAAAAGTTACTGTTGAAAAGTTCATTTGAAATTGAGATATCCTAAATCATTATCAGCATTATGAATCCATATTTCTCTGTTCCTTCAAGTTACAATATTTAAGCTTGGTCATGAAAGGTTCAATTAGATTTCGAAATCGGCTTGGCTTTCTGTTGTTTTTCACATTTCCATAATGATCAAAATCATTCAGTGAGTTGAGTTTTCGTTTTCATTTAGACTTCTTTATTTCATCTTTCAGTATAAACTCTAATACCTTATGGGGCCTTGCCTTCTGTTATTTAATTTTCAAGGTTAGATCGTATGATAACTTTGTTGCTTTGCATTTGTTGTACCTTTTTACTTTCATCAGTTTGAGTATCTATTGAGTTTGGTGAAATTTGCTGGGTATGTTTCTGTTGATGTTCTTTGCTTCTTTTTTGTTCTTTTGATTCTGATAGCAGTTTGACGCATATGTTAGTTATATGTGTAGTTTTTTCATGATAAATTCTTTATGACATGCTTTTGTAGGAAGGCTTCTCCAATTCCAGAATCTCTTGTTCTACATGTCGACCAGCTTAGTAGGAATGTGAATGAAAACCATTTGAAAGAAATATTTGGTATGTTGTGACTGTGCTATATTCCTGAATATTTGGTTGTCTTCCATTTGTTATTGCGTACATGAACTGTTATGAATGAAAATTATTGAGCTAGTGACAATCAAAGCCAGACTATTTATGCTAATAGTTTGTTTTAAATGTTTTGAGGCTGGAATTTTACACATATATGATGGTATATTTTCCAGGTAACTTTGGTGAAGTTGTGAATGTGCGACTGGCAATCGATCATGTTGTATGTTGTTGAACCCCTCCCTCCCAACCCTCCTATTCTCTTTCAAATTATGCCTCAGAAAAACTCAACGCTTTCTGCTTTTTAATGTTTTTTATTTCCAGGTTAACCTTCCGAAGGGATTTGCATACATTGAGTTCAAGATTCGGGGGGACGCCGAAAAAGCACAATTACACATGGATGGTGTATGATTCTGTTTAGGTTTTTTAATTGATTGAATGATTCTTGTTCATCCCCTTGGGCTTGTTATATGATTTTTTACACTTATGGTTTTTAGGCCCAAATTGATGGCAAAGTTGTTCGAGCCAAATTTACATTACCAGAACGAAAGAAGCCATCCTCACCTCCTAAAGCTGCTGCTACCACATCGAGGAGAGATGCTCCAAAACCTGATGCTGCTGCAGATGCTGACAAAGATGGACCAAAGAGGCGGAGAGAATGTATGTTGTTCTTTTATTGTGCTTATTAGCCTGCCATGCTTGTTTGATATTTATGCGAGTTTGTCTTAGCAAAATCTTCTTTATTTTTCAGCATCTCCCCGCCGGAAACCCCATTTCTCCTCCTCGAAGATCTCCTGTGGCACGAAGAGCTTCTCCTATTGCACGAAGAGGTTCTCCCAGAAGGGAGCCAGATTCTCCTCCTCCTCTTCCTCTTCCTCCTCCTCCTCCCCCTCCCCGTAGACGTGCTGACTCTCCAGGTCGTCGTCGAGCTGATTCTCCCTTTAGAAGAGGTAATTCACCACCTCCTAGGAGAAGGCCTACATCCCCTGTCAGAGGCCGTTCACCCAATTCACCACCAAGGCGTCTTAGATCACCTCCTAGGTACTCTTTTAAATTTTATATTTCAATTGTTGCCTTGTATATTTTCTCAATGGCAGTTGCTGAATTGTATTGCTATTTATAGAGGTTCTCCGCGACGGGTGCGTGGAAGTCCTGTTCGACGCCGTTCTCCACTTCCTTCCTAGGCGCCGGTATGTTGACTGATGGTCATAGCGCCATCCTTGGCACACTTGTCCATGCACAGATGTACCACATTTTTTTGGGATGGCGTCATCTATTCAGAATTTTTTTGGAATAATACTCCTGTTATTGCTAGATTTTTAGCTACCCATATACCCAAGGAAGTATACTTGGTGGTGATCAAAAGTTCAGTATTTCGGTTTCTAGTTCAATAAATTAGTTTGTTTACTTCCATAGATAGGTAATTGAGGTAAAAATTATGTTTATTCAGATAGATTGATTTGGTTTTGGTTATTTTTTATTAGCTGAACAAACCGAATAAACTGATTTTTGAGGGTCTCTTTTATGCATACCTAAACTGACTCCAATTGGGAGAGTTTGTGGACTTGTCCTAAAGAATTAAAGATGAGACTAGGGGCACTCATTTAGTTCCAGGACATCCGGAGTTACTGCAACTGCAGCATCGTGATGGTTTGCATCAGATACAAGAAAAGCTTAAAAGCCCTGTAATTTCTCATTTACTCTGTCAGATTTCCAAGGATGCACGTGGACTTCAAATATCTTCCTTCTATTCAAATCATAAAACTTGTGAATTACTAAAATAATTCCAATAGAGCACAAGTTGACAATGCTTTAATTGGGACTCGACTTGGGGTACTTCCTTTTATTATTACTTGAAATTTGTTTTCCATTTGGTCACCTCTACTATTTATGCCAGTTTAACCTTTAGATGAAGGATTTCATCTTTATTGCTGAATCACGCAAACTTACGTAGCGTGTAAAGATCCATGATATATGCTATATGTTGTCTTCATTTTTTTATTACTTAAATTAAATGACTCGATTTCGAGGATTGTGCATGGGGTCTTGCAAAGACAGAAAAAGGGAAGCATTACCAATTTTCCTACCTTGCATATATTGGAATTTCTTTCTGGTGCACAATTGTTGTAATCTATCAGTATTATTGATTCTTCTTCTTCGTTGATTTTATGTTTGTAGATCTCCAAGGCACGCTCGAAGTCCTCCTAGAAGGTCTCCAGTTGTCCGCCGACGTAGTCGTTCACCTATAAGGAGGCCAGCTCATTCGCGATCAAGATCCTTGTCTCCTAGAAGGTTATACACAATACTTTTCCTCATTCTGCAACATCACAGCATGTATTTTATTGAGCATTATGGTGGTTTTCATGTGTTTTTTTGGTATTGTTTGCTGTGCTTGAAGAAGATACATCCTGATTGTTAAAGAGCAGAGAGCAATTATTTAAGAGAACAATAATCTGCAGGATCACTTCGTAGGAGCAAATAAATTTGCATTAGTGATTGATTATTTCGCTATTCAAAATTTCATTTGTATGATTTGTATTACATGTGATTATGTGGTGATCGGTGTTGCATATGAACAGAGGTCGTGGACCACCGGCCAGACGTGGTAGATCGAAATCATATTCTTCATCTCCTAGCCCACGCCGGGTTTGTAATTTTTCCTTCTTATTTCCCATTGTTTTTCTGTTTGGTCTCTATTGAAGCGCCATTTTACTAATTTGTTTCAGGCGCAACGAAGGGTTTCAAGGAGCCGCAGCCCTAAAAGGTACAGTTTTTCGCAAGATTAACCGTCATAATTTTACTTGACCATGATTATCTTTAATCAGTTGCATCTATAAAACATTTTATGCGTGTTTTGACAATTTGTTTGACTTAATTTGGTTTTATTTCGTTATTTCAGGGCAATAAGAGGAAGAAGTGGCAGCAGCACCACCAGCAGCAGCAGTTCTCCACCACCTCCTCCTCCTCCTCGTAAGCCTTAAAGTCGTGAGAGGGCATGTGAGCATTGAATCGGAGTGTGATTTCTGGGGCAATGACTTTTGACATTTTATTTTACCCTTCGAGATTGAGATTCTATCAGAACTTTGGTCTAAGAAAATCCTTGTAGTTTCTTTGTTTCTTTCTGTAACTCTTCTCGTTTAGTAGAAGCTTGGCCAGATACTCCTCTTATTTTGTCATGGATGATCTTCACGAGCATGTGCCAGATGATGATGATTGTATACCAAATTTTTTTCTTCACTTTATAATATTGAATTGTTCGTAAATTTTTATTATTTCGAAAATACGGTAACATAGCTCTTAAAACCTAGTTAAAAAGTTGAAATAACCATTTTTCCTTCAACGAACATGAATCAAGGACGAATGGTTGTCATGGTTGTCCGTTCTCACAAAAAAACCTGAAATTATTAGATATCTTCATTAAAGTTTTTGAATTCCAGGATGAATCAAGACTTGCGTGTAAGATTGCAACAGATTGATCAAGGGAACCGATCAAAATAAACTTATTTTTATTTCTATTGTTTATGTCAACGGGTTCGATTTTTTATTTTTTTTTATATCTAGTCAGATTTGAATTTTTGTGGGTCGATTGTAGCTTTTCGGGATATTGATGGGCCATTAATTTGCTAGGCCCATTTGTTTGCCGTAAGAAAAACCCCACACGATTTGGATTTCAAATGAAGCCTGTGTTTGGGCTATTTAGGGCCCATTAAACTACGACCGTTTAGCTAAGCCCATTTGTTCGCCTGAAGACAGCGCTATCGTCTGGAATATCCTGCCTGCAATTTCAATTACCGCCACCACTTGTGGGGTGCTGCTCCAGTGAACATGGTGAAATTCCTGAAGCCGAACAAGGCGGTGATCCTTCTTAAGGGCAAATTCGCCGGTCACAAAGCCACTATCGTGAAAAACTTCGATGACGGCACCCGCGACCGCGCCTATGGCCACTACCTAGTTGCTGGAATCGCGAAATACCCTAGCAAGGTTATCCGCAAGGACTCCGCCAAGAAGCAGGCCAAGAAATCTCGTGTCAAGGCCTTCATCAAGGTCGTGAACTACAATCACATCATGCCAACGCGTTACACGCTTGACGTCGATCTTAAGGACGTGATTTCCGCAGATGCTCTCTGCTTCACGTGACAAAAAGGTGACGGCTTGTAAGGGGATAACGGCTTGTCATGGAGCCTCAGGCGCAATAGGCATACATTTTTTGAATTCACATATTTAAAAAGAGAGGGAGGCTGCTATTATGTTTTAAGTGCTGTGAAAATCAAAGAGAAGACAGTTAAAAAACAAAATAATAATGCAGTAATTACTTTTTAAAGTTTAATGCTGAAACAGCATTGCCTGCTTAGGTTCTTGGGTCCAATTGGCCATTAGCTTTTTTATATGATTGAATCCCCAAATTGGCTCAAGGTTTCGAGTCTTTTAACGAAATGTGCAGCATCTTCCGCTAAGGCGTGCATGTAAGTGCTCCTTTTGCAAGGGTGTGCCTTTGTGCTTGCTCAGATGCATGGGCTGCGCCTGGCTGTGCCCTGCATCTAGGTGAACTCTTTTCGCGACTATGAATCTATTTATGATTGATCACGAAGCTTCTAGTAGCTTCTGGTTCAGTTGGACGTGACATGTCGTCTAAGGAAACTTTGGATCAAAATTATATTATAGTTGTTTAAACAGGGATCCTTGGGAGGTCTCAAAATTTATTGGATCTTGATGCTTGGCAACTGTATTAGCTTCATGATTAATAAATCTTCTCTGATCAACAACTTGTATAGTCTTTGATGCATCATTAGGTACGTTGGATCTAGATGCAGTAGTTATAGAAAGTAATATGCACATGAGGCTTCAGAAAAAATCATTGCTGATGGCCCCAACCATGAAAAAAGGTTTTCTTATTCTTACACCAGTTTTTGGATGCTAATGACCTGTGGTATCATGTGACATTGTTTTGATAACACGTCAATTTGAAGTTGACATTTGAATGAAATTGTTATCTATGTAGCTTTTGGTATATCTGCCAGACAATCTAATTGAATCCTAAGGATTGTCAAGTTGTAATTGTTGTGGGGTTGTGGACATAGAGACGGAGAATTTTAAATATTTGAGTTGTATTGTTAATTGAATTTCGAAAAATTGACTCAGTCAAAAGTGGGACGTGTCCAGGGTTGAGTTTTTTAAAGTAAATTTTAAATTTTAATTTTGTGATTTTTTTTAGTTGATTCTTAATAATTATTACAATTTCCGTAACATTTTCACGTATACGTGATGTTTAGAGCGAGTTTGACCACAAATGTTGTAACTTTTAAAAAAAATTAAATAAGTTTAATTTTATAAAGTGTTTTTATTATATATATATATATATATATATATATATATGATTTTGACGTTAGAATAAATGTTTTGGAAAATATTTTTATTTTTATTTTAAAATTTTTAAATAGATGAAGCATAAGTCAGAAATTTTAAGTTCTAAAACATAATTTTAAAAGTTTTTTTTAAAAACAAACTTTGTAACATTAAGGGAAAAAAAATTAAAAAATTTGATTTTAGTATGTTGACTTCTTCAATAAAATGGACTCTTGGTCTATTATAACGATAAAAAATAATTTGAGTTGTATTGTCATCTATATTTACTGTAAAATGATATTTATCTTACATTTATGTATGTTATGCTTTAATTTAATTTTTTTTATAAACTTAAAAAATTTGAGTGATAAATGTTTCTTTTTACTATGTTATTTCATGTTGTGTGTCGTCTTTAATTTTTTAAAAAATCGTGACAAACATTTTGTAGTAATACTACTTTTAACCAAGTCCAATCTACTTAAAACTTATTAAACCACGAATTTTTAACAATAATAATTTTGCCCACTGGCAATTTATTTGTATATTTTAAATAACTCCAGATCGTTACAGAGTTGCCCAAAGTTTTATAAGTGATCCAAAGAAAAATAAAAATTCACTTGTTATTCCAACTTTTTCTTTCGTCTGTTTTATTTTCGATTTGAAAGAAACATTATAGTTTTAAATGGCTCTAATTATCCACTTTGGTTGAGCCATCTATGTTTTGATAGTGCTTGTAAACTAGTTTCTTCCTTCACAACCAACATAAGTTCTTAATTGTTTTTTAAATAGAAATTTTTTAAACAATTTAACTCATTTAAGTTGCCATTGGAAAAAAAAAATTCTTAGATTCTAAGTGTGTCCATATTTTCCATGAAAAGTTTCGACTTCATGGAATTTTTAATGATGATAGAACCTGAAATCGTTGCTTTTTGATGTGCTTTGGGTAGATTTTCGAGCTAAGGAAACATCATTCAGATAAAGAAGATTGTTGAAATGATACTTTGGAAGGACGGTGGTATGTATTATATTACACACACAACGTATAACTGCACCTTATATGTATACTAGTGTATTGACGCAAGCGTTGTGTGCTTATATGATAATTTTTATAATATTTGGTTTATATTTAAATGACGATCAAATATAATTATAAGAAATAGTGAGGGACTACATTGCAATTTTGATATATGAATTAAAAAACAAATAAATAGAAAAAAAAATGAATTAAAAAAAAACTTAAGTAGGAATTGAACCTACAACTTTGTTACCTAAAAAAGAAAGACTCCATCTGATGAACTACATGTGACTTACATAAAAATTTTAATACTTTATTAGACATCAAAACTTTATTACTCTAAATATCTCAAACTTAATAATATAGTATAGAAGTGTGCATGAGTTTATTACGTAATCATCCGACATCGATGGTGGGCCATGGGCTGAAGTTACTGTCCATAAAAAAAGCCCAAAAAAATCAGATCGGGTTTTGATTAATTTGAAGCGAGCCTGTTGTTGAATTACCAGTGATGTGGACCACAGATATTAAAATCAATTGACTTATTTTTGCACAGACAAGATTGGATTTCTCATTACGAGCTGGAAATTTTGGGGCTTTTGATACCTCTGGGGCCCATAATAACCACTATAGCATACAGTAATTATTATTTTGTTGATAAATAAATCCATCGTGTTGTAAATTGTAATTGTTGCTGGACCCATGAAAAAGTACTTTGGTACAAGAATTAGTATTAAATTAATATATGAACTGTTATATATGACTTAAAAGTAAAAACTTGTATGAGACGCTCTCACGGGTCGTATTTTGTGAGACGGATTTCTTGTTTGGGTCATCCATGAAAAAATATTACTTTTTATGTTAGCATTGTTACTTTTTTTATTGCGAATATCGATAGGGTTGACCCGTCTCACAAATAAATATTCGTGAGATCGTCTCACAAGACACCTACTCATGACTTAATTGGTGCTTGATCATACTAAAAGTCGATTTTTACCTCGAATATAAATTGCTTAAGTGCAAATATTGTTATTAAATTCAACTAAATATACATTTTATTACAAATGTTATAATTATTATTATAAATTATGTATTAAAATTATAATATATTTTAAAAATATTTATAAATATAATATGACTTTTTTTTCTCTATCTAAATTATAGTAGTATATGATTTTGTAGCAATAAAATTAGAACTCAATAAAGAATCAAATATACTGATAAAATATATTTTAATATATTGATAAAGATATAATAAAATAAATATATTTAAATTAAATTATAAAACAACGAAACTTAAACAAAATTCTTAAATCAAATGTAGGGACTTCTGATCGACCAAATCACACAAATCGGGATAACATGTAATGTCGGTTTTCCAAATTTTTTACTTCACATATTCAAATTGTTCTTTTTTCAGAAGATTTTTTTTATGGTTTAAAATTTCAGACTGAACACTTTTCAGAATTTGTAAATATCAAATTTCAAAAATTAAAGTGGTGATTAGAGTTACTTCAGTCTTACGATAACAATATCTCAGGACTCCTGAAAAATGTATTTATTTTATTATATTTTAATTGTATGTATGGTTTATTTGTTGAGTAGTAATTATATCTATAAATAAATATAATATTGATAAATAAAAATAATATTATTTTTTTATTTATTTACAGATGTGTTTAAAATATATTATATTTGAGTATATAATTTATCTAGTGAGATATATTTGCATTAATTAACCGTTCTAATATTTTAATACAAAGACTATGATGATTATCGTAATATAATCTTTAAAGAATTATATTATTTTTTTAAAACATTATTCGATAAAATATTATTAAATATAAAAATGTATACCTGATTGGACTTAAAGGTAATATAGAGGTAAGGGTAAATTGAATTTTAAATGGGATAATATATCAATTAAATTATTTACAATAATTTGTTTATCAATTGATCAAAAATTTATTTAATCATTTGTTTAATACATTCTATGTTTCCATATCTCCTTCTTCTATACATATTTTTTTTTGGGGTTAAAAATATAGTTCTGGTTTTTTTTCTTTCAATTACGATAAGACGCGGTTTTTTTTTTTTTTTTTTTTTGCGAGATCGAACTCGACTCTCGCCCTCTCCCTTATTGGTGTGTACTGTTTGAATACCACTGCCGATCGCTATGATTATTGATGATCAAAGAACAAGTTTTCTCATTGTATTCGAAAGTCCAATCTTTACACTTTTTTCCATCCAAATCAAGATTATTTAATTTTCTTAGTGCAATGTACATTCAACCAAATTGATTTCCTTGAAAATATTAAGCGGCATGACAATTGTTCATCCATTTTCAAATTTAAAATAAAATATATAATCAAAATTTTAAATATATCTAAAATTAGAAGTGATTGTGTGATGATGACGGTGTTCGATCGAATATAAGATTTTATCTGAATATTCAAGATAAACCTAACACATTTGACATCAAATATATGTGGAAGACAACCATACAAAAGGTGGAAAGATAATACAAATGATTAATCAAATAAAAGGAGAGAAAACAAAATAAAACTCTATTTAACAAAGATACTAATAAAGATGGGTACAACGTATGTGAGACAGTCTCACGAGTCGTATTCTGTCAGAAGTATATCTTATTTGAGTCATTTATGAAAGAGTATTACTTTTATGCTAAGATTATTACTTTTAATTGTGAATATCGGTAGGATTGACCTTTCTTACAGATAAAAATTCGTGGGATCGTCTCACAAGAGACTACTGAATAAAGATTTACTTAATCAATTTCTAAAATAATCATGCTCATCATTCAACTAAGAAATGATTAAGTGGTCAAAAACCAAACCTAAAAAAAGATGATTATTATTACCTTATTGATGTGAAATTATGAGTGGACAACTTGGTGGCTAGATAGGTTAGGGTCTAAGTGAAAGATCCAATGGTGGGACAAAGGATTCCTCCATTAATGGATATAGAGTATTAGTAGGTAATGCAATCCTATACTATGCTACCAATTCTTTTGAATTATTTTTTTAAAAAATGACTTGGTTTTGAAGTGATGTTGGTTTTAGGTGGTGTCACTTTCACCTATCTTGTCCTTGTCTATTTCATTGTTGGGATTCGAGTTTTCTTTCCTTTCTTTTTTTCAAAGAAACAAGAATGGAGGAGAAAGTATGGCAAGATTTTATAACATAGGACACCCCCACTTGTTTTTGGCAGGGCATTAACATTGCATTGATGAGACATTTTCCCAATTATACATAATTGATTAAATAACATGTGGAAGAAGATATTTAAGAAAATGGTCTAGAGAGAAATCTATTTTTTTAATCACTAGGGTTTATGTAGAATATAAGTATAGTTTGATATACGAGATAAGAGAGGGATTGATAAATAATTTTTTTTATCTCATGTTTGGTACTTTTTTAGAAAGCTCGTGATAATATTATTAGTCCGTGATAAATAATTTATACAAGGATAAAATATCTCTTTTATAAGATGTTATAATTTTAATTTAATGATAAAAAACACCACAAAATGACTTAGTTGCACTCAATATATAAAAATCCTAAACCCTATATATGATCAAGTTCTAAATTAATATCACTAAATGATAATTATATAGACGATTTTTATAAATTTTTGCTAGTAAGTAGAAATTAAAATCAAATAAATATTTTATTTATTTTTATATATTATATAATATGATAATTATATAAATGAAGTTGAGATAATTATATAAATGATTTATATAAATCTTAATAAAATTATTAGGATCACTCGATTTACCTTAAAAATTGATATTTGACTTGACTCAAAAAATCAAGGGCCAAATTATCATAGTATATAATATATAAAATTAGTTAAAAATAAATAAATCATGCAAGCACTGTCGGCTCATGAACAGATAAAAAATATGAACTCAAGCAACAAATTTGAAATTTTAAAATATATTATGATAAGGTTAATTTTGTCACTACAATCTAATATATAAATTTAATCATTCTTATTAAAATCATACCAAACATTAAATATAATATCCTACATCTTTTTTATCCTTAACTTATCTTTATATTATATATCACATGTTTACCCTATCACGTATACCAAACTATGCCCAAAGGATGTATAGATTCCATATATATCCTTTTTGTGTGTATGCTAAAATGCGTCCGGATACAATATCTTTCGGTTTATGTTACAGAAAAATAAAATACCGATGTAATATTACTTACAAATGATATATAAATGACTCGGAAAATAACTAGACGTGTTTTCTTGTAATTATCCAATATAAGACAATCGGACAGATAAATAATTAAATAAACAGGTCCAAAACTTGTCTCGTATTCTTGTTGAATGGTAGTTGTGTGTTAGATGTCATGTATTCCTTCATATCTACATTTGACACCGCTGGAGGAGTTGTCCACTTGAATGACCGATTGATGTTTGTTTGGTTGTGAAATTCAGTGATTTCTAACATGGAGTTTGATGAATCATCAAGTCTTACATTTGTTTCGTTTAGTGGACCAACATGGGAGATCATCAACACTACTAGTTGTACAATATATATATATATATATATATATATATATATATATATATATACACACGAATTTGTTACCCTGCACACAAGGTGTACAGGGTATCATGAGCACCACCTACGTGGCGGTGCATGATTGGTCAGCTTTTTTAAAAAAACAAAACAAAAAATTTTGTGTGGTTGTGGGCGTGCCACGTAGACAGGCGCCCACAGGTGTGCAGAAAAAAGGTGTGCAGAGTATCATTGCTCTATATATATATATACACACACACAAACACGATGCCACAATTATCTAGATTGGAAAGATTAATTATAATTTTGAGTGATCAAATTTATAAATTATGAAGAGGTGCGAAAAAAAGAAGAAGAAGGAGTAGAAACAGATGTTTGAAAATAAAATAGAAAAACAGAAAATCAGAAGTAGATAATGTTTGATAAATAAGTTATTATAATATTAAATTTTAGAATAATCCTTGTTGTTACATTGTAGAAATAGAATCAGTATTCCACCGGCTTTTAGATTCCAATTCAATTAACAAGAATATAAATGCATAATCTGCACATAAAACTGGTTTTTTTAATCCAAAAATCATTTTTCTTTTGTAATTACAAACACTCCCTACATCCAGTGGCAGAGTCACCTGCAAGTATACCTTGTCTTAGAGATGTAAACAAACCAAACCGTTTGTGAGCTATTCGAAGCTCGATTCGATAAAAGCTTTTGAGCTCGTTTAATGAGGCTCGTTAAGATAAACAAACCAAACTCAAGTTTTACAGTATTCGGCTCGTTAGCTCGTGAACATGTTCGTTGGTAAGTTCATGAGTAATTTTTTAGATGGAAAAATAATAGTTTTGATATTTGATTTATTGATTTTGCATATTATTTATTAAATATATAGAAAAATCTATTAATTTACAAATTTTAATAAGAATAATATATTTTTCTTTAAATATATAATTTACTTTTTAATTAATTTAATGAAAACTTAAATGTATAATTCATATTTATTAAGCTTGTTTAGGCTCGATAAATGCTTGAATAAGCTCGTGAGCCATGCATATATTCGTTAAAAAAAGCTCGAGCTCGGCTCGATTGTAAACGAACCAAGCTCAAACATTCAAGAGTTCGGCTCGGCTCGACTCGGCTCGATTACATCCCTACCTGGTCTGGCCCAATTTTTTTTAAAATTTATATGTATATTTTGTATAATTTTGGAATAATATGATATTAACCCAGGTATATAGATCAATTTAAAATATTAAAAGATTTTAAAGTTTAAAATTCTAATGCGGACATAACCATATTTCTGGCTCCACTACTGCCTACATCTATGTGTGGATTCAAGGGTTTTAATGATTTTAGGAAATTTGTTATATCTTCTAAAACCGTGAAATCTACAACACAAAAAAATATACCAATTCACCCCCATAATTTGTCTTTTATCCTATTTGATTAAATCCAAATTTGATTATATTCTTCCAAATATCTAGCTATTTATTTTGAACCCTACCCCACCTTAGCTATGGGACCAAAAATTATACTCCAAAATTGGACAAAGGGGTGTGATTAACACATTTCCATGTCTTCACGTTGCAAGAAAAGTTTATTGTCAATGACAAGGAAAAAAGGAAGCATGGACCTTACATTACTTGAGGTCTTCTTTTCTTACAATGAATATATATTTCCTCGCCTATATCTTACTTTGTATATTATACTAAATTTTGTGAAACTCGAATGTTTACTATAAAAAATTTGAATTTTTTTAATAATAGATTGATTTTATGTCTTTCTTTAGTATTTATTTGAATTTCAAATATTCATGAATGTGGACTTTCTATAATTATTTGAATAATACGAGTACCGTTTTGATAGAGTAATAATGTTTATAATAAATGGGAGATGGTATGGTTCAAAGTCAACATGGCCAAGGATTTTGTTTTATTTTTTGGGGCCACCTTCTAGTTGTGATTTTAATTTATGTGGAGATATTTAAATGTCCTTTATCAATTAATTTCATATTTTAGGGGCATTTAGTACTCGCCCTCTCGAATACGCCTCGTTGGTGTCATTAAAATGGTAGGGAGACGTAAATTCATCTGACAACAAGATCTCGAGTTTTATATGAGATTTTGGGTTAGAGATCCAATTACGATTAAATTTTAACAAAATGCCAATTTTTCTTGGTCAAAACTTTTAGAATAAAAAACCAAGTGATGACGGTGAAATCTAAGTGGGAAACTTTTTTTTATAGACTTTATATATATAGGAAAATTGCTTTTTTGTCATATATATTTTCTAATTTGCGATTTTTGTCATCTATATTATCCAATTTCAGTTTTAATAGAGTATATTTTGATTATTTTTATATATATATAATTTTAGTTATTTTTCATTGATAGTGTTGATGTGACACTATGAACGTCAATGTTGTATTGATATTACATCAGCATCACGTCGAAAAAAATTTAATATATATATATATATAAGACGGTCCTACGAATCTTTATATGTGAGACGAGTCAACACTACCGATATTTACAATAAAAGTAATACTCTCAGCATAAAAAGTAATATTTTTTCATGAATAACCCAAATAAGAGATCTGTATCACAAAATACGACTCGTGAGATCGTCTCATACAAGTTTTTGCCTTATTTCAAACATGAAGTGAGATACTCATTAATTAAAGGAAAAAGACTCGTTACTAAAAACTAATTTAATCTCAAGCAAAGTAGTGGAAATTGAGGTTTCAATAGGGTAGGCATCATAAAATTTATTATAATTTAAAGTAGATATCAATGACTTTATTTCATTTTTCAACTTGGGAGATTGGTTAGACAAAATTTTAGGAAAAGGACAATTAATTTCTTGTTGAATGATAGCGCGGGTAGGATAGTTATCACTAAATTAAAGTCCCTTTTTTAAAAGATTGGGAGACATATCAAATTATGGAGGTTGGAATATATTTAATGATTTTGGTCAATTTCTTTTACTTTTAAAACACTTCAAAATTGGTGCATTTGATGAATCATGTAATAAGATTGATAGTTATGTTCAACAAACATGAACAAGAATTTCCTTTTGTTTAAATCGGGGGTGTTGCGTCATAGATTTGAAATCAATGGTTTCAGAAACACCTTATTTCAAACTACATTAATTCATTGTTATATTTCGAATCATCGTTTTTTCGAAAATAGGACGTGTTTGAAGATAACAAATTTCAAAATTACTTGAGCATGAAATTAAAGTTCTGTTTGGACTTATGAGCATGAGAAAAGTGTGTTTTAAATCTATAGATTTCAAATTCAGTAGATTTCGAATATATTAAATATCGAATTATGCAATTTTCAATAGGAATTGCGGTAGATTTCAAATACATCAATCATCTGAAATACATTATTCAAATCAAATTAATCAATTCAAACACATCCCTAAATTAAATTAGATATAGCCTACAAGAAAAAGTTGACCTGTGACATATAATTAATTAGAAATAGGGTTGAAAATTGGGGAATGATGTATTGTGTGGTGATTTAGAACAAATTAATGATGGTACGATTTTATTAAGTAGGTTTGGTACTCAATGGGTGCACCACAACTGAGGAAAGATACTTTAATGAATAGATATGAATGAATAAATGTTTGGTCCAATCACCCATTTATTTCTATAAATATTAATGGGTTTTTTTTAATTAAATGTAATGTACGTAAAAGTCCACTCCAAATAATGCACCTGACCCGCATAAGCACGCTATTATGCTGATTTAGACTTGACAACAACAATAAATTTATTGCAAATTGATATTTTTTTTTACCTGATCTTGAGGGTAACTCCTAATTTCATTTATAAAAAAATGTAATTTATAAACCTTTTACCTTCTTTTTTTAATTATAGAGATGGGGAGTGAGATTCGAACCCGAGTCGTCACTATGTGTACAAATGAGACTAGAATAAGTTCGCCATGTTGGATACAGTTACGTTCTTACCTTTACCCTTCTTTATAGTCTTCAAGAGTTCGACGTCTATGGTTCCTTCATTTATCAGTCTTTTTATTTTGCGTTTCAGGTTACACAACATGTTGGTATTTTAACAAAGGAATGTTAACGTTGATAAAGTATGTTATAATTTCGTTATTTTAAAACGTATGACAACTAGAATGTTATGTATGGATTGTTTTTTTTAAAGAGAAGATTGCATTCTAGGTTTTTTAACCATACACATTACTGATTAAACCCTAGTATATTATTCATTGTGTTGTCTCCTGAATCCATCAATTATATCACGCGTTTGATAAAAAAAAAATTTACAATTCATTTTCATCATAATTCATATCGAGTAATAAAATATTTTGGTGTATGAATTATTGTAAACGAAATAATTAATACATGATTTAATTAAAATTTTGATTTTATTCTAAATAAAATAATCTTTAAAATAAAAATATACACTATGAATTTATCAATAAATTTTATTTCAAAATATTTTCTACTCCTGTAATATCAAATATCAATTTAAAAGTAATCCGACAAATTTTTTTGAAATAGTTTGTCCACTTCTCCTAAGTTGCTAACTTTTTGGCTGTACCTGCCGTATCAGGGGTCCCATATTCCATCTGGGCACGTGTTTAAATTCATCTGATGACTCCTACTTACTGTACGGATAATTGAAACGGGAAACAGTCTATTTAATTCAATTTATTTTATTTTTTAAAACAATACATTGAAAAACGAAAAAAAATGCATTATAATGTGTTTTTATTCTTCATATTATGATAAATAACATATGTACATATATATATATAAAATTTGGATTGAAAAAATTGCTACCAAAATCTTTGAATAAAAATCAATCTCGATTTGACTAATTTATCAAGACCGTTTCACTCATAAATTTTGTGAGATGAGTTTTTTTTATAAAACACACTCTACGAAAAAATATTATTTTTATGTCAAAATTATTATTTTTCACTTTAAAATATAAATCATCTTGTAAATAATATATCTATGAAACTGTCTAGTAAAAGACTTACACTTAATAAGAGACTTATTCTTGATTTATGCAAAAACTTGTGTGAGACGGTCTCACTGGTCGTATTTCGTGAGAAAAATCTCTTATTTGAGTCATCTATGAAAAAATATTAATTTTCATGCTAAGAGTATTACTTTTTATTGTGAATATCGGTAGGATTGACTCGTATCACAAATAAAAATTCGTGAGAACATCTCACAAGAGACCTACTCTAACTTGCATTTCTCGGCTGATCAAATTTGATTGCCTTTGTTAACTCCGTCTAGCCGCTCAAATTTGAAAATTAAATCTTATTCTAATACAAAAAAATCCTAAAAGAAGGTTAATCAAGAAACAATTTCAATACTAGTTGTGATTATTTCGAACACAACATTCCTCGTCTCCTTCCTTAAATTTCATTTAGATATATGTATTTAAAATCCATCGATATCACCATTTTGTTCGTTCCAATAAATAATTGGGTTTTTGAATTGGAGTAGTGGATTGATGATACACACGTAACGCCATTCACGAGAATTAACAAAAGGGCCATTGGATTTCACGTGAAGGAAGACCACTATCCAATGCTTGTGCCTTGAACTTGGGCACTTTTTTGTTTTTTCCTATGATAAAATCTTTAATAAATAAAGTCCTTTGGGATTCAGTTCCGGGAAGGGTAAAAATATGTCACACAGAAAACGACGTTTGGCAGTGCTGCCCATCAATCCACTCCTGCGGGCGGAATCTTCAAAACAACCTCTAATCTTTTTCCGGGAATTATAAATTCTTTTTCTATCAAGAAAATTTTTATTGTGAATTATAATATTTTACTCACGGTCTCCTTTAATCTTCTAGCTTTGAAATATTACATACGTACGATATTTCTATATGTATCACAAAATTTTTCGGAATTGTTTTTTAAAAAATTGTACTGCTTTCTCATATAGATGACAACGGGGCATGGTGGAGTAGCTTTTTCATATCCGCCCTCGAATTATATCCCAATCCCGTCTTTTTTTTCGGGTTCGGATATCTTGAACATGCGGGGATCAAATTCTCATTCTCGTCCTCATCTTCATCCATATTTTAAAAATAGTAATGATCGAAGCGGGGTCAAGGGCGGTTCGAGGAATCTCTGAACATTGATGATACCATAATTTCATCTTACGTTCGGTTTGATGAAGGAGTCTTCAAATCTCACAAGCTTTTGGGGTCAGGTTGGTGCTGAAGGGTCTGAATAGACAAAAAATAAGGTTAGGAGGTGTCGGTTATTTGTCCGATGTGACTCCTTCGATAATTAAGTCAGTACTCTGATTATGAGTGGAAAGCGCAAATAATTAAATATAAATGTGCAAAGTGAGCAGGAGAGTGTGAATATTCAAAATCATAGCAAATACCGATATACATATATATAGGAGCACGATGAACTAATTACATTCCTTGTCGAAATATGATTCTTACGTAGGTAGAATTCTGCTTGAGGTAGGAAACTTCGACAATCATGGTGGCTATGAGTCTTACCTTATTTTTGTAGTTTTGATCAAATATCGCCTTTATCGAGATTTCTTACCTATCACGATCTTGATAAATTCTCCGGATTGACCGCTTTCAGGGCCATCATTTATCAAAGGGCTTGACCCTTTCGCCCCGACATGTGTGCTCGGATTAGTCCAAACGCAATAATATTAAGAGACATTATTATTATTATTATTATTATTATTATTATTATCGGGGTGAGTCGGGATGAAGATAATATCCCATACCCGTACGAATTATTTCGAAGATTCAAAAAATCCACAATCCAAACCCGAACCAGAAAATTAATCCCTAAACCTTGTCTTATTTCGAGTTTTTTTCACGAGATCCTGAACCCACGAAGAAAATTACCATCCATATTTCTCATATCTGCATGTAGAAGAGTAATTGTAAAACATGTGTACATGGGAGCTAATATTTTCAAAGGTTCAAATAACCACAAATTTGACTACTATTCTAGAGCGTAGTAATTAAACGTCGGCTTTAATTAATTGCCGTGCACGTATATTAATAGACCAGTGTGAGTTTCGATCCGATCAATTAAATAATAATTTTAAGATAAAAATAAATCAAACTTACTGATACTCACAAAAAATTTAGGGTCTCATTCCAACAAGTGTCACTAATCCAGACGCAGGTTTCGAGATTGTCCTGAGCCTGAAATCACGACTAAGATCGTTAGAAAGGGGTCAGGAGGGTGTCTCAGCGTAGCCCCTCCGACGCTCAAGTCAGAGACTGAGGATATAAGTGGAGAGCAGTTAAAGGTGCTGCTGGAAAATAATATATTGAATGAATGAATTAAACACTTAAACCTGGTAATAAGTAGTGTTTGATAAAGAATTTATGTCAATACTAAATTTTAAGTTTCGATTAAATTAAGCAGAAGATATCATATAACACGACTTTTAAAAACATACAAAAACATAATTTTTAAAATATAAAATCCAAGATTAACTTTTTGTTTGGTAATAACAAAGAATCCTCCTACCTAACAAGGTTGAGTCAGATTCAGTATTATCTATGCAGCTTAAAAAACCAATGTACATTAAAATGATGCATGGATTTGGCCCTATGAAGCCTGAAAATTAGTAGAGTGGGGCGGAATAATTAATTAATTTGGTTGAAATGAGACTCCGTACTTTCCTTGGTGATAAAGTTTTGGCGGGACGGATGCTCGTGTCTTGTCTCTGCCTTGCTTTAGTGGCACAAAATCTACATTTTAATTTTCACCGCGACAGCGACATTTCTGCCAGTCCGACGTGTCGGCCTTTACGCTGCTGTACCTCTCACTGTCACTCCTTTACCTTAAATAATTAATAAAACTCGACTTCACGCGCTAAATTTAGCCTTCCTTTTCGGACAAACATCGTTTTCGAACTTAATTCATACGAGATGAGATGTTGTTTTGCTAGTATTTATTACCTAATATATATAAGAATATTATTATATATATATACACACTAATTAACAATGACTTAATTTGAAAGAAAAAAGTTAATACTTTGAAACTGAAATTAATTATGTAAGTCGACATTATTGGTTTTTTTTTCCCTGAAAAGTGAATACTTCAAAAATGTAATTACATTGATTTAAGGAAAAATGAAATTCAACAATTTGTTTGTTTCCCTTGGGGAATTCAGGAGAGATTAACGTGAAGACTGGCCGTTCTGCCGGAGTTACAAACGGGGCAAGCATGAAGAGATGACCCACACTGAGTACAGAGGCACAGATGCCTGCACGGCAAAAGCAGCACGCACGATTCCTCTTTCCCACAGCTCCTGCAGATCCTATCGCTTCTCAGGTGTTTGTCCTCGTCCAACTCCTCGAAGTTGCTGTCGCAGCAAGATTCGGCATCCTCCGCCGCGTCGACGGGGTGCTGTTGTTCGTCTTGGACTTGGGCCAGGACTTGTTCGAGATCGGATCTAAGGGCGTTGGCCTTGGCTTCATTGGTGTGTGCCAAATCCCTCCAGATTTGGTTTTCCATCGAGAGCGATTTCACTCTCTCCTCCAGTGCCCAGTTCAGCTTTCCAATCTTTTCGAGTTGATCTTCTTTTTCTTTCACTGTCTTCAATATGTTTTCTTTCACTGATGCCGCCATTCGCCGGGAGAATCTTCTCTGTCTTTCTTCCATTTCCATCCTCACTTTCTCCGCCTACATTTTATTTTCCCGACAACATTCGTATATATCAACATTGAGAGGTAATAATTTGGAAAGAGTAAGAGACGAAAGAGACAAATCGTAACATACATGTTGGGATATGAGTCGATCCATTTCCATTCGTTGCTGGTGGATCTGAAGCGTGATGTCTTCTCCTAAAAAATTGAAAGAACTGTAACGATTATTCGCACTCTGGTTCTGTGCAACGTTTGGATACGACGAAAGTATCGGATTGACCGATTCCCTTGCACGCTTCCTCGAAACAGGAACCACGCCGGAGCCGAGCCAGTTCTCTGATTTCATTGCCGCTGTTTTGACCGGAAAAGTATCCGCTAACGTTGAGCAGTAAATAGGTAAAGCAGCATCCGTCGCCGTTGTGATCCCAGATAACGGAGCCACAACTCCGTACGCCATCTGAGCTCCAAACGCGCTGCTCCCATTTCTTTCGTCGCCGTTCACCATCAACCCTCTGCAAAATGAAAAACGAGCCTTTAGCTATATCTCTCTCACTGAAACCCATAAAGAAAAGGAAAGCAAACAAGAGAAAAACCCTTGAAAATTAACTGAACGTACTGATTGCCAAGAACCGGTGGACGAAACAGATTGAGATGCCGGGCTTCAACTGCCATTACAGATCCAATAAAATATCTCGGTGTTCTTGGAGATAAGTGAAGGAGAAACGTCAGGCGTGTATTTATAATATCGTAACTTGCATGTAAATCTATCCTTAGGTTTGCGACAGATGGAATTGAGAGGTGGAGAGAAGAACAATGAGAGAAGCTGAGTGAATCAAGAAATGAACGAGAAGAAAAAAATGAAACGCTGGTTTCAAATTTATTATGTTTGTCGGCATATATTTACCGGAACATGTATCTCGCTACACGATCTCACGAATATTTATCTGTGAGACGAGTCAAACTTACCGATATTCACAATAAAAAATAATACTCTTAACATAAAAAGTAATATTTTTTCATGGATGACCCAAATAAAAGATCTGTATCATAAAATACGACCCGTGAGACCTTCTCCTACAAATTTTTGCATATTTCTCATTTGATTTTTCATTTTAAATTCAGATCATATATTAAACTTTGATCCAAAAGCTATTAAAATTATATACATAGTTGAAGCGTTTTTAAGAAATAAAAATAATTGTATTCATATAATAAAACTTATCAATTTTCTTAATCTTAAAATTTTAATAACATAGTCAAATATTACTTCTTGGGAAAAAAAATGAAAAAGAAAAGGTTTTGTATTACAAAAATTAATTCATCTAGAAACCAAACAAAACTACAGAACAAAAAACCAATTCATAGGGTGGGTTGGTTTGAGTCAATCGCTGTTTGGATCAATTTTAAAATCAACTAGATCTGAAATTGGGTTGATTTAAGTTTTAGATAAAAATAAATAGAACCAAACCAATATAAACATATCACATCAATATAGAAAATTGTGTGACATTTATTTTAAATTTAATTTGATTTTTCTTTGATATAAATATATATAATTTTTATTTTTTAGTTTGTATATTGTTATTAGCGAAATTTTTAAACAATTCAATTATATTGAATTTTCATTTATTAAATATTTATTAAATATAACACAAGCCTTAAATTTAGGTTTTTTTTTTTAAGTTGTGAAAAAAGTATTTGACTTATATAGTATTTTATTTTACGATATTTTACTTATAATCGTTCTAATCTATTATCAAATATACGTTCGTTTAATTTATCAAAATGGGTTGTACCCTCCATATTGGTCTTCCCGTTAAACAGTCAAATTGAGTTGGGTTGATAATTTTCCGTCCTTAATATATCATGTATTTATTCGCCATGCAATTGAAAATTAATAATTCAAAACAAACCGAAATTCATGGTTTGGTTTGTTCGAATTTTTATAAAGTCGAACTAAATCGTAGTTGAATATTCATATCTATAATCCAAATGTAGTGTGTGGTGAAATTCTTAGCAATTAAATATTCAAATTTTAAAAATTTTTTCTTCAACAAAGTTTTAATGAAATCATTTTATTTATTGATGATTCTCGATTACATTAATATGTCATTCCAAATAAATTTTTTTTTATCTGGAATTGCTATAAAATTTGAGATTTGTGTTATACTAAATTATTATTATTTAATAAAAAATGTAAAAACATCACATAAATATTTCAGAAACGCCGGGAAGGGAGCCTTTGTGAAACACGTGGGAATGGCACTGACAGCCGACGTGCGATGTAGGGAGGAAGGCGGAATGACAAAAAGGACCCTGCGGGCAGTTGCCGGTTGAATGCGGACAAGTTTAGTACGGCGGCGTGGCGCAGTTCCCAATCCCCCTTGATTATCTTATTTTCATTATCTTATTGATACGTAATGAAATTGGCAACTTTAACATTGAGTGTGATTTTTATTTTTTTATCCTAAAATTTGTAATATTATTGAGATCATTAAATATTCTTAATTATTAGATTTATAAATCAATAAGAAAATTCCAGACTCCTAAATAAAAGAGGTAGAGTGAAAAATAACAAAAGATGTAAGTAAATCTATAACACCAGTCGAATTGTATTGAAATTATACTTAAGACAGAGGAGGGTTTGTCTCAATTATTAGGAAAAAACTTATGTGAGACGATTTCATTGGTCGTATTTTGTGAGACGGATCTCTTATTTGAATCATACTTTAGTTGTTAATATTGTATTATATATGTATCATATGTTAGTATTAAATTAAACACACTTTCTCAATTGTATAAAATTTTAAAATATACACCACTATATATGCAAATAGTTCTCTTACACAGCTCCACCACGACAAAACTAAATTACAAACATGGACGTGTATTATTATAAATGAAGAGTAGTTTATTAAATCAAGATGGTAATACTACATAATAAACAAGTCTTTTAGGATGAGACACCACTTGAGTTTATGGTATAAAATCCGCGTTCTTTTTTAGAGTTGATGTAGCGAAAAAGACGACCTAAAATAAAGAGCTACCATAAGATCAATGTTGATATTTGTTAAAATGGGCTGCTGGAGACACATGTTTCTCAAAAGATCGACAATGTCACAAATGTCCAACATCGAACATTAAAACTAATGGCAAAAACTTGTGTGAGACTGTCTCACAGATCGTATTTTGTGAGACAAAGGTCTTATTTGAGTCATCCATGAAAAAGTACTACTTTTTATGCTAAGAGTATTACTTTTTATTGTGAATATCGATAGAGTTGACCCGTCTCACAGATAAAGATTCGTGAGACGGTCTCAAAAGAGACCTACTCAAAACTAACAGAGAGTAGCTTATAAACACTTGAATATCATACTACCAAATAGACAAATACCTAAAATATATACCTATAAGTATAAAAGATCAGTTCCTATCTATCTCTTTCTCTGTTTGTTTCCTCGACTGTCTCCACTCGAGTAAGAGTAAGACCATCAAAGTAAATAAAGTTAAAAAGGTCTAAATAAAAAGTTGGCGGTGGGTGAAAAAAAACAAGACATATACTATTGGTTGATAGTAATAAAGAAGATGAAAAGCTCAAATCTGACATGAAATCACAAATTCATGAGGCATTGTTCGTGCTCTGATTCGGTGTTGATCTCAAATAGACTAAAAAATACAGATGGTGGATAAAATTCTAGAAAACAATTTCTTACCATAGAGAAGTAGATATTACGCTTTCAAGGGAAATGAATGAAGCACTTGGACTTGTCTGAAAGACAAAAACTTGTATGAGACGGTCTCACGGTTTATATTTTGTGATACATATCTTATTTGGGTTATTCATGAAAAAATATTATTTTTTATGCTAAGAGTATTATCTTTTATTGTGAATATCGGTAGGACTGACTCGTTTCACAGACAAATATTCGTGTGACCGTCTCACAAAATACCCATTATGTTTGAAATTATAATTCCTTTCTCTTCTATTTTAACATTGCTAAAATATCAAAAAAATATCTCCAATATTGTCCACCTCTTAAAAATACAAGTTAACAAGAGTGACTCTTGACATATTCATAGAATTTTGCACTTCTTGTTTTTCAAAAAATATAAATATTTTTTTGTGGTCACGTACCGCTCTCAAATTTTATTTTATTTTATTTTTATGACGAGGAACAAGCAACTACTGTTTTTCCGAACATGTAAACGTGCCGTGGCCCGAGTTATCGACACGTGTTTGTATGTATCTGTTATGCATAACAGAAAGGGGTGACAAAGGAGAAATGAGAGTACAGTACTTGACTATGTGCCTTCTTCCTTTAATAATAAATCTTCACCTTGAAAGTTGTTGCGTAGCTGGTGTGCTTGGGTTTGGAGAGCGAAATGTGAAATCTGGGGCCCGTTCGATATGGGAATTCACTGGATTTAAGGGGCCCCCACACTAATTAATCCTCTCCTTTCGTGAGATGGTCTCATGAATTTTTATCTGTGACCCAAATAAAAGATCCGTCTTACAAAATACGACCCGTGAGGCAATCTCACACAAGTTTTTGCCAAAAATTAATTACCAAACCGATTGATTAGCATGAACGTTCTGTTTGTAAAAGGGGCTTGATCCCCATGTCCATATGAAAATGACCATCCATGGCCCAAACAATAATGAAATGGGCTAAGTCGAGTGAGTCCGTCTTTTGGAAACCCAAAATCCAAAACCCCTTCACGTGCACAATTCAACGCTATCCGGATTCATCTTCTCCATTCCATTAGCAATGGAGATCGCCATATCCACCGGAAATCTAGCTCATTTCGGCTTCTGTAAAAGGCCACTTTCCGGTAATTTTACTGGCACTTCGGTTTCAGCTCTCGGGTTCGTTTTACCTGGAGGTAAATGTCCGGCTTTCACCCCGCGCAGCAGAATTTGTATCACTAAGGCTTCAGTTGCTGTTGAAGATAAGGTCCAAACTAGGACTGCTTTGATCAGAATTGGTACCAGGGGGAGGTGAACTTTTCCTACGTTTTCTTTTTATTTAACTCGGTTTTGTTCACAATTTCTTCCTAGACGTGAACTTTGTAAATTTCCTGTACGGTTAAAGAATATACACTAGTTTTGATTTGGTTAGCCTGTTTAAGATGTTTTGGCGGTCTAGTGGTGCTTTGGAATTGTTGATATTTTGAGTGAATTCCAGTTTGAGGTTGGTTTTATTAGGTTTTCCATTTAAATACTGTTGTCCTCTGATGAAAGTATATGAAATATTCATAGTGTAATTGAGTTGGTTGACCGTTTCAATACTGCATCCCGAACCCTTTGGACATTTGTACATCTCTTCTCAGGGGATCGACTATCTGGTGCATGATTCAGCTGGTATATTTTTCATTTACCATCTGACTTAATCAGCATGAAGACGGCTACGACCCCTCATTTGTTTTTTTTGTTTCGTGGGTAAAATGGCATCCGAGTTTGTGAGTCCACATTATCTATGTGTTGCTTTTCCATTCGTTTACTCAATTCATGATAGTGTTAATCAAGAAGCATCGATGCGATGCATGGATATTACATCGGATAGAGCATTTAAGAAATATCTCTGGAAGATTTTATTCTATTTTCATCCAATGGAAAAGTTCACGCAATGGCACTATCGAAAGAAGTTATTATATCATGAATTTTGTTATGTTTACTTCATGATTTCACCTTAATGTTCTTTGTGTAGGACAGCCCACTGGCTCTTGCCCAAGCTTATGAAACGAGGGATAAACTTATAAAATCACATCCGGAATTGGCTGAGGAGGGAGCAATTCAAATTGTGATTATCAAAACCACAGGTGACAAAATTTTGAGTCAGCCACTGGCAGATATTGGTGGAAAGGGTCTATTCACTAAAGAAATAGATGAGGCGCTTCTCAACAGTGAAATTGATATAGCTGTACACTCAATGAAAGATGTTCCTACATACCTTCCAGACAAGACAATACTACCTTGCAACCTTCCACGGGAGGACGTTCGGGATGCCTTTATTTGCTTGACTGCAGCTTCTCTGTCTGAGCTTCCTGCAGGAAGTGTTGTGGGCACTGCTTCATTGCGAAGGAAGTCACAACTTCTCAACAGATATCCATCCCTCAAGGTCAGTGTGATGTGACAATACCTCACTTTTTGTCTTTGTTTAGAGCCTTAACAACTTCTATATCCATTTTCAAAATTTGCTTAATCGCGCTTGCATTATCTAAACCATGTGTTGGAAAATTGCTTAGCTATCAGCGAGGATTCCTACACTTAAGTGCCTTTTGCATACACTACTTTGTTTAAAACAATCTACCTTTTCCACAATTGCATATTGCAGTCAGGTGGTATCATTCCAAATTTTGTAGTACAAGAGGGTACAATGATAATTTCTGGTTTACCAGGCCCCGAAGTTACATTTTTACATTTGTATGTGCTAAAAATCTGGAACATTCTGGCACTTATTTTTCATTCTCTGAAGTATCACCTGAAATAAATTCATATTTTATTACTATTATGGGCCTAGGTTTGAAGGGGTAAGTGGCCGAATCAGGAGAGGCCTGTGTGTGGGAAAGATATAAAATGGTACTCTAAGCGAGGCGATAGTTTGTCATTCAGTTTCTTAATTTCTTGTAGTTTACTAGCTTTCAGCTAGGGTTTCACAGGGAGAAATCTCTAGGTTATTATCTTCTTTTATTCAATATATGCCATATAAATTCAATTTAAATTGTTCTTAATCTGTTTTTTGGGATTTCTAATTCACTGCATTTGTTGAGTAATATAACAATCACCTGACATTTACATGCTCCTATTTCCAAGCTTGAAAATCATTTTTTTTGTTTGCCTTTAACTGCTGCTCGATTACATTTGGAGATATCGACGCCCTATTCCTTTGATTTGTTAGTGTTATAACATGAACCTGTACACGAAGTCTGCTTTTGTTAGTCTGCTTTCAGATTTGTATTTGGGTTCGATTATGTATAATTTCCGCATTTACGTTTGCTTACTTGATCTTTCTCCAATTAGTATTTATTGATCCAAGAAGGTGCAATCTTCGTTTTGCTGCTTCACTTTCAAGTTTCTGATACAATTATTATGCAGGTGCTGGAAAATTTTCGAGGCAATGTACAGACACGGTTAAAAAAATTGAATGAGGGTGTAGTCCAAGCAACATTACTGGCATTAGCGGGACTCAAACGCCTAAGCATGACAGAAAATGTTACTTCCGTGCTGTCCATAGACGACATGCTTCCTGCTGTAGCTCAAGGGGCTATTGGAATTGCTTGTAGAAGTGATGACGAAAATATGGTACATTCTATTCTACGGTGCAGCTAAAGATTATTAGTAATTTTTTTTCACGAAATATTTGTTCGCAAATATAAAAAAATTGAATTTTAGATGTCTTTTGATCGAGAATTGTTTCCAGATTAAATATTTAGCATCCTTGAATCACGAGGATACCAGACTGGCAATCTCATGCGAGAGGTCTTTTCTTGAGAAATTGGAGGGATCTTGCCGTACTCCAATTGCTGGATACGCATGTAAAGATGAGGATGGAAACTGTATTTTCAAAGCATTGGTGGCCTCACCTGATGGAACTCGAGGTATGCTTGCAGATAATGTGTTGCGCATCCTAAATCAGCTCCATAAGAATTTATGCTGTGGCTTATAAGATTAGAGGGCTCTCTTATCAATAGGTTAATAATTTTGGGGTCTGAACTCTGCTTTTGGGTTAATATGACATAAAATATAGTAAATTGGATGATCTTCCCACTAATTATCTCACCACGTATTTCACGTCCTTTGAGCAAGAATCGACGTTTTGACATTTTTCTCTTTTTCCTGTGTCACCCCTACAGTTCTTGAAACCACCCGAAAAGGGCCGTATGCTTTTGACGATATGATAAAGATGGGCATAGACGCAGGCGAGGAACTTCTCTCACGAGCTGGTCTGGGTTTTTTCGATCAATAACTTTGTAGTTGAAGCGTGGGGCATTTGAGCTCACCCTTTGACCTGCGCAGGTTACTACCTAGGCCATTTATTCTCCATGTTGTTGTAGTAGAGCTGTAGAGATACAATTTTTGGTGGTTATATGCCAGTTTACTATCTTGCTCTATGTTGTCTCCCAACTGAGTTTTCTGAGGGATCGCAGTTATTTTCTACCGTAATTTTTTCTCTGACAATCGTAGTCGATATCCAATTAATTCGGAAAATTTCATACCGCTCTCGGGGCGATATCCCAAGGTTGCGTCTATAGGCGAACATTAATCTTCATATGTGGGGTTCACTGGAAAAATGGTGGACCCATGTGTATCGATAGATGTTCACTATTGAGAGTATCATCTTATTAAGCAATTAATTCATGAAAATCAAATATTCAATCGATGATTGGTTGACATTATATTTGTTCGTGTGGCAAATAAATGTTAAAATTGCATAAATTAATTTAGAAATATATTTTAGATCATTGTAAATATAATATTAGAATGGTTGATTTTCTAAATGAAAGAAAACATTGAAAATGACGGGCAATATCAAAATATTAGAGTCGTTTAATACATAACAGTGAGCCTGAATTCTGATATCATGTTAAGATCATGAACTAAGCTTAACTCCACCTCAAAATCTAGCTCATGGTGGAAAGATTGTCTAAGTCAATATATATAACTTGCAAGAACTTAATTCAGTCAATGTGATATATCTGACAAAAGTTAAATAATAATTAATAATATTGGTCGTACATTTTAAAAAACAATTCCACATATCCTTAAATCAAATCATTGTATCTAAATAAAACTTATCAATCAAGATACCGTTTGGTGTTATTAATGTGAAGATCAAGAGATGAGTAATAAGTGCGATAAAATAGTGATAAAGTAGAGATGCATATTACAAAGATGAATAATTTATTATTTTGTATGTTTTTAACTTGTATAATTATTGTGTTTATTATTTATAAAATCTTAAACCCATTGCAAAATATAAATCAACCATGATTGTTAAATGATATAATTGTAAAATTTCGTTGATATCATACTTACCATATGTTCATCATATGAGTACAGAGGGATGTCTAATACAACTCACATCTAGTGTCATCACGGATCAATCGATGAAATTGAGATGACTTGAAAACAAGACAACATGAGATGGATAAAAAATATCTCATCTCACCTTCATCAAGTACACCAAACGATATCCAACTTTATAATTAAAGCCCATGTCTTTGTCAATGTCACTCTTAGTGAAATCATCTATATGCAATAACCACCGGAGTTTGAAACAAGTCTGGTAATGCTCAGCTAGTATGCAAAGTCCACAAAGCCATTTATGGACTCAAACAAGCTCTCCTAGCATGGTTTGACAAACTTCGATCAACACTTCAGAATATGTGATTCATTGCATATAAAACGAATTCCTCTCTTTCACAAAGTTCACTAAAACTTCTCTCATTTATGTTGATGATATTTTAATTACAGGAAGTGATCTTCATTAAGTTAATGTTCCGATTCAGCGACTGAATTGTCAATTTACGTTACGAAATTAATATGGGAAATTTGTCCTACTTGTTGGGTGTTGATGTATTTTGACCATCTGAAAATACATTCTTCCTCACTAAGACGATGTATATTAAAAAAGTGTTGGCATGAACCAAGCAAAATATCTACTACACCAATGACTTCTGGACTTATAAATTTGTCTTATAAAGGAGATGATTAATTTTTTTAAGATGTTATTCTTTATAGAAACGTGGTTTGCACTCTTCAATCTTTGACAACTATATTAGACCAGACATAGCATCACTACAACAATAAATGGCTATTGTGGACTTTGCATCCTAGCTGGTTTTTGTTGGTTTTCTAGGAATATCCTATTTCTCGGAGTTCAAAGAAACAAACTGCACTAGTTTCTCAATCTAGTGCAAAGGACGAATATTGTAGCATGGCTAATGCTACTTCTGAATTAATTCGGAGGAGTTGCACGTTTTTCAATCTGCTCCTCCAGTGTTATTGTGTGACAACATTAGTGCTATCGCCGTTAGCACAAATCCAGTCCTACGTTCTCGAACAACAAAAACATATGGAACTCGATCTCCTTTTTATATGATTTTATATAAAAATAAAGGCTAGAAAATATATGATTTTTGGGCTTTTGTTATATTTCTTTTATATTATATATATAAAGATTCAATAATCCATTCAAAGTTCAAACACAAAACTACTCGTGTTTTTTTTAAAAAATAGAAAATATAGTGTTTACGTAGATATTTTTAAAAGAGCTAGTTAATGGAAAGAGGCCCTGTATGTCATGATATTTCCATCAACAATTCAAAGACAAAACTCATGACAAGAATACTGGCAAACATACGGTTAATTAGATCCTACCTATGTGGGCACTACCCTCACTTAATTTCAACGGGTAAAATCTTGCCACACATACAATTTCAAAAAAAAAAATGGGTCCTATATATGCATGGACAAATCTTGGCCATCCATCCTATCATTGGGTAATGCCCACATGAGTATGATGAAATAAACCCAAACATATATTCACACACATGCATGGAATATGGAGAGTCCTCTGTAAATATATTTTATTTCAGTTTCAAGAAGTACGTACCTATCTAATATATTAATTACACAATACATAACATCAATATTAACGCTGCGAGTTTACAAATAGAAGGGATGAATAGCAGCAGTAGCAGCAGCGTAGTCGAAGATGGACTGAAGATCCTCCCAATTCTCAGGATGCCTTAGAAACTCATGATAAGTGTCAGCACACATAGAGCTGGAAGAAGACGGGGCTTGATATTTCACTGAGCTCGTGAAATATTGGCCTTGAACCTGTTGGTTGGAATTCATAGTACAAGCAACATTACATGCGTAGGGTTTCTTCTCATATTGATATTGGTGCTGGAAATTCTGATGACTGACTACTGGCGCAGAGCTACTGAAACTAATATTGTATCCGATTTTTTCACAGGACTCCACGCTGCATGTTTCTGAGCTCGTGTCTAGTGTCGAACGACTAACGTTGTTGCTTCTCTTCGTGGCGACTTCTCTCCAATCCGCGGCCATGACAACTTTCTTGTAAGAATTGCTGCGCTTCAGTATTCTGCATAGGGTCCAAACTTCCTGCAAATTTCGTCGAAATCTTATTCAAGAATTTACGATTGGTTGATTATAAGGAACCATTAAGTACATAGAGAACTATATATTATATATCTATTTTAATTCACGAGTTCAAATTTTTACTCACTGGGTAATGAGATACAAACACATGGGTTCAAGATCATATTAGCTAGGACAAATGTTTTTGGCGTAATATGGAAATGGTTGGCATGCATGCAACTACAAATGATCACGAAAAGGGTAACAAGTGATATGGTATATATAACAATAGAAAATGAAGTATGAATCAAATTAATATGGTTGATATCCTTACAGCTTCTCGAGCAATGCTTTTAGCATCCACTATGTTCTTGGTTCCTTTGTCGGGGCCAGGCGGCAGCCGGAACTCGTGCATCATCCAATCGGTCTTGGTTCCCTTTCCGGCGCTTCCCTGATAATATACCAGGGATTTCTTTAACCCGATGCAATCACGGCTTCCTTCGGAAGAGTATATTTGTTTGTCGATACCAGTGGCTTTCCAGAACCCGGAACCTGTTATTACTCTGTTGGGTCTAACGCTGTTTCTGTATTTTCTTCCCCTTTTGCAGAAGAAGTAGCACTCCTTGTCATCAACGTTACTGGATCCTAATGATTTTCAACCAAAAAAACAAACTCTTAAAAAAATACATATTTTTTTTAAAAAAAATAAATTATTCGGTTTATGCACTTATTTACCATTAATTAACCCTGAGAAAATATGCAAGAAGAGAAAAATAAATATTTGTAAGAGACTAGTTTTCAATTATGTGAATCTTGATTCTTGAGTGAGGCCCGAATAGATCTTACGTTGGTTTTCATAAATTCTCGAAAAATTATTGTTGCATATCGTATATATGACTAGATCCAAGTTTGGTCTCGGTTCTTAAACATCGTACATACTAATATTCTTAACCATTTGATCTAAAACAAAGTTAGTAGTCAGTACTCTCTGGAATCATATATGGAAAGTAAGACTTGTGATCTGTAATATTTATGTCTCTGATTCACGCAAACATATATTTATTCATTACAATTTCTTCAAAAAAAGGGTAAAAGTCACAGTACTTACTTGGAAGATCCCATGGCTCATACTTGTAGATATCAACTTGTTTTATGAGTTCGATGCTTAATGGTCTCTTTTCGATCTTTCTCCGAAGATAAAACGCCACGAGCTCTTCATCAGTCGGATGAAATCTGAACCCTGGAAGTGCAACATCATCATCATCTTCTTCTTCTTCTTTACCAGTACTCATGGATATGTTCTGTGTAAGATTTTCAAGATTAATATTTGAATACTTTTTCTTTGATTTTATGTATGTGAAAATGGTTCTTTTATATACAAACTGGTTCAATCTTCACACCTTGAAACCAAAAAAAAAAAAAAAAAACATATGTAGAAGAAAATTAATCAATGAGTGTTCGAAAGGATATCTATATAATTTTATTTGGTCAAGTCATAAATATTGACTTGTATATATTTTTTTGTGGCGTAGTTATTTTTGAAATTGAAGAAGTCCTCAGCCTTGTATTTCATCATCACGATACAAGTTTCAAACAAGAAAGAAGTTGATTGGGACTGAGTGGAAAATCGATTCACTCAATATAAATTTAATAGCCATGATATTTAAACAAAAACTTATACTTAAAATAAACATTCGAAAAATTAATTCCATGGGATAATGAATACCACCCCCCATTCACGGTATGCATGTACCAAAAACCAACAAGTGATCATACACAATATATATATATATATATATATATATATATATATATTCAAGTTGGTATATTATAAAATCATAAAATTTATAGAAAGGCTTATCTTAATTCAGTTTCATGAGCAAAATTTCTGATATCAGATGGCGTCACTCAATGTTTGAATAATAGAATTATTTTTCCCCAAAATTTTCTTCCAGTGTTCAACCTCTTTATATGCTTCATAGAATTGCATGTGAAAGTGACAGGTAAAATTAAATAAATAGATAGATAATAATATGCTATTTTATTATGGTGCTTGTTGAGGTGTGATTGGATGGAGAAATTATTTTAAGAGAATCAATTTTTTATAAAGTTTATTTTTTTTAAATGTGGTGTTTGGTGTTACTTTGCTGTTAAAACATATGTCTAACAAAAGCAGATGTATCATAATAAATTATCTTTAAACAATCTATTTCTTTCACTATTATTACATGATAAAAACTTGTGTGAGACGGTTTCACGGGTCGTATTTTGTGAGACGTATATCTTATTTGGGTCATCAATGAAAAAATATTACTTTTTATGCTAAGAGTATTACTTTTTATTGTGAATATCGGTAATGTTGACCCGTCTTACAGATAAAGATTCGTGAGACCGTCTCACAAGAGACTTACTCTTATTACATATACTAACAGAAAAATATTTATGTGTTCTTTTTAAAAAAAATATAATATATTTAAATAATCATCCTCATTTATTATAATTTCTATATCGAAATTTACCATCGCAGTGACGGAGCTAAAGAAATGTTTAGATATAATTATTTTACTTTACTTTCATCCGCTTAAAATTTGTACTCGTCTCCTCTAATATTTTTAATATATTTTTTCATCCATCTAACTTCATTTTTCTGATCAAGTGCAAAATTATTAAAGGTCTAAATACATAAATAATATTTTTTCTCCAATATATATACGTATTAATGATGAAGATTTAAGTCAATTAATGTAGATGGCAGTGGAAAATGATGAGGCAACTGCAGAACTGTAATATCTTTTACGACTAGTATTTAACCCGTGCGATGCACGAGATGATATTATTAAAAATTAATGAAAAATGAATAGACATTTAAGTTGAAAAAATAATATAATTATAAAAACTATTTTTTCACTAATTTTAAATTTTTTTTAAATACAACGCATCTCGATTATTTTTTGGCTAATAATCACTATCATATATCAAAATTTTAGATTGTGTTATCATATGGCAATGACATGATGCTTAATGTAGTTTATGTTTTCAATAGAGATTAGTTTCAATTTAAATAAAAAATCATTTAATACATAAATTATATTTGAATTAATATAAAATAAATTAAATTCAAATTTAAACTAAATGAATTGATATAATCAATGCAACCAATAATTGAAGTTATCATTTATTGTAGTACACATATTTGAATATTCATGATATATCTTTCCTTTTTTAGATTTGACATTTTGGCTGGAAAATTACTATTTTTGGCAAAAACTCTGCTTTTATATATATATATATAATTTAAAAAATTTTCTTAAATACAACACATGTCGATTATTTTTTGGCTAATAATCACTATCATATATCAAAATTTTAGATTGTGTCAGTCTATGACAATGACATGATGCTAATATAGTTTATGTTTTCAATAGAGATTAGTTTCAATTTAAATAAAAAAATAAAAACCATATAATCAATAAATTATATTTGAATATATAAAAATAAATTAAATTCAAATTTGAACTAAATGAATCGATATAATCAATGCAATCAATAATTGAAGTTATCATTTATTGAATTACACATATTTCAATATTCATGATATATCTTTCCTTTTTTAGAATTGAAATTTTGGCGAGAAATTACTATTTTTGGTAAAAACTCTACGTATATATATATATATATATATAATAATTATATATATATATATATATAGATATTATAAATAATGATATACCCAATTTTACCCTAAATCATCTACTATATAATATATATATATATAGATATATATATATATATATTATAAATACTGATATACCCAATTTTACCCTAAAATCATCTACTATATATATATATATATATATATTATAAATAATGATATACCCAATTTACCCTAAAATCATCTACTATATATATATATATATATTATAAATAATGATATACCCAATTTTACCCTAAAATCATCTACTATATAAATTCAATGTAATGGTTTATTAGTAATATTCCTACGACAACTTCTCCTACATTATTTCTATGGAGTAGGTCTTTTGTGAGACAGTTTCAGAGATGAATCAACCTTACCGATATTCACAATAAAAACTAATACTCTTAGCATAAAAAATAATATTTTTTCATGGTTTACCAAAATAAGATATCCGTCTCACAAAATACGACCCGTGAGATTGTCTCACACAAGTTTTTGCCATTCCTATGTTGTATATCCTTACCGTTTTAATTATCAACTTCAATTATGATAACGATAATTTCAATCTCCAAATAAATAAAAATAATATATCTCATATGTTTATTATTTATCGTTCTACCTATCATTTATATTTAAAATTACACTATATTTCATACACACATCATGTGTGCTAAGGCGACAAACTAATTATCATTGGAGCCATAACGAAACCAAATATTATGATGGAAGGTTGCAAATTTGGTCATTCACTTTCGTCTCTTTGTAATTTTGATCATTCATGTCATTGAATTTCAATTTTATTGTACTATATTTGTTTTTTGTAGTTAAAAGTTTTAGTTATTTTTCGGCATTACATTGTTATAATGTTGATGTGTCGAATGTCATGTAAACATTTTCACGTAATAACACCAAAAATTATATATATAAAAAAGATGAATAAACACAATTATGATAATATAAATAAGCAAAATCACAAAATGTCAAATATAGAGAACGATTTTTTTTTGCCAAATTATAATATCAAAACATTTATTGTTTTATATACTCCATTTTATTAATAAAATTTATGAAATGGAGTATATACAACGAAAAATTGAGTACGATATTGTTTTCCAAAAATATCATCATCAAAAAAAAAAAATCATCTCCCTTGAAAAACCAAAATTGAAACACACGACAAACTTCGATCAAATCAGAAACAAAAAAATATATAAATTTTTACAAATATTTACAATACTCGTAAAATATTTCATGAAATGCATGGCGATACATATGCATATTGTCTCTTTCTGTTGCTAAACATATACTTATTGGCTCCAATGGTGTTCGAATAGACGGAGTAGGTGGGCGCTTGATCAATGATAAAAAATTAAATTCTCCTTCCTAACACATTCTCTGACGATATTTTCACACAGAACTTACTCAGTGTAGTTTACCTTAATAACGTGATTTGCAGACTACTATTTTAGCACATGAGTTAACCTAATGCGTACCAAAAAGTAACGTGTGCATGGTTCTCGTATCATAAAAATAACATATGTTTATTTATTCAAACATAAAATCTTGGTGAAATATAATAAGTTGAAATTTCAACTATATATTCGCACAAATTCACATTTTAAGGGATCAGTACATGCACATTGTATGAGGACCATATACCAATAATATAATTTTTTTTGTTAATAATGCTGAAATCTCCACACACACACACACATATTAAATCACAAATTATTGACTAACTATGAAAAATTGTTGAGTGGGTCTCATGTGAGACCATCTCACGAATCCTAATCTGTGAGACGGGTCAACCATACTCATATTCACAATAAAAAATAATACTCTTAGCATAAAAAATAATACTTTTTCATTGATGACCCAAATAAGATATTCGTCTCATAAATACGAACCGTGAGAGAGTCTCACACAAGTTTTTGCCAAAATTGTTTTAATTAAATCAAAATCCGATTGTAGAAGTTATCAAGCTAAACTGAAAAACTGACTTGAATATTGTGTTAGTAAAATGAATAGACTGTTATATATATATATATATATATATATATATATATATATATATATCAGACCTTCTAGAAGGGAAGACCTGATATCTTATAAATAAGACCATTAATAATACAAATTATGTATTATTTTTTGGTGTAGTATAGAACGAGCCCAGATTGTACCTGATGGTCATACATAATTATTTTTTCTTAATATTATTTTATTGGCAAAGTTAAAGGAAAATAAAATTAGAAGGAAAAGAAATAAATTTTTCCTATAATTACCATATAAAATTTTCTAAGAATTTCATTATTAATTAACAAGATACGTGGAAAATATTGGTAGTCATGTAGTCTCTAAATTTTTACACAAATATAAAATATAAATATATAATCTGTACTGTAATAAATTAAGTGAAAAAAGAGAGAAGAAGAGAGAAAAAATTAGTTTAGTGAATGTGTTGGGTGCAATAATTGTCTTTGCTTGGTAAAGCGATCGAATCGTGATGCTTGAGCTGCTGTGCGGTTTAAAAGATTTAAATTGCATAATTACTACTAGCTATAACTTTTGGTAAAGCGGCAAGCGCTCGGTCCTACAATTGGTATCAGAGCCAATGTCACGAGTTCGATTTTCATTGATTGCAAGGAGTGCAATTATTGGGAAGTAGATTGTTGGGTGCAATAATTGTCCCTGCTTGGTAGAGCGATCGAATCGTGTTGTTTGAGATGCTGTGCGGTTTAAAAGATTTGATTTGCACAATTACTACTAGCTATAGCTTTTGGTAAAACGACAAGCGTTCGGTCCTACAGAATGACTGAAACTATTTCATTCATACTCATAACTCTTATTTACATGGTACAATTAAAAGATACAAATTTATAGATAGATAAAATTGAGATATCTATCATAACTGAAAATATATTTAATAATCATCTATATTTAAAATCATATCATAACACTTCTCCTTAGATTATTATTTCCGTTTGAAAATATGGTTTCTTATGAAATTTATGGAGACCCAAATATTGTCTTGTTAAAAACTTGACAGTGAAATCTAGAGGGAAAAAACTAGAATGATGGAAAATGACTAAAACAATTAATAATTTTTTATGATATAAAGTTTGTGAAGATTTCTATCTACTGAAATCATATTTTCATCGTAACCTAATGTGAATAATAATATTAAAGATCCAGAAGATCATTTGATCGAAAAAAATAAAGACAATTTAATATGATTGATATAATGTTTATTCTAATGATATTTTGTTTAGATGTAATATTTTAATAAATGGCTCTAGAAGAGTTAAAGTTAATCGTTCACAATAAATATTATTGTATCAATGCTAAAATAATCAAATAAATATCATTATAAACTAGAAGTTTATTGATAATAAATTTTTTTGTAAATCTAAAGTTTATTGATATTGTAAACAAAAATTTAAGGATGTTATAAATTTAATTATTTTGGTATTGAAAACTAGAAGATTTTATACCAATAAAAGATCATTGATATACATTATTAATTGTTTTTGACATCCCAATTATAAAATCATATAGTAAATTATTAATTGTTTTTGACATCCCAATTATAAAATCATATAATAAATTATTGATAGTATATAAAGGTGTTATTCACTTCACCGAATTTTTTGGACTAATAAATAAGAAATTCTTGGATTAAAAAATAAGTCAAATTTTAGTACATTCGAATTTTTGTTGAAAATATTTCTAATTAATAATGTTGCAGACTATGAAGTTCATACATCCAACAAATTCAGGTTTCTATTACGTAAAACTGCAATTTTAGTCCTATATATTTGTTTTTTTTTTTTGGATTTTAATAATCTGTTTTGTTGAATTTTACCTTAGTTTCGAATTTTCGATTTTTGACAATTTTAGTTTTTTTCATTAATAGTCGGAATTGTTCATATCAATGTCATGTCAGCATCACTTCCACATAGGTTTTAATTTTTACATAAGAAAAAATAACTAAAATTGAAAAATAACCAAAATAATGGATTAGAGAACAAAAATAGCGGAATGACAAATATTTAGGACTACTATTGTCATTTTCGCTTTTTTGTATAATAATGCACCACAGGCTTCTCCGTTAATTAATTTAACATACAAAAAAGTTTATTTTATTTGAACCATAAATAAATAAATAAATAAAATCCAAGAAGTCAAAGTCCGTAGTCAATCCAAAAGATACGTGAGATGTGTAAGAAAGACATTAATAATTTTCAATGTGATTTACGACATATGTGTCCTAAGTCCAAACTTTTAATCAAGCCTTTGAAATTGTCCATCCCCTAATTATATTTGTCAAACTTCATGACGATTATATATTCTTGACCATCAACCTTTTCTCTTCTTCTTTTTTTTTGGTGTAAAAAGAAATTATGCATTACACACATTTTTTGGAAATTTCGGAACATGATGACAGCATGTATTTATGTGTGTTGTTAATAACAATGCAATTTTTCGAAACGCACAATAAAGACACGTCGTTAATAGTATTATTAACGACGTACATGTTTATGTGCGTTGTTAATAGTAAAATATTTTTAAAAACATCATGTCTGGACATTAACGACGTACATTAATCGCACGCCGTCAATATTATTATTTACGGCAAATATAGAGACGATTTTGTTATATAGCGACGGTTTTGTTAAAACCGTCGCAAATTTTGAATCGGCGACCGTGTTTTAAACCGTCGCTATTGCCGACGGTTTTTAAACAGTCGCATGCGACGGTTTTATAACCGTCGCTATTAGCGACGGATTTTGAAAAACCGTCGCTAATAAGCCAACGTGGATCTCAATCCGTGCTTCGTAAGCACGATTTGCCGTATTTCTGCAAAACATTTTTTTTTTACATTAATTTTGAAAAAAAAATTTTTTTACATTATTTTAAAAAAAAACCCTCCTTCCTGCTATATAGAATGAAGCTATATTATTTCATTTTCATAGTTTTATCAGTAAAGTTTCTATGGAAACATTGTTATTTTGAAATATTTTTTATTTTAAAAAAACTAAATAAATTATTCCCTTTTGAAAAATAAATATTCGTCTCCATGCTGATATATCCATCAAAGAACTTAGAATATTTGTTTCTATCGTCGAGGATAGTGCCCGTACCAACTCAATTTATTTATTTTAAAACAAATTTTAGTTTGAAATGTAATATAAATGTACTCAAAATATGATTTTAAAATAAATTAATTTGGTTTAAAACAAGAATACTAAATTTGTTGTACACAACGTGATAGAAGGATGCAGCTTGAATCCTTACAGGAAACTATATGCTAGTCTGTGTTGGCAAATATTTCTTGTCCCACACAGAGCCATTCATCTTGTCCCTGCGCATATTAACAGCAAAAGAAACAGTGGTTATATGCTATTAGAATGAAGAGCGAAACTATCGCAGCGCATACTTTACAAATCTGACCTTTATTCTTCTGTAAGATGCTATGGTAGCTAATGGCTCGTTGGATCTATGAACAGTACCATCTTTTGCAGTCATATTTATCATCTGACACCGGTTGCAACCACCCATGACTGCACAAGCAAACACGTACACAAGAACATAACAACTAGAATCCTTACAAAGATGCATGCCTTCTTCACGTCTTTGAATAGGTAACAGGGTAAATACACCCGTAAAGACAACTATTCACCAGCGCGTCTAGTATTCGTGGGCTCTCGAAAGCAAAGATTCCACACAATGACTATGCTAGCAACTACTTTGGATGAACACTTGTTTCACGTGAATAATTAACTCACTAGCTACAAAAGTCTTTTGCCTATAATCCAACCAGAGACACGGCACTACATGATTATCATTCCTTGATTAATTTTCCCATGCTCTAGAAATTTCCTTGTCAAAATAAAAATTCCAAGAGTTATTAGCATTCATCTTGGTACGACTGAAATCTAAAAGCAAACAGAATCTCAAAGAGAAGTTGGGAAATTCCAACTCCGAATGTTAATTTTTGTAAATCTGAAATACTATATGTTAAACCCACCGTGAAATTTTGGTATCCAATCTTTATACTTCTCCATCTATCTTCTGTAGAGGGTTCACCACAAGACACAACTAAGTAGGGCCGGAATCTGGATGGAGAGACTTAGATAAACCGCCCACGGGAGCTATTTTGCAATTCTGCTACAAAGATAAAACATATAGGTTGGGTTTTTTTTCAAAAATCAACTTTTGTTTGTGTCCAACACTTGGAAATGACATGAAACTCACACTTATTGAAACATGTCGGATACTCCAAAAAAGTGCCCAAATACTTGGTATTTCGGTCAGTGTTACAAGCAGTGTTCTAAATGGCGGTCGAGGCGGCCGCCTAGGCGGTAGGCGGCCCTCGACGGCACCGCCTATGCATGAGGCGGGTGTTTTAGGCGGCCCAAGCTATACGGCGTTGGGGAGGTGGGTCGAGGCGGCTTGAGGCGAGGAGCAGGCGGGTCGAGGGGGGGCAAGGCGGCGACTAGACGGGCGAGGGGGCGAGCAGGCGGGCGAGTCAGTCAAGATTTTTAAGTTGTAGTTAACAATTTTAAAAACGTAGTCAACAATTTTAAAAACCTAGTCAAAGTTAACTAATTTTAAATATCAAAACCTTAACATACCTCACTTTCTTTATTTTATTTTTGGTTTTCACTCTCAACTCTCAAGTCTCAACCACCACATACAATCTGCTGCCCGCCGCATTTTATTAATTGCACATTATCTAGATGATATTATATTTTGTGTTTAACATTATTTAATTGCACATTTTACATAAAAATGATGACTATTTGTGATTATATTGCATGATTATTTATGATTATCTACGATTATCTACAAAAAGTAATTAAAAAAATTCAACCGCCTAGGCACTGCCTGGGCACCGCCTAGGCGGCCGAGGCGGTAGGCGGTCACCGACCGCCCCGCCACCGCCTCCCGCCATTGACAACCTTGGTTACAAGGACAACGTAAAAAAGATCAAAACACTGTACCAAGACTCCGTTACCTAAAAGTTTGAGTAGGAATTCATCATAGCCGTCTAACAGGACATTTATGAAATCGATAATTACATGTGTGTGGGTGACAATAAGTTCTTCTATACCTGTATATTGCACACATGGTAAACTTGTTGAGGACTTTGAACCCATGATGAAGAGATGCAATGCTGAGAAATGATGTAGTTCCATCCTCAAGGTATTCCTCAAGACCATGTCTTCTTTTATAAATGTCAATATCTGCAATGGATGCAGCCACTGTGCCTGACAGAGTTCTATGTAAGCAAGTGGCACTGCAATCAAATATAGATGTAAATAACCTTCAGTAAAATAAGTCTTCTTCAATAAATTTGCATGTTCTGTATAACACATATATATCAGGGGTTAATTTGTTGGTTCAAATCACTAGAAAAATATTCAGGAACCCATAATGATCACCACCCTGTCGGACAGCAACCTTACCATTTTGGATTATAAGAGCTCCAATTCAATCGGATATCCAAATAGCTGAAGAAACCAAAGAAGATCATTAGAAGCTATCATTTTTTAATATAGACCAATATAGAGAGCTTAAATGAGCACCTTATAGAATGAGCAGACAACAAAGTCTGCCTTGTATTTAGATAAATCGGGCAGTGTTGTTGCACTTCCTTTTGTAGCATCAATGACAACCATCCAGTGCCCTCTGTCATAGGCATCAAAGCCACAAAACATACAAGGGAGTCTAATTCCACATTCACAATAGAAAAAATTTCAAAAAAATTCCATATTGGATGAAGACAAAAACAATCTATGGATAACCAATGGTTTCACAATTTTTAGTCCGCCAATCATCCTGTTAAATAAGATGCCAAATCTAGGAATTCACCTTCGAGGCGTAAAAGTTCCGGAGATTTCATATGAATCTACCTTGATAACATTTACAAGGTCAAGATTAAATCTCTGACCAGAAAAGTTGCATTCTGAAGGAAATGCAAATAAAGTGTATGTGTGCCTGTAACACCAACAGAAAAACAAATTAGATCATGTCGAGACATAAATGATTCTTCTTTCCTCTCAATCTCTCCCTGCTCCATCGAGGAATAACAAAAAATAAATCGAATGCAAATATTTCTAAAAACTTCACAAAGTGCTGCAGTCCAAGAAAATCGTTCATGATTCTCTACAAACACCAAGATTCGGCATTCATGCTAAGTTCAAGTTCCGTCAAAGTAAAGCATATAAGAATTCCAGGAAAACGGTCAGAGTAAAAATTTGGAAATACTTAAATTAATCCTAGCTGGGAAATAACGCACAGATAACTTAACTGGTAAACTCCTTTTTTCCACACCAAGCTTCTCCACTTTTGTACATGGTGTGGTGTAATATTCACCGCAGATTTACTACTACATCGTTGATTGTGTATGGAATTCGCTTCAACGTCCACATACATAATTATTACCGATTATGACTTATGATTAAGTGACATTCTCGGTTCTACATAAATTTTTATAAGAAATCAATAGCAAGTATTTTGCATGTGCCTGATAACAGATACTTCTTGTCATTCAAAAAGAAGGAGACTCCCTAATCCCAAGGACACTGTTATGATTCTCCATGGTATACATAAAATTACTTCGGTTGCTCCACGGAAACGTTTCGCCAACCAGTTTCAGTGCCGCTGTTGCCCCAAGGTAAAGACGCATTTATACTCTCCAGGGGAGGCATTAAAGAAATCAAGGACCTGCCCAACATCATAAACTGCCGTGAAATAAATTTTGGAATATAACCAATACTATGATCAGGAAAAAGATATACAACAAAGGGAGACCCCAAAATAAAGCCTCACCTGCCGGCGCCTAACCAACAATGTCGCTGGTCGTCAAGCTACAGTTGTTCAGGCTATCTAATAGAATTCGTAAATGAGGAATCGTGTATAACTTAAGCATTGCAACCAAAAAGTAAACTTTTTGACCCTTTGTGAAAAAGAAAAGGATACGGGGATTCCCAGAGAGTGTGGAATTGAAATCCTTGAAAACGGCTTCCATTTGTAACTCGGAATACAAAGTTGCTCCAGCATGGTCCAAATACACTACCTCTACAGAGCCCAACGCCACAGTACATCAATAACAATAACAACCATTAACAAATATAAAGTAACTACTTCCAAATTCTGGATTGAGAATCAAGAAGTTTTCTTTTCTTCTCTTAAACACAAACATAGGGTGAAAGGACAATTTCAAAGATAAAACTAGGTATCTCTATCAAATTTTATTGTGGCAAAACCAAGAGCGGGTACTTTTATTTCAAATCATGAATCTTAGAGATCTTCTCTCTCATACAAAATAATTTCAAGAGTTCAAAGATAGTAATTCCGAACTCCGGTTTATTTAATACCCGCGATCTTTGATAACATCTTTACACAATGAATCAAAATATCTGACTAAGAATCGTGAAACTTGAATTTATTTCTTTGCGGATCACTTCAAACAAATAAAAGCGGAAAATTGAACCCAAAAGAAAAAGAAGCAAACCTTTCAATCTTTTGAATTCGTTAGCCCTTAAATCATCCATGCTTTTTCGAGTACCAGGATACCCATAATCTCCGCCGAACTCCTTCAAGAATCGTTCTTTTTCTGGGTCAGTGTTCATCTTCAGATTCTTGACTAAAAACAACTCTCGATAATGGAAGATTCTGAGGAAAGATCATAAACAAGTTGCTAAAATTCATTGGTGAACTATGATGATGACCAGATTGCCAAACAAATATTTAATTTAAAAATTAAAAGTATTTTTATCATTAATTTCAATATTTCGCCTTCTTAACCTGCGAAATTACTGAATTGTTATTTTTACGATATAATTATTGATTATACAATACAACTTATTAAACATGTTTTTAAATGAAATTATAATATTTGAAAGAGTTTATTTCAAGTGTTTATAAATTTTTAGTAATTACAATATTTCGAAATTGCTGGTAAAAGTTTCTTCAAAAACGACCTTAATTAATCAAATTATGACTTAATAATAATACTATAATCATAAAACCAAATCATTGATTTCAATAAAAGTCGTTAAACAACATGGTTAATAATAAAACTAATAAAATATCAACTCTTAGTATGTATTTGAATTATTTCTAATATGACTTTACAATTATGGTATAAATAGGATCCATCGAGCATTATTTTTTTCCACTATTTATGAATTTTAATATTAATATTTAGGAAACCTTCATTTTCAAGCCATGTTTCATGTGAAGTATCACCGAATTACTCGGGCATATCGGATGATTCTTGACAACGTCGAACTTGAAACAGCTGATGATTGAAGCTGCAACGATCTTCAGTTGAAGGAACGACATTTCCTTGCCCAAACAACTCCTTGGCCCTGCATTGAAGGCTGTAAACTTGAACGATGGCTCGGTTTTGATCCGTCCCTGATCAGAAATCCATCTCCCCGGATTGAACTCAAGGCAATCTCGGCCCCATATTGATTCCATCCGCCCCATGGAATAATAGGAGAGAACTGTCTTTGTATTCGGGTTGATCGGATGTCCACTTGGAAGGGTGTCAGGTTTCAGAGGAGCTTTGTGCTGTAAACCCACTGGTGGGAAGAGGCGCAGCAACCAGTTTCTTGAGCTTATCTGTGTCGGACACTTCCCATTTTCCAGTTTCACACACTGGTAAATTTGTCAAGATCTCGTGCCGAATCTTGTTTTCTACCACAGGGTTTGTTGCTAGCAGCCAAACGAACCAAGTAAGTGCTGCACTTACTGTATCCTTACCTGCAAAGATTAAATTCAACATTGTATCTTTCCACGTTTGTTCGGAAATACTATTTGGTGCATCAGAATCACCCTTTTCTGCTAGTTCTAATCTCATGTAACTTGTTAGCAAGTCAAGATCATGATCATTATCATCTGTCAAAAATTGCTCAGATCCGTTCTTTTCTTGGCGTTTCAATGATATACAATAAGATAAAATCGATCATGAATTTTCTTAGCTTCAGTCAACTTCTTTTCTGTTCCAATCTGAAGCCACCGTTCAAGCTTCCATAATGAACGGGGAAGCGTATGCCTGCGCAGGACTGCTTTTGGGTGGTCACAAGGCACAGAGCCCTACAAGTACAAACTATACAAACAAAGAGACAATGGTGCCCCTTGTGGCATCTCGACATGGTATATTGCACTAAACGATATATTAGGCAAGTCCAAAATTATACAATACTCTCAAGCCGTTATTCTAAAGTGTTGAGAATATAATAATTATCGTTAATTTGGTGCACTTGATGATGGTGGGACGATGCATAATTTTTTATTCATCTCGAGTTTATCTCGTTTTTTAATCATCTCAATTTCATCAATTGATTGATGATGCCACTATATGCGAGTTGCATCAGACATCTTTCTCCGTCCACATGACGAGCATATGATATGAATGAAATTTTAATATTATATCAGTTGATAATAAGATTGGTTTAGATTTTGCACGAGTATTTAAAATATGATAAAATAATAAACAAAACAATCATTGCAAACAAGTTAAAAATATATCAAACAATATATAATTTATCGTATTTGTATTCTTCGTTATTTTATCATACTTATTACTCATCTCATTTTTAGTACCAAACTATAAATAAATGTTAAATATTAACTCCTAAAACATCCATTATAAAGCATTAAGCACCCATTAACATGATTGGTGAAGCCTTCGTAATTAAAGCACAATAAATTAAATTAAATGTGTAAATAGTTTATATATTTTTTGTACTAGCCGTCAACACACTGTTATGTGAACATAATATTCGTAGACATAAAAATAGTATTTTGTTATTACAATTTTTCAATTGTATGTAATTAATTTATTTTGAAATGACAGGAAAAAAAATAGAAATATCTATAAATATATCAAATAATAAATAATTTGTATAAAATGAGACATTGAAGAGAGAAAATTAGGAAGACTGAAAATGATAAAAATTGAAAGTTTGATGGATATTTGTATTATATAATTTGTTCTACTCCTTGTACAGTAATTGAAAGATATTTTTGCTTGTATATTTAGATAATCGAATTTATTTTTAAAAAATATTTAACAGAAAGAAAAAGCATATGTTATAACACAAAAATTTATGTGAGATTATCTTATAGGTAAATTTTGTGAGACAGATCTCCAACTCGATCTATAAAAAGTATTACATTTTATGTCTAAATTATTATTTTTTACTTCAAAGTATCATTTTTTATTAGTTATGTTGTGAATAAATATTTTGTAATAAATTTTAGTTTGAGTGAAAAATATTATTTTTTATGTCAAAAAATATATTATGTAATATATGATTATTTGAGTGAAAAAATATTATTTTTAATGTTAAAAATATTATTTTTCAGTGCAGGTATTGACTGAATTGATCGCCTCACAAATATAGATCCGTGAAGCCGTTGCAAAAGAGAACATATGGTTTATCTGACTAGCATGGTTTGCATACTACTATATTAGCCTAAGAATTTATTCTGTTTGCACCGTAGGGTAGCAGTTGCGAATTTCTATCATCATAAAAAAATTTGCCAATGAATTTAAGAATTTCATCAATTTTCTTGAATTAAAAATGATTTGTTATGAACAAAAAAATGCGATATAGATTATGGTAAACTCTACTCAAAATTTTGAATGAATGGGCGATGCTTATTGGAACATGGGTACGAAAGTTTTTGCAGAACATGAGATGCTACGATCAAGAATCTAATTTGAGCATTTTAGTCATGTGCGGCGCGGCGACTTCGGAAAAAAATGAAACAACGATCAATTCTTGATAAATCATCCTTCTATATCTATCAGAACACCAATAAAAAAAACATTAAGAGAAGAGAGATCAGACGATGTGGAAATTGGAATCAAGAATCCATCATCTGCCCTCACCAATAAACTCGTGAAGTATGGGTTTAGCTGGATCTGTGGGTGAATAAGTCCCTGAGCCTGATACCATGGTTGTGCTATTTGTCGAATTGATACGGCTGTTCTCCGTGCCCGATACCAATGTTGTCTCATCATTAAACTTCCAGTCAGTTAGATAACTGGGCCTTGTGACAACAGAAGCCACCTCGACATCTCCAGAAAGCATGGCCACCACACGAGACATCGAGGGACGCAGGCCTGGGGATGCTTGAGTGCATAGAAGAGCTACACCGATGATTGTTCTTACTTCATTGGGGTTGAATGTGTGTAAAGAAGAGTCGACCAGATCTATTTCTTTGTCACTTTCATAAAGGCTCCATGCCTGAAATTTTGCACTCATAAGGGAAGCTATGATATTCGGTGGTGGCTGATAATATGGACAAAGGTCGAAAACTAAAGAAGAACAATACCCATTCAAGAAGATAAATCCTGTCAATTTCCACATTCGAGTCAGAATTTGGCCTTCCGCTGACTATCTCCAGAGCTACAACCCCAAAGCTAAATACATCAGCCTTTTCTGTGAGATGTCCACGCATGGCATACTCCGGAGCAAGATACCCGCTGCCCGAGTTTAAATAAAAATCGATTCAAGAGACATGCTTTGTATCTGTGTCCTAATTATTAAGAGAGACAACGTGGTATCTTACATTGTTCCTGCGACTCGAGTGCTTATATGGGTCTTTTTGTCGTCGAACAATTTGGCGAGGCCAAAATCAGAAAGTTTTGGAGTGAGATCAGAATCAAGCAGAATGTTGCTGGCCTTCACATCTCTGTGCACGATTCTCAGTCGAGATTCTTCGTGTAGATAAGTTAGACCCATGGCCACTCCCAAGCATATGTCATAGCGTGTTGCCCAATCAAGATATAAACTTTTACTCCCTGTTCCACCAACAGGCAACTTAAATTCCAGTTCAAAATGCTAGCTCTAGTTAAAAATAGAATATGAACCTTCAAACATCCAATTATACCGATTCCAAATAGTAGTTGATCAAGACTCTTGTTTTTTAGATACTCGTATACAAGCAATCTTTTATTCCCTTCAATGCAACATCCATACAATTTAACAAGATTGCGATGTTGCACAGCAGAAATAGTAGCAATCTCGGCCACAAACTGACCCTTTCCTTGATGTGATGTAACAGACAATTGTTTAACCGCAACTACTCTTCCATCAACAAGTGTTCCCTATTAGTCAATAAAAGAAGGTTATTTAAGTTTCTCCATTCGAGAATAAGATATGTTTGTCCACAATTCCATGTATGGTGTGTAAAAAAACCAAATAAACATAATGAAACAACACACGTCGAGGTGACTTAAAATAGCATATTACCTTGTAAACAGATCCAAATCCTCCCTCCCCGAGCTTATTAACAGGATTGAAGTCATCTGTTGCAGTTTTAAGTTCAACGAAACTGAACGTGTAAGGCCGTGTATCAATCCCCAATAACTCTGCAAATTCATTGCAACATGTTGCTATCTTTCGGTTTGGCAAGATGACGAATTCTTGATTTGGCTATTGATACTCTTCCATGGTTTTAAGCCTATTGATTACTTTTTCTCAAAAAAAGAGGAGATCAGATGGAAGCATCTGATTTCTCCCACATTGTACTTAAATAGTCTACTGTATTTTTCCGTTCATACCTTCATCCACAAAGTTTTTCTGAATTTTCCTTCTCCAGAAAAGGTAGAATATCACAAGAATAGAAAGCAAGCTTGCGGCTCTAACTGCAACAGAAATCCCCACGATAAAACCAGTTCGGTTCTTCTTCTGACTAGGAGGCTTGTTTGCAACAGTTGGAATGAAATCTGTATTCCACATGGTGGTCAATTGACATGAAGAAATTAGGGTAGAAATTTTTGCATGGGTAGTCATGTTATAAGGATTTGTACCTACCTGCTGGCATCGCACTTATGGCTTGTATTAAAGGTCCGTAAGTCCCATGTGAAGGTACACAGCAAGTTCCTTTTCCAGCCCAAAACAGATGGATTTCGATATAGTTTTCCGACACTTGGACTTCGAAGTCCTTCGCAAAAGCTCTTAAAGAGCCAACCTCTTTTTGTATGTCAAAGTCTTTCCACTCTAGATTCACCTGGAGAACATAAACAACAGAAACAACTAAGAAAAATGCTCATCCATTTATTCTCCTTTTTTTTAGATCATTACAGTGGGTGACTTACAACTTAGTTCATTAAAAGCGCGGAAAGAATAAGATTCTTTGGCAGGTACTTTTTTAGTTCTATAATACCTGGACGTATATATCAAAAACACGTCGTCCAAGACTCCTCCAAGTCACACTACCAAATGTCACTATCTCTGCAAATTGGAGTTTCACCGTGTAGTTACTGATACCCCATGGATGAGCCCATCAAGATCTGGCCCAAACCCCCGGCCCATATCTAAGGCCCACAGGTAGCCCACAGGTGAAGGGCCCATGACAAGCCCATGTATTCTCCTATAAATACCAGGTTTGAGCGTACGATATGGCATTCACTATATTATTTTCAGCAGCGCCCTTAGCTGCTCCCCCATATATCCTCAGTCTCTGACTTGAGCGTCGGAGGGGCTACGCCAGGATACCCTCCTGGCCCCCTCCTAACGGTCTTATTTGTGATTTCAGGCCCAGGGTAATTTTGAAGCCCGTGTCTGGATTAGTGACGCTTGCGTGGATCGGACCCTAAATTTCCCGTGAGTATCATTTGGCGCCGTCTGTGGGAACTTTTGAGTTAAGACGTAGAGATGGTAGGGAGGAGAGGGAGTGGAAGAGCCACCTCAGCATCATCGCGTCCTCGGAGGGGACCCGAACCATCTCGCGCTGAGGCGGGACAGGAACAACCGCATCTTGAGACGAGACAAGAACAACCTCGTCAAGAGGCCAGAACTGAGCAGCCCATCCACGAGACGAGGGCCGAGCAAACCCGTCCCAATGAGAATGTGGGAAACTTGACCCTGGAACAGCTGGGCCAATTTATCACCCGAACAGTGGATGAGGCCATGAAGAGGAATCAAGAGTCTATGTTTGTAGAGGAACAAGCCGCCCATCAGGAGCGGGAGGAAAATGTTGAGGTCCATCATAGCAGGGTTGAAGAGACGCAACCCCTCCAGAGTGGGGAGATTAGTGAGATGGGAGAGATGTGGAAAGAGATAAGGAGGTTGAGGGAGCAGGTGGGAAGCAGGGCGCCGGTACCCAAGAGAGGAAGCCCTTTTTCACTAGCCATCTTGGAGGAAGGGCTTCCTCCGAATTTCCGACAATCAAACGTTGGAGAGTATGACGGACATACAGACCCTGAGGAACACTTGGGGAGATTTGAGAATGCGGCTCTGTTGCACCAATATTCGGACGGAGTCAGATGCAGGGTGTTTCTGGGCACGTTGGTGAGGTCAGCCCAGCAATGGTTTAATACCCTGCAGCCCAACTCCATACAATCGTTCGAGGATTTCTCTGCAGCCTTCTTGCACCGATTTGCCAGCAGCAAGAGGCATCAAAAGAACTATTTGAGTTTGTTTGTGATGAAACAACAAGAGGCTGAAACGTTGCGGGAGTTTGTCCAGCGCTTCAACACTGCAGCACTAGAAATACCATCGGCTACCCCTGACATCATGATAAGTGCCTTTACACAAGGACTAAGGGGAGGAGAGTTTTTTAAGTCGTTGGTCAAGAAGCCTCCGTCGAGCTATGATGATTTGTTGGCTCGAGCTGAGAAATATGTCAACCTGGAGGATGCTCAACGATACAGGAGGATGGAAAACCGGCCCGGAGGAAGTAGGGTGGAGGGAGCCGAGAGAGGTGGAAAGAAGAGGGGTGCAGGGGAAAGAGATGAGGACAGAACCAAAGATAGAAGACAATTCTCATCACATGTTCCTCTGAATAGGAGTCGGGATAAGGTGATGGAGGTGAGGGAGTCGGGGGAGAGGGGGGAGAAGTCGCAGAGGGTCGAGAGCAGTGCTCGACCTCCGCCACGGGGTAGACAAGAAGGGTCCTCGTCTGGGAGTGAGCTGAGATCTCGCCCGTCTTCTAGGCGGGGTCGAGGCCCTCCATGGATACATCCGAGGATCGAAGAGCCGAGGAGAGAGGGTCGAGGTCAGGATGTCCCTCGGGAGCCCGCTGAACCGAGGAGGAGAACGAATGAGGATAATCACCCGACGAGAGGAATGATTCATATGATCTCGGGGGGTGCTACTGATGGGGATTCCGGGCGAGCGCGGAAGGCGCATGGGAGGAGGTTGGAGAATTTTGAAATATCGAGGAGTGCGAACTTACCCCATGATCCTGTCATCAGTTTTGGGCCAGAGGATCTCCGAGGCATTGTGGCTCCTCATAACGATGCCTTGGTGGTGACGACCACCGTTGCCAATTACGATGTGGCACGAATCTTTATTGATAATGGAAGCTCTGTTAATATCCTGTTCAAGAGTACTCTGGATCAGATGAAGGTGGAAGGATTTGAGTTTGAACCAATCTCCACTCCTCTATATGGGTTCGCAGGACATGCCATCCCACCGCTGGGTCAAATTGTCCTTCCTTTATCTTTGGGACATGAGCCTCGGCGGGTGACCAAGATGACGACATTTACTGTGGTGGACACCCCATCCGCTTACAATGGAATTCTGGGGCGACCGGCCCTAAAAGATTTCAGAGCTGTAGCGTCCACGTATCATCAGAAGTTGAAGTTTCCAGTGGGGAGGGAGGTTGGAGTCTTATGTGGGGACCAGAAAGTCGCTCGTCGGTGTTATGAGGGGATAGTGAAAGAAGAGGGGAAGAGGGCACGTGTGGAGGTCAATATGATTAGAAGGGGGCGAAGCGGGTTGCCCGTGGTAAGGAGAGAGGTTCATGAGGTGATGGATGAGAGGCCGGAGATCGTGACATTGGGGCCTGACAAGAAAACTCTAAGAATAGCCCCTGACCTTGACCCAGAGGTAAGGGAAAAACTTATTACTTGTTTACAAGCTAATCTCAACAGGTTCGCTTGGTCAGCCCAAGAGCTCACAGGGACGAGTCCAGATGTAGCAGAACATCGGTTAAACATCTTGCCGAATTCTCGTCCCGTGAAGCAGAAGAAAAGACACTTCGGGCCCGAGAAAGATATAGTTATAAAAAAGGAGGTGGGAGAGTTGCTCAGTGCCGGGCACATTCGAGAGGTACAATTTCCTACTTGGCTCTCGAATGTCGTTCTTGTTCCGAAAAGTTCGGGAAAATGGAGGATGTGTGTGGACTTCAGAGATCTCAACAAGGCATGTCCTAAAGATTGTTATCCCTTGCCGCGGATAGATCAGTTGGTGGACTCCACAGCCGGACACCAGTATTTGTGCATGCTGGACGCTTATCAGGGGTACCATCAAATCCCCTTGGCCGTGGAGGATCAAGATAAAGTAAGTTTCATCACCTCTGAAGGAACTTTCTGTTACGTGGTCATGCCCTTCGGACTAAAAAATGCCGGAGCCACGTATCAGCGGTTGATGGATAAAGTCTTTTCTAAGCAGGTGGGGAGGAATGTGGAAGTATATGTGGATGACATCATGGTAAAGTCTAAGGATTCAGCCCTGCTCATACCTGACTTAGTGGAGACCTTTTCCACCCTCAGGTCCTATGGGCTGAAGTTGAACCCTCAGAAGTGTATATTTGGGGTGAAGAGTGGGAAATTTCTGGGTTATATGGTGACGGAGAGGGGAATTGAGGCTAACCCTGAGAAAGTTCAAGCTATCCAAAATATGGTCTCTCCTCAGGGGCCCAAAGATGTTCAGCAGTTGGCAGGGAGGATTGCTGCGCTGGCACGTTTTATCTCGAGATCCGCCCATAGAAGTTTACCCTTTTTCCGGACCCTGCGAAAGGCGAAAAAATTTGAGTGGGGGCCGGATTGCGAGAAGGCTTTCACAGAACTGAAGGAGTACCTTGCCGAGCTTCCTGTTCTAGCCAAACCGACAGCGGGGGAGCCTTTGTGGGTATACTTATCTGCCACTGAAGGGGCCGTGAGTTCGGTCCTTGTCAAGCTTGATGGATCAGTTCAACAGCCGGTGTACTATGTTTCGCATGCACTCAAGGGGGCAGAGATCCGATACTCGGGTTTGGAAAAATTGGCTTTGGCGTTGGTAATGACAGCCAGACGCTTGAGGCCTTACTTCTTATCTCATCCGATTGTGGTGCTCACTAACAGTCCATTAGGCAGGATTCTCACTCATTCTGATATGTCCGGCCGCCTGGTTAAGTGGACTACGGAGTTGGGAGAATACGACATCCAGTATGAGCCGAGAACAGCTATTAAAGCACAAGCGTTAGCCGATTTTCTGGCTGAGACTGTACATCAGGAGAATGAGGACCCTTGGAAGGTGTATGTGGATGGTTCCTCGTCGAAGGACGGAAGTGGGGTGGGAGTAGTACTGATTTCACCAGCTGGGGAAGAAGTGAAGTTGGCTGTAAGGTTGGACTTTCGAGCATCCAATAATGAGGCAGAGTATGAGGCTGTTTTGGCAGGACTTCGAGCAGCCATAAATGTGGGAGCTACCCGGGTACTTATTTTTTCTGACTCACAGTTGGTAGCGCAACAGATGAAGGGGATGTATGATGTGAAAGATGAGAAGCTTATTGAGTATGCTCGAGAAGTGAACAGAATCAGAGAGAAATTCACAGAGATTACATTTGAACAGATTCCCAGGAAAGAAAATGAAAAGGCAGACACTCTAGCCAAAATGGCTGGAACGATGGGAAGTTGGAAGAATAGAGATGTGGTATTTCAAATCGAACTCACACCTCACACGAGTTCACCTGCAGCTGAGCAAGAAGAAGAGGATTGGAGGGCTGACATAATTGATTACCTGAAAGAGAGAAAGCTTCCTGATAACCCTCGCGAAGCTCATAAATTGAAGATAAAATGTTCACGCTATGTAATGGTTGGGGACGTGTTGTTTAGAACGTCCTTTGCAGGGCCACTTCTTCGGTGCTTAAGTTACAAAGAGGCTGATTATGTGCTCCGAGAAGTTCACGAGGGGTGTTGTGGAAATCATTTAGGGGCTTATGCATTAGCAAGAAAAGTACTGCTCGCCGGTTATTCTTGGCCCTCAGTGCTGCATGATGCTCAAGAATTGGTAATGTCTTGTGATAGTTGTCAACGTCATGCGCGGTTGAATCACCGGCCGGCCGCGATGATGAAGGCTGTCACGGCTGCCTGTCCCTTTGACCAGTGGGGAATGGATATCGTGGGACCTTTTCCTATGGCTCCTGCTCAGAAAAAATTCCTACTGGTAGCAGTTGATTATTTTTCAAAGTGGGTGGAAGCAGAGCCTTTGGCCAGAATCACTGAGAACGACGTCCTGAAATTCTTGTGGAAGAGTATAGTATGCAGGTACGGGGTACCTAGGAGGCTGATATCCGATAATGGGAGACAGTTCCAAGGGGCGAAAATCGAAGCTTGGTGTAAAGAGATGAAGATCCAACAAGTCTTTACCTCTGTAGCTTACCCGCAGAGTAATGGCCAGGTGGAGGTGACTAATCGGACGCTGGTACAGGGTCTGAAAGTTCGACTGTGCAAGGCCAAAGGCAATTGGGTGGATGAGCTACCAAGTGTCTTATGGGCATACCGAACCACTCCGAAAGAGGGAACCAAAGAAACTCCTTTCAGTTTGGTCTACGGTAATGAAGCAGTGCTCCCGGCTGAGATCGGGTTGGAATCGGCAAGGGTGATGTTTTATGACGAGGACAATGGGGCAAGACGCGCTACTGACCTTGATCTTTTGGAAGGAAAGATGGAGGCTGCCAGCATTCAATTGGAAGCTTATAAGAATCGCATTGCACAGTCTTATAATCGGAGAGTCGTGCAAAAAAACTTTCAGGTGGGTGATTTGGTCCTGAGGAAGGTGCCAGAAGAGCAGAGGGGAAAATTGGACCCAAAGTGGGAGGGTCCCTTCAAGGTGGTCGAGAGGTTGAGCTCTGGAGCCTATTACTTAGAGAATGCGCAAGGCAAAGCTTTGAAGAGGCCTTGGAATGCTTATCACCTTAGGAAGTATTATTCTTGATTCTGTCGTCGATGTATTTTACTTTCTAAACTTTCTTTTGTAATCCATTGGAATTCAATAAAATCAAGTTCTTCTTTTCATTTCATGAATGGTGGTGTATTATGAAAGTGAGAAAAATTAAATTTTCCTGCTAAGGCATCGCCTAGCAGAGGAGCAGAGTTGGGGTGGAGAAAAATTAAATTTTCCTGCTAAGGCATCGCCTAGCAGAGGAGCAGAGTTGGGGTGGAGAAAAATTAAATTTTCCTGCCAAGGCATCGTCTAGCAGAGGAGCAGAGTTGGGGTGGAGATGGTGAATTTCTATTTTCCTGCTAAGGTGTCACCTAGCAGAGGAGTTAGAGGGTGGAGATGGTGAATTTCTATTTTCCTGCTAAGGTGTCACCTAGCAGAAGAGTTAGAGGGTGGAGATGGTGAATTTCTATTTTCCTACTAAGGCCCGGCTTAGCAGAGGAGTTAGAGGGTGTAGATGATGAATTTTTATTTTCCTGCTAAGGTGTCACCTGGCAGAGGAGTTAGAGGGTGATGGTGTTGATTTCTATTTTCCTGCTAAGGTGTCACCTAGCAGAGGAGTTAGAGAGTGTAGATGGTGAATTTTTATTTTCCTGCTAAGGTGTCACCTGGCAGAGGAGTTAGAGGGTGATGGTGTTGATTTCTATTTTCCTGCTAAGGTGTCACCTGGCAGAGGAGTTAGAGGGTGATGGTGTTGATTTCTATTTTCCTGCTAAGGTGTCACCTAGCAGAGGAGTTAGAGGGTGGAGATGGTGAATTTCTATTTTCCTGCTAAGGTGTCACCTAGCAGAGGAGTTAGAGGGTGGAGATGGTTGATTTTTATTTTCCTGCTAAGGTGTCACCTGGCAGAGGAGTTAGAGGGTGATGGTGTTGATTTCTATTTTCCTGCTAAGGTGTCACCTAGCAGAGGAGTTAGAGGGTGGAGATGGTGAATTTCTATTTTCCTGCTAAGGTGTCACCTAGCAGAGGAGTTAGAGGGTGGAGATGGTTGATTTTTATTTTCCTGCTAAGGTGTCACCTAGCAGAGGAGTTAGAGGGTGATGATTTTATTTGCCCTAACAGGTTAATAGTATCAGAGACAAACTCGTGAGAAGCAGTAAATTCAAATGCAAAATACTCAAGGTTGCATAAATAAAACGAGTTCGTACAGGTCAAAAGTGCGCAAAGGAAAGAACCAAATGTAAACGTCCCAAAAGTCGCATAATCCTATGGAAAATAAAACAATGCAGAAAATAACATAAATAAAGGGGCTCAATCTAGGAATCAGGGGGGAGACTCGATATGAAGCCCTCGAAGTCGATAAAGTCAGTAGGGGCGCCTGGCGGAGGATAGCCCTGAGCGTGGAAAAGGCCGACTGCACCCTCGAAACCCACCCCCAGGTAGTGAAAAGCTTTCGGGCCACAGATCTCGACAAATTCTTCGGATTTGAGAAATTCCTCTTTGAAAGAGGAGGCTTCTGCAACATGTCGTGCCTTGGCGTCTTTAAGCTCAGCCTGTGAGTTCTTTAATTCTTTCTTCAGCTTCTTGATCTCTTTAGCTTGATCCTCTATCAGCCGCTGAGACTCCTGCTTCTGTTTTGAGAGCTCGCCGCACTGGATCTGGGACTCCGACAATTGAGCTTGGGACTCCGAAAGCTCCATGGCATGCGACACTTTCATCTCATCAATAGTAGCCTGGAGCTGTTCGCGGAGAGCCTGAACCTCGCGTAATTCTTGACAAGAGCCAGATCGAGCGGCGTGAGCACGCTCGGCCAACTCCCCAACGTACATCATGCCCTGCATAAGTAGATAAGGGTGAAAAGACGATAAGAAGATCAAATGTATATTAAACATCAATCTAAAGGTTATAAGGAGAAGTATACCTCGGTGACACTGCTGCATGTCCGGCGGAGGAGGTCTGACCACCCCAGTGAACCCATGAACGCTGCATCGGCGTCGGAAGGAAGCTGATACATTATCTTCTGAGCTAGAGGAGTAGGACCCCGCCCCACGATGGCCGAATCCGAAGTGTATAGAGGATGTACCGCCGATGCGAGGGGAGGCTCCTCATCGGGCTCGGACCCCTCTGGAGAAGAGACCGATACGACAGAAATCTCAGAAATCTTGCGTTTGCCATGCTGAGGGGCTGACGGGCTAAGATCAGTGGATGCATTTTGCTTACCAGACGGAGGAGGGGACTTGGCGCGAGGAGGTGGCGAGGAGGCTCGCTCTGAGGCGGAGGAGGAGGAGCCTGCCTTCTTCTTCTTCGCAGCAGTAGGGGAGCTAGGGGAGCTAGCAGGCTTCTTCGCGGTGGTAGAACAGGAACCTGTTTTCTTTTTCTCAGCAGCAGAACAATCTTCCTTTGGGCCCATCGTGACTACCGGGGTAATGGATTTCTGGGAAACTGATGAAGAACCCCCGGCCTTTGTCTTGGAAAGTTCACGGAGAAATAGGGCGTTCATGACTCTAGTACCTGCAAGCAGAGACAAGGAACCAAATGAGAATGTTATCAAGTAACATAATAAATAAAAGAAAAACAAGAAGTATGGACAGATGAGAATATCTACCAGCATTCTCCTTCAGCTTAATTTTAACGGGACTTAACCCGGCATGACATAGGAGATCCTCAGATAGAAGTTTGGGAATGTTAAAGCATCGATCTCCTAGTACACTCATTATCTGTAGGTACTCCTCATCTTTCTTATAACTCTTGGAAAGTTTGGGTTTAGTGAAGACAGGGTACCAATCGGTAAAGCAAGTCAATTCTTTGGGTGGCTGTACAAAGAAGAAGTATTTTTTCCAGTCCTTCACATGACTGGGGGCCCCATCGAACAGTTTGTGGCCAGACCGGGAGGTTACGTAGAAAGGTCCATCTTTTGACCTGGACAAAACTAAGAAGTAGGAAAAAGTGGTGCAATTCAAAGGGAGACCTAAAGCTCTGAATAACACAGCGAAACAGCTTATCAAACGGAAAGCATTGGGCGTGAGTAAACCTAAATGCACCTGGTAGTACTTGCTTAATTCTTGGAAGAAATCGCACAAAGGGAAACGGAGACCTGCATCAAAGTGATGCTGAAAGAAGGTATAATAGCCCTTAGGGGCTAGATAGGGCCGGTCCTCTGGGCTAGGAATGATAATCTGGTGGGAGGAAGGAATGTGCCATAAAGTTCTAAGTTTTGGCTCGCTACCGGAAGGGATGTGGGATGACAAATGACCATACCACAAGTTGTCTGCGTTAGATATGTTCATTTGTTGGGTCACGTGACGAACTTCCTTACCCGGACGACTATGAGTGGTGACTTCCTCCTCAGGAGGATCAACGGTAAAATCAGGATCGGCTAGGGAAATCTTACTCTGGCTAGACTCGCTGGACCTGCTAGACCGGCTGGACTCGCTAGACTCGCTAAACCCCTCAGTACCACCCAAAGAACTAGACTCGGAATCGGAATCGGAAGAAGACATAAGTGCTTAGGATAATCAAACAGGAAGAGGAGAGAACTGACCCGGATGAGGCAGGGGAAAATACTCAAAGCAATAAAATCCCAAGAATGGCCGAGTAAGGTGCGTTACGGCGCGTGAGGGCTGGCGTGCAAGGGCGAGGGGCGAGCTGGTGCTCGGATACTGGGCGAGCGTGGGACGCTCGGCGCTCGAGCGAGTGTGGCACGGCGGGACGAGCTCGTGGCAGGGGCGAGCGTGCGGCCAGGCGAGCTCGTAGCAGGGTATGTGCGCGGAAGGGGCGAGGCTCTCGGGCGAGCGTGCACTCGTGCGGGGCGGCGAGCGCACCGGGCGAGCGTGCTGCTGGACGAGTAGGCGCGCGGAGGCGAGCGGCTCGACGGGCGAGTGTGCGCGCTGGGCTAGCACGCAGCGGCAGGGGGCGAGCGTGCACTCGTGCGGGGCGAGGAGCGCACCGGGCGAGCGTGTTGCTGGGCGAGTATGCGCGCAGAGGCGAGCGGCTCGGCGAGCGAGTGTGCGCCCTGGGAGAGCGTCTCGGCGGCGAGCTTACGATGTGGGCGAGCGTGCACTTGTGCGTTCGGGCGAGGGCGAGCTGGATGCTCGGGCTAGGGCGAGCTTGGAGCTGGCAGGGGCGAGCGGCGAGCGTGGAGCGTGTAGGGGTGAGGGCGTGCGCTCGTGCAGGGGCGCTCGGCAGGCTCGACGAGGGGAGGCTTGGGCTCGGGCGAGGCGCGCTGCAGGGCTCGGGCGAGGCGCGCGCTGGCTGAGACGAGGCGTGCGATGGCTCGAGCGAGAGTGGACGGCGCACAGTGGTGGCCGGGGCGGCGGACTAAAGTGACGGTGGAGTGGTGGTGGGGCGGCGCTAGGGTTAACGCGCAGGTAAAGCGTGGGCAGGGAGGAGCTGGTGAATGAATTTCAGCGGAAATTTTTGTGAGAGAAGTAAGAATGAAATGAGAAGGTGGCCTCTATTTATAGGGGAGCTCAGCCCATACCTTACCATTTAGGAGGAGATTGTGTTTTGATTTGATATATTTCCCTCCAGATTAAGATTGCGATTTGATTTGTTTCCTAATCTTGGGAGACTGGAGAACGGCAGGAAAAACGCAAGGCCTCACCCTTGCGAGTGCTTATTTCTGAAAAAATTATGGGGGCGTTGCCCCCACACCCCCACGAAATTAATCGTTCGTTAACGGCAAACGAAATTAATTTTTTCTGGTACGATACATCCTCATCGCAGATGAACCAAGGACAACACCATTAATCGAACTTTGAACCTACGATTCAGTTCGACTCGGGAGGGGGAGACTGGTGATACCCCATGGATGAGCCCATCAAGATCTGGCCCAAACCCCCGGCCCATATCTAAGGCCCACAGGTAGCCCACAGGTGAAGGGCCCATGACAAGCCCATGTATTCTCCTATAAATACCAGGTTTGAGCGTACGATATGGCATTCACTATATTATTTTCAGCAGCGCCCTTAGCTGCTCCCCCATATATCCTCAGTCTCTGACTTGAGCGTCGGAGGGGCTACGCCAGGATACCCTCCTGGCCCCCTCCTAACGGTCTTATTTGTGATTTCAGGCCCAGGGTAATTTTGAAGCCCGTGTCTGGATTAGTGACGCTTGCGTGGATCGGACCCTAAATTTCCCGTGAGTATCATTTGGCGCCGTCTGTGGGAATTTTGAAGCCCGTGTCTGGATTAGTGACGCTTGCGTGGATCGGACCCTAAATTTCCCGTGAGTATCAGTTACCATTCTCTAGGCCTAAGCCATAGAATCTCAACGATCCAGAAGAAAGTCGAGCAGTTTGGAACAATTCCGAGTCCAAAGTATTTGTAAGTTGGTACAAAGAGGAGGTTAGATATTGTGGATTATCAGAAGGGAGGCCAGCATTGCTAACCGCCCATCTGCCTGTACTGGTCATATAATATGTTGCTGGACCAAGAGTCTCATTATCCATTTCATACACAGTCTGGTCGAAAGAAGTAACCTGTGGACCTCCACAGTTAACTGCAAAGCTGGAATCTACAAATCACCACAAGAAACGAATCCATTTCATTGCCACATCACAACTTCTGCACGTGGCAGACACAACACATCTTCCTTCTGGTTACATAGCAAGCAAACATTTATACACTGGATAAATATGAATTTGGAAAATAAGGCTTCTTATTTTTATCATTTTTGGATTCTACATCAGAAGTAGGTTGCGGGACACTCTCGTATTAACTTGATATAAGAAAAGAAGTCTAAAATATCTCAAATTGGAATCAAAGTCTCTTCCATCCCACACAAAGTTCTACTAATGCTATTCACCAAGGAAAATAGATTCATCATTAAACACTTTGAATTTTTTGGAATCCTTAACCTTTCTGTAGGCTGAACAGGAAATATGCCACTTACAAATAGGCGATCCTCGTCTGCAAGGAAAATTCCTCTGAAGACAATCCAATCCAGAAGGTAAAACACTAAACACCAGAAGAGTAATTAGTGATTACCAGTACGAGCAAAAAGATACACAACAGATGCATAAAAACCAAGGGAAAATATCACCAGAAGCAATTGTTTAAATTTATTCACCTTTGGTTGGAACTACCAATTGTGAAGTTGTTGCCAACTAAATTACTACAACAGAAAAAGATATCTATGTCAATGCCAGAAAGAGAGAAATTAAAAGATAAAAAAAGAAAAAGGATTAAAAACCCAAATTTGTGAAAAAAAAGAATGTAGAATTTGCATATATTGGATTTGGCCGATCATACATCTGTAGATTTTGTTGGCTGACCCAAGATGGAAAGCTCCCAGATAATTCATTGTATGATAAATCTCTGCAAACAAGCACAAAAGATTGTAAGGCATGCATTAATAGCATAGATAAGTTGTACTTTTGCTCTATAGCACAAGGTTTAGATATTACTGGACCACGTAACGTAGTCTCACTGTCTGTTCAGAACTATTCACCCGCTTATAATGAGTATGCTATAACCAATTGCATCTTGGTCGCAACATAATGGTAGGGACTAGAATCAGTGATGTCGAAACAACTTCAAGGAAGACCATTTTTCCTAAGATATTAAAATCTATAAATGAACTAACATATTTTGAAGTTTCGAAATCTTTTGGGCTGGCAACACTCCAGTGAACTTGTTAGAACCCAGAAACCTGAGGATTGAAGAAGGTCACTGTAAGCTTCTTATTTTGATTATTATATTTTATTAGGGTAGGAAAAGTTGATAGCTGAGCTCCCAATCATAAGTAAACATTTTACAAGTTAGTAATTCCTCCGAGATTGAAAAGAAATTCTGGAAGTCCTCCGATTAAGTTGTTGAAGCTCAAGTCCCTGAAACATTTTTATAAGAAGGCACTGTTGAAAGGACAAATTTATTTTAAGATTTTTACCATTATTAATCGAACACAAAGCATATAACCTACTATAAAAAAATAATACAGTCATATCAGGGTAACCCCTTCTATAGCATGATGTGCTGCTCTGAGGACAAAATATGTTCAGCTGGAGTGACGAATTCAGCCAAATTGTTCATAGTTTCGAAATGCTTTTGAAAATCATTCTTGAATGGGGACACTTACAGGAGTTGTAAACTGTCGAATTGCTCAAAGAACGAAGGTATAGAGCCAGAAACATTATTGTTTCGCAAAACTCTGTGCAACAAGCCATTAATGTTTAGAACTTGCCACCGACAAAATCAAAGGCAATAACACATCAGGTCCCACAACTGTTGGAAAAATATGCTTTTGTCTCCTTACAATGTGGCTAGAGTAGTCATATTTTGTAGGAAATCCAAAGAAGAACTCCCATTCAATATATCGCTTATTCTCCTGACCATCATGTTTGAACAAGTATGTTAACTTCTGCTTAACATGAAGGAAAATATTCTAAAATACAGGAAAAAGATTGACTCGACTCACAGGTCATTCAAAGAAATTAAATTGGAAAAGGATGATGGTATTGAACCTTGAAATGAATTCCCCTGAAACCTCCTGTAGAATTTTGTGAAAAGTGCAAGTAACAAATTACAAATGGTCACAAATTTATTGTCTATTAAAATTACCAAGAGGGAGAGAGATTAAATTATCAAGCAAGAGGACATGTCCGAATTTTCTCACAGAGCGATGAGTTTTGTCCAATTTCCAACGAAGTCAGGTATCTGACCGGTAAGGTCATTGTCTGATCCCCACCTGAAATCCCAACATTTATTTCCAGCGTATGATTTTTTTTGAGTTGGATAAAAATATAGATTGTGCTCTTACACTCTCTCCAAGCTCGTTAGATTAGCAAATGATGGGGGTATTGAACCTCTAACACCGGCACTAACCAAGTATCTGGCAAGATGGAAAAAAATGACTATCATATTTTTTGGTTGACACCCAAAGATATTTAGGCTTCAAATAAGGCAATGAAATAAAGAGCTGACTAGCATTAAAACAAATAAAACACGGAATTAAGAAAGGAGTCAATCGTCATTGATTTTGTCGAGTTTAGCTAACTAGCATTAAAACAAGTCTAAGACAATACCATTCAGAAAATGGGGAGTGTGTCATAGCATACATCTGTGTTAATCTTGATAAGTTCCCAAGTTCATGTGGTAAAGGCCCAGAGAAGTTGTTTACGCCGAAGGCTCTGCACGTTGAACATAAAATTAAGCCCGTATCCAGGAACAAAGAGTAGGTTAGGATTTTCCAATTCTTCAAGCAAATATGCTTTCCTACTATATTGTTTGATAAATATGAAGTGTTTAAAGAATGCAACGCAAACATGATTTACTTGCTTCGACCATTAACTACCGCGCTATGAAACAAGACCATGCAACTAAAACTCATATTAATTATTCTAATTTAGATTACATACGATTCTAAAATTTCTCCATGAACACAAGGAAACTTCTTCATGGCTCAGGCCTTACAGTGATCTTAGTTCAGACAGTAGACCGAGTTCCTTCGGTAGCTCCCCTGACAAAGCATTTACGCCAAAACTCCTATCAACATTAAATAAAAAAATTTAAATTTGTCCAATTTAAAATGGCAGTTGACAAACAAGATGCAAGGCATGTAAAGGTTGCTCACAAGTACTTCATGCGAGTGAGAGTACCGATGGTCGCAGGAATGGGACCTGTTAGATAGTTTTCGCCCAAATTTCTGCAAAAAAAAGAAAAGAAAAAAAAAAACCGTTTTAGAATTAGCATATCACAGTAACAAAATGAGATGTAGTTCTTATGGACCAAAAAAAAGTGATATAGTTTGTTTTTCACTAATAAATTCAGGAATTAGCCATACAGATCATCGAGATAAGTCAGATTCCAGATCTCGTCTGGAATAGGACCAGCAACATCCAATGAAGAAACTCTCCTGTTCGATTAATTCAGTCAGTTTTTGCACTTGGGATGCATACAAAGTTTTAAAAAAACTGAAGATACATATCTATCAAACTCGACCAAATAAACACGAAAAAAGTGCCATTGTTCTCAAATGATTTAACTTTCATGCAATATTAATTAATCTCACTTACAGAGCAGTAACATGGCAAGTAGCACCATTGTCAAAGGAACAAGTACATTTGATACCCGGATTAAAGTTCACTATTTCAGTTGCGTCAATGGCAACTCCGCTACATAACTGGCCACTAATGTTCCACTGATTTGAAGCCGAAAGTTGCCATCTCTGGAACATAGAGTTTACAGCTATTGCTGCACAAATTAGATGAGACCATTTCATTTCATTGTAAAACATATGTTCTTAATAAGGTCGTTGAAACAAAATGAGCAAGCAGATTATTTTTTCCAGAAACTGACGCCTAATTCGTCAATGAAAATTTCCCAGCTAATTCTCATCAACAAAATGTCTACTGTTCATCAGCACGGGACAATTATGTATGCAAACATAGTAGTACTCGGAATTTCTATGATAACTCTTCACTTCTCCATAAAACTTACTCAATTTTGTCGCTGTGAAACCATCAGACATGTGAACTCTCCTGACAAAGATTGATGAACAAATTCTTCCCACATGATTCTTATAACATAGTGCAACTAGATGGCTTATTTTAACAAATTTAGTCGTTGTTTTCAAATTTTGAACACACATGTCCCTGCAAACACGTAAGGAAAGGATGTGTGTGCTAAATATTTGAAAACATGGTAATATGTGGCTCAAGATTTGAAAATACGAATTGCTAGATTTTTTTACTTTTGTTTTTAGCAATCTCGTGATTTCACAAAGAATAGTGTATTCAATTAACCTTAAAATAAAATAACAGAAAACTAATTTGCAGTTTTGTTCAGTTTGAGTGTTTTGGTTTAAACTTGGGATTTTTTTTAAAATTAAATATTTTCAAGCACAATTTAAATTGTTTAATCCGGTTACCATAAAAATTATCAATATATACACAAAGACCAAAACATTTGACAACATTATTGTAACATTACAAGATTAATATAGAAATATAAATTTCAAAATGAATTAAAACCACCATTATTAATTTTTTTATTATCAAATATTAATATATTTTTAAAATTCCTGTTGGGATCGGGTTAGAGTTTAGAAGGGAAAGCTGAATAAACTTTTTTATTGTTTTCTTGATTTCGAACCGTTATTATCAGTTTTCAGGCTGTTACCAAAAGCTACAGCTAGTGATAATTGTGCAACTCAAATTTTTTAAATCATACAGGAATTTTTTAAATCATACAGGAGCTCAAACACAACGTTTCGATTCTTCTAACCAACAATGACATTTATTGCACTCTAACAGTTATTTGTGTGGATTGAAATTATAGACCTTGTTTCCTTTATTAAATTTTAATTATGTTATGTTAACTGAATATATGGTTAATTTATTAGTAATATGCTCCACCTGTTTACTTAAAATATAAGTTTGAAAGATTGACCTTTCGCCGTTTTACTAGTAGTTATATCTACTAATAATGGTTCATTTAAGATATTTTAAATCGTATAGCAGCTTAAGTGTCACGTTTCAATTGTTCTAGAAATAATTATTGCACTCTAACATTATTAATTTAACATTTCTTGTTTGAACTTATTGATTCTGAAAAATATTATATTAACCATAAAGTACATGAAATTATAGTACTATTTGGCAACTAAATTTTAGAATGATTTACAAACATTCTGTGTAAAGTTTTGAGGTAATAATGGATATAAATGGAAAATTAAATTCATGCAATAAATCATGCCAACCTAAGGTTAGACTAATTTTTTTTAATCTCTTTTCTGCCTTTTGTTAACCTCGTTTTTCCATAATTATCAGTCCATGCTTTTGGATTCATACGCGATTTGATAGCAAAGTTATAAATTCACAATGAAAAACTTTACCCTCATATTCACACTTATAAAAATATATAAAATGTAACTATATATATAGATATAATAATAATACATAATATATAATATAAAAAAATAATAAATTAGATTATAAATTAACGGTGGAAAAAAAATTCATCCTATTCACACTTTTATAGATAAAAACCATATATTAGATGAAAATATCCAAAAAAAAAATTAGTGTATATATTAGACATTTTGTCCTCGTTGAGAGATTTTTTTTTTTCTTTTTTAAAATCTTAATTTTTTCAATCCACACACAGTAATGTGTACCTGCATAGCCTGTTCGCGCAAGGGGTCCAGTGTCATTAATTAATTTTAATCATTGTGACAGTTTAGGAGGTCCATCCAAGCTTTATTTTATTTTATTTTTATTTTATGACTTAGAAATCTGTTGATAATTTTCAATATATATCACATAAACTTATTAATTATTGTAATAATATGTAAATCACGTTATTCAAATAAAATATACTGTATAAATATGTATGACAAAATTTTTCTAGAATATATTAGCAGGAGAAATTATTATTTTATTATTGTTATGGTATGATGTATATATATTGATTGTTAATATGATAATAAAGAAAAATTAATGTATGCATAATAAATTAGTTCTTCAAATAAAATCATCTCCATTTCCTTTCAAAATATGATACATGAAGTACCTCTTTTGTTCATCGAATTCGTCCTCCAAATTAATTACGAATCTGGATACGAACCAAATTAGGTCCATCGACACTGTAGGGTTTCGAAATCGTCCATGAAATTTGAGGTCAAACACCAATAATATTTGAACACATGTCGTTCATTTGCAAAAACTGTTGTATGATTTAAAATATTTGAGTTATATTATTATCATAAGCTATAATTTTTGGTATAATTTTTGATAAAGTAACAAGCGATTCGTACTAAAATTGATATCAGAGTTAAGGTCACGAGTTTGATTCTCATTTATGTCAAAGAATGCAATTATTGGTAGAGAGATTGTTGAGTTCAATAATTGTTACTGCTTGATAGAACAATCGAAACGTGATGTTTGAACTGATTTACAATTTAAAATATTTGAGTTACATTGTTAAAATTAATTATAACTTTTTTTGCAGAATGACAAACCCCGATCTTTAACAAAATAAGGTAAATTTATTTTTTTTATCGTTTCAAACAAATTAACATTGATTTTCATCTCACTTCAATTATTATTGAATTCATTTGCATATAAAGAGTTTTGAAAAATCTTGACATTGAAAATATCCAAGGGCCATTTTCATGTGTCCCTGTCCCTTTCTTATTTAATTCTTCTTACTTTTCTAAAGTTTTTCATTAAGTAATGCTTGAAATTTTCAGAGATTGATTTAGAGTTTGTCAAAAAATAAATGGTTTTTTTTATTAATATATCAAATATTGTGTAAAGATATAACGTATTTAGGGTTGAATTGTCAAGATAAGGTTTTAAAATTAATAAAATATCGCATGTTTTTCATATCGGAGATACGTACTCTTATTTGGGGAAATAAAAGTCTTTCTTTTTAAAAAATACATCTTTCTATTTATTTAAAGTTACGCAAAAATTAATATGAGATCAGTTTACATGTCAATTTTGTGAGATATATATGAAAAATATTAATTTTTATATCAAAATATTATTTTTCACTTCAAATATGGATCTGATAAACCGGTTTCACGTATATAGTTCTGTGATACGGTCTCATAAGATATCTAAAGTTAAGCTCGTATATTAACTAACTTCTAATTTGATTTCATGAAGTTTTATTTAAAATTACAATTATATCATCATTATATAATTTTATTTTCCTAAATAGTCTTTTTTTTTCAATTTTCAATCATATCTTTATTAATATTTTTAAAATTCAATTATATTGTTATTTATATTTTGAAATTTAAGTAGTTCATTACTTAATAAAAAATATAAAACATTCATTAGTTTGAAAATAACAAAAATTATAGTGGTTAGATAAATATTTTAACTATATAAATATATCATGCGCACAAATTAGCACTATTACAGAACATATGTACAAGATACATTAATTTCAAAGCATTCATGCGACGTTAATTCATAAAATCGTTTGGATAAACTTATTTAAAACAGCTAAGTTATTTTAGGAGCTTATAAACCGTGATGTCTTATTTTAAAAATAATATATTAAAGTGTTTGGATGAACTTATTTTAAAAAAAATTAAAGATGTTAATAAGTTTGGTATTATAAGATCTTTTTTTATTGTAAAAAATTACTAAAAAAGATATAATGATATGAGTTAATATAAAGGGAGATTTTTAAATAGTCTCCACCAAATTACTATAATCAATTTTAGTCTTTAATTAAGTTAATTTATCAAAATAATCTTTTTATTGTATCAAATTACAAAGATATCCTTTAAATCATACTCACCATCAATTTCTCTCTCAATCTTTTTTCTTCTCTTATCAATTACACGCGTTAGGAGTTTTGAAGCACATCCATTATAGTTCTTCAAACATGTATGAATTTCATTTTTTTGTCCACCTAATTTTTTTACACAAATAATGATATGTTTTTTGTTTATAATAATACAGTTTTGATATCATGCACACCTACCGTGCACACCTTTGTGAGCACCGATGATGTGTCATTCACCCATTGGATGCGCAATTTTTCTATATTTTATCACATCCAATGGGTGAATGACACATCATCGGTGCTCACAAATGTGTGCACGGTAGGTGTGCAGGATATCAAAACTGTATAATAATATATATGCATATATATATATATATATCTATATCCTTATAAATATAGCAGTTTTAATTGTGTTTTTACATTATTGTCCTTTTCTTCTTCCAACTTTTTAAGTATTATTATTTATTTATTGTCCTTTTCCTCTTCCAACTTTTTAAGTATTATTATTTATTTATTAACTTATAAATATAGCACCTCATTGCCCTTTTAGTAATTGTGTTTTTACCTCATTTTCCTTTTCTTCCAAAATATTCCAACACTTTAATATCTCAATATTTTAAGTATTTACGTATTATTATTTATTAATGCACTTTTACTTTTTAAGTATTATTATTTAATTATTATCCAATATTTTATTTTAAGTATTTAAATATTATTATTTATTAATTATGTTTTAATAATAATAGTAATTATTAATTAATTATTATGTAATTATCCGAATTTAATAATAGTAATTATTAATTAATTATTATGTAATTATCTGACTTGTTGGCTTCCCTTCACTGTAAGAGCTTTCTGTTTTCCCTACAGTTTCAGTATTACTAATTAATATTATTAATACCCATATTAATTATTAATCAATAAATAATATTTGTGTGATAATGAGTAATTAATATTTTTGTTTAAGTCCTGACTCTTTATTCTCGTTATGTTGGTTGTACGTGTATTTGCCTCCCATGTTTCCCCAGCACCTCATACATAAATTCGTTTTGTTCCTTGGCTGCATGTGGCTTCTTCTTCTTTGCCGTCACTCCACCCCGTTTCACGCTTGCCTTTTGTTGCCAGTCATGGCTCGTGGTCGAAAGCCTAGACCGACTTCTGCTTTCGTCTCCAGGTATTGCTCTCGTTTACTTTGTTTCATTCATTTTTATGGCTTCCCGTTGTTTTCGATTTTTAGAACCAGCAGTTGGTGTGTTACTTTCTCCCATTCTCTTGCTCGCATCTTCCTTGGTTTTGTACTGGTTTTTATTCTTTAGTTCTTCCTTACTCATTCCCTCGTGTTTTGGCAGTGAAATGTTGGACAGTTCGTCGAGTTGCGAGAACACACTTTCCACTACGACTGGTTAGCTTCTGTAATTATAGTTCTTAAAATTCGAAATGGATTCATGGGTTTTACAAATGCTTTCATCTCTGTTATCTGCAAATCACAGGTTGTGCAATTGGTAGTTCGTCTATTGGTCGGGGATGCTTAAGCCATTGTATGTTTTGTTTTCGTATTCTTGGTATTGGTTGATTTCCTTGTTTTTTCAGATGAAGGCTGTTTTTCTGGAATCCCTCCTTGTATATTTTATCACTTTTTTGTTTTCCTCAAGTTACCGAGCAGGACATCGATCACTTGCAGAATTTTCCCGTGGTTCCAAAATGTCGCTATTGTGGAGCATGGAGGTTTCCACATGAATCCCCTACATTTTGTTGTGGTTCTGGCAAAATTCAGCTCACTTCCCCTATTATCCCGTCGCGTCTTCGTGATTTATTTACTGATATATCGTGTCCTTCAGCTATTTTGTTTCGCCGAAAAATTCGGTTGTATAATAGTTTGTTTTCATTCACATCATTCGTAGTTCGCCTTGATAAAGATCTTGCGTCTCTTAATCGTGGAGTGTATACATTTCGTGTATCGGGACAGGTGTTTCATTCTTTGCCACCTCTTGTGCCCAGCGATGATGGTCCTAAATATTTCCAACTTTATTTTTGGGACAGTGACAATGAGCTGCGTAATAGAATATCTGTTGTTGGTGAAGAAGCCGTCAATGAATCTACCATGGCTTTGTTGATGGATATATTAAAAGTGAATCCCTATGCTCAGCTCCTAAAGAGGATTAAGCAATATCCTTCTGTAAAGAATCTGAGGTTGCATATTTGCAAAGATGTATCTATCGATCATAGGCTTTATAATAGCCCATCCGCCGATCAGGTTGCTGCTATATGGGTGGAGGGTAATGACAATGCTAATATTCCTTATGACCGAGATATTGTTGTTCACGCATATGATGGACATATGCATATGATAAAACCTTACTTTGGCTGCTATGATCTACTACAATATCCGTTGTTTTTCCCCTATGGTGATGTTGGTTGGCAACAACACATTTGGAAATCTGGAATTGATCATAGTCCTGCTTCTTTTGGCAATAACTTGGCATCTACTTCTGGATTTCCTTCTCTTCCTCAGTATGTTGGCGGTGAAAGCCGAGGTGAGTTTATGAGAAATTTAATATAAAGTAGAAAATATTTAAAATTACGTCATTATATGGTGTAGTTGATAATTATTATAAATCAAATTTTCAACTATGCTTTTTAAACAACTGAAATTGAATAATTACTTTAACAAATTACATCTGCATATTAACGTGTAAATTAATTTACTTATGTCATAATGTGAATAATTACCTCCGCAAATTTTATTCTAATAAAATACTTCAGCATATCAATTTGTTTCCCAATATTTGTTCTTTGAACAATGGAGTTATCCTTAAATTTTTTAGGTATATAGAATGCAACTAAAATTTCAATTTTTTAAAATATGACCAACATTTAAAATCATAGAAAAACCAATCCTTTAATATATTTAAAAAAACGAGAAGAAATTAGTTGGCCATTAGTTAGACAAACAAGTAGGTGTATTGCGAAACAATTATATTATTAAAATAAAATATAATATGACATATTAATAGAGATATTAGCAAAATAGAAAGATCAGCATGGAGTATTTCTATCATTTTCAAGATTGAAATATATGTGAAGTAATCTAGGATGCAAAATAGGTAGCCCTGTATTTTTATATAATTTCCAAGATTAAAATATATTATCATGACATAAAAGACAATTATAAGTTCCCTATTTCAGCCAACAATTTTTTACAGTATAAATTTAGCCCAAAAGAAATATAAATGAGTTGCCCAACACCGAGGTAAAAAACTGAGCTCGTCCTTGATAAATTAAGTTATTTACATATTTGCTTATACTAATTGAATATGTTGTTCAACGATTGATATCTTCTCTCTTTTTCCAAACATACTTTCAGTTTGCAATTTTAATATGTGTTCTTTTGATTGTAGCGATTATTCGTGGCAAAAACGATCGAATGGTGTCATGCAGGGAGTATTATTGCTATCGGATACAAATCAGAGATAATGATTCATCTATTCTGTTATATGGTGGTAGACTGTTGCAACAATATATTGTTGATATGTACATTAAATTGGAGACAACTCGCCTCGACTACTACAGACGAAATCAAACAGAAATCAGATCAGAGATGTATCAAGGGATAGTCGACAGCGTTGTTGGTGGAGAGACCCGCGGTAGCGAGATTGGTCACCGTATTGTTCTCCCTACATCGTTTATTGGAGGCCCAAGAGATATGCGCAAAAGATATCTTGATGATATTGCCTTGGTCAAAGCGTTTGGGAAACCAGACTTGTTTCTTACGATTACTTGCAATCCCGAATGGAAAGAAATTAAAGAAAATCTATTTGATGGTCAAGTTGCCCATGATCGGCCGGATCTTGTTTCGCGAGTTTTTCGTTCGAAGTTGATTGATCTAAAAGACAAAGTCCTCAAAAAATGTATATTCGGCCGCGTTGCTGCATATGTTTATGTTATTGAATTCCAGAAACGAGGTCTGCCACATGCTTCTTATCTTATCCACTGATTCCAAGATTAGTTCGCCTGAAATGTTTGATTCATATGTTGTTGCTGAGATTCCGGATGAGAATCGTTTCCCAAAGCTCTTTCATTTGGTGACGAGGCATATGATGCATGGCCCGTGTGGCTTGCTGGACAAAAAATGTCCTTGTATGATAAATGGAAAATGCAAAAGCCATTATCCTCGTCCTTTTTCAGATCAATCAATGCAAGGGAGAGATGGGTATCCAATATACCGAAGAAGAAACGATGGAAGAATTGTTGAAGTCCGCCGTCGCACATTGAATTCATAGTGGGTTGTTCCATATAATCCATTTTTGTTGTATAGGTATGACTGTCATATAAACGTTGAGATTTGTTCCGGACTCACAGCTGTTAAATACCTTTACAAGTATATATATAAAGGTCATGACAAGATATATGTTAATATTTCATCGCACGATTCCGGAACATACATTGACGAGATCAAGGCGTATCAAGATGCTCGGTGGGTCTCGGCTCCAGAGGCGATTTGGAGAATTTACGAGTTTGATTTGAATGAAATATCTCCGCCGGTCATAAATTTACCCCTTCACTTACTTAACAAACAATGTGTTACTTTCTGGAACAATCAAGATTTACAGACAGTGTTGGAATCTGACAAAATTGGCAAAACTATGTTGACCGAGTATTTTGAAACATGCTGCCGTGATGTGGAGGCAAGAAAATATTTGTATTCAGAATTTCCGCAGCATTATGTCTGGGATAGAAAAACAAAGGCTTGGAATGAAAGAAGACATAGACAAATTATCGGCCGTGTTAATTCTGCAAATCCAATTGAAGGAGAAAGGTATTATTTGCGTGTATTGTTGCTTAATATTCGTGGGCCAATTTCATATGATGATTTGCTCACAGTTGGTGAGCGAAAGTGTTTTTCCTTCAAGGAAGCAGCACAATGTAGACGATTATTGGAATCTGACAATACTAATTTCGAGTGTTTAAATGAGGCTATAAGCTTTCATATGCCATATGCCTTGCGTCGATTGTTTGCGACAATTTTAGTGTATTGTGAGCCATCTGATGTTAGGAGCTTGTGGGATAAATTTTACAATCATTTATCTGAAGACTTCACAAGACATGGTACCGCTGGTGATGTAGAGGTGTTGAGTGAGACACTTGTATCTGTGAATTCTTTTCTTGAGAGTATGGGCAAGGATATTTGTATGTATGATTTGCCTAGAATCACAACCATACCGGAATGCTCCGCACTGAAATGCTCTAGAGAAATTCTAGACGAATTATCAATTAGTGTTTCATCAGACGATTTGGTTGGGCCCCTGCAACTTAATGCTGGTCAGCATATGGCTTATGATTTGATTATGGAGCATCTAGATAACAATAGGAGTGGTGTATTCTTTATCAGTGGTCCCGGTGGTACTGGGAAAACATTTTTATATCGTGCTCTTCTTTCAACAGTTCGCTCACGGTCCATGATCGTTCTAGCAACAGCAACGTCAGGTGTTTCCGCATCTATTCTACCAGGTGGCCGGACAGCGCATTCGCGGTTTAAAATTCCCATCGAACTACATGAGAACAGCTTTTGTGCTATTTCAAAGCAGAGTTGTTACGCCAGGCAAAACTTATTATTTGGGACGAGGCTCCTATGTGTAAAAGATTTTCCATCGAGGCGGTTGATCGTACTTTACAAGATCTTGTTGGGAATAACGAAGCTTTTGGTGGAAAAATAGTTGTTTTAGGAGGTGATTTCATGCAAGTCTTGCCTGTTATTCCAAAAGCAACTGTTCGAGAAACCATCGATGGGAGCTTGATTAAATCGTACTTGTACCAATCGTTGCAGATAATAACATTGACCGAAAACATGCGTGCAAGGAGTGATCCTCAATTCTGCGAGTTTTTGTTGCGCATAGGTAAAGGTGTTGAACCAGTAGACGAAAATGGGAATATTCGTCTTCCAAGCGAGATGCTGATTAATTTTAGTACCGAATCTCCTGAGTTGTCCGAGCAAAGATTGATTGATTACATTTATTCAGAACTTGCTGTTAGTTATTCCTCGGCTTCATATTTGACAGAGCGAGCCATTCTTGCAACAAAGAATACTCATGTTGACAAGTTAAACGACAAAATAATTTCATTGTTTCCTGGAGTTGCAAAAACTTTTCTAAGTTTTGATGATGCTACTGACGATACGCAAAATTTTTACCCGGTTGAGTTTTTGAATAGCTTAACACCCAACGGCTTACCTCCTCATACTTTGATGTTGAAAAAAAACTGTCCTATCATGCTCCTTCGAAATCTAGATCCATCTAATGGTATGTGTAATGGCACAAGAATGGTCTGTAGAGACTTCAAAGACAATGTGATACAAGCAGAGATAACGATTGGTCATCATGCCGGAAAGATGGTATTAATACCTCGAATACCTTTGTCTCCGGCCGAGAACGAAGGATATCCATTTCAATTTAGACGAAAGCAATTCCCAATCCAGCTGTGTTTTGCCATGACCATTAACAAGTCTCAAGGCCAAACTATTCCAATTGTTGGTGTATATTTGCCCGAACCTGTTTTCTCACATGGTCAGTTATATGTTGCGCTGTCAAGAGGTGTTTCTATGAAATTTACAAAAGTATTGGTTAAACCAGATGCTAACAACGGAGATGATGGCACACTAACAAGAAACGTCGTATACAAAGAAGTACTTGCTGGCCTTGTTTGAACTTGAAATCAACTTTATTTGATGTCGTTAAATTGCAGATTCCAGTAAATTCCGATGGTATAATCTTTTCTCCAAACCTTTTCTTTATAAAAATAAAATAAAATAAAGCACCTTTTGTTTTTGTTTACTCCATTATTTTCTTATGTGGTTGTTTCGCCTCAAACAATTAAGTTTTCCATTATCACCTAATGTTTATTATAGTTTATTAATATATTTTACTTCCCAGTTATCTTGTTTGTTCACTATGAATAATTACATTGAATTCGGTGATATATAATCTATTTATATTTTCAAACAAACTAGAAAATAATCAATCAAACGTTGGCTGATGTTTATTCATACGACTTTGAAAAACACTATTTTTACTCAATTCTCCAAAATAATTAAGAATTCAAATATCAAATGGCTATTAAAACACATTTGTTTAATAAATAATTCGCCCAATAAAAAAATATTAACAAATAAATTCATAGGTGAACAATTAAAGATAAAACTTCTGATCGAAATGACGACAAATCTTTCAGTTTTATTCATCAAAAATGATTTTCCGGCGTTGGTTGAATCAAGATATACATGACTTGTGCTTACAAAATTCTACAATTTCTATTATTCAATATTTTCTCCAAAGTTATTATCAAATTTTACAATTAAGTACTCAACTCTTTCCTTTTGGCTGTGCACCTGTTTTTTTTTTTTAAAAAAAATACAAATTACCAAAATAAATCAAGGCTAAAAAAACAGTTTCTAAATAAAAATAATCAAACATTGAACCATAAAATATTTGAGATATGCATTTCAATTTCACCCAAATACGGAAAAAACTTATGAGCTTTGACGAACAAATTTCACATGTTAGATTTTTAATTTGACCTACCATACATAAATATATAAATATATACAAAGAGAACAAAACCAATACATGAATACTACGATGAATCGGTTAATTCATTTTGAGGAATAACGATATAACTTGACCCATTCGTTATAAAGTGCATAAATCTGTCATGGGGAAAAAATAGCATTACAAGAATCAAGCGTTTGAATAATCATTATCTCGTAAATCATAACATCATTATTATATTTTTTTTAGATAAAATATTATATTTTATATAAACATATTATCAATTAAATTTAAGTGAACAATATCATATTTATATTCAAAAAAATTCCATATGTGAATGTAATATTGTTATATTCATACGATATTAGATTAAAAATACCAAATACATAAAATAAAAAACTGGCGAAAAAATATAAATGTATATCCTGGTAAGTCTTTTCCTCTACTCTCAACATACATGTATTTGTAAACCTTCTCAATTATCATTTACACCAATATAAATAATTCAATACAATGGAGTCTTTTTTCCCGTACGTTATATGAATATACATAATTTATACATTGTTCATTAAATAGAAAGAGTAAATACACATAATGCTTTTAATCACACAATCAATTACGGAGAATGTGAAAAGTGGCAACTTTTGGAGTGGTTCAGTTAAGTTATAAATTACACATTCCACACTTCAAGAAACCAAAATTTTTCCATAGCATCTGCACGTGGTTTCACATATCACCTACATATTATTATTTGCTTATCTAAATTACAACAATAAGATGGAAAAAGTTAAGCACACGTCACTCAAAGAACTCAAGCTAAACAACAGTGCAATTGCTGTTAAGGTTCTTATTCTTCGACAAGGATCCGAAATCACAACCAAACAAGGAAAGGTGATCCGAAAAATGATTCTCGTCGATGAAGAGGTTCATACTTTGATTTGCTACTGTTGTTTTACAATTTCACATTTTCACTTGTGATTTACATTGGTTTTTCCTCATTGTGTTATGTTATGTCTCATTCTGAATTATCTCATTATACTCTAACAGTAATCTGCATAATATTTATTTACTTCACTATACGGTATTTTTGTAGGGGACATTTATTCATGGGCTGATATTCTCGAATGTTATAAAGCAATTTCAAGGAATAATGGAGACAGATAAATCTTATATTATCTATAATGCGTTTGTTAAGGTCATCAACTCGAATTACGAAAATGTTCACTCAAGTTTTGAACTCTTATTCCAACGAGGTACCGTCGTTACAGAGCTACCAGAAAAACTAGCAATACAGCAACTGCACTTGGCTTTCAGGCGATTTACTGAAATAACACCTCAACTAAGCGATAAAGAAAATCAACGTAAGCAATTATACGTATATTATTCTTACTTTTCATAGCTTTAAAATAATTTATCCTTGTGAAAATCACCTTTTGCCTACAGATGTAATATGTGTGCTGAAAAAGGTCAAGCAACTGATTGTTTTTACAAAACCAGAAGGTATCATGGTATACAAAAGAGACATTGTTTTATTGGATACGACGTAAGCACAATTATATTATTTGTGTATGTAAAAACCTTTTGCGATCAAGCTAAGTATGTTTTCAATGCTAGGCTAACATCCATTAATATTAATCTATGGGACGACCTTGCTTTGAATGAGGCACAAATGATGAAGCATATGGAATCGAAGAACCCAATAATCATTTTTACCAACCTGAGGATGCAAGAATACAACAGTAAAATTCATTATGTTAATTGTTTATTTGTTTGTTATGAACAAACCCAATCAATTTTCCCATCTAATATCAAACAGGAGTATATCAGTTGAAATCAACGTAAACTACATCTGTTTTTTTCAACCCTCCATGCACCCAGACAGATGCTGCAAACTCATGGTAAATTACAACTTCTCTATATCAACTATTATGGATCTGATAACTCATCAAAAAAATAAATTTCTTCTCATTTTAACAGTTTCAAATTTGGCGTTTAAATCTCCGCATTAACATTAATATATGTGTCAAAAGATATTAATCATCATTTTTGTCTATCACCAATAATTATGAATTTAATTTCCTCGTATATTCAGACTACTCCATCTCTTTTTCCTAAAAAAATCTATTACTTGTTTTCAAACAAATATTAATCAACAGGTTGGACGCAGAAGAGAGGCGAGAAAAACTATTTACTATTTGGATGAAGAAAATGTTTGTTGACTCTAAGTGTGTAACAATTGACGAAGTGATTAAAAAGGAGGCAACTTTAATAGAGGTTTGAATATTTATTTCTACACGTCTTATTGAATTTAGTCTGCTTATTCCAGTTGTAGAGAACTCATATTTATTAATCGGTGTTAATGATCATCCTTAAATAAAACAAAAAACATTACAATTTCAAATTATCATTAATGATCGAACTTTTTTTTCAAATATAGAATGCATATTACTATTTGCAAGGAACTATCAAGGAGATTGAGAATGGTTCTTTACCATACTACGAAGCTTGTGATCATTGTCTCAAAGCGGGTACAAAAATGTCAAGTGGCCTTGCGTGTCTAAATTGCTTAAAATTACAAGTTCAGATAGTTCCCGGGTAATACTATGTATTCAAATTTTTACATCTGCCATATATTTATTTATCTAACATTGATATTGAACACTACAAATTCAATCTTCCAGGTATAGATTATCATTTTTGTTGGATGATGGAACAAATATTGCTAGGATTACAATCTTTGAAGAAATTGTTGAGGCATTAATTGGATATCCTGTTGAAGACTACATAAAGATTCATAATCAAGTAAAAACAAAATATTACAATTTATTTCATATAGGTAATAATTCTTATCATCACAATAAATCTAAACATTTTTGTTTCTTATTGCCTTCAGCTTGCCCCTGATACCACAATTACAAATCTCGTTGATGCATTGCTGAATGAAAACTACAAAGTCTTGTTTAAATTAAATCACTTCATCGACAAACGTGGTCCTATATGTTCTATAGAAGCTGAAGGTGTTGACAAAATCGATGACACTTTGAACAGAGAAAGGAAGATCAGCAAACGGAAATTGACGAAGAAAAGTAAGCAAGAATCTCGATCTATCATCATAGAAGACAAGAAGGGAACAAATGCATCATCAATAAAACTCGCCCAAACCACCAAAGGAAATAAGAAGCAAATAGAGATCAACGACGATGAACCATTGAGAGATTATACAAAAAAGATAAGATCGCAAGCTACGTCAAATTCAAGGGATTTGCTAGGAAAATTTCAAATCAAACAAGAAAAATAGGAAAAATAAATTTTGGAGCATTACATATGTATGTATGCAAATTATATGGAGGATACCAATCAAGCCATTTGCAAATTATATTGAGCATATCAATCAAGCCATTTGTAAGAGCCTCTTTCAACTTTTGTTGCTTAAAAAAACATAATTGCTCATAATCCAACGTTCCTAATATATTACATGAAATTTCATTATCATTAAGAAAAAAGTTAATATTACTCAAACTCGGAAAATACACATATTTATGTATACTCCTTTCAAATAAATCACCGACAATTACATTTCACGTGCAACGCACGTGCACCATCCTAGTATATATATATATGTGTGTCAAATTGTTGAATATATTGACTCCAATATATATGCTTATTAGACAAACATTTTTGTTTTTGTCAAATTGTTGAATATATTGACTCCAATAAAATTTTCTGGTTTTGATTTTAATTTGACTTGATTATTGTCATGATTATTCCATAATTTTAAAACACAATTTCGATAAAACAATTATCTAATAAAATATGTTGTTGATTCATAATTATATTATCATATTAATTCAATTTAATATGTTTGTGCATTAATGTAAAAATGGTCTAAAAAAATATATTTGAAACTTAAAGTTAATTTTATTAAATTACGATAAAGACAAATTTGACTATAAGCATTTGTAAAAGACCATTTTTTAAAAAAAGACTATGGATAAATTCCCTCGTTCTTTTATGTACATGATCAAGTTTTGTACATATCACAGAAAAAACATTAAGAGAAAAAAGAGAAGGTGCGGAAATTGGAATCAAGAATCCATCATCTGCCATCACCAATAACCCCATGAAGTATGGGTTTAGTTGAATCTGTGGGTGAATAATTACTTGAACTTGATACCATGGTTATGCTATTTGCCGAATTGAAACGGCTGTTCTCCGTGTCTGATACAAACGTAGTCTCGTCATTAAACTTCCAGTCTGTTAGATAACTGGGCCTCGTAGAAACAGAAGCCACCTCAACATCTCCAGAAAGCATGGCCACCACACGAGACATCGAGGGACGTAGGCTGGGGGATGCTTGAGTGCATAGAAGAGCTACACCGATGATTGTTCTTACTTCATCGGGGTTGAACATGCTTAAAGAAGGATCGACCAGCTCGATTTCTTTGTTACTTTCATGAAGGCTCCATGCCTGAAATTTGCACTCATAAGGGAAGCTATATTCGGTTTGCTGATAATATGCATAAAATCTGTAAACAATAAGAAGAAACAATACCCATTCAAGAAGATAAATCTTATCTTTTTCCAAACTCGAGTCAGAATTTGGCCTTCCGCTGACTATCTCCAGAGCTACAATCCCAAAGCTAAATATATCAGCCTTTTCTGTGAGATGTCCACGCATGGCATACTCAGGAGCAAGATACCCACTGCAAGAGTTTTAGGAAAAAAAATCGAATGAAGAGACATGTTTTGTAATTGGGTCCTAATTATTAAGAGAGAACATAGAATCTTACATTGTTCCTGCAATTCGAGTGCTTATATAGGTCTTTTTGTCGTCGAACAATTTGGCGAGTCCAAAATCTGAAATTTTTGGAGTGAGATCAGAATCAAGCAGAATGTTGCTTGCCTTCACATCTCTGTGCACGATTCTCAGTCGAGATTCTTCGTGAAGATAAGTGAGACCCCTGGCCACTCCCAAGCATATGTCATAGCGTGTTGGCCAATCAAGATATAAAGTTTTACCCCCTGTTCCACCAACAGGCAACTTAAATTCCAGTTCAAAATGCTAGCTCTAGTGAAAAATAGAATATGAACCTTCAAACATCCTGTTATACCGATTCCAAATAGTACTTGATCAAGACTCTTATTTTCGAGATACTCGTATACAAGCAATCTCTTTTTCCCTTCAATGCAACATCCAAACAATTTAACCAGGTTACGATGTTGCACAGCAGAAATAGTAGCAATCTCGGCCACAAACTGACTCTTTCCTTGATGTGATGCCACAGACAATTGTTTAACCGCAACTACTCTTCCATCAACAAGTGTTCCCTATTAGTCAATAAAAGAAGGTAATTTAAGTTTCTATGTTCAAGAATAAGATATTTTTCTCCACATTTTCATAATTGTTGTGTAAAAAAAAACCAAATAAACATAATGGAAACAAGGAGAAACAAAACAAGACATGTCAAGGTGACTTTAGCATATTTACCTTGAAAACAGGTCCAAATCCTCCCTCCCCGAGCTTGTTAACAGGATTGAAGTCATCTGTTGCAGTTTTAAGTTCAGCGTAACTGAACGTGTAAGGCCGTGTATCAATCCCCAATAGCTCTGCAAATTCATAGAAACATGTTTCTATCTTTCGGTTTGGCAAGATGACGAATTCTTGATTTAGCTATCGATACTATTCCATTGTTTAAAGCTTATTAATTACTTTTTTTCTTGAAAAAACAGGAAAACAGATGGAGGCATCTGATTTGTCCCGCATTGTACTTTAATAGTCTACTTTATTTTTCCGTTCTTACCTTCATCCTCAAAATTTTTCTGCATTTTCCTTCTCCAGAAAAAGTAGGCTATTGCAAAAATAGAAAACAAGCTTGCGGCTCCAACTGCAACAGAAATCCCCGCGATAAGACCAGTTCGGTCCTTCTTCTGACCGGGAGGATTGTTTGTAACACTTGGAATGAAATCTGCATACAATATGGTGGTCAATTGACCTGAAGAAATTAGGCTAGAAATTTTTAATGGGTAGTCATGATATAGGGAGTTGTACATACCTGAAGTTGCACTTATTGCTTGTATTAAAGGTCCATAAGTACCCTGTGAAGGTACACAGCAAGTTCCCTTTCCAGCCCAAAACAGATGGATTTCGATATAGTTTTCCGACACTTGGACTTTGAAGTCCTTCGCAAAAGCTCTTAAAGAGCCAACCTCTTTTTGTATGTCAAAGTCTTTCCACTCTAGATTCCCCTGGAGAACATAAACAACAGAAACAACTAAGAAAAATGCTCATCCATTTATTCTCCTTTTTTTTAGATCATTACAGTGGGTGACTTATAACTTTGTTCATTAAAAGCGCGGAAAAAATAAGATTTTTTGCAGGTACTTTTTTAGTTCTATAATACCTGGACGTATATATCAAAAACACGTCGTCCAAGACTCTTCCAAGTCCTACTACCAAAGATAACTATCTCTGCAAACTGGAGTTTCACGGTGTAGTTACCATTCTCTAGGCCTAAGCCATAGTATCTTAACGATCCAGCAGAAAGTCGAGCAGTTTGGAACAATTCCGAGTCCATAGTATTTGTAAACTGGTACAAAGAGAGGAGGTTCGATATTGTGGATTATCAGAAGGCAGGCCAGCATTGCTAACTGCCCATCTGCCTGTACTGGTCATATAATATGTTGCTGGACCAAGAGTCTCATTATCCATTTCGTACAGAGTCTGGTCGAAAGAACGAATCTGTGTACCTCCACAGTTAACAGCAAATCTGGAATCTACAAACCACCACAAGAAACGAATCCATTTAATTGCCAGTGCAACTTCTTAAAATTTGCATTAAACTCGGAGATTCATCACAACTTTTGCAAGTGGCAGACAAAACACATCTTCATATTAGTTACAAAGCAATCAAACAACTATGCACTTGATAAATAGCAGTCTAGGAAAAAGTATATTTCCACGTTTAAGAATTATATTGTGAAATACTTAAACTATGAATTTGGAGAATGAGACTATTTATTTCTATCATTTTTGGATTTTCTTGGTTAATCTCCACTCTACATCAGAAGTAGGTTGCAGGACGCTCTCATATTAACCTTATATAAGCAAATAAGTATAGCATATCTCAAATTGAGACCAAGTCTCTTCCATTCCACACAAAGTTCTACTGATGCTATAAATATTATTGAATTCGCCAAGGAAAATCGATTCATCAATAAACACTTTGAATCTTTTGGAATCCACAACCTTTATGTAGATTGAACAATAAATATGCCACTTACAAACAGGTGATCCTCTTCTGCAAGGAAAATTCCTCTGAAGACAATCCAATCCAGAAGGCAAAACACTAAAAAGCAGAAGAGTAATTAATAATTACCAGCATGAGCAAAAAAGACACACAACAGATTCGATAAAACGAAGGGAAAATATCACCAGAAGCAATATTTTAAATTATTCACCTTTGGTTGGAACCACCAATTGTGAAGTTGTTACCAACTAAATTACTACAACAGAAAAAGATATCTATGTCAATGCCAGACACAGAGAAATTAGAAGACAAAAAGCAAAAAGGATTAAAAAAAATTGGAAAGAAAGAAAGAAAGTAGAATTTGCGTATTTTGGATTTGGCCGATCATACATCTGCAGATTTTGCTGGCTGACCCAAGAAGGAAAGCTCCCAGACAATCATTGTATGATAAATCTCTGAAAGCAAGCACAAAAGGTTGTAAGGTGTGCATCAATAGCATAGATAAGTTGTACTATAGCACAAGGTTTAGATATTACTGGACCACATAACATAGTCTCACTGTTTGTTCAGAACTATTCGCCCGCTTATAATGAGTATGATATAACAATTGCATCTTGATTGCCGCTTAATGTAGGTACTAGAATCAGTGATGTCGAAACGACTCCAAGGAAGACCATTTTTTCTAAGATATTAAAATCTATAAATGAACTAACATATTTTGAAGTTTCGAAATCTTTTGGGCTGGCAGCACTCCAGTGAACTTGTTAGAACCCAGAAACCTGAGGATTGAAGAAGGCCACTGTAAGTTTCTTATTTTGTTTATTATATTTTAGTAGGGCAGGAAGGGTTGATAGCTGAGTTCTCGATCATAAGTAACCATCTTACAAGCTAGTAATTCCTCCAATATTGAAAAGAAATTCTGGTAGTCCTCCTGTCAAGTTGTTGAAGCTCAAGTCCCTGAAATATTTTTTTTAGGAAAAAAAAAAGAATCATGGAAAGGACGAAAAAATTTGAAGGTTTTGATCATAATTCAAACACAAAGCATATAACATACTACAAAAATTATACAGTGTATCAGGGTAACCCCTTCTACAAATAGATGTGCTGCTCTGAGGAAATATGTTTGGCTGGAGTGACGAATTCAGCCAAATTGTTCGCAGTCTTGAAATCCTTTTGAAAGTCATCCAAGAATAGGGATACTTACAGGAGTTGCAAACTGTTGAACTGCCCAAAGAACGAAGGTATAGAACCAGAAACATTATTGTTCCGCAAAACTCTGTGCAACAAGCATTAATGTTTAGAACTTGCCACCGACAAATAAAAGTCAATAACACACCAGGTCCCAAATTTGTTCGAAATTATGACTTTGTTTTCTTACAAAGTAGCTAGAGTGCGCATATTTCGTAGGAAATCCAAAGAAGAACTCCCATTAGATATATCACTTATTCTCCTGAACATCATATTCGAACAGATAGATTAACTTCTACTTAACAAGAAGGGAAATATTCTAAAATATAGGGAAAACAATTGGCTTGACTCACAAGTCATTCAAAGAACTTAAATTGGAAAAGGATGATGGTATTGAACCTTGAAATGAATTCCCCTGAAACCTCCTGTAGAATTTTGCAAAAAGAGCAAGCAACAAATTATAAAATGGTCGCAAATTTATTAGCTGTTGAAATTACCAAGAGGGAAAGAGGTTAAATTATCAAGCAAGAGGACAAGTCCAAAATTTCTCACAGAACCAGGAGTTTTGTCCAATTTCCAACGAAGTCCGGTATCTGGCCGGTAAGGTCATTATCTGATGCCCACCTGAAATCCCAACATTCATTTTGAGCAAGTGTGATCTTAGAGAGTTGGATAAAATATAGATTGTGTGCATTCAGATCAATGATGAAAAAGGCGATGGATCATGAATTAGTGCTCTTACACGCTCTCCAAGCTCGTCAGATTAGCAAATGATGGGGGTATTGGACCACTAACACCGGCACTATCAAAGTACCTGGCAAGACGGGAAAACGAAGAAATAAGAATAAAATTGACCATGATATTTTTTGGTTGCCACGCAAAGATATTTAGGCTTCAAATAAGATACAAAGAGAAGGTGTTGTTAGCACTCAGCTAAATGCAATCCTTTATGTTTCATTTGAAAGTATCCTCCAGCACTGTCTCTACATGGTTGGAACTCAATGGGGAGAGGGCTGGGGGGGAGGTTTTTTTGTTCGCACCCTTGAAACAGATAAAAATTTCATATTTTATGCTTATTTTTTGTAAACTGGAAATATCCCCAGGCTGTATCTGTCGGCACCCAAGCATGAAATCCTAGGTCCGCCCCTGTCCCTCTATTCCATGAGAGTCTAGCAACTTAAGTCAATGCAATATTAATTCATGCAATGAGCGTAAAGGAAACAAAAGAAACATTCTGAAAGTAGTCAATCATCACTAATATCTTCGATTTAGCTAACTACCATTAAAACAAATCTAAAACAATACAATTCAGAAAATAGGGAATGTGTCAGAACATACATCTGTGTTAATCTTGATAAGTTCCCAAGTTCAGGTGGTAAAGGACCAGAGAAGTTGTTTGTGCCAAAGGCTCTGCAAGTTGAACATAAAAAATTAACCCCGTATATATGAATAAAGAGTAAGTTAGGATTTTCCAATTCTTTTAGAAAATAAGTTTTCCCGTTATATTGATTGATAAATTTTTTAAAGTTTAAGAAATATAGTGTTCAAAGAATGCAATACAAACATGATTTATGTGCTTCGATCATTAACTGCTGCATCTAATGACACAAGACCATAGGGCTAAACCTCGTGTTAATAACTCTTATTTAGATTACAATCTTCAGCTCTTTAAATAGACAGGAAATCTTTTCTAAAACTAAATAGCAATGAGCTCGTCAAACATATCAAATACGATTCTCAAATTGCTACATAAACACAAGGAAACTACTTCATGGCTAAAACATTGAAAACCACTAAAGAGGCCTTACATTGATCTTAGGTCAGACAGTAGACCGAGTTCCTTTGGAAGCTCCCCCGACAATGCATTTATGCCAAGATTCCTAATAACATTAAATTAAAACTTCTAAAAATTTTCCAATTAAAAACTGGCAGTTGACAAACAAGATGTAAAGCATGTAAAGGTTGCTCACAAGTACTGCATGCGAGTGAGAGAAACGATGGTTGCAGGAATAGGACCTGTTAAATAGTTTTGACCCAAATTTCTGCAAAAAATGAGAAAAATACCCGTTTTAGAATCAGCATAAAACAGAAACAAAATGAGATGTAGTTCTTATGACCAGAAAGAAAGTGACATAGTTCGTTTTTCACAAATAAATTCAGGAATTAGCCATACAGATCTGTGAGACAAGTCAGATTCCAGATCTCATCAGGAGTAGGACCAGCAACATCCAATGCATAAACTCTCATGTTCGATCAATAAATAAGATCATTTAGTCAATCAGCTTTTGCATTACGAATATTGAAGATACGTATCTATCGAACTCAACTAAATAAACACGAAAAAGGTGCCATCACGATTGAATTTTCACGTACTATTAAATAATCTTAATGATTTCACTTACAGAGCAGTAACATGGCAAGTAGCACCATTGTCAAAGGAACAAGTACATTTGATACCCGGATTAAAGTTCATTATTTCAGTTGTGTCAATGGCAACTCCGCTACATAACTGGCCACTGATGTTCCACTGATTTGAAGCCGAAATTTGCCATCTCTGGAACAGAGAGTTTATAGCTATTGCTGTACAAATTAGATGAGATCATTTCACTTCATTGTAAAACATATGTTTTTAATAAGGTCATTGAAACAAAATGAGCAAGCAGATTATATTTTTCAAAAATTAATGGCTCGTTGGTTATGAAAATTTCCCAGCTAATTCCTATCAACAATAAGTCAAAGTTCATCAGCATGGGACAATTATGTATACAAACATAGTAGAACTCGGAATATCTATGATAACTCTTCACGTCTCCGAAAAACTTAAACAATTTTGTCATAGTGAGACCATCAGCCGTGAATTCTCCTGACAAAGATGGATGAACAAATTCTTCCCACCAGATTCCCATTACATATCTCAACTAGATGGTTTTTTAACAAATTTAGTGCTCTCTGGTATCATTGTTTGATCTCTAACCTTGATTCTCGGATTAAAAAACAAAAAAACTAATCCGTGTTTTGGTTTGGTTTAGATTTCGAATTTTTTTAAGACTGAATATTTTCATCATTTCCAAGCATAAATTAAATTGTTTGATCTGGTTACATAAAAAAATATCAATATATACACAAAGACCAAAACATGACAACATGATTGGTAACAATACAAGATTAGTATCGAAATATAAATCTTCAAAATGAATTAATTTATCTCGAAAACAAAAAACCACCATCATTAACCTTTGACCATCAAACTAATGTATGTGTTTTTAAGAAATTTTCTAAGTTTACATAATTACCATAATGATAACAAAAATTGAACGAGTTGGGGCTGTATAAACCACATTTATTACAGAATATTTGAATGTATTTTATTTGATTGCAAAATTGTTTAAAATTTACTTCTAAGCTTGGTTCGATTTGGTTACGATTGTTTTTTTTCTAAATACTCTAACACTGAATAAAATTTAGTTTTTTGGGTTTGGTTGACATTAAAAAATCACCCGATTGTGATAAACTAAAAACAAATCAAAATCGAGCAGTTTGGTCTGATTTGGTTCGGTTTTCGAACATCCTAGATATAACCTCGATGAGAACAATGTCAACGACAGGCTTCTTCCACCAGCAAACAAAATAGAAAAGGGAAATACAAACAAGTTGACATGATTCGAAAGCTACTTTACTGGAAAAAAAAATATTTGTTAATAGACAAGCTAGTCAAAAGGAATATAAAGATGAAGCCATCATCTTTACAGAAAATGTGTTATTTGAACTCAGATCGGTTGTATGCTCCCACAGAACTCTCCCTTGAATCATCTGTTCAAATATTTAACTTTAATTTTATATTTTAATTCAAAGATTTGAATGCAAATGCTTTGATAAACATTTGCATGTCATATCTTTGTTAATTATGAGAAAATATTTGATCTAAATAATTTAGATACCAGAGGTAAAAAAAATTAACAACCCAGAGGATTGATGGGAATGGAATGATCATCAAAATTTCAGTGCAGGAGCCATAATTTCAAGAAATCTTAAAGCCGACAGATGATGTCTGAGACATTCATACACTTGGGATCCCAAAACAAGAAAAATATTCGACCAAAATCACAAGTTAAGCTCAAATAATCAAACTTAACCAAAAATACATAAAGAATGATCGTTGCTCACCTTCAAGAGGATCGACGGTGGCATTAATGCGGTTCTGAGCCCGAACGGTGAGCCCAAATGCTACAGCAGACAACAAGAACAGTAGGGCCTGTATCGGTGGCGCACACCGCTGATGAAATGGCGGCGCCGCCATGTTATAGTAGTACAGTTGGGTGGCAAGAAAAAAGAAGAGCTCGAGAATCGAATGTAAAAGGTGGAAGAGAAGGCAGAGATTATAGCATCAACTTTTGAACTGGGATTTGGAAACAGCAAATCCAAGTATCCAACTCAACTCTTTATCAAAGCATGAACACTATATATAAATTAACTTCTTTTTTTTCCAAGAAATGAATTATTAAATGTTCATCTTACTATTTGTCACTGAGAATTTTTTGTTTTAACAAAAAAATTGCTTTCGAAATAAATACAACTTTTTTTTTTGAATTTTTCAATCCACGTTGATGTACATTTCGTTCACAAAAGGGGTCAAATCTGATTGATTAATTTTACGTCACTGTTACGGTTTAGATTTTTTTTTAAGATAGAGTTTCACAAAAATTGTTCAAGGAGCTCCATCCGCCCTGAAAATTTCGAAAAGTTTTTTTCTTTTCATATTTATTTTTAAAAAAAATGACATTCGTTTGTTAAATTTCATGATGCAATATGTTTCATTACATTTTTTTTAGCAAATTGATGTCGTTTAGCAAATTTTATAATACGGTCTCACGGATTTTTTATCTGTGAAACGAGTCAATCATTCTCTTTTTTAGAATACAAAATAATACTTTTAGCATAAAGAGTAATATATTTTCCCATGTGACCCAAATAAAATATATATCTCACAAAATTGATTCGTAAAACCATCTTACATAAAATTTAGTGTTGAAATTAATTTAAGAGTTTTTTTATATAAAAAATTTTAAATTTTTTCTCATTCAATTCCTTGTACTTTTCTAAAGTTTTTCATTAATCGATGCTTGAAATTTTCAGAGATTAATTTTGAATTCGTCAAGATTTTGATTAATATATATATCTTAGATTAAAAGTGGAAATATATATATTTATATATACCTCATGGTTTGTATATATCCTAGATTTAGCATTTGACAATTAAACGCCCACATTGATGGTTTGTCTTTGTTTGAAATGTCAAGATTTTGAAGAAAAAAACAAATATACACGCGTGCAAATGTTTATAAAAGCCAAACATACTAGGATAAAAAGATGCATTAGCACGGTGTTTATCTGTGTGTGAATCGAAAGATAGCGGTAGCAGATTCTATTGTTATAAAATAAATTACGATAAAAAAGTAATTTTACCAAGCATTACACAATAATATGAACATCCATAAATGTCCTCCAAATTATTTTGCATTCCCAAATTATTTGTGTCAAAATGTTTTTTTTTCCTTATATTTGATTTTCATACATATTAAATATTGTGCAACGTATTTTAGTATTGAATTGTTGCGAGAAGACTACTAAAAATCATATTTCTTTACAACAAAATTATGCTATTATTATTTTTTTAAAATATAAATGAATTTGTCACTTGATTTTTTCTCAAAAATAAAATAAGAATTGTTTTTAGTGCATATGAGATGTTCGTACGATTTTTTAATACTTCTTAGCTAGGAATTTAAAAAAACAATTTATGACGATAGAACTCGAGCCTATACCATTTTATGTGTATTTGGTAAACTTCCAAACTAACTAGATAGTTTGCAAAGCACATTAGTTAGGTGAATCACACTGAACAGATCTTATGTGACCGACTCGTCCGAAAAAATATAATAAGAAAATTGAACTTCTAACCGTTAATGCTCAAATATACAACCAACTTGAACACATGTTGTGGGCAAAATAAAATACTTCTTAGGTAGGAAACCACTATATATATTTTAAATACTAGAGTATTTTATGATTGTTAATTAATATAGGAATTATTTTTTATTTTTAACTAAACTAGTGCCTGTTTTTTTTAATTGCAACGACTAGTCAACTAAATAAATAAATAAGTCACATGTACGATGTTCTTAAATCTGTATTATGAATAGTCAAATGGAATACAACGAAAATTTGATAGAAATAAATATTTTATGTAGTTTAATTAAATTATGTGGAGTTACGTGAGCAGATTGAGTGTGAATTGATGAGCAATCATGTCTTGTCAAACACAAAAACTTGTGTGAGACCGTTTTACGGATTGTATTTTGTGAGACGAATATCTTATTTGGGTCATCCATGAAAAAATATTAATTTTTATGCTAAAAATATTACTTTTTCATTGTGGATATCGGAAAAAAGTATTACTTTTCATTGTGGATATCGGTAGGGTTGACTCATCTCACAGATAAAGATTCGTAAGATCGTCTCACAAGAGACCTACTCATTATCAAATATCTCTCTGCGGAGACCTTTTTTTTAAAAAAATGAGAGATATATATTAAAGCAAAAACTTGTGTGAGACGGTCTCACGGGTCGTATTTTGTGAGACGGATCTCTTATTTGGGTCATCCATGAAAAAATATTATTTTTTATGCTAAAAATATTACTTTTTGTTGTGAATATCGATAGGGTTGACCCGTCTCACAAATTGGGATCCGTGAGACAGTCTCATACGAGACCCACTCTAAAATTAAATCAAATCCGACGCAATTACAAACAAAATTTAAAAATAAGACGATGAGGTCCTTCTCATTAAACCAGACATAGAAGTAGTTTTCCTAGTAAGAACATAGAAAGCTTGAGTCGTTGATATTTAAAAAAAAAAATTTGACATGAAGAAAATTCTCTAACCAAGAATATTCAATCTTCTACAATTAAGCCTAAATTAGAAGAATATTGGTCCAAACTATTCAAAACCTTAATGACCAAAAGAGCGTCAAATTCAATAATAATATTGAGAGTCTGATATTTTAAGTCAACTTAGGGTTTATTTGTTAAATATTTGAGGAATGTACAGACATTGTATAAGCTAATTAAATCATTTTGTGTCGTTAATTAGTATAATCATTTGTTTTTTCTTGGAAAATCAGGAGTAGGTTTTTTGTGAGACGGTCTCACGAATATTTATATTTGAGACATGTCAACCCTACCGATATTCACAATAAAAAATAATACTCTTAGCATAAAAATTAATATTTTTCATGGATGATTCTAATAAGAGATATGTCTCATAAAATACGACTTGTGAGATCGTCTCACACAAATTTTTGCTCAAAATCAGATGCAACCGACAACGATTTAGTTAAACAATTCTTATGATTGTGCAAGAGCCACGTATCATTTCCTAGCAATCGCAAAAGTAATCGTAAATCATTGATGTGCCAGGGAATATACTTTTCGAATTGGACGCTGAATTTTACTATTATTTTTCATTTTATCAAAATTTATAATAAATAATATTTATATAATTCAAATATTTTAAACTTTACCTCCCAAACACTTTAAATATTATTATCGATCTTAGCAAATGATTCATACATTATATTTTAATTAATAATTATGATTTCAAGCATCATACATTATATTTCAAATATTTTAAAATCTAAATGAGCCCAACACTTTAAATATTATTATTGATCTCAGCAAATGATTCATACATTATATATTGATTAATAATTATGATTTCAAACATCATACATTTTTTGTACAAAGTATAATTAATTTATATGTTTTTATTTCTCAATAACACTTGTTTTTTCATAAAAATAATAAGAAGCGTATTTTGGTAAAAATAAATGATAAATTTAGAGACCAACATTAAATAATATCGAATCTTTTTTTTAATAACGTGTAAATCGCAACCGATAGCTACCATTCGGTACGCACGAATTAAACACTGAATTAACGTAATAACTTGTAAATCATGCCATGTCAGCCAAATAAATCATATCAGACAAGATTCATACGACAATCAACAAGCTAACCCGAGAAAATATTTCAAATCTCTTACTTAAGAATATGGAGAATATAAGAATTGCTAAATAAATTTAACAATAATACACGATGAACAAATGCCGCAAAGTCGGTAAGAGGCCCAAATAAAAATGGGTCTTTGCTTTAGCGTTACTTTCAAAGCCCAAGCCTACTTTCTTTCTTCACTATTCAGCCATTCCACTATTCAGGGTGTTGGTCATCGTTGTATGCCTAAACACAATTGGCTGTATCTGTTAGAAGTCAGAATATATACTTTTTATATACATATAACAAAAAAATAGTTTTATCCGGAAAATAAAAAATAACATCTCAATGAAAACCCAATAAAAAAAATATATAATCCTTTGTATAAAATTAATAATCTTTCAAAACCTTGTGTTTTTAAAATCAAACATAAAACCTCATGTAAATGTGTCTCATTATTTTTTTGTGGCGATTGAATCAGCAGCGGCTACTTTTCGTGAGTATTAAGTAAACCCATGAGCTAATACAATAGTTTGCAAACCATGCTAACAAGATAACTGCATTGAGCATTATGTCTCATTCTTAAAACATACATCTTTAAAATGCTTTTAATCTTGTAATAAGGTTTCTATTTTTTTCTCTCGGTATCTATTTCCAAATTCAGGAATAAAAAATTTCTACTATATTATTTCTATTCATTTAAAAACATACATCTTTAAAATGCTTTTAATCTTGTAATAAGGTTTCTATTTTTTTCTCTCGGTATCTATTTCCAAATTCAGGAATAAAAAATTTCTACTATATTATTTCTATTCATTTAATGCACTGAATGTTGATTTTATTATTATGTAAATTCAATGAACCAAAGTATTGGTGTATCCAAAAATGTACCGGCTTTTATTATACTACAATATTTATCCCCAATATTATATTTTAGGCGAGACTAGACACCTCTACTAGTGTAGCCCATGGTCTAACATGTGTTTGTATTCAAGAACCAGAAGCAGAAGCGCCTCTTCTTTCAAACAACGAGACGAGGACGGATTATTCACATTTTATTTGTGTTATAGCACGAAAAGAAAACTAGAAAACTGATTGAAATAACTCAGAGTTACGTATTTATTGTATTTATTTATTTGTCTTACAAATATCTTACAATATATTCTCAAATTATTATTTTTGTCCCTCTTCAACATTTTCCACGATTTATATAGATTAATTTATAACGTTGAAAATAAAAAAAATTGCAAAAAAATACAAAAATTGTAAGTATATCACATAGGTGATGTATGTATGATAAGTAGTAGGCACAAGTGATGATAATGGATTGAAACCCATGAGAAGGTATCTAGGCCGGTGGAGTAAGTGTACTTGTGAGCAATTGGTCACATGGTTTATTTCATACCTACACATTCTTGGTTGATCATGTCACACAAAGCTTGTCTAATCTGATTTACCTGGTTGACGTGTTTTGCAGGCTACTCCATTCAGTCCGAGGGTTTATTCAGTGCACACATATAGATATTTGTTGATTGTAGAGATGACAATTTTTATCACGAGTTCGGGACTCTGTGGAAAAAAATCGAAACGTGGATGGAGATCCTCGATTTTTTTGGGTTAGGGTTCAAGGATTTTTTTTAAAATCTCTGAAATAATTCAAGACAGGTATAAAAATACTATTTTCATTCCCAAACTCGCTCCGAAAATAATATTATTATTGTTAATATTAATAATATAATAATAATATTTTTTAAAAAAAATTATGATAATAATACTATTAAATAATCTTGATATTAATAATAATATTATCATTAATAATAATAATAATGTAATAATAAGTTCGAGAATTCCTCGACCCACTTTCGCCTCGCTTTATTAATATTTTTGAAACAGAGATGGGATGAAAATGATAATTTGGTTCCAAGGATTCGGTTTAAAGGAATTCCCAAACCTGAAAAAGCAGGAATCAGAGCAGAGATTGGGAATGGAGATGACAAACCCGTCCTCGTAGCAACCTGAAAAGCGAAAATCGGAGCGGGGATGAAATTTGAAGACAAAAATAGGGATAACAAACTCGTCTCCATCCCGTCGTCGTCCCTAGTTATGAGTTTACCTGTTAATAAGAACAACAACAACAACATTGTACCAAAAGACGAAAAGTTGATGGATTATAATTAGAACCACTTGATCAAAATATTATTATGCCCATATCGAGAATCCTTAAAATTATATAAATAAATGTATTCAAATATTTTTTGTAGAAATAATACCCTTTAATTAGAAATAAGTACCAGAAGTTATCCATTGCCCGTCAAGATGAGTAATGTATGCCAACCGAATAATAAAAATTGGGGACCAAATTGAATTATCTCGCCACCAACTCTTCCTCCACCATTTTGAATATGTTCTACAAATCTAAAGTTTCTCTTTGATTATTAAAAACTTGTGTCTTCGACTAATGATAACATTGTATATATAATTTTATGACAACAACTTTTATCACAATGTCTTACGTGTTAATTTTACGAGATTAATTAAAAAAAAAAAACCATCAAAATCGTGTGAGAAGCGAAAGGTGGCCTTTATTTTCCGCAAATGTATTGGGCAAAGCCGCAAAGGCAAGCTGAGGATAGCTAGGCCCACCAATTTGTTGACATCCATGTCATGTCCACTTACACACAGCTTTTTATTTTTTATAAATTATTATTTTATGTTATATATTATTATTTATTCCATCACTACGAATTGTGGGTAAATTTCCATTACTTTGGTTTCATAAAAAAAACATCCGTGCATTCTCTTAGTGCACATATCTTTTGAAACAAAAACTTGTGTGAGACGGTCTCACGAATCGTATTTTATGAGACGAATTTCTTATTTGGGTCATATATGAAAAAATATTACTTTTTATTTTAAGTGTATTACTTTTTATTGTGAATATCGGTATGATTGACTCGTTTCACAGACAAAGATTCGTGAGACCGTCTCACAAGAAACCTAATCATCTTTTAATGAATAAAAATTGACATAAAATATTGTATGTATAGTATCAATATATCAGTTTTTAGTACCAAATATTTCATATATGATACAAAAACATATAATTCGCTTATAAAATATTTGAGTGATAGATGTTTTTCAATTCATCTCTCAAAATAAAAAGGTAAATCATGATTTTTTTTTCAAATAATTTTATATTCAAATTTCTTTTATTGAATCTGAAATATTTCATACTCAAATATCAAAATTTTTTATTTTTCTAAAGATCAAATAATGCAACATATTTTTGTCTGACAAGGACTAACCTCGAATCAAAATTTTGGTTTAGAGATTTAAAGATAATTTGATTATTATTCAACAAATTGGTGAATTTTTTTTTTAAAAAAAGTAAAAAGTTGAAGTGGTACGCCTGAGTGTACGGCATATACGGACATGCCGCGGTTATTAAATGCGATTAAATGTGGGGTCCCGCTTCCCACTACCCCCTACTTGGTGTGCGGCCCATACAAGTACACATGATTATATTATTAAAATGCAATTATTATTATATTTTATTTCGATTATTGATATAGAAAGAAAGAAATGTATAAAAAAAAATTGAATAAAATTATTTTTATTAATCAAATATTTTTAATTAAAAATTCAAAAATTTTAATCAAATTTGATATTAAACTTGGGGGATAGTAGATATAAAATTGGTATGATAAATTATAAAATGTCAAATTGGACTTATCAATTTCGATAATTATCATGTTGCTCCTATTTTATAATATAATAAATGCCTATATTATTTTATTCCACAACAAAAATTATGAAAATATCCATATTCCATTAACTAAATATGAAAATCGACGCAATCCTTATACTAATTAACGTTTTTGATATAACTATTTTCTAACTCACAAAATAAATTACACATAAATTGAACAGAATATATAGATAATACAATTCATCGTTATTTTTCCAAAAACCGTATGCTTAAGGATATTTGTGTAAGAAACATTTTATTTGATAATAGGGCAAAATCAGAAGATCTACTCTCGATTTATAAGATGAATGATTGATCATCTCACCTGAAAATAAAATATGTGTGATCCATCAATATTTTTTAATTTTACAGTGAGATGATCGACTGATCATTTTATACAAATACACTAGGAGTTAGTATAGACTCGCCTTATTTATATGGTTTTAATATGATATTCACTCGCTGCACTCACCTTTATGCTCACTAATGAGTGAGACTTACTTATCGAACGTAATGAAGCAAATTCAAATTATACATCTAATAAGTGAGTGTCATCTCATTTGTAGTCGTGAATATGAATACAATTGATTAATAACATATATATATATATATATATATATATATATATATATATATATATATACACGCATATCATGTTCGTTGATCCAAATCTTTTTGTCCATGCTTTTGGCCACTACTTTTTAGAATTTGAAGATAAAAGCAGTAAGTTGAATGGGATCTGAGGAGATACACGCCGATGTGATAAGGTCACTCCATTAAAAAGAACCGAGTCTATCGACAAATATATTTCACTTTGAATTTACGTGACGTTATTATAGAATATACATTATTTGGTTCGTGTGATGGGTAAATACATCAATACTAATAAATATTTTATATAAGAAACTTTTTGGAGAGAACTTTCCAAATATGACAAAAATATTCGTCAAAATTTGCTTAAAAAATACAATTTCTAGATAACATTGTAGTCAAAAATAAGTTTTTATTGTTGAAATAATTTAAAAATTAGAGCATTGGACGTAAGGCCGTGGTTTTAAAAATATAAAATCATATTTACTTTATATGATCAATTTGACGAATTTTAAAATTAGAAAATAAATTTACATCGAAACATAATCTTTATCTATAACTTTATATAAAAGTACCAACTTAAGCGAGTCACGAACAATCGAGGGAGTGTTTTCAAACTCTAAATATGTCACTCTTCAATTTTCATTGATCGTTTTGCGAAGGAAAATCGAAGAATCATGTTTTTTAGAGTTCACAAACACTCAGATACCTACTGGTCATTCTATACTACGTCGAGATTGTTACTACGTGTGTATTTTTATACGAGATCACGTCATCATCTGAATTCAAAACAATTTAAAACAAAAAAATATCGATAGAACGCCATATTATTTGTTTTAAATTCAGTTATTCACGTCAACATATGTTGCCCACACGGTTGAAAGAAAAAGATTCCGATTCAAACTTGAAATTCAAAATTGTTAATTTCAAGAAAAACGTCATTAAAAAAATCCAAAGTTTGAAAAATAGCGTGGCCCACATTCTTTTTGTTTTCTTTTGAGTAAAATAAAATGTCAAGGAGGACGGCCCTAGGAGGGTTGAAACGTCACGCACTCCGACCCCTTAATATATTCAAGTTTAGGTTGTGATATTCTATTTTGAGGGCGAATAGAAGAATTATCAAATAAACATTCCTTCAATGTGTTTTAAGTAAAGAGCATGTCTCTTGTGAGACGGTCTCACGAATCTTTATCTTTGAGACGAGTTAACACTATCGATATTCACAATAAAAATAATATTCTTAGCATAAAAAGTAATATTTTTCATGGATGACCCAAATAAGAGATCTGTCTCACAAAATACGACCGATGATAACGTCTCATACAAGTTTATATTCGGTCTAGAGACTAAAAATACTGCATGAACTTTGACTCGTGAAATAAGACGATAACATCGAAGATAAAGGTAACATAACTAATTTTAACTATAATTATTTTAAAACTTAAGCCAAACATAAGAGGATGAAAGGATGTTGAATCTCATCATTCACATAAAAACGGTACGTCTGAGCATATTGTATCCCCTTTGATATGTTCTAAGTAATTTGTATATATTTATTTTGACTTGTAACATTTATTATTGAACTTGGTTATATTTTGTCATAATTAAAGTTGATTTTACAATAGATCATAAAATTTTTAAAAATAGTTAGGTTAAAAATAACCATCATCATATACACAAATTTTATACTTTATTATTAGCCAACTATTATGACAATTGAGGCAATATATTGGACAATAGTTAACAAATATGATATGCATACATTGTCTATCAAACAAAGAATCTTCACATTTACGAAAAGGATCCGATGAAGCAGAGCTAATCATTGGATGTATTTTATAATATAGTAAGATGTAAAATTAAAAAAAATTAATTGATAATATTTATAAGAATTTTATAATGATATGGGAATTCGTGGTCGCTGCATTTCGATGTGCACTGACTAAATCTCTAAGCTAATGCAATAACATGTAAGTCACACTGGTCAAGTAAATCACATTGGACAATCTCTTTAAAGAATGTGTTGGTAGGAAAAATCGAACTTTTAATCGTTAGTCAAATACTCACATACTTCACAAATTTATAAGTTTGTATTTAATTGCATGGATGACTGTTATTTCTATTGATAAGTCTCCTTATCTAATATATTGCCAATCTCACCTACTCCATGACTACGCCATAAGAACAAATTATTTCTTATTAATTGTTCTTAAAACACTGAAAGATAATATCGGGAAAAAAACAAAACTACTTTTGTTTGAATAATGTATATATACAGATACTAATGCTGCTAACGTTGTGTTCTTGTACAATTGGTTTTTTGTGGGCAATTGGATTTTGAATTTAGTTAATTTTTATTCTTTTATATAAAACTAGTAAACTACGATTTACGAACAATTATATTTGAAAATATTTACGGGTAATTTGTGTGAATCTATTTTTTTCAGCTATTAGAATTTAGGAAAAAAAATATTTATAAGCATAGTCAATTTATTAGTTGAGTCGGAATATTATTACAATTAAATCTCGAACAACTGATGTAAAAACTCTTGACATTGGTTTGAAATGGGCTTTAACCCCTTTTAATTGACTTTTCTGATTCATTCATTTGATTATATTCCAACCCCATGTATTGAGAGTGAGTCTATGTTATATCGATCGAATTTTATTTTATATAAGATGATCGACCAAACATCTACTATGAAAACAAAATTTGGAAGCTAAATATTTTTTTAATTTTATAATAAAATGATCGATCGATCGTCTTGTACAAACACACAATGAATTCTACTCCCAATGTGCTTTTCAAATCACATAAATAAACATGTGAAGATCGTCAATTGTCTTGTCCACAAATTCTTATATGTATTAGTTAGTTCTTAATGCAGGGGAATCCGCAAGGCTCAACTGTCAAAATTCTTTAGAAACACAATCTTTAACAGATTTTCTAGCATTTTTTTATAAATCCATTACATGAATTTCTCTTCCCCTTCCCTAAACCTCATTTTTGAAACATATATATTTATAATTTTAAATTTAAATTAAACTCTTTAGATTAACTAATTTTTAGTATAGTGGTGAAGTTTTTTCATAAATTTTCTTTTAAAAAAAAATCATTTAAATTCCAAAAATTTAAAGCACATATAACTATAAATAACTCACAATTCTCCATTTTTACATGAATCTTACTCATTACGTATATCACGAACCGCAATTATATATAACGTAAAAGATTAGTGAATAATAGCATATGTAATATAAATACGGTACACACATCTGCATCGTATATGTGTATCTTTATGGAAGAGATAATTAGCCATCCTTTTTTTTTGGTCGGAATTAGTGATCCTTTAACGAACCTTTTTTGACATAGTCTCAAATAACCACACTTTATTTCACTTATTTTATTTGTTAATGTTTAATACTTGTTATAGAATATTTGAGAGATATGGATGAAAAAAAAAAGAGTAGGTCTTTGTGAGATGGTCTCACGAATCTTTATCTGTGAGACGGGTCAACCCTATCGATATTCACAATAAAAAGTAATATTCTTAGCATAAAAATTAATATTTTTGCATGGATGACCCAAATAAGATATCTGTCTCACAAAATACGATATGTGAGACCGTCTCACACAAGTTTTTGTCAAAAAAGGCCAGATATGGATAAATTAGTTATCACAAAAACTTTTCTAAGGCAGTCTCACAAGTCAATTTTGTGATATGTGTCTTTTATTTGTGTCACTCATAAAAAAATTAATTTTTATGTCAAAATTATTGCTTATTATTGTAAATATGACCATAGTTAACCCGATCCGTGTCACGAATAAAGATCTAGGAGACCGTTTTACAAAAATCCTACTAATTAATTATACAGTATTTGATGCATGAGTTGATCAGTGTGTGTCGAGAAATCAACAAATGTCAACAATTGTGTCTAAATATAATAGATAAATTCTGAAAACGTTGTCCTTTTAAAAAAAATGAATGGAACCATTTTAACCAACAACTATTTTTCGATTGATTTTGAGATTTTGAAAATGGAGACATATAATTTTTAGACATTTGATGACTACTTTACAAACATGATACATACATATTATATAGTAATATATTATATGTCTCATATATATTAGACATTTGATGACTACTTTACAAACATGATACATACATATTATATAGTAATATATTATATGTCTCATATATATTACAAACATGAAATATGATAATTTATCGATCCGTCTCGCTAACCCATTTTGACATTGTTATTATTCGTATAAACTCGTACAAAAAAATTTGTAGCCTAGAAAATTCTAAACCATACATCTAGTGAAGTTATGTAAAACAGATTTAAAAAAAAAATTTTGACGATTTAATTAAAATAGAAATCAAAACGGCCTAATCGACGATGAATATTCTAAAAGGGACAGCTACCGGCAAGTGTGTCCGTGCATTACTTATTGAAGGAAATGGGGAAGAAAGGCTACGCACAATTTGGCAAGTAAATTCTTCACTATATGGTTTAATTAATGAACATTTTACAGGTTATTTCACAAAGTCAAATTAGGCATTAATTGTTATATTCTTTATATGCGAATACTTTGAAAATAACTAAATTAATTAAATTGATGACCTATATATAGAGAGTACTTCACTGAATCCATTCACATTGTCTAAATAAAATTGGATTAATTAAATGTTATGGGTTAGGGGAAAACATATAAAATATATGTTGGAAATATTAAAAAAAATCATAACTGCACGTGTTTTAAAAACGAGAAATTGGCCTTCAGTCCCCAGCTGTCGATTTTTTTTGTGTTCAGTCCCTGGGTACTTTTTAGTACCACATTTTCACATGAAGTGTACCACATTTTGTATAACATAGTACCACAATTTTGTGGGTAGGGAGTGAACCCAAAGAAATGTTTTGATTGAGGATTTTTCACCAACTTCCCCTTTTAAAAACTTTAATTAAGATTGAAGTTTTTCTAAAAGTTTCGCTTATGATAAAAGCGGTCAAACATAGATCGACCATATTAAGAGTCATTGAATACACTTCTTTAAAAAAAATAAAAAAATTTGATGAATAAGAAAAAGAGAAAACACAAATTAGAGATTTTATTAGTAAATGATGGTAGTAATTTACAACCGTATTTAATAACGCTTAGGTCAACTTTTATAAAAGCAATATTGATGAACAAGAGAAACATAAATTATAAATTTTTTTTGCTAAAAAGTACTGTTAGCAATGTACAATATTGGATAGTCAAGTATAACGATGATGAATACGTAGAAGATATTAGTACTTTACAACTTAAGAAAAAATATTAATGTTAACGTTTTAAAGTAGTCCAATTAAAATGAGTTTCTATTTAATCATACGATAAATTAAATGACTTATATAATATATTGAATTAAAATCTAACAAAAAATTAATGACCTACACTTAAATTTATTATATTTATGCATCATTTAATTACTCCATTTATTTTTATGTTTAATTTAGTTAAGCTTAAAACTCGTACTAATTCTACTTAAGTTTAAAAATCTTAAAGCTTCGCTCTGGATGGTTCAATGTAATTCGTGTTTTTTAGAACTTTGTTTTTAATTTTTATAGGTCTTTTGTAAGACTGTCTCACGAATTTTTATCTGTGAGCTGTGTAAACCCTAACTATATTCACAATAAAAAGTAATACTTTTTCATGATGACCAAAATAAGATATCCGTCTCACAAAATACGACTCGTGAAACCATCTCACACAAGTTTTTGTCTTTTATATTTTTTATTTTTGGTTACATAGAATTGATAATATGGTAGTAAGTTGAATATTCAAATCGAGAGAAATAGAGTGTGAAATTTACGCACTATGAATTAGGGAGGTATTGAATGAGAAGAACGACTCCGTACTCTGTTAATTCCGTGCAATTTCGATTGGCTTGTCCTTCCCGTACGATTGATCTATTAATTATATATATATAATTACGTTCACAAGAGCACACTGAATTATTAAATTCGAGGGATCTATAATTAATTAATTTTGATGAAATTATGATTTGTTTTCTAGATATAAAAAGTTAGTCCTATTCATATTTCATATGTTCGTATAATTTAATTATTTGAATAAAATCTATTCAATTCGAATTATTTCATTTGCTTGAATAGACATATCAAGTTACGCAATTTTAACTGTAGTTGTAATGGATTTCAATACACCAAAAATAAGTGTCATTTGAAATTAACATCTCAAATCATTCCCCAGATAAAATCCTTCATTCCTTCTAAATAAAATCTATTAATCGAAGCCAAAGATGCACATTTATCTCAATCTTATCCAAATTTAATTACAAGATTTATATAATCTTATCTAAGTTTAAAAAACTATATCAGCTCATAAAAATTATCATAAAATATCATATGTTTACAAGTAGTTAGTTAAAATTACCATTCTTAAATAAATATTTATTAAAAACTCCTTAGAGAATAATTTCTAATTTTTTAATATAATATTTAATTTAATTTCATAATAAATCTTTAACAATCCGTTATGCGATCCATATCCACGTGTTGCTCCACCCGGGCGGTAGTTCGGGTGCTCGATTTTTTCGTATATTTTCAATACATAAAATTTTTTTCTGATTTTTCAGTAGTCTTAAAACTTCATTTGTCAATATTAGATCAACATTAACTTAGAAAATTTTAACTTCGATGAAAATAAAAACATGACTCCACCCCATGTCCATCGCGTCACAAATTTTGAACGTTCGTTACCCAACCCACCCATTTAACATTATCTTTTCAAATCATCCCAAACGGCTTGGATTCGGGTAAAGTACTCGTTTTGTCCCTATCCGTTGTCATGCAAACCCCTTAATTTTATAATTTTTAAATTATTTTTTTTTATGATAAGATTTCTTACTTTATGAAGATTTAAAATTTCAAAATTCCAAGTAAAAATTTGATTTACTTTACCCAAAACAACAAACAATAATTGTACCTGCAAGTACTCCTACCCGTACCCTTCCCTTCGCCTCTACTCTATATATATTGTACGCTCCCACTCTTCTCTCTCCTCCTCGATTCTCTCTTTCACTTCCTCTCACTAAAACCAAATCTGCCAGTTCTTTTTTTTTTTTAATATATAGATGAAGAAACTGCTACGGAAGTTGACCAGGGTCGCCGATTCTTCGCACTATTCTCCACTGCGAGCGGAATTAAGGGAGGCGCGTCACGCCGAGTCGTTCCGGCGGAGGAGCGGCGGGGGAGTTCCGGAGGGGCATTTCCCGGTGTACGTCGGAGATGAGATGGAGAGGTTCGTGGTGAGCGCAGATTTCCTGAATCACCCGATATTCGTGACGCTTCTCAATAAATCGGCGCAGGAGTACGGTTACGAGCAGAAAGGCGTCCTCCGGATCCCCTGCCACGTATTCCTCTTCGAGCGCGTGCTCGAGGCTCTCCATGACGGAGGCGAGGCGCGTGACCTGACGGATCTCCTGAACCTGCTTTCGGACGAATTGTGACAGCCGAACGACGACGTTTTTCCGATTACAAAACAATATTAGACCGTCGGCCTACGGGTCATTTATATTTAGATCAGTTCTTCTTTAATTAATCCCCCCTTTTTTTGTGCTATTTGTAAATACTTTTGTGAGTGGAGGAATGAAGAACATTGTTTTGGACGATCGTGTTTTTTGTTTCTTGCGAAAGTAGGGGCGATTTCTTCTTATTATCCCAATTAATTAAAATTGAATTCGTACAACCAAAACATGTTGTAAATGGATTTGGATATTCATAATACAAACATTTTTCACTTTATATGATCAGTCGATCAACTGATGGACCTCACAATGTATCATAAATTTGAAAAATTGTCAAACGAAACGAGATTATCTCGTGTAAAAAGAGCACAACCCTAAATATTATGTTTTCGACCACACCAAAAATATCCAAATCCATTCTAAATTTGTCGAACCGAATATCTCAGCTAAATTTCTTCTTTGAATTTGAATAAGAAAAAAAACGGAGCATATGAAAAGTATGAAGAGACGTTTGGAGAGAAAGTCGGTAAAGATCTAAAGTAACGCCCAGCAGCAAACCATAAATACCAGTTATTCTCTACTGTACGGCTCCCCGATATTTTTATTATTTGTTTTTCTTTTATTCAATAAAAATTATTATAAATTTAGAAAAAGACTTTTACACGGAAATTCATCTTTGGGACGAGCAAATTGCGTCATTTTCCTGGAGTTTGTAAATTATAATGTTTATTTTTAATTAAAACTTGTAACCATCGCACATGATTTTCACTTATTCAAGTGATTTAATTTTTTTGAAGAAATAATAATTTTTAAAAAAAACCTATTAGAAAAAAAAGACAAAAACTTGTGTGAGACGGTCTCACGGGTCGTATTTTGTGAGACAGATATCTTATTTGGGTATCCATGAAAAAATAATACTTTTTATGCTAAGAGTATTACTTTTTATTGTGAATATCGGTAGGATTGACTCGCCTCATAGATATATATTCGTGAGACCGTCTAATAAAAGATCTACTCAAAAAAAAATTACGTAACAAATTATGTAAGGAACAACGTTGAGACACTAGCTAAAAGTCGGTTTCGTATGTTTTTTGTGTACATATTAATGTACAAATTCAAAAACGTCTTTGGATGACTAATTTACACTAGAATCAGCAGATCCCACGATTCTTAGTAATAAAAGAATTTGATGGACCATTTCGTTAAAAAAATAAAATTTGTATTTCAATCAACAAAATGTTATCTAAAGTCCAATTATATTAATCATATTCATTTAATGTAAATATAAAATATATTATATTGAGAAGATATTTTGTGTTACATCGGAAGTGTTTCCTCTCATTTCAATATAATTAGATCATACGATTCTCTTACATTTTTATGAAGACAAAAACTTGTGTGATATGATCTCATGGATCGTATTTTGTGAGACATATATCTTATTTCGGTCATCCATGAAAAAATATTACTTTTTATGCTAGGAGTATTACTTTTTATTGTGAATATCGTTAGAGATGACTCGTCTCACAATAAAGATTTGTAAGACCGTCTCACAAATCTTTATTGTGAGACGAGTCATCTCTAACGATTGTAAGACCGTCTCACAAAAACAAAAAACCTATATTTTTATTAAAATTGTCATATGTTGATGATACAAAATTAACATTTTAACATGTTACAAGGGAGAAATATTTCAGGTATATCATAAAATAGTATTTTATTTGTCAAGCTGAAAAGGGTAGTTTGGTCACGAGAAACGTTGTGGAGGGAATATTTGGGGAATCCACATGAATATCTTGTACGGATATGCTTGACAAAGTCATGGGGTAGGGTCTTGTTTTATGATCTCGTAGAATATGTAAAATATTTCATGATATTGTCTTTGTTCGATTTGATGTTTTTCTATGGGTTACCAAATGTTCTACATTTTAGTTTGAATATTTTCTTATTGCTAATTTTGCCCCTTTCCTTGACACTTTGAGCCAAATTTTTGCACCTATTCAAACCTTCGTTACATCGATTTTACATAGACAAAAATTTATGTGAGATAGTCTCGTTAGTCATATTTCGTGAGACGAGTCTCTTATTTGGGTCATCCATGAAAAATTATTATTTTTTATATTCAGAGTATTAATTTTTATTGTGAATATTGGTAGGGTTGACCCGTGTCACAAATAAATATTCGTGAGACTGTCTCACAAGAGACCTACTCATAAAAGCAAAAACTTGTGTGAGATGGTCTTACGGGTCGTATTTTGTAAGACGAATATTTTATTTAGGTTATTCATGAAAAAATTATTACTTTTTATGCTAAGAGTATTACTTTTTATTATGAATATCGGTAAGATTAAGATTGACTCGTCTCACAGATAAAGATTTGTGAGAACGTCTCACAAAAGACCTACTATAGCATAAAAAGTAATAATTTTTCATGGATGACCCAAATAAAAAATCCATCTCACAAAATACGACCCGTGAGACCGGCTCATACAAGTTTTTGTCAATAAAATTAGTGTGAAAGGTATTAGGTGCATTCGTGGATTCAACCATTAATAAAAAAGCCAAAGCTTCAATCAAGCTTTGGTTGATGCGACTTTGTTTATTTTGCTGTTATTGATATATAATATCAGTTTGAAAAAGCGTGGCCTTGATTAACGCCGAAGTCACATGCCAACTACTAATCTTCAACCATTTCTTGATTGAAACAAACATATTGTTTATGTATTCCAAAATTATAAATACATTTGTTGCTATTGAATCTCCAACACGTTGGTATGATGTATCCACAATCAACACATAATAATAAAATAAAAATTTTAAAAAATAATTTAATTTTTTTAAAAAAAAATGCAGAGCAAAGAAGTGAAAATTTGTGAGATAGGGGTAGACAACATCTGCTGCCGACAAAAGCACAACTTTTTAAGCTCAAATTTATCAGAAAGTTAATTTTTTGTTTCCAATTATATCAGAGAACATGATCCTGTTGAATTAGGTGACGAAAAAAGCCATGGTGTCAAATGTTTTTTCTGCTAGCAAACTTTGTTGGTTTTGGTATTAACAGAACGTGCTTAGGTAAAGAGTCGTTACAACTTGAAACAAAGACATAAGAGCACTGGAATTTATGTTATGTTAGGTGCCCAACTTGAATACTCTTTTTATTTACATGTCACGTGTGGCGTCCAATCCAGTAGGCTCTTCTCTCGTGTCTTTTTTCGTTCATGATTCGATATTCTGATATAGTACGCATAGAAAAATCACATCAATTCATCTTGAAGTTTAAAATCACCATATATATATATATATATATATATATATATATATATATATATATATATGTATGTAAAATGATACGACATTCAACATTTTTTTTTTCAAAATTTCTACCGTACCACCAAACTAATTTGTAGCTCAGCTGTACCACCAAATGTAAATGACATATGACTCATTTCGTCCATATATTAAAGTTTTTTAAGAGGAGTTTTTTGGGGCAAGGAAGACACCAACTTTCTCAACAGTACTCATGAGTAATTTCCAATCTTAAAAAACGAAAAGTAACCATCCATTCGTTTGGGTTTTTTTCCACGTACCACATTTGGTACACCAAAATAATAATAATAGTAATAATTAGCTTCATTAGTTTTTTTTCCCCTATCATAAATTCATTTCACTTCCTCGAAATCAATTCAATTTCTTTTCCAAGTCCGAACATTACAGAACTTCCAGAGTTGGTGAAATAAGCAAATTTTTAACATATGTTTAGAATAGAGCATTGTCAACCCTATTCACCTGTCATCCAAAAACAAAACCAAAATAATTCAAAACAGTAATTAAACCAGTACACGGTAAATATATAAAGTTTAATTCCCCTAAAAGCACATATCACAACATTAAAAATAGTAAAACAATCAAAGAACGTCCGTGATTAATACAACACTTGTGGCAAAACAATTGATAGCTGCGGTGGCATTCACGTCTTACCTCTCACTGAACTCGCCTTCCTTTTCTTATGCTTTTTATATCTTTCGTATAGATTCAAACAGAGTGTCGTTTGGTCCAACTCAGACTTCAGTCTCTCGCTCTCTTCAATGTCACGAAGCAGCAAAAAGTGCTCAGAAAGTTTTTTCCTCACCTCAATCTCAGCAATTGGATCCGTTGGAACAAGGTCAAATGTCGATTTAACAGGGATGTGTTCGTTTGCCCTCCTTTTCTTATTGTTAGCTCGTTTTGCATCACCAGAGGGTATGATGCATTCGTTTTGAAGTGATAATTCAGCATAAGCTTGTTGAGGAGAGACATGATGATGAAGCTGGTTATTTGAAGAGCTCATATTTGAGATATTCAAAGACATTGTTGCAACAGCTGGATGGTAATGTTTTGTAAGAAGGTTAAGTTCCCAAAGAACTGAGGCAAGAGCACCACTACGGTTAGGGTCCGTTGCATGAGCTTGATATTTCTGCGGATAAAAATTCTGTGAGAAACAGAAAGTGAGGATAAAACAAGAAAATGCTTACCTCATGACCCCAAAATTAGAATGCAAATAACAGCTTTAGTACAGAAGCCTAATGTTGAAACTATACCTATTATTAACCATGTAACTCACGATAAAATGGCATGCCATATAGAACAGTGGGAGCAGTTGCTGCTCCAAAAAACAGCAAATACAATAATCAAAATTCACCCCAAACCCATACAGGAAGTAATGCCCAGGTTCTGCCTTTGATCCCAGAAGAGTCTATTTCTACCAGAATAGGAGAAAACATGGGCTTACAGATATTGCACCAGCAATAGAACCACCTCCAGCATCATTTTCCAACAAATTACGGCATTTGACATTTTTTTGAAGAAGATGCTTCACAGTAACCAAACCTGAAATTTGATCCGAACATAGAAGATTATGTCACAATGTATACAGACACTTATGAATGATGGATGATGTATATGTTGACAGTCATAGCTAACCAGCCATAGACTCAGCTGATCCAAAGAACAAAGAAAATGTAGCCAAGCGCTTAATGAAGGCTGCAGCCCTTTGCATATCATGTTGTCTATCATCACACAGCATTATTTTTAGAGCTTCAGTAAGAACTTCTCCCTCATCCCTGTGAAAAAAAAATTAAGAGCATCAACAATAAGAAAGTCGCTTAGAAAATTAAAACCAATAAATTATGTTCTTCTCTCCAAAATCTCCCGTCTTTCTCCATCCGACTTTCAGACTAGATGCAGTAAGAGAAAACAAAGAAAACAAGGAAGTGAAAAAGGCCCAAGGTACAGTCAACCCCTTAATCAGAAGAACGGCATGATTCACATGAAAAATCATTTGCAGAATGAAACAAAAACTGAACAAAGAAATCCATTGCACAAACTCGTGTCTTAGATGGAAGTGCCTTCACGTGTCATTTTAATTGCCACAAAAATTCAAATGGAAACACTAAGAAAGAAGAAAAACAAAATCATTAACACTTCATTGATAATGAAGCTTCTCTTCATATGTCAATGACAATGCAATCTTTATGGTTTCCAATGCTTTAAATGGCTAAACTAATAATAATTCAAACTAAAGATGACAATGGTTTCCTTTCATAGTCGACCTATAATCCTCCTCTGCAAAGTTCCCTGAAAATATTAATTGACAAAGTATAAAATATAAAAGCAATAATGGGTGCAAAGGACAATGTGGAAATACGTACAACATAGGTGCGTTCAAAGGAAAATATTGTGAGTACATACCTTCCTGGTCGATACTCTAGCATCAAATTGTAAAATTGGGTAAAGAAGTCTTGCAGATCAACATTCAGAGCATCTAAATTGTTCCTCATCACTTTGAAAGCAACAATGCAGCAGCGCAGCCTTTCAGAAACCGAAAATTGAAAAGAACTCTTTGATGAATCTCCAATATTGCTGCTATTTCCAGCGAGTTTTCGCAGAAAATTCATGAGATCGGACATAAAATCCAAATCGATTAGATGAGAAAATTTTCCAATCCCATTCAAACATGGAGCAAGTAAGGGATGGCTCCCAAATGCACCAGGCACCAAAGTAGCCTCTGTTCTGAGAAGCAAAAATAAAAACATAAGGAAAACAGACTCACACTCACCAAACTATTTGCCCGGTACTTAAAAACAATATACTGGATAAAACTCTATTCTTGGACTTATCATGTTTGATGCAGTACACGCTGAACTTTCACATATTAAACAGCTCCATTTAAGTAGGTGTGGTATCCCAAACTATGGTACATCATACTTATGGATTTAAATTTGATGTATTACACTGTACACAGTATATTTCTCACATCTAAAGCAATTCTATTTGGGCATTATATTCCCAAATATAACACCAGCGATAACGAAACAATTCAAAGTAGGTCAACAAGATGACGAGAAACATTAAATATGCCACAACAAACTAATTTTAGAAGCAGCTTCCTAAAACCAACCAGAAGCATTTACGCTTCAAACATATCTGTCAAGCATCAACAACATGGCTGTCTGCATACAAAATTAGATAATAAAGTACCAAATCTCAATGCGGATAAAAATTTAGCAAGCTATGCACAAAACTGTAGTGGTTGCTCCCATGTCTCTGAAAAGATATGCTTACACAGGCTGCACAGAATGCTTTAAGATGCGGAAGAATGTTTGAAATACAGCTGATAGTGTCTCCGATTGCATCCTTCTTTTCTCTTGAGGATCTTGAGCAAATGAAGCAGCTTTGAAGTCTGCATTAACCTGTAACGATCTCCACATAAAAAATAAACGAAAAGAAACAACTACTTTAAAGTTCTGAGGGGGAATGATGTACCTCCTCCCTTGTCTTTGACATAATGTCCTTCCTAGTCTTTTTCCTTTCGTTATCTGGTATCTGATTAGACTCGTCGACTCCTTTTCTTTTCCTAGATTTTTTGTTTTTGGCTCTGTTATCAGCATCTGGTTTTTCGGGTTTTCCAAGATCCTCGTCAAATGACAGAGACATAAAAACCTAAAGGCAGAATTGCAACATTTTCATTATCATAAGAAAAATGATGTTATCGATAATTCTGCGTTTTGCTAAAATAAAATCTATCTGACTGAGATATCCACCAGTTTCTTCCTCGTTACACTTTTGAACTATTTTAACTAGATAACCCATAACCAGCACAGATACGAACTATTAATGGCAACAAACCAAAAGGAAAGAAAGCACTATTGACACCAACATATGAAGATGGTTCTGTCTTTAAACACCTAACTAAGCATAGAGTTTTCTTGGAAGGAGTTCATCCTCATGAATTTATGCAAAAGTCCAACGAGAATGTCAATGTCAACAACAAAATATGAATAATGTTACATTGTCAACCACTACGCAAGACTGTACGTTCAAAAATCGGAGAATTATTACTCACTTCAATAGAATCAGGATGCAGCAGGCAGTTGTGAGCTTTTACAAGTTCTGCAATCATTTTAACAGCCTCCACAGTAGCCTCACCGCCATGTTTGCCCGCATTTATAAAAAGTGATTTAACGGTTGAGCAGCAAAGTTTTCTGCACCAAAACAAGAGGCACATGCACTCTCAGACAAGGGATTAAGCAATATGTGTCGCATAAAACTAATAAGCTAAATGGTGAAATGAAGGCTCATTATAAAGAAGGCAAAAAGGAGAATCGTTACATCAAGATTTTGTGTGATCTTTGGAAAACACTACTGCGATATCCATTTGCAGGTGATGTTTGAAATCAAATCAATCAGAGATAAATAAAAAAACCAAAAAGTTTGTGGTATTCTTTATCAGTTCAAGATGTATCACAGATCCTATTCAATGGCAACTTGCGAGATGTGAATGAGCATCCCATAATGTTTCACTGCAATGATAACATAGTATTCTACTGCCGAACATTAGATTACCTTACAACATCATCTTGCGAGCTTAAATTGCTCACAACAGCAGCTAACAAGCTCTCACGAAAGTTAAAGTGTGGTACTGCGGCAAGCAAAGTACATAAACAATTAGCAGTCACTCGCTTATAAACAGTTTGCTGTTGTAGTGCAACCAACTTCAGAATATATGCCTGACAATGGAACAAATATTATTTTAGAACGCAATCTTGGAGTTGGGAGGGGGTGTGAGAGTCTTTGCATTATATTAAGAAATGCATTCCTGAGAGTGCAGATGCATGTTGAAAATAGGATGCTAAAAGGAAGGGGTAACATCAAACCTTGAGCACAGACAACAGAGTATACTCATAAAACCGCATTTTTTTAACAGCCTTTGAAACCTTCATTTCTTGTTCCTTCTCGGTCGGCAACCTGATCCGGTAGCTGCAGCGGAGTTGAAAAAGGAGAGTAAAACCCAGGTTATGATTTATGCAAACCAAAATGTAGAAACAATTCACAACAAGATGGCAAAGATGATTTTCAAGAAACTGCAACTTTCTTACCCTGGAATGATGTTTTTAAAAACAGCCAATAAGGATTTTAAAGCAAGCATGACAATGACACTGTCTCCATCCTTGGAAATTTCCAGCATCTCCTTCAGAGACTTAATATTGGATTCTGGATCAGCAAGTATGGCTGTTCCCAACTCAGCAAGTTTATATTTCTTCATTTCTCTGGCTTCTTCAGCGTTAAGATCTTTTTCTACCTCATTCTACATACATTAAGTATTGATATTATTTACAACGGGACCTTGCTTGTATTAGATTGTTAGGTATGTCTAGACTACTGTGATTACGGTTGAACTATATTAACCAGCTGAATCAATCGTTTGATCTTAAATGGCAGTGGACCCTTTATTCTATTCAACCAACGCACTCTATACATGATGATGCCCAAGATTACTTAAACAATCATGAGAATTTACTTATATAACAGAATATCACATGATAAAAGTGTGTAGCAATACAATGTGACTGACAGAAGAAACAATTCAGAGTTCATGCAAAAATCTGTCTAATGATAACATTGAAGGATAAGGAAACAAATAAAATTCATCCCATTGTTTTTTTATAAATATGTATCAAATCAGAGGTTGTGTAACTCTTCAAGCCTCTGTAGTGTCAAGGCTTCCAGTTCACGCTATAACTATAGTTCCAGTCCGGTTACCATGCTCATCTATGCAACTTCATTTTGGTAAAACCAAGATGCTGAATATTACTATGTCATTGCCGCACAACACAATAAAAAAGCTGCTTGCATACCAACACTTCAGCTTGGGGTACTTGCTGCGCTTCCTCTTTTGATTGCTTCTTTGCCTCTTTCCTCAATTTCTTAAACTTTGCACGCTTTTCCGCTTTGGTCAGCTTCAAAACACCATTAACTTCACCTTTATTCGATTCAGCCTCATCTGCTTTCGACTCCTTTGTAACTGTCATTCGAGATAGCAGCAATTTAATCAGCTAATGTAAGAAAAATTACAAATAATTGAACAAAAAGAGTACCTCTTCGATAGTAGAGTTCTCCATCCAAAGTTTTCACCGGAAGCACGTCAACTGGATCAACCTCGAGGGCACTCTCCTCTTTCTCTTTATTTTCCAACTTCTTCCTCAACCGTTTCTCATACAGAGACTCTAGAGCTCCCTCGTTAGCATCAGCCACCCGTGAAACATGCCTATTATTTATTTTTATTATTATCAAAACAGTTTTTGAACAAACTAAGTAACCAAAAGAAGAATGAATGCACCAAACAACTAAAAATGCGTACTTGGTGATAGAATGAGTGTCTAATTTGGAAACAAAACCGGCGTATTCTAAATTCTCGTTGATGAACTGTAAGTCCTCATCCGAAACTTCAATTTCTTCGTCTGGAACCTCCGGAGGCAGCTCCGGCGGTAGAACCGTCTTCTGCTTTTTCTTCCCCATGTTCGCTGACGATTATCCACGAATTGGGAGAGGCATTTCAGGTATAGAATCGAAATGATTTGGATGGGGTAAAAACCCTTAAACCCTAGCGAATCGTTGCACATACTGGACTTGGCTTTGGTGACTAAACCCGGAACCAATGAAAAATTTGATAATGGGCTTCGATTTACTAGAATTTGAATACTAGCCCATATCCATGTTCTATGAGGTTATAGTTCTTTTAAAAATAGATTTTGAGGACCGGCCCATATCCATTTTCTTGCTTCTTAGTTAATCTTTAAATGACTTTTATAGCAAGGAAGCATGACATTTTGTATTAAAAAAAAGGAAGTTTCTTATTTTTTTTATATAAAAAATATTAATCTCTCTAATATTTTTTTTCAGTCGAAGAGAAAACTGTTATAATTGGGTTTCGTACAGATATCTCGTCCCAAATTTGAGACTTTGATATCAATCATATCTCGAACATTAGTTGCATAGTTTATATATGTGTGTGACCAAACATTAAATGACAGTAATGGATCGTTAGGTAACTCAAATAAATATATATCCCCATACCTCCTCATATATAACGAGGAGAAAAACCATACATCTCTTTCAATAGTAGTTACTTGAGTAAATCAAACTCTCTTTTCTATCATATATATTTACGTGTGATTTGTGACCATTACGGTTGATTTCATACTAGATGTAGGGGCACTATCCCCATGATAGAATCAAGAGCTCAAATTTAGCCACACATACATGGGGTCCACTGAATTTTTTTAAAATCACATATGTGTGTGAATCTTGTTCATTCAAACCATGTGGGGGTAGTGCCCCCACATGTAGCATCGAAGCTACCGACCATTACCAACCTTTAAAAATGTTGCACGTATCTAGATGAGAATGGATGAATGGTGGTCACACCGGAAATCATTCCGACATCCCACTAACGTTACTTATTTTCAGTTAGATAGGCTATCCAACTCGGGCTTATCTTGCCCGGTCACCAGGACATACAGAGAAATAATACATTTTTGTGCGAAAAATTGTCCACCCAACTCATCTATTTTTTCTGAGCAGTACCGATTTGGGCATAATGGGGTGTTGTGGACTCATAATGGACGGAGTATACATAGTGTAAAGGATTACATAGGAAAGAAGCAGGGTGCTTCCCGACGAGAGAGGGCAAATATTAAGTATGAATAAATGTATAAACTTAATCATCTGATAGACTTTATATGAGTTCAACTCAACATGTCAAGTCCTTGAAAAAAGCTCAACGTGTAAATTAATTTACCACATTGAATAGTGAAAAAAATAGTAAATTAATATATAATTAAATGTAAAGTATTTTCAATCTTTGTTACAATATTAAAATTTTAATATGTACTCTTTTGGAAACACGAACTACATTCAAATTTCTGCATTGCTTATATCATTTTATTTAATTTTGGTTATTGTTTTAGATTTTGTGATATTTTTATATATTTAGTTCTACATATTATCTAAAATATTAAATATAATATAATTTTGTTTTACATAATAGTACATTTTCAAAATATTTAGAAAGAATATCATTATGAATTTTCGATATTTTTAACGTTCGTAAATTCACCTTATTATTATTATACATCTTAATCGGAACGGTTGGGTTAGAAACTTCGAAAATTTTTGTTTTGATAATAACAAAACTTATTATTATGTTTTTAACGTATTTACTCAAGCGTGAAGTTGTCAACTCAATATGAAAGCTGAAGCTCAAATTTAACAAAACTGAAAATCTTGCGAGCTGCAATATTTTGATGGTATCTCACAGCTCGGAGATGCAAATGATCAGCCGACAAAATGACTGAATAGAAAATGAAGATTGGGAAAAGTTGTATCTCAAGTCAGTGGGCTACATCGAATGTTATCTAGACAAACTGATAGGTAAAAAACCAACCTGATTGCAGTGAAAATAACAATCAATTGGGTGTGAGTATTTACGATATTTTGTCCAACATGATCAACCCGATTCCAAATGGAAAGATTCAGCATGCGTTGCAAAGTTAATACAATTATCTACAAATCATATTCACAAGTTGAACTCTTAGTCGGAGTTTAAGATGCTAATAAATAACGATGAGCTACTTATTTTGCACATGCTGAAATCATACTTCAGCAAGACTGATTTCAGAAGACCTTATCAGTTTGGTTCACTCTAGTTGACAAGCCCAGCTGAATGATTAGTATATACGACGAGCCTCACTGACATCATACCTCAAAATTAGTCAGGCTCGTGAAAGCGTCCAGCAAGGTGGGAACGACAGTTTTAATGTCAGAAACTATCCAGAATTTTCCCAAACGGTCATAAACTTGTGTCAAACACACACGCACACACATATATATTTCTCGAAGTATATAAATACAACATCTTGAAAATCAATACAAGCTTTGGAAGATGATTCAATGCATGGGTAGTCTACATGAAAAAATTAGCCAAGAGAGTAAACCTAAGTGCGATGATACATTTGATATGTACGTACACAATAAAAATCATAACATACAACACTCATACATATATACAAGAGTTGGATTTCAAATTTTAGTTGAATGTGTTTTCACACGAAGACATTAAAGATTTTGTTTATAGTATTGACATAAAATATGTCAAACATTATGTGGATTGTAAGGTTGCGGCCTACAGTTGAGAGTATGCTAAGAGTTTCAATTAAACAAAAGATAAGTCATAAAATTGAAATGAGTTTTTACGGGAGATGCGTAAATCAAATTCTTCTAGTGGATCGTTCACAAGGAGAACAATGGATGACGTATGAGTTATTTATCTCCGAACATCCATAAAAAAATTAATTTTTATATATGTATCATATTTATTTATTATTGTCACTGTTTTTAAGACATATTGTTAAAACATTTTATGTGCATTTCAAATTCTAAAATATTACATACCAAGTAGATGATCAAAAGCTTCAACCAAAAAAGTTTTTACACATTCAACTTTCATATTTTTTAAATATTTTACCAAAAAATTTAATCGGGTCAACTCGTCTCACGAACGTAGATGTATGAAATCGTCTCACATGAGAGTTACTTGTAAACTTTTGACACAGAAAATAATATATGATTATCTAAATATCTCTTTTCTTTTTAGCAGTACATATACACGAGAGTTGGATTTCAAATTTTAGTTGAGTGAATTTTCACACGAAGACATTAAAGATTTTGTTTGTAGTATTGACATAAAATATGTCAAACATTATGCGGACTGGGTAGCTGCGGCCTACAGTTGAGAGTTTGCTAAGAGTTTCAATTAAACAAGAGATAAATCATAAACTTGAAATGAGTTTTTACAGGGAGAAGCATAAATGAAAATCTTCTAGTGGATAATTCACAAGGAGAAGAATGAATGACGTATGAGTTATTAATCTCCGAACATCCATAAACAAATTCGTGTTTATTTATGTATCATATTTATTTATTATTGCTACTGTTTTTAAGACACATTGTCGAAAAATTTTATGTGCATTTCAAATTCTAAAATATTGGATACCAAGTATATGACAAAAAATTTCAACCAAAAAAGTTTTTACATATTCAATTTACATATCTTTTAAATATTTTACCAAAAAATTTAATCGGGTCAACTCGCCTCACGAATGTAGATGTATGAGATCGTCTCACATGAGAGTTACTTGTAAACTTTTGACACAAAAAATAATATATGATTATCTAAATATCTCTCTTCTTTTTAGCAGTAACAATTCCACTATCCAATATATCAAAAACAACTGTAAAAAAGCTAATTCGACTGTAGAAGATTGTTATATTATTTCGAGTATTATCTCAAATGATATAAACATTTTAAATTCGATAAATTTTCATAATAATATTTAAAATTTTAAATATCTTCATTATATTACATCAATAATAATACGTAATTATATAAACCGATATTCACATATAATATCTGCGGATTTAAAACACAAAAACAATCATCAACGTTCACATGTAATATCTGCGGATTTAACACACTAACAACGCAATCAAGCAAATACAAATCGAGTAGAAAAACAAACATACAAACAAAAAATTTAGTTAGTACGGACTCCATAAAAACACAAGACGAGAGCATTGAAATACACAATCCCATATATTATTTGTGTCTTATTTTTTTAAAAAAAAAATTTAATGAAATGACAAGTTAAAGAAAAGACAGTTGCGGGAACAATATATATCCATCTGTCTGACAAATATAATAAGTGGGGTTTAATTGAATTTTACCATTGGTTTGATCTGAAATGGTAGGTGTAGTAATTTAAAGGGGAGGGGGGTGTTAGATAAAAACATAAATTATGGAATTTATTGTCAGTTAGGTACGTACATAATGTCTAGGTCGAATAAATGATCGTTGATTAGCTTCACCAAGGATGCAAAAGAATTTAATTGTCTTAAAAACTTTAGGTGGAGACTGTTTTCAATCATTTATTACAAGCCAGGGGAGCTTTAATTCAGGAAGTTAATCCAACATTGAATAACCTCGACTAGTAGCAGCATTCCTTCCTCACCACTTTACTTATAATATAATATAATATAATGTTCCTTATTATAAAAGAAAATGACAAACCTTCATTTATTTAAATTGGAAATATAGGAATATTAGTCGTTTGCATATTTAAAAATGTTAAAAATTTATGTGAGACGGTCTCACGGGTCATATTTTGGGAAACAGATCTCTTATTTGGGTCATCCATGAAAAAGTATTACTTTTTATGCTAAAAATATTACTTTTTATTGTGAATTGTTTAGCAGATAACTTCAGATATGATCATAATTTATATTTACTCGAACATGGGAGATAACGATCATATCCTAAGCTGTCTACCATGTAACTTCAGATATGATCATAATTTATATATAATTGGAGCTGATTATCTTTTAGTTTTTATATCTCTCAAAGATTTGAACTTGTGATTATAACGTTATCTCTTAATGTGTATTTTTTATAGAGTATGTCTCTTATGAGACGGTCTCAAGAATTTTTATCGGTGAGACGGGTCAACTTTACCGATATTCACAATAAAAAGTAATAATCTTAACATAAAAAGTAATATTTTTTTTCATGAATGACCCGAATAAGAGATCTGTCTCATAAATTACGATCCGTGAGACCGTCTCACACAAATTTTTGTCTTTTTTATACCACAGCTTGAGTGATAAATTCCCATTCAAAGCACCCAAGCTACAATAAAAGCGCGAATCTTAAAAACTATTCCAAAATAAGAATTTAATGGCCACTTTTTCTCAAACAACGAACTAAACTAATTTAATGAAACACCTTATAACTCACTCGATTAAACCACAATTAAGACATTATTAAATTTTAATCAACCCACTAACGGTGGAGGAATATCAAAGGGTGGTGACAATAATTTTTTTTAAAAATAAAATTAATAGTTTTTTAATATGAACAAATTAAAGAAAAAGTTGGAAATATAATTATATACATGATTTGTGCATGTAAATTAATTTTTTTAATCTAAAATATATTTTTATATTTATTTATAATAAATTTTTATATGAACTATAAACAGATTAGAGTAATTTTTATTTTTTAATTTAACATTTATTATGTTTTTAAATTCATTATTTTATTATTCTTTGTTTTTTTCAAAAATATTTATGGAGAATGGACATTTTGGAGGAAAAATTTGGTATGGCATGAGATATCAAAAGTAGTTACTATTCATACCTCAACTTTAATATTAGTAACATGTAACTAAGGTATTAGAGAAAAATTGTATTTTTCGATATATATTTATTTCTCTCATTATAATTTTGATTATATGTGTTGTCGAATATAAGTCTTAGTCCATTATTTTTTCCTGCAATTTTAATTCGATTGGCGGCAAAATCATGTTGATATGTGCAGTGTTATATGAACGTTTCCGATAAAAAATGATTGAATTACCAAAAAGAAATTGCCAAATTTGAAAGACATAATACTAAGATTATTTCAACAAACAGTCACAATGTATCAAAATTAAAAAAATAATAATAATAATAAAAATAAAGAATGATCAAAATGAAAATTTTCCAATAAATCTTAAGAAAAAATTGATAAAATTAATATCATTAACTAGAGATCACGAAATATGTGTGATATTATTTGTGTGAATGCAAATAGGATTATCATGTACTTTTATGAATTATATAAAAATTCAAAGAAAAATTCAAAGCTACCATGTCTGCCAGTGTTTTGTTAGTTGTCCTACATCGGTTGGATAAAATATTTAGGAGCTGTATATATGGTCTTGGACAATACTCCCCCCTTGAGGTAGCTTTTGGGGTTGAGTTAGGTCCAAGTTCCAATCTTAACATGGTATCAGATCTCAGGTCCACCGTTATGTGTTGCACTGCCCATATTTGGGTCACCCTTTCTGTCCATAATTGGGTCATTTGTAAACTTCACGCTCCAAATGTTTATTCATGGGCGTGAGGATGGTGTGTTAGTTGTCTCACATCGGTTGGACAAAATACATGAGAGTTGTATATATGATCTTGGACAATCATCCTCTCTTAAACTAATTTTTAAGACTGGGTTAGATTCAAGTTTTAATCTTTAACATATTCCGTTATGTAACATAGAAATCAACATTAAAAGAATCAGGTATCACAGTAAATCTTACGGAAGAAACTTAATGAGATTGTTCCATAAATAAGGAAATCAAAAGTAAAAGCAAAATAATAAATTATTTTTTGAAAAATATGGAAATCCAACAAAGAAAGCACATTCAAGCTAAGCATTAATTCCAATCAAAGTTTTGGTAGTCAAGTGTGTATTCTGAATATCCAAGTACATATATTGAAATAATAAATAAAAAATAAAATTTGAAGTGGGTGTGAATTGATTCGGAGATGGTAGGATCAAAGAAATAATTCCCATTTATTATTTGTTAGGTGCAAATATCAAATGCAAGAGAGTAAATGCCGTAGTAATTTGCCTAGTCAAGCAACACGCAGCATTTAGTTAGTCCCCTCCTTGACAATGCTTTTATCAGCATTCTCTCCCATCATTCATTTTTTAAGATTGAATGTAAGTCGTTTTATAAAAGTTATATGTTATGATTATTTTTTAAATTATATAATAGTTCAAACACAACGGTTCGCTTGCTTCAGGCATGAACAATTATTACATCAAATAATCTCAATACCAATAATTATACTACTTGCAATTAATGAAAATCGAATTCGTGAACTCAGCTTTGATACCAATAATAGAACCAAATATTTATCGATTTTCCAAAAACTGTATTAGATAACAGTGCAACTCAAATCTTTTAAATCATATAACAGGTCGAGTACCACAGTTCGATCGTTCCAAACAAAAACAATTATTGCACTCAACACATTTATAACCTAAATAAATACATCCACCGCATCACATAAATTAACTAAGAGCTTAGCTTGTGGATTCAAAATAACGCACGAGAGACCGATTTCAAAAGGTTATTTTGTTCAAGCTAGAAAGTGACATGTTACAATTAGACATCAAACTCGAGATTTCATCGCAAATTTAGAATCTTAAAATCAAAAAATGGTTATAAGTCATCAACATTTTCCAAATGGATATGTATAAGTTAAACGACAACAAAATAAAAACCAAGAAAGAAGGGATAAAAAAAAGTCTCTTCTTGATTAATTAATGAGTATATCTCTTGTGAGACGGTCTCACAAATCTTTATTGTGAGACAGATCAATCATACCGATATTCACAATAAAAAATAATAATGTTAGCATAAAATATAATATTTTTTCATTGATGACAAAATAAGAGATTTGTCTCACAAAATACGACACGTGAGACCGTGTCACACAAGTTTTTGCCATAATTAATTAATCTCATTCGTTTTACAAAAACTATACTAAGCGATAACTATATATGTTGCAACACAAACGTCAATGTTCACCAAACAGAGACAACAATCGTCCCAACATAATCATTGTTAGAAGCTAAGAAACATGTTGAGACAAGATAGACAAAAAGGGGAACAAAATAATACGTAAATACATATTCATCGTAGCTGTAATTTATGCTTATATACTGATGCAAAGAAGAAAAACCCGAATCGATAATAGTTTATACACCAATTCTGTAATTACCTCATACTCAATAATCTATCAATCTTTACAAAAAATTCAGAACCAACCATCTATCTTCAATATTTCAAATACACATGTTCAGGTCAATACGAGGTTTCTTGACAGCCACAGGCACTGGCACTTCACTGTTACATCGAGGGCACTTGGGATTACTCTTCGAGATCAACACATAAAGAAGACAGCCTGGGCAACCAGCAGCGAACGAGCCCGAAAATCTCTCCTCGTTATCGAAATCTCGGTCTTGGATCGAGGATGAAGAGTTCGAACAAGGAGAACAAGATTTAGATATCGACATTGACATAGAACGCTTCCTGATCACCGTTTCTTTCTCGGCCCTCTCGAGTGCTGACTTCACTTTGTCGAGAGTGCATATGCTCGGGTAACTCGAAGATGAAGGAGATGTGGATGCCGACGAAACAAGCTTCAACTCTAAGGTCGATTCGTCGAAGAGGTTTAACGTCTGTTTCGACGTCGGAGGGAAGTTGAGGTCTTGAAACTTGGTGAGAGTTTTGCTACTAATTTGAGGCTTGTTTTCTGAATTCGAAGAGGACGAGTTTGATGAACTGCACCTTTGGAGATACACTTTTCCCGACTGCGCAAACAACACAGAACAATTAAGCAATACACACAATGATGAATCTTGCACATCAATTTGAATTAGAAACATCAAAATCACTTTAAATTATTAAACCAAATCAAATTTTGAAAAAAAAAGAGAGCCCATTTTTCAAGGCATTAGGGGGAATAATGAATTGGATCGATATGTAATTACTAATTTATAAACTGCAATCAGATTTATCATTTACGAAACCTAAATCATGCAAAGAATTAATGTAGTAATTAATATTAATTCACGATAAACTTAAAAGGAAAAATAATTGATGAACAATAATCACCATAAATATTATAACCACAGCGCAATTAATTCATTAAATGCACATTAATTTTCTCATAAATTAATTAAAATATAAATGGATATATGATTAACTGAACATAAATAAACAAGGTAAATGAAACCTTAAATACAGACAGAGAGGCGCTGAATCTTCATAAACATACCAAAATCAAACCCAAAAAAATCATCACAAAAAAACACAAACCAAGGCTAAAAAAATCCTTTAAAAACACAAGTGGGTTCTTTCTAGTCTAAAAAAAAAGATTAAAAATTATTTTCACATAAATAATTATTACCTTTAAATCGAGGCGTTTCTCCCAGCCACAGGGGACTTGTAAATCGAGGTCTAACTCCTTGGAATCGGGTGTACCACACCCACCAAGCAAGTCCCGGGTGATCGGGGCCGTTGATTTCCCTGCCGAGGTTGACTCTTTTGTGTCGCCGGCGTTGATCATTCTGACCAGAGAACTGACATCAGCGGCCATCCCACGAAAGATTTTGTATTCTCCCAGTTTAACAGAGAGAGAGAGAGAGAGGCGAGATAATGAGTTATGGGTGAAGGAATAGCGCAGAGTGAAACGGAGTGTGTGATATATATATACAAGTGAGAAAAGAAGAAGATTTTTACAAATTACTACATTTCAATTAAATCAAATTAAATGGCAATAATTGAAGAATTGAATGTAATCTAGATTTATAAGGGAAAATTTTAATTTTGTGGAAGGGCATTAATTATTATTTTATTTTGGAGAAATATTGGGTTCCATTAAAATACATTTCAAAAGTTTCAGCTGTATTTAATATAAGAGATTTATTGATTTTTAATGATATTTGTAGATTTTAAAAATCTAGATGTATTCAATTAAGACTTTTATATACTCTATAGAAATCTAGTAGTATTCAAAATAGATTTTCATAGAGTTTTAAAAAAGTGATATTCAACATTGACTTTTAAAAACTCTATAAAAATTTATAGGTATTTAAATTTTCAATAAACTTTTAATAAATTCATGGAATTCATTAACATACAAATATTAAAGCCTAAGATAAAATTATAAATGGTAAAAAATTGTATTTGGTTCAACCAAAGTTTTGGATGGATTTTTAAAACTTCGAAATCATACACAAGCTATTTATTTCTTTCTCACATCACATTTCTTCTTATCTTCTCTCATCTCATCTATCTCAATCACTCTTTCAAATTTTCGAAGTATATCTCTATATAAATTTTCATTTTTAATTTTCAAAATTTTTATTTTTTGACTGATTGTTCATTTAATAATTATATATTTTGATATCATACGAAATTTTGAATTTTAAAATTGATTTTGTGATTTTTAATTTATGATTTATACAAATTAATGTAGTATTCAATACTAATAAAAGATGATAAAAAAATGTCGCTTAATTCTTAATAATTGAATAGCCTCGTAACAACCATAATTTTTAAAATTTTTTTAGCATTTTCAATTAATATGTAAGCTATGATATTTTTATACAAAATTATATCAAATAATATTCTTTTCACATGTATATTATCAATTCAAAAATAAGATTACAGATTAATCAATTTATGTATTTTAAAAAATTTACGAACATGCATACAAACTCATATATATACATATGTAAAAATTAAATTATTTAACTTTGAATAAGTAAATTTATTTATTAATATAAATTCTAAAAAACTATTTCAATCTGAATATGTTATCTATGTCAATTAATTATTGGTTCGAAGAAATTAATAAAAAATAATATGTTATAATTAAATATAAAATTTATAAAAAATTTATAAATAAAGATTTCACAATTATCAAAACTCTGATTGAATCCATATAAATCTATTTATAAATCTGTGAGATTCTGTAAAAGTCAATTAAAATATATTAATTCCACAAAAGTCTATCATTTGAAAAACTCGTTAAAATTATCAAAACTCTGAATTAAATACACCTCACTTTATGTATTTAGATTTACTAATATATTACTTATATTACGTTACAATTACATATTTTTCTATTTTTAGTTATGTTAATGGTTAATTTACATTTTAGTTATGTTATTATATGTTTTTTTTTTTTTTATTTTGATCTTTAAATTTTTATTTTTAATCTTGTAACTCGTATATTTTTCAGTTTTGGTCATCAACTTGTACGCTTTTTTTTTTCATTTTTGTCTTTTTTGACGGGAAGACACAATATATTTAGATAAAAAAGACTAAAATATAAAAAATATAAGTTACGTGATTAAAAATACAAATCAACTATTAACAAGACCAAAAGTAAAAATCCTAAATTGCAACACAAAAAGTATAGTTTTTTCTTATATTAGATAGTGTGAATTACCTTTTCTCATTATTTATTAAATGTTATATGAGAATAAAATATAAGTGTCTGTCTCTAAATGTATATATCAAATTTCATTCTTCGTCCGTTGATGTGACACTTATGTGATCTAACTTAATATTGATTGATACAATGTTATATCAGCCCTCTCGTTAAAATAAAAAAATTGAAAAAATACATTACTATGACCGAAATTAACATAATAATGAAATATTTGTATATTTTATAAAAACAATAAATAAATAAATAAAACATAGGAGACATTTTCTAAGAGGAAAATGTGGGTATTTACCAGTGTTCTAAAAATCTCTGCCTTGGACCGCCCCGATTTTAGGCTAGTCGAAACTTCTAGGCGCCATCATATTAATCGGCCGCCTGGCGCGAAAGCCGCCTAGGCGATTTTACAATTAAAAATCCGCCACAGAAGAAGTTTTGGAAAAATATGGAGATGAACTAGAAGAGTTAGATGTTTAGGTTTAATATCAATATATTATGTTGGAAAAAATGTTGAACAAATTTAATTTTCATTGTACAACGGTTGTAGTAAAGTAGTAAACTGATGTGGATGATTCATATATAAAAATTTATTAATATATATTTATTATTACAATTTTAAATTTTATAATAATATATATTTCATATACAAACATAATACTCATGAACCATTTAGTGAATTTAATGTTTAAAAAAAACCGCCCGAACCCTGATATTTACAAAGTGCATTAAATGAAAAAGAACAGCTAATTAATGCCACGCTCTCCATACAAAGACCCTTTGTCTTCCTTAGCTAACCATTCCTTAGCTAACTAATTAATGTCTGTTTTTAATTTTCTTCAAAATTTTGGTATCCCTTTGTGTGTCTGATTTATTGGCGCATTCATTTCCTTTTGTTTTCAGAATTTATTGCTACCCGACTTTAGTTGGGAACTCTTGAGTCTTGGCCCTTCTTGTCTTTGCACGAAAACTTTTGAGAGATTGTAAAATAGATATTTTATTTGAGTAATTGATAAAAAAAATTATTATTTTTATGTTCAAAATATTATTTATTAATGTAAATATGAACATGATTAATATATTTTACAGATAAAAATTCTTGAGACCGTCACACAAAAGATATAGTATTCATGAACGTGATTAACATGTCTCGTAGATAAAAAAAAAATTGAGATTGTCACGTAAACATAAGATGCCTAATATGACCTCTAACATCTTAATCTCTTCAAATGACTTACCACCCAACTATTTTCAATGTTATTATTTCAATTTTATGTTTTAATTCACAAGTATTAACATATTTGAATGTCTATATATATTTAACAACAATTTAGCTTATGAGATATCTCATGGATATAATTGTTGACATAATAAATAAAGAATATTTTACAATTTGGGTTTTCTACGTTAGCTAGTCATGTTTAATTCTTTTGCCATTTTGATTTTTTTCCGAGGTGATGGTAAACTGATGTCAAAGTAGCGGTTACATATATGGTGTCTCATTAATGTTCTCGGTGAAAAATTGTTAAAATGACTAAGGATTCAAAAATATATGGATAAAGCTGAAATCGGACAACAAAGATAACCAAAATTACAATTTTCTTTGTAAACAAATATGGCAAAAGCTTGTGTGATACGGTCTCACGTGTCGTATTTTGTGAGACGGATCTCTTATTTGAGTCATCCATGAAAAAATATTATTTTTTATGCTAAGAGTATTACTTTTTATTGTAAATATTGATAGGGTTGACCCGTCTTACCGATAAAAATTCATGAGACCGTCTCACAAAAAACCTACTCAATAAATATATTCATAACTAACGTCAAACAATCTCAGGAGGTAGGAGTCATAATTTAATACTATTTGTTAAATAAATATCGGTAATGAAATTCAAACAATACATTTCTACCTCATATTTATCTTGAATTTGTTTGTTATGACCTTTGAGGCCACGAGCCGAAAAAATCAGAAATATTTGACAATATGTACTTGACTTTGTTAATTACACACATACCTAAATTTTGTCGACTTTCATTCAAATTAGCTAGAATTGCTAAGAAATTATCCTACATCTTCCTAAGTTTGGAAATACAATCGTGCTTGTCTATAATTTCTCTTCCTAAGTATTCACGATGTTGAAATAATATATTGGAACATGGACTCTTTATGAAATAATTTTGTCGCGCCTAACGTATTTGACCCGGAGGAATAAATACGATCTGTGAAAGAATTTGAAAAACGAATTTCAAATGACATTCATCTCCATATATTTGAAATTCACGTCAGATATTATTGAAAGTGCATAACTTGATATGAACTATATTTGAAATCAAGTTCAATCTTGTACATCCAAATTTGAAAATAATCATCTCAAATTCATCAATTCAAATACAACTTTAATTTTTCTCTCTACATCGCAGCGTGTCTCCTCTCAGTTGTCCTGTTTAGTCTATAATCATTTTTTCTTTCGTATTATACCAAACTAAACAACTTTCAACCACAATATATTTGTTACAATTATTGATCCCAAAAATCTATAAGCATAAAGTCTCGAAGCTCTATGGTCAAACCATATATTTAAAAAACGGGCCTACAAATTCTAAAGGCAACGGAGCTTAAATTAAATAGCGTCTAATAAATCAGTGCAGTAAAAGAAGGTTTCCCTTTTGACCGAAAACACAGAGGAGAAATAATATTCGGTTGAATGGGGGAAATTATGGCAGGAGTCCACCAGTGAATTAACTATGTAGATGATATATATTTACGAACTGTATTTTGTTGGTTGGTTCTTAAAATCTGTACTTGGGTCATTTTCAGGTTGAATGAATGCTACTTTCCTACTTCAATACGGTGGTTCTCATATTTTTGCCATATCTTTAAACAAATTTTTTATGTAAGAAAGTATTCTTGCGATGATCAAAGATCCGAGCATTAGTATAATAAATGAAACACTTGTTTTGGACAAGTTCTGGTGCGTTGAATTGCATTGGAAATAACATGTTTTCTGGGCCCTTGCTAGACACTCGACCAAAGCTAGATTTCTTCGTTTTCAGCAGCATCGCGACACTGTCTCGATCACAGGAAGACAGACAAGGATACCTTAGGAAGCAATCATGTGATACGAGGCTGGTTGGAGGTAGTCAAACTCCTGAAATTTAGACAGAAGAAGACCAAGAAAAACAACTTATTCAATTATTTTCGACTTTCTTTGTGCTGGACTTCGTCCCACCAGTCCATCACCGTGCTCATAAGTGGATAAATTATTTTTTAGTATCGCCGTCAGTGATGACTGATGAGCATTCGGTTAAAACCAAACCGCACATTGAAGATCCGACGTTCTTTGATTCGAAAGTGGCAAAAGATTTGTGAAAATAGACAAGAAGCTTCAGCTAGAGGCTTAGGAAGACAAGCTTGGAGCCTTAGCCCTGGGGGTAAAAGATTTGTTAGCGTGGATGGGCTAACAATATGGCCCAATCGGACTACTGTACAAAATTATGCCCCTATATAAAAATTGAACTTAATAAAAATAATCGGTTAGTTCGTTTTAACCCATTTTTACAATACTAACAGAACCAAATCGATTTTTTGGAAAAACACTTGAAATGAAATTCTGAATTAAATGAATCGTTTATTTGTTTATCAACTATGTCAAGTTTATTGTTTATCTTGAATTTTTACAATACGATATAATTAATCTTCCCATTGGATCGGATGTATTCAAATGTTTTTTCGGGGTTTTTTCGGGGTCTTTTTATTATTATAATTATAAATCTTGATAGTTTCAATGGAAGGACCAGATTAACTGATTCTTTGTCAATCAGATAACAGCTCTTCCGTTTTCATGGAAAAAAAAGTCACTTGATTATATTTGATAAAAGATCATTTTGGTCTAAGCAACATTGATTGTTCCTTTCAATAGAAGAAACTGATATTACAAATATATCATAATAACTACATATGTCAATGCGTAAGTATAAATTCATTCTTGATCGCAAAACAAGGCATAAAATTTGAAAACAGTTTATTGGTTGACAAACATGGAAGTAAAATATGAACCTAAAATTTGGTGAAATTTGGGATTTAATTCAATGAATTTTGAAATATATAATTACAAATTTCTCGTTATGTTAATTTAAAAAATATTCAAACAAATAATAATGAGTATGTCTCTTGTGAGACGGTCTCATTAATCTTTATCTGTGAGACGGGTCAACCATACCGATATTCACAAAAAAGTAATACTCTTAGCATAAAAAGTAATACTTTTTCATGGATGACCAAATAAGAGATCCGTCTCACAAAATACGACCTGTGAGACCGTCTCACACAAGTTTTTGCCAATAATAATTATGATACAAATTTAAATTTTAATTAAATGAAGATTTCATTAAATATAACAATAAAATAAATTTTAGCAAAATTATATATTTGACATTAAAATTAATTTGAAAATTTAATGATACTCATCGAACCCCGGCATGATGCTTAACAAACAAGAATAGTATACATAAATAAAAAAAATGTATTTTTATTTTCGTATATCTTAGCAAGTTTCAACGAATATCTTGACGAGTGTCACATAAATATTTTCTAAATTTCAAATTAATTTTCATGTCAAATATAATTTTGTTTACCAAAAAATTTCATTAGCACTTAATATTTGCATATTAATAAAAATTGTAATTAAATAAAAATTATTTAATTTATCTTTTTATATTTTTCAATATAGTTATTTAAGATATATTATATTTATAATTTATATATAATATACTAGTACGCTTGATTTAGGGTTAACCGGAAATTTGTTCAAATCCGATCGACATACTTCCATTAACAAAACTAGGGTTCCGAGTATCAATCTGCTATAGCAATGGGTAAGCTTAAAGACGATAACAAGGTCGATAGGTCTTCTCCACAAGGTATACAAGTTATTCTTAATTTGAATTATTTCTTTGTTTTTGGAGTGATATGTATTTCTTTGTTGGATTGTGATATTTGTGGAGTTTTTGGCAGATGACTCGAAAATCAAAAGGCGAAGAACTAACGATGACGACGAGAAGTACAGATCCAAGAAAAAACACAAATCTCATAAATCTTCTGAACATCATTCGCGGAAAGGTGCGTTTTTGCTGTCCAAATTGATTTCTTCACTTCAGATGCGGAAAAATGTATCTATTATTCGGTATTTTCGAAAATAATTGCTGAATTTGCAAGCATATTTGAATTGGTTGGATGGAAATTTGGCGTATCCTGCTGTAGTAATGTTAAGTCTCCTGGACGTCATTCGAACATTGTTCGACACCATTTATTTTAGTTTTAATTTATTCTTGTTCTCTGAATTTGATTTGCTAGTATATTTTGAGTGAACAGTTATCGTTCTGCTTTGTAAATTAGTTATTATTCTGGCTGAAAATGTTTCAAACATTAATTTTACATTGAAATAATATTTTGCAGAAGGATAATCTGCTCCAAAATTGAATTTTGTTTACTGCTTTTATCATGATTTTTCGGTTGATATTGACTGATCGGGGTTGATTCAGATAAGAAGTCTGGTAAGAAGCATAAAGATAAAAGCCGCGAGAAAGATTCAGTGAGTTTCTGTATTATTCGTCTATCACTTTTATAGTATAGACTATAGCCCGTGTCGAAAGACTATGGCTATCTTTGATTTAGTTGCTTGTCAACTTTCATGATCTTCTGCTTGATTGTGCGAGTCACCATATATGATTATAATTTCATGATATTCACAGAAACTAAAGTTTCAAGAACTGTCCAATGAAGACTACTTCTCCAAAAACAATGAATTTTCGATGTGGCTAAAGAAAGAGAAGAATAGATATTTCTCAGATCTATCATCTGATTCTGCACGGAGCCTGTTTTCAGAGTTTGTGGCAGAATGGAATAACCAGGAACTCGAACCCCAATACTACGAGGGCGTTGTGACCGGACCACGAACATCACATAAGTGGAACATTAAACGCTAGTGTTGGATTTTAAACTGAGGTACCCGAGGATTTTCCAACCCTGCGAAAAGAGAGAAATAAATTGCTGTGTGGATTACAAGTCTTACACAGATTATAATACGCAAATGTTTCTTTTCTGCAACTGCTTCTGTACTGTGGGAAGAAGAGAAACATGGCCTGAGTGCGAATCTTGATGGCTACAAATATTCAGACCAATCTTTGTATCTATGATGCATGATATGCAAGAAGAATGTTAATATTTCTCTGTAGAATAACTGTGTTATTTTTTCTGGGGTGCGAAATCTCAGTTAAACAAACATAGATTTAACGATCCCGACGTTCCACATAGTCCGTGAGATAATTGGTTCAAACAAGTTGTGGTTTCACTTGTGGCTCACACACTTTCAAATCTGATCAAGATTTTAATCAAAAGTACTTGGAGGTTTCATTGCCAACTCATTTTGAAGTATTTTGTTGTAAAAACATGTTGACGAAAGTAGTTTTAGGCTCACCTTGAAAATTCAAAAAGGAGAAGTTTAAATCCATAGGTATTTAAAGAACTTAATTTTTTTAAAAAAAAATTAATCATAAAATCTCTTGTAAATAAGGTAAACGAGTTTTTAAGAACACTGGAGTAAAATATTAATAATTTTATATAGGTTTTTTTTTTTTAAAATTTATGAGAGCAGTAAAATGCCATTTATGGGTCATGCGGCGCCGTTTTCTTTATCAAATTACTTGGTTTGTATCAGCGATTGTCGACTGACTGATTGGCCTCATCTCTCCCGCCTAATTTTTTTGTCTGATTTTCTCTACAAATTCTCCAGTTCAAATGATTCATTCTATTGATTACTGAAGAAGTAGTTTAGTACTGTTATTTACATTTATCGGTGTCCTAATTTTATCATTTTTCCTTGATTTTATCGATTGTTTACGTCTCTGTGAAATATTTCTGTGATCCGAGCTGGCAAGGTATTGCACGAACAAGCTGTCGGCTTTCAGTGTTGGGCCTTTATTCAAGATCGAATTTCCCGCTTCATCTAGCTTGCAACTTACTCAATGCCGAAGAGAACATACGAGTCATATTATTCAATTCCTTATAAATCATCCTCACCCAGAAATTTCGGGGTTTCTCCAAAGAGGGTTTTCACAGATCAGCGAAGAAACTGTGGGAAAGTCTCTGCATTCAGTGTGCATGAAGGGATGGATTCATTTAAGCATATTTCATTCAAACACGTTGATAAATATGTATTCAAGATTTGGGAATGTCAATTCTGCCAAACACGTGTTCGATAAAATGGCTGATAGAAATGAAGCTTCTTGGAATAATATGATTTCTGGGTACGTGAGAACTGGGTTTTTTCAAGATGCTGGTGGATTGTTTCTTGAGATGTGGGATCGAGGAGTTGAATTGAATGGATATGTTATTGCTAGCTTATTGACTGCGTTCAGTAGGTCTAAAAGTATGTTTATCGAAGGACTTCAGATTCATGGTTTGGTATTGAAGAATGGTTTATTGTACGATGTTTTTGTGGCAACGTCAGTTTTGCATTTTTATGGTGGATTTGCTCTTGTTTCTGATGCTCAGTTACTCTTCGAAGAGATGCCTGATAGAAACGTGGTTTCTTGGACCTCTTTGATGGTTAATTTAGCAGACGATGGATTATTTTATGAAGTTGTTAACTTATATCAAAGAATGAGGCAAGCAGGAGTTGGTTGTAATCAGAACACATTTAGTACTGTTATCAGTTCATGTGGATCTTTTGATGATGAATTTTTGGTTCATCAATTGCTTGGTCATGTTATTAAAACAGGTCTTGAGACTAATGTTTCTGTTGCCAATTCTCTTATGTCAACGTTTAGTAGTTTCGGCCATATGGAAGTTGCTTGTTATATTTTTAATCACATTGATGGACATGACATTATATCATGGAATTCAATACTGGCAGGTTTTGCACGTAATTTGGTCTTTGAGGAGACACTTATATATTTTCACTTGATGCGTCTAAATCATGGTGAAATAAATGAAACCACACTTTCCACAGTTTTATCCGCATGTGGCTCTGTTGACAAATTGAACTGGGGTAGAGGATTACATGGTTTAGTGTTGATGCTTGGATATGAAATGGATATTTGTATATCTAACACTCTTCTTACAATGTATTTTGAGAGTGGAGGATACAAAGACGCGGAACAATTGTTTCACGGGATGCCAGAGAAGGATTTGATATCTTGGAATTCCATGGTGGCTGGCTATGTTTTGGGAAGCAAGTGTTTGGATGTTATGAGAGTGTTGGGTATACTCCTACGTGAGAAAAAACCCATAAATTTTGTTACTTTTGCTAGTGCGCTATCTGCATGTGCAGATAAGGAATTTCTGTCTGAAGGGATGATAGTGCATGGACTTGTAACTGTATCTGGACTCCATGAGAATTTGGTTGTTGGTAACGCACTAATTTCCATGTATGGGAAAGGTGGCATGGCACACAAAGCTAAGGACATATTTGATAAGATGCCCGAGAAAGAGCTAGTTACTTGGAATGCCCTAATAGGTGGTTTTGCAGAAAATGGAGAGGCTGATGAGGCACTAATAGTTTTTAAATTAATGAGGGAGATGGATATACCTTCTAACTACATAACCCTGATAAATGTTCTTGGATCTTGTTATGGTTCATGTCACCTTCTTAGGCAAGGAATGCCCTTGCATGCACATATTTTGTTGACTGGATTTGATTCAGATGAATATGTGAGGAACTCAATTATTTCCATGTACGCCTGTTGCGGAGATCTTGACTCAAGTAACTTGATATTTTATGCATTAGTCAATAGGACCCCTGCAACTTGGAATTCTTTGGTTGCTGCAAATGCTCAGCATGGCCAATGGGAGGAGGCTCTGAAACTACTTCTTGAGATGCAAAGAGCTGGAGTGAGTTTTGACCAGTTCAGTCTTTCTGCAGCCCTTGCCGCTTCTGCAAGTTTAGCTATCTTGGAGGATGGACAACATCTCCATGGTTTAGCAATCAAACTTGGGTTTGGTCATCATCATTATGTCGGGAATGCTACTATGGATATGTATGGGAAATGTGGAGAAATTAATGATCTGTTGAAAATGCTTCCAGAGCCAGAAACTCGATCAAGATTATCATGGAACATACTGATGTCTGCTTTTTCCAGGCATGGTCACTTCCTAAAAGCCATAGAAACCTTTCATGAAATGCTGGTGCACGGATCAAAACCCGACCACGTCAGCTTTGTTGCAATTCTATCTGCATGTAGCCATGGTGGTCTAGTAGATGAGGGCCTTTCGTATTTTACTTCAATGACATCTGAGTTTGGTGTCTCGGCTGGTATTGAGCATTGTGTCTGCGTTGTCGATCTTCTTGGACGATCGGGAAAACTGGCCGAGGCAGAATCTTTTATTAAAGAGATGCCAGTCCCACCTAATGACTTCATCTGGCGAAGTTTGTTGTCCGCCTGCAAAATCCATGGTAACTTGGAACTGGGAAAAAAAGCGGCACAACATCTTCTCGAGTCAAACTCTTCTGATGATTCTGCTTATGTTCTTTATTCAAATGTTTGCGCTACGTCAGGAAAATGGCATGATGTTCAGGGAGTGCGAGTGAAAATGGAAACAGAAAATGTGAAAAAGAGGCCTGCCTGCAGCTGGCTTAACATCAGAAACAAAATAAGCTCATTTGGGGCAGGTGATCAATCCCACCCAGAATCTGGACAAATATATATTAAATTGGCACAGATGAAGAAAGAAATCAAGGCGGCAGGCTACGTTCCAGACACGAGCTATGCATTGCATGACACTGATGAAGAACAGAAGGAGGACAACTTGTGGAAACACAGTGAGAGGCTGGCACTTTCATATGGTTTGATTAGTACACTAGAAGGTTCAACTCTTCGAATTTTCAAGAATCTTCGAGTTTGTGGTGATTGCCACTCCGTTTACAAATTTGTAAGCAGCATGGTCAGTAGGGAAATTATACTGAGGGACCCTTATCGGTTTCACCACTTTAGTGGTGGTAAATGTTCTTGCGGTGACTATTGGTAGCACTATGTTTACATAAAAGGCAATTGTCTTAATTTAATAAGCTGTCTGTAGTTTCAGAATATGATTTCCTTCAGGTATAACAGTTGTGAGGTACATTGCCACCATAAATCGATCCTTATCCGGGCTACTCAGATCCTACTTAATGGATTTTTTGGTTTCATTTTCCGCTGGTACGATTGTGTAGTTTTTTGTTTTAATATACTCTGGACTAAAAGTTCTTTCTCTGTGTTGTTCCAATTTTACTGCTAAAAGTTTCTCATTGCAAGAAAATACAAAAAAAAATTAATTTGCTCTCGTTGAGAGTCGAACTCAAGACCTCCCGCTTACTAAACGGGTGCTCTAACCAACTGAGCTACGAGAGCTTGTTGCTCAATGTTGTACCGTTAATAAGCTAATCATTTATGTATCATTACAATTATTATTTCGAAGATCATTCTTATTTTTGTCAAATTCAACGTTATTTAATTTTTATTTTGCATCAATCAGTGTTCCTTTTTTTTTTTGGAATTCCTTTTTTTTTTGGAACATCAACTTTCTTTATTTCACCGGCATAGATACCTATGTTCAAGTTGATTTCACAAAAAAAAGTAGCTTAGCGTTAGAAAAATCCTAAAGTGCTAATGTATTAGTTCAGAATATAACAACTGAAAATTGAGCAAACCAACTTTTACATATTTAACTTCAATTTTAGATCAGTGTCACTATGGCCAATTAAGGTTATTTTTAAGCTAAATCTTGTCTTGAATCAGAATTTTTAACATTCAAGCTAAGGCTCGTGTGACTTGTCTATCTGAGCTCCTTAGATTTTTAAGATACCTAAAATATACCAATGGACTGCCTCTTTGCCGACAATTTTTAGATAAAATATTAATATATTTTTTTCCCATTTCATCTTACTTGTTTGAGCATTTTTTACAAATGTAAAATTTTAAATGCATCACATCTCAACTTCAATTTTTATATTAATAAACTATATAGTGTATTCCAAATACTTGGGACCGTTGATGTTGTAGATAGAGCATTCCCGAAGGCTTGTTGATGCCTCAGCCAGTTGAACTTTTGTGACAGGAATTCTTCAGCAGATACAAATTAATTTATCAAGCAAACTAATAAATATGTTATTAAATATTTGAAATTCATAGTATTATTATTTTATCGGTTTAATTTTTATTCTTTCATTTTATGCTAGAATATAGGTGGGGAAATAGTGACAAGAGTATCTTGGATGTCAAAAATTAACCCGACACGAAAAATACCGGTTAGGGTTGGGGGTTTTAGATGCTATTGCTGGAAGGCATGCCAGAAAAGATAAGTGAATAAACTCTTTGAGAATCTTTTGTATATTCACTTTGGAAGTGTTGTGCATTGCTGCTGCATGCCTGGAACAAAAGTATGTTGTTTAAACATTGTAATCCAACCAGCACATCACCATTGTGCATAACTTGTGCCTGCAACATGCATCCTGATGTTACCGCAGAACTTTGCTGTTTCATATTACCTTTTTTAGGCACCACTGCTCGGTCACCATTAACCTGCCGCCTCCTACAATATTATGGACTAGGCATCACTGCTCAGTCACCATTAACCGTTTCCTCCTATCTTGTTATGGATTACCATCTTGACATCATTCATTGACATTGGTCTTACCACCACATTTTTCACAGCTTCTTCAGCATTTCCTTGGTCACTGAGCGAAATGCTTGAAGTGCTGACATAATAAAATTGTTTTCCATTGGAATCAAGGTGTAAAGTTCGCTCGTCTCGATACTTTTCTCCTTCCTTATTTTCCTTGTTGAGGAGAAAGATAATCTTGTCCAGGAACAAGACTTTGTTCAATCAATATCATATGAACCTCCATATTTATTATTGATATTAAAATGATGAATTTAAATTTGGAAATGGTGTCTTCTAGCCCTGCAAGATATGTAATTTGTTCGCTGGGAGCAATAAGGTTTTTTGTTACTTATTCTGGAGCTGTTTGTATCACATACGGCCTTTAGTCTGTTTATTCTTTGAGAGATTGGAGTTAGACAATAACCATAACCTGTATATTATAGGGCCTTTAATTAGTCGTCCCACAAGTGGTATCAAAGTGTCACATGTTCGATTTCCATCAATTGCAAGTTACTTCGGAGGCTGATTGCTGAGGTAAGAATGGTCACCACAAACTTGCATATGTGACAAATGATGAAATCAATTGTTCAAGCTGATTTAAATTATTTGATAGCTGCTGTCACCACCAGTATTTCATAACTTTTGGAATAGATACAAATATTTGATCTTAACAGAATCTCTAGCTTTCACAGGGCACATAAAACACATATGCTTCAAGTAGGTTATCTTGCTATCTGATAAATTTCGTTTCCTCAAATGCATTTTTCTCTTGCATTGTTTCTTGCAATAAATTATATTCCTTTCCGAATTTTGTCCTTTTATTCAACAGGATGGGCCAGTTCCTCACAATGATTACCTCCGTTGTCAACCCCTTGATATCTATCCTGCGCCAATGCAAAGATGTTAAACTATGTGGGGGAACAGAAAACAATTTTTGGGTGGAGTCAGATGTGCTTCTTGGGAAAAAGCTAATCAATAACCAGTTAGTAATAGCTGCAAGAAATTGACAAAGGCACGGCATGGCAGAGACTTAAGGTTACCTGGTAGACGGGTCACATAATTTTACAGCAGTCTAGATTATGGGCTTCGCTTGTGCACTTAATTTTTATTTTTTTTTTATTTTGGATCTTGGAGTGTGATCAGGGTGAATAATCCAAGTCTCGTGTAAAATTATTTCTCCAATATTTCAATAAAATTTCATTGAGATCCATATCCAACAAAATGGACCTACTAAACATTTGTAATTACATAAATACATGCATCAAAATGCGTATCGAACAAGATCAGTTTTCTTGATGGTAAGATGAATATTATGACAAATTTGTTTAGCGGGAAAGTTTTATTTGTGATGGTGATTTCACTGAATACAGATGGACTTACAAATCCATAATTTATGGAGTACGTTCATCAGCCATTCTAAAGTTTGCTAGTAGGAAGCCCTGCTGGGGTAGCACGACTTCTTTTCTCCACAGTTCGAGAAAGTTGTTTAACAGCATCTTTGGAGAGATGGCGTGGTTTGCTTAACCACAGTCCTCCATCAACGGGCATTGTGGTTCCATTGATATATTTTCCTGTGCATATGTTATAAAATTGTCAGTTGATAAGTAAGGAATATCATCGGAATTGCAACAGCAACAGGAAAAAAAATAGAACATTTGTCGATTGAAAATAGATGACACAAGGAACTGGATGAAAATTTTACATCATTACAATGAATCAGAGATTAAAATTTGGAACTGAGTGATGACATTCTATATCATCTTTATGTTAGTTAAGATTGGTTCAGACACCAAACCACCACAAGCTTTTGCTTAGTTTCTTTCACTGGAAATTCACAAAGATAATTCATGTCTCTCTTCGCAAACCCATCTTTAGAAAGTGCCATCATATTCATTCGAAAATGTGGGGTGCTTATGCGAGAAAGCAAAACACAAGGTTATACAGACAAGCTTCAAGTATCAAGAAATGGAAAATCATGCACCATCGCACTTCTAGAAGATGAGAAATTTTATTATTCATATAATTCAAGCATGGAAATGGCTTCAAGTCAAGGTTAAAAGAACTACTTGCCCGCAAATTATAGTACAGAAAAATAATATGAAACCATCCCATGATATCCCCCACTCCCCAGGAAAAAAATTTGGATAATGCTTCCAATGGATGTGTTAACCAAGTAATACAATTTTAGATTTCTGACAACAAATTATTCGAAAGCATACATATATCCATCATATGAAACAGATGGCCAAACAACAATATAAGCTGCATACAAAAGCAGAAGCGAACATCACAACGCATTGTACAAAAATTGCATAATCTGTTTCATTTCAAAAAAGAAAGCCATGTCTTGAAACATTTAAGTCAAATAGAATAAATATGAGTGATGACATTACTCACCAGCATCCGAGGCAAGATAGACAGCAGCCATGGCAATATCCCACTTCTCACCAACTTTATACAGAGGCATATAATCTCTGGCTTTGCTATTCATCTCTGGAGGAACGAGTTTACTCATTCCTGTAGTATCTCCAATGGGGCCTGGTGCAATGCCATTAACTCTAATATCATAGTCCGTCCCCCATTCAAGGGCTAAATTTCTTGTCAGGGCATCAATAGCTGCCTGGACAGAAAAATGGGGCAAAAAATTAATCAAGAACATCAAATTTCCAAATGGCAAGCATCAAATTTCACAAACCTTGGCTGCAGATACGTGGAGTTGATACCAAGCTGCCGTGTAATGCAAAGTGGCACTGATATTTAGTATAAATCCTCCGTGCTCTGAACATCTTCCAGGTCCACCTTTTTTCAGATACTTTAGTGCTTCGTGGCACATTGTGAATGTGCCAACCGAATCAATATCCATTACTACAGAATGTAAGTGCAATCACATAAGTTTACATCAGATAAGAGAGTTAATATATTCTGAAGAGTAGCTACTTTAGTTGTTTTGCAGAATAGAACCTCACTTCCCAAAATTAGGTCAAATTTGAAATCTAGAAGTAACATTTTTCCGTCCTGAAACAGGGTTTCAAAATCTTACCTGTTTTAAAGCCATTAGGAGAGAGATCCTCAGCTGACACAAGAAAATTGCCAGCGGCTGCATTTACAAGAATATCGAGCTTCCCGAAATGCTTCACTGTCGCCTCCACGACTCTCTGCGCATCTTCTTGTTTCCGAACATCCCCTACAAGCCCAATCGCCTGAAGAAGAAGATAAAACAAAAATCGGACGACATCATTCAAAATAAAATTTTTAATCTGAGAAAATAATGCTAAATTTTAACAAGGGACTCAAAATATTTCAAATTCTTACTCCCTTGCACTAATAAAAACTCATCAAAGTACATCCTAACAACATCAAATTAAGTGAGAATTTACACAAAAAAACGAAAATGATGAAAATTCCGATAAATTTTCAGCAAAAGGCGAACGTAATCACGAGGATTGCATATATCACTGAAGAATCAACACATTCAGATAGCCAAAATGAATTAGGGGTAGAAAAACAAGAGAATCTTAACAATCAAGTTTTAAAACGGAAAAAAGAGTAAGAATTACGGGGATGCCGAGGGATTGGAGGACCAAGACAGCGTCGTCTAAGACGTTCTTCCGGCGGCCCATGATGGCGATGGAAGCTCCATGCTTACCGAACTGGGCGGATATCTCGAACCCGATCCCCGACCCGCCTCCTGTCAGTAGAGCTACTTTGCCTATCAGTACATCCGCTCTGAATGGAGATTCCATTTCCGATTGGCTGATGGCTTACCCACCAACATTCAATGATTGCGTCGATTTATACTTCTCTTCGGACGGCTGACGAACACAGATCGCATTTTTTATAAATGAAAATCGCATTTTTCATCTAATATATTCTTTTATTTGTGATTTTAATATCTATATTATCGAATTTCAATTTTAATAATCGAATTTCAGTTTTATTAATGTATCTTTTAATTTTTTTTATCGAGCGTGTTGATGTGACGAATGTTGTTGTGTACCTTAACGTCGTGTCAGAAAACTAACTAAAATTGTCAAAAAAAAAACAAATAGTGAAACTGAAATTTGACAAATATAGATGACAAATACAAAGAAACAAATATATATGACAAAAAATACAATTTTACTTTATTCTTTGCAAATAGAAATTTTTTGTGTTAAACGTATACAAAAATGTTCGGATTAAGATCAGCTAAAATACTTAGATGGAGGAGAATAAACATCTAACAAATTTTCTTTTCTCAAAATATATGGTGCTCTAAACTGATGTCAGTGCAAAAAGCTAATTTTGGGTAAAAACTTGTGTGAGACGGTCTAACGAGTCGTATTTTGTGAGACATATTTCTTATTTGGGTCATCCATGAAAAATATTACTTTTTATGCTAAGATATTATTTTTTATTGTGAATATAAGTAGTTGACCCGTATCACATATAAAGATTCGTGAGATCGTCTCACGAGAGACATACTCCTAATCTTGATATGCTGAACGCTGAAGATAACTTTAATCGAAGCGTGGAAATAATCTCTTCAAATTTAATGAATCAAAACACTTATCCAATTTCTATTCAAATTGAAAAAAGTTCAATAGACCAAAGTATAAAGTCCAACAACATGCACCTACAATCACGTGCATAGATCATAACCAAGCAGGACTAAATTCCTGGCTTGTGTAATTTTGTTTTCTTGGCACGAAGCTTGCATTTTGTTTAAAGATCTTGCAGAAGAAAATTACTCGGGGTTGGTGAATGTGAAAAGGGTAGCGGCAATAGTTTTGCATGCCACAGAGCCTCGGGTTTGCTGGTCCGTGCGGGAGCAGCCATAACCGTCGGTGGCCGTGCATCATCGAAGGCTTCCGAAGTGGACGCTGCCGAGGATTAAGAAGTCGTTGCTATTGCATCAGGCCTCGTACCCACGGGCGGAGCAAGTAGCCCGGGTAACTTGTTTTTTTCCGATATTTTTTATATATAAAAATTTGTCTTTTTTTCCGGCAACTCGGGGCTCCATTTGTCAAATATTAGCTCAACCATTTGTCTTACATTAAAACATGTTCGCTGAAAATATGCTACAAATTTATAACTATAAAAAATTATGTATATGATAATATTGGAAGATTTCATAGAAGATAACATTTAAAGGGCAAAGAAGGCAAGACCCTCGATCCGGTGCAGATACATCCGTAGCTAGGATAGGATGCGAACACCTCACTCGGAAGCAAGGTCGGGAATCGTCCCTCCGGCTGTTGAGAAACTTAGTGAAGTAGCATAGGCCGAACCCATTTAAGGGAGGAACAAGGAATTGTGGCAAGTTGAGGATATATGGCTGTCTCAGACTCCAACTATTAATGGTGTTCCGTCATACAGGCTCACCTCCGACACCAACTATTTACTCTTTTAGTTCACTGCCTCCAACGTTCCTTTGTGTGACTGTCTGATTAATGTTCATCATTTGAGGACTCAATCCACTTGCTGTTTGCAGCTGTGCAAGAAATGAAATTGCTGACAGAAACATCAGTATGCGAGACAAGAAGCAAGCTGTTCGTAGGTTTCTGTTTCAGCAGCGAAAATTGCAACACAAATTGTGACAAGGAAGGTAATTTATTCGGCAGACGCAAAGGCTTTTTTCGACACTGCACTTGTTTTACAGATTGTGGTGGTGGCGATGGAGGTACTCCGCCAGGTGGTGACTATCCCCCAGAGGGTCCACGGGACAGCCCACCTGGTGGGGAGAGCCCACAAGAGGGTCCATCTGGTGGGGACAGCCCACCTGGTGGGGAGAGCCCACAAGAGGGTCCATCTGGTGGGGACAGCCCACCTGGTGACGATAGCCCACAAGAAGACCCGTCGGGGGTGGAGAAATGATAGGTAGGAATTATTTCAGTGCACCTTTGCATAGAAATATGTTACGTAAAGAAATGATTCTGAAAGTAATGTAATAACAGTTGTCATTGGTAATAAATGGAGTTGAAATATCGAATATCTAATTAATTTACAAAGGGTGAGACTTTGAGTTGTGATTATTTTACCATTTCATACAAAATGAATCTTCAACATGAATTAAAGCACTTCTGGATTGTGTTTTGATCGATCTTGAGATGACATATATGAGCTGAGTCTGAGAAAACAATGTGCTCTTGTACTCACAATCACTCGGAATTTGACCAAAATTGTCCGCAACACTGAACATAAACTATACTTTTCACACACACACCTTAATCCGCATGTTTTCAATCTTATGTATAATATACCTAATGTAGTATTTGCAAATGCTTGAAAAATGATTATAGATTTTTCTTATACAAATGTGCCAAACTTTTCAAAAGAAAAGTCTATAATAACTTTTTAAAAACATTTGCACAGACTACTTAATTGTGTCAGTTTCTAATGATTATTAGTTGAGACGAACAATTTATAGTTCTTTGTTCAAATATTTTACAGCAATTAGGAAAAATGGATGACCCGTAAAATTAAACTCTTTAGGGCTTGAGAGTTGCATAAAAATTGATTCAGGGGAGCAGGCTGCAGGACCAGGTTGGCAGTAGAAGTTCCACTATTTTGCTAGGATCGCCTGTTTTCTAGAGTTGTGTTATATTTCAGTCGGGCTTAATAATAGAAACAAAACCACCAACTGATCAACAAATCCACTGAACTCGAGCTCGTATATTGACTTTTCCAATGTATCCTAATCCGTCATCTGTTTACCCAGTTGTTGCTTAGTGATTCCTAAGTTTAATCCGCCGACTGGCTTGTCCTAGTCCTCCAAGTGTGCCTTCTTTCACACCTACCCCAATTGGTCTTAAATCTCATGATCCTCACTTTTTTGCAATATAATCCTTCTAAATTTGAGACAAGACATTTGAGGGCATCAACCGAAATCACTTTTGTCGGTTTAGAATGTATGTTATCCATAAAATCACTCAGCTTACATAATTTAATGCGTTAAAATATATTTGGAACATGTATACAATACCTATGATCAGGTATTTAGCAAATGAGTAGTAGTAGTCAAATTAACAACAAACGAAATTATTGATTCCGAATAGAAAAGCCAGTATTTGCGTCTACAACAATGGTGATTCATACAAATTGTCAATCAGAGGAGGGCCATAAATGTCCAATCCACATAAGCCTTGATTTACGTACTTTCTTTCTATCCATCATTTTTTTTTGTTCGGTATCATAGAAAGTTCAAACCATCAATCTCAAAGAAAGGGAGGAATTAATTAGAAGCACACCTAATGAAAGCTACAAGCTCCAATCACACAACTTACCCTTCTGCATTATACCATTTTCCGTCAAGTAGTCAACAAATTCATCGATCAGGTATGGCCAAGCACCTTCAGGGTCATAGTTTGATAATGCAGGATCCACAGTCTGCATTGCATAAATATATTCGTTTACTGATAGATTTCATGATCTTGCACAGGAAAGCATAAATAAAAAGATATTTAACAAGCAAATAATGTCCATATGTGCATTCTGGTTAGGGTATGGGAGGTCAAATAGATAGGAAAAGACATCGTTAGCGAGCGACTGCATATTCATTCCATTTGGTTTTACCCTTGCAAATTCCAGCAGCTGGGACCAGGTGTCACGAGAAATTGCTTTGTTATGCCGTGCCTGGATGATTAAAAAAAGGAAAAAAAAAACAGAAATGTTTGAGAAAGAAATGATTGAACAAGAAACATACCAACTACTTACTTGAGATGTGCATATCATATCTTAATAAAATATTAGAAATGCTCAACAGAGTGGGTTGAATTGGAACCACCTCATTAAGCCCACTTCAGAACTAGAACCGGATGGACCAACTCGGATTCGATTCAATCCATTGACAAATTTAGTTTGTATTTTATAATTAGGGAGCTTTATAACAGTCCAATTACATTGAGGATTTATTTATTGCAGATTTTAACCCAAATAAACATAATCACAACCCTAAAATTTAGGTTATTTTATAAGTTCAAAAATTTTGTAACCTGCATGAGTATTTTATTTATGGTTTTTAATTATAATCGTTCTAGTTTAGAATCAAATAATGTTCAATCACGTTTATCAAAATCAACTTTTATCAAGTGACAAGTGCTACATTTTCCAAATTACAACTCCGCATGCGCTAATTCACTACAAAACTCAAAACTTGATAATCCAAACCAGGCAAAACCAAAATTCACAGTTTGGTTCGGAGTTTGGTTTGAATTTTTATCTAAAACCAAACCAAACCAAACCAAACCGATTGTTTTTGTCACCTTGTGCTTATGTATTAAATATATCTCCCACATAAGTATTCTCCTAATAAGTGCTTTTGTCACCGAGGAATTTGTTAGCATTTAACTGCTCAAAATCTCCATTATTTCAAGATTTCAATAATGATCAATTTTCATTGCTATAAAACAGATAGAAACCCTACAAAACCGACAATTCCAGAAATTTCAAATCAAAGTGGACATTCACCATCAGAATTTAAGTTTTAATGTTATATTTTCAACGACTTATCCATCACTGAGCATCCAATTCTACTTAAATGATACAAAACAACTATCTAAAATTGAGTCTTGCATGTTAGATTTTATCCTCACCAGCATTTAAGTGGAAACGATTTCAAAAAAATGCAATGCACAGAATATAGAAAATTGAAATTCAGTTTTCTCCACCTGTAAGAACTGGCACCAATGCTCGACTAATGGCCATTGCCTTTCTGCGAATAGTAACTGCCACATTCCAATGGCTGTATCCAATGCCAAAGACTTCTGACCCTGAAACCAAAACATAATATTAGCTAACTAAATGCATCAGAACTGATAACAGAGAGATAAACAAAACGTTGAAGATGATAATAAACAGGTATAAACAGAATTATAGGATAAAACTTAGTTCAACAAAGTGTCAGACGGATATTCAACTAATTCAGTTTGGAGGAAAAAAGCTACTAATCTTGATGAAATATATCTTGCTAAATAGATAAGAAAATAGTTAGTCTACTGCCACTAATATAACTCAAGATAAAAGTTGCCTTTGCATTAAAATATTTCAACAGAGAAATAGATTTGGAAGATTATGTTAAACATTGCCCCGTCAATTGAAATTCCTAGATTTGATTAAAAAAATAACTTAAAATTAAGTCGAGGGATTAAAAACCACAAATTTGAATATTAACCAAACAATCTGAATACATTTGACTTTAAGATTTAAATTAAATTCACCATATCCTTCCATCCAAATACAGCCAAAAAGTACCATTTCACATAATTAAAGCAAATGACATTTACCTGCTCTTTAGCCCAGCCAAATGCGAAGTTATAGATCTCACGGAACTTCTCTGGACAAATAGAAGCATATATCGAATTTAGTAACAGAAAAACAAATTTTTTTCTAAAAAATAATGTTGTAGAGGTCATATATTCTTTTATAAAATTTCTAGCGCACAACAGAAACTAATATAGAAGAACTTGTTGTTTCCTGTAACTATTTCACAGGGATTTGGAAAGTATATCCCGCGACACTGAAAGAGAATGAAAAACCTTTGGGACTAAGAAAGAGCAAAATGCACATACGTTCATCTTTGAGTTCAGAACACATATACGGTAGTCTTTCTCTGAACTTCTCCAGAGATTCTATCCTGCCAAAGGAAACGTAAACTTAAAATTATGCTAGACAAAAAGTTCAACTCCATATCAACTTGATAAAGGAAAATTGGAAAAAAAGATAAAAGATAAAAATGTTTTTGACCTTTACTCACCCAAGAGATTGTAATCCACCAATAAACTCCTGCTTTGAGAATTCACACATGGTAGCAGCCTTCATGTGCCACGAAAGAACCAACTGCGGTCCAAACGAATATAACTTATATCGTGATTGTGGTCCTTCCCACATCGCATCATTTTCAATGTTAAGTTTGTTGTCTATAGATCGCTAAACTCGTCTTCTCCCTCCCTTTTGTTCTTGGATGGATTGATACATAGTTTGGGAATATAGACGTATGTCATGATTGAGCAGCAGTTTGCAGGTCCAAATTTAAGTTTAAAATGTTGGCATCTTTATGGCACCTATGACCTACTATCATTGTTTTAACATGTTATTTGATTAAAATGACACATAAATGTTAATGATACCAGATGTTCAGATAATACAGTTTTAGAACTTACCATGACAATGTCCTGAGGATCAACCTGTCAAATAAAAAGAACAATCCGCGGAGTATTAAAAATGACACTCAATGTCAATCAAAAAAATAAAAATGGCACTCGATTGCGTAAAAAAATACAAACAAGAGATGAAAAAAATGTGATCCAAAAAAAATCCATGAGGCACAAAAGAAGTCACCAAGGATGTCGGAGGATGCTCGTCCCAGATCTCCTAACAGGAATTACAGAATGATAACCAGAAGACTGTAAAGTGAGCAGTTGCTAAATCTACCTGAATATCATTGCACAGGAGAGTGATTCCATCAGCCAATATCATATCAGTAAATGTATCTGCACACCATGATAAACTGTCGTAAGGTTTTAGGCTAAAACGGCAAGAATGTACAAAAGAATTACTGTACAGTCTAAGAAATTACACTTCAGATGCTTTCTCAATTCAAAGGAAAACAGAAATCCAGAAGAATGTCGTGAAAATTGAATTTATAAATGAAACAACAAGAAGAGAAAGGAAAAAAGTTATATGCCCTCAGACATTGCATCAATGAGTTTTCAAAAAGTAAACCTTTGTATCTATTGTAGAGCTCCTCTAAGTGCCTAGTGTCAGCAAATGACTTGATTTTGGGCTGGCTGTAAAATATATCAAATGCTCCTTCAAGTTGCCAGTCGCTGGACTTCAGAGCCTGGATGGAAACTTTTTCACTGCATCCAAAGCAGATGCAAGTGAAAAACAAGATAAACTGCATCTTAAGAAACCCTTCACCAATTCACATTTCACACTGCCTAAAATACAGAGTTCAGAGAGCCATATCGACCACATCTTACAGCACCAAAAGTATATTTTCCAAAGTAACTATCAAATCTTTTCACATCTTACATTTTAGATCAGTGTAACAAAAGGCTCCTAAATAGACTTTTTACAAAACTATAAAATAGTATTCGGAGTATTTTACTACTTACAGACCAAAGAAGATATCCTGCGTAAAACATTCATAATATTCATCATATCTAATTAGGTGAGTGAACATTATAAATAGAGCAAATTTGTCTATTTGAGCTAACAAATAGAAGTTTTTCGCATCCAAAATTCCATCAGCATACATGATAAGCTAGAACATGGCCCAAAAATGTTCGAAAAATACTGCTTATCAATCAACTTTATATGCTACCAAAAAATTGAAAAACTGAAAAGATTTTAGAGTTTTCTAGAATCAAGAGCAAGAACAAACAAGGGATAGCCAAATTAGCACCATCAACATGCCCACACAAAACCCATCCAACATACATAAACACTTGAGAGCAAAAAAATTTGACAAAAAGGAATCTGCAGACACCTGGACCCTGTAATAGTCATGAACTGCTGCACCTTGTCACGTTGTCCTCTACCCAACTTGTGCTGCAGGCAAAAAAAAAACACCTCCGGTAATCAATTCACATGACCGAAGTTCGCTAGTTTCAGCCAAATGTTTGGAACAGGACATATGCACATAAAACAAAGTACTGATGAGTTAATGACAACAAAATCAAGGATAACAACCCCCAATCATATTCAAATAAGACGCATATTCAGCTGGCAATCAGCGGACTTCAAAAACTTAACGAATTAAAGAAAACCCCAACAACAAATTCGCATGAACCGATGGTCAGAAAACAACTGCTTATAATCACTGACCATGGTGAGATCGTAGATAAACCCTGGAAATCGAGATTCGGTCGAATTGTTTCAGAATAACAGGGGAAAGGAACCTAGGGTTTTGATTGGTTGTGCAATCACTAGGATTCCTAACTCCCCTGTCGGCTTCCCTTCTCCTTTTGGTATTGTTTCTGATATTTTTTAGAGCGTAGTTTCTCTCTCGCACGACCACACCACACGAAACGCTACTCTGACGTCATCCGATTGGGGTTGCGTTAATTTACAATTATACCCTTGAACTTATCGGATGGATAATCAATTGTGTGCCCTATTTGAGTGGGCTATATATACATATACCCGTGAAATACTTCGAAGTTTGGGGTCCTTGGATTGTTTTCTGTGTTTGTGTTTTTCAAAAGAGTGGTTTGATTTATTTATGAAATGATGTCTCATAGTTGAATCCACTACTCATGGCCCATCTTTAGCCCAAACGGAAGACAGGCCCATCAAGGACCCAGGTATTCTCCTATAAATACCAGGTTTGATTGTTCAGTTGATTCATTCAATATATTATTTTTCAGCAGCACCTTCAGCTGCTCGCCACTTATATCCTCAGTCTCTAACTTGAGCGTCGGAGGGGCTACGCCAGGACACTCTCATGGCCCCCTTCTAACGGTCTTATTCGTGATTTCAGGCTCAGGACTATTTTGAAACCTGCGTCTGGACTAGTGACACCCGCTGGAATCGGACCCTAAATTTTCCGTGAGTATCATGAAATATACAGAAATTTACAAAAAAAGTCTGATTTAAACAAAAAAAAAAATCTCAAAACATCGTGGCTTGTGTTTGAAATGATATATTTGACTTATAAAATTATATGAAATATAAGCTTTAAATAACTATAATATTATTAATAAACAACGGGACGAGTTTGGTTAAATCCGGATCCACCCGCCTCAATTTAGATCGTCGGAGGGTAACCAAATTTTTTTAAATTTTTTTTCATTTTAAATAAAAAATTATTTCAATTCTAAACCATTATAAGCTAAAAATATAGATTAAGATATACATTATTCAATAAATAAAAAAATATAAATAGATCTTTAATAATATAAATGCATATGCATATGCATGTTTATACTGCGAGCAGGTCTAAGTGACTTCATTGAATCTTAGGACCCGCCATGGATTGGCTTGAACGGATCTAAGCATGTCCTGTCGGGGTGAGTTTAATCTTAGTTATTGTCATCTCTAAGTGAGTGATTTGATTTGAAGAATTTATTTAGTAAATGAATTTCAAATTACAGTCGTATTGGATGTATTTAAAATTAACGACTATTATTATGGAAATTATATAACTTGATATGGAGTGAATTTAAAAATCACTACAATTTTGTTCTTCCAAGCATTAAACTAGTTTGAAATTCATTATCTCATATTCTTCTATTCAAGCACGACCTAAATTGACTTAAATTACATAATTTTAAATGATTGCCAAAATACACACTTATAAAAATTAAAATATATTAGTGTCTATTAAGGGAGAAAGCTTTAGGTAGAAATTAGATGGAGTTATTTGAATTTATGAATTTCATATGCATGGATTTTAAGTGAATTTGAACGTTTAGATAAATTCATATTGGGTGGATTTTATATACATTTATTGTCATCCATGTAAACGCAATGAAAATTATGACGATTTGAAATCCACCAAAAACATGTGTCATTTCAAATTCATCCATAAATCAAATCATCTCGTCTAAAACACATGCTTAAAGTTTGGTATAAACTCTGCATGGTGAATATTTTTTTTATCCGTACCTAAAATTCTCTCATTATTCTCAACATATTATTCTATTTTAAAAGGGTAAAAAAGTAATATTTATTCTTAAAACTATTCAAAATAATCCATCATTTGTAAATATACTTTTTTCTTTTCTAATAAATATTTTCTATTAATAAGTTTTTCATAATTTAGTAGAAAATTCCAACTTTTTAATCCATTTAAATAGCGTAAAAAAAATTGCGTAAGCAAGTTGATATGAGGGATCATTTTTATTTTTTCCTTTTTTTTCATCACAAATAATTTCATCCCGAATATTATAAGAACTAAATTCTAGAATGAGATATAAACTTACAAATCACTATTAAAAACTTGTAAAATATTTAAGATTATTTTAGTCAATCAAGCGCCTACATGGCCTTCTTAGGTATGTCCAATATTAACTTAAAAAGCTACCACTCTCTTTGAACAAGTGAGCCACGGAGAAAACCACTTTCGCAATGAACTTGTTAATAATTTTTCGCATTGAGCAGGGATTTATGAATTTAGGGCTTGCTGAACGATTTTTCGTCCGAAATCAAATACAAATCTTGTGAAGACCCAAAGAATTAACACACAATGCCATGAATTAAAAACGCATTCAAGCCATGAATTCAAAAAAGAATATGAAGAGTCATAACAATATGTTAATGGTGTTTAAGGCCATTAAGAAGGCCATAAACATGGTTGTAATTGTAGCCTTTTCACTTCCCTTCTACGAGCTTATAAATAGTGGCCAAAGGGTAGGAGAAATCACACCTTCCAGCAGCATTTCAGCAACTCATTCTTGTCCAGTTTCGAAGCACCGCAGCAGCCGAATTTTTGTCTGGTTCGACGCAGTCCAGCAGCTTTCGTGTCCGAATTTTAGTTGTCTTTCCCTCAAATCTTTGAAGATTGTCATCATGTAAGTGAGTTTTTGCCACTTTTATGTACACTTGCATTTCATAAGTGTGTCCACATTTGCTTAAAAATAAATTATGTTCTTGAAATTCGATTGGCATGACATATTCGTTTTTATTTGTTATGAAAATCCTTGAACAATTTATTGTTGATATTAGTTATAATATTGAAAGCATGTTTGAAATATTTGAAATGTATTGTAATGATTCGAATTAGAAATGATAAGGAAATTCCGATATTTGATATGTTTTGTTTAAGGCCCTGATGCGGTGGGATATAATAACTGTTCTTTTGGCCTCGCCCTTTAGAGGAGTAACATATAGTTGACTGATCAGTAAATCATGAAAATGAGATGATTTTCAGTGCTATGTTTGTATTTTGTTCGTATTCACTTCAACATGCTTATGATGGAATTATGATAATGTATTCGTATAAATATAACCTTGATATTCGTTATGCCCGATCGACCCCAATTTACTGAGTATTCCCCAAATACTCACCCCTTACATTCCCACCCCAGATAAGAACGAGGAACAAATCGAAGATAAAAAAAAAAATATTTTTGGGGATGGTGATGAATCCAATCCAATTCAAGACCAGTCTTATTATTCTGCTTTTTAGTTTTATTGTCATGTTTTACACTTTCGCATTTCGTTTTAATCGCATTGTAAAGACAATTATTGATTTATGTAATAGACTGACTTTTGGCTATTTGATGTACTACGTGACTTGTTGTTACACGATTTTAAATTGTTAAACAACGCCGATGGCACGTCTCGATTTCTCGATTTCGAGACGTGACATTCTCTTTGTTCTTTCAGTTGAAGAGATTATAGCTGAAGTTGAAGCAATTTGCGAAAGCAGAGATATTACTAATGAGAGAGTGTGAACAGATGGAAAGGACACGGCAGAGGATTGCTGCAGAGCGGTCTCTGGTAATGTCAGCTCAATTTGGAGCAACAGTCATTTCTCAAACTGTGGGCCTACCTGCAGTTGGTTCTGCCATCTTAAACGGAAATAGTATGCTACAAATTCGAGGAATTGAACAGCCCTTAGTTTCACGATATCACAATAATCAACCATTATATCCACATCTGTCACCCATGCAGCTACAGGGCATGTGTGGGATCAGACCAAGGGTGCCTGTTTCATCTATTCAAGCATCATCATCTGGTTTTGATACTATGTTTGATCCGTCATCGAATTCTCTGTCTTCTCATGGTCATCAAATGCTTGGATCGTTATCTGGGACTAAATCTGGTCTAGCATAAGTTGAAGTGATGCATAGGCTCGGATGAGTTTGCTCACTTCATGAATAAAAATAAGAAAATAAAAGAGGAGAAAATCTCAGCGGTGATACGCGAATCTTACTCGTAAAATGTGTTTCCCTTGCGTTTTCTCCCAAGCCGCCGCCGTCATCAATATGATTTAAATATTCTGTACTACATAATTTTGTTCTTGAAAATACTGTGGAGATTTTTAGATTTGATGACAACATTTAGTGGGGTGTATTCAATTCAGAATTTTGATGATTTTTAATTATTTTTTCAAATGATAGACTTTTATGGATTTGATAGATTTTTATTGACTTTTACAGAATCTCAAAGATTTATAAACAAATTTATGTGAATTTATGTAGACTTTTTTGCAAGATTTTTATAGACTTTTGTGGACTTTTTTTTTATAGAATTTTATAAATTTTGTACTAAATTATAACATATTATTTTTTTATTAATTTCTTTGAACCAATAATTAATTGACATATATAACATATTCAGTTTGAAATTATTTTCAATATTTATATTAATAAATAAATTTATTTATTTAAAAGTTATATCATTTAATCTTTACATATTTATATATGTGGGTTTGTATGTATATTTGTAAATTTTTTAAAATACATCAATTGATTAACATGTAACCTTGTTTTTAAATTGATAATATACATGTGAAAAGAATATTATTTAGTATTGTATGAATATAATTTTGTATAAAAATAGCATAGCTTACATATTAATTGAAAATGCTAAAATGAATTTAAAAAATCATAGTTGTTACGAGACTTCAATTATTAAGAATTAAGCAAAAAAAATTTGGATCATCTTTTATTATTATTGAATATTACATTAATTTGTATAAATCATAAATTAAAAATCACAAAATCAATTCTAGAATTCAAAATTTCTTGTGATATCAAAATAAAAAATTATTAATTGAACAATCAGCCAAAAAATGAAAAATTTGAAAAGGAAAGATGAAAATATATATAGATATACACTTTGAAAATTTGAGGGAGTGATAGAAATAGATGAGAGGAGAGAAGATAAGAAGAGAGGTGATGTCAAGCGACAGAAAGAAAAATAAATAGCTTGTATATGAGTTAGAAGTTTTAAAAATCCATCCAAATCTTTGGGTTGAATCAAATACAATTTTTTACAATTTATAGTTGTACCCTAAACTTTAATGTTTGTATGTAATTCCATGAAATTATTAAAAGTCTATGAAAAATTTGAATACCTATAGACTTTTATAGAGTTTTTAAAAATCAATGTCGAATATCACTTGACTTTTTAAAACTCTATGAAAGTCTATTTTGAATACCACTAGACTTCTATAGAGTATGTAAAAGTCTTAATTGAATACATCTAGACTTTTAAAATCTACAAAAGTAATTAAAAGTCAATAAATCTCCTATATTGAATACACCCCCTAAATTTCTTTTCATCCACAAATGTAGCAAGTTTAATTTTTTTTCTTCATAATTTAACTTAAAAACAATATATATATATATATGTGTGTGTGTGTGTGTGTGTGTGTGTGTGTGTGTTGGTAACAAAATATATACCGTAAGAATAAGTTTCTAATGTTAAAATTAAAAGAAAAGTTAGTATAATTATAAAAAAAATTGCATTTCAAAATGTTTTAAATAGGACTTTTGAAATTTTGATTTTCAATTTAAAAATTTAAAAATGATCTTCATCCCCTATTTTCTTGGAAAAACAATTTTATTGGGGCAGTGGGATATCCGCAAGGTCCTCTCTAAATGGAACTTGTTGCATTTCAACTCTTCCACTTGTGCTCAAGTGCCCACCCTCCATTTGGATTTGAGTCACTGGGTCGAACTTCGCCGGCTCGACAAACGTCACAATCTTGTCTTTTCGGAACATAAGATAGATCACAGATATTATGTAGATCGCCATGAGTGGAAATACAACGATTCCGATGAACACATTCCCGATTTTGGGCAAACTATTGTGGATAATCCAATCCACAAATGATGTGCTTAGATAGTAGATGTTGATGCCTATGATTCCAAGCGCCAATATCCATGATATCACGATAATTTGTCATTTTTTCATATATGTGATTACATCCACTAAAATCTTGGGAAAAATTTAATAGAAACACATGGTTATACTAGTATGATAAACTTACATAAATCGAATTCTTGTGAGGTCCCATCTTGGTGGATGTGCTGCTAAATTTAAGAAGCGGGATAAGAGCAAAAGGAAGTTCAAAAGACAATATCATCTGCAAAAACAAAAAAAAAAATACGATATGAAATATTATTTGAATTAGAAGATTATATAATTTGATATAATTTTAAAACTCGGAGTAATTTGTTAAATAAATTATGAGTACAAACCGATGCAATGATGATTAATCGGCCAGCTGCATGAGATCCTCCAACGATTGAAACAATTAGACTGGGTGTTATAGCAATGCACCTCGTCACCAAGTTTCTGAGCCATTTTCTCATCTTGAGATCCAAGAAACCCTGATGAAATTCCAAGTATAAAAATGAAATATCTTTTCGTTTCCCACTTAATCATCGATTTGTTGATCATCAGCGGCAACTGATTTAATATAGATTAATCATTTTCGTAAAAACGCTATAAAAATTATAGATCGTATTAATCTTGCTTGTGGTACAGTCTTGTGGATTCGAGGCTGTAAGCAATACAATTTAAAGTAACCAAAAGTTTTTATCTAATTGTACGTACGTACCTGCATGATGAATCATTGAATTGTCCCGCATAAGTTCCAGTAATGGTAGAACTTTGTCCCGAGGCTAGCAATGCAATTGCATAAACAGTTGAACTTGATTTACCCAAAACATTCTGTTACCACGTACAAAAACATATATATTAAAAAGCAGTACTCATATATATTTATTTCAGTTTATTCAAAAAATTTGAGTGACCTTGAGCAGGAACGAAGCAGAATTGAGTGTTAAACCCTGGCAAATATCTGCATTATCATCGGAGAGATCGTCGGTTAAGCAAACCGCGGAAGATACAGAAATGATTGCAACATTGATCAGAAAGGCTACGAAGAGTGCAAATCCACTCTCGATCAAAAAGTATCGGCATGCATCCTGACATTCATAAAATCGATTGTCAAATTATTTGGGATCTGCGCAAATGTTTATTTAAAATTTAAGTCTAAAATATCGATCGAGTATAGCTTAAATTATGCTTTGGTTAATATGTGTAAAATTTTAACACTCCCCTTGATGATATTAAGAAAATTATTGAAAAAAAAGGTTAATGATGAAGAACTCAAATTGGAAATCTCCAGCCAGGTGCAGCCATTGTTGATTCTCCAATGGCTGTCATCGTCCATTCACACCAATTAACATGTGCAGAATATACTCTATAAATAGAGGCTTCAGCTTGTTGTTTAAATCATCTCATTCCCAGTTGAGGAATCCTAATCTCAAGTAGAGGAGATTGAGAGTGCTGTGAGATCCGAGAGTTTTTATTTCTTTCTGTAAATTAAATCTATGAATTGAATAGATTGATTTTTCTCTCAAATTAGTTTGATCTTTGATAGTTTAATTCCCAACAAATGAATGTTTTAATATGATATAAAAACTTGTAAAAAATAATTAATGTATTTAATGAATAAAGATCGATTGATAAAATAACAGAAAAAATAATCATAAATACAAACACTGGACTATATAATCCGGACCGATGAAAAAATAAATCGTATTGCACTGTCTAAATGTTTATAGCATTCGATTCACGAAGAAGAAAGTTCTGACATCTGACTATTGTTTAATTTGTTATTAAAATAAGAGTAGGACAATTAATGAATGACGATATTGTCATAATTTAATTTCTTGAAATAATTTTCTTAATAATAATAATAAAGTCTTTTTTTTTTTTTGAAATAATTTCCAAATTTGACTTACATTGATGCCTCGGACTGAGTTGGGTATCTTCCTCGAGAGGACAATTGCAGAATGAAGGAAAAGATTATGCCTGCTTGCGTATAAATCGATTAAATAAATCAATAAAATTATTATCTTTTCTTCTTTTTTTAAAAAAAAAAAATTAGTAAAGAAACTTCATCGTACGGCATGACTAGAGCCCCAAGCAGCGCAATAGCATCGCCAGTGGCACCTTGGCCTTTAAGCTTAGGCACAAACATTCCTTTCATCACATCGGCTGCAGGAGGCTTAACAAAACTCAACTCCCCGAAAAAGCAAGCCACCATCACGAATACTAACGTTGCTATTAAAAGTTCCAGTTTTCTCACCTGTTACAATGTTCAATTTATCCGAAATATAATATAAATTAATATTTGAAATTCATCATAATCTACGGTAATAAAACTAAAACGATAAAAGAAGGTTATATTAAAAACATAGTAATGATTTGTGTATATGAGTTAAAAGATGGTGGGGGATCAAATTTGCCCTTCCTTTAAAAAATTATTTTAAAATCCAAAATATTATTTATTCTAAAGAGGTCGTTACAATTGAAAGAAATGGAATCTTTTTAAACACCTGTGCGTCCAAATTTCTGAATTAATCTCGACTTACCCCATATCAATGGAGCCCGATCAAGAGGAGCGTGCTGCAGCCGGTGCACAGCACCCCAACCCAAACTGGTATGTGAAACAATATGTTGAGAGCAAATGCCGTCCCAATCACTGTCCAAAATTTTAATGAATTGTTACAATGATTAAAGCTCTAGCATTTATCTTTAATTTACCGTAAAAGACGTTTTTCCCTAAAAAAACATAAAAATAATTTAATTTAACGTCACTGCTTCACTTGAAACGGTGAAAAATGCCCAAAAGGCCTAAACCAAGAACAACACACAAACACTTGCAATTGCACACACTCACGTTTCGATAATTTTAATCAATTTTCTAATCTTGTGCTGAATACATAAGTATTCTTAATGAAAAACAACTAAAATCGTCAAAAATCGAGAGATAATTAATTAATATTGAAATTTGATAATCTAGATAACCAAAATCATAAAGTGATTATAAATATATATGATAAAAAATATAATTTTTAACAAAAAAATTATAATAATATATATTGAAAGTATTCCATTTAATAACAAAAGTATATAAAAAACTGATTTACAACTTATGCAAGTACGTACCTTCGGGAATGTCTGCAGCTATGACGGCAACCTCAGCCAGCAGCCATAAACAATATCTCACCAGTGTCGGGTACTCCGTTTTGCTGGTATTGAGCATTGTGTCTGCGTTGTCGATCTTCTTGGACGATCGGGAAAACTGGCTGAGGCAGAATCTTTTATTAAAGAGATGCCAGTCCCACCTAATGACTTCATCTGGCGAAGTTTGTTGTCCACCGGCAAAATCCATGGTAACTTGGAACTGGGAAAAAAAGCGGCACAACATCTTCTCGAGTCAAACTCTTTCGATGATTCTGCTTGTGTTCTTTATTCAAATGTTTGCGCTACATCAGGAAAATGGCATGATGTTCAGGGAGTGCGAGTGAAAATGGAAACAGAAAATGTGAAAAAGAGGCCCGCCTGCAGCTGGCTTAACATCAGAAACAAAATAAGCTCATTTAGGCCAGGTGATCAATCCCACCCAGAATATGGACAAATATATATTAAATTGGCACAGATGAAGAAAGAAATCAAGGCGGCAGGCTACGTTCCAGACACGAGCTATGCATTGCATGACACTGATGAAGAACAGAAGGAGGACAACTTGTGGAAACACAGTGAGAGGCTGGCACTTTCATATGGTTTGATTAGTACACAAGAAGGTTCAAATCTTCGAATTTTCAAGAATCTTCGAGTTTGTGGTGATTGCCACTCCGTTTACAAATTTGTAAGCAGCATAGTCAGTAGGGAAATTATCCTGAGGGACCCTTATCGGTTTCACCACTTTAGTGGTGGTACATGTTCTTGCGGTGACTATTGGTAGCACTATGTTTACATAAAAGGCAATCGTCTTAATTTAATAAGCCGTCTGTAGTTTCAGAATATGATTTCCTTCAGGTATAACAATTGTGAGGTACATTGCCACCATAAATCGATCCTTACCCGGGCTACTCAGATCCTACTTAATGGATTTTTTGGTTCCATTTTCCGCTGCTACGATTGTGCAGTTTTTTGTCTAAATATACTCTGGACTAAAAGTTCTTTCTCTGTGTTGGTTGTGCAATCACTAGGCTTCCCAACTCCCCTGTCGGCTTCCCTTCTCCTTCTGTTATTGTTTCTGATATTTTTTAGAGCGTAGTTTCTCTCTTGCACGACCACACCACACAAAACGCTACTCTGACGTCATCCGATGGGGGTTGCGTTAATTTACAGTTATACCCTTGAACTTATCGGATATCAATTGTGTGCCCTATTTGAGTGGGCTATATACCCGTGAAATACTTTGAAGTTTGGGGTACTTGGATTGTTTTCTGTTTTTGTTTTTTTCAAAAAAGTTTATCTGACGGGCCCAATTTATGAAATATACAGAAATTTACAAAAATGTTTGATTTAAACAAAAAAAAATCTCAAAACATCGTGGTTTGTGTTTGAAATGATATTTTTGACTTATAAATTTATATGAAATATAAGCTTTAAATAAGTGTAAACTTTCAATGACTCCTTATTTTTCTTCTCAACTTTATCCTTACTCCCTATCCCTTCAAATCTTTGTTTCAACTCCCCAATATTTTAAAATTTATAAGAATACCCTTATCCTTTTTTATATGGTACGTGATATTGTTATACCTATTGTGCCTTTTTTTAAAGCATATAGCCTCAAAACATACAGCTACGCAAGGTTTTCAGCCTATATACCATACACAAATGATCGATTTTTTTTTTAATTTTTTTTTCAAAGGCCCATCATGCTTCCGTATAATAAATTAAATCTTTGACCGGAGTGCCACCGAGTTATATCCACCGTATTTTACAGACTGCTGCTCACAGTCCAACCGCATAGTCGCAACATATGGTTACCGACGTAGATTCCTTCAGCAGCACTTGACACAACCCTAATTCGTTTCAGACCTTAGTGTGTACAATAAAAGATAAAATTTTGAAAATAATACATGAGAGGGGCTTGAGCAAAAGCTTCCTTTATTCAAACACAAATATTTATTATTACATAGCAACCTCCTGTAGAGGAGAAGAAACTTGTTTAGCTACTAATAGTAGCTGAAACTACATAACACATAAATTAGAAAGAGAAATATTACAATTTATTTTTGAAAGACGATGAGGAAATGTTCGATAATCCCAATTTCCTTCTTCCTTCTTTATTTATATAAGACTTCTTCGGATTTGAAACTCGGATTTCAAATCTTGGTAAACCTTTACAGCTTGCATCTGGACCACTTTCTGTAGTGGTTGAGTGGTCCCTCCACTTTGTATTATTCCTAGATCATAAATCTAGAAATAACTTGTTCTTCTGATTTGATCTTCTGGCATAAATAATATATATGCGTCTGGATCATATCAGCTGATATCTCGCTCCCTACTTCTTTCAGCACTTGATATAACTCTTTAAAAACCTTCAGTGATTTTCTTGTAGCTTTGATTCTTCGTTTGAAAACTTTGAAAATGTTTTTATACATATTCATTGTTTCTAGCTTTTGTTATTTTTCTGGTTCCAGTTTACTCTTTATTTATAGGTGTAATTAGGTCCAGATTCTTTTGTTTTTTAGTGGATTAGTCATCCGTCCACTAACTTTTGTCTTTTTATTGGATTTCCTTTATCTATAAATATAGGGAATCCAATGTTCTTTGTCATTTACCATCAATTATTGGTGGTCCTTGTCTTCCACTCACATGGTGGTTCTTCTTTTTGGTAGTGGTATAATCACATGTCCACTTTAGCTTTGTCGGGGAATCTTTGGTTTTCCGTGTCCCCGAGAAAAACATGCTTGTTGTCCTTCCCCACTTGTACTGGTTTCGGTAAAGTGTTTCCGATAAGATCTCGGCTTGAATCATTTACCAAACTTCGGTTCTTTCTGGTTCTAGAATTCTGGGCAGATATTCTCCGACCATCTTCCCATATGTGCCATATTGCAGAATTTTCAGCGAGTCTCTTTACTTGCCGGCAGCTTTCTGTTCCATAGAAGATTTCTTTTCTTTTCAAACAGGTCTTCTGCGAAACTCGATGTTTTTCCTGTCATTGTATTCAGCAGGAAAGATCCATTTACAGAATTTTGGTAAAACTTAAATGGATACTTGACTTTGTCCATCTCGGTTAGACAGACCCAAACTCCCCATGGTCTCTTGGTAGAAATGTCATCTTCATTGAATGAAGAGACTAAGGGTGTTTCGTTTATAACTTTTGGTAAAACGACAAGTACTCAGTTCTACAATTGATATCATAGTCATGGTCATGAGTTTGATTATCATGATCGTAGTGAAATTATCAATTCCAACATCTCCTAATCGATAACAACACAATTCTGATATCAAATCGGTCTAATCACAATCAAATCAACTCTGAAAGTCATAACAATTACATAAACAGTCTGTTATTTAATCCGGTTTCGATTATACAATGTCTGATATCGCAAGAACAACATATATGGATCATATCTGATTCTGGCAGTATCATAATTTCAAATCATCATAAAACATAAGAAAACTTACGCCCAGTTGAAGCTCTCGTCGATAGTAACTCAGTGCAGAAGTCGGATTGAAATATAAAGGCGTAAGGATTTTCTTCTTAAGCGCTTCGGTCCTTTCTTCTGAATTCTCCAGGGATTGAGAGAATTGATATGTATGTATATCCCAAGTTGCATGTAAAGATACGTGTTCCATTTTCACACATTTCAGTCGGCGCTCGGGCGATCGAGAATTACCGCTCGGGCGCCGAACACTCTGTTCGGTTACTCGGCTTGTTACATACTGGCGCTCGGGCGGTCAAAAACTACCGCTCGGGCGCCAGATGTTCTGTCCGAAGGGTAGACTTATGGTGCATTGGCGTTCGGGCGGTTGTAATGTGCCGCTCGGGCACCAGATGTTCTGTCCAACATTTTGGCTTATGATGCACCGACGCCCGGCTTCTCCTTTCACATCTTATTTTAACTCCTGAAATCTCAATTCTATCAATTAATCAATGTTTAATTACGGTGATAAAATCTCTGACATTACAATTATTTTGTTTATTTTAAAAAATCCGAAAAACCAATAAACAGGGACAAAAAATCATTAGCTTTCTCTTAATAAAACTTCCACATCTTTATTATTATTGTTATTATATATTAAATCATTATTATTTTAATGCATCGATTCGCTATCTGTACCAAAATTTGAAATATCGTTTCCCATTCGACAATTACATATTATATGTTGTATCAAACACTACGTACTTCTGATCTTTCAGTTTTTTAATTTGTTTTCAAATACTACTTATTTATTTATTTATATCTATTTTTCTCGATCTATAAAATTAATTACTTCTTAAAAACAGAAATCGTTGCAAACATTCCTCTATTAAAGAATAATTTTTTGGCGGAATGGGTAAAAGAATCACATTGTATTCTACACCAGGAGTGTGCAATCGGTCTATTCGGTTCGGTCCAAATTCGGTTATCGACAGAATCGAATAGACCTATAACCGATTTAACCGATTTTATTTTCGAATAATCGAATCGATCAAAATATTCATAGAAACCGAATCGATTTTTAAATCGGTTTTTTCGTTTATCGACCGAAATAACAGATATTTTTTTAAAAAAATACGAATTTTAACACACAAAAAAAGAAGAAATGGAGAGCTCATAAATAACAAGAAACATTGAACAAAAAATATCAATAATAAATAAAAATATTGAAGATAAAATCATTGGATGAATGTGCTTCCTTTTATTGTATGAAAAGTTGAGCTTCCTTCTAATGTATTTTTAATGCTCATATACAATTTAAATTAATATATATACTAAATCAGTTTATTCGGTTTAACCAAAATTTTCAAATTAAAACCGAAACCGAACCGAGTTAACCGAATTAGCCGATTTTTTAAAATTTCAAAACCGAATTTTCGAATTAACCGAACCAAATTTTCGAATTAATTCGGTTCTAATTCGGTTCGGTCGGTTAATTCGGTTTAATCGAAATTTTGCACACCCCTATTCTACACTGATTGAGATACTCTTTGATTATTTAGTTGGTTTGTTTCCTATCCAATTACATGGAAGCAAACATATCTATCAAATTATTGTACCTTGTCATTTTCATCTTAGATGCAATTAATAGGGAGAAAAAAAATATAAAGAAAAACACTGAATATATGGCAAAAACTTGTGTGAGACGGTCTCACGGGTTGTATTTTGTGAGACAGATATCTTATTTGGGTCATCCATGAAAAAAATATTATTTTTTATGCTAAGAGTATTATTTTTTATTGTGAATATCGGTAGGGTTGACCCGTCTCATAGATAAAGATTCGTGAGACCGTCTCACAAGAAACCTACTCTAAATATATTATAGAACTGGAAAAAGTTACATACAAAGTGTTGCATTGAATAACACAATGATATTTAACCACACAAAATAAAGCCACCACGAATACATGGTGGTTGTCCAACGTGTAGTCACTATATATAATCCGCCAACTTAGACTTATATTTATCTACCTTTATTTTAATTTGTTCCAATCTTTACTCTTCAAAACGTTGAGTACAAGAGTAGTCCACGTGAGTGCAATAGATAAAAAGGAGTTGATATTTCCAATTAAAATGTAGTTGGACACAGATGGAAAACGATATATGTCATATGTTTTGATTCTTTTCCCGTCCCTCCAATTGAAGGATATCGTTGCGGATTTGAAACGAAAATGTTATAAGTATAAATTGAGTTTCAAAATATATTTGAAACGATAAAATTTGAAAAAATAAAAATAAAAATACATTTACGATAGTTTTGTCATTTGAAATGTACATTTCAAAAACTATGGTTTTCAAGCTTACGCAATCTCCAATAAAATCACGGGTAATACAAAGGCCATTGTGCGCCTCGCGAAAGTGGAAATCGTTCTGTGATGCAACTTTCTACCCAAGTGCACGGACGACCCCTCTGGTCTCCCACATTGTTTGGATTATTTGTTTTTTTTTTTGCTTTATGAGTGATCTGTATTGACACATTTTTTAAAAATTAAAAAGAGGCAAAATATGTAAGTATATAAAATTAATAACATTTAAGATTTTGTGTTTTTTAAAAAATAACGTGTAAAACCCAACAGAGAGGATAAACGCATGCATGAGTTTTTATAATACATGAATGGTTTTTATAATACATGAGTGAAACTGAAATGTGTGTGATTTTTGAAAATGAATGATGTATAAACCTATTAATATTTTTTTAAAAAAAAATTTATGTCTTTTAAACTTTATACAAAAAGTTTGTAACGATAACGAGTTATCTCGATCTTGAGTTTCTTCTTAGATATTTTCTAGTAAACGAGTATCATTTGTGACCTTTATTCTCATTGGCTTTTTCCATGAAAATCACTTAGATCAATAAGAGTGTGTATCAATTGAACTACTGGCTCATTTTTCAATATTGAAGGAGGTGAATGGAATCATTCATCAGAGACGAAATATTCTTTGATTGACAGAGGATGAAAAATATGTGAAAAGAAAAAATAAATATATATATAATATATATATTTATTTATTTATAACTGATTAATTAATATCTTCACAGAAGAAAAACAAACCAGAAAACGAGAAATTGTAACTGAGCACCCGAATGGCGAATACTATGCTGTTTTAATTATGACGTAATAAAAATAATAATACATGTAAAATGGACGCCTTGGGATTCCATCCAATAACTTAGAACCACATGCAAATCCCACACGGCATAATCTTCCCTCGTGTCCCGCCCACGCCTATTTCAAGGCAAAAAGCGAATGAAGGTTCCGGGGAGGTTTACGACTCCCTCACCGCATAACCCGTAAGCATTAAGTATCACATTTATCATTTCAACACAAAAATGGCGAGTGGCACTGGCGTCGGCGTCGGCGTCGGCGTCGGCGAGAGTTGCAAGGCTGAGTTACTCGGCTCGTCGGAAATCGACGTTGAGCAGTCGTCATGGAGGCTCAACATTAATGAATTTCGGATGCCGGAGCGCTGTTCCGATCACCGTCACCAGTCGTTCAGTCTCCGACGCCTGCTCCGCGGCAAAAGTATGTTATGAAGAGTTCTGTGTTGACGTGTGAATGTTCGTCTGTACACTGAGCTTTAAAATCGTTGTTATCTCGAGAAATTGGATTAATTTTGTTTACGGTGACGTTTATGCCGGAGATAAGCGCAACGGAGATAGTTGAATACTTGATTCTCTGAATCGGAGTGGGCGAAGCCATTAATTTATGTGTTCTGAAGAGTATATATGCGATTCTCTAACTTTTGAGTTCTTGTTATTTTTGGTATTTGTTGAATGTTGTATCACACAGAGGATATTTCATATTTGTATATCAGATATGGTGAGAACCACTCCTGACATTGGAGTGAATATTTCAGAGTGAGAACCACTCTCTTAATCTTTAGGAATAAATTTCCTCTTTAATGTGCGTGCGTGCGTGCGTGTATTACACAGACCAGCATGAAGGAAGAACGAAGGCTCTTGGACTACTTTGTTCGGATGCTGGATATTCGATTTTTGATATTCAACATTCGATGCTTTTTGTAACATCACGTTTTTCAGAAAAATTTCATATTTTGCATTATTTTCTAGATTTAAAATTGTGTGTCTTGTTTGTTACTTTCTTTGAGTTCTCGATTCTACTTACACCGTTCCTCCATGTTGACATTGATGATTTCACAATTGAAATTAATATGCTTCTTTTGAACAAAAAATAATGTCGATATTTGATGTCTTTTTTTTTTCAAGAGAAACAAGGAAAAATTGCTGAATATTACAAGAAACAGGAGAGACTCCTAGAAGGTTTCACTGAAATGGAAAGCATGCATGAAGTAGGTGGTTTACCTGATGCTCTGACACAGGTCAGTTTGGAGTCTGGTATGATTCTGCATTTTGTTTTAAAGAAACAGCATCAGTTATCACGAGGGAAACTGCGATAATTGAGGAAAGTTGTAACTTGATGTCATAATTTGAAGCCCAGGCATATTGCGATAAAGAGAGAGCAGAGGAAAAGAAAGATAACGAACAAGAGGATAACCAACAAAAATATCAGTCTATCATATCTATCAGATTATATGGTTACGCACTAATAATAAATGCATTGTAACACAGCTAGTTGGCTACATATATTGAGAGCTAGTTACAACAGTTGTACAAGTGAGGGATTAAGACGAGACCACGTGAAAAATAAGCCAAGCAATTGTAATATGTAGTTCTGCAGAAATTCCCAATCTCTTCTCTCTTTGATTCCTGAATTCTCCAGGAGGTTAGCTTCCTGAAATAAGCATTTATCATACTACATGCGAGTCTGTGACTAACCGAGTTCGGTTTGACATTCCAACGCATTCAATACAAAGTTCATCATCCCAATCGTACAATGTATGACAATAATGGAATCACTAAGATACACTTTGGCAAGTCCCTTTCTTATAAATCCATGTAAGTAAAGAATACGGTGTATAAGTTGGCCTAGGGAAAGACTCTTACTTAGTCGCAGGCTCGCAGCATAACGTTTGACGAGCATTTTGGAGGCAGAGAAGTGTTGAATCATAATATTTTCTAATACTCATCTGATGGTGATTAAGGACTTTATAATAGATAAAGTAAACTTGCATCTTTATTTTTTATTATCCTATTTCTACCAGGATGAAATGAAAGCACTAGCCAGGAGTGAAAGGATGGCTATTCATATCTCCAACATAGCCAATTTATTCCTTTTCCTTGCAAAAGTATATGCTTCAGTTGAGAGCAGATCCTTGGCTGTCATCGCGTCAACCATGGATTCTTTCCTAGATCTGTTATCGGGATTGATTCTGTGGTTCACTTCTCATGCCATGAAAAATCCAAACCAGTATCACTACCCAATAGGAAAGAAACGGATGCAACCAGTGGTAAGCCTTCACATGGTATCCTTTTTTATAAAAATTAGATAATTGAGCTTATTATGATCCGGTTATAAAGATGACTAGTCATTTGCGTATTATTTCGACTTTATTATAGACTTCCTAAAGACAAATATATGATATGCGTACATCCAGAGCATGCCATTTATTTTTACTTATTTTATATTTACATTGGCTTATTGGTCAAACTTATCTGCATTTCAATTTGCATGCGCGGGATGAACTAGGGAAATGGTTCATTCTGGTTTTAGATGAGAATTCACGTTTAGCCCTGTATCATGTCTTTTATATTAAATTGCTGATTATATTTGGATTTGGCTGTCTCAGGAACTGATAAAACAATAGGTTGAAGTTTGTACCTTTTTTCCGGTCAAGGTGTCCATCCTAGTAATACTTCGTGAGAGGAAGTGCTTTAGCTCAATTTTTCTGAGCTGACCAAGTATATTACTTGCAGGGAATTATTGTTTTTGCATCCGTAATGGCAACTCTTGGATTGCAAATTATACTGGAATCTGTCCGGCAACTCATTGCTAAGGTATTTACTTCTGATTTTACTCATTACTTCGACAGCTTGATTAATTATGCAGTTATCCTTCATAAGCATGTTTATATTCTATTGTGAAGTTTCCATTTATATTGTCGTTTTCTTTTAACAATTTTTTTTCTTCCTAATTTTGCAGTCTGGTCCAAAGATGGACCATAAAAAGGAGATGTGGATGATAGGGATCATGATTTCTGTAACTATTGTGAAGTTTTTTCTTATGCTTTATTGCCGCAGATTCAAGAATGAAATCGTTAGAGCCTACGCCCAAGATCATTTCTTTGATGTCATCACCAACTCAATTGGACTAATAACTGCTGTTTTGGCAGTCCGATTCTTCTGGTGGATTGACCCTACTGGTGCCATAATTGTGAGTCTATCGCTTGTAACTCGAGAAATGGAAAATCAGAGTCTTCCATATCTCTCATATTTTTAAACAATGCATGTCTTAGTGACTTTGAGAAAATTGTCCGTATGATAGGTTTCTATTATATCTTCAATGCAATTTATAGTGACTGTTGGATTAAGAGATCCTAGAGTGCATGACATACTCTTTTTTGTGATGACGTTTCTTTCTATATCACAGATAGCAATTTATACAATCAACACATGGGCGAAAACTGTTATTGAAAATGTATGGTCTTTGATTGGAAGAACCGCTCCGCCAGATTTTCTTGCGAAACTAACATATCTCATATGGAACCATCACAAAGAGATCAAACACATTGATACCGTGAGAGCGTACACATTTGGTTGCCATTACTTTGTGGAGGTCGACATTGTGTTGCCAGAAGACATGCTCTTGAGCCAAGCCCACAATATTGGTGAAACATTACAAGAAAAGCTCGAGCAACTTCTTGAGGTCGAAAGAGCTTTTGTTCATATAGACTTTGAGTTCACTCATAGACCAGAACACAAGAGCAAAGTATGATATTGGCAATAACAGCCGGACATTCCTGTAAACTAGAAATCGGTTTGATGCTTCGGGGTTGGTTAGCTAGGGAAACATTAAGGACGAACTGTTTTAAATAGCTTTTCTGATTTTAACTTAGTCTCTTGTTTCTTCTGTGTATTCGTGGCCTTTAGATATATTATTCTTCAAGTAATGTATTTGCTGCCAAGTTTCACCTGGAGGACATGGTGATTTTGAGCAGGAAAGTAATGATACGTGAAACAAAGGAAGAAGCAGATAAATTTGTTGTTTCCCATGTGCGATATATCTATTATTTATTATTACTATTATAAATATATGAGTTTGAATTGTGAATTTACATTTATGTACTTATCTTCATTAAATAATATTCATTAATATATGTCACTTTGTTTGTTTTTACATATATGTTTTTTGTTTTTTTACCCTAGCTATTAATGACTTCTACAATAAATTAAAACAAATTAAAATTTAGCTATCATTTTTTAGAATGAAAAATTTGCCATTTTTTTGAATTAAATTTGCACTCTATTTTTTTAAAAAAATTATATATATCTTTAATGAATTTAAAATAATAGTATTAACTCATTTTCTTAAAAAACTTATATCTTTTATATGAGTTTGAATTGTGAATGAAAAAAATTAAAATTTAGCTACCATTTTTTAGAATGAAAAATTTGCCATTTTTTGAATGAAATTCGCAGTCTATTTTTTTTGAAAAATATATATATATCATTAATGAATTTAAAATAATAGTAATAACTCATTTTCTTAAAAAACTTATGTCGGGACCCGGACGTTAATCAAGTTCATAATCGTCATTGGGACAATTTAATCAATTATCATAAACAGGGTCTAAAATTTTATTTATTTTTTTTTAAACGCGGAACGTAATGAAAATCATTCTAATATACATATCAATATTCAAGCACAAGTTTGGTACTATATACAATCATTCAAAACTCAGGTTCAACAACTAGCTATCACGTGTCCAAACCCTATCTACAGCAACGTCAAAGTCCGTGGTCTCCACTCTATTCATGATCTCTCGTCATCTCCTCGACCCTGATCATGTCCCACCTGTTGTCATGCATACATACAAACACGACAACAGCCAGATAATTCCGGTGAGAATATAATCCCATTATAAATCAACGAACATGCAATCATATGATAAACATAAAAGCATGGACAGATAACAGCAATATGTATCAAAATCTGAAACATAATCAATATAAAACTGTCGACAATGCTCGTAACTCCACGACTCAGACTAGACTCAATCCTAGTCTAGGGATCCCGATTTCCAGACGTTGGCATTCCTATATCGACCAACAGTAATAGAAGAACTCCGATTCTATCCACGTCGATATAACCAAACATCCAGTGTCTTGATATATCCGTCACAGACTGTGGCACAATCGCCAACACACTATCTTGTGACATCGTGCAATGTGCCTGTGGCGATCCCACCACTATCAGGCACTTCTGTCACAAGATCACTCGTCTAATACTCATCTATTACATGCTTCCTATAAATCAATAGAACAACATATAATAATCAAATCAATGCATATAATAACAATAAGTATGTGATTTCGGGAAACCCAAGTATATCCTACTTGAGTCGATCTCACAATACCACATTGACTTATACCTTTCTTTCGTAGTCTCGGTCTGACAAATTGGAAGCTCTGAATTCAAGACTTGTCTCTATCAATCTGAAATGACATATCGAGAATCATAATATCAACATTTCATTCTCAATTCAACACCTGAATCTGATCAATCTGAATTTAATTCAAAATCAACGGCATAACGGAACAATCTGAATATTCCCGTCAATACAACCTCAACAGATATTAATTACAAATCATAACCCATATCCAATATAGTCTATAATCAATTCATAGTTCAGATCTGTCCAATTTCAATCGATATAATCAGAAATTCATAACAATTCATAATCAATCTGTTCTTCGATCCGACTTCGATCATGCAATGTCTAGTATTCCCAGAACACATCATAATGATCAAATAATAATTCTCCAAATACATAAATTTCAAACCATATCAGAAAGTAATGAAACTTACGTTCTTGTGTAGCAGGTGACGAGAGGATCTCAGAAATATGTTCGGAGTAAAATTCTGATATCCGGATCTTGTAGAATCAAAAATCTAACACAAGATGAAGCTTTAGGATTTCTCTGAACTTTCGTTCGTTTTCTTGGCTGGAATGAAGATTGTTACATATTATATACATCCAACAAGCATGGCAAGGACAAGTGTCCACTCAAATTCAATATTGCACTTTAGCTCCTGAATTCTTCACTATTTGCAATTCAGCCCTCAATAACTCTTTTTAATTCAATTTCAATCTTATGGAATTGTAAAATCATGGAATATGACTCAACATTCCAAAATTCATAATTTTAATAATCTCGTATTAAAATAATAACATCTCGGGCCTTACAACTTATATCTTATATATGAGTTTGAATTGTGAATTTACGTCTATATCTTATCTTCATTAAATAATATTCATTTTGTTTGTTTTTTTACATCTATGTTTTTTTGTTTTTTTTTACCCTAGCTATTAATTACTTCTACAATAAATTGAAAAAAATTAAAATTTAGCTACTATTTTTTAGAATGAAAAATTTGTCATTTTTTGAATGAAATTTGCACTCTATTTTTTGAAAAAAAAAATATATATCTTTAATGAATTTAAAATAATAGTAATAATTCATTTTCGTAAAAAACTTATATCTTTAATAAAATTCAAAATGATAACAATAATAAATATATGTTTTTTGTTTTTTTCTTTGTTGTGAACGAATTCTAAAATAAATTGAAACCACTTATTGGCATGAAATTTACATTCTATTTTTTTTTTTAAAAAAAAACTATATCTTATTCAAAATTTTATAATTTTCCAATTTTTTAGTAGGTCTTCTATAAGACATTATCAAGTAAATATATTTCTAGACGAGTTAACATTTTTTATTAATTAATGTTAATGCATTTAAAATAAAACGAAGAAAAATAAAGTTTGCACTTCTGTTTTTTCCATCTATTAATCAATAAATTCTAAAATAAAGAGAAGAAAAATGAAATTTAGCCACCATTTTTTGAAATGAAATTTATATTTAGCCTTCATTTTTTGGAATGAAATTTACACTCTATTTTAAAAAATATATATTTATTTAATTAAATTTAAAATAATAAAAATAAATACATGTTTTATAGTTTGTTTCTCTAAGCTATTAATGATTCTATGATAAATTGAAAAAATTAAAATTAACCACATTTTTTGAAATAGAATTTATACTCTAATTTTTTTTTAAAAAAAACTATATATTTAATAATATTTAAAATAAATAGAAGAATATTAAAATTTTCGCTCCATTTTTAAAAATAAATTATATTCTTATTTAAAAAATATTCTTTTTGTATGATTTCTCTCATTTTTTTTTTGTTTGATTTATGTACTCCATCTTTTTTTTATGTCATCTTTGTTTTCTTTTCTTCATTAATTAATGAATTTAAAATAAATCGAATGAAAATGAAGTATACACTTTTGATCAAAATTTTATAGTTCTTTAATTTTTGAGTAAGTGTTTTGTGAGCTGGTATCAAGGGTATATATCCATGAGATATGTTGACACGATCCATTTTCGGAGTGAAAAACAATGTTTTTTCACGATTCGAGTCGGATAGGGGACATGTTTCACAAAATTGACACGTGAAACAGCCTCACATGAGTTTTTATGTCAATTTTTATTTTTAACTTGAGTAAATTAACATCCATGAATAACGTAAATTGTGTGAATTTATTATATGAATGTCCTTATTTTCATTAAATAATATCGATAAATACATGTTATTTTTGTTTTTCAGGTATTAATGAATTTTACAATACATTAAAGAAAAATGAAATTTATTTTGGAATAAAATTTACAGTTTATTTTTTAAAAAATTATATCTTTAATGAAATTTAAAATAAACGACACAGTGTCAGCAGTAAGCACAAGAATTCCCTAAGAGCTCATCAATCTCAGTATTATTTTCATCCATACACGCTTAATCCAACAAAACTGAATGATAGTGAAATATTAATCTTTTAGTTCAAATGTTTCTTGATCTTCAAGTCAAATGTTATATTTATTACCCAAGACAAGACTTTTATTTTTTTAATTGTGATACACAGTGTAAAGCCATATACAAAGCTAATTGTGAACATAATGAGAATTGCAATGACGCGGGTGTTAATGGGTCAAAACGTAAAAATTTATGCATGACAAACCCAAATAATTATTTGGTGCCATGAGAGAACACTTCAAAAGAATGAAAATGAGCTTAAATTGATTTTACGTGTAATAATTACTCTTATATACATCAAAGTGATAGAAAGCGAGAAATAAGAATGAATTCAAATATTTTGTATGTGAAACAAATTAGTCTTACATCTATATTTACTTAAAATAATTTATAATATTTTAAAATTTTTCTTAGTTTTTTACTAGTTTTTCAATGACGTGATTTATGTATATAACTTTATAATTTCGAAATATATTATAAGAAATTCAAAAATTATGGTTGTTGTGTGTTTCATCTTTGCATGAAACGTACGTACATGTTTTTTAGTATACATATGTATATAAATAAAGATTAGAAATGAAGAAATCATACTTCAAAAAACGAATCTCGTTTGGAAAATTGGACCAAACAGGGATTAGAAATATAAAAATCATACTTCAAAAAACAAATCTCGTTTAGAAAATTGGACCAAACAAGGATGGGCACAGGCCCACAGCCCACTTAACAGGGGCATACTTGTAAATTACTGCCAAAATTAGGGCTTCGCTGTGTGTATATAGGAGTCCATTGTGTATACAGGAGTCCATTACACACCGCTCACATTCCTTCCTCCCACCGTCTTTCCGTCAATCGCACAAACACGCACAAATTCATATTTCCATACGAGGTAGGAGGCCATTGATGCAGAATAATTGTCCGTACCATCTGAAGATCTTCTCGTAAGATTTTTCTGATGTGTATTCTAAATCTAGTTCCTGAGGTCTCCCTCTCAGTATTGTTCATTTTTCACAGTTTATTTGTCTGCAAATTTTGGTCCTTGTTTGTATTCCGATGATAAAGTAAGTGGCGGTGATGTCTGAAAGTATACCATCAAACGATGAAAACTCTGGTATTGGGCTCGTTGATGCAAATATCAATCATTACTCGTTGAGCCTTTGATTTGCTTTGTGCTTTCGATTTCGTTTTGGTTTTTGAGATTCAGGCAACACATTAGAGTCACTGATGCACTCGATTCTGATATGGTGTTTTCAGCGCTTTACGTTGCCGATAAGAATGTTTTTTTTGTGCTGAGTTTCTGGCAGTGGCTTCTTTTCGGTTGAGCCGCTGCATTCAGACGCACCTACATTCGATCTTCGTCAACTTGAGATTATTTATTCTCTCTTTATCGATGAATTTCTGTAATATTATTCCAACTTCGTCCGCGAATTTCCGGATGCAGATTTCCATTAGACCTTTCATTTTCCTCGTCGATTCAACTTTGGTCCCTTTATTGTGGCTAATAGGAGAATTTCAGTTGATCTGAAAACAAAGTTAAATCTAAATGATAGAAGGATAAAAGAGGATAGAATCATATGCCCTTCCCCTGATTTAGTTGGTAGAAGAGGATAGAATCATATTCCCTTCCCGCGATTCAAATTTTCTTTGAGAATAATCGGAAAAGGGGTGTTTGCAGTGATGACATGATTTGAATCCCAGCTCATTACGAGACCTTCTTTGTGTAAGGTCAAGGAATATACTCTTTTCTCACATCTTAATCTGAGCTTCACGCCTTTTCTCGATCTGTTTATTTATTTTTCTTAAGAAATATGCAATTGTGATGTGTATTCCTGTGTTCCTGATGATGTTTTGACTACTGTCAACCATGCTAATTCTGATTTTTCACCATGATTGAAAATTGGAATATCTGAAGGAACACTTTTATTTCGTTCTGTATTTTCTGTAAATAGTTTTTTAACAATTTACTCTCAAGACAGCAACTTGTTTCATGTCTACAAAGATTTATTTCAAAAAGTGGATTGATTTTAATTTGCAATCTCGTGCAGTTTTAGTGAACTTATAGAGTGATTTAATCGAGATTTTTTAATATGATGATATTTTAATGTTAACAATTTTATAATTAATGAGATTAATTTTATGTTAGTTTTAAATTTGTTTCAAGTGTAGAGATTTTAGTGCAAATATTATAATATATGGATGTAATGAAAATCATTTTATATGCAATAATTTTAACTTTGGAAAATCATATTTAATCAAAAGGAAAAAAGGGACTCACTTTATTGTTTAGACCTTTGTTATCAATTATTTTAAACTCGACTCAATTCCTAAAATCAGACGGGTCCTGCGTATGCATGTCTTGTGGATACGGCAGAATGGTAATAACCTTCTGCAAGGACATCTGCGTTATCATATTATAACGTTCATAACGTCATCGAAAAATCGTAGGGTTCACATGTCACAAACATTATATAAAAACATTTATTCTACTACATTTATTTTAACATTAACACTCGTCTCGTTTTTTACTCATTATTTTTATTTTATATTATATAAATTCAATTTAAAATAATTTACAAAATTTAAATTATTATTATTTTACATTAATAATAATATGTTTTATTAATATTTTTAAAATTAAATAATTTTTATTTAATTATTAAAATATATTATTAAATTAAATAATATACATATATATAAAATATTAATATACCTAATTAATGTAAGGTTCACCAAATTCTTTTTTTAAAAAAAACAATAAAATAATATATATATAAAAGATAATTGAACGTCCACATTACATGGCACAAGTGAGTGGGTGATTAACACCTATCCACATTAATATTAATATTACATTGGGTTTGATTATCAATGTAGTGTTAATGTCAATGTGGTTGGGTGATAAACATCTATCCACTTGTATATTGTAAGGTGGGTTCACATTATTTTTTATATATTATATTATTTTATTATTTTTTTTATGTGAACCTAACATTAATTACATATATATTAATAATTTATATACATGTATATTATTTAATTTAATAATGTATTTTAATAATTAAATAAAGATTATTTAATATTAAAAATATTAATAAAAATATATTATTATTATATAAAATAATAATAATTTAAATTTTTTAAATTGAATTTATGTAATGTAAAATAAGAATGAGATGAATGAGTGGACAACGAGACTTACAAATAATGAATGTTAATGTTAAATTGAATGTGGTAGAATAAATGTGTTAATATAATGTGTAAGTGACATGTGGATTTTATAATTTTTGTTGAGATGATGGATGTTATAACAGTAACGAATGTGGATGTCCTAACGCACAAAGTCTGGTCACTTTATCAACCCCCAAGTTTCTGGCGTGATACCCATTGAAATTATAAAAAATCAAGGTTGATGATTCGCTACTCGCTAGCTTCGTGCTGCAGCCAATGATTTCTTTTTCATTCGTACATCTAGATTCATAGAGAAACATGGACATTATATGTGAGAACAAATATAGACCGTTGAAGCTGAATTTCAATCGATAATGTCCTAAACTGGTTTGACCTTTCTGAGGTTTTATTCATGAGATTTATTAAAAAAATCAGATCGTTTCATATAAATTTTTTTATTATTTATTTTATTTTCCGAAAAACATATAGTAAGCTCGGGTCCTAGGATAAAACGGAAATTTCTTAATTACGCAGAAGAATTCGAAATATTCGGAATGAAACTATCAACTATTAACCAAGTAAAATAATTTGAAAAGTTGTCATCGAGCTGTCAATTAGAATAACAATAACATGTCTAAATACTCAAAATTTTATATCTTAAACGTGTTTTTAAGGAACTGCTCAAGTTTTTGAATTATAAATCCATACTTAGGTTTATTAACAATTATTATAAGAAAAAATACGAGAAAATGAGTTGAAATCAATATCTTATTTCAAATGATTAGTACACAATAGTTTTTGTGTATGTAAATTAAAAAAATTCAAGAATTTATAAATTAGATAGCTAATGATTTGATGCACAATATTTACCAATGTCATTTTTCTTTAGATTGGAGAATATCCAAATCACCAAGGATCATCTGAATTTTGTACATCTCCCTCCAATCTCAACTATATATATGCATCGTCTGTCTCGGCGAAATATCTTCTATAAATAGTACCCTGTTTATTTAATAAGAAACTGTTAAACCTTATCGATCGGCGGCGGATGGAGGGCGCTCACGTACTTGACGATGGCTTCTCGGCGGCGAGGCTTTTCAGCCAGGGCTACTCCTACACATACGACGACGTTATCTTCCTACCGCACTACATCGACTTCCCGACCGATGCAGTTTCTCTCTCCACCAAGCTCAGCCGCCACGTGGCTCTCGCCACCCCATGCGTCGCCTCACCGATGGACACTGTAACCGAGTCATCCATGGCTGCTGCCATGGCTTCTCTTGGCGCCATCGGTTTTATCCATTCCAACAACGCCGCTTCACACCAAGCATCGCTGGTTAGCCTCGCGAAATCGCACAAAATCCCATTCAATCACGTTCTTGTCTTTAAATCACCGGCAGATTCGATTTTATCGTCGGGGGAGTTTCTTTCTGCTCCTTGCATTTTCGTGACGGAGTCGGGGGCTCAAAACTCGAAATTATTAGGAACGGTTCAGAAGTCTGACTGGGATAGATTAGCTGACAAGGGAACAAGGATTTTGGAATACATGAGAAATATTCCGGTCTCACTTCCAGCTAATTACAGTTTTGAGGATGTTGCAGGATATTTAGCAAAAAATGAGCTCGAATTTGTTCCTTTGGTGAGAGGTGATGGGGAAAAGGGAGAAGAAATCGTTAATTTAGTCACTAGTGATGACATCGAGAGGATCAGGGGATTTCCGAAGTTGGGGTTGCCTTCTCTGGGTTCTGATGGAGAGTTTCTAGTCGGTGCTTCAATTGGGACTAGGGAATCGGATAAAGAGAGATTGGAGCATTTGGTGAAGGCGGGGGTTAATGTGGTGGTGCTTGATAGTTCTCAAGGGAATTCGGTTTATCAAATTGAGATGATAAAGTATGCCAAGAAGATGTACCCCGACTTGGATTTGATTGGTGGGAATGTGGTGACTGCTTACCAAGCACAAAACTTGATTCAGGCTGGTGTGGATGGTCTGAGAGTTGGAATGGGATCAGGTTCAATTTGTACCACTCAAGAAGTATGTGCTGTTGGTCGTGGACAGGTAATGATACGCCTTTGAATTGAGCACATTGGATATAGTCCTGTTTGAATAAGCTGATACTGCTGGTTGGCAATGCCAATGTGACCATTTATGGATATTATCAATACAGAAAGAAACAATTTTTATCTCATAAAACTGCTTTTAGAAGCCAACTTTTCTCGGATGTGCTAATAAATTCACACAGAATGGCATTGCGGATAAAAAAATGAGCTGAAAAAGATGTATTGTATAAAAATTTGCCTAGAACCAATCATGTAGCATGTAAATTTTATTTGAATTGTGATTTATTTGAGTTGTGGAGTTGGAAAGAATTTAATGTTTTACTGTTCTTGAGATGTGAATTGAAGTGTGATTTTTCTTTTTTCAGGCTACGGCTGTCTACAAGGTTGCATCACTTGCTGCACAGAATGGTGTGCCTGTGATAGCTGATGGCGGCGTCTCAAATTCTGGGCATATTGTTAAAGCTTTGACCCTTGGAGCATCTACCGTAATGATGGGGAGCTTTTTGGCCGGGAGTAATGAAGCTCCTGGAACTTATGAGTATCAGGTTCTCACGGACCTTCACATTAATTTTAACTTTTCTTGTTCCCGAGTCTGAACTTTTCTGTGCTCTTTTTCTCTTTTGCTTTTTCAATTTTTCCTGTGTATTAAAAATATCTGTAAATGATGGTATAGATACAAGTCAAGAAGTCCAAAGGACCAGAAAAAGCAAGTTGTTCAACAATGTGTGCATAATCGTTGTCTCTGCATCCGTGAGCTTTAACTGCTGATTTTTCAGGAATTTACCTTTCTTTACGTTGAGCTATATTGTTATATTTTGCAATTGTGATTCGAAATTTCTTTCTTAAAACTTCTTGTGATGGTTTAGGTTGACAGGATTTCCATCAATCATAATCACGTGCTAATCCTTTTCACTCTTTTTTTTTGGGTATGATTTTGATTGCTCATAGAAAGGTCGGTAAACACAGATGTTATATGTATATTTGTTAACAATGTCCGCATTTGACAAGAACAGGGTGGCCGCCGAGTTAAAAAGTATCGAGGCATGGGATCCCTAGAAGCAATGACAAAGGGAAGCGATGCTCGATATCTTGGTGATAAAGCTAAGTTGAAGATTGCCCAAGGAGTTGTTGGTGCTGTGGCAGATAAAGGTTCTATATTGAAGTTCATACCCTATACCATGCAGGCAGTGAAGCAGGGTTTCCAGGATCTTGGTGCTTCCTCCCTGCAATCCGCGCATGACCTGCTGAGATCCAGTGTGCTGAGGCTAGAGGTTTGTTTAATCCTTTGAATCGATTTTAATTGTTCACTTATGTTGCAAACTTTGGCCAAGTGAGGATTTTTCTTGATATGTATGATAAATCCTCTCGTATCAGGATAATCTGTAACTCATGGTTCGTAAACCTTGTTAAACCTATTGTTTCTTTCTCCTTGTTCAGGTAAGGACTGGAGCCGCACAAGTTGAAGGTGGAATTCATGGATTGGTCTCTTATGAAAAGAAATCATTCTAAAATGATTTGTTAGTTCTGTTTCCTTTGAAGCCGTTGGCTGCCGCGCACGGCAGAAAATTTACTGGCATCGGCATAATCTAATGATGACAAGGCGTCTCTAGTTTCATCTCAAAAACCAGACAACTTACTCAATGACGTTGTGTTGTTGTCAAAGTTAGGGAGATCTAGTTTACCTTTATTTTACGGTCCTCCAGTTTCCATTCCAGAATAACATCGTTGGTTATAGTTATTATAAAATCCTTTATTATCGCATTTTCATTTATCTTGGATTAACGGGCAGATCTTTCTCTTTTTTTAAAAAAATAAATAAATTTCTAAATATAGTCCAAACCTACGTAAATTTAACTGTAAACTAGATATCAAATTTGTGCATATTCCTTCGTCGAATCTAACCAATCACTCAACTTTATATCACGTTTCACGTGTAATTAAAGAAGAAAAACACAACGTTGTACTTCGTTTTAAGCCAGCTAGGAAAGAAAACAGTCTGTTGACAGTCAGAATACCAAAGAAACCCAAAATTAATTTTACATCCACCAATCCCTTAAATAAACAGAAGATTATGAGAATGAAATATGTATTTCACGTGCCTGTCTTCTGATTTGCCCAGCAATAAACATGCATAATTTTCCCAACAAAAAAACCATTATTTAGCAATTGAATTCATATATAAAGTTCACTCGGAACAATAGGTTCATGTATAATTGAGTTCACAACCTTGATCAAGTCCTGTGAGGTGAATCCGTCATCTTTGATGTAAAAGAGGTGCAGAACCGTGCTCATATGCCAGAATAAATTCCTACAAGCTCGTGGTAGAACACCTTTCTTTCTATCGAGAACTAATCTCAGAAGTTCTCTCCTAGAGTTGTTGATCAATTTTTTCATTTCTGCAGTAGAATCTTCCCTGGTTACGATGTTACCACCACTATCGCAAATGTACAATGATAAGGCATTTAGTTTACCCTCCTTAGATTCACGCTGTCCAAGAAACGCGAAAGAGTAAGCTGCTTCTGTTAGAAATCAGTAGTTGTAAAAGCTTGAGATTATGGGAGCTGAGGCCAATAATAGTTTTATGTTACAACATCTCCCCCATATGTCAGCAAGAAAGGGAGGAATATAGGCTGGAATTATTTTTTGAAGCATGTAACCGAATGTTGTTCAAGAATTAAAATAGCGAAGTTAAGAAATAAGCAGCTAAAGTCACAACTTAATCGAGCATAAAAGAGATTGTCCATTAAAAATTTGAACTTTTAAACTTCCATCTCAAATATTTAACTAAAAATCACTTGGTTCAGAAAACTCGAACTTGGGGGACAAGCTGATAATAGTTTTATAATCTAATAAGCTTACCAAAAACACATGGCCTACCTCATAACTGTGGATGTCATTGAGAAGGCGCCCGCATGTACTCATCAGTTTGAATAGATTGTGGTACTCGGAATGATGAACTATCTCCTCGGAAAGCTTAGGCCCGACGAGATAAAGAGCTGGCAGGATAATTGGCCCGAGAGCGAACGATATATAGGCATTGCTCATGTATTCACTCATCGATGGCATGTAGCTGTCCATAGTCCATTCAGTTTCTTGCAACGCGCTTTTAAGCAAATCTAGCCACTGCAAACGCAAATCAAGGAATCATCTATTGCTGTGGCAAAGATAATAGCTATTAAACCACCTTCTTAGCTCCAAATGCAGCTAGCATCTGAAACAAGTAATTGATGGAATGCTTGTAAGAGGCAAAAGAGCCAAATCAAGCCCAATGCTACTTGTATTTTCATTGAAGCACTAAAGCTCAATTACTTTAGTTCAAACTTAATTATCCGATTATAATGAGCAAACTTTCCAATTATAGCTCGAGCTCCTGAGTGTTGAGTTTAAATACACGTGAATATCGATGAACCTAATAAAACTGCCAAACACAAATCATTTAGCATTGAAATTGACTTCAAACATATTCAAATCCAAATTCGGCTCGAATCCAATAATTTTAACCTTGAATAGAATAATATTCAGCGGCTAGAAAAAGCACATGGGATCATTAGCCTTGAATGGGAATGGTAAATAGCAGAACATTGGTATTCAAATAAAGAACAAAGGAGGTAATCTTACAATGTCAATTACATGGCGCATCACATTACGTTCTTGTCGAATGACTGCTTTTTCCACAATCTCACAGATAGTGCTCTTAAGTGCAGAAAATATTATCCGCACATTCTCAGAACAGCTTCCTGTGTTAACATTTACATCCCAACTGCAATAAGGGTGATGACAACTGATAAAAATATCCTATGCAAAACATCAGAACCAAATGCAGCAAGAAAAACAGATATACGAGTTCATACATTTCAACAAACTGAATTAATAATTTCAATTCCTCTATAGAACCTCCAACATCGAAAAAGTCGTCAATTACTGTGGTAAGAACACCATTTTTGGCCCATGATATTCTGGCATCTGATAGTTCAGGATGGAAAATGGATGCTGCAGCAGAAAAATAACAGTATGCAGATTTACTCCTCGCAAACTTCAGCTCGTTCAATCTGCTCTCTACAACCCATCTACAGACATACACTTTAACACTTGAAAATTCAAAGTTGGAAGAGATGGGAAAAGTTTTAAAATATAATTTGATTGCTTGATCTATGATAGATCACCTTACAATGGTCAAGTAACAAGAAGTCAATCTTTTGTAAGAATATTTAAAGTGAAAAAATTAAAGTTCCAAGCCTCACACTCCATTTGATATCACCACCGCCAAAGAAACCAATAATCTATGTTACTTTATGATACAAACCTCTCGATCCCTTTGAGTTCTTCGAGATGTATTTCTTGACATTTATTGAAGTCTGATACCGACAATGAAAGGAAATCCATGTTGGCAAAATTAGGTGAGCTAAAATTGAAAAAGACTTCATCAGTTAGATATATACAATGTAGATATTACAATGATAGATCGATCAACAATCAATTAATAGATACAACAATATATAGGTACGGGGGGAGGAAGAAAAACTAATAAAACAACATAGAAATAACTTTTACCTGTATGAAGTTTTTAACATTCTTAAATTATCCACATTATAATGCTCAATATTTTTCCGGTTTTCCATTCTTGGTAAAATTGCATAGAAGGGATATTGCATGATATGTTTCACCTGAAAGACTTGATGTAAGCAACCATGTCATATGTGTTCAACAAGTAGGAAGAGAAAGATTACCTCTTGGTCAATATTTATGCCGAGTTTGCTTGAATGAATTGAATCATTGGTCACTCTGTGCCCCAGGAAATGTTTAAGCCTCAGATTTTGTGTCTCAAGAACTGACTCAGTAGGGTACATTGTCATCTCTGATGCCTTAAATGCTTCGAGAGCAGTGTGCACGTCTCTTATATGTCCACAGAGGGGATTGGAAAGGCTATCTTCTTCAAGAATTTTGGTCAACGGATCTGCAAGTCATACAGATACTATTTAGGGTGTTCCGACTTTTTAACCATTTCCTTCCTCTTAAAAAGATGGAAAAAATAGGAACTAGTCAATCATCTTAGTTAACCTGAAGTTACATCATATCCATTCATTCTCAATATCCGAAAAGCTATAGCACAAGTAGAAGCATCCATGAATATCTCTTCCTCTCCTTGTAGCCAGCATCTTTTACAGGCTCAAGTCAAGAGAAAATAACTTTATAAAGGCAAAATAATCTAAAATGCTTTAGATAATGGCAACATAAAACTGATAGTTGTAAAAGCCTTTATTACAAATTCGAGATGTGAGTAAAACTCAAATTGGAACACTCAAGAAGTGACACAAATGAGAGTTTAAACTAGAAATTACCTGTATATTTCATCCAACACACTTTGAATTTCATTCCTGAAATGACGGCAAATCCCTAACCTTTCAAGATTATCAATTGTGGACAACTGAGCATACATACTCATAGGGTAAACTGCGGGAACTGAGAAGAAGAAGATAGAAGTTGCAAGATTTCAAAACACGAAAAATTAGCATATATAAAAAATGCAATGAATTTACCAGCATTCCCAAACATTTTCAAGGCTGATTGAAGGTAATCAAGGCAGCCAGGATTCTGATGGCTCATATAAGCAGCAGCTGTTGTCGAGGGGGAGTTGAAAAGCGAGCCGTTTCTTCTTTGGTGTTTCATGACAGATTCCCAGTTCTGTAAATTTCGTATTCCTTCAGAAAAATATGCCAGATAAGCTTCCATCTCCACTGAGTCACTTTGGTGGCATCTAAATAGGAGGGAGACTATATCAACATGATAAGTAGCCACATTCGAACCAAAGTTCTTATATTCAACAACTCAGTGCTGTCGCAATGGCTTAAAATGTACAAAATAGTCAAGGTTTTGAAAAATCCATTGTTCATTCTACAATAGTGATTTTTCCAGCCTCTTGCATCGTAGTCCCATTCATCTACATTCCAAGTCAATAAGCTCACAGAACACCCAGCTTGGCAATAGTATAATGCGATTTTTTCCGAATTTAAAAAGGAAGTGTTGGTGGACACGTATTTTCTCATGGAAACAAGTGAAGAATCCAGGACAAACTATACCTTTCCAGCTTCAAATCCCTGCTTTGAAACAAATCTTTCAATGTCGTTGGTTCTAGATTGAGGTTGAAAGACAAGTCTTCAGCATATTCAAGCATTCCAGGGAATATGATATCAAATCCAAGAGGAGAAATCTGACTTTCCTCCGTAGCTGACGTTAAATTTGACTCAATAAAATGGACACCTGCAATAACCATTTGCTATCGATACATCAAACCTTTTTGTATGAGAAAGTTAAATAATCATCAAAGGGAATCACACCTTTGTTAATCTGTTGTTCACCAACTCCCCATCTTTTGAGCGCAAGAACACATGCTAACGTAGAGGAAAGGTTGTCTTTTTGTAATAAATGATGACGATGTGGATGAGCCCATGAGCCGTCATCACATTGATTTTCCATCAACCAATTCACACAATCTGGGAAACAAGGTTCCACAGACGAATGTGGCGAAGGGACCATAGCAACCCATGCGGTATCATAAGTTGAAACAGAAATCTTGGGCTTACGAAGCAAATCTGCTATTCTTTCTTTGGCTTCCTCAAACTACAATAAATATCAAATAACTCATCCTCAAACATGAAAATAAAAAAAACTAAGAAACCAAAGATGGGTAAAAGTATCGATACCGGCGAATTGGTTTTTAGAAACTTTACCGTTTCAACTCCAACGTCCAAAGATGCTGCTTTAAAAAATATGCAAATTTATTTCTGATTGGATACCAGACAGTGGTCATAATAACAGGTCAAAGATCATGAGACATGAAAGCACCCTTAAAAACACCTTTTGTACGATATTCAATAAAAAAGAAGACAAAATCTCGGAATCAAGAAAAGGTGACGGCATTCTCAAACCCTTTTCCGTAATCCCCCCCTTATTTTGGAAAAGTGAAAAAAAAAATGAAAACTTTACCTGAAATTTGAGAAGCTCCCGAGCTTCTTATATGAAGGTTCTTCTGCCGATAAGAAAGCAAATAACTGGAATACTGGAGAGACATGGCTTTGAGAATGCTTCTGCTCAAATCTTTCCCAGTGCTTCACTCCAGTGAAAGAAACCCAAGTACACGAATATATTGAATCGGATCCAATAATATAAATAAATAAAAAAACACACTTCACACGGTGTTCCTGCACTTGAGACAAAGATTGGGAAATCTACCATTGAAGGAATCAAGCAAGCCAGATACGCGTTGGCTGCGCAGAACAAAATAATTTTGCTTTAGGTGTTATATGTTATTAGTGTATTGTTAGGTAAGAATTTAATGAGGTGGGACCACATTAAATTAAATAATAAAATAATGTAAGAATTTAAAAAACTGTACGATGGAATTAGTTATAAATAAAACTCAATTTTTTCGGTTATTGTATCCCAAAATCAAAAGTTTTTCAGCTTTAATAAAAAGATAGTGCATAGAAAAAAATTGTATTTTTTTCTTGAGTGCGAGAATTCTCTTGTGTGAGTTAGAAAAATTATTTTCTCGGTATACTCGGGGTTTGGGAGTGAGAAATATTGAGTGTATTGGTGTATACGCTTGTTGTAATATTTCTTCCGGTTATAATAATTGCAGTGCTTCGTGGACGTAGCTTATCTTAGGTGAACCACGTAAATCTTTGTGTTCTTTTTGGTTACTTTATTCCGCAATTTTGGGTAATATATTATCATCGTGGTCGGCATCGCTTCGGGGTAATTTCCCAACAACTGGTATCAGAGCCTTCTTGTGAAAATTCTTAAGAATTCTGAGTATGCTATGTGGTTGCAGCTTTGTCTGATCTTCCACATCAGAAAAAATTTTTAAGATTTTTTTCTAAAGCTAAAGAAGTGATGGCCGGAGATGATGGATCGGGACCGAGAATCAACAAGTTTGACGGTACAGATTTTACGTTCTGACGACTACAGATTATTGATTATCTGTATAGCAAGAAGTTGCATCAACCTCTATCAGGAAAGAAGCCGGAAAAGATGGATGATGATGACTGGAAGCTTCTTGACCGACAAGTGTTAGATGTAATACGATTGACCCTAATGAAGAACGTGGCACATAACGTGGCGGAGGCAAAAACAACGGAGGAGATGATGTCCATTTTGTCGGACATGTACGAAAAGCCATCGGCAAATAATAAAGTTCATCTCATGAAGAAGTTATTTAACTTGAAGATGAGAGAAGATGCATCGGTGGCTAAACACATCAATGAATTCAACACGATTGTCTCACAGCTAACATCGGTTGAAATTAAATTTGATGATGAGATTCGGACACTTATTCTTTTGGCGTCTTTACCAGACAATTGGGAACCAAACGCGAGCAGCGGTTAGCAACTCTGTTGGAAAAAGAAAGCTACAATTCAATGATGTCAGAGATCAAATTCTTGCCGAGGAAGTTCGCAAGATGGATTCTGGTGAAGAAACATCATCAAGTTCTGCTCTAAATCTCGAGAATAGAGGAAGGGGCAGGAGTGGCGAAAAGAGTTTTAACCAATGGCATGGTAGATCCAAGTCAAGAAATGGAAAAGACAATAACACATTTGAAAAGAATATGAAGTGTTGGAGCTGTGGTGAGACTTGTCACTTGAAAAAGAATTGCAAATCAACAAAGAACGACGTTAATATTGTTACTGAGGAGGTACATGATGCTCTGCTATTATGCATGGAAAGCCCTGTTGATTCTTGGGTTATGGACTCGGAAGCTTCGTTTCATACCACTGGTGACCGCGATGTATTTGATAATTACATCGCTGGCGATTACGAAAAAGTTTTCCTGGCTGATGGAAAACCCTTGGAAATAATTGGTATGGGTGATATCCGGATGAAGATGACAAATGGATTTGTCTGAAAATCAACAAAGTAAGGCATGTACCAAAGTTGACACACAATCTGATTTCAGTGGGACAGCTTGACAACGAAGGTCATAAGGTGACCTTTGGTGATGGTTCCTGGAAAGTGAAAAAGGGAGCCATGATTTTTGCTCGAGGAAAGAAAACTGGAACACTTTATATGACTTCCAGTTTGAGAAATAAATTATCTGCTATGGATGCTGGAGCTAATTCAAGTCTATGGCATAGTAGGCATGGGGATACGAGTGAGAAGGGAATGAAGATGCTTGTTTCAAACGGAAAGCTACCGAAATTAAAGATCGTTGAACACAAGCTGTGTGAAGCTGTATTTTTTGGAAAGCAGAAAAAGGTGAGCTTTTCAAAAGAGGTTAGAGAACCGAAATCAGCTAATTTGGAGCTGGTACATACTGATGTATGTGGACCATCTCCTGTGACATCCTTGGAGATCACTCAAGATATTATGGCACTACTGTTGACGATTCGAGCAGGAAATTTTGGGTTTATTTTGCGAAAAATAAATCGGATGTTTATGAGACCTTTAAACACTGGGAGTTAGCCATGGAAGATGTGATGGATTCACTGTCATCCAATCACATGTGGAAGTTGTCAGAACTTCCTAAAGGTAAAAAGGTTTTACATAGCAAGTGGGAGTACCGGTTAGAACATGACGGTAGCAAGCGGTACAAAGAAATACTTGTTGTAAAAGGTGAAAAGGAAGTCATTGGTTACACTGCTATTTTCTTTCTGGTGGTAACGTTAACTACTATCAGGACTGTACTTGGATTGATGGTAAAAGAAGATTTACATCTGGAACAGTTAGATGTAAAGACGACGTTTCTTCATGGTGAGCTAGATGAAGAAATAAATCAATCACAGGGATTTGAAGTACGAGGGAAAGAGAAAATTATGTGCAAATTTCAGAAGAGCTTGTATGGTCTCAAAGAAGCTACAAGACAGTGGTACAAGAAGTTTGATGATGTAATGAATAATGATGGTTTTCTGAGGTATCAGGCTGATCACTATTGTTATGTGAAGCTTGATGGTTATTATATCATACTACTGATATATGTAGATGATATGTTGATAGCAGGAGCTTGTCTGGAGGAGATTGATAAACTCGAGAATGAGTTATCAAAGAAATTTGCTTTGAAGGATTTGGGTGCTGCAAAACAAATCCTTGGAATGAGGATCCTTAGAGATCGGGTGAATGAAGTCTTGAAGCTTGAGAAGATTCCTGGAAGCAAGAATCCAACTGACAAGCTCACGAAGGCTGTTATCATTGAAAAACTGAAGTTGTGTTTGACTTCAGTTGGTCTCCTGGACTAACAAAGGAGATATGAGCTGCTGCACTGATGGTGTGAAGACATGATTGGAATCAAGTCTTCAAGTGGGATAATTGTTAGGTAAGAATTTAATGGGATGTGACCCACATTAAATTAAATGATAAAAAAATGTATCCCACATCGAAAGAATTTAAAAAACTGAACGAGGGAATTAGTTATAAATAGAGCTCAATTCCTTCAGTTATTGTATCCCAAAATCAAAAGCTTTTCAGCTTTAATAAAAAGATAGTGCATAGAAAAAAAAGAGTGTATTTTTTCTTGAGTGCGGGAATTCTCTTGTGTGAGTTAGAGAAATTATTTTCTCGGTATACTCGGGGTTTGGGAGTGAGAAATATTGAGTGTATTGGTGTATACACTTGTTGTAATATTTCTTCCAGTTATAAAAATTGCAGTGCTCCGTGGACGTAGCTTATATTGGGTGAACCACGTAAATCTTTGTGTTCTTGTTGGTTACTTTATTCCGCAATTTTGGGTAATATATTATCATCGTGATCGGCATCGTTTCGGGGTAATTTCCCGACATCTACTACCCTAGCGTTATAATATTTTTTATAATTTATTTGACAGTGAGAATTGAACATATAATCTAAACTCAAAAAAATAATAATTCTATCCACTAAACCACATATAACTTGTAATAAAATTTTAACATTTTATTAATATATATAATTATTAAAATAGATCATGACACCAAAGTTAATTATTTTAAGTTTCTCAAACTTAATAAAGTAGTATAGATTATTATATTTAAAATTTTACAGTCGTTTAGTTTTAAAAAATTATTAATAATTTATGGTCGTTAAATTTTGTAATTTATTACAAGTCAACATTAATCTTTTCGACATAAATTAATTGACCGAAGGTTTCTCGTAGGTTTTTTGGTAGAAACAAGTTTGGATATTTATAAATAAAATCTTTAGGGTGTGTTTGGTTGAGTAGATTAAACAATGATAGATGAATAGTCAAACACTTATCCAATGTTTGGTTAAAAATTTAAGATACTTTAATAATCATTTTGACCCGGTTTAAGATCCAATTTTATGGATAACTATTTGATTATTAATATCACACAAATCAAGTGAGATACACTATAAAAAATAAACAAATTACATTTTTCTACTCATATTTCTTAATAGAAAAAAATTATAGGAATTAAATTATTGATTAAATTAATAATATCATTATAATTAATGAGATGTAATAATAATAAAAAAGTTTACAAATTAATAAAAAAATGAATTTTTAATATTAATATTATTATATATGTTATTATTATTCATATTCTTATTATTATCAATTTATTTTCGAAATTCTTTTATTAATATGGTCAATATATTTAACATTAATATATTAGACTTATTTCTTATTTTTTTTATTGTACTTACTATCTATATTATTAATATTTTTTAAAATTACCTACTTATTTATTTCTTATTACTATTATTATTTATTTATTATATTTAGGTTAGGTAATTATGTTGGGGATCGATGTAGAGTTTAGAGGGGATGGTGAATAAACTCTTCTCATTTGATGATAGTTTATGCAAATGGTGCTAAAATCCTGTTAGAGATTGTAGTTGTTCTTGTTCAATAGTACGTCCAGCAGATCACTATTGAAAGTGTGGAAACAATCTGATGGAGTAAGGTGAAAAACAGTAATAGCAGTAGGTAATAACACAGTAGATGTTTCTGGAAGTTCGAAGATAAAATCTTCTACGTCTCCCCTTTTTCTGTTTCCAGAAGGTATCACTAAAAGACTTTGGTTTTGTAGTACACACTTGTACACACCCATTTCAGCAGGACTTATCTATTGCTTACTGAAACTCTTAGCAACTCGATACAATAGTTAAATATAGCAATGTTCTGGAAAAGACTCTTTTCCATTTTACAAACTCTTCTTCAACAATATTATAAAGTTTTGGTTGAAGAGATGAAGAAACAGCAATACAAAATGATCTCCAAAGATCAGATGTAAAATATGATGCGTGTACTGCTTTTCTGCAAGTTTGAGCTTTTGAAGATAATGAAAATTTCGCGGTTGCTCAATGTATCGTTGGATGGATAAGAATGATCAGCGTTGTTATCTAAATGGTTTTGATCCATATATATAGGTAACTTGAGTCCAACGTCTATAATCAGAGATTGTCTCCTGTCCTCTGATACAATCAGCTTTATTACCGAAATAGGTTCCTGCATAAGAGCTACAGAACAATCAGTCCTGTTTTATACTAAAATCGGTAAAGCGTATAAATGACTTAGTATAGCATTTAATGGTGCAATAAATGCTTGGTATTAGATAAGATAACGGTAACAATTAAGATTGAAACAATCGAGTAGAAAGCCGTTAAGTGCTGATCCAGTAGAACTAAGTTCTGCTAAGCCGTTGAGTATTAACTAAAATACTACTTCTGATAGAGCAACTCAAAATCTATTGTTTTGCATAATCTTCTGGTTGATATTATTCCTACTGGTTTTAATACATATCACCACAATAAAGTTAAGTCTAACAATTTCCCCCTTTGTGGTGATGCCAAAACCTGGAGGTTAGTAGCCATAAATAATACGACAGATAGTAACTAAAACCAGATGGTTTAATAAGTAAATAAGCATCTTAAACAGAGTTTGAAAAACAGTAAAAAAATCAGTCATCTGTTCCAATATCTCGAAACAGAGTATCCTCATCTTGAGGATCTTGGTTCCTGTTAGATGGTTCTCCCTGATCTTCTTGTTCTGCTTGGACTCTTCCTCTTTGTTCTTCTTCCCCCTTTTTGGCATCATTAACAATGACCCGAGCAATTAAATCATCCATGCGTCCAGACAAGTTCTGAATTCCATTCGTCAACATTTCAAGATATGGAGCCTGAGTAGAAACTCGTTCATGAAGAGTAGTGAGAGATTGAGATTGAGACTCAATCTTGGCATCCATAGATTGCATGGTGGTGGAGAACGAACGAATAAGTGCATCATGATCAGTGAGGCATTTTCATCATTCTGTCCGAGCACGAGAGTACTGTAACCATTGGAAATGGACTGTCTGAACACGATGGTCTCAGCATGCATTCTGCTCACAGATTCTGCCGTGTTGAAGATTTCCTTTGATATACGGTCTCGAAAGAACTGAGAACCACTTACTTCTGCGGCATGTTCATGAGATAGTCTCCGAACTATATCGGAGAGATTGTTGAGATTCCTCTGTAGAATATCTATCTCAATCTCGATATTGAATGGTTCTAGTTCTGGTGACGGAGTCCTTTCAAGCATACGTTGCCTTACTTCAGCAAGGAGATCATCATGAGCAGTTTGTTCAAGTGTGGATAATGCTAATGCAGTAGAAGGTTGAACTTTTGGCTGAGCAGAGGAAGTGATAACATCTGTTGGATCAGCAGAGGGGCCAGGTTCAGCAATGCTTACTTCTGGATCAGTAGGAAGGTGTGGTGCTTCAGTAGTGTCCTTAGCAGTAGAGAGATCAGTTTCTTCAGCAGCAGTAGAAACAAGAACTGTGTTAACATCAGGTTGAATCTCTTCAAAGATTTCCAGTGGCTGTTTGGTGGAAGCAGGTTCAGATTGCTGAAGCAGAAGAGCTTCCATTTCTGCTTTGTATTCAGCAGAGAAGTTCTCTAGATTAGGCAATAATGAGGAAGGAGCAGCATCTGATTCTGCCATGGTTTGATCTGCTGGAGGAGAAGATGGCTGAACAAAATCATCATCTTGATCTGCTGGTGGTACAGTAGAAGATGTAGGAACAATTGATTGAATGACTTCTTCCACTGAAGCCAGTTCATGAACTGATAGCAAAGATAAAGATGGAGTAGGCTGCTTCATCGTTGCAAGAGTACTGAGAACTTGAGCTTCTGGTGAAGCTGGGGTCCGATCCTCAGCTGTCTGATTCTGAGAAAATTCAGGAACAAAGCCTGCAAGATACTGAGTTGGCTTTCCAAAAGCCTGTTCTTGAGCGAGAATTAGCTCATTCCTGTCTCAATTTTGCAGTCAGAGTGTCGATAACCTGTTTGTCTTGAGCAGCAGTGGGAATCATTGGATCAAAATTTGATTCGAGGGTTTTCAAAACTGATGTCAACTTTTGACATTTCAGTTGCTCAAGGACGTAACTTCGTCGACGCGTGGCATCAATTACATTTTCTGTGTTTGTCAGTTCAAACACTCTATTTTCGGCTTGCATCATTTTTTGATAAGCTCCTGTCGTCTTGAAGTAGGAGAACGGATGAAAAACTCGAACTTTATGCCATTCATCAAAGAAATTTATGTCTTCTCTAGCAGAGTCTTCGATCTCTGTCAAGTGAAGTTCAATACCAATTAGGACGAATGACTTGGCTCCATGAGATTTTGGGTCTTCAATTAGCTTCCCTTTGCCCTTATCAGAAGATGAAGTAGGCAGTACTGGTCGGAAAGCAGAAGATCCTGAAGCAGGTTCTCGAATAACAACCTCAGAAGTGGGTCTAAATGCTGATGCAGTGGTTGGTGCCGTAGCAGTAGAAGTTGTAGCTGGTCGATCGACAACTTCTAGTACAGATGAAGTGTCTTTAGGAAACACTTGTCGCAATGGGACAGTGTCCACGTCAGCATTATCAAATGTTTTCTTGATGCGGAGAACAGTGCGAGGCTTCTTCGTCTTGCTGATGCCAGAAGATATGGATTCTGAAACAGGAGCGGCAGACTCCTTAGAAACGGTTTTATCAGAACCAGTGGTGATGACCACTCTTTTTCTCTTAATTTTCTTTTGAGGTGCCATAGTCTCAGCTTGAGCATCTTCTTCTTCCTTTTTCATCGAAACAAATTCAGCCACAGTTGGCTTCGGTCGAAGAGCAAGCACGTTGTCAGCGTCTGTCATAGTGACATAAGAAGCATCTTGTTCAGTGGTGAACGGAAAACCAGCATCCTTCAACATCTGGCTAATTTGAACAGCAAAACCAGAACTCTTCCTGGTAATCATTTCTTTCATTATTCGAAACAAAAAACGACTCCAATCCATCTTAATCCCTGAACTGATAGCAACCATCACTTGAACTTTTTCTTTGGTCAGCTTATCAAACGTACCGGCCTTGACCAACAGTGCCTTTGCGACAATGTCAGCAAGCACTTGATATTCTAATTTCAGAAGTTTCTTGAAGCAAGATGGAGACACTTCCTCTCCAGAAGCTGAGAAAGTGCAGAGAGCAGTTGACATCTCCTGTTTAGAAATATCAGAAAGTTCAGAGATACCTGAGCAAGGAAGGAAGAAGGTCGATCCCAAAAGTGCGGCGTCAATGGAGATAGATGCATCTCCCTGAGAATATACAATTTTTCCTTCTTCCACAGTTGCCTTTGCAAAAAATTCCAGAAGAGCAGTTTTATATATTACAGCAGGTGCTTCTAAGAATTTTCTGAGTCCCGATTTTTCAATGGTTTGAAACATCTTTAGGAGATTTTCATCCTTGATAGTAAGGACATATGTGAAGTTAACCTGGTACGCATTTAGGATGTAAGCTCCAGCCATTTCGTTTCCTGTAAAGAAAGTAGCTTCGAAGTAGATTGTGAGAGTGTGATTTCGAGAGAAAGCAGTAGTTAGAGAGTAAGATCCTGGAAACGTAAAAAGTGACAAGTAAAAACAAGAACGGTTAATATTCAAGAGAATGTACAGCCGTCAATGTAAACACAAGAACACGTGTCAATATGTCTACGGTTGCGTATTTGAAAATTTTAGAACGTGTCAGATTGACCAATGATTTAAAATTTTGAAATTTAGTGAAAAGAGCGGGCTGTCCAAGCGGTTACTAAAAAAAATCAGAAGGAGGTTTGTCGTTTTATGATAACGTCTGCTGGAAGTTTCAAAGTACTGGAATATGTGAGCACTTTGTTAAAACCAGTAGACTCGTTGTTTTATCGAAAAGACAAACCATCCTTTCTGCTTCTGACAGGGTAAAAATGTCAGTCTGAAAAAGACGATACTGTTCCCCCTCGATTAATGCAACTAATAAATGCAAAGATATGATATATGAGGATAAGAGGGATGAATCTTGGTATTCGAATAACCAGATCGCCGTCTCTTCAGCTTCCCGTGACTCTATATAAGTGCCTGCATGTTCACAAACTAAATCATTCAATCTTTTTATCAAACCAATACATATGATAGGTGCAAGTGATCTCTCGGAGTCTTCTCCAGAGTCAGAGTCAGCAGAGGAATTCCAAAGACTACTTCCAGCCTCTCGTAAGCAGATGTTTGAAGACATCCTTTTCCAATACATTAGTGCTGACAAGACCCAAGCTTGCTAGAGTCTTACAAGACCCAAGCTTGCTGGAATCTTTTCGAAGAAGACCATCTTTTTCCTGCTGAAGTACTTTGCAACAAGAAAAGTACTTCAAGCTGCTGATTTTCAACAAATGTAGTAGATAAACTCAATGTAATGCTTTTGGTTTTATGAATGAAAAATAATCTTATTTTGGCATATTCTGGTTATCTACTGCTTTCATTGAATGAATGATTAAATAGTTTGAGTAAGAAAAATTCAGTCTGGTAAATCAGTAGATGCTTCGGCTGACTTGAGATTATTCAACTTCTTCACCATTAATTGTAAACTGTGTATAAATAAAACAACAACAAGCGACAGGCTAACAGGATTTCAAAATATCAGATTCAAGTAATTCCGATGCTTGAAGTAGTACGCATGTCTTTTTATCCTTCTGCAGAGTTACCACAAAGTTGATAAAATAAACCAGATGATATCATAAAATCAAGTTAATTCAATTAAACCCAATATATTTCAAAAATAAGAAAACTTATTCTCAGGCAGAGATTTAGTAAAGATATCTGCTGCTTGTAAATCAGTAGAAATATATTCCAGACGAATGTCCTTCTTCTGCACATGATCTCTTATAAAATGATGTCTGATGTCTATGTGCTTCGTTCTGGAATGAAGTACTGGATTTTGCGTGATTGCAATGGCACTGGTATTGTCACAAAAGATAGGTGATTCAGAGGCCTGAATTCCATAGTCTTTAAGTTGTTGTTGCATCCATAGTATTTGAGAGCAGCAGCTTCCAGCAGCAATGTATTCTACTTCTGCAGTAGACGTTCAGCCTATCACCAAGGAATTGACAAAAACCACTTGTGCTTTTTCTGTCTAGTTTGCAACCTGGATAATCAGCATCTGAATATCCAATAAGATTGAAAGATGAATCAATGGGATACCATAAGCCGACATTTTGAGTTCCCTTTAAGTACTTCAGAATGCGTTTAGCAGCAATATAATGAGATTTCTTAGAGTTAGATTGAAATCTTGCGCAAATGCAAACAACAAATAATATATCAGGTCTACTGGCAGTAAGATATAACAGTGAGCCAATAAGACCACGATACTGAGTTACCTCTACTGGAATTCCACTTTCATCTTTATCAAGCTTGGTAGATGAGCTCATTGGAGTAGAAGCAGCAGAGCATGCTTCCATACCAAACTTTTTCAGAAGCTCCTTAGTATACTTAGCTTGATTTATGAAAATTCCAGTATCAAGTTGTTTAATTTGTAATCCTAGGAAGAATGTTAACTCTCCCATCATGCTATTTTCGAATTGATCACGCATCAATTTAGCAAACTTCGCACATAATTTGGGGTTAGTTGACCCAAAAATAATGTCATAAACGTAGATCTGTACCAATAGAATATGCTTATTCTTGACTAAAGTAAACAAAGTTTTGTCTACTGTCCCAATTGTAAAATCATGATCGACAAGAAATTGTGAAAGAGTGTCATACCACGCTCTAGGTGCCTGTTTTAGACCATACAAGACTTTGTGTAATTTGAATACATGATGAGGTGAAAAATGATCAATAAAACCTGGAGGTTGTTCGACGTAGACTTCTTCTTGTAGTAGACCATTTAGGAAAGCACTCTTCACATCCATTTGATAAACTTTGAAATTTTTGAAAGCAGCAAAGGCTAAGAATATTCTGATAGCTTCGAGCCTAGCTACTGGTGCGTAGGTTTCATCATAGTCGATTCCTTCTTCTTGTCTAAAACCTTGAGCCACCAGTCCCGCTTTATTTCTGATCACTGTGCCTTCTTCATTTAGTTTGTTTCTGAATACCCACCTGGTTCCAATGACAGCTTGGTGAGATGGTCTAGGTACTAGAAACCAAACTTCGTTTCTTTTGAATTGATTCAGCTCTTCTTGCATAGCTTCAATCCAACTAGGATCCAGAAGAGCTTCTTCAATTTTCTTTGATTCATCCTGAGAAATGAAAGCAGCATGCATATATTCATTAATCATTTGCCTTTTGGTTCTCAAAGGTGCTGCTGGATTTCCAATAACCAAATAGGGAAGATGAGATTTTCTCCAAATAAAAGGGTTTGAAGGGATTTCTTCCTGATTTGATATATTTGGATTGATTTCTACTGAACCAGTAGCAGGTTCTTGAATGTCTTCTGCTGGAACTGGTAAGTCTAATGTCTGTACTTCTGGTTCCACTATTGGAATGTCTGGTTCTGGATTTTGAACATCTTTAAAGCTTGGTTCTGTATCTTCTTCACTATCTGGTTCCAGATGAATTCTGTCTATCCTGTTACTTAAATTTGACATATTAGATATTTCAGGAGTATTTATATCTTCATCAAAGACAACATGAACCGATTCTTCAACATTGAGAGTTCTATTGTTGAAGATTCTGAAAGCTTTGCTCACAGCAGAGTAACCAAGAAATATTCCATTATCTGATCTTGAATCAAATGCAGTTAAATAGTTTTTACCATTATTGAGCACAAAGCGCTTGCAACCAAATACATGAAAATATGATACATTTGGCTTACTCCCTTTCCATATCTCATAAGGAGTCTGATTATGCCTTTTGTTGATCATTGTTCTGTTTTGCGTATAGCATGCAGTGTTGATTGCTTCTGCCCAGAAGCGCTGAGAGATGTCTGCATCTGCTAGCATTGTTCTAGCAGCTTCTTTAAGAGTTCTGTTTCTCCTCTCAGCTACTCCGTTTTGTTGAGGCGTTCTGGTAGCTGAATATTCATGATGAATTCCCTGCTCATCTAAATACAACTCAAGTATTTTGTTAGTGAACTCAGTACCCTGATCACTTCTGATTTTAACAATAGAAGAAGATTTTTCATTTTGAATCTTTTTCAGAAGCTTGATCAGGAGGTTACTGGTTTGATCCTTTTCAGCAAGAAATATTACCTAAGTAAATCTAGAGAAATCATCAATAACAACAAGGGTGTATTTCATTCTCCCTAAGCTCATGATAGGGATTGGACCAAATAAGTCCATATGCAGTAATTCCAAACACCTTGAAGTTGATTTACTGGCTTTGTTCTTGAAGCTGGATCTGACCTGTTTTCCAAGCTGATATGCAGAACAAACATGATTCTTAACAAATTTAATATCAGGCAAACCATCAACTAAGTTATGCTTTTTGAGATTATTGATTGACTTGAAATTCAGATGATTCAATCTCTTGTGCCAGAGCCAATGCTTATCAGTAAGAGAGGCAACTAAACATGTAGGAGCATTAACATGATCTAAGTTCCAAGAAACTCTGTAGGTGTTGCCTTCTCTCTTTCCAGTTAATACGGTGGACTCAGCAGAATCTTTAACTGTACATATATGCTTCTGAAAAGCTACAGAATACCCATTATCACACAGTTGACTTATGCTAATCAGATTGTAACAAAGATTCTCAACCAGTAGTACGTCATTGATAGTTATGTTACCATGGATAATCTTACCCTTACCCACGGTTTTACCTTTTGAGTTGTCCCCAAACGTTATCTTTGGTCCAGTACAACTCATTATTTCTGATAGTAGATTTTTCTGTCCAGTCATATGCCTGGAACATCCACTGTCCAGATACCATGTGGAGCTGTTTACTTTAGCTTTCTTCATCTGTTCCTGCAAACACAAATTTTAGTATCTGGTACCCAATCTACTTGGGTCCAAGCCTTATTAGTCCCTTAGGAATCCACATTTGTACAATTTTTGGTGATTTTGTACTTCGGGTATCCATAGAGGTGTGTGCAGCAGAGGTTCTGTTATTTCTAACATTATGCATCTTAGAATGTTGTTCTTCCCTTCTGTTCCTGTTGTCTGGCCTGTATCTCTTCTGAACAGGTCTGGAATTATAGTACTGGTAGTTTTTAACCTTCATAGGGGGTTGTCTTCCTGAGTTGAATCCTCTACTGGATCCAGAACTCTGGTCAACTCTTCCCTTAGGTTCAACATAACCCAGACCATAATGCTTTCTTCTGTTCATCTGATTTACATTTCTTTCAACTTGAACAGTCGGTACTTCCGGTTCATATGCCACACTGGATTTGACAAAGTGAATGAATTTCCCTTTACCTTTCTCCAGTTCTGGTTTAGTACTGGTTTCAGAAGTGCTTTCATTATTGCTGAATCCGAGACCACTTCTGTCACCGGATTGCTTCTGCAATTCTTGCATCTTTTCTAATGAAACAGAAGACTTATTCCAAGCATTTACCAGAACAGATAGCTTCTGATTTTCAGATTTCATTGTCTGGTAATCTGCTTTTACTCTCTCATTCTCAGTTTTCAATTTACTCATCTCCACTTTTAAATCATTGCAGCTGTTCTCTTTCAAGCAAGTGAACTTACTGACTTGATTTTTTAAGTTTAGATTTTCAATCTTAACTTTCTCGAATGATTGAGAAAGTCTCGAGTACTCTTCTACCATGTCATGCAGTGCTTTAATTAACTCAGTTCGTGTGAATTCATCAGAGTCAAAGTCGAGTACCTCTTCAGATGTCGAGTTTGGTTCAACATCTGCCATAAGACATTTGATCTCTTCTGCATCACTTTCGCTGGAATGACTTTCAGAGTCAGATGACTCAGTACTGGAGTCCGCCCATTTTGATTTGCTTTCCTCAGCAATCATCGCTTTGCATTCTCTTCTGAACTTCTTGTCATTCCTTCTATATTCTTTCTTCTTCTGATCATCTTTCTTGGGCTTTGGGCAGTCAGCAATAAAATGCCCGATGATAAGTGCAAGATTTGCACTTAGTTTACATTAAAATCCATTTTGAATTATGCTTGTTTCGAACAGAATTATGCGTTTTTGGTTTGTTTTTGTTTTCATTCCAGGAGTGGAGAAAATAGTGGAAACGAAGCCAAGTAGATGCAAGAAAACAGAGCCGTGCACCATAAAGAATAGCTGAGAGCAGGTATTGGACAGAAGTGCGCGCGCGGTCGCGCCACTTCACGTGCAGCCGCGCGCACAGGTACATAGGCGTGAGACCAGAAGCCTGCGCGCGACCGCGCGACATCTCGCGCACCCGCGCGCATGGAAGCAGCAGAAAACCCGAGAGGCACGCGTGAGAGCGCAAGATCGCGCGCACCAACACGGGCGCAGAAAAGAACCAGCGACCAGAATGATGCGCGCCACTGTGCGTGCCGTGCGTCCAGATTATTATAAAAGCGCGATGGCTAGGTCAGAAACGAGGGCCGTCGAAGGAAAGAAACACGGGGGAGCCGCCGTGGGAGAAAAGAACACGAGAAAAACACCAATTTGGAGAGAAAAGCTCACGGGATAGAGACGCGGACACGAGATGAAGATCTAAAGTGCGAAGAACAGTCACAAATACGATGAACGACGGATCTGGGGACGGAGACGACGCTTCAGATTTTCTATCTTTTCCTTCGCTTCTTTATTTTACTGTGTTGCGATGTCTAAAACATTGAACATGTCTTGTTTTCGCTTGGATTTCATGATGAGCTAATTTTCCATTCTAGAGAATGATGTAGCTTTGTGGACATGATGATTTGACGTGTTTATTTTATATGATTGAATTACATTTCATATTTAATTGTGTTTCTCTGTGTTTATTTCACTGCAATTTACTGGCCATAAATTGTTTGTTGTTTGATTAATTCTATAACTCGGGAGAAGAACTAGGATTGTAGATCATTAGAAACACATCGTTGAATGTTTATATCGTTCGGAAGGCGTGTAACTTTATCGAGGCTTAGGTAATAACATCGTTTGTATTTATCAATTAAAATTCAGATTTTATTAGGAATAATTGAATCGAAGTTTGATTGATACAATTTATTCGTCACTTGGGAAAGAGGGAATAAAATAATTAAGTGTTCTTGGCCATTAAATAATTGAAATTCGTGAATATAAATTTAACTGGGAATAATTGTCGTGAAAACTTGGTGAAATCATTTCTCTAGATATTTTCTCTAATTGTTACTCTTAATTGTTATTCTTCAATTCGGTGATTAGATTAATCCTTTATTTTTAATTAATTCGTTCAAACAAACCAATCTGGGTATTGATTTTTCTAGATAAAGTCTTAACTATTTTAATTACAAGCATTGATATATATTTTTATACACATTCCTCGTGGGATCGACACTTGCACTCAAAATTACATTTTACTATAACTTGACATCGTGCGCTTGCGAGCATTTAAGAAAACATGCAACAAGTTTTTGGCGCCGTTGCCGGGGAGTGTCAAAATTTGAATTTATATCAGTATTGTTACCAATTAGTCTAGATTTTAATTTAGATCTTTTTATTTTATTTCATTTGTGATTTATTCACTTTCTCTGTTTGACAGTGCACGCTAAGATCGCATAGCCCTGATTTGCTTATTTTTGATCCGGAGATCGAACGAACTGCGAGAAGATTAAGAAAAGCGTAAAGGGAAGAAATCAAAGCGATGGCTGATAACAGAGAGAATGACCGACAGATGCCGCCTGAGGCTATACCAATCAGAGATCACTTCCGACCAGTGATCAACAATCATTATTCTGGCATTGCCCGAGGGACCATCAACGCAAATAATTTCGAACTGAAGCCCGCCCTGATCAATATGGTTCAACAAAACCAGTTCGCTGGAACTGCTACTTCAGATCCTCACTTTCACCTGAGAACCTTCTTGGAAATCACAGATACGGTAAAAATTAATAATGTTCCTGACGATATTATTAGATTGCGTTTGTTTCCATTTTCTCTCAGGGACCAAGCAAGAGGATGGCTCCAATCAGTGCCGTTAGGGAGCATCACGACATGGCAGGAGCTGGCGACGAAGTTCCTTTCTAAATATTTTCCCCCTGCGAAGTCTGCACAATTAAAGATTGAGATCAGCACTTTTAGACAGACTGACTTCGAGCAGTTGTATGAAGCTTGGGAAAGGTATAAAGAGTTGTTGCGGAGGTGCCCGAATCATGGTTTTGAAGACTGGGTGCAGATTGAGCTATTCTATAACGGGTTGAATGGTCAGACACGGACAACAGTGGATGCAGCGGCAGGTGGCACGATCTTTGCCAAGTCTCCTGCTCAAGCCTACGACTTACTTGAGCAGATGACTATTAACAGCTACCAATGGCCGTCTGAGAGGTCAGGAGTACAGAGGACAACTGGAGTTTATGCCTTGGATCCTATCACATCACTCACTGCGCAAGTCTCAGCGTTGACTACACAGATAGCAACCATGAATAAAGTGAGTACATCAAACACTGAGGGACCACCGCTTGTTGTTGAAGAACCACATTTTCTTGAAGAAGTCCAATACATCAACAACAAAAACTTTGGAGGCTATGGAGGATATCGAGGTAACCCCCCCCCCCCCCCCCCTAACACTTATCATCCTGATTTGAGGAACCATGAGAATTTTTCATATGCAAACAATAAGAATGTATTGAATCCTCCACCGGGGTTCAATACATCAAATGGGGAAGGGAAGCCGTCATTTGAGGATTTAGTTGGGACATTCGTTTCTGAATCTGGCAAGAGGATGGCTAGGACTGAATCTAGACTTGACAACCTTGAGACACACATGACAAATATTGGAGCTTCGTTGAAAATCCTAGAGTCGCAAGTTGGGCAGATAACGAAGCAACTCACGTCTCAACCGTCAGGCGCAGTACAAAAGACTGCAGACCCAAATCTGCGAGAGGTGAATGCCCATTTTATGCAGCATGAGGAGATTGGAGTGGTAAGCAGAGAAGAGAAAGTTGATCAGCCGACTCCAAGCAAAGAGAATCGAGGTAAGAAAGGTAAGAGTTATGATTTTGATCAATGCATTGATATTTCTTTACTTCCCTACCCCCAAAGATTTTTACAATTGAAGGCTGAGTTTCAAAAGAAAAAAGGTCTTGAAGATCTCAAGACCCTACACTTTAATATTCAGTCTGCAGAGCAGGAAGATGTGGCATTTACTGGAGGAGATGATAAGGGCAGGCAAGGAAAGCTTCCTCAGAAGCCACCAGACCCCGGAGAATTTGTAGTACCATGTGAAATAGGGGGTAAATTGGTGGAAAAAACTATCTGTGATTCATGAGCAAGTGTGAATATAATGCCTAGTTCTCTTTACGAGAAACTTGGATTGAGTAGGATAAAGCCCACAGGACTAAGCTTGCAGATGGCAGATAAATCGGTCAGGACACCGCTGAGTATTGTGGAAGATGTTGAACTTAAGATTGATAAAATAAGGCTTCTAGCAGATTTTGTGGTGCTAGACATGGGGAACAGTCAGAATGTTCGTGCTATTTTAGGACGACCATTTTTGGAGAGAAAAGCTCAGGGGATAGAGACGCGGACACGAGACGAAGATCTAAAGTGCGAAGAACAGTCACAAATACGAAGAACGACGGATCTGGGGACGGAGACGACGCTTCGGATTTTCTATCTTTTCCTTCGCTTCTTTATTTTACTGTGTTGCGATGTCTAAAACGTTGAACATGTCTTGTTTTCGCTTGGATTTCGTGATGACCTAATTTTCCATTCTAGAGAATGATGTAGCTTTGTGGACACGATGATTTGACGTGGTTATTTTATATGATTGAATTCCATTTCATATTTAATTGTGTTTCTCTGTGTTTATTTCACTGCAATTTATTGGCCATAAATTGTTTGTTGTTTGATTAATTCTATAACTCGGGAGAAGGACTAGGATTGTAGATCATTAGAAACACATCTTTGAATGTTTATATCGTTCGGAAGGCGTATAACTTTATCGAGGCTTAGGTAATAACATCGTTTGTATTTATCAATTAAACTCAGATTTTATTAGGAATAATTGAATCGAAGTTTGATTGATACAATTTATTCGTCACTTAGGAAAGGGGGAATAAAATAATTAAATGTTCTTGGCCATTAAATAATTGGAATTCGTGAATATAAATTTAACTGGGAATAATTTTCGTGGAAACTTGGTGAAATCATTTCTCTAGATATTTTCTCTAATTGTTACTCTTAATTGTCATTCTTCAATTCGGTGATTAGATTAATCCTTTATTTTTAATTAATTCGTTCAAACAAACCAATCTGGGTATTGATTTTTCTAGATAAAGTCTTAACTATTTTAATTACAAGCATTGATATATATTTTTATACACACTCCTCGTGGGATCGACACTTGCACTCAAAGTACTTGTCTGGCACACTCAAAGTACTTGTCTGGCACACTCAAAGTACACGGTCTGCAATCTTTATTTCTTTTATCATGAATTCAAGTACTTGTCTGGCATACTTTTTTTTAAAAAATAAATCTGATATTTGAAGGGGACTTCACAATTTACATTATTAAATGCGTTGGTTTATTCCTGTGAGAGAGTATCTCATCAGGAAAATCATATCCCTCCTCCTTCGTCAAGTTGCTACAACCTTATTTGTATGATCAACTTTGAAAAAGTAGTATACTTACCATATTCTGATGAATGTTATCATGTCTTATCGTTGATATTTTTGGAGATGAAGCGGTGATTGCTTCCTCTTCTGCATGAGTTGAAAAGTACAAGCAACAAATAAAGCATCACATCGGCCAAATAAAAAATATCAACCATATAACCTGGAGACCATAGATCGAAATCTTGAAGGAGGAGGGATATGATTTTCATGATTCAGGAGTTACAGATTCATCAAATCCTCCCAGAACAGTAAAGGTGAAATAATATTATGATGCAAGAACGTTTACACCTATCAATACTTGCTGAGATTAAATAGAGCCTGAATCACATTCTATTTCGTCATTAAATTTTTGTTCCGTGTAATGTCATCAGATATCAGTCTAGATATATGTTTTTTTTTTGCCTCAGCCAGGTTGTGGGGAATGGGGTTTCTTATTTAGTCTCGTTGGAAGGGGAGAAAACTCGCTTCTATGCTGACCAGCGTGAGAACCGACAGTACATAATGTCAATTTCAGACGGCCAGAAAGTAATAGACATATGCTGCTATATCGGAGGTTTTGCTCTAAATGCAGCGTGTGGTGGTGCTCTATGTGTAACTGGTAAATTCATATTGATTTTTTTAAAAAAAAAAACAATTTATCTATATGTCAGCAACAGTTTTTACATAAATTTAGTCGAAGTAATTTTCATGATGTCCAAGACAAGAAATCTCCGTTTGAGAGTTTCAACAAACATGGTCAATGACTGTCATTACTTTATATGTAGTTTTTCCTCCAAAACTAAGATTTGATCGTCTACTTTGGCTTGAAGGTGTGGATTCATCTTCCCCTGCTCTGGAAATTGCCAAGTAGAACATAGTTTTTCCTCCAAAACTACATGTAAAGTCAATAAAAGATTTAAGAAATTTACATTTCAATGCGTTTTCATGTATGATCTGGTTACAAATACAATATCAAGTTTCTCATAATAGGACGCACGTAGCAAGTCATATAAGATACCAGTAGTTACGGATTATAGAAGACTAGCCCGATATGGGGTTGAATCAAGTGAACTAAAACAACGGAGCTCGTAGGCTATTTAGCGACCTCCTGGATTCTTATTCCACGACAAATAAGATGGATCCCCAAGTTGCCTGAGACAGAAAACATGTTAAAAAATTCAAGTCACATGAGTTTTGAATCAGCGCAAAGCCACAAATATAGTTCGGACTAATATATATAGTAATTATCATCCATACTTAAAATCTCAGTTGGCGATCAAAATAATTAGAAAAAAGAGAAATTACATTGTAAAACAATCAGATGTACGACAGAAGATAGGTTTGGTGTAGCAGGAATTGGGTTGGGAAAAATATTGCACCTTGGCTTGATCAGATAAATTAGAGTAAAAATCATGGTCAAGATGAAGCACAATCCACCCACTGTCAGATAGGCAATACCCATAAAATTATCCTTCCCTCCGAGCCAGCTAGCGGTAGAGATAACAAGTTTCTTTTTGCCATTGAAGCTGTAAGTATTATAGTTGTTTTGTAGGGTCACGTTAAACCTTGTCAGAACTCGGACCCATCCAATGCGCCATACAACGTGATAGACCGAACCTAACTTATTTATTTAAATTTATTTAATATTAATATTTCAAACAAACTCAGGGGCGGTATTTATCGAGTTATATTATCAAATTTCGAACTTACAAGCTTAAACAAGTTCGTGAAAACATATTTTTATTTTTTATTATAATTTTAATATTAGTATGTGTCTTGTAAGACGGTGTCACAAATTTTTATCTGTGAGAAGGGTCAGCCCTACCGATATTCACAACAAAAATAATACTTTTACTATAAAAAGTAATATTTTTCATGGATAACCCAAATAAGATATTCATCTCACAAAATACGAATCGTGAGACCGTCTCACACAAGTTTTTGCATTTTAATAAAAGTAAGTATTAATTAAATAATATATATAATCATAAATTTTAAGAATAAATTTTGGAGTTATCAAACATGCAATCCCAAAATCACAAATTATATTAAATAAAATTCTGTTAATCGATATTGGATCAAGTGTCATCTCTTGATAATAAAGAAACGAAGAGTTCGAGACAAAATAAATTTCTATGTATTTAGCATTTTTTTGTTTAAAAATTTATATTATTAAAAATTTATTACTTAATATATAATTTATCATTTAAATTTTATTAAAACAATACATACATATATATAATTAATTTTTTTCTTAAACAATTTTTTTCATGTTTTTTTTGCTTTTTACTATTACTTTCTTAATAAATCCAATGATACAAATTATTCATATGTAATGTGTACAAGTTGACCTATATGTTTATCTAACATGCATATAAATATACCATTTCAATTGTGAATTTCCTTATATGTTCTTGTTCATTTAAGTTGGCCAATTAAATTATTAGGTTATCTTAAAGGTTTTTTTTTGTAATTCATTGTCCATCTTAAATGAATATGGACATTAATACACATTCATCTTTATTTCTTAAATTTTATACCAAAAAAATTATTTTTTTACATTTCCTTGTTTATTTAAGTTAGCAAATTAAATTAATATGTCTTTTTAAGGGTTTTTTTGTGATTCATTGTCCATCTTATATAGATTTGTACATTAATTCACATTTTTTTTATTTTCTAAATTTTATGTAAAAAAATTATTTATTTACATTTCTTGACTTCAATTGTGAATTTTCTTATATGTACTTGTTCATTTAAGTTGGCCAATTAAATTATTAGGTTATCTTAAGGGTTTTTTTTTTATTCATTGTCCATCTTAAATGAATATGGACATTAATACAAATTCCTCTTTATTTCTTAAATTTTATACCAAAAAATTATTTTTTTACATTTCCTTGTTCATTTAAGTTAGCAAATTAAATTAATATGTTTTTTTAAGGGTTTTTTTGTGATTCATTGTCCACTTAGATAGATTTGGACATTAATTCACATTCTTCTTTATTTTGTAAATTTTATGTTAAAAAAATTATTTATTTACATTTCTTAGTCAATTTTGTGATTCATTGTTCATCTTAGATATATTTGGACATTAATACACATTCTTCTTTTTTTTCCCTAAATTTATATAAATATAACACTTCAATTGTGAATTTCTTTATATATCATTGTTCATTTAAGTTGGCCAATTAAATTATTAGGTTATCTTTAAGGGTTTTTTTTTTTTTTGTAATTCATCGTCCATCTTAAATGAATATGGACATTAATAAACATTCCTCTTTATTTCTTAAATTTTATACCAAAAAAATTATTTTTTTTACATTTCCTTGTTCATTTAAGTTAGCAAATTAAATTAACATGTCTTTTTAAGGGTTTTTTTGTGATTCATTGTCCATCTTAGATAGATTTGGACATTAATTCACATTCTTCTTTATTTTCTAAATTTTATGTAAAAAAATTATTTATTTACATTTCTTAGTCAATTTTGTGATTCATTGTCCATCTTAGATATATTTGGACATTAATACACATTCTTTTTTTTCCCTAAGTTTTAAACTAAATTTATGATATAATCTTTAAAAAAAATTTAATCAATATAATCCTTATAATAAATATGAATTATATTGATAGTTTATTATCATTTGTTATATATTACAATTTTACATATAAAATTTTTTAACTGAGTATTACATATTATTTTATTTATATATGTTTTTTTATTATATATATTTATTTGAGTGGTATTATGTTAAAATTTTATTTCTCTTAAATTATTAATCACCAAAATTAATTTATAAATGATTGATTCTGGTATAAAATTAATTATTTATAATATGTATTCTAAAAAAACGTAGAAATTAAATAAAATACGCAATGTGTTAAAAGTTAGCAAAAGTAAAAGTGATATTTATCTTAATAACAAGTTTAATGATTTTATTTTAACATTATTATGATAATTTAGTAAATTAAGATAATTTTATTTGACGTTTGTCTATGTGTACTCTATTTAAGTAAATTTTAGTTTTGATTTTGGTAAAATTCACTATTCTGTTAATTTTATTTTTATTGCATTTTTCATTTTGAATGATATTTGAATGAAAAATATTTTTTCTGATTTATCATTTAAAAGAGCTGTATTATGTCGCGGATTGAAAAATGTCATATAAATAAGTGGATATGTATGATTTATTGTCATGATGTATTTTTATGTGTTGTTTTTGATATATTTAGATTGATAAATACTTATAAACATGATGTTATTCAAACGACTTTAAACATTATCTAATTGTCGTGATCATATTTTTTATTATTAATCACCTACGTGCATCGCACATGTACATTCCTAGTCAAATGAAAATATGACAGATTTTTTTTTAGGTATCAGAAAACTAAAATTCAATAAATTTAAATCTGGTTGAATTGTCCTTTCGCGAAAGTTGTATTATTATTATTATTATTATTAAAAATTATAATAAATAATAATAATAATATAGAGTGCTCGTCCACGTGCACGAGCGTATACGCTTTGTAAGGGGATTAAAGTACTTTTGTAAATTAATTTTTTTTAAATTATTTTTGAAATATTTTTTATTTTTAAATTAATAATAAAAAAACAAATAAACAGAAGATTATGAGAATGAAATATGTATTTCACGTGCCTGTCTTCTGATTTGGCCAGCAATAAACATGCATAATTTTCCCAACAAAAGAACCATTATTTAGCAAATGAATTCATATATAAAGTTCACTCCGAACAATAGGTTCATGTATAATTGAGTTCACAACCTTGATCAAGTCCTGTGAGGTGAATCCGTCGTCTTTGATGTAAAAGAGGTGCAGAACCGTGCTCATATGCCAGAATAAATTCCTACAAGCTCGTGGTAGAACACCTTTCTTTCTCTCGAGAACTAATCTCAGAAGTTCTCTCCTAGAGTTGTTGATGAATTTTTTCATTTCTGCAGTAGAATCTTCCCTGGTTACGATGTTACCACCACTATCGCAAATGTACAATGATAAGGCATTTAGTTTACCCTCCTTAGATTCACGCTGTCCAAAAAACGCGAAAGAGTAAGCTGCTTCTGTTAGAAATCAGTAGTTGTAAAAGCTTGAGATTATGGGAGCTGAGGCCAATAATAGTTTTATGTTACAACATCTCCCCCATATGTCAGCAAGAAAGGGAGGAATATAGGCTGGAATTATTTTTTGAAGCATGTAACCGAATGTTGTTCAAGAATTAAAATAGCGAAGTTAAGAAATAAGCAGCTAAAATCACAACTTAATCGAGCATAAAAGAGATTGTCCATAAAAAATTTGAACTTTTAAACTTCCATCTCTAATATTTAACTAAAAATCACTTGGTTCAGAAAACTCGAACTTGGGGGACAAGCTGATAATAGTTTTATAATCTAATAAGCTAACCAAAAACACATGGCCTACCTCATAACTGTGGATGTCATTGAGAAGGCGCCCGCATGTACTCATCAGTTTGAATAGATTGTGGTACTCGGAATGATGAACTATCTCCTCGGAAAGCTTAGGCCCGACAAGATAAAGAGCTGGCAGGACAATTGGCCCGAGAGCGAACGATATATAGGCATTGCTCATGTATTCACTCATCGATGGCATGTAGCTGTCCATAGTCCATTCAGTTTCTTGCAACATGCTTTTAAGCAAATCTAGCCACTGCAAACGCAAATCAAGGAATCATCTATTGCTGTGGCAAAGATAATAGCTATTAAACCACCTTCTTAGCTCCAAATGCAGCTAGCATCTGAAACAAGTAATTGATGGAATGCTTGTAAGAGGCAAAAGAGCCAAATCAAGCCCAATGCTACTTGTATTTTCATTGAAGCACTAAAGCTCAATTACTTTAGTTCAAACTTAATTATCCGATTATAATGAGCAAACTTTCCAATTATAGCTCGAGCTCCTGAGTGTTGAGTTTAAATACACGTGAATATCGATGAACCTAATAAAACTGCCAAACACAAATCATTTAGCATTGAAATTGACTTCAAACATATTCAAATCCAAATTCGGCTCGAATCCAATAATTTTAACCTTGAATAGAATAATATTCAGCGGCTAGAAAAAGCACATGGGATCATTAGCCTTGAATGGGAATGGTAAATAGCAGAACATTGGTATTCAAATAAAGAACAAAGGAGGTAATCTTACAATGTCAATTACATGGCGCATCACATTACGTTCTTGTCGAATGACTGCTTTTTCCACAATCTCACAGATAGTGCTCTTAAGTGCAGAAAATATTATCCGCACATTCTCAGAACAGCTTCCTGTGTTAACATTTACATCCCAACTGCAATAAGGGTGATGACAACTGATAAAAATATCCTATGCAAAACATCAGAACCAAATGCAGCAAGAAAAACAGATATACGAGTTCATACATTTCAACAAACTGAATTAATAATTTCAATTCCTCTATAGAACCTCCAACATCGAAAAAGTCGTCAATTACTGTGGTAAGAACACCATTTTTGGCCCATGATATTCTGGCATCTGATAGTTCAGGATGGAAAATGGATGCTGCAGCAGAAAAATAACAGTATGCAGATTTACTCCTCGCAAACTTCAGCTCGTTCAATCTGCTCTCTACAACCCATCTACAGACATACACTTTAACACTTGAAAATTCAAAGTTGGAAGAGATGGGAAAAGTTTTAAAATATAATTTGATTGCTTGATCTATGATAGATCACCTTACAATGGTCAAGTAACAAGAAGTCAATCTTTTGTAAGAATATTTAAAGTGAAAAAATTAAAGTTCCAAGCCTCACACTCCATTTGATATCACCACCGCCAAAGAAACCAATAATCTATGTTACTTTATGATACAAACCTCTCGATCCCTTTGAGTTCTTCGAGATGTATTTCTTGACATTTATTGAAGTCTGATACCGACAATGAAAGGAAATCCATGTTGGCAAAATTAGGTGAGCTAAAATTGAAAAAGACTTCATCAGTTAGATATATACAATGTAGATATTACAATGATAGATCGATCAACAATCAATTAATAGATACAACAATATATAGGTACGGGGGGAGGAAGAAAAACTAATAAAACAACATAGAAATAACTTTTACCTGTATGAAGTTTTTAACATTCTTAAATTATCCACATTATAATGCTCAATATTTTTCCGGTTTTCCATTCTTGGTAAAATTGCATAGAAGGGATATTGCATGATATGTTTCACCTGAAAGACTTGATGTAAGCAACCATGTCATATGTGTTCAACAAGTAGGAAGAGAAAGATTACCTCTTGGTCAATATTTATGCCGAGTTTGCTTGAATGAATTGAATCATTGGTCACTCTGTGCCCCAGGAAATGTTTAAGCCTCAGATTTTGTGTCTCAAGAACTGACTCAGTAGGGTACATTGTCATCTCTGATGCCTTAAATGCTTCGAGAGCAGTGTGCACGTCTCTTATATGTCCACAGAGGGGATTGGAAAGGCTATCTTCTTCAAGAATTTTGGTCAACGGATCTGCAAGTCATACAGATACTATTTAGGGTGTTCCGACTTTTTAACCATTTCCTTCCTCTTAAAAAGATGGAAAAAATAGGAACTAGTCAATCATCTTAGTTAACCTGAAGTTACATCATATCCATTCATTCTCAATATCCGAAAAGCTATAGCACAAGTAGAAGCATCCATGAATATCTCTTCCTCTCCTTGTAGCCAGCATCTTTTACAGGCTCAAGTCAAGAGAAAATAACTTTATAAAGGCAAAATAATCTAAAATGCTTTAGATAATGGCAACATAAAACTGATAGTTGTAAAAGCCTTTATTACAAATTCGAGATGTGAGTAAAACTCAAATTGGAACACTCAAGAAGTGACACAAATGAGAGTTTAAACTAGAAATTACCTGTATATTTCATCCAACACACTTTGAATTTCATTCCTGAAATGACGGCAAATCCCTAACCTTTCAAGATTATCAATTGTGGACAACTGAGCATACATACTCATAGGGTAAACTGCGGGAACTGAGAAGAAGAAGATAGAAGTTGCAAGATTTCAAAACACGAAAAATTAGCATATATAAAAAATGCAATGAACTTACCAGCATTCCCAAACATTTTCAAGGCTGATTGAAGGTAATCAAGGCAGCCAGGATTCTGATGGCTCATATAAGCAGCAGCTGTTGTCGAGGGGGAGTTGAAAAGCGAGCCGTTTCTTCTTTGGTGTTTCATGACAGATTCCCAGTTCTGTAAATTTCGTATTCCTTCAGAAAAATATGCCAGATAAGCTTCCATCTCCACTGAGTCACTTTGGTGGCATCTAAATAGGAGGGAGACTATATCAACATGATAAGTAGCCACATTCGAACCAAAGTTCTTATATTCAACAACTCAGTGCTGTCGCAATGGCTTAAAATGTACAAAATAGTCAAGGTTTTGAAAAATCCATTGTTCATTCTACAATAGTGATTTTTCCAGCCTCTTGCATCGTAGTCCCATTCATCTACATTCCAAGTCAATAAGCTCGCAGAACACCCAGCTTGGCAATAGTATAATGCGATTTTTTCCGAATTTAAAAAGGAAGTGTTGGTGGACACGTATTTTCTCATGGAAACAAGTGAAGAATCCAGGACAAACTATACCTTTCCAGCTTCAAATCCCTGCTTTGAAACAAATCTTTCAATGTCGTTGGTTCTAGATTGAGGTTGAAAGACAAGTCTTCAGCATATTCAAGCATTCCAGGGAATATGATATCAAATCCAAGAGGAGAAATCTGACTTTCCTCCGTAGCTGACGTTAAATTTGACTCAATAAAATGGACACCTGCAATAACCATTTGCTATCGATACATCAAACCTTTTTGTATGAGAAAGTTAAATAATCATCAAAGGAATCACACCTTTGTTAATCTGTTGTTCACCAACTCCCCATCTTTTGAGCGCAAGAACACATGCTAACGTAGAGGAAAGGTTGTCTTTTTGTAATAAATGATGACGATGTGGATGAGCCCATGAGCCGTCATCACATTGATTTTCCATCAACCAATTCACACAATCTGGGAAACAAGGTTCCACAGACGAATGTGGCGAAGGGACCATAGCAACCCATGCGGTATCATAAGTTGAAACAGAAATCTTGGGCTTACGAAGCAAATCTGCTATTCTTTCTTTGGCTTCCTCAAACTACAATAAATATCAAATAACTCATCCTCAAACATGAAAATAAAAAAACTAAGAAACCAAAGATGGGTAAAAGTATCGATACCGGCGAATTGGTTTTTAGAAACTTTACCGTTTCAACTCCAACGTCCAAAGATGCTGCTTTAAAAAAATGCAAATTTATTTCTGATTGGATACCAGACAGTGGTCATAATAACAGGTAAAAGATCATGAGACATGAAAGCACCCTTAAAAACACCTTTTGTACGATATTCAATAAAAAAGAAGACAAAATCTCGGAATCAAGAAAAGGTGACGGCATTCTCAAACCCTTTTCCGTAATCCCCCCCTTATTTTGGAAAAGTGAAAAAAAAAATGAAAACTTTACCTGAAATTTGAGAAGCTCCCGAGCTTCTTATATGAAGGTTCTTCTGCCGATAAGAAAGCAAATAACTGGAATACTGGAGAGACATGGCTTTGAGAATGCTTCTGCTCAAATCTTTCCCAGTGCTTCACTCCAGTGAAGGAAACCCAAGTACACGAATATATTGAATCGGATCCAATAATATAAATAAATAAAAAAACACACTTCACACGGTGTTCCTGCACTTGAGACAAAGATTGGGAAATCTACCATTGAAGGAATCAAGCAAGCCAGATACGCCTTGGCTGTGCAGAACAAAATAATTTTGGTTTGGGCGTTATAATATTTTTTATAATTTATTTGACAGTGAAAATTGAACATATAATCTAAATTCAAAAAAATAATAATTCTATTCACTAAATCACATATAACTTGTAATAAAATTTTAACATTTTATTAATATTTATAATTATTAAAATAGATTATGACATCAAAGTTAGTTTTTTTAAGTGTCTCAAACTTAATAAAATAGTATAAATTATTATATTTAAAATTTTACGGTCGTTTAGTTTTAAAAAATTATTAATAATTTATGGTCGTTAAATTGTGTAATTTATTACAAGCCAACATTAATCTTTTCGACATAAATTAATCGACCGAAGGTTTCTCATAGGCTTTTTGGTAGAAACAAGTTTGGATATTTATAAATAAAATCTTTAGGGTGTGTTTGGTTGAGTAGATTAAACAATGATAGATGAATAGTCAAACAATTATCAGATATTTTAATGATCATTTTGACCCGATTTAAGATCCAATTTTATGGATAACTATTTGATTATTAATATCACACAAATCAAATGAGATACACTGTCAAAAATAAACAAATTATATTTTTCTACTCATATTTCTTAATAGAAAGAAATTATAGGAATTAAATTATTGATTAAACTAGTATTTAACCCGTGCGATGCACAGGATGATATTATTAAAAATTACTAAAAAATGAATAGACATTTAAATTGAAAATTAATATAATTGTAAAAACTATTTTTTCGCTAATTTTAAAAAAAAATTCTTAAATACAACGTCTGTCAATTAATTTTTTTTGGCTAATAATCACTATCACATATCAAAATTTTAGCTTGTGTTAGCCTAAGGCAATGACATGATGCTTATCGTGTTTAGTGTATTGATGTCGACCACCAACCTTAATACAAATTTAATTCTTTAATTTTTGAGAAGTTATATAATTATTATTTTTTAACATGTGATAAAAAAAAAATTTTAAATCAAATTCAATAAAATTGATGAGAAATATTTTTTTAAGCTAATTAAATATTGTATTTCTTTTTTAGTAAGTAATTTGGGCAGAAAATTACTTAAAATAGCAAAATGTATTTTTGAATGACTTACTTCATGAGTGATACTGAACATTGCAATCATTTGTATTTTAAATTTATTTATATAGTTTTTAATTAAATTGATTGATATAATCAATGCAAAAATTTTAATATAGTTTATAATAAATTTAAAATTGAATTAAATGAATTGATATAATCAATGCAAGTAATAATTGAAGTGATCATTTATTGCAGTACATATATATCAATATTTATGATATATCTTTCTTTTATTAGAAATGACATTTTGATTGAAAATTATTATTTTTGCAAAAACTATATATATATATATATATATATATATATATATATATATATATATATATATATATATGAGTGATGTTGAACATTGCAATCATTTGTATTTAAAATTTATTTATACAGTTTGTAATAAAAATTAAATACATCATAGCAACACAAAATCATATCACAAATTAAATTGATTGATATAATCAATGCAAAATTTTTAATATAGTTTATGTTTTCAATAGAGATTAGTTTCAATTTAAATAAAAAAAAAACATATAATACATAAATTATATTTGAATTAATATAAAAATAAATTAAATTCAAATTTGAATTAAATGAATTGATATAATCAATACAATCAATAATTGAAGTTATCATTTATTGCAGTACATATTTTTCAATATTCATGATATATCTTTCCTTTTTTAGAAATGACATTTTGGCGGAAAATTATTATTTTTGACAAAAACTCTACTTATATATATATAGATTAATAATATCATTATAATTAATGAGATTTAATAATAAAAAATAAAGTTTACGAATTAATAAAAAAATGAATTTTTAATATTAATATCAATATCAATATTAATATTATTATATATGTTATTATTATCCATATTCTTATTATTATCGATTTATTTTCGAAATTCTTTTTATTAATATGGTCAATATATTTAACATTAATATATTAGACTTATTTCTTTTTTTTTATTGTACCTACTATCTATATTATTAATATTTTTTAAAATTATCTACTTATTTATTTTTTATTACTATTATTATTTATTTATTATATTTAGGTTAGGTAATTATATTGTATATAATGGGGGTTATTTTAGTCATTTCATTCTAATACACAAAATTAATCTATAATGTTAAAATTATACCAAACATCGTATATTTTATACCACCATATTATTTATTCATATATTTCATTTTATTACTAATCATTCATTTATCACATCACACGTACCAAACGGAACCTTATAGTATACCTACAGCATGTTTCAAGGTATGAAAAAAAAGACAAAAACTTGTGTGAGATGGTCTCACTGATCGTATTTTGTGAGACAGATATCTTATTTGGGTAATTCATGAAAAAATATTACTTTTTATGCTAAGAGTATTACTTTTTATTGTGAATATCGGTAGGATTGACCCGTCTCATAGATAAAAATTCGTGAGACCGTATCACAAGAGACCTATTAAAGAATATATGTTTTTTTTTTCATTTGAGAGATTGGATTTATTTTCAACTCACTGGCTTAAAAAGTAGCGCAATGACTTGGGTGCTGTGCTTCCCATCTTTAAGATTTTTTTCAGCTGATTTTCTTTCTTCAAGATTTTCAGACTTCCGAATGCAATACTTATTTAGAAGAGGCCACATTTTACCCTGTTGATGTATACGTTCAGTTGGGTTCTGTCTATTTTTATCACCGAAAGAATTCACCATCAATCTGGTGTTTAAATATATAATTTCCGTTGAGTTTTATTATATGCTTTTCGATGTTTTCAAAGCTTGGTTACCTTGTTTTAAAGGACTGAAGCCGGTAGGGGGTCAAAGTTATTTTCTTTTATATCACATTATACCTATCCCATTTTTCATAATTCAGCTCTGTAAAAGGAGCATCTTTTCAAACCTGGATAACCGAGACTTTTGTGCTATTCTCTAAGTGTGTGTACAATTTAATCGACTTTGGTTTTTTCGATTCTTATTATTATCCATTATGTGCAGGCATGAGGTTTATCTTGTAATGGTTAGTGATTTACCAATCATGTTCCCATTCCCATATGATAAGTTCATTGATGGAATTGGTCTGTAGGCATTGCAAAGGTTGTGCTGAAAAAGGGTAAGACTCAACTATTCAAAAATTGCTGCAAAATGGCTGCCCTATGGTGTACAGTGGTGCTGTTGATAGGATGATTGGCAGACCACCCCCCAAAACTGGCGACGTTGTGTTGGTGGCTTATGGTTCAGAAAAGCCAATTGGTTGGGGCTTATACAACTCTGATTCCATGTTCTGTGTTCGGCTCATGCTACTGGAGGATGAAACAGCATAGTATTTGTCCGATCATTTATGTGTTTTGTTTAGTTTTTCAAATGTAATTTCTCGGTCGCTTCATCAGTCAATTATTCGATTTGGTGCAGTGATCCATCTTGTGTGTTGAATGTGGATAGATTGCTTGAGACAAGAATCAGTGCTGCTATTACCTTGAGGGAGCTGCTTGGGCTTCCTTCTGCTGAGACAAATGCATATCGTCTAGTCAACAGTGAAGGAGATAATCCCCCAAAAAACATGTCAAGTTGTTAATATATTTGGGATTAATGCACTAGAAATCTGACTATTTTTGACATTTCATTGTACTTCCATACATGCTCTGACACCATGCCAAGTGTGAATTGTTAATAAACCTATTGGTGCATATTTTCCATTGGAAAACAAATTAATGCGATGTTATCGTCCGTCTTATAGTCATCGAAGACTTTACCAGTAGAACTTTGGTTCGAATGTGGCAAGTAGAACATAGTTTTTCCTCCAAAACTACATGTAAAGTCAATAAAAGATTTAAGAAATTTACATTTCAATGCGTTTTCATGTATGATCTGGTTACAAATACAATCTCAAGTTTCTCAGAATAGGACGCACGTAGCAAGTCATATAAGATACCAGTAGTTACGGATTATAGAAGACTAGCCCGATATGGGGTTGAATCAAGTGAACTAAAACAACGGAGCTCGTAGGCTATTTAGCGACCTCCTGGATTCCTATTCCACGACAAATAAGATGGATCCCCAAGTTGCCTGAGACAGAAAACATGTTAAAAAATTCAAGTCACATGAGTTTTGAATCAGCGCAAAGCCGCAAATATAGTTCGGACTAATATATATAGTAATTATCATCCATACTTAAAATCTCAGTTGGCGATCAAAATAATTAGAAAAAAGAGATACTTCATTGTAAAACAATCAGATGTATGACAAAAGATAGGTTTGGTGTAGCAGGAATTGGGTTGGGAAAAATACTGCACCTTGGCTTGATCAGATAAATTAGAGTAAAAATCATGGCCAAGATGAAGCACAATCCACCCACTGTCAGATAGGCAATACCCATAAAATTATTCTTCCCTCCGAGCCAGCTAGCGGTAGAGATAACAAGTTTCTTTTTGCCATTGAAGCTGTAATTATTATAGTTGTTTTGTACAGTCACGTTATACCTTGTCAGAACTCGGACCCATCCAATGCGCCATACAATGTGATAGACCGAACCTAACTTATTTATTTAAATTTATTTAATATTAATATTTCAAACAAACTCAGGGGCGGTATTTATCGAGTTATATTATCAAATTTCGAACTTACAAGCTTAAACAAGTTCGTGAAAATATATTATTATTTTTTATTATAATTTTAATATTAGTATGTGTCTTGTAAGACGATGTCACAAATCTTTATCTGTGATAATGGTCAATCCTACCGATATTCACAACAAAAAATAATACTTTTAGTATAAAAAAATAATATTTTTCATGGATGACCCAAATAAGATATTCATCTCACAAAATACGAATCGTGAGATCGTCTCACACAAGTTTTTGCATTTTAATAAAAGTAAATATTAGATTAAATAATATATATAATCATAAATTTTAAGAATAAATTTTGGAGTTATCAAACATGCAATCCCAAAATCACAAATTATATTAAATAAAATTTTGTTAATCGATATTGGATCAAGTGTCATGTCTTGATAATAAAGAAACGAAGAGTTCGAGACAAAATAAATTTCTATGTATTTAACATTTTTTTGTTTAAAAATTTATATTATTAAACATTTATTACTTAATATATAATTTATCATTTAAATTTTATTAAAACAATACATACATATATATAATTAAGTTTTTTCTTAAACAATTTTTTTTCATGTTTTTTTTCTTTTTACTATTAATTTTTTTATAAATCCAATGATACAAATTATTCATATGTAATGTGTATAAGTTGACCTATATGTTTATCAAATGAAAATATTAGGTATCAGAAAACTAAAATTCAGTAAATTTAAAAAATCTGGTTGAGTTGTCCTTTCGCGAAAGTTGTATTATATCAATTACACATTTTCAAAAGCTGTGGGATCAAATATATTCGAAAATATTATTATTATTATTATTATTATTATTAATTATTAAAAATTATAATAAATAATAATAATAATATAGAGTGCTCGTCCACGTGGACGAGCGTATGAGCTTTGTAAGCGCGGATTAAAGTACTTTTGTAAATTAATTTTTTTTAAATTATTTTTGAAATATTTTTTTATTTTTAAATTAATAATAAAAAAACAAATAAACAGAAGATTATGAGAATGAAATATGTATTTCACGTGCCTGTCTTCTGATTTGGCCAGCAATAAACATGCATAATTTTCCCAACAAAAGAACCATTATTTAGCAAATGAATTCATATATAAAGTTCACTCCGAACAATAGGTTCATGTATAATTGAGTTCACAACCTTGATCAAGTCCTGTGAGGTGAATCCGTCGTCTTTGATGTAAAAGAGGTGCAGAACCGTGCTCATATGCCAGAATAAATTCCTACAAGCTCGTGGTAGAACACCTTTCTTTCTCTCGAGAACTAATCTCAGAAGTTCTCTCCTAGAGTTGTTGATCAATTTTTTCATTTCTGCAGTAGAATCTTCCCTGGTTACGATGTTACCACCACTATCGCAAATGTACAATGATAAGGCATTTAGTTTACCCTCCTTAGATTCACGCTGTCCAAGAAACGCGAAAGAGTAAGCTGCTTCTGTTAGAAATCAGTAGTTGTAAAAGCTTGAGATTATGGGAGCTGAGGCCAATAATAGTTTTATGTTACAACATCTCCCCCATATGTCAGCAAGAAAGGGAGGAATATAGGCTGGAATTATTTTTTGAAGCATGTAACCGAATGTTGTTCAAGAATTAAAATAGCGAAGTTAAGAAATAAGCAGCTAAAATCACAACTTAATCGAGCATAAAAGAGATTGTCCATAAAAAATTTGAACTTTTAAACTTCCATCTCTAATATTTAACTAAAAATCACTTGGTTCAGAAAACTCGAACTTGGGGGACAAGCTGATAATAGTTTTATAATCTAATAAGCTAACCAAAAACACATGGCCTACCTCATAACTGTGGATGTCATTGAGAAGGCGCCCGCATGTACTCATCAGTTTGAATAGATTGTGGTACTCGGAATGATGAACTGTCTCCTCGGAAAGCTTAGGCCCGACAAGATAAAGAGCTGGCAGGACAAGTGGCCCGAGACCGATCGATATATAGGCATTGCTCATGTATTCACTCATCGATGGCATGTAGCTGTCCATAGTCCATTCAGTTTCTTTCAACATGCTTTTAAGCAAATCTAGCCACTGCAAACGCAAATCAAGGAATCATCTATTGCTGTGGCAAATATACTAGCTATTAAACCACCTTATTAGCTCCAAAAGCAGCTAGCATCTGAAACAAGTAATTGATGGAATGCTTGTAAGAGGCAAAAGAGCCAAATCAAGCCCAATGCTACTTGTATTTTCATTAAAGCTCAAAAAATGATCAATTCTAGGTCCCAGTCAGGCACTAAAGCTCAATTACTTTAGTTCAAACTTAATTATCCAATTATAATGAGCAAACATTCCAATTATAGCTCGAGTTCCTGAGTTATGTTGAGTTTAAATACACGTGTAAAATATCGATGAACCTAATAAAACTGCCAAACACAAATCATTTAGCATTGAAATTGACTTCAAACATATTCAAACACGTCCAAATTCGGCTCGAATCCAATAATTTTAACATTGAATAGAATAATATTCAGCGGCTAGAAAAAGCACATGGGATCATTAGCCTTGAATGGGAATGGTAAATAGCAGAACATTGGTATTCAAATAAAGAACAAAGGAGGTAATCTTACAATGTCAATTACATGGCGCATCACATTACGTTCTTGTCGAATGACTGCTTTTTCCACAATCTCACAGATAGTGCTCTTAAGTGCAGAAAATATTATCCGCACATTCTCAGAACAGCTTCCTGTGTTAACATTTACATCCCAACTGCAATAAGGGTGATGACAACTGATAAAAATATCCTACGCAAAACATCAGAACCAAATGCTGCAAGAAAAACAGATATACGAGTTCATACATTTCAACTAACTGAATTAATAATATCAATTCCTCTATAGAACCTCCAACATCGAAAAAGTCGTCAATTACTGTGGCAAGAACACCATTTTTGGCCCATGATATTCTGGCATCTGATAGTTCAGGATGGAAAATGGATGCTGCAGCAGAAAAATAAGAGTATGCAGATTTACTCCTCGCAAACTTCAGCTCGTCCAATCTGCTCTCTACAACCCATCTACAGACGTACACTTTAATACTTGAAATTCAAAGTTGGAAGAGATGGGTAAACTTATAAGATATAATTTGATTGCTTGATATATGATCGATCACCTTACAATGATTAAGTACCAAGAAGTCAATCTTTTGTAAGAATATTTAAAGTGAAAAAATAAGAGTTCCAAGCCTCGCACTCCATTTGATATTACCACCGCCAAAGAAACCAATAATCTATGTTACTTTATGATACAAACCTCTCGATCCCTTTGAGTTCTTCGAGATGTATTTCTTGACATTTATTGAAGTCTGAGACCGCCAACGAAAGGAAATCCATGTTGGCAAAATTAGGTGAGCTGAAATTGAAAAAGACTTCATCAGTTAGATATATACAATGTAGATAGTACAATGATAGATCGATCAACAATCAATTAATAGATACAACAATAGATAGGTAGGGGGGAGGAAGAAAAACTAATAAAACAACATAGAAATAACTTTTACCTGTATGAAGTTTTTAACATTCTTAAATTATCCACATTATAATGCTCAATATTTTTCCGGTTTTCCATTCTTGGTAAAATTGCATAGAAGGGATATTGCGTGATATGGTTCACCTGAAAGACTTGATGTAAGCAACCATGTCATATGTGTTCAACAAGCAGGAAGAGAAAGATTACCTCTTGGTCAATATTTATGCCGAGTTTTCTTGAATGAATTGAACCAGTGGTCACTCTGTGCCCCAGGAAATGTTTAAGCCTCAGATTTTGTGTCTCAAGAACTGACTCAGTAGGGTACATTGTCATCTCTGATGCCTTAAATGCTTCGAGAGCAGTGTGCACGTCTCTTATATGTCCACAGAGGGGATTGGAAAGGCTATCTTCTTCAAGAATTTTGGTCAACGGATCTGCAAGTCATACAGATACTATTAAGGGTGTTCCGACTTTTTAACTATTTCCTTCCTCTTAAAAAGATGGAAAAAATAGGAAATAGTTAATCATTTTAGTTAACCTGAAGTTACATCATATCCATTCATTCTCAATATCCGAAAAGCTATAGCACAAGTAGAAGCATCCATGAATATCTCTTCCTCTCCTTGTAGCCAGCATCTTTTACAGGCTCAAGTCAAGAGAAAATAACTTTATAAAGGCAAAATAATCTAAAACGCTTTAGATAATGGCAACATAAAACTGATAGTTGTAAAAGCCTTTATTACAAATTCGAGATGTGAGTAAAACTCAAATTGGAACACTCAAGAAGTGACACAAATGAGTTTAAACTAGAAATTACCTGTATATTTCATCCAACACACTTTGAATTTCATTCCTGAAATGACGGCAAATCCCTAACCTTTCAAGATTATCAATTGTGGACAACTGAGCATACATACTCATAGGGTAAACTGCGGGAACTGAGAAGAAGAAGATAGAAGTTGCAAGTTTTCAAAACACGAAAAATTAGCATATACAAAAAATGCAATGTAACTTACCAGCATTCCCAAACATTTTCAAGGCTGATTGAAGGTAATCAAGGCAGCCAGGATTCTGATGGCTCATATAAGCAGCGGCTGTTGTCGAGGGGGAGTTGAAAAGGGAGCCGTTTCTTCTTTGATGTTTCATGAAAGATTCCCAGTTCTGTAAATTTCGTATTCCTTCAGAAAAATATGCCAGATAAGCTTCCATCTCCACTGAGTCACTTTGGTAGCATCTAAATAGGAGGGAGACTATATCAACATGAATAAGTAGCCACATTCGAACCAAAGTTCTTATATTCAACAACTCAGTGCTGTCGCAATGGCTTAAAATGTACAAAATAGTCAAGGTTTTGGAAAATCCATTGTTCATTCTACAATAGTGATTTTTCCAGCCTCTTGCATCGTAGTCCCATTCATCTACATTCCAAGTCAATAAGCTCGCAGAACACCCAGCTTGGCAATAGTATAATGCGATTTTTTCCGAATTTAAAAAGGAAGTGTTGGTGGACACTTATTTTCTCATGGAAACAAGTGAAGAATACAGGACAAACTATACCTTTCCAGCTTCAAATCCCTGCTTTGAAACAAATCTTTCAATGTAGTTGGTTCTAGATTGAGGTTGAAAGACAAGTCTTCAGCATATTCAAGCATTCCAGGGAATATGATATCAAATCCAAGAGGAGAAATCTGACTTTCCTCCGTAGCTGAAGTTAAATTTGACTCAACAAAATGGACACCTGCAATAACCATTTGCTATCGATACATAAACCTTTTTGTATGAGAAAGTTAAATAATCATCAAAGGAATCACACCTTTGTTAATCTGTTGTTCACCAACTCCCCATCTTTTGAGCGCAAGAATACATGCTAACGTAGAGGAAATGATGTCTTTTCGTAATAAATGATGACGATGTGGATGAGCCCATGAGCCGTCATCACATTGATTTTCAATCAACCATTTCACACAATCTGGGAAACAAGGTTCCACAGATGAATGTGGCGAAGGGACCATAGCAACCCATGCGGTATCATAAGTTGAAACAGAAATCTCGGGCTTACGAAGCAACTCTGCTATTCTTTCTTTGGCTTCCTCAAACTACAATAAATATCAAGTAACTCATCCTCAAACATGAAAATAAAAAAACTAAGGAACCAAAGATGGGTAAAAGTATCGATACCATCGAATTGGTTTTTAGAAACTTTACCGTTTCAACTCCAACGTCCAAAGATGCTGCTTTAAAAAAATGCAAATTTATTTCTGATTGGATACCAGACAGTGGCAATAATAACAGGTAAAAGATCATGAAAGCACCCTTAAAAACACCTTTTGTACGATATTCAATAAAAAAGAAGACAAAATCTCGGAATCAAGAAAAGGTGACGGCATTCTCAAACCCTTTTCCGTAATCCCCCCCTTATTTTGGAAAAGTGAAAAAAAAAATGAAAACTTTACCTGAAATTTGAGAAGCTCCCGAGCTTCTTATATGAAGGTTCTTCTGCCGATAAGAAAGCAAATAACTGGAATACTGGAGAGACATGGCTTTGAGAATGCTTCTGCTCAAATCTTCCCCAGTGCTTCACTCCAGTGAACGAAACCCAAGTACACGAATATATTGAATCGGATCCAAGAATATAAATAAATAAAAAAAACACTTCACATGGTGTTCCTGCACTTGAGACAAAGATTGGGAAATCTACCATCGAAGGAATCAAGCAAGCCAGATTCGCATTGGCTGTGCAGACCAAAATAATTTTGCTTGATGCTTTATATGTTATTATTATATTAAAAATTTTACGGTCGTTTAGTTTTAAAAAATTATTAATAATTTATGATCGTTAAATTGCGTAATTTATTACAAGCCAAACATTAATCTTTTCAACATAAATTAATCGATCGAAGGTTTTTCATAGGCTTTTTGGTAGAAACAAGTTTGGATATTCAAATCTCATGACAACTTACCAATTTTGTAAGAATTTCATTTAGTTAAATAAAATCATATTACTTCAATTATATTTGCAATTCCAAATCTCATCAAATTCCCTTCAGTTCCATGTTACCAAGCACAATGATAGACTTATCAACGAAGTTTTATAATTTGTATCGTTCAAATATTAGCGACTATCTAAATATTCTTTGATTGTCGGAATCTTCTCGTTTCGAATGATATACATATTTTCACCATTGCAATAACATGAATCAAGAGTCAAGTTAAATTATCTGGATATTTGGTAAATAAAAGCTAATTTTTATATTTTTAAAAATAGTTAATTTTTAAATGAAAAATAATCTTTTTTTTCTTTTTTTTAATGAGTAAAAAAATAAAGTGCCGAATACGAAGTGTTAAATTTGTGAAAAGAGCTAAAGCGCTATGCTTTTGGCCATAAACGAGAAGAAACGAGGTCAGTTCACTGTATAGTATCACATGCCTGGAAAAACGAGAAGAAAGTTCTGAAGATAAACATGAGACACAGTGGATGAACATATTTACGTGCAAATTATGTGTTAGTTTCTTTGACAGTTGATCGAGAAAGAAGAAAATGGTGCTTGGATGTCGGTTCTCGATGTTAAGGACTCTATCTTTCGCGGCAGGTCAGCCAACCGACGCGGGCACCGGCGCCGCTCTTCAAGAAATCGCTGCCAATTACCCTAAAGGCATATGTTTCTTTTCATTTGAGAGATTGGATTTATCTTCAATTCACTGGCTTAAAAAGTAGCGCAATGACTTGGGTGATGTGCGTCGCATCTTTAAGATTTTTTTCAGCTGATTTTATTTCTTCAAGATTTTCAGACTTCCGAACGCGATACTTATTTAGAAGAGGCCACATTTTACCCTGTTGATGTACACGTTCAGTTGGATTCTGTGTATTTTTATCACCGAAAGAATTCATCATCAATGTGGTGTTTAAATTAAATATATAATTTCCGTTAAGTTTTATTATATGCTTTACGATGTTTTCAAAGCTTGGTTACCTTGTTTTAAAGAACTGAAGTCGATAGGGGGGTCAAAGTTATTTTCTTTTGCATCACATTATACATATCCCACTTTTCATAATTCAGCTCTGTAAAAGGAGCATCTTTTCAAACCTGAATAACCAAAGTCGAATGATATAAATATTTTCACTATTGCAATACCTATCCCACAGTATTTTCAGCTCTTTGTAATTAAACATCTAACACACAAATTTATTGAATAATATTTAAACATTCAAGTACACAGTTAAAATAAAAATATGAATTCGAATTCAAATAATTTAAATACAAATATAATAAAAGATAAACAAACTAAATCACCAATAATTTGGAAAATCGGATCCGTATCCAGATCCAGATCCTCCAAAATCAGTAATTATACATTACGAAATGCTTTAATTGATAATTTATATGATGAATATGGTCGTTCAAATATTTGAAATTGTATTTGTAATATGTTATTTAATTTAATGTCATGTATTAATTTTATTTCATCAATTTAAATTATTTCTATTTCAGTTCATATAATATAGATTTCAATAATATATTTAAAATAATTAAATAAATCATTTATGTAATGTTATCACAATTATTAAAAATATAATATTAAATATATCTAATATAAAATGTAATTATAATTATATCACTAAATTTAAAAAATATACATTTAAAAACTAATAAAAATTAAATAAATAAAATTAAAAAAAATATTTCGAAAATATTCTTTTTTAGATTGAAATTTGAAGTAGATGTGTTGGAGATGAATATTGTATTTGGTGCGGAAATTGCATTATTTTAAAGTAGAGTTGCTTTAAAATAGAGTTTTTGGTTGGAGATGGCCTTAATCGACTTTGGTTTTCTCGATTCTTATCATCATCCATTATGTGCAGGCATGAGGTTTATCTTGTAATGGTTAGTGATTTACCAATCATGTTCCCATTCCCACATCATAAGTTCATTGATGGAATTGGTATGTAGGCATCGCAAAGATTGTGCTGAAAAAGGGAAAGACTCAACTATTCAAATATGGCAGCCCTATGGTGTACAGTGGTGCCGTTGATAGGATAATTGGCAGACCACCCCCAAAAACTGGCGACGTTGTGCTGGTGGTTGATGGGTCAAAAAAGCCAATTGGCTGGGGCTTATACAACTCGGTTTCCATGTTCTGTGTTCGGCTCATGCTACTGGAGGATGAAACAACATGGTATCTGTCAGATCATTTATGTGTTTTGTTTAGTTTTTCAAATGTAATTTCTCGGTCGCTTCATCAGTCAATTATTCGATTTGGTGCAGTGATCCATCTTGTGTGTTGTATGCGGATATAGATTGCTTGAGACAAGAATCAGTGCTGCTATTAACTTGAGGGAGCTGCTTGGGCTTCCTTCTGCTGAGACAAATGCATATCGTCTAGTCAACAGTGAAGGAAATAATCCCCCAAAAAACATGTCAAGTTGTTAATATATTTGGGATTAATGCACTAAAAATCTGACTACTTTTGACATTTCATTGTACTTTCATACATGCTCTGACACCATGCCAAGTGCGAACTGTTAATAAACCTATTGGTGCATATTTTCCATTGGAAAACTAATTAATGCGATGTTATCGTCCGTCTTATACTCATCAAAGACTTTAACATTGTCCATGTCGTATGGTATGATGGTATGCCTTCTGAAATATCACGGTCTGCAATCTTTATTTCCTTTATCATGAATTCAAGTATTTGTCTGGCATACTTATTTTTTAAAAGTAGATCTGATATTTGAAGGGGACTTCACAATTTACATTATTAAATGCGTTGGTTTATTCCTGTGAGAGAGTATCTCATCAGGAAAATCATATCCCTCCTCCTTCGTCGAGCTGCTACAACCTTATTTGTATGATCAACTTTGAAAAAGTAGTATACTTACCATATTCTGATGCATGTTATCAGGTCTTATCGTTGATATTTTTGGAGATGAAGCAGTGATTGCTTCCTCTTCTGCATGAGTTGAAAAGTACAAGAAACAAATAAAGCATCAAGTCGACCAAATAAAAAAAACATCAATCATATAACCTGGAGACCATAGATCGAAATCTTGAAGGAGGAGGGACATGATTTTCATGATTCAGGAGTTATAGATTCATCAAAATCCTCCCAGAACAGTAAAGGTGAAATATTATTATGATGCGAGAACGTTTACACCTATCAATACCTGCTGAGATTAAATAGGGCCTGAATCACATTTTATTTTGTCATTAAATTTTTGTTCCATGTAATGTCATCAGATATTAGTCTAGATATATGTTTTTTTTTTTTTTTTTGCTTCATCCAGGTTGTGGGGAATGGGGTTTCTTATTTAGTCTCGTTGGAAGGGCAGAAAACTGGCTTCTATGCTGACCAGCGTGAGAACCGGCAATACATGATGTCAATTTCAGACTGCCAGAAAGTAATAGACATATGCTGCTATACAGGAGGTTTTGCTCTAAATGCAGCGTGTGGTGGTGCTCTAGGTGTAACTGGTAAATTCATATAGCTTTCTTTAAAAAAAAACAATTTATCTATATGTCAGCAACAATTTTTACATAAATTTAGTCGAAATAATTTTCATGATATCGAAGACAAGAAATATCCGTTTGAGAGTCTCAAACAAACATGGTCAATGACTCTGTCGTTACTTTATATGTAGTTTTTCCTCCAAAACTAAGATTTGATCGTTTACTTTGGCTTGAAGGTGTGGATTCATCTTCCCCTGCTCTGGATATTTCCAAGGAGAACATAGTTTTTCCTCCAAAACTACATATAAAGTCAATAAAAGATTTAAGAAATTTACATTTCAATGCGTTTTCATGTACGATCTGGTTACGAATACAATCTCAAGTTTTTCAGAATAGGACGCACGTAGAAAGTCATATAAGATACCAGTAGTTACGCATTATAGAAGACTAGCCCGATATGGGCTTGAATCAAGTGAACTAAAACAACGGAGCTCTTAGGCTATTTAGCGACCTCCTGGATTCCTATTCCACGACAAATAAGATGGATCCCCAAGTTGCCTGAGACAGAAAACATGTTAAAAAATTCAAGTCACATGAGTTTTGAATCAGCGCAAAGCCGCAAATATAGTTCGGACTAATATATATAGTAATTATCATCCATACCTAAAATCTCAGTTGGCGATCAAAATAATTAGAAAAAAGAGATACTTCATTGTAAAACAATCAGATGTATGACAGAAGATAGGTTTGGTGTAGCAGGAATTGGGTTGGGAAAAATACTGCACCTTGGCTTGATCAGATAAATTAGAGTAAAAATCATGGCCAAGATGAAGCACAATCCACCCACTGTCAGATAGGCAATACCCATAAAATTATTCTTCCCTCCGAGCCAGCTAGCGGTAGAGATAACAAGTTTCTTTTTGCCATTGAAGCTGTAAGTATTATAGTTGTTTTGTACGGTCACGTTAATCGTGTCGCCTTTTATGAGATTCACTTCTATTTTCCCATAAAGTTTTCTAAATGTTGGAAGAGCTGCAGTACGCATCCAAACAATAAGGTCCTCCTGCCTGCTTAACTGTTACAGAAACATAATATCCACAAGACAGATTTTTAGCCTCTCGAGAAGTCATATTTTGTTACCGAAAAATAAAAAAATTCACATCATGAACAGAGAACAAATCTTTCTACCATGAACATGGAAATTGTCGTACTTGCCAGATAAAGAAGACAAGTCAAACGAAATAGTTATAAATAGGATTAGTGTCTCACTGGTATTGACGGATCAAGTGTTGCTCCACCTTTTATAGTTCCATTCTGAAAATTTTTAGGGAAAACATTTTTTCCAAATTTGTGATTCCTATCGCTCTTCCACGAGATGTCCCTCTTGTTAACGTTCAAAGGCTGGCTGTCGCGAGCAAAGCCATAAGTATCATTGAAAAGACTCCAAGCTATAAGACCACAAGGAACGATAGGCATATTGTTTGTACTGTGCTCAGGTTTACAGGCATCTGTATCATTCTCACTTCCTGGATTTCTCAACTGCTGATCACTTCGGCTCTTCACGTACCTATTACTCAGAAATAAATATGATTTAAGAAATGGAAAAAATTCATGTAACCAATAACCGATTCTCAACCTATGATCAAGAAGAATAAACAATAGAACATCATAATTTCTACCAAAAACTGAGGGAAATTAAGTAAACTACATCATTGTCACCTTCGATGATTCTGGTAGAAATTGTCCAGCTGATAATAAACATAAATGGGTGGGTTCATATCCTTTGGAACCTGATGTTATTTGATCAATAGTCAATCTCATGTATTCTTTTCAAAAAAAGAGTTGTACAACTGGGGACTCACCGTTAGGATCCTATTGCAGGTTTTGTCTTGAGGGCTTTGAATAAACGCGATCTTGTCACTCTGGGCATTGTCCGGAACGCAAACAGTCTCATATCTATCAATAATTTCCACAACCTAGTAGCAGATACAAATTTAAAATTACCAAAAAAATAAAGAGACGGGGTGGCAAGTATAAGGATGCATGACATCAAATGAGTACATACATTACGAGAAGCCAAAAGAGAGACAACTCCAATGGGGACAAAGGCAACACTAACAAGCAAGAATGTCAATATAACCTGCACCCAAAACTCATGTGAAGGAGCTTAGCCACCATTCATGTAATTTCTCCAATTAAACTATAAGTACTATTATGACCCATCATTCGGTAAAAGAGGATTTAACATGATAAACGAGACAAGATCACGAGTTTCAAAACCATGGTTTGCAAAAACACATATATCATTAAGTTGGTTTTTGACCTTTGGTTAGCCTTTGTTGGCTAATGCCCTAGCAATGTGCAAATACAACTCTTGGGCATTAATTCCAAACATATATACCACATATATTTCTCGGACTGACTGACATGTCAGAGGCGTGCGCTAAAGCAGTAAAACTATCATTAGGCTGCCTCTCATAAGCTGAAGCTTTTTGCGAAAAGTATTTTTGACATCTCTAAATGTTCAAAGAATTACAGCAGTGCGCAAAACATAAAAGAATTACCCATTTAGGAGTAAGAATAGGCTTGCATGCTGGAAGTTCCTGTTGTGTAAACCTTGAATCTGGATACGATAATGGAAAAGGACAAAAAAATCTGCATCATAGATCTGAATTCTCATAGCTGAGTAATTTAGACTTTAAAAAATTTCCAAGTCAGCAAATTTAAAAAAATTTATCAAATACAAGGCTACACAATATATCCTATTGATGTCAAAACTATCTATATTAACATGATTGTCATCAATGATCAGACAACCAAAACATCTTACCGATAACGGCAATGACCTTCCGGTTTTATGTTTAACAGATTTGGAATTCGCTTGTTAACTTCCTGCCATCTTGGCAAAGTTGCAGGGTTTTGACCCATTTCGAAGTCCAAGTATGATAAAAAAAAAAAAAAAAAACTTCCATATACATGTTAGGCTTGGATTTACAGTTCACTTTGACAAATTACAAGAATGTGGAATCATTATGAATTCAGTTGGGAAACAATTGCCCATGCTAGAAAAACAATCAAAAGTCGAAACAATAGCACTTGAACTTCTATATGATTTATAACTTTAGTGTTGCGCAGTGACCAGTGACTATTTTTTTTAATAAAAATACGCCTGATTCATAATTTCTATCAGAACCAAAGCCACTTTTTCGATTGATATGAATTGATGGCTGGTGCTGCTACGGGGAGTTTCAATTTATAGTGAAACTCTGGGAAAGATTATTATTGACGAGCATCGAAACATATTGTTTGATTGGTTGCACTTGCACGGCTTATAAGATTCGTACAATTACCACCAATTATAAATTTCAATAAAGCAGTAATCATTCGATCTTATAAATACCTTCTTACAATTATATTCAATCCTTCAAAGTCGGATATTAGTTGTATCAATCACTTCTCTATGAAGATAAAACCCTTTTGCGTGTAGGGAAATTGAAGCTCCATACTTTAGAATAAACATGACAACTAAAATACTCCACAGAAGTTTCTTCACATATGCCACGACTCACATAAGTAGTAGCTTCACACCAGAAATCCTCACGGCATATTGCTTTATTAAATGGTAGAGATCTCCTCCAAACCAAAGGGCACACATCTATTAATGCCACTATGTCAGTGACTCCTCTTACTAAATTAAACTCCAATACTCCACCACGGTCCACTGGTACCACCAAACTCATGGAAGGTGCCTAAAGAATAAGGATGATAAGATAAATTCTTTTTATTTCATCTTATAACGAAGTAACCTAAAGTGAAGGTTAATAACTGCACGACGATTGCCACGACGGATTTTGAGTTTAAGGAATGGCCATCGCATTCGCAATGGTCTTCCACATAGTTAGGACTTCCACTCGATACCCGTGGCCTTGGCATAATTTCTTCTGTAAACAAAATAAGGAGAAAAACAATATAATTCACTAGTTTACAAGGCCCAAACACCAACTGATTCTTCTAAGAGAGTTTTCTTATAATCAAGCTAACAATGGGATTTCCACCAGCGTTCAACACCTTTGAAGCATAAATTCGAATGAAATTTAAAACACAAAGGTCTGGTACAGGAAAAATACACTTGGGCCGCTTAGAGTTCCTCCTGGGCGCAGTCGAATCGGCCGATCCAGGTCCTCCGGCACTCGACGAAGGAGTGCTGGCGTTCATCACTTCCCTTGATCAATAACTATTATTATACCTTCTCCTCGTCAAACCGGGAACTTGTATGCCCCAAATGATGCAAAAGATACAAGCAAATCAAATTGGGAGATAAAATAGAGAGAAGGATTTCAACGAAAGAACAACAAATCTTGGAATTCAAGAAATTCGATTAAGGGCTGGCTTCCTCATTAAATGTTGAAATTCACTCACAGAAACCCCTGATTGATTCATTATACTCGTCCCCTTTCTACAAGCTTAAACGACGAAGTTGCTAAGAATCAGAGTTTGGGCGCATATCCGAACTGTATTTAAGGTTTGGACTGCTGTGATATGGGCTGATCGACAATGGAGGCCCGATCAGAGGATGAAAACTTTGGGCTGAAAGGGTTTTTCAAGTCAAGCCCAGTCTATACCAAGCCCGATAAAATAGATACTAAAGCATTCGGCCGAATTAAATCTCAAAATTATATAAAAATATAAATTCAAATCAACAGAAACAAAATAATCATAACTAATTTCCTTCAGAAAAACACAGAAAAATCTAACTTAATCAAATTAACTAGCATTTATATAATATGAGCGTCTATTTATAGATGATAATAGGTCCGGGTAAAATCCGAAATCGACCACGTCCATCCTATTTGGGACATATTCGGTACATTATATAGGTATTGGCTTAAATAACGGGTTTTATAGGACACGTACTGGATCTTACCTCTTTGATAATATATTAGTATTGTTTGTACGCGCAATGTAAGATTCATATACCTACTTCTTTTGGATCCTGCGATCACAATCAGGGCCGTACCTCCTGCGAGGTGAGAGAGGCCATCGCCTCAGGGCCTGACTCTCACAGGGGACCAAAAAAAATTTGTTGTCTCATGTTGTTGAGGCATGTACCTAAATAGTATGTGCATTGGACATTTTTAAAAAAAACTGGACATTGACTCATTGAAATCATGATTAAATATGATGATTGTGTTCATTGGGGATTTAATCAAATTATGTAGAGTCCAAACAATAAAGCTACATGGCTCATTAGTTAAATTTTTAAAAAAATTTTATGCATAAAATGATAATGTTTGTCCAATATATTTATTATTTTATCTTGTGTCAACTCATGTGTTAAAAATTTATACTTTACTTATCGATTATTTGGCCTCTTTTCTTGAATTTATGTAATTGGACTCATTTCAAAAAATAAAACACAAAAAATTGTAATACTTATCTATTTTACATATCTTTATTTTCCATTTTCTTGAATAAAATCTTATATTCATTATTTAAAACAAATTATATATTTTTACAATATTGGTTCAATATATTTATCATTTTGTTATTTTGATAGTTTATGTTGATAAATTTCAATTTTAGTAACATACACTACAATGTTTGCCAATTTCAATCTTTTTCTAATACAATTGTTCATATGACACTGCATTACGTTAGAGTCATGTTGATGTTGTGGCGCACGAAGAAAAAAATCGCAAAGATATAAATATATAATTCGTAAATTATATTTTCCTTATATCTATTGTTTGATTATTTTTAATTTTCAAACTAAATTTTACGGTTATTTATCACAACAAGATTTTTTTTCAACATATCGCCTCAGGCCCTTTGAACCACAGGTACGGCTCTGATCACAGTCCTCAGCTCATGTGACACTAACTCACAGAACTCCTCACACGTGGCTCCACAGCCACATGTGAGGAGTTCTGTAAGTAAGTGTATCATGAGGGCTGCTCAATTGGTACCAATTCTCTTTGGACAAGTACTTATGGCCTGGACAAAAGTCTTGAGTTCGAGGCTGGGGAGACTAGAGATGTAAATGAACCAAACCGTTTGCGAGCTATTCGAAGCTCGACTCGATAAAAAGTTCGTTTATTAATCATATCAAGTCAAGTTCGATTTCGAGCTTGAAAATTTAATCAAACCAAACCCAAGCCTAAAGATATTCGGTTCGTGAGCTCGCAAACATGTTTGATAATAGGCTCGCGAGCATGAGCTCGGCTTGTTCAGGTGGATCGTAAGATGGAGCTCGAGCTCGACTCGTTTAGGTGACTCGTCAGCTCAAACTTGACTCATTTGTTGAGTTGACAGATAAAAATATTAGTACTAATGTCGATGAAAGGTTTGAACATAAAACATAGCTGATAAAAAATGAATTTACATCACATAGTCACAATTACATTTTTTTAGCTTACTTGCATATCATTATACTAAAATTTTATTTAAAACATAATAAATTAATATAAATACACCAACTTATTTTTTTTCCCAAAAAATTTACATCACCAAATCATATACACGTTAAGTAATGTTACAAATTATTGTCCTAAAATATTATATTAAACTGAATATAATAAATTTATATTGATTAAAAAATAAAATTTATTTGGAACACGGTGAATGAGTATCAAAGGAGTGCAATTATTGCAATGTTATTTATATGGTGATATCAGTGTATGGCGAGTATTTGTTATCTGGATGCTAGATTTATTATTTTGGGATGTTCAATAATATAATGAATTTATGTTTTTTGTTGTTGTTATATTTGTCTTTTTGTTATTTATGAATGAATTTATATTTTTATGTCCGATTTAAAATTAGTTCATAGATAAATTTAATTTTTAACAAGCATGGATCAAGCTTAAACTCGAGTTCAATTCTATGCTTTACGAGCTCGAAAACGAACCGAGCTCAAGTCATGCTTGTTAAACATGATAAACGAGCTATTAATGAATCAAGCTTGAGCCTGACTTGATTAACATGATAAAGGAGTTTTTAACGAGCCGAGCTCAAACTTTTCTCGAGTTTAGTGATTTCAATACAAACCGAGCTCGAGCCTGATAATAGAAGCTCAAATCGAGCTCGAGCTACAATCTTAAACGAACCAAACTCAAGCCTGATATTGTTTGGTTTGATTTGGATCATTTACATCCCTAGAGGAGACACATACTTCACATCTAGGTTTAGAGAGTTCTATGAGTAAGTGTCGCATGAACTATCATGAAGGTTGTGATTGCAGGATCCAAAAAGATAAGCCCATGGGCCTTACGCGCAATGCGCGTGCGAAAAATTAGTTAATTAATTATTCAAAAATATTTTATACGTCAATTAAAGATTGTGTAGATGGTTTTCTCAAGCTTTTTAAGTTTTATGTAGATAATTATTTGTCAATTTCTGTGAGAGAATAATTTTCATGCGAAATATGATGAGACGATAGTTACTAGCTATTTCATTTAATATATATTAGTTTTATCATAAGAAAAACATTATTTGAAATTTTTTAAATTTATTTCGTAAAAATAAGTAAGTAAAAATAAAAATATGGAAGATAATATTATCAATGTAACTGTTCAACGGGTGTCACAGATTGGATTGATCCGGAACTGATTTGATACACTACAGTTCGACTTGGAAACGGTCAAATTGGTTTAGGTTCAAACTAAATAAAAAATTCCAATCGAGTCGGATGAATTTTTTAGAAACTCTATCGGAAACCTATCCGGTCCAGTCAAGGATCCGGTTCCAATCCGTTATGGAATTGATCCGGTCCCATCCCTATATCATGTAGGACTGAGTGCTTGCCGTTTTACGTATCAAAAGATATAGCTGGTGGTAATGGTGCAACTCAAATCTTTTAAACCGCACAGCAGTTCAAGCACCACGGTTCGATCGCTCTACCAAGCATGGACAATTATTGCACCCAACAATCTCACACCTGATAATTACACTCATTGCAATCAACGGAAATCGTACCCGTGACCTTGGCTCTGATATCAATTATAGGACCGAGTGCTTACCATTTTATCCCATTTTCAAAATCTATAAATTACAACAGAAAATTCGTTTTTTTACCGAACTTATTTACGAGCCTACCAAAATGTGGAATAATTGTAACCTCGCAAATGGAGGGGAATCCCTTTTTGTTTTTAACGCTTTCAACAAGCACTTCACGTTTTCGAACTTTTGGGATAAAAAAGAAAGCCTCGGAAAAAATCGAATGGTCCTACCCGAATCTGATTCCCATCACCACTGAGTCGACTCAATGTTTTTTCATCTGAATTTTTTATGCATTTAAATTTTGTCATGAAAATTGATTTCTAAATTGCAAAAAAACAAAATGTTAAAATCAAATTTATTTAAAATATACAGAAGGAAGAATATGGTCCTACTTACATAAATGGAATATATTCAGTTTTAGGAATAAATTCAAGAAAGCACATCACGATGCTTAAAATTTAAGCAAAGCTAGCATACCAATATCAATCCCCTCCCCGTTCTTTTCAATAATTTACAATATAATTTACCACTAAAAGTTAAATTTCAACTTTTAATTCTTTATCATGCTTTCATAATGTGACAGCTAATTTAATTTGGGGGTTAATTTAATATATGCTTTTCATTCTAATTAATTAGAGTAATTAATCTTAATGATCTGACAAAAAGCATCATAACGTAATTTGTAATTAATATGGTTTTGTATGAAGAATACTATAATATATAAATTTATGTTATTTTTATATGGATTTTTGTCAAATTATCAAGATCTTTTAAGTAGTACTACTGTACGTATATTGTGAAATTAATCGAATATTATTTATTTGATGTGGATTTTAGCTCACTATGATCCACACGACGAGGTTAGTAAATGATTAATAAGAAATTTTAACGTTTGAGGAAAGAATATATTCCTTGATTATCAAGTAAGGAAGAATTTATTCCTTTTGGAGCCAAATCAATAAACATGGACTATATTGTACTTATCGGCAGATTTTACTTTTTAAAGTCAAATTTAAAATTTTAATGATTTGCAATTTAGTTTTATTTGTATTTAAGAATTTTTTTGAAAAATTATATTATACATCAAATTGAAAGAATGTTTGTTGAATTTGTTGGGGTGCAATAATTGTCCATACTGAGAGAGCGATCAAACGTGACGCTTGGACTGATATACGGTTAAAATATTTGAGTTGCACAATTAACGTTAACTATATTTTTTTTGTAAGATGACAAGAGCTATCAGAGTCAATGTCACTGATTCTATTCTTATTTATCGCAATGAATGTAATTATTGGGAGAGATATCGTTGAAGTTAAATAATTGTCCTTTCTGAGATAGCGATCGAACCGTGAAGTTTGAACTGTGTACGACTTAAAAAACTTGAGTTGCACAACTACTACTAGCTATAAATTTTGATAAAACAATAAACTCGATCATTTAGATTAACTAGAGTAACTATTCGTGTTTATCATTCATGTAGTCTTCGTTCGAATTTTTTATTTTTCTATGCTAATGTGCCTTTCGAGATCTTTTTAACTATTTTATTCAATGATATGAAGTTTAATTCTGTTAAAAAAATTTAAGAATTAAGTACAACCTATTTATACCTATTTATACCTATTTATAACTTTCTCCCCTTTCTGAAATATAAGAAGATATCTTCAAAAAATAAAAAGAAATATAAGAAGATAACGAATTTAACTTGTAATATATAAATTTGTATCTCATGATAGATTAACCTAAAGTTGTAAAGAATACGATGAATAGTCACACATAAATTTTTTGAAAAAATATTTATGCCCTTATCGTGTACCCATATAGATTCCTAAAAAAATATAAACAATATGATTAACAGTTGTTAATAATAATAATAATAATAATAAAATACATTTGAAAAAAGATACTAGTTTTGTCATCCATGTAGGATATTAGTTATAATCAGGTCTCTTGTGAGACTATCTCACGAATTTTTATCTGTGAGACAGGTCAATCCTACCGATATTCACAATAAAAAGTAATACTCTTAGCATAAAAAATAATATTTTTTTATGGATGACCTAAATAAGAGATATCCGTCTCACATGATATGACCCGTGTGACCGTCTCACACAAGTTTTTGTCATTAATTATAGTACAAATGTTATATATATTGCTTACGATATACCTCCAACAAATATGTGGCAAAAAAAAACATACATTTTCGTAAACTAAATTTATTTTACTCAATTAATTGACATAGAAAAAACATATTGTGATAACATGTTTGTCATTTAACAATTTTAGTCTTCTATCATGTCAAAATTATGTCTTAGTCATGTTTTTCAATTTTTGACGATTTTAATCAATTAAGTTTTTCAAGTTTTGACGATTTTAGTCATTTTTAATTGCGAGTGTTGCTGTGATACTGCACGTGTGATCTTCATGTCATCGTCATATCATTATCACATAAAATAAAGATTAAACTTGAAAAAAATGGAAATATATCAAACTAATAGTAAAGTTTGATGATTTAGATAATAAAAACAGCAAAAAAAAGACCAAAGTCGCCTTTATATATATATAATATATATATATATATATATATATATATATATATATATATATAAATATAATTGAAGTGAGCTAAGAGTATGAAGGAGAGGAGACGAAACACATATGGCTGAGAGGACAATCTTCCATTCCACAAAAGCACTCGAGATATCAAGCTTTAGAACCAAAAAAGAAACCGGGCCTGCGCTTTATGCGTTGATGCTCCTCTCTCAATAGCTAGCTTTTGCTATATATTGACCATATATTTTATTTTCATTTAACAATCCCTTGCAGCCTTATATTTTTATATTGATATAAACTATTTTTAATTAACTGAAAGGACAAATAAATTTTTTGTCAATAATTTATTCTTTTTTCGTATTGGTCTACTAGCTTTTTAATTTTTAGTTTTGGTACAATAACTTCTGAATTTCGGTTATTTGGTCAATCAACTACTAGAATTATATTCAATTTTTGTCCGAAATTAATGCTGAATAGACGATGGTCAAAGGTGATGTGACAAAAAAAATTTAGTGATTTGTTGATTTTGGATGTAAATCAATTTATTTGGAAGCAATTTAACATAAAATAAAATCAAATAAATCAAAAAAAATTACAAGTTATATTAATTTCACTAAAAAAATCAACGAGTGTGATACCAAAATGTGCTTTAGCCATCATCAAATCAGCATTTTATTGCGAAAATTCAATATTTCGGTGGTAAACGGACTAACGTACCCAAAATTCAAAATCTATTGTATCATGATCAAATACTGGAAAATTTAGTGGACCAAAACAAAAAGATAAAATTTATTGGACCAACAAAATATTATCCCTAATTAAAATTACGTTATCTAGTTGATTTTTTTAAAAATAATTTATTAGAATTCGTTCACCAAAATAATTTTAAGAAATTATATTTTTTGATCTTGTATGTTTGTTTCTTTGCAATTTTTGAATTCTTTATTACCAAATTTCAGTTTTATTCCCTTAAATTTAATTTTTTTTGGCAAAATTATTCATTTTCCGACGTGCCTCTGATCTTTGTAGTGACATATCAACACTCGAATGATCCGAACAAAGAAATGACTTAATTGCGAAAAAATCGGATGATACAAAACTAAAACCAAAACTCGATAACATAGATGATCAAAATTGCAAAAAAACAAACATATAACGAATAAAAATACAATTTTTCCGTAATTTTATTCAAAAAGTTGAAAATTTGAAATTTGACGTACTTTAATCAGATAAATAAATTCTTGTCAAACAATGTGTTTTTTTGTTTAAAAAAAATATATATATTTACTACTATTGAATCATTCACAAAAACTCCTATGACATCATCTTATGGGTTAATTTTGTGAGATGAGTCTCAAACCCGACCTGACCCATTAAAACATATTACTTTTACGTCAAAAATATTTCTTTTCATTGTAGATGTGTACCGGGTTAACGCGTCTCACGAATAAAAATTTGTGAGTCTGTCTCACAGAAAACTTACACTTAATCATTTATCATTCATTGATTTGTAAATCGACTCTCAATAATCTCGGCATGAATGGTTTCCGAAACTATCGGGAGCAAATTTTCCTGGCATAAAAGCAGATCGATGTTGTTGGTTTAATTTAATGCAATGATAATAAAAGAAGCTGAAAAGGGGTCGTACCACGAAAGAACCATGCTTTAATTTGATAAATATATAATATAATATATGCAATGCACGAAACTTTGATCTGGACATCTAAATCAGTACTACTACATCTGAAGCTTAAAGTGTGACATCCAATTGCACATTATCATCATTGCATGCAAAAGCCCCACTCTGCTGCACATTAAAATTACCCAAAAAAGCTTCATTCACGGTTTAATTTAATTGAATGTTTTGGCCATACAATTATAATGACATATTCTCTTTTCCTGATAAACAAAAGGTACTGTAAAATAACATACCTCAGTTGGATGCATGTCGTTCATTCGACCTTACCCATGCAGACACTGTGTAGGCATCGCCTGCAAGGACAAGTTGTCTCATTTTATGTTTTCGTCAACTTGTCGAAAATGGACATTATTAATGTAAATTTGTTTTTTTGTTGAATTTTTCATCTATTTTGCTGGAGTGCCGTACACGTCAGTAATTTTTCGATATTACGTCAGCATTATGATGAAATATGAGTGAAAACATAAAAAAAGAAGTAAAGTTATATGTTTAAGATTCAATTTCGACAAGCCAGATAACAAAAATAGAAAACAGTTTTATCTCCTGCAATATATGGTCTCTTTAAATTTGCAAAGTAATAAAAATAAAACAAATTGTGTAACGGGTTTGAATTCTTGACTGATAAAGATGGCTGGTGGGCAGCATAAATACAAATTTTCTTTGCTTTCGCTTTTTTCTTCTTTAGGTTTAACTTGTGCTTGATGCATTCTATTTGAGAAACCCAACCCCTTTTCTCCCCATTCAAAACTTCTTCCCATCCTAAATTTCTCTCCCTCTCTCTCTATATATCTCCCTTGCTGTATTTATTCTTGAATCTCTTCTTATTCCATTGCAGCAGACAGAGAAAGAGAGAGAGAGGGTCTTTGTGAGTGTGCGTGCGTGCCTTAAAGAGAATGTTCCATCCGAAGAAACCCTCGAACATGATTAACGCTCACGAGCGTCCCATGTGCGTTCAAGGTGATTCGGGCCTTGTTCTCACTACTGATCCAAAGCCTCGCCTCCGGTGGACTGTCGAACTTCATGAACGATTTGTCGATGCTGTTACTCAGCTTGGTGGCCCTGATAGTATGTGTATATATATATATTTCATTGGTTATATGCAATAAAATAGGTTTGATGATATATATTCTTTCCGAGTATTATGTTTGTTAATCTTAATCACGCTCTTTCTTAATGATTCGTATCTTGTTTTCCTTTGTAATTAATTATTCAGAGGCAACGCCGAAGACCATCATGAGAGTTATGGGGGTCAAGGGTTTAACTCTTTATCATCTCAAGAGCCATCTTCAGGTTTAGACTCATTTATTTTTAGTTTGTTTCCTTGATAATAAAATTTTCATTTCTGGATCTGAATTATATCGTTTATGGTGTAGGGTTATGAGTATATCTAAGTTTCTTGTTTTTTTTACGCCCCAGAAATTCAGGCTGGGAAAGCAACCTCACAAGGAATTCAATGATCATTCAATGAAAGATGGTGAGAGACTAGGTGGCTACATATGCGCACACATTAACTGAACATGTTTTCATATTCCTTTAAATATAATAATTATTTTTATTTTAATTATTTACTTGATTGATCAGCTTCTGCGATAGAACTTCAACGAAACAATATCGGCTCGTCGTCTGGAATGCTTGGCCGCAGCATGAACGAGTACGTTCAATATATTATCATTTCGATTCCATTGGAAAGATATGCTCTAATAATGTTTTGGAGATTTGTAAAATGAAAAATATATGGGTTCATTTTACTAAATTTGCCTAAATCGATCATTCGTGCAATTATAGGATGCAAATGGAGGTGAACAGAAGACTTCATGAACAATTGGAGGTAACTGAAAATATTCTATTGTTTTAAATGATTTTTATTTAAATATTTCTAAGAGGAAAAATATTATTTGGACGCTGATAATTACAGGTGCAAAAACACCTGCAGTTGAGAATTGAGGCTCAAGGGAAATACATGCAGGCCATCCTCGAAAAAGCATGCCAAACTCTAGCAGGTGAGAACATGGCGTCGACCGCTACTGCTAGCGGGAGCTTCAGCAAGCTGCCGCCCATTGGCACTGAAACTTCCGCCATGAAAGACTTCTGGCAGCCGGTGAATTTCCCTACTCTTCAAGACCTCAACATATATGGAACCACTGATCATCAACTTGAACAACAGCTTCATCATCCAACCATGGAGAGATCATCTTCCATTGACTCATTCATCCCGAGTAGCAACAACAACGATAATAGTTTCTTGACCAAAAAGAGGCCTATTCAATACAGTAACAGCAATGGGAAGAGCCCTTTAGTTTGGGCTGATGACTTGAGGCTCCAAGAATTGGGTACAGCTGCTGCCTCATGTATTAATGATACCCAAATTCATATCGCACCACAATTGTCGATTGATAAAGGGAGTGATATTGGTCCAGTGGGAGATATCTATGAAGCGAAGCCTGATTTATCTAGCGATCAAGCGCTGAGGGAGAAGAAATTCAACACGGGAAAGCTCGAAAGTCGCCCTTCTCCACGACACATGGTGGAGAGAATGAACCACCAGGCCATCAGTGCTGGAGGGGTGACAACACAAGGCAGAAACTCGCCATTCGGGTGATTCATGAATACGTCCTCATTACAACAGTTACAGTCAATTACCTGTTAACCGCAAGTACTTAATTTAGTGTAATGCTTAGGACTTGAAAGTTGGTTTGCTTAACTATCACTAATGCAACTATGAATGCCATGATCCTCTAATTTGTTACCAGATTTTGTACCATGAATAAATATATATGTTCACTTTCTCCATCTTAACCATAGCAGCTGGCCAAACAAGAACGGCTTCTTTTTTCTTCCATTATTAATTGATCCTCATAAGTTAAGTTATATGACAAATTATGTCAAGTATATTAGTGTCAGTACTGTATCAACATTCAAAACTCAAGAGTTCTCCGAAGTATTATTTGTGAAGGAAAATCCAGAAATAACTTTTTTTAGAGTTCGCAAACACTCGACTTGATTGAATTGCAGTTCAGTTCATTTATTATATACATAATATCGTATTCCGGTGCTTTCAATATTCTATTTATATATGTTTAATGAACTTGAAATTTAAATTTGAAAGGAGAAGGAGGGTTTTTTTTACCTTTTTTTTCAGAAAAGAGAAACAATTAAAGCTATAGAGCATCCTAGCTCGTGGGTCGTTTTCATTCTCTGTATAGTCATTATGTAATGATGCCGCATTTAATTGAGACAATCTTCTTGGACCAAAGCTTTTTCTGTTAGTTGTTCTTTGTTAGTCCCCATCATTATAAAACAGAAAAGAAAATAATGAGCCGGTGAGGATTAAAAAGCAAGAAGATATATACATGCAAGACCACCATTGACTGTGCACTCAATTTACAATGTTTCTGTTTAAATAACAAAACCCATTCGTAAATTTAATGTATACAAATTTTACTTTTGGAAATATAAGAACAAGATCACCACTCTCGTTAAAATTATGGTGTTCACCACTAAATGCAATATGCAAGAGAAAAAAGTAACTCTAGGTATATAGGACCAAGAATTTATCTGGGGGAAAGCGGACAAAGAGTATCTAACTTTCATGCCCTTTTTTATACTTTACACTTCCATATATATATTCCTTAGGTATCACCTAAGCAATCAGGTGCAATCTTGCAACTTTATTTTAATTTTTAACTTCCACTTGAATACACAGACAACTCACTCAGAATTCGGAAATACAGCGCGCGAAACCTAATCTAGCTACCTTCATTTTGGAAAATGATTTCAATCCGAGAGTGTGACGATGAGAAAATCATTTATCAATCTTTCGTATCGCTAATTGGTGGAAGAATGATGTGATCACATTGTTAATTATAAGTACTGTATAATATAAGTCTTTTATTTGTATTTGCTAAGCACAAAAGAAGTCAAGAAATGGGGCTGTGGTGCAACAATAGAAGACAACCTTTTTTAGTTGCAGGGCTCGGGGATGTTAACGTTAAAGGCTTTAAAGCTAGCTTAATTCTACATTGCATACTGGATGTGATGATGAAAAAATAAAGGCAAAAGCGTGATTAGGAACATGGGAATCAAACATTTTTACGAGAAAACGCACTCCCATGTGTTCAAATATCGATGAAGCTTCTAACTTTACGTGAGCAAGGACCAGTACTTAAAGCTAGCCCAATCAGTCTGCCACCAAAAGCTCTTGAAGATTCACGGTGTCATAATAATTAATTACATGCAAAAGAACCACAAATCCTCCATTAACGTGCAATATTAGTTATTTTTACAGCCTTGCACACAATTATACGAGTTAATATGCGAGTAATTGAGGTATTTGGGTCGTTGATTTTGATGATCATGTCCTAACCTTTGGCACGTATTCCCATGCATGCATGCAGGTTTTAATTTCGTGAATCCCAACCTCACACGCACATTCAAGTGCTCATTGGATACTCTCTACTCGTTCTTTTAACTCGCTATATATCGATATATTATTATATCTCTTTCTTCGTATTCTTTCTTATATATATATATATGATCGCTAAATTAAAAAACTGTATATTTTTGTTTCATTATCCTTAACTCGTAATCAATTTCATCTCTACCTGTGCATGAGCATAAGATTTGTTTTTGTCCCTGTTTAGCCCTAAGAGTGTTGGAGTGTAATAATTATATATGTTGGGAGAACGATCAAACGCTGATATATTGTATGATTTGAAATATTGGAGTTACACTGGTACTATCAATTATAATTATTGATAAAGTGAAATGCAATCGATTGTACGAAGAGTTTTCGTAAATTTAGAGAATTATCACATTTTATGGAGTCGATATTTATATCAGGTAAAACATACAAATCTATCATTCAGATCAATCCGTAAGGAAATGTCTCAAGGATAGCATAAGAGGACCCGTATGGCTTACAAATATACTCCCGTGTCTAAAAGGAAATGAACTGAGTCAAATATAATTTTAAAATGTTGGAGTAATTTATTATAATAATTTTTTTAGAAAAAAGGAAATTAAAAGCAAGTATCAACAAGAATTTGCACTTAGCTCTTTGGAAACATAATCAAACATATTATTTTAGTTGAATAATTTGATGCCAAACTTCTTGGAATTCTATTAGGATTGGTGGAACTTAAGAAACAAATCAAATGACAAAAATAAAATAACACAAAAAAATTAGAATCCAAACGATATGTTTCTTAAATTTCATTTTGAATGTTAATCACACCAAAATAAAATTTGAAATTTAAAAAATGATTTCATTAATTCTAGATTAAATCCTTGATGTCTCTTAAAATTCAATTTTTTTTATAATTATATATGATATAAACAGATAATCATAAAAGCCATAAAAGTAGGAGTATGCCTCTTTGTGAGACGGTCTCACGAACTTTTATATGTGAGACGTGTCAATTCTACCGATATTCAAAATAAAAATTAAAACTCTTAGCATAAAAAGTAATACTTTTCATGGATGACCCAAATAAGGGATTTGTCTCACACAAGTTTTTGCCTAAAAGTAGAAAGAGTTATTTTAGGAAATAAATTAGTTTTTCCTGAAATATTATTAAGATATATACTATTAAATTTCAATATAAAATATGATTTTACGTAAAATAATTTAGCGCAAAGTAAAAATTACATTTCGTCATCTTAATAACATTGGATTATATGAGTCCAACATATTTTCATGGAGGATCCACTCCTTGTCTTGAAATCCAATGGTTAGAGTTTTATTACTTAAAATAGTAAATATATATTTTTAACATATTTATATATGTGATACATTTTTAATCAATTTTTTTCTCATTTATGTAACAAATAATTAAAGTAGAAACTAAAACACTTCGGGCCATTTCTTATTGGGCTTGAATAGAGAGTTTGTGACTCATCGGCCAGCCCAATACGGTTATTCCCCATATTGGGCCTAGAAACAAGCAAGGAAAATAAGTACAAGTGAGGTATTTTAGGAGTGTCAGAATGTAGGAAGTATTTTATTGTTTTAGTTGGGTGGAAGTATTTATAAATATTCAATCATGTTGTGAAAAATTAAAAATTTATGGTAAAAAGTAAAAATCTCAAACTCTCAAAATTATCAAACTACACACTTTATAATATTTTTCTCTCAACTCAATTGTGATTTTCTTCACAAAGGAGAGATCTATTTATAGAAAATCTTTACAAATAATCCAAAAATAAATTCATCATTACCTACATCATCACACACTAATTTTCAATATTTACAACTCTTATTTTCAACATTCAAATATTCAACATTAAAATATTCAATACACGCATTTTAAATATTATTTTTCAACACTCCCCCTTGTGATGATGATCATAATGATTGTCTTCATTACGTGTTTTTATTATGCCTCGTTAAAAACCTTACTAGGAAAAATCCATTGGGATAAAAACCATAGTAAGGGAAAAAGAGTGCAGTCACGTAGACTCCCCCTCATGTTGACACGAACAATTCTTCACAAATTTCGTAGATTGCGCATCCCAATATTATATATGTGATTTCTGAATATTGTCATAGGAAGTGCCTTTGTGAAGAGATCTGATGAGTTTTCACTTGATTGAATGTGACTGAACATCAATATATTTATTCTTCTCAAGCTCCTTGGTGAATGCGAAGAACTTAGGAGGAATATGTTTATTTCTGTCGCTTTTTATGTATCATTCTTTCATTTGAGCAACACATGCAGCATTATCTTCATATAGTATCACAGGCTTCTCGTCAAATGATAATCCGCATGAGATTTGGATATGTTGGGTCATTGATTTTAACCACACACATTCACGACTTGATTCATGTAGTGCAATAATCTCAGCATGATTTGATGAAGTTGTTACGAGCCTTTGTTTCTGTGAACGCCAAGAAATTGCAGTGCCTCCACGAGTAAATACATATCCAGTTTGGGAACGTGCCTTGTGTGGATCAGATAAGTATCCAGCATCGGCATAACCAATTATACTTGGATTAGCATCTTTTGAATACAAAAGTCCCAAGTCTGTCGTTCCTCGTAGATAACGGAATATATGTTTAATTCCGTTCCAGTGTCTCTTTGTTGGATATGTGCTAAATCTTGCCAACAGATTCACGGCAAAAGATATATCAGGCCTTGTACAATTTGTAAGGTACATAAGGGCACCGATGGCACTTAGATATGGTACTTCTGGACCAAGAATATCTTCATCATCTTCACATGGACGGAATGGATCCTTTTCTATGTTTAATGATCTAACAACCATTGGAGTACTTAAAGGATTTGCTTTATCCATATTAAAACGTTTAAGGATCTTTTCTGTATAATTTGTCTGGTGAACAAACATTCCACATTCTTTTTGTTCAATTTGTAAACCCAGACAATACTTGGTTTTTCCAAGATCCTTCATTTCAAATTCTTCCTTCAAGTATGACACAACTTCTTGAATTTCCTTATTCGTTCCAATGATGTTTAAATCATCAACATATACATCAATAATTACGCATCCGAATGTTGTTTTCTTAATGAAAACACAAGGGCATATTGAATTATTTACATATCTCTTTTTCATCAAGTGATCACTTAGCTGATTATACCACATTCGGCCGGATTGCTTTAACCCATATAATGATCTTTGTAATTTCACAGAATAACATTCTCTGGGTTTTGAACTTTGTGCTTCAGGCATCTTAAATCCTTCAGGGATTTTCATATATATATTACTATCAAGTGATCCATATAAGTAAGCTGTAACAACATCCATAAGACGCATTTCTAAATTTTCAGATACCGCCAAGCTAATCAAATACCGAAACATAATTGCATCCATCACGGGAGAATACGGTTCTTCATAATCAATTCCAGGCCTTTGAGAAAAACCTTGTGCAACAAGTCGAGCTTTATATCTTACTATTTCATTTTTCTAATTTCACTTTCGAATAAAAACCCATTTGTATCCAACAGGTTTTACACCTTCAGGTGTAAGGACTATAGGTCAAAAAACATTACGTTTATTTAGCGAGTCCAATTCAACCTGGATGACTTCTTTCCATTTTATCCAATCCTGCCGGTTTTTACATTCACCAAAAGATTTTGGTTCATGATCTTCATTATCATTTATGATGTCGATTACCACATTATAAGAAAATATATCATCAATTTCTTCTATATATTTTCGGTTCTCGTCAGTTTGTGTTTCTGACAGAACATTTTCATCATCATGTGTTTCTCCAGGAACATCATTCTCTATTTTGTGATTATCATGTGTTTCTTCATGAACATCTTTTTCTCTTTTGTGATCATCGTGTTTCTCTATGAATTTTCTTTTTCGAGGATTTTTATCCTTGGAACCGACTGGCCTTCCACGCTTCAGGCGTTTAATGACATCATGAGTAGCTTCAATTTGTTTCTTCGGAATTTCAATTCGAGCAGGGACATTTGCAGCATGTATATATGATTTAGTTACACCTTTTGTGTCTGCAAATGCATCTGGTATTTGATTTGTTATTCTTTGCAAGTGGCACAATTTGCTGTACAACTTTTTCACATTGTTTTGTTCTTGGATCTAGATGTAACAATGATGATACATACCATGTAATTTTCTTTTCGGTATGTTTCTGTTCTCCCCCTAACATTGGGAAGATTTCCTCATTAAAATGACAATCAGCAAAACGTGCTATGAACACGTCGCCTGTCTGAGGTTCAAGATATCGAATGATTGATGGACTATCATAACATATATAAATTTCAACCTTTCTTTGAGGTCCCATTTTTTTTCGTTGCGGTGGTGCAATAGGCACATACACCATACATCCAAAAATTCTCAGATGAGAAATGTCTGGTTCTTTACCAAATGCAAGCTGCAATGAGGAGTATTTATGATATGCACTTGGTCTGATACGAATTAATGCAGCAGCATGTAAAATTGCATGTTCCCATATAGAAATAGGGAGCTTTATTTTCATAATCATTGGTCTCGCAATCATTTGCAGACGTTTAATCAATGATTCAGCCAATCCATTCTGTGTATGTACATGAGCAATATGATGCTCAACAATGATTCTCATAGATCAAGAAAATTAGACTTGATAATGCTGGTGAATTTATTTCCCAGACTTTCAATGATTATTGTATGTACATGAGCAATATGATGCTCAACAATGATTCTCATAGACATACAATAATCATTGAAAGTCTGGGAAATAAATTCACCAGCATTATCAAGTCTAATTTTCTTGATTGTATAATCGGGAAATTGATTCCTCAATTTTATTATTTGAGCAAGTAATCTTGCAAATGCAACCTTTCGAGTTGACAATAAACATACATGTGACCATCTGCTGGAGCCATCAATCAATACCATAAAGTATCTGAATGGTCCACATGGTGGATGGATTGGTCCACAAATATTACCCTGAATACGTTCAAGAAACATTGGTGATTCAGTTTGGATTTTGGCTGGTGATGATCTTATAATAAGTTTTCCAAGAGAACATGCTTTACATTGAAACTTATTATTCTGAAAGATCTTCTGGTCTTTCAACGGATGACAATGTGTATTTTCTATAATTCTTCGCATCATTGTTGAACCAGGATGTCCTAATCGATCATGTCAATTGATCAGTATTGAAGAATTATCAACTACCATGTTTGATTCAATTGGAATTATATATGTATAATGCAATCCAGTAGGTAGCATTGGTAGTTTTTCAACTACATATTTCTTTCCTGATTTGTATGTGGTAAGACACATATATTTCTCATTCCCTTCATTCATTGTTTGAGTATCATACCCATGGGAATATATATCATTAAAACTGAACAAATTTCTTTTTGATTGTGGTGAATACAAAGCATCATTGATTAAAAATTTTGTACCATTAGGTAACAAAAAGTGTGCTTTACCACATCCTTTAATCAAGTCTACAGGACCTGATATTGTATTCATCATTGTTTTTGTTGGTTTTAGTTCCAAGAAATATCTTTTATCTCGGAGGATAGTGTGCGTTGTACCACTATCATTTATGCAAGCTTCAGCTTTGTTCGTAGCATTTTCCATATTTGAGCTTCAAAAAAAATACAATGAAAAAAAAAATTATTGACAATACGTATGCAATAAATTGAAAAATACAACACATATCATATTTGTACAATGAAACATTATCATATGAGTACATGAAAAATAAATTATTTTACAATTATATTCTACCAATATATTGTTCATTTTCAGAAAAATCATTGAGAAAATCTCCAGCATCAATATTTTTCATTTCTATTCCACCAGCATATTGATCATTTCCAGAGAAATCATTCAGGAAATCTGCAGCATCAAAATGAGTTGAATCACTCCGGCCACTATGTTCAGTGAAGTTGGTCTCTTTTTCTTTCCCCTTTATCGATTCTTTATAAAGCTTGCAAAGGTGCTCGGGGACTCGACAAATACGAGACCAATGTCCTGGAGTGCCGCATCTAAAACAAGAACTTTCAAATCTTTTTGAGTGATTTTCATTTACACTCATGTTCTCATGATGCCTTTTTGGTGGGTGGTTCGTGACGCCCTTTTGAGATGAGTTATAATAATAACTATCTCGATTGTTTTCAAAACCACGGCCGCGACCACGACCACTACCACTTCCACGTCCACGTCCACGACCTCGACCTCGACCTCGACCAAAACCTTGTCTCTGGATTTGATTTTGGTTTTCAGGTTTAAATTCATTTTTACTCACAGCATTTACTTCTGGAAATGCTGTTGATCCAGTGGATCGGGACTGATGATTTCTCATTAATAGCTCGTTGTTCTTTTCCGCCACAAGAAGACAGACGATAAGTTCAGAATATCTCGCAAATCCACGCACTCTATATTGTTGCTGTAAAGTTATATTTGATGCGTGAAACGTGGAAAATGTTTTTTCAAGCATTTCTGATTCCGTAACCTCATGTCCACAAAATTTTAATTGCGAGATTATTCGATACATCGCCGAATTGTAATCACTAACTTTCTTGAAATCTTGGAATCTTAACATATTCCATTCATCACGGGCGGTCGGAAGTATAACTTCCCTTATATGTTCGAATCTTTCTTTCAATCCTTTCCACAAAGCTATGGGATCTTTTTCGATGTGATATTCACATTTTAAACCTTCATCGAGATGTCGACGCAAAAATATTATAGCTTTTGCTTTTTCTTGTGATGAAGATATACCATTTTCTTTAATGGTCTCGCTTAGACCCAATGACTAAAGATGCATTTCTATATCGAGAGTCCATGGCATATAATTTTTTCCCGTGATGTCGAGCGCAACAAATTCGAGCTTTGTCAAATTTGACATGGTGGTACTAAAAAAAAATTACGATGCATTTTATTAGTTAATGAATATTGCAATACAAAGTAATGGATAAACAACAAGTACAAGCATTCGTAAAAATAAAGAAAACACACGAAGGAGGATATTCTCCAATAAATACAAGACTCGTGAGTATGATAACCAAAATAATTAAAAATAACCTTGAGAAAGCCATCTTCATTTTTCTTCGAAAAATTTGATGAAGAATAATTTTTAGAGAAGAAGGAGAAAGTTGTAGTGATTGAATGTGTTTATGAGATCATATTTATAGGGCAAAAACTAGCCGTTTTGTTACCGTTTATGACCGTTGGTGTACAAAAAATAAATGTATGTATTTGTACAATTTTATGGTAATAATATGATGTATATAATATTAGTCATGTTTAAATAATTATGTATATCATATCGCATTATTATAATGAGGTGTCATAAGTTATTTTGTTTAAAATTCTTTAGGCTTTTATACTTGTCGTATCCCTTACCGGGAGTGTGGGATGTCGTCTTAACATCATCCCAGGATTTATAACAAGTTTTTGAAAAAATTATTATTATTATTTCTAATTTTTATTATATAATAACATTATATTATATATTAAATATATACACAATAAATAAATAACAGTAAAATAAATATTATTACTTTTGTTACCTTTTTCTTCTGTTTGGAGCTTGGAAAAGTATGGAGGACTTTTAGAGCTTCGTGCTGATAACGTGTTGTGAAAAAGTAAAAATTTATGGTAAACAGTAAAAATCTCAAACTGTCAAAATTATCAAACTACACACTTTATAATATTTTTCTCTCAACTCAATTGTGATTTTCTTCACAAATGAGAGATCTATTTATAGAAAATCTTTACAAATAATCCAAAAATAAATTCATCATTACATACATCATCACACACTAATTTTCAATATTTACAACTTTTATTTTCAACATTCAAATATTCAACATTCAAATATTCATTACACACATTTTAAATATTATTTTTCAACAAATCATTTATATTATAAAGAATAAATAATTTTGATACATAATATTCAAAATGTAATAATAAGTATATAAAAACATTGTGATGGTGTTAGAACACAGATTTAGATAATTGAAATAGATAAATGTTATATATTTTAAGAATATTATTGTTATTTTACGAAAAATTATGTTAATCAAATTTTCTTCAAACACTCAAAATTTAGGCTGTATCAACTTTGACTTTTATTTTCGAACACTCTCTACTTTTGCTTCGTATTCACTTATTTATAGTCTCTAAAAAATCACTTCAAAATAATTATAAGCTCTTCCAAATACACCTTTGATATATGTCTCATTTTGTTTCTAATTCAATCAAAAAGTCCCGTGGTTTTTTTTTTTGCCAAATAGTCTCAACTTAAGGATAATTTGGTCTTTTCGCATTGACTATATGTAAAATCAAAGCGCTTGCTGTTTTACTAAATGTTATTGATGATTGTAATAGTGCAACTCAGTTATTTTAAATTGTACAACGGCTCAAGCATCATGTTTTGATTGTTCTACCAAGCAGAGATAATTATTGTACCCCAACAATATCAATCGTTGTAATAATGCAACTCAATTATTTTAAATTTTACAACTGTTCAAGCATCATGTTTTGATTATTCTACCAAGCAGAGACAATTATTGTATCATAACGATATCAATCGTTGTAATAGTGCAATTCAATTATTTTAAATTGTACAACGCCTCAAGTATCATGTTTTGATCGTTCTACCAAATAGAGACAATTATTGTACCCCAACAATATCAATCTTAATGATTAAATTTTTTGCAATAAATGAGAATCAAATATGTGACATTGACTCTAATATCAATTGTAGGATCGAGCTTAACGACTTTACCAAAAGCTAGTTGCTACAGTCTAAAATTTTGAGTTACGTTGTATAAAAAAAACTATAGCAAAATTTTAAACTAGACCAAATTAACCGGTTCGAATATTTCCCCAAAAGAAATAATTATTACACCCAAATTCATGTTTTTTAAAAATTTATTTTTTAAAAAAATATTGGTCAAATAATCTCAACTGGTAGTTCGTTTGATTTTTTTTAATTTTTTTTTAAAATTAAAATAAAGAGATATGTTTGTAATTGTTCCACCAAGTTTTTAACACAAACATGTGCTTCTTAGGAACTTTTATCACTTATTTCAAAAAAAAAAAAAAGGAACTTTTATCACTATACTACTACAAATCTTGAAAACAAGCAGAAAACTAGTTCACATCAACTATAAGGTAGTCACATCAGTCGACGCGAAGTGAGGTAAGTCGAAAACAGCCATATGAATTAAAATTTAATGAAACTCAGTCGACATAAGCAGGTATGAACTGAAAATTGTTCGAAACCAGTATACAGTAACTAAAATTCGGTCTAAAACAGTCCGCATGAACTGAAAAAAATGTAAACCAGTCAACATAAATCAGAAATCAGATCATAAGAACTAAAAATCAATCAAAACAATATTGTTTGTATTGGGTATATTTTGTTTAACATAAATTATAAAGAGTATATGAGAATTTCTGTGTATTAGATTTAAATGTTGTTCCAAATATCGTAACACTTGGCACAACACGCAGCGGAATAATATTACACAAATAAATAGCTTAATCTAAAATAACTCAGAATTAATTGTGTACAAATACTTCTGCGTTGCCTCGAGGCAAAATAATCACTAGAAAATAACTTTTTCAGTTTACAAAAATCAATCACTAGTGATTTTAATGAAAATCAATTTTCTCAACACGTTGACAAAATAACATGCTTTCTAAAACAATTAACAACTCTAAAACTTATTCAAGAAAGAAAAAACGTAATACCAAAAACTGGAGCAACAAAACTTGATCTTCAGCCAACATTTGCACGCGTATTGTCTACAGATAAATCCAATAATCACGGCAACAAGTGCAACAACAGTCTCCAAACCAGCAGCGTCCTTGTGAATTTTTTCTCTCCGAAAGATCACGATGTGCAAAAGTGCATTAGTAAGCACAGAGACGGATGTATTCTAGGGCTGTACTGGGCTGTAGCCCAGCCCACTTTTGTAATAATTTAGCGACGGTTTTTGAAAAACCGTCGCTAATATTTGCGACGGTTTTAGTAAAACCGCCGCCGATGTGGATCGACAACGGTTTTAATTACACCGTCGCTACTAGTGACAGTTTATTCAAACAGTTGCTAATAACAGTCGCTATTAGCGACTGTTTTTTGAAAAACCGTCGCTAATAGCGACGGTTGTTTCAAAAACCGTCGTACATCAATGTCTTAGTCCAATCAAGTCCCGTCCATTTACAAGGATGAGACCAAATTTATCCTCTGATCCGCCCCACCTCAATTCTACAAAATTTCTCTCCCAAGTCCCAAGCCCTTTAGCGACAGAATAGAATTGCGGACTCCCGAAGAAATCGAATTGCTCATCGGCAAGGCAACAATCCAGGTAAGAATCGGCTATACATTTTTTATTTTGTTTTTTATAGCTTCTCTGTGTGTGATTTGTGGTTTCTTGATTGTTTGTTGTTGAGTTGTTGATTGACTATTACTTGTTTATTTGTTTAATAATTATTTTATTCTTGTTTTGGATTATAAATTGAACTATTTCAAAATGGAATATCAATCTGCTGCAAAGAAAGGAAAAACATTGATATCCTCTTTCTTTAAGAAGAGAGATCGTCAAGCTAGTGAAGATACTTCAATTCCTACGGTCCTTACAATGCAACATCAATCCAGTGAAAGTCTTCTATTTCCCAATATCCAAATTCCTTCATGTTCCTCTCCTAGAGACGATCATCAGTCTTCGTCTACTTTTATTGAACGAGATCCGGGAAAAAGAAAACAGATATGTGAATATCATGTTAATATACGAGATGAGATAAGACGTTCATATCTAAATATGGGGCCTTATCAACCAGATATGTTGGAGTCTATTGATCATATTTTCCTCTTATGGGAAGCATACTCTTTTCGTAGCCGCTCTTGGTCCAATTGAATCAGCAACCTATCCAGGTACAAAATTTGGAAGCCAGAATCGTCGTTTTCAGAAAAAATGGTTTCAGAAATTTTATTGGTTGGAGTATTCGCCTTCAACAAATAAGGCATATTGTTTCTATTGTTTTCTTTTCCTGAATGATGTTAATTCATCTAATATCTCGGCATTGGTCAATGAAGGATTTGACAATTGGAAAAGGGTAAACCAAGGAAAAACATGTGTTTTTCTTGCCCATATTGGTTCTGCAGCTTCTTCACCTCATACTATGTGTGAGAGAAGGGCTGAAAATTTGATGAGGCCCTCACAACATATTAATAAAGTGATGTATGCACAATCTAAAGAGAAAAAGAGAAAAATCGTCTGCGTTTGAGCACCTCAATTGTAGCTGTTCGTTGGCTAGCACTTCAAGGTTGTGCTTTTAGAGGTAACGATGAATATCTATCTTCATCTAATCGTGGAAATTTTCTTGAATTGGTGAAGGCTTTTGCAAAAATGAATATAGAAATTGATGAAGTTGTGCTTGAGAATGCTCCAAAAAATGCCCAATATATCGCTCCAGAAATTCAGAAATAGATTTTACATATTATGACCAATAGAGTACGACAGATGGTTCGTGAAGAAGTTGGAGATAAATATTTCTGTATTCTTGTTGATGAAGCCCGAGATATATCTAAACGAGAGCAAATGGCCATTATATTGAGGTTTGTGAACAATCATGGGATTTTGACAGAAAGATTTTTTGCCATCAAAAGTGTTAGTGACACTACCTCAATGAATTTGAAAAATGAGATATCAAATGTTATTGTTCATCATGATCTCCATGTTAAGAAAATCAGAGGCCAAGGATATGATGGTGCTAGCAATATGCGTGGAGCGTGGAATAGACTTCAAGCATTATTTCTCAAAGATTGTCCCTATGCATACTATGTCCACTGTTTTTCATATCGTTTACAACTGACATTGGTTTCTGCAGCTAAGGATGTTAGTGTTATTTGGGAATTCTTTTCTCATTTGGACAATATTGTTAATATTGTCGCTTCTTCTACTAAGCGCATTGCTGAATTACATACTGCACAAAGAAATGAAATTGAGTATATGTTGTCAATTGGAGAACGTGATTCTGGAAGTGGTGCAAACCAGATTGGTAATTTGCAACGAGCAGGAGCTACTCGTTGGAGTTCTCACTATGATTCGGTAAAAAGCTTGATAGGTATGTACACTGCAACTTGCAAAGTTTTTGAAGTTCTCAGTGATTATTCTCCAAATGGAAGAGTTGAGGCTGAAGTTCGGGGGATTTACAGAAACATGGCAAGCTTTGAATTTGTGTTTATTTTGCACTTAATGCATAAAATTATGAGAACAACAGATACTCTTTGTCAAATTCTTCAAAGAAAATCTCAAGACATTTTGACTGCTATCACATTTGTCACTACTACCAAAACTTGCCTTCAAGAATTTAGAGAATGTGGGTGGAATGAATTTCTTCAGGAAGTTAAAGTTTTTTGCTCAAGAAATGAAATTGATGTACCTGACCTTGATTGTCTATATAAGATTGGACCTTCCTGTCGGCAAACTACAATAGAACATCATTACCACTTTGATGTTTTTAATGCAGCAATAGATTTTATTTTGATGGATTTAAATACTCAGTTCAATGAGTCATCGGTGGAACTTCTTTCTCTTAGTACAGCTTTAGATCCTAAAAATTCATTTGACTCATTTAACAGTGATGATATTTGCAAGCTTGCGAAGAAGTTTTATCCTGGAGATTTCACAGATCAAGAAATTGTTGCTTTGGAGTATGAATTGATACATTATAAACTTGATGTGATGCAGAATTTAAATGTTTCTACACTTGTTGAGTTGTGTCAGCAATTGACCGAGAGTGGACGATCAAGTGTTTATGTTATGTTGACTAGATTGATTCATCTTGTTTTGACATTACCTGTGTCTACTGCCACTACTGAGCGGGCTTTTTCAGCAATGAAGCATGTGAAGACGGCACTTCGCAATAAAATGGAGGATGACTTTCTTGCCGATTGTTTGACACTCTATATTGAACGAGATTTAGCTAAACATATTGATGTAAATTCTATTATTGATGAATTTTATGTTTTAAAATCTCGTAGGGCACAACTTCGTTGAACGATATAATGTAAATTTTTTTTTAATAATATATAACTTATCATATTGACTTCAAGCCCCCCCCAACTTTTATTCCTGGATCCGTCCCTGAGTAAGCAGCCACGAAAGCTTTGAAGCGAAGACCCAAAAGCCATCAGAGCGATAAATCGAAGAAGACGTGTCTTTCCTGGGCTTGTTTCTAGAAGCAACTTCTTTTAAGTCAATAATACCATATCATAAAAATCTTTATCATAAATATAATATACAGAAAGACAAAATAATAAAGGATTTAAATTTAAAAAAATGTTTATTTCAAGGAACAAATTATAACTTAGACTCTAAGATTATTTTTACTTTAAAGTATAAATATGATTTCATTTAAAAATATGCAACTAAAAACTGGAAAATGCCAGAACAACGAACAAAGAACGAATCAGAAAAACTTATGAAAGTTGTGTGCTTGTTTGACTGTTGAAACTGTAGAAGAAAGATGTAATGTAAGAAAAAATGCAGAGAAATGAGTTAACAAAAAAAAACCAAGGAAGAGAGAAAAACACATATTTGCACTCCGAAAGTCCAACATTCTAAGAGCTTTGGTAGAAAAACTAACGAGTTAAACACATTTTTTTTTTAAAAACCTTTTTTTTAAATTATCGTGTTTGGTTACAAAAATGATTTTAAAAAACCATTTAAAAGAATTTTTTTTTAAATTAGAATTTTTTTTTTGGGTTTTGTTTCTAATTATATTTAAAAATGAAAAAAATATTTCTCAACTCTTTTTTTTTAAAAATACTTGAAAAAGTTGATTCATTAAATTTTTTAAATAAAATTACAACTTTGTCCAATGACTAAATTATAATCTTCTCGGAAGAGATGTACTTTTTGAAATAAAAATATCCTCCATTTTCGCAAAGTAGGTAAAACAAGAGGAAAATGTCGCTACTGTGGGAGAAGAGTCAAACGTGGAGATGGCTAGTGACGAAGACGAGAGATTCCAGGCCCTTCTTCTTCGCATTCGCCACCGTGTGCGGCGTCGTTCCGGGAGTTATTGGCTATTGCGTTATGCAGTTCACCAATTCGAGCAACCCTGAACTCGAAGCCAAGCTTCGAAACTCAGCCCGACCGGATTCCGTGGTAACTGCTCTGCTTCCTCGCGATCCCCTCAATCTCCTTTTCAGTCTATTGTTCCTTATTTCAATTCGATCAGTTATTCGTTATCTGACCGTATACTTGATATTCACCTTTGATTATATTGAAAGAGTAGTGTTAACGCCTTTTGGTGTAGAAACTTTGTCGCAATTATCAAACTGTAAATTATTCCAAAACAGTTTGTCTTTACCTGGATTTTTAGACGTGATCTCTCCTGATTCCATGAATTGACCTGCTCAGAGTAGTTGACCGAACCCGCTTTAGACGTACAAAGATCGTTCCTTGAACAGTCATTGCTTGTAAAATGACGAGCTTGCTCTTTTTTCTGGATTTAAAAGTTCATAAATGATTTGGAAACAGGTTAATTTTATCTTCTGTTGCTAGCTTTTTAGAGTCATGGTTTTGTTGCCGATTGTAGCCTGTGAAGTTCTATTGTATGGTGTGTACTATACAAGCATCTGGATATTCATTCTTTATAGTTTTGGTGCCTTATTTCGACTGTTTACACAGTTTTGTAAATAGAAGCTATAGCCTATACGTATTAATCAAGAGAAGAAGATGCAGTTTAACCAAATTAAAGAGGTGAGGACATTTAATATATTTTTTTCATTTTGCATTAGATTCCTTGAATAATCAACTATTACCTAGATTAAACATGATGCGAATGTACGAAACATGTGATTACTTGTTATCTCCTCTGTAGTTCTTTTTTTTAATCACCATCTTGTTGATTATTACTTTAATTTGCATTCATGCAAATGCCAAAACAATACGACTGTGTGGTTGGGCAGATGATGGGTAAAGTTAATCAAGAGCGGCTGGCAGAGTTCCTTGGGGAACTGAAGAGAAAAGAGAATACAAATGATAGATATGTGGCTGCTTTAAAAGGGGAGACGCTGACAAGAAACCCATACGTGAGAATTCAATCAGTCCCGAAGCAAATAGGGTCTGAAGTTCAAGAAAAGCAAAAATAGACTCTGAGCAACTTTGTGGTTCCCAAGAAGATCTCAGCAACAAGAGATGAAGGAATTATTAATGTTAGTTGTGCCCGAGCAATTTGTGGTTTCATCTATTTTCAGTTATTTTAATTTTTGTTGGTATGCGGATATTAGCCTCACAATGTAGTAAGTAAATGCTTAAATGAAGTGATTAAATGAGAAGTTTTGTCTACGGTTGATAAAGATAACACATTTTGATATTGGATGCTATAGTTTGCTCGTCATGTGCACACACTTGGTACTGGTTGTTGGAAATGAAGTGGTTTAGATCTCTCTTTTTTCATGCACCTTTGACACTGGCTGCTTTAATGGGAACTTTTCTCAACCGATTCTCTTGAAATGCACATACTACCATATGTAAAGATGGAGCGTACACAGGGTGGTATGATATGATAATGTATTGACATACATTTGATGGCTCATTTTACACCAAAAATATTTGGTTGTTAGGTGGATTACCAATGATTCATTTCTCAAGGCTAAACATTCATTTTCATCTGGAGAGCTATTCTCCAGCAAATTCGACCAATAGCAGTGTGATGTTTGAAATTTGAGGCAAAAACGGTGCAGCCTTTGTAACCTCAAAACTGCTAAGAGGTTCGTGTTGTCGCTGGTATTGACATATTTGGGTTAAAGATGAGTCATTATATTCCTCTTTTAGCATAAATTTTTGTTGGGCACATCAAATATTTTGTTTCAGATAGGCTTTTCAGTCATCACACTTAAATTTTCGTGTGCATATGCTTGAAGAAGTGTGTTTCCAATTAGTACATGATGTTTGTTTAAAAAAACTCACTCTAAATTAAACTGTAATGTGTCAATGCATCAGTTTAGCACTTCTGCTGATGTTATTCACAATTTTCCATTCTAAAATGGCATATGACAGGAATACTGTAAATCGAAATCATTTGCATGTGTACTTTCCTGGTTAAAACAAGATTGTGTGACACAACTTTGTACAAAGTATGTAAATTTTTTACATTTAGCCATGAGTTCCTAAATCACAACTAAAACATAAAACCCGACCATCTCTCCCAGGATTAGTAAGGCAAAAGCCCGTATACTTGGGTTACCAAAAAAAAATCTCAACCGACATTTATCACATAGTATTACTATTTACATAACAAAAAAAAAAATCAAATGTGGAAAGGTGGCAACCCGAAAATACAATGTGTTACTATTCATGGATATGTAAAAACACAGTTCAAGCACCAAATCTTTGCAAAAGGGCACCAGGACCCTCTGCCTGAAGAGGTGATGATCAAGTATATACCCTGATCCGACTTGTGATATGTTGACGACAAATGGGACAATTTGACAATCTTGTGCTGCATTCTCTGCAGGTCTGCAATTAAAAGCTTTCATTAATAGAGATTTTGAATCTAGCACTTTGCTAAAGTGAAACATTGTCCTTTTTGGATCTCACCATATGTCCGCAGCCAAAGGCCAAGTCTTTCCTATTGGTTAAGCAAATTGGGCAGGCCTACAAAATCAAACACAATTTATATAATTAAAAAAATTAAGTAAAGCTTAAGTCAAGAAATACCACTTTCCCAGCATCAAGAGGAAGGTGAGTAGAATTCCACAAGCACTTTAATTACTTATTAAAGTTCATTTGCGATAGATTCAGCGAAATTCTGGTTATCAATGACGTTAATAGGTTCCTGAAACAACGATGAACGAATTGGGAAGGATTTTAGAGTCTACATTCAATCTCAGGTTGACTGGGAAGGTTGGATAAGGACATAGTGTATTGATCCAAAATTACTCTGTAAATTATTCTGTTTGTCAGATGTGAACTAGTCAACTCTTGGACTCAAACATCCTACGATTCCACACGAGCAAAAATGATGCATACCTGATTTTGATCATTTTGGGCAGCCGCTGAAATTTTGCTGGGCTGTCGAGCTGGAAGCCTAGCCACACCAGTATTTTCCACTGGTGGTGGCTTAGGATTTATTTTCTTTGCTTCACCAGTTACGTGGCTGTGGTAAACCATGAAAGGAGAAGAGATAAACTTGTCAGTACAGAAGGTAACACTTATATATATTGTATAAACTTAGTCATTTTTGTTATTTGCACCATTAGCATTTCATCAATATTCTTGAATTTGATTCTGTGACAGTGGGGGGGATCACATTTTTTAGGTGGCAAGAGTACTTATAAAACTAGATTTTTTTTTAAAAAAATTGAGGGGATGCGGATTTTTGCTTGCCCACTCCAGGTGTGCCACCGTGAACAAGCTTTCATCCTTAATTTGGAGAGCACTATACTACCCTAGTAAACGAAATGCCATAGCTGCTTTGTATTGAATGGGTATCTCCATAAGTGCAGCAAGAGCAAATGCAGTCTCTTTTCCAGAGGATGAGATAGTCTTTTCCATAATTGCCGTAAAATTAACAAACTGCAAAAAGTTAATGGCAGACAAGTGAATATTACTTCTTGAAGGGTCAGTGTAACTATAAGTCTAGCAACTTTGGAACGTGTCATATCCTATATATACCTTACAATGAGAGCCCAATATTAGAGCTATTATGGAACTTACAACCAATAGCTTACCTGAAAATTGTCGAATCCATGATTAGGGAGCTTATCATCAAATGTTTTCATGTCATCCCAGGGTCCGTCGCCAACACCAACAAGAACAATGGAGAGAGGATGCTTTCTGATAAAAAAAGAAAAGAAAAAGAATAACGAACAAATGTTCTTGATAGTTTCAGACCTAGCAGGCGTTGCAAATTATAAACACCATATTTCAATAAGTTTTGACATGCAAATAGAGTCAGTTCCTTGCTCAGAGCCATTTATAAAATGTATGAAGTTGGCAGCCTTTTAACTCCTATGACATGAAACTTGCATCGAGGACATTCCAAATGAGTAAGATAAAATATGGGGAATGATAGGATGCAATGAATTAATAAGAAAGCAAAGAAGTGGGATTGATTTTTGTACCTTGCATCGACTATAGAGTTTATGGTTTTCTCTTCCTGAGGGCTGAGTTTTCCATCACTTGTATCTACACTTCTTGTAACCTTGATGAGACAAAGCAATTTGGTTTGATTGAGTGAGTGGGTTCATCAAATAATGATTTCAAAATCGAACATGTGTTCCCAAATAAATATACAAGAAAAGAGATGAGGAGAGGTGGGGACAGACTAATGGCATTGATGATTCAAGTTAGCCTACAAGCTTTTTAGGATGACACGAATATTACTCAGTTTGTACGTGAAAATATCAAAATTGAGCCAAGCTCAAACATATTCATATTTATTCTCGAGCTCAACGAGCCTTGAATATCGTCTTTGATGGTTTGTGGGCATTACTCTGTCTATAGTTGTATATATATCAAACTAGCTAAGAAGCTATAGCCATTGTCACAACTTTTCTTTAATAGAGCTTGATATTTAAGTTCGATTGGAGGACTAAATAGAACTTACTTTCTAACTTTGATACGAGCCAAGCTGTAGCCCTAAATAATTCAGTTTTCAAGCTTTGAGCCGGCTAAAGATATTCGGTTTGATTTGTTTCGTTGTACCCACAGATTCATCCGAAAGGCAAGCAGGAATATCATGTTTTATTTTCTCAACTACAAGTTTTGGACTTTAATATATTATGTCATCTCTTCAACTAGATTTTTGGTATCATAATGAAGAAGAGATGCTCGTCAAAAAGTACCTGGCCATCTGCTATAATAACTAAAACATGGTATCTTCCACCGCTTCTTTCAACTATGTCTACTGCAGCATCTATTACTGGTCCATAAGATGTCGGTCCTTCAACACAAATAAGCATCGGAAACATAAAAAAATACCAAGAAATAGTTAATGAAGGTTTCCAGTTAATGACAATTCACCACATATAATGAAAGATAAGAGCGGTGGCCTTTGTAAAAATAAATTATTACACAATATAAAGAAACTAACCTGATAATTGCAGATGTGGAACTATTCTTCTGTAGCAGGCTAAAACTTCTTCAAAGCCATGGCAAGGAGAGTTATTGTTGTGGAAGCTAAACACTTCAAGATCATATGTAGTTGCTGCAGAAAAAATAGAGTTTGATCATCGGTCTATACACTGGGGCGAAAAAGAGGCCAAACAAAAAAAAAGGATTTACATCGTTTAATTACTAACAAATTAGCCACTTCTGAAAATCAAGATCCAGAAAAGCAATAATGACTAATCAGATGATGACGATGATCTAATTTAAACGAACTAACCATCCCCAAAACCAAAACAAGGAATCAAATTGTCTTCATCAAATGGGGCCAAAGTCTTGCCAATGATGGATATGGCTTTTTCATATGGATTAGGAATATCGCCAATTGCATGCAGGCTACGGTTGTTGAATGATTTCGTCCCTTCAATGAGCAGATTGATATGTTAGCTTTCAATATGTGAAAATCCAAGTCAGTCGTTTGAGACATTGGTGTATGTGTATTGATCACTGACCTGTCCATTCATTACTCTTTGTAAAATCGATTCCAAGAATCAGATTCGATGATTCGAGACCCGCTTCTTTCAAGGCCTGAGTGACCTGCAAACCCGATTATCACAGATTTAAGAAACCCGTGTCGGGCTATTGTTCTTGGTTGTCATATACAGCCATGTTGGTCCACTGTTTAAACTTTAGATTTTGTTACATAATACAGAGATACAAAAGCAAATAATGAAGTAAAACCTAGCCAGATACAAATGTAAACGACAGAATTTAAAACAGACAAAAAAAAGACTTGTTCAATTGTGTTAGCATGTTAAAACAACCATGTCATGAAAGTCGTTACCAGGTTCTATGAGTCCTTTAGTAGATCAATGCCGAGGACTTGACGCTGTGAACCGGAGACTACTCGAAGTGCGACAACAAGGTCAACTATAAGGGATCAATCACTGAAAGAACATTAATTATGTTCGCTTGAAGAGGAAAAACCATAGGACCACTGGATGCTACCATAAAGATCTCAACAGTTGTTTGTTTGGTTCTAGCTAGTGTTGTGCAAAGCATGAATACAAGGCCATGCGCTCAAACTACACAGTAAAACATGTAAATTTCACTAGAGTGGCACAAAAATTTCTTAGCTTAGAGAGTTTGATGTTGGGTCGTGGACATAAACTTCGTATTTTATATTGTCATTTCTCTGATAAATTTATGTAAAACCATTGTCGAGATTATGACCAATATTTGATATATTACGGGATTCTATTATCATGATATATACTGTTGGGATTATTTTAGCAATGGACATCGTGGCATCCAAATTGCAGTCTCATGAACATTATCGATTGTTTTTTGACTTTCAATCTTATTTTGACGGAGGGTTGAAGTAACACCCGAAAATACTGATGTGACATAATAAATTACTGGTTTATCCGATTTCATTTCAACAATTAGATCAAACTAACCCAACATTAAAAATTACGGTATAAAAAACGAACTTTGAAAACTTATAATTGACCAAAGCAAAAAAAAAAAAAAAAATTGGACAAAATAGTAAATCAAAAAAATTATTTTCTCATATTAAAATCATACCATGATTGAGATTGAGAACGTCGTAAAAATGTGTATATGCTAATGAATTATCGACACTACGTACTAAAAGATGAATGGATACGCATTTTATCGAATTTGTCCGTAGTGAGTACTTCCAAGTTCTGATAGAAGATTAACGATAAAAGTGCTGATTCTATGACAAAAACAAACGAAGGGGAGGAATTGTGATCAGAACCTCATCAAGGGTTTTGTAGTAATCAGGAATATATCCATAGCTTAAGTTCCCCTTTTGCGATCCCCCTCTTCTTGCTACCCTATCGCCGGCAGTACGGCTCCACTTGCGAATCACAGAAAACAGATTACCCATATCATCACTACTTCTGCCGAACCAGTATACACACACTTATATATAAACTCGAGAGCCTTGGAGATGAGAGATGATCAACCAGCGGAAGAAACGAAAACTTTAAGCAAACTGAAACAACGGGGAAGTTCTAGTTTTACATGCGATCTAATCACTAGTGCTTGGCCTTTTACCGATGGCGCTTTACAGGTAGAGAAAGAATCTTGTGAACCCATCTTAAAAGCAAAAGCACTGAAAGTTGAAGAACGAGCGACGAAGTTGCTTGATTTCTTTTGTGTATTACAATTTATATGTATACGTGCCAATGACGCAACTCAATGGAATGCGATTCTTGCCTTTGCGTGACAACCATGCATCCATGAAGTAAGCGTGGGGTACTAATGTTTGTTTGGGATTACAGATTACTACTTTAAATTTTATATATATATATATAGTTACTAATGTTTGGGATTACTACTTTAAATTATATATATATATATATATATATATATATATATATATATATATTGCTCCACGTACAACTTTAAATAGTTATATATATATATATATATATATATATATATATATATATATAACTATTTAAAGTTGTACGTGGAGCAAAATGGAGATTTTACAATTACCACCTGATTCAACTTTTCGTTTTTGTTTTAAAAACATTACGTTTAGAAATCTTCAAATATATCTAAATTTGCAATAATTATTACAGTGCAGGAGACATAAACATCTCCGGTTCGATCCAGCAAAAACCGGTTGAAATAAAAATAATAAAATGACGGGGGTACGAGGAATTGGTTGAATCACGTTGTTGACGCATGCACATATATAGGATTCAGCGTCGACTTCGGGACGTGCCCACGCACAGACAGCGCCAAACACAAATCCCACACTTTTGTTCATTTTGCCGCTCTGTCCAACCCCCAATTTTTAACCTAATCAAACCTGATTTCACTTCAAACATTCACCCAATTTTGACTTTTTCTCATCTCCCCAACATAATCGCAATCTTTCCGAAATCGCATCACCAAATGGGGCAGCCATCGTTGCCGCCTCCGCCGATTACCCCTCCTTTGCCGCCGCTGCCTCTACCACCGCCGGCACAGATTGGGGCCGCGGCTCTCGGCGGGGGATGCCAGGTGCGTTGTGCGGGCTGCAAGATGGTGCTGACCGTGCTACCCGGGCTGACGGAGTTTGTGTGCCCTACTTGCCAGTTACCCCAGATGCTTCCTCCAGAGTTGATGCGTGCCAATCAGTCTCAAGCGCAGTCCCAGCAACAGAGGAATGCCACTGCTCAAGGAATTGATCCTTCCAAGATCCAGCTATCGTGCGCTAACTGCAAGGCATTACTCAATGTACCTCATGGATTGTCGCGTTTCAATTGCCCACAGTGCCTCATTAGCCTCGCTGTTGATCTCTCCAAGACAGGGCAAGTATTGCCTTCTGCTCCCCCTCCACCTCCTCCTGAAGAAGTCAATGAGGTTTTCTTTTCTCTTTTTTTTTTTTTTACTTTGATCAATTTCATTTATACCCCATATCATGCTTTTAGTCTTTAAAAAAGAAAGTGGATACAACAGAGTATCAAGAGTAAATCATTGAAGAAGGTAAAATAACTTTCATTGGATAGCCAAACTGCCAAAGTCTGATACCTCTGTGTTAGAAAACTAGTTACTAAAAATGACTTGCGTTAATGTTAAGCATAATTTCATTTTTTTTAAATGAATGAAAATAAGCCTTGTATATGTGCAGCAAAGTGTGTTTAAAATGTGTGGTAGTTTTAGAGAGACACATACCGAGATGTGGAATATTGGTGGTTTCTCATGGATTCTTATTTCTGTTCTGACACCACAATTACTTTTTATGCTAGGAACGTAATTATTGATTCTGGAGCTAGGAACTGTCAGACCATAATAAGATATTTATTACTTTCATGGATGGTTTGATCCTTACATCGTTAATGCACAATCAACCTAGAGCAAGTGAATTAATCAATTTTAGAGTTTAGCTCGATCAGTTATCTTAAATGGATAAGTTATATCTACTCAAAAGACTCGGGTGAGAATGTTTTCCACTACTAGTGATGCAACAAGTGTTAGACTATTATGTATCTTCTACGTTGAAGGATTAAATGTGGATTATCTGCTACAGTATGTGGATATTGATAAGCATTTTATTCTTAGGGATTTTCTGTGCATGAAAAATGCTCGTGTTCAAAGTTAAATTTTATTTTATTTTCCTTTTTCTGTATTCGTCAATTGCTGGATTTGTAATGTTTTTCCGTCGTCATGCAATAAATTTCGAACACGTGAAGAGGAGCCAAACACTATCCCAATCCGACATATCTTAGATTGACAGGTTAATGTAAGGAGTAGAAGGAGTGGTAGAACATTGGAAACTTGAATAAAAGTGGTTAAGGAGGATATCTCAGATCTTGGTTTAAGAGATGACATGTGAGTAAATCGGTTAGTTTGGAGAACAAATATAAATGTAGCCGATCCCACAACTAGAGGGAATATGCTATGATGATGATGATGATGATGATGATTATATAGTAAATTTCGAAAAAGTAAGGATATGATCGTGGATAAAATTAGGAATAAATGCTTTTCTTGATTTATTCTCTTCCAAATTTACTATGCTTGATTGGCTGAGAGAGTCCTGACTTCTGGTCTCCTCTTAGCTTGACTATCATTATTGATCAACATTAAAAATTATGTCTCCAGAAGAAAGCTTTACTCCCTATTATTTATTGCCCTCATGTCTTTCAATGTGAGGAAGCTGCCTACCGACGATGAAACTTAAAATCTAGTCATAGTTTCATACAGGTGGAGTGAGGAAATGTTTGGAATGCTAGAATCTAAATAATATTTACTTGATCTATGAGGAATGCTTTGTCTTAATTCCTTTTTTGTGCATTTGATTGAATACTATGTATCAACTTTGTATACCTATACTTGATCCATCATAAATATGATTTGTCTTCAACTGCTTTCATAATGCTTCCATTCGATGTAGAAAAATGAGAAATGGAAGAACTGAAGCCCTCGGCCTGGAACCCAGGATTTGATTTAATCGGAAGGGATTCAAATAGGATATTCTAGTTTAACCGCTTGGTTGAATGGAGTTCTGAAAGAGAGTTTGGATTAAGCGATTTGTTCGTATTTTGAGTTATGAAATTCCATCTAAACAGAAATGATTTTGTGGGATTTGGATTTTTTTTGGAGTAATTAACGTATATTTGAACTATGATTTTCATGTTTCATGCTTAATTTTCACTTCAATTTTTATAAAGCATCACTTGTCTTAAGTTAATGTTAAATTATTTGATTTTTCCTCGTAAATTCATCTCTACTAATATATATATAATTATTTGTTAAAAGAACTAGGTTATGAGATGATATCAATGCCGTTATTATCATTTCTGATGGTAATAAAATTTGATAATAATTTAAAAGAAATGGCACTCTAGCAAACAAATTTTGATAATTAACTTTTAATTTCAAATTGTATTTATTCCTAAACATGACTTTCTAAATGACATTTTTAGATTTTTCTAAATTCTAAAATAGGATTTGGAATTAGAATAATCAATAATAGATTTTTCTTTCCATCTTAAATCGAAATTCCATAATGCTTTCAGCCAAATATAGCCTAGAAGTTAAGTTTATGATGGGGATTTAAATGACAAACATAAAATAATGAATTCATTATATATCTACAGTTTCTCTTTTCATGGAGCAAGCAGAATTACAGCCAGTGGCACATGTGATTGATTTATTTAAATTGTGGTTTATACTGCTAAATCACACATTTTGTCAAATTTTATTTCTGTACATACTTTTAAAAAAATATAATGGCCAAACTATTGCAGATATACCATACGTGGTGTACTATTATGATGAGGCTTGATAAAAATATAAATATTTAAATTATATTAGCTATTTCTCATCAAAGTTCTCAAAATTGATATCTTCCTTTTATCCTGCTTTGGCTTGCATATTTTACACCTGCATACGATTTTTCCCTCTTCGGCTGTAACTAGGTAGGATATTATGACAAGGACCTTCACATTGTTTCATGTGGTAACAGATATACTGTATGTTCAATATTTCTCATGCCATGGATATGTTGAGTCATGCCCATGATGATCGTGGTATTTCCTTAGTACATATGAATGCTCATGTCTTGGAAGGACGGAACTATGTACCAGTCTTTTATTTAGGTCGTCGGATATTCCATATTTAAATTCAAGCCTCCTTGAACATTGTGGAACCTTGTTGGGAAAAGTTGGTCCATAATATTGATCTACTTTGAGGTTTCTGCTTTAGCATTTATTTAGCATTGAAATAATATCATAAGAATGTAGAATATTAATGATTTTTCCATCTCCTTCAGGTTGCCATTGAAGTAGAGCGTGAAGATGATGAAGGTGGCTTGGCGGGAGAAACATTTATGGACTATGTATGCTATCATGAGCCATTTGTAATTTATGGATTTGAATATAGCTTCAGTTTCTTTTATCTTAGCCAAGTTTTTATCTGTTTTGTATAGCGACCTCCAAAATTGTCCATTGGTCCTCCCCACCCAGACCCAATTGTGGAGACATCTTCCTTGTCAGCAATACAGCCTCCTGAGCCCACTTATGATCTCAAGATTAAGGATGATTTAGAACGTTCTAAGTCATTGTCATGCCTGCAGATTGAAACATTGGTCTATGCATCTCAGGTTGGTTGAAAGTTTCACATTATCTTCTGTGGTTTTCCGCCCCAATCCATTAATAATTGTTTTGGCATGACAGAGGCATCTTCAGCACCTACCAAATGGTGCCAGAGCTGGATTTTTTCTTGGAGATGGTGCTGGGGTGGGTAAAGGAAGAACAATTGCTGGTTTGATATGGGAGAATTGGCACCATGGGAGAAGAAAAGCATTGTAAGCGTTGGGAGTGAGAAGCACTCATCTCATCGCATTCATATTGCTAGATATCATTTGAGTGAATAAAGTGATAGCATTAGCACGAGGCATTTGATTGTCCATATTTGTAAAAAAAATTCTTATTTTTTTACGATCTTGCTCAGGTGGATTTCTGTTGGTTCAGACTTGAAATTTGATGCTAGAAGAGATTTGGATGATGTTGGTGCAACTTGTATAGAAGGTAGATTATCCATATAAATAATTAGTAACCAAAAATGTTGGGTTTTTTGTATACATTTTGATTTTTATGAAACTAAATCTGGCTCCAGGTAGCTTAAATTCTCTATTTATTTTGGTGATTCATTTTTCCATGTGGTTTGTTGCATGTCATGATACGTTTTCTTCGATGTAAGATGATAATAGCAAATTTTATCTTTCCTATTGTTTGGTATTAGTTGGTCATCTATCTATGAAGGTGGCCAAACCTATCAGGATGACACATATCATGAATAGATCCCCTGTGTTTTAAATTATTGCGAGAATATGGAAAAAGGAGAATTGTAGAATACAACAAAATGCAACTGCAGATGCAAGTGATCGGAAATTGCGCCATCCCTCTCTCTTTTATTTTTTGTGATGACTGACAAGTAGTCTATAGTATATCCTTGCCTAGCCTCCACCATCCTAACATTCATGTTTATGTCTATTCCTGTAGATCCAGTATACCATCAATGAACCATCCCATCATTTAGACTGATACACTTACTTATACCTGAAGCACCTTAGATTTCTGTGTTCCGTTCCTAACTGTCAAGTTGGAAGTTCTGATTGGTTCTTGTTTGCAGTACATGCTTTGAACAAACTTCCATATTCTAAACTTGATTCAAAGTCTGTTGGCGTGAAGGAGGGAGTTGTTTTCTTGACGTATAGCAGCCTCATTGCATCTTCTGAGAAAGGTCGTTCTCGATTGCATCAGCTCGTACAATGGTGTGGACAATTTGATGGACTAGTTGTATTTGATGAGGTAGCTTATATTGAGTATAATACACATTGGAGTTCAGAAAGCTACTAACATGGTGGGAGGAAATTGGACATAATACATGTTATATTTAATTGCTTATCTTAGTGTCACAAAGCGAAAAATCTTGTCCCTGAAGCTGGAGGACAGCCAACAAAGACAGGTGAAGCCGTTCTTGATATTCAGGTTGCACTTCTTTTCTTGCATGCTCTGAAGTGTTTAAGAATCACTTTTTAAACTTTATATTGTACTCGTCATCTTTAATTTTTCTCTATTCTAGTAAGTTCGGCCCACAGCTGTATTTGGATCTTGTCTCTCCTTACTCCTAAATCCCTACCCATTGATTTCTCTTTAACTTCAGTTCATGGTGCCTCTGTAGCATTTCTTTGTGAAGTAGGTGAATCGGCATTACCCATTGTGCATTAACATACTTGATTTTTATTAGCTTCTATATGCTCCTGTAATATGTAAGATCCCCAAGGTATCTTATTGAATTCACCTAGCATAGAAAGAAGAAATGCCAATCAATAGAGGATGTGCTTGTGTATTTCCGAACATTATACAGCATTGTTAATGTTAGTTATTTTTGCTTATGTGACTGTTTTCAGGCTTTGTGCCTAGTTGCAATCTCCTTTGGTGAAGCTCGTGCCTAAAATGCTTGAAAGCGTCTCTTAGATGTAGGGATGGTAAATCCAAGATAAAATGCAATGTAACAGTACTTCATTTTAGATTTTAGATATATGATATTTGTTTATTGTTGTGTTGTAGTTTATAATATGTGACAGTTTTTCTCAAGTATCTACATCTCAGTTCCTCACATTGATAAAGCCCGTCTTCCCTTGCGCCTAGGATCTAGGCTGGCAGTAGTCCTTACTTTCTCTTGCATCCTGAATTACTAAGTCTAGAGTCTTAATGAAGTGGAAAGCAATTTTCACACTGGACCATTCTCTGTACCTTGAATCTGATAATTAAATTTATTTTGTTAAGATTTTTGGGTCTTGGGAATTATCATAGTCTCAGCAACAAGTATCAGAAATCATCAGGAGTTTCTGTGAAGTTATTCTTCTCATCCAACACCCTCTGCTACTTGTACTACCAGTGCTATTAATATGAAGATGAAAGTGATGTAGCAGGCAGGCCTTGTTTTGCTACCCTATAACCACAGCTTCACTTGCAAATCCCAGACACATGATTGCCCAGATCATCACTGGTTCTACTGAGTTAAAGTTCTATGTGTAAACTCTAACCTTAACAATCAATCTAGATGTAGAAAACAGCAAAAGAAAAAGGTACTTTAATCAAACTGAACGAACAGAGATATTGCACAGAGCTGTTGAAGTTTGTGTTACTTTCAATTTAATTAGTGTGTTGCTTTATGATTCACTCACACGGTGCAAGAAACTCATGGACCCAATTTAAAGCGAACTGAACAAATGAGGAAGTTGCTTAAGTTTTGTCAATATATGTCCAGTTTAGTGCTCCCCTTTTGTTTACTTCTTCTGTTGCAACTAAATAGAAAGAAATATTATTCTTGCCTTGAGAGATTCTGTTAAGGTGAACTTGTACTCATTATGGAGACTATGGTTATTTATAATTTACTTTTCTGAATAATATTTCATAATAAATGTCTTTCAAAGCTGTATAAATTTTTATAATAAATTGAACATCTTATATTATGGGAACACATACAAAGAATAAAAAATTGATAATCCGTTAAGACATGACATTTTCATGATACTGGCACATGCCGGAAGCTAATTCAGTGAAATTTGTATGTGGATAATGATTGGGGGTGGGATATTTTTATATTTTAGAGTATAGTTGTTTAGAGTATAATATAATGATAGATTATTTTGGGAAGTGAAGAAAAACTAAGTTAATGTGATAATTATTTTGGGAAGATTGATAAAAATGTAAATAACTGTTAAAAAAATTGGTGAAAATATTGTTTTGGAAAGAATGCATTTCATGCCTTGTATATTTGCAGCGAAAGCGTGCATCATAATTGACTAATCAGCTATTTTACCATGATATGGGAAATACATCTTTTCTAGACGTTAGGTTGAAAATTTCCTGTATGCTTGGTTTTTGTGCTACTATTGGTGTTCTCTTTCCTTTTTGATTCGTGCTTTATATCTTTATGGAAAGTATCTCGAGTGTACTTGGTTCTCTTCTCTTTGCTAAGCCATCTCAGCTAGATTAGAGGACCAAGTAAGGGTTTGTATCACATGTATTGCATTATGTCTTTATGTTTTAATTCTTGCTACTTTTGTTTGTTGGCGTTTCTCTGATGTCGTGTCAGTTGTCCTTGGCATTGGTCTGACTTTATTCATTCACATATAATCCATTTTTTCTCCTTTTCACCTGCAGTTTCTATCATTGAGTTGCAATAGTACTGTCATATAATTATTGATAATGGATACTTTGTGTTTCTTTTGAATTCCTATGTTCTAGGCCAGACTCCCTCAAGCTCGCGTCATTTATTGCTCTGCAACTGGTGCTTCTGAACCTCGCAATTTGGGCTATATGGTTCGCCTTGGTCTTTGGGGAGCTGGGACATCTTTTGTTGACTTTCGTCACTTTTTAGGTTTGATCTTATATACAATGCAACAAGAATGTGCTTAGTGTCGGTTATGTACTATTTTGGTGGAATAATTTGCATGGCAATCACATAGTTTCTTCCTGAAACACAAAGAATGGTCTTCTCAGTTCTCGGAGACAACATTTGCATGTCTTAGGCTCACCTACTGTTATGCATCAATATCCACTTATTTTTGTCGTTCCCAAACTTTCTGTTTGGAATCAAATTTCCCAAGCACTTTTCTGAGATTTCCAGTGTCTTCATCTTTTCACATTGAATTTTATTGGGAAGAAACCTCGTATTTCCAGTAGGCGAGGACATGGCACTGTTTTCTCATCTTCTTACCATCTTCTCAACCTCATCAGAAGAGAATAAAATGTCTATCTGATTTAGCATGACAATGATCTCAAGAGCACATTAGTGATTATTCATTTGGATACATTTGATCAAATTGGTGGTCTTTATGATTCCATGTGGATCAACTCGTGCTTTTGTTGTGGCCAAAAATATTACTTGTTTCATCCACTCAAAATATCAGATATGAAACAGTTCTTGGTATTCAGACATATATTATGTGCCCGACAAGTTTGATATTTACCGTCGCACAAATATTTATTTTAAATGTATTTTAATTTTCTTTTGCCTGCATCTTTGCATTAGGATATTTCACTGATTGGTGTGAAATTAAAGCGACAGTTTAATTAATGATTTACAGGTGCGATAGAGAAGGGGGGTGTTGGAGCTTTAGAACTTGTTGCCATGGATATGAAAGCAAGGTGTTGCCTTAACACATTTATAGGGGAAAAATGTGTGTATTGAGAGATCGTAAATTGACCAATACTCTTGACTTTTAGGGGAATGTATGTTTGTCGAACGCTCAGCTACAAAGGCGTGGAGTTCGAAGTTGTTGAAGTGCCGTTGGAAGCCAAAATGACGGTACCAGGCATTATCTGTCATCCTGCTTGGAAATGACGATTCGGATTTTAGATGCATCATCTTTATTCTTGTTGCTGCTAATTGTAGATTGAGTAGTTCAATAGCATGAGTGCATGATATTGTTCATGCTTACCGTTTTATGATAAGATCTTGCGACTCTAGAATCCAACTAATTTCAAGTTTGTTGCTAATGCTGGAAATTCTGTTCAGAGCCCTTGTTAATCTTGGAGATTTTTAAACCCATTTCAATTTATATTGAACATGGGGCAACCAAATCAAATGGGTTAAAAATGCTTCAATTCTTTTCAGGAACATGTTATTTCTCTCTGTCGTTTCTAGATTTCTGTAACAGTATCATCTATTAATGCTATTTGCAAACCTAATAAATCTTTAACTTCCTGATGATGTTCACCTGTTTTTTTAAATTTGTGAGTAATTGTTGCTGTTTTCCTTTCGAATATTTTATGTTTTTTATTAGAGCTCTTGTTTTGCCACCTCATGCTTACAAACTGCTGTTTTCAGGAAATGTATGAGAGATCTGCAGAATTTTGGGCTGAGTTGAGAGTGGAATTGCTCTCAGCTAGTGCAGTTCTTGTCACTGAGCGGCCTAATTCTAGTCAGTTGTGGAGATTATACTGGGCTAGTCACCAGGTTAATGCATTAAAAATAGTAGCATACAACTTTTTAACCTTTTCCTTACTTCAGAGCCAGCTCATTTCCTTTCATCTTTGTTTCTTTTATGCACTTTGGCAGCGCTTCTTTAGACACATGTGCATGGCAGCTAAGGTGCCTGCTGTGGTAAGTCTTTCTAAACAAGGTTTGCTGGACGATAAATGTGTGGTCATAGGCCTACAAAGCACTGGAGAAGCACGCACAGAAGAAGCTATAACTAAATATGTGAGCCTGTTTTCCGCTATTTTCGTTTTAGTGTGTTGTGCAAGTGAATCTTGTGTAGCATGCATCTTAAATTTTTGTGTTTATAATTGTTGCCAATGTTAGGAAAATATTGTAAAACTTTTTTTTTGTCACGAGTGTAGTTTTTATTTTATTTTATTTTTTGTACCCAGATTATTAATTTTAGGTTCACGATTAACTCTCCAACTAGCTTCTTGATTTTTTTTGTTTTTAACGAGATAGGGTCTTGAACTTGATGATTTCATATCTGGACCTCGCGAGTTGCTGTTGAAATTTGTTGAGGAAAATTATCCGCTGCCAGAGAAACCTGAACCTCTCCCTGGTATATGCTCACACACACATTATATATCTTACACCTTTAATTTGTTTTGCTCCTCTTGCATGTGCTAAAGTAATTATTTTTACATTTGTCACTAGAGGAAAGTGTAATAGAGCTCCAAAGAAAGAGACACTCGGCAACGCCAGGTGTTTCATTTACGGGGAGAGCGAGGAAAGCTGCCAAGTGGGATGACGAAAGTGAAGAAGAAAGCGAGTGGCAATCGGAAAGTAATCTAAGATTTCCTTGACTGAATATCTCCTTTCATAAGCTTGGGACCAAGCATTTAAGTTACCTTCTTTAAGACAAGTTCACATTTTTTACGACTTGGAACGTAGTTGCTGCATCAACTAATGCCTCATGCTCACTATATTTGTCTGGCTTAATGGTCAAAATACTTATATTCCATAATGTAACATTTCGTTTTCTTGGGTAGCGCCTTCCATTGATGTGTATGGTTCTATTTTGGTTGTTAATGGAAGCTTGTTAAGAACGTGAGTATATAATTACATAGAAAGATTTAAGAGTGGAGGGACACCACACTAGCAGCTTGATATAGGAGTAAAGGGAGAAAATAATGCTGGAGGAGGAGAATAGAGGAGGGAAAGAAGTAGAGGACTAGAGAAAATAAATGTAGGAAGAAAATCTCAATAGTAATATCAATCAAACAAGTCAATTATAAGCTTATCATACTAATTTTTTTTTTGAAAAAAGAAGCTAGGTAAATTAACGTAAATTGAAGATGATCTCAGATCCATATGAGATCAATCTGAATCAATTTTCAAATTTATCCCTTATATTTGCACCTAAAATAGGTCTGTAACCCACACAACTTCTGTTCCACTTGAAATAGTCTTCAAATTTTTCATGCATCCCATATGGTTAACCTAAAAATTGTGTTTTCAGTGGATTACCATCCATAAACACCAACTCCATTGTTTCCATCGCTGTGTTCAGACTTGCAGACAGCATTCATCATCTCCTTAATCTTTAATTGTGCTAGACCTATGATTCAATGTCTCATTTCATGTTTAATGCTTTCTGTCAAATGCAGCTGACACTGAACCTGAAATTGAATCCGATGATGAGTTTCAGATCTGCGACATTTGCTCCACGGAAGAGGTATTTTCGTTTTTTACTTGTTCTTGAATTATGAGAAGATTTCCTAGTTTCTTTCCATATGTTTTTTTAACATTTGTTTACTTATATTGTCCATGCCACGTGCTATAGGGAAGGAAGAAATTGCTTCAATGTACCTCCTGCAGCCAGCTTGTTCACCCAGCATGTGCAATTCCTCCAATTGAAGAAGTGATACATAGTGATTGGTATTGTCACTCGTGCAAGGAAAAAACCGAGGAATATCTACGTGCAAGACATGCCTATCATGAAGAAGTGATGAAAAGGTGTGACTTTTGCCAATAGTGTTCTTGTTTTCATCTTATAAATTTGGATGGTGTTTTTGTTTGGCTGATTTATTGATTTTGAAATATAATTAGATATGAAGGAGCCATGGAGCGTAAATTGAAAATACTGGAAATAATACGCTCATTGGATCTTCCTAACAATCCCTTGGATGACATTATTGATCAGGTAGAATAATGTATTGGAAAATGGCCATTCTAGATAATCATGGTCCAAACATCTTCTCTTTAATTGACCTTGTTGTATTCGCAGCTTGGAGGACCTGATAATGTTGCAGAAATAACGGGGAGGCGGGGTATGCTTGTCAGGGCTTCTGGAGGGAAAGGTGTGACCTATCAGGCACGAAACACGTAAGCATTTACTTGTATGTAATGATTGTTTTCAATTATCTTTCTTTACTCTGGTTCACCATACCCTATCTTTAGGAAGGATGTGACAATGGAAATGGTGAATATGAATGAAAAGCAGTTGTTCATGGATGGTAAAAAATTTATAGCTATAATTTCTGAGGCTGGCTCTGCTGGTGTTTCTTTACAAGCAGATAGAAGAGCAGTCAATCAGGTGATCCTATTATTTTTTTTATTCCATTGCGTAAGTTTCTTCTGAGTCATGACCAGCTCAATGCATTTTATAGTATTTGTGCATTTGAGTTCGATTGTTTTCTTCTTACGTCAGAAAAGGAGAGTTCACTTAACTCTAGAACTACCATGGAGCGCAGATCGAGCTATCCAACAGTTTGGAAGAACTCACCGGTCAAATCAAGCTTCAGCGCCCGAGTATAGGTGGGTTTCTGCATAGTCCTCGATTTAAACTAATGCCATTTGTTGCTTCAGGCAACCGTTTTGTGCTTTGTGATGTTCAACAAAACTGAAAATGTCACTTTCAGCTAATCTTCTTTTTGTATCTATTACGGCAATACGGTATTGTAGAATGTGCCAGTGAATTCTTCAAAATTTGCTGTGGAAGATTTGAATATTCTCAACCACAGCACTGTGCATTTCTGCTTAGGTTGAAGTTATTGGTAGAAAACTTTTCTCCACTACAAGAACCTCTCCTAACATGCTTAACAGTTTATAAAGAAATTGTGGACATTCTGATTTTAAGTTTTAATTTCAACCAACATATGTGATCCAGTTCTGTATTTCTGATTCAACATGCATACTAACCTTGGACTAGGTTCGATCATGCAAGTTATATCATTGAGAGAAAGTAAATTATTGGAACATAACATGTTAGCTTTACTCTAAATTTGTTCCCTGTTGGAGGAGAGAACATAATATTTTGGGAGTAAAAATGTGTAAATCCTATTATTTCAGAATGAATAATCACAATCAATTATCACCTAATATAAAGACAACCCTGAACTATATAAAGCATAATATACAATCCCATAAATTAGGGGTTTCCTAATCAATAATAACAATATCCTTAATCATAGAGATGCACAATCAAATCTGATTTTATTCCTTATCTTTGACACTCCCCCTCAAGCTAGTGAGTAGATTATTTGTCATTCCAGCTTGGAAACAATCTCTTGAAATGGTGGGCCATTCAATTCCTTGGTGAATATCGTGTGACCGATTTATCGCCTTGATTGGTTAGACCTGTCTGAACTTTAATTTCATAAAACTGGGCAGCATCTCCCTTCTTAGAATATGTTTGTCTCACACTTTCCCATATCTCCTTCGTTGTGCTTAAGAACATGCAAGTATCGCTAATATCTGGCATCATGGAATTCCATAGCCACGCCACAAGGAGAGTCTTCTTCGTCCCAAGCTGCAAACTTAGGGTTGTCCTTGTTGAGTGCAGGACCAGTGAGATGACTAAATTTGCCTTTCCCCTTCAATGTGGTTTAGACTAACTGTGTCCATTTCAGATAGTCTTTCCCATTTAAGATATGTGGAAAATGAAGCTGCTGCAATTCACCCACAGCAGGTTGCACTGTCTCATTGGAGGAAAAGAATATTTCAGAATGAATTATTACAATCATTTATCGCGTGATATATAGACAAACATATTCTATATCAAGCAGAATATACAATCCCATAAATTATTGGATTCCTAACTATATCTTTAATTATAGAGATACACGATCAAATCTGATTTTATTCCTTATCTTCGACATACCCTTTTGAATCTAAGGTTGTGAATACTTAGATTTCTTGGCTTGTTATTTAACTCTATATCTTAAATCTTATGATGTAAATAGTCAGGTACAGTTTTTGATATTTTTAACCAGCAAAGTACCGTATGGGTTGCCATTATATAATCTACAATCTAACTTGATGACCAGTGATTTAATGTTATGCTTTGCAGGTTGCTTTTCACAAATCTTGGAGGCGAACGCCGGTTTGCATCCATTGTTGCCAAGAGACTCGAATCTCTTGGAGCATTGACGCAGGGAGACCGCAGGTAATCATTGTCTTACAATAGTGTAATGACTGAGTTTATTATCATTGGTCTATCACCATGATCATCCACATTGAGGCTCGAGTGCATTGCAGGGCTGGGCCATCTCTTAGTACTTATAATTATGATAGTGCCTATGGGAAGAGAGCCTTAGTGATGTTGTACAGAGGACTCATGGAACAGGTGCTTAACATGTCTGTTTGAATGTTTTCATACCATATCCAACATTTTGCACCCGTTAAATATTTTTATTTTTTAACACTCTTATTTTTCCAATGATTAGGAACGCTTACCTGTTGTTCCCCCAGGGTGTGCATCTCCTGATACAATGCAAGAGTTCATTCTGAAGGGAAAAGCTGCTCTTGTGTCTGTAGGGATAATTAGAGACTCTGTTGTTGGTAATAACTTAGCAATATAGTTATCCGCTTCTCTTCATCTGTCTAGTTTTGCCACTCTTATTTTTTCTTTTTTCTCTTCCATGTGAATGGTGCCCAAAGTAGTTACGTGGTATAATTTTGTAATATTTGTTTTTATAGTGGCTTTTTACATGCTTTTTTTTGTTCCTCAAATAAAATGCTGTTTGCATTATAGGTGGAATTTTATGCCTGGCACTATCCTTAATTACCGAGTTTAACCATCCACCTCCTTTTGTTCTTTACTGTAATGGGAAAAGTACGAGGAAAAAACTTCTGAAACTCAAAAAATGGCATAGGCTTTTGTTAAATTTTTCTACTTTATTATGCTTTTCAGGTAATGGGAAGGACTCCGGAAAAATTACTGGGCGTATAGTTGATTCAGACATGCACGATGTTGGTCGTTTCCTCAACAGACTTTTGGGCCTCCCACCCGATATTCAGAATAGGTCCGCAGTTTTATAGTCAGGTTGTGATGCTTTTGCTTCTCCTACGTACATGAAATGACAGTTGATACTGATGCTGCTGCAGGCTGTTTGAGTTATTTGTTAGTATCCTTGATCTCATCATTCAAAATGCACGTGTTGAAGGGCATCTAGACTCTGGAATTGTTGACATGAAAGCCAACACAATTGAATTGCAGGGAACTCCTAAGGTCATTGAATTTCCTTTTCACTCTTGTGAGTTAGAACTATAATGTTTACTAACAGCTGCATTGGACAGACCGTTCATGTTGACAATATGTCTGGGGCATCCACCATGCTGTTTACTTTCACTTTGGACAGAGGAATGACATGGGAGGTATTTTTCTTTTGCAAACATGAGTTACTGGCTTTCATTTATCACGACTCTGTTTTCTAATATTATGTTAATCATTATGTGTAGTCTGCTTCCACATTGCTTGTGGAGAAACAGAAGGATGTATCTTGCTCAAGTAACTATGGATTCTATGAATCAAGGAGAGAATGGATGGGAAAGTCGCATTTCATATTAGCATTTGAAAAGTATGGCTATTAGATCTTATTGTAATATTCAGTAAATCGTTACATACATCTACAAGTACAAGAACAAGAACAAGAACAAGAACATTGTTATGGCTGTTCTGGAGTCAGTATTTTCATGCTTTTAATATGAGAAATGCTTCATAAATAAAATTCATTAGGCAATGATCCTATTCCTGGCCATACACGACGCTCTCACTTGATGTATCTGGTAGGCCCATAGCTGGGATAGTGGTAGCTGGGAGAAAGAACAGCTGACTTTGTTAGCTCTTCTTTCTTGTGTGATTACTATCATGGCTTCTATGTCGACTCTCCTTCCCTTCCATCGTGTTGTCGTCATTTGTACATTTATCACCCATCCTAGTCCACCCTAATCCCATGCCTTGAGTCATTTAATTGATTTTTTCTAGTCCTTGAAAATTTACAGTGAGGGTATTTTTGTTTGTCAAATATTCATTCCATAGTCCATACTGCAGTAGCCTGAGGATGGTGCCCTTTTGGCATCTATCATATAGTTTTAGCGAAAAGAGCATTGACATTTCTGACATACTGGTGGCACCATCGCCTTTTCATGCTGTCAGTAGTTGCCAAAATCAGTATTGACCATATTTTCCCAAATATTTATGAAATTAGTTACCATTGCGTGGGTTCATAGCATGTTACTGGAGTAAAATTTGGACAAGCTTGATGGTTTCTTTCACACTTTTCTCAGGACTTGAAATACTTATTTATAATACTCATGTTAGATGTAGTTTGAAAGTGGGTGTCCACTGCTTGTATGTCAAGAAATGGCATTTGGTGTAATTCACATGGATTTATCGTAATAGAATAGCTGTGGGAAACTTTATTGCATGCATTGTCTTTCAATTGTCACAATTACAAATTATTTCTTCACTTTTACCAAAAAATGCACTTGCCTGTGTTCCGCTGTCCCTAACTGACGAGCAATCCAACCCTGGCCAAAGGTTGATTGACTTATATCGCTATAGAGGTTCCCCCATTGAATGACATATGTTGCTTGTCTTGTCATGGAGCAGAAACATGCTTCTACATTTTTCTTTCAGAATTCATCATAGTGACTTCTGTCGGTTGTTTTAGTTTAATATTCTGCTCGATGTATAAAATGCAATCTGCTATGTGTTTATCGTAACATAGTAAATGTGCTGGGTTGATATTTGTGAATTCTCGGTCTTTATTCAGTGTTGCTTCTGGGATGTACAAAATATACCGTCCAACAATTGGCGAGTCCATCAGGTAACTATGTTTTGGATAATATATTATCACTCTTCTTCCTTAGTTTCTGTGTCTGTGCAGTCTTCTGGATGTCCTCTCTCTTTCATCTTCCAGGGAGATGCCTTTAGCAGAACTTAAAGACAAATACAGAAAAATTTCAGCTCTGGAGAGGGCTCAAAAAGGTTGGGAGGATGAATATGAAGTTTCATCTAAGCTGGTATGCATTTTATAGTTAAAATATGATGACCTAATGTTGGTTCTATATACTCTCTGAATGTTGTCATATCATTATGTTTCCGTTCATAATGTCCATCAAATGTGAATGTTGAAAAGTTAAAAACTTCCGACACAATGTAATTTTGACCAGAGAAGGCTTCTGGTTTCATAGATAGCAAACATAACGATGACTTCAAATTTCTAAAAGAAAAAAATTATTAAAGTTATGGTCCAAATTTGCATTTTACTTCTCATAAACAATCACTGCCAGTCAGCATTAAGGATTTAGGCCGTGGCTGTGAAGGTTGTGCAACATTGCAACAGTTACGTGCTGTTAGTGGAATGGGACCACTCATGGGGTAAATCTGAAATGTGCATGCTACTGCTATCTTATAGTGTCTTGTCATAATTATTGACGCCTCCTTGAAATTGAAGCAAATGAGATGCTAGAACCCGGGACCAGTTTTAAGCCCTATATGTTGTCCTATTAATTCTTTTTTGTTGATGTATGATTTCTCGGAGATATTAAAGAGATAAAAATATATGTTCTGGTGGTTATACACACAGGATAATTTCATAAATGAATTACATCTTGGTCTTCCCTGACTTGATTTAAATGCACACAAATACTGAGCTGGCATAATAATAAATAATGCGTGCATTCAGATTCATGTTATTTCTTGTATTCCATACCTCACAATTTATACATCGCAAAGATGCTTTAGATAAAAACCAAACCGGTCTTGTTTATGTATTTTTCGCAGTAGTTACATTCTGTTGTACTATACCAATCTAGTTGTGGCATAGCTTATTTATGGTTTCAATTTCAGTGCATGCATGGTACCAATTGTAAGCTGGGAAGTTTCTGCACTGTTGGTAGAAGAGTACAGGAGGTGAATATTTTAGGGGGACTCATTCTACCTGTTTGGGGAACTGTTGAAAAGGCACTTTCCAAGCAGGTAATTAAGATGTCTAGTTTAGTTCCTTTTTTTATTTGTTTGATTTGTTTGTAGGTGAATATGGATTGGCAGCAACTGGTGATATAATTGAAGATCTGACAGTGGATTAGATTGTGTATTACTTTAATTAGTAGACTGCATGGATTATATTCTTATATCTTCAAAGCTGTTGAAGTGCATACATGATACATGCACTCTCCTATGAGGATTTTTATGTGCCATCTTTCAAGTAAACCACTTGTGCATCTATGTTACTCAATTAAGCCAAGGAAGTTACTTGATTTGCAAAATAATTCCCTTGGACTTGCAGTGTTACAGATTCCAGAGTTCTTTGTACTTATATGGGATTTTTTGCCTAGAAATTTGACCTATTTGTGCTTGATTTGAGCATAAAACTGACTTTTTTCTTAACCTTATGTAAACCTTTTCCCAAGCGAACCTTCAGTTACAGAGTTGGAGATATTTGCTTGTTCTCATAGTGTCTGCTTCTATTTGGCCACTGATATTTTGCTATATTTTTCATTGATAAATTTAAAAAGATGCATGTTTCTTTTCAGGCTCGCCAAAGCCACAAGCGAATCCGAGTTGTGCGTATAGAGACCACCTCGGAAGGTCAACGGATTGTTGGTTTGCTTATCCCGAATGCAGCAGTTGGATCTGTTCTTCAAGGTTTTCTTACTCTCTTCTAGTTTAATCACATAATTTTATTTATATGGTCGGGTATTTATTATTCTGATTTTTATACCAACACTTGTCATATGGAGCCATGGAGGACACTCTTCTACATTCACACCTTGCCTTTTGTTCCTCATTTTCTTTTTCTTTTTCTTGTTCTTGTTTTGCTGGAGGGGGATGGAACACTATGATAAGTTTGTGCTGGGGCCAGGGTTTTCCTACTTGCTCAAGATTTTCATTGCGCCGAGCTACTTCACATGATATCCATTCACCGTAAATGAACATCTCTGTTTAGGTTATATGTCCTCTAGTTCAGAGATTGTGGCAATTTTTTTTTCCTTGCGTAATGAAATGATAGAGCAGGTATCGGTGCATGGGCCATAATTATAATCCCGATGTTTGTGCAGATCTTTCCTGGGTTCAGGACATTGACGAGTGAGAAACACGTCACTTATATTGCCATTTTTTTACGAGCTTTCTTGATCAATCTTTTTTTGTTCTATGCCACACATTTTGCTTGCACCGGTGAAGCCAGCTACTGGGTTGCTTTGGTGAAAGATGTCATTTTTTGCTTCATGGCCAATGATTTCTAGCTACAGTTTTCATGCTTGATTATTTAGGCCACACTTACTGGCCCTTTTTTTGTAAATCACATGGCATTATTGTACTCGAAATATAGGGAGGTTGTGATAGTCACAATCCCACTTTGGTATACATACACTAAATCTTTTTTCTGCTACATAAAATGCAAAATAGGATGTGGCAGGAAGTAGTAGTGTTCTTTAGTTTACATTGACACAATAATTTAGGATGGAATGATATAATCATTATGCTTTCAATATTCTGTGATGAAAATGAATTTCTATTTAGTTAGATCCGCCTGCTGTTTGCTTTCTATTTCATTCATATAAAAATAAGGGAATGTTAACTTTTCAAAACAACCATGATGATAATAATAAGGGGATGTTATTGCTCTCTAAATTATAAATAATATTTTTACTATTTGTTTATAAACTCGTCAAGTTACTACCACATAAATTTTCTATACGAATTTGAACTGATTTCCAAAGCCTACAATAAAAATTTGAACTATTATAATAATTCTATTTCATTCATATAAAAATTTGAACTATTATAATAATTCTATTTTAAAATTAAATAATAATCATATCATTTGTAATAATTTGAAACTTGGTTTTGTTATTTGATTAGTGTATTTTCATATTCATCTCATTATCAGTGGAGAGTACATATTTGATTCAACACAAAAAATTTAATGAAACAGTGTCACATGTCGATTTTTGTGCAACTGATTTTTGATATAGTCCATGAAAGATTTTTTTTATGTCAAGTCGGATCATCCAATAAATTTTAATAAATAATTCTGCACGCATATTTCTGGTTACTTCGAAACATTTCGACTGTATCGATAAATTAACTATTGTTACAAATAAAATATAAAAGTGATTGAACAATTAAATATTGTTACAAATAAAATATAACAATGATTGAACGATACAAATTATTTGTTTTGTAAACTATTTTATTTTTCACAAATATAATAAAATGCCAGCATAGCTTTTATAATAGTTTTTTATGTTATTATTTATATGATGATGCAAAAATTTAAAAGTATAAATAAAGATTATTTTTTAGAAATTTAAAAATTTTGAGATGTGGTAGAGAGATGATAATTATATGTCAAAAAATTATTTAAAAATATTTTATTATTTTTTAATTAAATAAAAATATAGAACCTTTGTATTTGAGAAAGATATTTTTGGTACTCAAAAAATTAGAATATGACACCAATATTATATAGATAGAGTATTACTGTACCAACCCCTTTGAACAATTTGATTTAGACATTATGTTGTCATAAATTCAAGAAAAATATCATTACAAAAACTGTCAGTTGGATAGTATAAATTTTTGGATTTTATAAACTTGCTCTTTATTAGTTTAGTATATTGATATTAGACATTTGAAACATTGTCGATTTCTTGAGAAATTGATGACTTGCACTCAATTTTGCATCATACACTTTAATCCAACCTATAATTATATGATTTCAACTCTTTTTTATGTCATCTTTTCTGCTACACCAACTATTAACAAAAACATCAATGATAGATTATAAACCCAAAAAATGTATCATCTCAAAAAAGTTGTCTAATGAGTAATATAAATCTTTATTAGTTTGATGTAACACATTCATAGGACATTCATATCTAAATTTAAAAGGAATGTGTACACGTAATAAGAAATGGAGGACAACTGGGGAGCAGAAGATCTGAAATGCAAAGCATGCATATGTATAGTCGCTGCGACTAATGCTGCAAACCAAAACATTTGGCACATCCTCAGCAATTGTATTCAAATATTTATTGCACATTTGATCCACGAAACACAGAAGCAACACAAGCACATCACACCGACACGAAATATCCTTCACACACAGAGTCCCAAAAAGTTTTTCCTCGTACAAGTAACCAAAATAATGGAAAACCAGCCTAAGCCAATCAAATCAGCAAACAAAAGGACCATCAGCATGATAATCACTGCAGTAGAGCCCAGGACGTTGAGTAAAACCCTGTTTCTTCAACAGCTCCCTGGCCTTCAGAACCAGCTCTTTGTTACTCACTTCACCATCTGACTCCGAAAGTATAGCCTGAATGGCATTACTCAGAGCCCCATACGCTTGGCTGGCATCACCCGAGGGTGTAGCGTCGGCTGATGTTTGGTCCGTTTGGCAGCCACTGATGAGAATGCCACTGTCAGGTAACCCCTTCTGCTTAACCCCTGCATATACTTCTTGTTTGCTGCCAACATGTGTTTCCAAGGCAGGTTTTGCATAGCCCTCGTCATTTTCTTCAAGTTTCTGCTGCAGAAACTGCTGAGCCAAACCCCCCACAATTCCCAAAAACCCACCGCTTTCACCTCCTCCTCCATGTCCTTGAAGTTTGGTGAAGATGATCTTCATAAACTTCTTGACCTTGGGGCTCGAATCTTCACCAAACAAATCGAAAAGTGTTGGCCTCAGCTTGCCCACATCTATATCTTCCTTGCCAGTTTTTTGTTGGAGTATCTCTATTAGAGTTGATAGAGGTAAAGATTTGTTCTTTGTGTAAGCGTCCCCTGGTCCCTCTACTGACTCTTCTTCCCCTTCATCTTCTTCGTGGTGTCGCCTATGGTGGCCACCAAAGCCTAATTCTTGCGGGATGTGAAAACCACGTGACTCAATCGCATCTTCAACTTGTCGACGGAAGAAGTTCTTGAATCCAAAGCCAGATTCACCGCCTCCTCCTCCACTATTTGCCTTAAGCTCTCTCCAATCTGTTCTTTGGTCTCATCAATCAGGCCTCCGCTGTGGCAAGAATCTGACACGATAGTGATGCGGCATCCCTCTGGTACTTTATCAACCAATTCTCTGAAATCATCATCTGAGGGAACCAAAGAAAATATCACCACACAAGTGAGACCCTCCAAACTCAAATAGCCATTTGTCTGCCAAACGCTAAAACTAGACAAAATATATTCATATAATCAGCAAAAAGGGTCAATAACCCTTGGTTGCATAATCAAGGTTTAGATCTATGATTAAAAAATGTCATCTTGTATAGCATTTATCTCAGATCAAATTCTTTGGAGCATAACGAAACAAAACATTTCTTTTGTAGGATGTCTTCCATTAATGATTACAGCCCAGTTCTTTGAACTTATAAAAAGATGCCCAGCTACCCGTTTTCCTTTATCTACAACTACAAAATCGATCGGTTTCAAATGAATACAGAGAAATTAACCAACCCATGACACAGACAAGACAAAATCACACACTCAGAGCACAAAATCACGCAATCAGATTCATAAAGATCCGGCGCATACCAGTTATAAGATTCATGTCACAGGGAACAATGCACTCATCATAGCCAGTATCATCATCCTCCCCGGTCTCCGCCGGAAGACGCGTGCCGTGGCCACTGTAGTGCACAAAGAGAAAGTCCCCAGGCTGAGCAGAATTCACCAGATTATGCAGAGCAGCCCGAACATTCCGACCACTGGGTTGCGTGTAGGAATCATCGGTATCAATAAGCACAGTGATATCCTCCTCCGAGAACCCAAAACGCTCAACCAAACATCGGTACATTCGCTTAACATCATTGATGCATCCCTTCAACTCCGCCTTCGTTCCCGGGTAATTACAGCCGATCAAAACAGCCTTTTTCGCCATGATTTCGGCCTTTGGAGGGGGTGAAAACCCGGTAGTTTCTTCACACACGGAATTGACCCCTTCAAGAATTAATCTGACGAGGAGTGGGAAGCGCTGCGATTCTTTATGGGTAATAATTGATATCAATTTAGTCAAAAAGTGGAAAAGGGGAGAGCTTGGATTGGATATATTATGTATACTGAGCTTGTGCTTTGTGTATTTGTATAATATATATTATTATTATATTAAAAGTTTGTTATTTTAAATATTTTAAACTTAATAATAATAATATATAATATAATATAAACGTGTGTACATATACATATACTCTTCAATCTTAATTTTATCGTTGTCGGCATAACGTGGCATCCGGGTGGAGTGCGTGGGTCGTGTGTACACGGGTGCTTTTTTAAGAGAAAAACTTGCTTGCGACTGTCTCACAAATCATATTTTATGAGATTGATATTTTATTTGGGTCATCTATGAAAAAATATTATTTTTTATGTTAAGAGTATTACTTTTTATTGTAAATATCGGTAGGATTGACTCGTCTCACAGATAAAGATTCGTGAGACCGTCTCACAAGAGACCTACTTTTTTTTAATTGTAAGTGATAAGTCAACTCTATTTATATTTATATTAATAAATAATATTTTTAGTATTAAAAATAATATTTTTTATCTGTATCATAAAATTTACTTGTGAAATGTCTTATAATTTTTTTAATGTTTTTTTATTACATATTTATATTTATCTTGAACTACATTTACATTCATAAAAAGCACAAACAAAATCACATGTTTACAAACTTCCATTATATTATTAATAAAATAAAAGAGGGGTTATAAATTTATGCAAACTATATAAGTTTTGGTGAAATTTTTCCATACCATTATCGACTAGTCAGATCACTAACTTACGTTTTTTTCTAATTAATTCAAGTCTTTTTCATTGGAAATTGGACACATTGGTTGTGCATGTTGTCCTATCATTATTTTTTATTGTCATGAATTCACTATAGCGTTCCGATATTAAACAGGACTAAAATCGAAAAAAATATAAATTAGTAGACTAAGATTGTAAATGACCGACAATAATACAAAAAAAAACATAAAACAATGTAGTTTTCCCAAAATTTGTGTATGAAGCTTTTTCTCGGGTTAATTACACCAATCACCATTTTAGAAAGTGTAAAAAAACCTAAAACCCCCTAAAAATATTAATAGGTTAATACATCTTTCATTTTTAAAAATTCAAAAACATTGTCATAAAAACGAACACATTTATCCTATGTGGTAGGGGGTAATAGGCTTTATTTCTAAAAATACGGTTTCTTTATATTTTTTCATATGGTGTTTTTTGATTTTTTTACAGGGGTTGTTGATATAATTAGTCCAAATTATCTCTTTGACAATACGAAATGACATATAAGAAATTTGCAATAATTTTTATTTTATTTAATATTTTATATATATGTTAATCATATTATTAGTTTTCATTATATGTGTTGCGTGCTTGTAGTATCTTTTATCTTAAAAAATATTTGGATTTAATTAACCAATTTTTTTATATTATAAAAATGTGAAATATTATAGTTGTGAAATTTTATTTTGGTAAAAAAATATGATAATAAATTTATTTTGGCATTATTCGATCGTGTCAATAAAGGGTTGCTGATTAATATATAATATAAATGCGTAATTTTGTTTTAAATACTTTACTTCATATGTGTCGTGTATTGAAGTATGATAAAAACTTGTGTGAGACGGTCTTATGAGTCGTATTTTGTGAGACATATATCTATTACTTTTTATTGTGAATATCGGTAGAGTTGACTCTTCTCACAGATAAAGATTCGTTAAATCGTCTCACAAGAGACCTACTCTTAAAATAGATTTAAAATAGATGTAGATCTATGGTTCATATTCGAGCATGAAAGAAATATATTAAATAATAAAAGTGATCAATAAATTTATAGGTATTGAGGTAGATTAAGTAAATGAACGGTGGTTTAGCTATGTACAACTGTGTCCAGTGATTTTGTTATGTCTTATTTTATTCCAAAATGATCATAGATAAATACATTTTTATTGGAAATTTCTTTTATCATAAATACAAAAAATTTATGATTTAACAATATATATTTTGTTTTATGTTCGTCGGTGTCACACACAAAAAAACAAAAACCAGGAAAAAAAACGTAGCCGGGAGATGTTTTCAATGGTTAACATTGTTGCAGTTCAATCTGATTTCACCCTGATTTTTCCCTGTCAGGACATTAGCATTTCCGACCTTCACCATTGACACAGCAAACTGGCTTGAGAAGAACTCGGGCTGCGTCGCCATTAAAGTGACTAACGAACCTGTTCTCGAGTCCGAGTAAAGCAATTGATCCGTTGAAAGCAAGCCCATCTTCTTTCCAAGATTTTGATAGTAAGCTACATCAAATGTCCTTGGGGTCGTGGCATCGAGATTGACGTAAGTAGTGTCGAATCTGCACTGTTTTTTCAGTAGATTCGAGTACTTTGAGTCCAAGGTGGGGTCAGGTTTCCCAGTTCCTTTGAAATTAAACAACCTTTGCTTCACAGAAGCGCAGGTGCTTCTGCCAATGGTGTGTGATCCAGAAAGAACGACCAAATCGACGAAGGTGAGCCCCAGTTTATCGAAGAAACTGAGTAAAGAAGTGATGTTTTCGTGGCCCTGTGGGACTGCGTTCGCTTCCTTTGCGAGGGAGACTAGGCCGTCTTTCCGGCCAAACGGCACTTCCCAGAATGGGCCGCCAGCAAGAACTGTCGTGTCTCGGGCTGCGGCGGTGAGGATGTCGGCGCAGGAAACGGTTTTCGGGCACTGGCGCTCCACTTCTGCCTTGATCTCGTCGATTAATGCGAACCCTCGGAGGCTCTTGCTCGCATCTGCTGCCCTCTCGCTGCCAGGATGGTTTAGCAGTATTGAAGCGTCGCAGCCCTGCAAAATAAATATTTATCTAATGCTTACTCAAAGACCAAAACTAATTACTTTCATACATATTGGCAAGAAATTTTGATATTTTAAGATGATTACTGTAATATATTGCGATCGAGAATTCAAATATGTAGCTACACTCGATCCCTTTGTTAACTGATCTAGTGTATGCATTAAATTTCGAGCATTCAGGTGGAAATGCATCATTTTACTGGAGGGAGATGCATGCGCGCATTAAAAACAAGAGATGAAGTTTTTTGGCTAAAAGTTCACTTTTTCAGGTAAATTTCATTTGACACCACTTCTGGTCCACTCTCATTTGTATTGTAAGTTGTAACCATATATCACATATCATATTGTTTTTTTATGAGTCAGTTACCCTGACGGCGCAGTCGTGGAAATGGAGACGAATGATACTCGGAGCTATGGTGTAGTCTTTTTTAACCCAAGCGTTAACTTTTCGATGGATTATTCCCTCCAGATTCGGGCATGACTTCAGATAATAAGTAGGGGATAGGTAAGCAGATGCAGGAAGCACTGCAACTCGTGGCTTTGCCTGTGGCTTCAGCGTCTTCGGTCGGCCAATCACAGGCGCGGCCGTGGCCTTCGCGAACAGATGTAGCAAAACAATTACGAAAACCCTCCTCATTGTTTGAAGATTTTGGTATTTTTTCATGCAAGTTTTTGTGTAACTTTGCAAGTGGCACAGTTTATTTTTATACATGTATTGGTATTTGTTTGGAGAGAACGTGGGTAGCACTAGCTAAGTGACATGCTTCCACGCCGAAGGTCATTTTCAAGAATCAAATACTTGTCATATTTCCAGCTGGTTAAAAGTATTATTATTAATTCAATGAACGACTGAAATGGAAGTGTGCGTGCATGGACTCTTCGAGGCAAAATCAGTGAAGGTTGTATGCATTTTAGCTGGCCTTGTTTATCTTACATTAGTCTGTCGTGATCAACGTGTCTTAGATTAATTTTCAATCATGGATCATATAATACCATTTGAGTACCTCATGTTTCACATTCAGTTAATTATGAAGCCATAAAAAGTCAGCATGCAAAGCATAAAAAGTTGATGCCTTGAAGAAAAATACTTACATTGGGTGTGCTTAGAAACACAACCCACAGAATTTTGTAACAATTAAGCAAATGCTGAAAATCTCTACACACACCCCACAGAATTTTGTTATGATTAATCAAATAAGGGATCCAAAAATCTAAGTGTAGCACGAGAGTATGCCGGTGAAAGTATTTTGTACTTTATTACAACCTAAAGGTGTAAGGTTTCGTTTCAGATCACACAATTAACAATATCATAAATTGATAACTTACTCGAAGCACGGGGAAATCCAATAAAGGAATGTATAGAATCAAAGTTGGCTAAGAGCATTCTAACTGTATAAGTGTTGGCAAATGAGGTATACAATTGTCTGCAGATATCCCTGCTCCCATATTTACACAGACATGGTAATAGCCATGGTCACTGCCACTGAGAACCAACCGACAAGAAAAGGTGTGATCATGATCAGATGTAGTACATTAGAAAAATAAAAGAAAATACAGCAGAAAATTGAAACATATCCACAACAGGAAGTTTTTCAACGTTCAACAATTCATGAGAATCTGAAGGATTTATTGTTTACTGCACAACGTCATTGATTCAATGCTGCTGTGAAAAGAACAAGAAGGAACGCATATTTAGCAAGTCTCTCTTTCTGGGTTAGACAGTGAGCCTGAAGTTCAAGATTCTATCAATTTTGTACGATGAATTTTTTATTTAGATCGTTCATAAAAAAATTTATTTTTTATCAAAAAAAATATTATTTATTATTATAAATATAATAAAAATTTACATATTTATTTAGTTTCACTTATTTTGATATTAAAGAGCAAATATAAAATCAAGTCCGACCACAATTACAGAGTTTCAAACGGCGATCCTTGCGCATCCCCTCTCCTTACCTTACCTCCCACCACGTCTTTCGATTTCTTGCTCCCTATTTTCTTCTTTCATAAATGGGTTTTCAATTTTCCTTTCATACTCCCCACTTTTTCCTCTCCTTACCCGTCAATGGAAATGGCTGTAGAAGCTATATCAATGGCGAAGACCAAGTTCCATTGCCCTTGGTTGCAGTTGATTTTATTCAAGACCCGTTAATAAAATCCCTGCTACCCTTTTATTTCTTTTGCCTTTGCCTTTTGGAATCAATGTTCTACGTACGGTTGTTTGGTACGGGGAAGATACGTTGTAGCTGAAGTGTTGTTGGAGTATCTCACAGATAGCCAGGTGGGTTTTTCATCCGTAGCTCATTTACGAATTTCGTGGAATCTTTGTACAAATTTTAAAGCACGGGATCATTATGCTTTAATTATTTGACCTGTATTCAGATGAAAAACTCGGGAGCTTTAGTCGAATTTGGTTCGATTTTAAATGGAAGCACTGGCATGTGGAATAATTTTGATGAGTGTATCTTTTTGGGGCAAAAATTTTTTTTAGAAAGATTTATAGAATGGTGTGATTGGTTTTGTCTCAAGAGCCTGCATGGCTAGAAATTATGGAAGATATTCATTAAGAAACTATAGATGCGTTTTCTTACGTTTTTTTACTCGATGTCTTTTCTTTGTTTCTCCCCTTTTTTGTGGCAACTGGCAAACATATCAAATCTTGCATTTCGTTATTATTGTTCTTCTAGTGGTACAATGGTGGGAAATATGAATGCCATTTTTGTTTTGTTTTTCTGTGAATGCAAAATGAATTACATGCCAACAGAAGAAAACGAAAGTGAGCCGGCGAGCAAGATGGATCTAGCTTCTAAAGGTTCAGGCCCATCTACATCAAATGCATCTCATTTCTTGCAGAAATCAGAGCAAATGCCGAAGAGGAACGCCAATCATGGCAGGGTCTCACCATGTGAACCTATCTCTGTCAGATCTCGAATTCCAAAGTAATTCAACTTCAGCTCATAAATCACCGAGTGATTTTAAAAGAACGGAGGCAGCGATGTCAAATGGGACAAATCCATGCCCGTTGCCCAGCTCAAGCAGAGTTGGGGCTACCGATAAATTGACTACTGTAACATCTAGCTCATCTACTATCCACCATGGCTGGAGTAGTGGCAGCAACTGTAGTGACAGTGTGGACAGTACAAGTACGCCCCTCAGGCCCCACACAGGTGGGGATGTTCGATGGGATGCCATTAGTTCTGCTTCTTCCAAAGATTCTCCTCTTGGTCTCAGTAATTTTCGGCTTTTGAAACGGCTTGGATATGGAGACATTGGAAGCGTCTATCTTGTTGAGCTTAGAGGAACCAATGCGTTTTATGCCATGAAAGTTATGGATAAAGGTTCTCTTGCAAGTAGAAATAAGCTACTTCGGGCTCGAACAGAACGAGAGATTCTTAGTCTTCTTGACCACCCTTTCTTACCGACATTATATTCGCACTTTGAGACTGAGAAGTTTTATTGCTTGGTCATGGAATTCTGCAGTGGAGGTAACCTTCATTCTCTTCGGCAAAAGCAGCCCAACAAATACTTTACAGAGGAAGCTGCTAGGTCACCACCTGATTATTTTATTAATCTTTACATATCTCTGTTAATTGTACGTCTTCTGGCTTTCTCTGTTACATCCGTTGTATTAAGCAGCCACGGCCCACAGCTGTCCCTAATGTCCTCTTTGACTAGCTACGCACCACAAAAACTAAAGCATGATGCATAGTCTGCTATATGGTTTAAAATTTTGAGTTGTATTGGCAACATTTGTTTTAACTTTTGGTAATCGGCGAATATCAAGTCCTGCTCATCAGTTCATTTAATGATTTAACTTAGTTGCGCTGAATATATGCTCTAGTTATTTCTAAATCAGTAGGAGGATTGCATAGCAGGGATCTGAATGGATTTGAAGTTTTGTTTGTAATTTGACTTTCTGCAGATTTTATGCATCCGAGGTCTTGTTAGCACTCGAGTATCTGCACATGCTTGGAATTGTTTACAGGGATCTAAAGCCAGAAAACGTGCTAGTGAGAGAAGAGGGTCATATCATGCTTTCTGATTTTGACTTATCTCTCCGTTGCTCTGTGAGTCCAACACTAGTAAAATCTTCATCTGTCCATGACGGAAATTCAATCGATGCTTCTAATTGTGTCATAGACAATGAAAATGCCGTGCGCAGCTGTATGCAGCCATCAACTTTTTTACCACGGTTCCTCCCCACAAAAAAGAATCGAAAATCAAAATCCGACTTTGGATTAGGCCATAGCACCAACGCCCTTCCCGAGCTAATGGCCGAGCCCACAAATGTACGTTCAATGTCTTTTGTTGGGACACACGAATATCTCGCTCCAGAGATCATCCGAGGAGAGGGACACGGTAGTGCAGTGGATTGGTGGACATTTGGCATTTTCTTGTACGAGCTCTTACATGGAACAACCCCTTTTAAGGGTTCAGGAAATCGAGCCACACTGTTCAACGTTGTTGGCCAGCCATTGAAATTCCCTGAAACTCCACAAGTTAATCTTTCAGCTCGTGATCTTATACGAGGGTTACTTGTGAAGGAGCCACACAAGCGAATCGCGTACAAGAGGGGTGCTACCGAAATAAAACAACATCCTTTCTTCGAGGGTGTGAACTGGGCACTGGTCAGAAGTGCCTTGCCTCCTTCTATTCCTGAACCTGTCGATTTTATGCAGTTTGCATGCAAAGATTCGGACAAGAAGATCGCTGATATTGGAAGTGATAGGAGTAAAGGCTCCTCTACTGATTCTCCTTGTGTTGATTTTGAATATTTCTAAGGCTAAGGATCTCGATGTTATTGGTGACGAGTGAATGTATTTGTATCGTTCTGTGGAGAGTATTTTGTATGATGACAAGGTTGGTTTCACATTATGTTGTCTATCAGATTCTATAGGAACATATGATTTCACCTAGCAAAGATCTCTTAGGTTTAGTATCCTTTTGTGGTGTGTGTGTGTGTGTTTTTTTTTTTTTTTTTTGAGTGAGACATATTCAAGATAAATACATTTAAAATTAATTTATTACATGGATAAAAAAAATTTATTGCACAGAGTTTCACATATCTATTTCTGTTTGGACAAAAATTTGTGTAAGATGGTCTCATGTGTCATATTTTGTGAGACGAATCTCTTATTTAGGTCATCAATGAAAAATTATTACTTGTTAAGAATATTAATTTTTATTGTGAAGGTCGGTAGGTTGATCTGTCTTACGATAAAAATTCGTGAGATCGTCTCAGAAAAGACTTATTTTATCTATTATTATCACGGGTGATCAAAGATCATGTATATTATTATATATAAAAAAAGATGACATATTTTCGGTGGGTACTCAAATTTGTCAGATAAAATCTGAATGACAAAAGTAGGAATCCGTTTACTTCAATTTTATCTTTTTATAAGCTACAAAGACTTTATAAAAATGTTTTTGTAAAAGTTGGGAAAACTACAAATGAACTCGTCTCATAAAAAGGATACGAGCCGTCCTTTCATTTGTTACAAAGTAGGAATCATTATTCTATGCTGTTCAGCTTTACTCGTAATTCTTTTCAATTTGAGTTCTTGGGAGTAGAAGAAGAAATAGTGCGGTAGCAGCCCATGGCCTTCGAGAAGATCAAGGTCGAAAATCCCATCGTGGAGATGGACGGTGAGGTTTAAAATTCCGCTTGTCGTGCTTTCAGTATTGGTGTTTTCTTGTTTAAGATCCAATTTTTCCATGTCTGAAAGCTTTGAATCAAGTTTTGGTCGGATTACGTGGGCATCAGGGGATCTTTTGGTGATGGAGATTTTGGAGTTCTTTTTTTCGGTTGTAGATTGCTATGGAGAATGGTGGCGATGAGGATTCAAAAGAAAATTTTCAATATTAAGCTTATCGTTTCTAAAACAATTATTTCTACTCGAAATTAACTAAGTCGGAGTTCTTTGTGTCGTGATCAATGTTGGTGGTGATCTATGTTATTGCTGGTGCTCTTTAGTTGCAATAGGGTGGAAGTTTTCCCGGACAAGATTTGGTAAAGCTTCTAAAAGTTGGGTACGGGATTGTTTGTCATTCGTGAAGTTCTTTTTTTTTTTCAATGGAATTGTCCTCTCACGATTGAAACCCAAAAAACTTGGAAAATCTCTTTTAAAAAGTCACCGCAAAACCAGCAGTATCCACACACTTCTATTCCCGTGCAAACAGAGAAAAATGATCATACTGATTACTGACTGCAATGAAAAATATGGTGCAGGTGATGAAATGACTCGAGTTATATGGAAGCTAATTAAGGAAAAGGTTTGGGTGGTTATTCTAATTTTCTCCATGTGAAAAAGCAAAATCATTATGCAGCAGTCTAATTGATTTTATGCTATTAACAGCTTATACTTCCTTTCTTGGAGCTAGACATAAAGTATTTTGACCTTGGTCTTCCTCATCGTGATGCTACCAATGATAGAGTTACAATTGAAAGTGCAGAAGCCACTCTTAAGTATGTAATGTATTTTAAAATTGTTCCACTTATAATTCAAAGGGCTAACTGGGTACATCTATTTCCCAGAATTATGCATGCAAGATCATCAGTCAAATTTTAGAATGGACCATGAGCTATTATCAGTGTTTAATTCATCTTGTATGAGAAAGTGAAAACTCATGATATTAATTTTTCTCCCCCTTTTCTTCACTTTTATGAATGTATTCTGGCTTGTATATATTTTGAACCTAGGGTGGCCCTGATTTGATATTTATGTGTACAATCGCTGATGTACTTGCTTATCTTTGTCACTTTCTGTATTAAACAAATTTTATGTTTCATTGTTCCGATTCGAATCCCCAACCAAAAAGATTTGGAAAAAATAGAGAACTGGATAACTGTTTCCCAACTCTTCTGTATTTGGGTTATCCGAGTTTTGTATATGGTTATGCTTGTATTAGAAGTTAAGCCATGTAATCTATTATTTTCCTTTAATAAACTCCAGGTACAATGTAGCAGTTAAGTGTGCTACTATCACTCCAGGTACGTGCCTTTATCACAATATTATCTGCATTCTGCTCTACCTGATGCCTATTTTAATTTACTTATTGGATCTGGCTAGGATTTATTACTTTTGCCAGTCAACACCAGACCATTATTCTTGAATAAAAGCTAATGACATTGATTTCCTTTTCCCTGAAAAAATCGTGGCGTTATTCATGTCCAAGCAACATTTATTTCGAACATTTTTTATATTTTTATCTTACTTGCTTCTTAAGTTGACATTCTTAAATTGATTGTTTTGTTGAATAGATGAGACACGGGTCAAAGAGTTCGACTTGAAACATATGTGGAAGAGTCCAAATGGAACCATTCGAAACATCTTAAATGGTTGACAAACCTTTTTCTAGTTTTATCTTTTTATTCTGAATATTTGTTTCTTGCCAATTGTAATTGAATTGTGAATTTGACATGCTGCAGGGACAGTATTTAGAGAACCAATCCTATGCAAGAACGTACCTCGGCTTGTTCCAGGTGTTTATTCTGAGTTCCTTGGCGATTCAAATGAGGGTTATTTCTCTCTTGCTCTTGCTTGACGTTTCAGTTTTTTTTAGGATGGACCAAACCAATATGCATTGGCAGACATGCTTTTGGTGATCAATATCGGGCTACTGATCTAGTAATTCAAGGAGCTGGAAAACTTAAAATGGTTTTTGGTACACTTTCAATTAATCTTATTTTCTGAATAGCTTTGCAGAAAATAGGTTTTAGCTTTTTTTGCATAACCTTTATTGCGCTGACGAAGACCTTTGTCTTTGGTGTCACTATCTCTCAAATATATGGTACGGATCTCAATAAAAGTGACTATCCGAATGTATTGCAGAGCCCACTACGGCTGATGAGAGCATAGAACTGGAGGTATTCAACTTTACAAGTTCTGGTGGTGTGGCATTATCCATGTATAACACTGATGAGGTTTGAGTTTATGTATGTCTTTGTACGGGGAACTAAATTATTTTGGTTATTGCATGATGAGATTATTGATATACTTTTCATTTTCAGTCGATTCATGCTTTTGCGGAGGCTTCAATGAACACTGCTTACCAGAAGCAGTGGCCACTTTATCTTAGCACCAAAAATACAATTCTCAAAAAGTATGATGGAAGGTAATCTTTTCTTTTATCGCTCTCTCCAATTTTCAGACTCTGCCATCATCATTTTCAATTTGTGCATTGCTGCACTACTTTTTACATTGTTTCTCCCGCATCTCTTTTTTCTGTTGTTTCAACTATTGAAGATTTAAGGATATCTTCCAAGAAGTTTATGAAGAAGAATGGAGGTCCAAGTTTGAGGCAACTGGTATCTGGTAAGCCCAAGTATATGAAAGAAATAGAAGTTGAAGTTTTCTATTAAAGGCTTTTTTGATACAACAGGTACGAGCATCGGCTGATAGATGATATGGTTGCTTATTCTCTAAAGAGTGAAGGAGGTTATGTTTGGGCATGCAAAAATTACGATGGGGATGTTCAAAGTGATTTTTTGGCCCAAGGTTTCTTACATCCTTTTCTATGAATTTTCATGACCAGTTCCACCTACAATGGAGACACCTAGAAACATTTATATTTCCTCTAAAGGATTACGCGTTTTCACTACAATGAGGTTGACAACTTGTCTTCTCTCTTTTTGCAGGATTTGGATCTCTAGGTTTAATGACTTCCATACTCGTATAATCCCACATCATCATACTCTCCCAATACCTTTTCATTTGATGGCACTTTCCAACATTTTACCAGGTTTAATAGGTATGCCCTGATGGGAAAACAATTGAGGCGGAGGCAGCGCATGGCACAGTTACACGCCATTATCGTATTCATCAAAAAGGAGGTGAAACTAGCACTAATAGCATAGCATCAATATTTGCCTGGTCACGGGGGCTTGCACACAGGTAACAGATAACTTCACCTCATTTTACCTCTTGGTTTATCGCTATGGCGGATATGTTTTTTGTGTAGTATTACATTACATTTGTTCATATTCACAGGGCAAAATTAGACAGTAATGCCCTCCTCTTAGATTTCACACAGAATCTTGAAGCTGCCTGCATTACTAGCGTCGAGTCAGGAAAGATGACCAAGGATCTTGCTATTCTGCTTCATGGTCCTAAGTGGGTACTGTTTGCAGTTTATGTTTTTCTTTCTTTGAATATACACGCCTTACATGCAGCTGCATTCTTCACAGGGTGACTAGGGCGCAATATTTGAATACTGAGGAGTTCATTGATGTGGTTGCTGAGGAATTGAGAGGCAGACTGCCTAAGAGAGCAAAGATGTAGATAGACACGAGGTTAACTTTGTGCAAGACTGTACTAAGGTGAGCCGATGTGAAAATTTAAATCAAGTTGTGCTTCATGGTAGCATCAAGAATGGCTTGATGACATCAGTATATCGTAAATGCAGATTCACCTTGTGTCTAGGCATCAAGGCGCTTTGCTCGTATATCTATATCCGCGTGAAAAAACTTGTTGCTTACAAATAAAAGTGGTATTTCTCTCATGTCTCACGTTTTGATTAATGAAACACTTCTACGAGGTTGTGTGGGTTTTAGGTTGATATATTTGTATCTGATGAAAGAATATGAAAAACGGATTTCAAATTAATTCAGGTTGCATCTGGATGGATCAATCTGAAATTAGAGAATTCAAATAAATTGGTTTGTTTGGCAAAATCTTGGCAATAGATTTCAAATTTCATATAGTTATTTTTTGAGTCATTGAGATGAATTTCAAATTCACCAAAATATGGAGTCAGTTTAAATCTTATCTTCAAATATTTATCAAATTTAAATCTTCTCCTGACGCAACCTGAGATAATTTGAAATCCGTTCGTGTAATTTAGATATAAGCTTCCAATTGTAACGGAAAAAAATTGGGAATTCAACGCAAAGTTTGGTTCTTGTTTTTTTGTTTTGGGGATATTTTTTAGGGAGATGCGTTCAGAAATAATTTTTGATAAAAATGTGTTTAACATTATTTTGTAATAAGACGATTTCTTATCAATTGAATTTTGTAATGATGATGATTTTGGTATTTTTATAATATAGTTTATTTAAAAAAATAGTATATAATAACAGAATATTTTTTAGGAATTTCTGAAAATTTTAGATGAAGTTGAAAAGCGTAGAAACACGACAATATATTTTAGGGGAAAAGATTAAAAATGATGATATAGTATTGATTCTACTTCGATAGTAAGAATTAGGTTTTGAGATCCAAATAAATATAGATTATATTTGGATGAATGAATTTGAAGTTAGAGATTTCAATTTGATATAACAAATCCATTGTTGAATTATGAAATATGCAGGTATTTCAAATCTTTCATTTAAATATTCTATAAAATCCTGATATTTCAATCCAAATACAAGCATAAGTAATTTGGATCTAAATTTAATTTAAAAAATTTTTGAAATAAGTTATCGATTTATATAGGGGTGAATATTCGGTCGGTTCAGCCAAATTAGCTATAAGCGTACCGAACCGAAATATTTAGCTATAATTTTCATAACCGATGAAAATCGAATTAAAATCGGTTAATTTGGTCGATGACCGAATTAATCGATTAGTTTTAAAAGAACTTTGTGATTTAACTTTAATTATATATGTAATTTTTCTTGACGGCAGATGAAGTCAAGAGTTTCGGTTAGAAAAGTGAGAACAAGACCATATATTATAATTATGGTTGATTTTAAAATTAAAAATTAAAATATATATAAAAATTGATTTAAAAAATAAAAATTTATTAAATAATAATATTTATTATATCGGCTAATTCGATTAATTGATTTCAAAAATTTGAAAACCGTAATCAACCGATATAACCGAATTTTTTTTAATTGGAAAACCGAATTTCCGAAATAACCGAACCGAATTTTCGAATTGGCTGGATTCGATCGGTTAATTCGGTTTAACCGAAATCTTGTTAACCCCTAGGTTCATGGACACTAGAGACATGAGAGTCAGTTGTATTTTGTCAATTGAGCTTTTTTGTTATCGGAATCCTACTGTCTTATGTCTAAATTCACTATATTTTCTGAGATTGCCATTTATGGTCTTTTTGCTAATTGCCACTCCATTTTATTTTGTATTTCAATTGACCTAATCGTTAGGTCATAATTGATACGTTGGGATGAAACCTTTAAATCCGCGGAGCACCATTTTAAACCTGTCGAGGTTCGGGCCATTTACGACTCTCGGAAAACACAAGGGATTGGACTTGACATAAATCAAAACATTTCAAAATACACAAGCTTCAGCGAATGCCAAACAACCTTTAGTCAACAAAGTTAATGAAACATCTAACAATGCTACATATAATCAAACACCATATATTCACGATATTGGCAAAACCAATCCATAAGAAAAAGCTTTCAGATCAATGTCAACTGCTGCTTCTTTCGATTAAACTTCTTCACCATCGACATCAGAAGCTGAGGCACTTTCTGTTCCTGCAGATGCCATCACCTCTCCAGGAGGGGGGTGGTCGAACTTGCACGTCGCTCCAAATTTGCACGCTCCAGTCTTCATATAATATGGGCAATGTATAGCACCCTGTAAATATACTCGAAAGATTGTTCATTTCTTAATGAAACGAGTAGAACTGTGGGAAAGAAAATGATGAAAAACAAACAGAAATTAAAAAATGTCGAGATAAGAAGCAATGGATTTCTAACCAGAAATACCCAATGAGAAATAAAACCATTGCCTTCAAGAATAGATGACTAATACATTTACATGTAAGAGAAGTGGAAGCAGTTATAATTGTTGGATCCTCGGCCTTGACTTCTTAGGTTAATACAGACCAATAAAAAGATTCATGTGGTGTTTCAACATAGGTTAAAAAATACCTCTCTCCTCGGTAACCCAGCAAGAGTGAACTTCATTGCTGTGCGATCAACAGGGTGATGAAACTTGCAGCTATCTCCAAACTTGCATATCCCGGTTTTCATGTAGTACTTTTAACCAAAGAAATTTTTAAAAAATAATAATAAGATGTAAAGCAGGAATAAATGTCCATAATTCATTCTAAAGATATTATGGGACAAGCACAAGAAGGTTAAGAGAAGTAAGACATGGTGTATATTTTAACCTCGAGCTTAACGTATGAACAAGATAGAATAAATTAATGAATGAAATAGTCCAATCATTCTCCTTGCCATGATTAGATTCTTAAACCTAAAATAAAAGACAAAAATATGGACACCGAGGAAGGTTGAGATTGTTTATAAAATTGTTGAATCATTCTCCTTGCCTTGATTAGATTCTTACACCTCAAATAAAAGACAAAAATATGGACACCGAGGTTGAGATTGTTTAAAAAATCACTTTGGAAATACATATCCTTAATCATATCGGACAAAATATTTGATAACTAAAAACGCACATCACATTCCAGCTGTCCAAAACGTTGAGGGTAAACAGATGCCCCAAATCCAAGCTGCAAAAAGCAAATATATGAAATTCCATAAGATGGTAAGAACAGTTTAAAAATACGTATGTGGATTTTGGTTGATCCAAAATAACATAAAACTCGGAGCAAGCAGAAGAAAAATGAGCAATTGTAATGTAGCTTCACGTGTGAAGTTTGATAGTCTCCATTCCAAAAAAATCAGGATGTGAAGAATGAGAAAAGTTTTAAAAAGAAACAAACTCTGCGGTCTGAAACAACATTAGAGTGTAAAACTCAAAGATGGCCCCCCCACTCAGCGTGTTCACGCTAAAATTTCATGTCAAACCACCAAAAAACATAAAAAAAATTTCTAACTTACCATAGTTTGAGTCAGCCTTGGATCAAAAGCTGGCAGGAGGGATGTTGCCGAGGCAACAGCACCAATGTTGAAATGTGTCGAGGAAGAAGTTAGAAGACTAGGGACTATGGCGGTAGAAAGTGGGTGCGACGCTACATAAATTTTTATCATTTTATAGTTAAAAATCTATCAACCAAATGACCAAGGTAAATTTAACCCACTTACCATTTCGCTCTGGATGACTGTAGCGGCAAGTGGCCCCATATTTGCAGCTGATTAATGCATGTAAGTAAAAAAAGGTTATTTCTGGAATGTCTTTTCCAGATGTACATCATAGTTATTAAAAGTGTTGCGCCTGGGAAAGTGTTGTGCCCATAACCCAGGCGCACCACTTGAAACAAGAGCGCTTAAAACGCGCGCCTCTGCCTAGGCGTGAGGCATCTGAGAGGCGCAGAAGCGTGCGTTATAAAGACGTGGGCTAATATTTTATAAGTCAATAAAAATTAACTCGAGTCCAATCAATTTTGAAGCACAATTAGCAAAGCTCGTGGATATTTAATGGTAAAAAAAACCCTATTGTCACTCATTTATGCAAGACGTCTTTATCAGAAAGTTCAAAAGTCTTATATGCAAACGTTTATGATAATCTTCCCCCTATGATGATGATATAGTTTGAGGAGGAGGAGAAGAGTTTGATGATTTAGATGCTACTGTAATCCTCTATGCAAACTTTTACTCTAATTTCTTCTACATTCATCAATCATCATTGTTTTGGAAGATGATAATGATAATGTAGTTGAGAAGGAAGAAAACGAATTTTAATTATTTAAATATTTGAAGTTTTTTCTTAATATACTATGAATTAATGACTTACTAATGAATTTTAGATGATTAAATTTTTTTTTCTAATTCTGATTTACATTACATTATCTGTTGTTGAATTTTTATTTATAATGTTTGCTATCTTTGTGAAAAATATAGAATATTATAGTATAAATCACTTTATATATATTGAACTTTAAAATTTATGTTAAATACGTTTTACTTCGATAAAGCGTGAGTTTCGCCTTAGGCCCCAGGGTACCCTAGCGCTTCAGTGTGCCTTGCGCTCTAAATAACTATGATGCATATATGATGCAAAAATGACAGGTGTCCACTATATTAAATGATAAAGAATGCACTGACCTGCCAGTTTTTAGATAGAATGGGCAATCTTCTCCGTCCTATCAACAATGATCACAAATAAAGTGAGCGCACGAAAACCAACTTGTGTACCAAAGAGAAGGAATAAAAATTTGATCAAATCAAAGACGGTAACCATTAAATAAAATTTCTGGTTCAAATAGAGTAGTAATGGAGGTAACCACGGTCAAGGAAAAAAGTTTGGGTTCTAGAAACCTCCAAAATACACAATTTTGACAGTCCCGTGAATGTCATCCATTCTGTCAGATTTTACTTCTAAGATTCATCATATTTTATAATACTGTAGAAAAACGAATTATTGACACAACAACAAGGTTATATTCGGATGGCTGGATTTGGAATCCATGGATTTCGATTATAATTTACTGTTAACAATGAAACAATATATGAAATCTTAAATCTATATATTACTTATTTACACATTAGGTTACAAAAAAAAAAAGAATGAATTCAAATCTATCCATTATTGGAGGAACTTTAAATTCATCTTAATTAACATGAAACACTACATAAACATGCGAGTAGATTCAAAGTTTATGTATGATTTTGCTTCTCTAAAACTACAAAAAATGAAATCTATCAATCCAAATGCAACCTAAAAGAAATTTGTATATCAGGTACCAATTGATCATCTTATTCTATAACAAATAATAACATTTTTCAAAGCACATATTTCATTTTGGCCTTAAAAGACGTAGAGCAATCACTATGCTGTAGACTGGAAATTTCAACATGAGCCATACATTAAGTAATAAAGCAAAGGAATGATGACATGCTGCATAATTTTTAGTAGCATGTGAATCTAAATATTCAGCACAAGTCAACTATAATCATTGAACATTGTTTATTCTTATTGTAATCTTAAAATGTTTACCCTAATCTGAAATCCCAACATGAGTCATGTATTAAGTGATAACTGATAAAGACATAGAGCAATCACTATGCTGTAGACTGGAAATTCCAACATGAGCCATATATTAAGCAATAAAGCAAAGGAATGATGACATGCTGCAGAATTTTTAGTAGCATGTGAATCTAAATATTCAGCACAAGTCAACTATAATCATCGAACATAGTTTATTCTTATTACATTACAATCTTAAAATGTTTACCCTAATCTGAAATCCCAACATGAGTCATGTATTGAGTGATAACTGATAAAGCAAAGAACGATGACATGCTGCAGAATTTTTATTAACACTAGTGTCACTTTGCATGCGTTGCGTACTTGTAGTCTTTTTTATAATATTAGTTATTATTTTATTATAGTTTTTAATTACTATGTGGATAACAATAATGTAAATACGTAATTTGTAGAGATAATATGTGAAATTTCGAATTTTAAAGTGGATGAGATATTATAATTATGAGTAAATTACATTAAAAAAATTACTTATCTAAATGGGTAGAGTATTTTCATAAAAATTAATTGTTTATGAAAATTAATTGTTGTCACAAAGTCGGACCACTAAAGACATCGACATTTATATATAATATAGATGAATCTAAATATTCAGCACAAGTCAACTACAAGGACCTGAGTCCTGACGCTAATGACCTATTAATTACCTAAAATAGTGAATTAAATTTTAACTTTGAAAATATTTTATTCACTTTTAATTTATGGACCCAGATACGGATACGAAAGAGACATATGATGATCCTATATATGATTTATATGTTAATTTGTTGATTTATGTGATATTATATGTTGAGTTGCATATTCTCAGTTGGTAATTGATGTGCAAAATAAAATAAAATATTATTTTTTTGTTTACATATATTTATATATTTTATTTTAGTTAAACACATCAATACAACTGAACATATCATATTAAGTCTATCTGTTACTGAGATTCGTTATGTGATATTATGTTGTGTCTTGAGGATTTTTGGACACCTCGATTCTGTCCGACTTAGAAAGTCGATGGGATCGAAAGTGAAGCCATATCCACTAGACACGGACCACTGAGGCATGGACCAGCTCAAACATATGATGTATGATTATTGATTATTGATCATTTGACTCCTGATATCCTGATATCTTGTACATGTACATTCATGGCATTCATGCATATCATCATTGCATTTCTACGTCATATTTTGTGGTTTCCTAATGTTTCGTACTAGGGTTTTGAGCCCCCGAGGAGAGCTATCGTGTCTTTTATGTGTGGACATGACAGGTGGTACATGTGGTTTGATTTCAGGTGCTCGAGAGAAAGCATCAGAAAGTATCAGAGCTCCTTGAGAGTAGACTCCATTGTATTTAGGTACTTTGTCGTGGTGTCGTCTCCCAAATAATATATGTACATATTATGGGGTTGTACATTTACCGAGGTATGTCCCGAGTAGTTGTATGATATATTGGAGTATTTTGGAATTGTATTATGTTATGATCAAGCTTTGTCGGCTTTATGAAATTTTTGGTTTGTTTCTTGTTGTGATTGTATCTAGCCGGCACTTATTTATGTGTTTGAGTTCATGGAGGGCGTATGCCAATTATTTGAGTATTTGATTTATTTTTCCGTATGTCCTATTCATGAGAAGGTCGGGCAGAAATTTTCACAGGCCCAAATGCAAACTTTAACTCACTTTTCTTATGTATATTAATTATTCATGATTGTGTTATTAATTGTGATTAAGATAGCGAGCCCTCACATCAGTTATAATCATCAAACATATTTTATTATTGTTACACTCTTAAAATGTTTACCCAAATCTGAAATGCATCCTATTAAATAAAAAATAACAACTTAAATCCCACTTGCCAAATGCATACCGATCTGATTGGGAGGCCTTTGGAATTGTGTAACAATGCTGGTGTGAAAAGTGGCGATTTTCCATCTCCAGATATTTTTTGCAGCACCCCAGCACCATTTTCTTCTCCAGCTGATTGTATCTGCACACCTTTGGGGTGATGAAATTTGCAGGTCATACCAAATTTACAATTTCCAGTCTTCATATAGAACTGTTAAAAAGTATCAAATTAAATTACTAAATTGACATTATATCCACAAGGGATCTTGTGTGAAAAATCTTACAGCACACGGAGGTTCTGATGGCCTTTCTGGTAAGACAGAGACATCAATATCCCCTGGAGCCCCCTAAAATCAAGTTAACAAAGCAATAAGTTGAAAACATGACATAAGTAATTGTCCCATTTAAATTGAATAGGAACAAACCTCAACAGAGAATTACCTGGAGTGATTCTTTCGGATGGTTAAATTTGCATCTTACACCAAACTTGCATCGTTGTGTCTTGAGAAAGTACTGGACCAACAAACAAAAATAAGCGTAAGGATACTAACCACCAAATGATGTAATAAAAGTATATACATTAGCTTACCGGACAATCCGGTTCTCCTGGTCTCTCAGGAAGGGACTCACTTAATACAAGTGGAACCTGAAAAGATAATAAAGCAGTTGTGATTAATCTTTCATGAAAATGGAATAAATATATGCAGCATTTCATGAGAAAGAAACCGTCGATTGAAAGAAAAACTATTTTCATTTGTCCAAAAAAAATGTCGGTTCAAAATTAATTAGCCATTGGAAGCCATGATCCATGTGAACTCATATTCATTATTCATAATAAATAACTGGATTAATTGACAGGTTGATAAGTGCTTCTTGACCAACTCCCTGCTGTACAGTGTATACAGTAGAAAACCCCAACAAAATCTATAAATTAGGCCCTCAGAGTTCTCTAGTTCTAATCATGCTTGTATGCACACACATAGTGAAGAGAGTCATGCATCATGGGAACACATGTAATTAAGTATTATGGTGTTTAAACCAACTCACACTAGAAAAAAAAGTTAACTTTTTAATATAGTTAACTAAGTCGAGTAACATAGTCTTATATCGTACAGCTAGATGAAAATGGGTAAAAGCAAAAGAAAACAATGTGTAATAAGGTCCCCTGATTTGCACGGGGAATCCATCACCATGGAATGATATTTGGTTTCAAGAAACCAATGTTCAAGATAACAATGTATCATTCAGAAATCTCGCATATATATGTTGTCTAGGCATAGATGAGATCTAAAATGATGTAGCATTATGCAGGACCAATAAGGATAGTACAAAAACAGACCTATTGTAGACAAAAAGTTCCCAGTTTTCAGGATAGAAAAAGTGTGGAGCATTATTGAGTGGTTGAAGAAGTTCACCAGAACTTATGTCATAAACATGTAACATATTCCACTCACCCACTTCCTACGACCCCGAAAAAGGAGGGAAAACATAACAATACACTCATGAAATTTCAAAAAGAAGAGAGAGAAAGAGAGTTATATAAATTGAACCGAATTATCAACTTATATCAAATTCAGAGAGAGAGAGCGAGAGAGAGAAAACAGTTTATATCTTACTTTGAAAAAATTAGATATTATGTACCACATCCCGAGGTAACACTTTCTGTCCACCCAACATTACTTCTTTCTAATCCAGTGATGAAATAGAATAGCATCAAACAATACAAAAGGCAGACATTTGAAAGTAATGAACCTAGTAGAACCCACTTTATCTTGAGCAAGCCGAAAGAGTATTGGCACTTGTGTGTTGCATGGACCACTGAATTAAGAGGTATGGTAATAGTATATTTACCATATAGTTGTAATAAATAGTACCGTACACCTATTGTAATAAGGTAAACTAAATTAACTAGTAACCACGTAAAGCACCAGGGAATCGAGATAGATTTAAAAATAATTGATATATGATAACTAAGTAATGGAGCACTGCTAGATATTAAAGCAGCAAAAAGATCACCTCTTTCCAATCTGGGATCCCTCCTTCCGGAACCCAAATAGGATGATCAAACTTGCAGCTCTCTCCAAACTTACATGTCCGTGTTTGCATGTAAAAGGCACAGTCCTTTTCTCCAGGCCTCTGGGGATAAATGGGCAAATTGCTTGTGCTCTCATATCTAGGGCGCTTGGCTAAAAGGTCTGCTGGATACCAAGCTTCGGACTGCCCAATCGGGTTATGGGCACCCAACGGATGATAGAGTGCTAAGTAGATAGTAGACATATAAAAATAAACCAATTACATGCATTACTTTACAAATAAGATTATCTATATATAATAGAAAATATGAAGGCATATTTTATTGACTGATGATATTGTTGAACTCAGATCTCTACATAATAGTATTCGCAAATTATAAGTTTGAAACAACTAGTTATTAATAACTTTTGATATACTTCATATTTCAATATTAACATCGACAATAGATTAAAGTTATCAGAAGGACAATTGAAACTTAACAAAGTCCCTGTGAAACCAGCAACTCACTGAAGAGTGAAGTCGTGTACATCCGACACTAAACTCTAGCCTTTTCTTTATATTTTACTAAACATATGTTTATTCGAATATAAGATACATTTTGTGACATAGAAACATCATTTGAGTAGTAATTTGACACCCGAAGAAAATCTCGACACTCTTGCTCTTATTCCCTTCTCTTCATATAACTCGTGCAATGTATCAAGGATCCTTGGATTATGTTTTGATTAACCACATAACATTAATAAGCTATCCAGTTCATTCATATGAACCTTTGGACATAGCATCAACAGCTGGTCGATAAGCGACATATTGTCGTTGCATTTGTTGGATGTTAAGAACTAATCACTGAAGGAAATGTAATAGTATATGGGTGAAATTTGGTCCTCAACACAAACTGACTCTCCCTCCTCTTCTATTTATCACAAATTTGTAGAACCAACCAATAGTTTAGCATGATAAATAAAATAAATAAAACCATTAGCCGCGCGCAGCTGCTGTAAACCACTAAATCTATCCTTCTCGGAGCATTCAAGAAAAGTCACCTTGAACGAGTAAATAGGAAGTAGCTAAACAAGTACTGCATTATATATTCTCTAATTTGAAACGCGTGCTAACAGATTGGTACAATACAACCAGAGTATGACAAAATAAATAACATTAGGTGATGGCAAGTCATCCATCACAAAGAAAATATCGATGAAAATAAATGAAATACAGAGACAATTTTCTTACAATCAGAGGAGGCGCGCTTCAATCCAGCGTAAAGTAAGTCAGTGGACGTAATGGTAGACCCCAAATCGACGCCAGGAGGAGCAAACGAACTAGTCGAAGTGGTGACGGATACACCAGGAATCTTAGTGGAGTAGCTGTCGGGGTTGTAGAGCATGGAAGAAGAGATGGCTGCAGCGGCAGCGGAGAGTGAGTCGGCGCTTAAGAATCTGAAAGCACTGCCTCGCAATGAAGTATCAGCGGGCAGGTAGGAGTCGACGATGGATCTAGAGCTGTACAGACTGGAGGTGGTGGCGCCGCCGTAGCTGCTAGGGTTGTAGCCGTAGAGTTGATTCGCCATCTGCAACCGCCACTCTGTTTACAGAGCCAACACGATTAATAGTAGTGATAGGGAGCACAAGTTACTATTTATTATATACATGTGGAAATTGGGTCGATTTCTAGCGTTGTGAGACACATTTATAAGATAATTTAGTTTTTTTTTTTTCTAGGCTATTCGTCGTGTTGGCATGTAACTCCTTATAGTAATATATAGTATGGATGCCACACAAACTATTGATTTAGGTCTGAGATATTTTTTATTCATATTATTGTTCGTTTTGTTTTTTTTTTACAATCTGGTAATTTTTTTTGTAATTTTAACTCGTTTTTCTACAGAGACGTTGATGTGGTATTGTATATGTCAACAAATACTTATGTAAAAAATTTGGTGAGGTGTATTCAATCCAGAATTTCGATGATTTTTAATGACTTTTTCAAATGATAGACTTTTATGGATTTGATAAATTTTTATTGACTTTTACATAATCTCAATATTTATAAACAGATTTATGTGAATTCATGTAGACTTTTTTGTAAGATTTTTATAGACTTTTGTGAATTTTTTTATAAGATTTTATAATTTTTGTATTTAATTATAACATTTAATTAACATATATAACATATTCGGTTTGAAATAAATTTTCAATATTTATATTAATAAATAAATTTACTTATTTAAAGTTAAATCATTTAATCCTTACATGTGTATATATATAGGTTTGTATGCATGTTTGTAAATTTTTAAATACATCAATTGATTAATCTATAATCTTGTTTTTGAATTGAAAATATACATGTGAAAATAATATTATTTAGCATTGTGTGGATATAATTTTGTATAAAAATATCATAGCTTATATATTAATTGAAAATGCTAAAAAGAATTTAAAAAATCGTGGTCGTTGCGAGGCTATTCAATTATTAAGAATTAAGCGAATTTTTTTTTGATCATCTTTTTTTTTACGGTAAAACTCGTAATTTTATTGCAAAGAATCGTCAATTACAAGATTAACCAACCAAGATGAAATTCTCCATTCATTCATACAAATGATGTAGGAGAAGAAAAAACAAAATGAGCCAAAAAATGAGCTACTTTATTAGCTGATCGTCGAACATGACTTAATTCAGAGATAATAGGTGCCTGAATTCGAGCTCTGATATCTACCGCACAAGAACCAATGTAACTGAGATCCTCCTGATGGGCTGTGACTTCTTGCATTGCTAACAGAGAGTCTGACTCCACTTGAACATCTTGAAAATGAGCAATCAACAAAAAAATGAAAATTTTGAAAAGGAAAAATGAAAATATATAGAGATACTCTTCGAAAATTTGATAAAGTGATAGAAATAGATTAGAGAAGAGAATATAAGAAGAGGGGTGATGTGAAGCGAGAGATAGAGAAATAAATAGCATGAGTTAGAAGTTTTAAAAATCCATCCAAATTTTGGGTTGAACCAAATAGAATATTTGATAATTTATAATTGTACATTATGCTTTAATGTTTGTATGTTAATGAATTTCATGAAATATGAAATTATTAAAAGTTTATTGAAAATTTGAATACATATAAACTTTTATAGAATTTTTAAAAGTGAATGTTGAATATCACTTGACTTTTTAAAACTCTATGAAAGTCTATTTTGAATATCACTAGACTTCTATAAAATATGTAAAAGTCTTAATTGAATGAATATAGAGTTTTAAAATCTACAAAAGTAATTAAAAGTCAATAAATCTCATACATTCAATACACCCCCTTGATTGTAAAAAATAACAGCGAATTGAGACTAAAATTTAATAATATATAGTATAAAAATCGTTTATAACCAAACACATAAGATCAAGATTATCATTTTTTCTTGAGACATAAATTTTCAGTGTAAATGAACACAACTTTTGATTAGACTAAAAATAAATTAACTTTAACCTACAATCACTACCTAAAAACTAAACAAAAATTTATTAAAAATAAATAAACCAACTTGAACTAAAATTTATTAAATAATTTACATTCTTTTTAATAAATATGCATATTTTGAATATCAAATTAATACGAAGGAAATGAGGCATCCAATAATGATGAAATTTGAAATAATTTTTTTTTACTGTTGAACAATATTACAATACATTCCTAAAAAAATCAATATTACAATATAATTATATGTTACAGCATAATTAAATTTGGAAATACTAGATTGCAATAAGTTTTTGAAATTGTTTCTGTTTTCTTATAGCAAATGGATCGTTTCATCAATTATTTGGAATGAATGACTGTATTTGCCGCTGTCGTTTCGAGAGTTGGAATTCATCACACGTGATTCAAAAGGACAGTGATATTTACATTTCACTTTTTATTAATCATGTTCTACATTTATTTTTAATTTTTGTAATACCAAAAAGCAAACTTAGTTATTTATTTAATCTTAACATGGTAATTTCTCAATTCTATATTTTGTATTTAACAAAATTTTATTTTAATAAAAAATTTTAGATTCATTCAATGAAAAAGAGAAATCGTGATAAAAATAATAATAATAATACTTATTAATTGTTTAGTATTTAAATAAAATTGATTTTTCATGTAATGTGGCTTTCGTGATTAATATTATTTGACTTATGTGCAAAATACAATATTTTTTGTTTGTAGTTTTCTTGTTTTTAAATATCATTGATTTTGTTGTTATCATCTCAATAATACATGAATTTTTTAGTTTGAGATGCAAATAAATAGAAGATTATATAAGTTACAATCTAACTAATTTAATGAAAAACTATATCTATTACATACTTGTAATTTCAATTAAACATTAACACTACTTTAAAAAGCAACCCAAAAAAAAAACACTGCTTTAAAATAGATATTGAAAATTTTGATTGTTATAAGGATATTTGATTGTTTATGGTATATGTTATTAGTAATTCAATAAATTGAAGAATTTTATGGAAGAATTCGATCGTTATAGTCTATCGTTTGAGATTTTACCGAAAATAGTCAAGGACTAACTTGTTAACGTAATGGACTATTGTTAAATTTCTTATATTCTTTGAACGTCCAGGACTATTGAGATAAAGTCCAGAACTTCCAAGGAACGTTCAGGGACATTTTGGTAGCTTGAGACGATCATGAATCACATTTTTTCTCTCTATCTCATGTGCACGATGACGACATATAATTGTCAACAGAGATATAAATGAAAATCAATAAAGAATGAAATGACGTGAGAGATTTATGTGGCTCGGTCGGAATGACCTATATCCACGAGAGAGCAACAACCAATATTATTGAACCAATAAGTTTTAGAAAGCTTTTGCCAAGAACCGAAAAAATTACACTATCACCCTATTTTCTCAACCACTGTTCTTCCTTGCCTTTTGAACATTGATATAGAAGATGAAGAAGAAAGAATGAATTGTGTATCCTTGTGTACCATCATTTGTTCTATTTTATACGAGGCGGTTACCTCGACTTCTTTTACTAGCTGTTGATCTTGGGCATTCTTATCAGTTGTGGTCATCAACGGAACAACTTACACATCATCAATTATAAAATGATAAAAGAAACTAAAACTGTAAGACACACTTCTCACAATCTCTACCGCTTTTACCAAGTCCTGTTAATATCCCGTACCATTATTAAATTCCTTGTATGCTTTGAACGTCTAGAATTATTGAGATAAAGTCCTAGACGTCTATGAAGCACATTTTTTTCACCTCAATTTCTGATGCACGACGATTTATAATTGTCAACAACAACAAAATTGAATCGTGTAACCTTATGTACCATAATTGTTCTGTTTCATACCTGTCGGTTACACCAACTTCTTTTACTAGCTGTCGATCAACCAAACAACATCCACACCATCTAGTATAAAATGATCAAAGACAAAAATATTATGAGACACACTTCTCACAAAATCATTCAGGGGTATTTTTGGCAACTTGTAGATTAAAAGACTAAATGATAATAATGAGATGTGATTAGGGAAATAACATCGTTCTCGTATGTTTCTCAAAAAATTTTGTACTTTTCAAACAAACCCACATAAATTTGTCGAATGCAGTATGATTTATTATTGTAGCGACGTCGAACTAAAATATTGGAAATTCAAAGGACACTGGGCGTGAAATTGCAGGAAGTTGGAAACGATCGAATTCCTCTTCCGATCAAGAAAAGTCTAGGTAAACCCCCTAAAGCATATACTCGTCGACAACGCTTTTCCTTGATTCGATTCTGGTGTACTTTGATCATCATCAGGGATCGGCATGGATGAGCTGCAGATATCTCCGGCCGATCCGCGAGGAAGTCCGGGGAAAGACCAGCAGGCGGCTGGGGTTGGGATTCTTCTGCAAATCATGATGCTCGTTCTTTCATTTGTTCTTGGCCATGTCCTTCGACGTCACCGGTTCTATTATCTTCCAGAAGCTAGTGCCTCACTTTTAATCGGTTACGTTATCGTTCATGTCCACTTAACCGCTTCAAAACCACTGTACAATCTGATTATGATTTTGAGTGTTGCGTGGTCTGACGAATTTATGATTTGGGAACACAGGTTTAATTGTCGGTGGGCTGGCTAATGTTTCCGATACGGAAAATAGCATCAGGTCTTATTGCGATCATCAGTTTCTTGTTCTTGACCCCTTTTGTAAAACCCTAGTTCGAATTTCAGGAGGCGAAAATGATTTTTTTTATCTCTTCGTTTATCTTGGTTTTGCAGGGCATGGTTCAACTTCCACGAAGAGTTTTTCTTCTTGTTTCTGCTGCCCCCGATCATATTATATCCTTGTTAAATGAACCTTTTCTTTTCCGGTGTAAAACTATACAAAATGAGTGCCATTTTATTACGTTACCTTCATTTGTTGGTTAGCTAAAGTAATTTCCTTAATTTATTTGTGATTACTCAGTCGGGGTTCAGTCTACAACCGGTGAGCCTTCGGTTTTAAATTTATCTTTTCCTTTTCTTTAGAAAGTAATCATGAAACTGAAGAAGAGAAATTTATATGTATATGACATGCATTCTGAATTTTATTTGCAGAAACCGTTCTTTTCTAACTTTGGTGCAATTGTCACATTTGCTATATTTGGAACTTTTATAGCTTCTGTTGTCACGGGCATTTTAGTGTGAGTATAATTGATATCTATTGCCTCATGATATATATATATATATATATATATATATATATATATATATATATATAGAGAGAGAGAGAGAGAGAGAGAGAGAAGTTATTGGAGATATGGCTTATTGGACTAACGGCCCTTATTGTTTGCTATAACCTGTTATATTACAGATATCTTGGTGGAGTGACATTTCTAATGTACAAACTTCCATTTGTGGAGTGTCTGATGTTTGGTGCTCTCATCTCGGCTACTGATCCCGTAACTGTTTTGTCTATATTTCAGGTGACCCGGTGTTTTAGGCACATAGCATCCAAATTTTTTTTGCTGTTTGCTTGTCACTTCACCATTAAAGACATCTCATAAAATAGTTGCGAATTTTGTGAATGTCAATGAGATTAACTTACTTAAGGTTGATCATAAGACGACATTTTAGTAATAGGCTGCAGTATCTCTCATGCATATTGAATTAAATTATCCAAATTTTAGCACTTGATAAGTTTTGCATTAGATTATTGTAAACATGTTTGTAAATTTACTGGCTTAGGTGAAATTGTTTGTTTAAGAATGCAAAAGAACTGTCAATACTTACAAGTGATTGTAAGTATTGATGTCGATTGTAACCTGCTCATCTCTGTGATGATAATCATTAATTTGGTCTCATCTTTATCTCTGTTAAACAAATGATCAGTTCTTTTTTTGTCATTGACTAATTTTAGAGATGGAAGACGTACCTTTTGCTTCTTCAAATTCAAATCAAAATGTATCTCAGTACGATACAATTGTAATTGAGATCTACTTGATATGACATTTTTAGGAGCTTGGTACAGATGTGAATCTATATGCTTTGGTCTTTGGCGAATCTGTGCTAAATGATGCTGTAAGTTTACTTATTTATAATTTGTTTGATTCATGTTGAGGATGCTTTTGTGGAAATAAGATATTTTTCATTGGGCGATTTATCTATTCACTGATTTGTTTTGCCGGAACTTGCATATTTAACCTTTTGAAGATGGCAATTTCTCTGTACAGGTCGGTTAAATTGCATTATTCCATCACATCGTGTAATAATCTTGCATATGATATTGACATGGCTCTACACATCCAGGACAATGTCTTTGGTAAGAAGCCATGATTCATCAGGACAGAATTTTTTCATTGTCGTGGTCAGATTTCTTGAGACCTTTGTTGGTTCAATGTCAGCAGGTTCGTATTTGTTTGACCCTTGTCATAATTGAAATTGTTTTTATATTATTCATATGTTGTGGTTAAAATATTCATTAAACGGCAGGAAATCACGAGGATTTTTTCATTAATTCATTTGTATACATAACAAAATCTCATCCTTCATTATTCTATCTTAAATGCCCTTTTTCTTTGCTGCCGTGACAAATGTTTCTGGACTGTTGGTTATCTCATACTTCATTATTATGAGTAATTACGTTGGTAGCAATATGTCAGTGAGAATGATATCAACGTCATGATGGACAAGGCAAGTCAATTCTTTGAACTCCTTGGCATTTTCTAATTCTCAATCTGGAAAATGGCTTTTGTTTTACTGAAACATTAGTTAAGCGTTAAAAGTCCAAGGAAGAGTTCCAATGAATGTGTTTATGTGTTGTTTCAGGAATTATTGTACTCTGACTAGCACTGATTCCGTTTTGTGATACCTATTTGTTTAACCCCCCTATGACTACAGTGGCCGAACAACTTATTGCTTTTGTTGAAACCATCTTTCTCAAAACTTGAGTTCATGGGAGTTGGCTGAAGAATGGTATATATATTATAACATGCCCTATAAGTCGAAGTCTAGAGAGTATATGACCCATTTTAATATCCAAGGAGACAAGTGCGTGTTGGTTGGCTACAACTGAGTATCCAAGATATCCAAGTTGAATACATGCAAGTTGATTGGGCCTTGGGCAAACAAGGAATACCAAAGAAAAGTTATGAAATTTCACGCAACTGTGGTTTTGACCATTTAACCTCAATCTTGATATCATCTTGAAACTACGTCTTACAGAAGCGCGAGCTTATGGAATGTGACCTGATAATTCTATTTATACTTTAATTAATAGATTTGAATTGAAATTTGTGAAACCGCTCAAGTTACTCAAGTAACTCTTCAAACCTCTATCCCATGCGCATCTGTGAGGGCTGCATGTTTCACTTATCCTCCTGCTCAATTAATCTTCATGTTCTATTCCCATCATCTTGGCATATTTGGTGTTAACGACTTTTTTGTACAATGAATAGTTGTGTTTGGGGAATTTTCCAGTGTATCTCTAACTGGAAAATTTATGCTCCTATACACTGTGTTGAAGATTCGTACCCATTGCTGCTAACTGTAATTTGTTTCTATATCCACAGGGGTTGGTGTTGGATTCACTTCTGCTTTGATATCCTTTTTCAATTCTTTTCTGTTGGGTCGCCACTTTCTTGCATCGATCTTTTCTTCATAGCCTATTTTGTGAATCCTTAACTCCCCAGAACCTTTTCAAGTATGCTGGTTTGGATATTGACAAGTAAGTACATTTTTTAAATAGCATCAAGTTCAAGTTTCAGATCTAATTAAACCAGGTACTTACTGCAATCATAATATTTTCAGTCTTCAGAACTTGGAGTGCTGTTTATTTGTCCTTTTTCCGTATTTCTCGTAAGTCACTTTCGCATTCTTCCATATAGTTTCACAAAATCAGTGTTTTTAGGAGTCTTTAGGACTCACTCGTGTTTTGTCGTGTTTGATTTTCTAGGTACATGCTAGCTGAAGGACTTGGCCTCTCGGGAATTGTATCCATATTGTTCACGGGAATAGTAAGTCAAACGAAGTAGTTATGCCTTATTGGTCTTTAATTTGTGCTTGTTTATTTGTTTTGGTAGATGACCTTAGCTCATGGACGTTTTATGTTTTAGGTCATGAAGCACTACAGTTTCTCAAACTTGTCTGACAGTTCGCAGAAATTCGTGTCTGCTTTTTTCCATCTAATATCGTCATTGGCAGAGACTTTTATGTAAGCAATCTGTGAGTTCATTTAATGTTTCTTTGAATTCGTTTGATGTTTGCTTGTTTCTACTGTTGGGCCTGCTTTTTTGGTCTGTCTTGCAGATTTATATACATGGGATTTGATATTGTGATGGAAAAACATAGCTGGTCACATGTTGGATTTATCTTTTTCTCAATCGTATCCACAGTTGTATTAGTTCTAAGCGGCTAATTTGGTGTTTACTATCTGATATCACTATTATTTTCCTTAACTTGCTCTAACTTACATCAGCTATTCATTGGAATTGCAAGGTATATTTGCTTTGCCTTCTAAATTTAAACGAGTTTATTGCTGCTATCAACTTCACCATTATGTTCATATTGGCAGCCAATATTCTCCTGTGCAGTTTTTATTATAATATATGGATAATATACTGTTGGAATGATATGACTCCTGCTAAACCTTCTTATACTTGTTCTGTGAAGAGCTACAAATGTGTTCTCGTGCGCTTATTTGGTGAACTTGGTTAGACCTGCACATCGGAAAATACCAATGAAGCATCAGAAAGCACTTTGGTATAGTGGTGAGTGGCTGAAAAACCATTGGTGGTGTGCAAACGGATTTCTCTTGCATATCCAACACTTTGCTAACACACCTTTTTTAAGTAACTCCCAGTTTAACAATTATTCGATCATGTGGATATCCTCTGGCTGCTCTGACTCGTGATTTTTCTTTTATCACAGGGCTCCGAGGGGCTATGGCTTTTGCCTTGGCTCTTCAATCGGTTCATGATCTTCCAGATGGCCATGGTCAGACAATCTTTACTGCCACAACTGCAATAGTTGTTTTGACTGTGAGTGCAGTGTTCTGTTCTAAATATTACTAGTTTATGGTGGACCTTGGCTGCTTTCATGAAGCTTAATGGTAGCATGTTTTTTGTATGATAATCCAACTTTTTATGCGTAGTTTCCTCAAAAGTAATCTGCCTAATTGGTTTTAGAAGTTTAACATGAAAGTAATTGTCTTGTTTGTCTTCCAACTGTTACCCAAGGTCTTACTTGATTAGATCAGAGCTTCCCTTGTTTAACTAAACTCGCAGGTAATTCTGTTTTCATAAATTTCTCTGCAAATGGAATGTTTGTATGTTAATAAATTCAATTGATTTAGCTAGCGGATGTTCCCTGAAAAACTCTCAGTTTTGCTCATAGATATACACAGAAATTTTATTTCTTAATGTTCTTGGGTAGAATTAATTTAGCTTGTAGATGGGGCCCAGCACTCAGTTTTGCACATAAATATAAAGAATCGTTCTATGTCTTAATATTCATGGGTGGTTGCAATTTTCAGGTCTTGCTGATAGGAGGATCTACAGGGACCATGCTGGAAGCTTTAGAAGTTGTGGGTGAGGGTCATGATGGCCCATTGGGAGAAGTAAGTGAAAAATGTCAATTTAGCTGTCCCTCGTCCATCTTTTGAGGTGAAAAATTGGTGAATTTGTTTCAATGAAAATTGTACACACTCAAGTAGATTTGGTTCGGCTGAATGTACCATCATCTTTCTGCCCATCAGTTTCACTGTTGTTTTCATTTCCTTTACTACAAAGCCGTGACTTCAGGAAACCGAGGTGTGCAATATGTTGATTTTAGGGAAGAGTGGCCCCTCCTGTTGAATCCATTGAGAGTAGTCTGCTAGAACTTGTACATTCTTTTTAACAAAGTGGAATGGCATGTGGTGAATTGCTGAAACCATCATAATACCATATGGTGGAAAACTAGAAGCACATCTGTTGAATTCATTCCTTGCTGTTGTTCCAAGTTTTTCACATGATTTCAAATTTGTTTTTGTTTGATCGAACCATTTTAAAAAATTTAGACAAAATTATTATCCTCCATAAATTATACTCTTTATTTTCAGAGCTTTGAGACGAACAGTAGTTACCGAGCCCCTTCTTACGAGGGGGAATCCTCATCTGGAAATAGGTTCAAGATGAAACTCAAGGAGTTTCACAAAAGGTAGCTACAGGGATTTCCAACTTTGCCTATATTATTTTCTTCAATTTGTTGTAATGTCAAATTCTTGTTTCATTCTTGCAGCACTACTTCTTTTACTGCGATAGACCGGAACTATCTCACTCCTTTCTTTACAACTCAAAGCGGTGATGAAGATGAGCATGGTAAGATACATTCTGGATTATCTTCACCTTTCTTGTATTTTGCAATTTAGGTACTGATAACTTGTATGAGTCTCGAGATCTTCTTGTTGAATGGCTGCCTCTGCTACTGGTTTCTATTATCACTTAGCAGCCACCGACATTGATCCTATCTGCTTATCATTTTTCTCTCCATTGATGCATTCATGGGTTGTACTTTACAGTCTTGGAGCCAGATTTTAAATATCAATCAAATGTTGCATGTTTAGGTACACTAGTATAAGTGATTCAATTAAGTCGATTAAATGAGATTGTGCACGGCATCCAGTAGTATGCCCATTTAGATGAAGTGGACACGAGTTTGTTTACTCTTCATCACATTATTTTTTTGCCTTTTCCTTTTACCTTGACCTGTTATTTTCAAATGTTGCACAGATGATTTTTTGGGTGATTCTAGCAGAGGAGCATTTCGTTGACTCGACTAATCCTGATTTCACTCATTTTGCAAGATAGAATGACTCATTACGAGGTTGCATGTGGTGACCTTGCTTCTAATCCTGATCTCATTCATTCTGCGAGATAGAAATAACTTGAGTACATAGTTGCACATGACGTCTCAAGTTAGAGACTTAGAGCGACAATGTCGGGTTTCCACAACCTTCTTACTGTTAAAAGTATACTTCCATGAAATTATTGATTAGTTAATTTTAGTACAGAAAAGTTAGTCCTAGGAGCGCTGAGCTGCACTCGAGGTCTCTACGAAACATAATTTCTGTATCATTGTGTATTGAGCTTCACGTTGGATCAGGTGTTGAGATGATTATGGTGGTTACAGATGTCCATTTTCAATTCAATTTTGTATAGCATAGAAGTTTTATCTTTTGTTAGTCTTGATTGATAATTTCTTGAATTATCTTTCTCGAGGACTATTACATCTACTTGTATTCCATTCCTGCCATGGTCAAATTCGGCGTTTGTGCTCCGAAGGCAATTTTCACAAATAGGACTATAGCATTTGCTTATTAGCTATGTAAGGTCTTGATTTTGTTCTTACGTTTATGCATTTACAAATAAAACAAATCCCTAAACAAAAATCAACAGAAAATTGGGCAAGTGATGACATTCTATATCCAACTGTGGCCCTTGCTATTTTTGGTAAAATGTCATTTTGTATTGTGATATGTGAACAGTGTCTTTTATAACGTCGTTTTGAACCAGAAATATCAGCTACCAACTTCGATATGTCAGATTTATATTAAGATTGATTAAGGTAAGCAATTGTTTATCACATTCTCGATATAGTAAATTGATCCATATGTTTTATTATAGGTAACACGGCGTCAGTGACTTAGTTGTGTTTGTGAATTGCGTGATTAAAACCTATCATATGGATTGATTTAATATTTAACGATAATAAGGCAAAATATATATATCTTAGATTATTACCTGGTTCGGGTCGACGGGCCGAACATTTTGAAATAGAATACTAGGAATAGACCCGTTATCTGTCGAGACACGGTGAACATTTTGCAACGGCTAGTTTTTCAATCGTGCTCTCTTTTGTTTGTGACAAAGTTCCCAATTATGGTTTTGTGATTTTGTTCCATACCATTTTCGTTATTGGAGGAGGATTTGAACTTTTAATAATCGAACATTGTCGGATTGGGATTCTTTTGCTTCTGAATTTGGGGAGGATCGAAGAAAATGGCGGGCCGTACGGACGCAGCAGCGACGGGTTCGATTGGAGAGCCGCCAGCTCCGCCTCTCACCCAACGGCGGCCGAGAGTGAGGGAAGTTAGTTCTCGCTTCATGTCTCCCCTCGTCCAGCCCAATTCATCCCCGAAAAATCGTGACCACCCCCGGTCGAAATCCGTTCAGAGGCGGCGAACAGACGAGAACCACATCCCAGAGACTAATCGTAGCTTGGATAAATCTTTGGGTTTCGGTGTTTCCACTGTTCAGAGAAAACAACAGCCGCAGCGAGTGAAGCAGCAGTCTAAGGAAAACGGCGAGGATCACCACCAGCTTCCGAGTTTTAGGGTTTCATCGAGACCTGACACGCCAATCGCCAGCGGCACCGATAGAATTGTTCAGTCTCGATATAGGCAAGTTTTTAACAGTGTCAATCGTTCAAATTTGTCAAATGGTAGCAGCAGTGGAGGATACACACCGGTTTCAGCGGCAGCTAGGTTGTTGCAAGAGGCGACTTCGGATATGGAGAAGAAGCTTTCTAAGATCTCGACATCGAGGGATGATTCAGATTCATGTAGGGTTACTTTTTCAGATCAGAGCAGTTCTTCAGTGTCCAAACTCACCCCTCTGTGTGCCAATGAGTAAGCTGCGGAGTGGTCCTGATACACGATCTTCTATGCCAGATGTGGATAAATGGACTGCAGAGAGGAATCCTAGTAATGCTGGCAAAATTCCGAGTGATTGCACACGTTCCTTGAACTTTTCATCTTCTTTGAAGGTGGTGGGGGTAGGTACTTCATTGCCTCCTCATCCTTCTTTTAGCATTAAGTCGGGGCTTGATGTCAGGAAAGGAAAAAAGATATCCAATCATTTAGAAGATGTGCATTCTCTCAAGATCTTAAGTAACCATCATCTGCAATGGCGATTGGCAAATGCAAAAGCAGAGGCCGCCATTCATGCTCAACAACAGGAAGCTGAGGTTTGTTGCACTATGCGAAACCTCGCCCCTAGATTTTTTTAGAACTATCATTTAGAACATGGTTGGGGCAAGAGCGACAAAAGCATTTGAAAAACTATGGCTTAGGGTTTCTTAATAGGCAAAACTAAATCAGTTCAAAAAATTAGTCGTGATGAAAAATTTGACTGCCATTCTTGCCCCTGCTTTGATTGAAACAGAGGTTTGGTTCCAGTTCATGTTCTTGTGGGGTATGCTCGTGCATATTTAGTTCCCAATTTGAACTTGGTTCCTTCTATTCTAGGTACTAGCTACTAAATCAGATTTTCTGTTCGATCAATTTGAGTTTGTTTATATACCATTTTTATTCCATCCTGTAAACAGATTGACCCCTTATTTTGAGAATCATAATTCCTTTCACAGCATGGCAATAATTGACAATTCCCAATTCAAATGTTATTTTTGCTGATCAGTTGTCTTCTTTTTCTTTCTTTTCAGAAAAAACTTTATTCACTTGGGTGTGAGATATCAAATATACGTGAAGATGTGCAAAGCAAATGCAAGGAACTTGAAGCATTGAGAGGAATACAAACTCTGACTTCGATTGTTGAGGCTCAAGTAAGAACAAAATCAACATTTTTATTATGTCATCTAATTGAACATTTCATACTATGAAAGATATTATGTCAGCATTATTTAACAAAACTTCTTTTCACTAATCTTGTATCCAAGTTACATTTAGAAAACCTTTATTTCTCAACTTTCCAACTCACAAACCGCTTATACCACAATCTATTTCATCCAATTAAGAATAACATGCATTTTGTATTTACTACTCATCACTTTTCTAAGAGCTAGAAGGAAAGATTACTCCCACTGATAAATATCTGCCAAAAAAATCATTTCATGTCATCAGCTCAACATATTTCTTGTGTCTTTTGGCCCTTGTCTTATTTGCTTCTGGCTAAAAAACAATGTTTATTGGTGATCATGATTGGCTTTCTTACGTCCAGCAAATACAAAAAGCCACTAATCTTCTAGCTGCTTGATTCATTTTTAACTTCATGTAAAATATTTACATGTACTGTAATTCTGATTTAGATGCCATATCTTGATGAATGGTCTACAACGAAAGAGGATTATACCACTTCTCTGTCAGGCATAACAAATGCATTGCTCAGTTCATCTGCCAGACTTCCAATCAGTGGCGAAGTGCGGGTGAGATTTAGTTTCAGTGTTTTCACTTCACTAATTATCTTTGTTTCTTGTATTTGGTGCTTTTATGCGAAGGACTAAGCTATGAAGTGATCTTTTTCAGGCTGATATTGAGGAGATAGAGAATGCTATGAGTTCAGCTTATAAAGTTGTTGAGTCGATAGGTTCTCGTATTCAGAGATTTACGGAAAAAGTAAGATCTATGCATCCTTTAAGTAATTTAACTGAGGCTATTAGATTATCCACTTGTGGCGAGCTACTAGGAGCCACTCGGACGTGTGAGTTGGCGACGGTTTACTAACCACTGGATCGCAATCTGTAGTCACGATGAAGGGTTGTGATGATCCAAGAGTTGGTGCAATCAGGACATTGGATTATGATCGGATGGGCTAGATTGATCTATACCACAATGATTAAATCTGGACCGTCAGATCAAGACAAGCAGTTCCAAAGGATGTGATCATCTTGAAGAGGAGATAAGATCTGAATCGTCCAATTCAAAATGGACACACCAGATCAAATCTGATCAAGTGATGTGATGATGTGATCCGATGGTTCTGGTTTAGCAATGGGGTGGAATCTAACCATTAGATCAAGATCTGAGGGATCAAATTGAATCTAAATCGAGTACAAAGAGTAGTTCCTGTTGAAGTAGGAGAATCCTCCTGGTTAATCATGGTCCATGGAGCAAGCTCATAACATGATGTTCAATGAGCATACAGCAGGAACTTAAGTGGCCAGGATATTTGTTTGATGGAGAAGTAAATAGCAAAAAACTAAATGTGTTTTTAAAAAGAACAATATGTTGTGTGTTATGATGAGATTTCGAAATCAAAGCCATTTTTTCTCACCGCAGGCTGAAGAAATGGATGGCTCAATTTCAGAATTAGCCAGGATGGTTGGTGGAGAAAGAGTTCATATCGAAGAGTGCTGCTATCTGCTAGCCAAAACACATAAATCACAGGTTTGTCTATTCTTAAAAAAGTAGTAGGCTCCTCAAAAGGTTATATACTTATATATAGGCTATGAAATTCACGCCTTCTTAACATGGAATTTTTTTCCTACTTCTCTAAAATGCCTTTTTTCCAAAATAAATTAAACTAAATACCTCATCGGCTTGACTGTAAGAAGGGTTCGTTACTTGCTTCGTAGTTGAAGAAGCACAAGCTTCTAAGGCTAGTAAACTCTAAATACGACCGACATTTATTTATGCAGGTGGAAGAGTGCAGCTTGAGGGGAACTTTAATACAACTCCATCATATCAACCCATCGGTGAATGCTGAAGCTCAATAATACATAAATCATGGCCTAGACTGCCACGAGGTCTGGAAGTTGTGACTTGTGAATGTACTCTTGATTCAAAAAATTCATCAAGAAATTCTTTTGGTTACCTTTACCCCCCCATAAATTTGTGTAAATTGTATTCAATTTTTTAAGCAGAAGTATAAAATTAATGATTTTGTACCCCATGCTAATATATAAATAAAACCGAAGATTCAGTGACTTCTTGCCAGAATTTTTCTCGAAAATCATGTTTTCACGTATATATAAATATGATATATAATATGCGGAGGCGGATCGAGAATTACCTCCGGTCATTGAAAATTTTTGATTTCTCTGCTTTTCCTTCGATTGAAGCCTTCTAAGCACTGCACTCTCTCTATAAATGTTGTATATTTTTCTTATTTGAGGTGTGTGCTTAGGGACCTCAATCGCTGCTATTTATTGGCATCTCATATCATCAACGAGTTTATTGTGGGAGCTTGATTCTCAGAAAAGAGATGCGTGCACGTCTCAATTTTTCAAAAATTGAGGTCTCATGTGTTGTTCGTCAAAAATAGTAGGCTTCTTGGCCGTCGTCAATTCCTACACGTCACGTCTCTTTTAATATCATTTCTTAGTCATTATTTCAAAGCCAATCAGCCATAACCATATCTCGCTTTAATTAGATAAAGAAGGTGCATGGATTCCTGTTCCATGTTGCTCTCGTTCTAAAGTAAAGTCGACGGAAAGATTTGATTCGGACGAATGATTTGATTTAGAAAAAGATTTGAAAAATATATTTCAAATAACATCAAATATATTATAATTAATTTTTTTGTTGACTTAATATAATGAACTTGAAATTCACCTGAATTTAAGATAACGATGGTGTGATTATTGTGACAATAAACAAACTTCCTAACTACGTCATTTTATTTTTAGTTATTGTTCTTATTCTTTAAAATATTATTAAAATTAAAAATGATTGGATTATTTAAAGAAATGAGATTTTGTAAAATGATGACTGTTTGAGTTGTTTTGTTTGGAATTTATTTTTATAAAAATTAAATGGCATACATTAAAAGTTAATGTAAAAGTCAAATTAAATTGCTTGTGTTCATATATGTTTGAGAATATACCATGTTTTTGTCCATCTTTTATCTGTTCATATATAAATGATTCTTCTTTTTAATTATATATATATTTTTAAAAAAATTGACCAATAGAACGAGTATCATTTTTTTAAAAAAAATTATATATTATATTTGAAAAATTCAAAATTTAGCCTCACAATTTATCATGTTGTCATTTTTTACATACTTCGACTTCGATGTCCCTCGATTCCTAAATTTGCTCTTAAATATAACAATGATATATACAATCTCAGACTTTAACTTCACTCTCAATGTTTTACTAGTAATTTTAACGATCTTTTTCTTCTTAATCTATTTCCAAAAAATGGTGTTATTTATATGCATTAATTAACATTAATTAATTCAAATTTTTAGTCTGTAAAGCAAATTAAGACATTAAAATAAAAAAATAATGAGATAAAAACGTTTCTTTTTTTTTTTATAGATATCACGAAAAATTATTATTTTTATGGACATAGATTATATTTTGTTTAAAAATCGTGCGAGTCTTGTAATTGAAACGCATTTTCTAGTAAAATCGCTTTTGGGACGGGAATTGTGAGATCGTGAGACCGTCGGCAGAAATATCTGGTTGGCCAAAACATTTGCTAATTTTGTCCGCCATGAGTGCCGCCGCTGTGCTGATGCCGCTCAGTAGCACCAGCGCATTGCATTTGTTCAAAGGCGGAGGAAAATCAACTGTTTTTGTACGGAATTCAGTCGCAGTCGGTACGACGGAAGGGCAAATCTCGACGGAGGCTCCGCCGGATGCTGTCGCTCGCCGTCTGATACTGCTCCGCCACGCTAAGAGTTCCTGGAAGAATCGTTCGCTCCGAGGTACTTACGTAACAGAAATGACGGAATCAGTAAATCAAGCCGGTGCTTAGCAGTTCTACATTATGCATTTGAGTTGTGGATAATGCACGGCGGCACGGGCTAAAAGCTATTTGTGTAAAATTTGAAAGTACCTCGATTACCTTGACTTGAATTTCCTAGAACCTTGGGTAGACGCAAAAACATAATCATCAGGGGAGGTTCTATTTATTTCGGCTTCAAAACTTTCATTTTTATGAAATGTACTCTTTTTTTTATTTCTGTAATCCATCTTGATCATGGTTTCCTGGAAGAGGACGCAAAATGTTCAAGAGAAGCATGTCTTGTTCTCCATTTTTTCAGAGTTTCGTACTTTTGCATCTTTTATTTGTGATAATCATAAAATTGTAATTACAAATTCTAAGTGTGTTGCTTAGAAAATTATACGATAAGTCAATTGTATAAATTTTTATTACTCGTTATATAGATCATGATCGCCCTTTGAGTAAATCCGGACGAGCTGATGCCGTCAAACTCTCCCAGAAACTTAAAGAAATGGGCTGGGTTCCTGAACTTATATTGTCCAGGTTGGGGTTGCCTCCTTATTTTAACTATTGAAATGAACAAATTGAACTTCATTCAATTTTTTTGATTCATGCAGTGATGCACAGAGGACTCGGGAGACATTGAAAATTATGCAGGAGCAGGTGCAAGGCTTCTTGGAAGCTAAAGTACACTTTATTTCAAGCTTTTACTCAATTGCTGCAATGGATGGGCAAACAGCCGAGCATCTGCAGCAGGCTATTTGTAGATACTCGGGAGATGAGATCCTTACAATAATGTGAGCTCTGCTGATGGTAACTTTTCTGGCACTGTGTTGGTAAACCAGGATGCTATCGATGTTTATATGAACTTTGTCTTTTATTGATGTTCTTGCTAGTGCACCACATTTCAGTAAAATGAAACTGAAACTTATGGTGATTGCGTGGAAGAAAAGTATAGTTTATTGAAAAGTTTGTTTTGCATTTGATTCAAATATATTGTTCAGGTGTATGGGGCATAATAAGGGTTGGGAAGAAGCTGCCTCTATGTTTTCGGGTTCCTCCATAAATCTTAAGAGTTGCAATGCTGCGTTGCTGGAAGCAACTGGAAAATCATGGGAAGAGGTTATGCCTACTTCTTAATTGTTCATGGATCCCATCCTTATAAAGTTCTGTTTCTTTACCTCTTCAAGTATATTAAGTTGGCATAGTGAATCCTATATCACAAATGGCATCGTGTTTTCAAAGAAGAAAAGCTTCTTCGTGGTTTGCTACATTTGATTGGAAACTTTTACGTCTCACTAGTAATAGATTTGTGGATGCACCATTTGAAACCCTAAAATCATTCAGTAGCTTAATTGATTTACAATACTGTTTGTGTGGTCATGGATCAATGGTGTCGTCTTTACACCTTCATGCGGTCGCATCGTTATGTGTCTCCACGCTCTTAAGAAAGTGGTCAAGAGTTTTCAGAAAGTTTCCATAAGCTTCATAATGGTCTACGTATTTTACATTCTAGAGCTAGGACTAGCGATTAATGTTAAATGACATTATTGTTCAAGTTGATATCCACATTAGTTGGAGGAGCCAGGTGTATGGATTCTTTAGAGTAACACATAATTTGTCATGTATTAGCTTATGAAACGAAGATGGTGTTTTCAAATGCACAAAAAAAATGATTACATATTGCAAATTTGTAAAGGAAAAGTCTATAATCACTTTTTTTGACCATTTGCAAACACTGCCGAAGCCTTTCTCTATTTGTTGATTCACAAAATAATGCCACAAAATAATGGAGCCCGCAAAGAAGATTGAAGATTTTAGTTGTAAAACAAGATTGATGACCATGTTGGTATATGGCTGTATGGTATTAGTTGTTTTTGGCTCGAGGAATCCTGTTTTTGGTGGCAATTGATGGCATGCTCCGTTTCTTATGATATCTCATGTATTTACTCCCCAGCTAACTCTTCCTTTTCATACCCAGGCATTTTCGCTGGCTGGATTTGGTGGGTGGAAGCTTCTGGGCATTGTGAAGCCGAACACTTAACTCGACCACCACTCATTCACATGAAACCAAAACCCTTAACTTTTGACTCACCCACTCGCAGTTCGGCTTAGATGCAAGCAGGCTTCCACCCGGTCAGAGAGGAATCGTCCAACTTTTGCTAAGGTGGCTAGCACGCGGTCTTGGGAAATTTTTAGTACCATCCCATAATCAAGCCAGCTAATGACTAGAGGCAGAAGTTCCACTTCTTGGTTTAAAATAAAAATCTGCCTATATCCCCCGAGTTGTGAATGTGCATTAGCTTTTTCCGTTATATAACCTGTGCTAAGTGCAACCCTGATATGTATCAGTTTTGTGCCTAGTGACAACGGTGTTGTCGTCAATTATTGTGCTACGCATAGTGGAAACATTATTCCATCCATACTTTGATCGCTCGAACTTGAATTTTGTTCCATCAGTGTCAAGAGAGTAATTTTAACGGGGGTTGATTTGGTGTTTGTTGTGGAGTCAATTTTTTGAAAATTTTATATACCAAATAAATCGATCATATGTAACTAGTAAATTGTTAATTTAGTCCTGGACACCTGATTTGATACTAGTTGGTCATGTAAGGCTCATTTCCTATTCTTTGATATGCTTGTTATGTTTTTAAAGAATTTGTACAAATAAAAATTGTGGGTGTATAAAAAATATCTTTTTCCTTTTTCGTCTCTCAAGTAAACTAAGATGTGTGCATAATATATATATATGTTCCTCTCTCAGTTGGGCATAACAAATATACACTTGTGAATAAGACTTTGATCTTTATGTTATCATGAGTCCAAGGTTAGCTATCAAGTGATATCTTATCGCCAATTCAATAGAAAATCTCCATAGGGTAAAGACAAACTTTTGACAGACGAACGAATGGATAAAATGAGTTCTACTTTCCCAGGTGTTCAGGAGATTCTGGTACGGTTCTTTCTTTTTACAGTGTTCCCTCTTTCACTTTTTCACTCCCGCTGACCGTTCTCTTTCTCGTGATCCGTCCTTTACCTTACAGTTGTTCACACTTGACAGAGCGCAAAGTCGTGAATATGTTGACATGCGATATTAGTTTTGTGCTCTATCCTGTTCTTTACTCACCGCCTTCTTCCATCTCCCAAGATCTCTCAGCTTCACGAGGCTTACTTGCGATTATCCTCCATGTTTCCGAGTCTGATTCAATCTCGTGAAGCTATTTTGAATCAAGACAACCTTCAGGTGTCGAGCAATTTATGTTATGGTCAACGGGTCAGTGCGGACCCGTGTCTGGTCCTTACATCCGACCCCAAACCACGCCTTCGATGGACTACTGACCTCCACGAGCGCTTCGTCGACGCCGTTACTCAACTCGGTGGCCCCGGCAGTAAGCGCCCTTTTCCCCTCTTCATTCTTTTTTTCTCCCAAGTTAATGGACACCCATTTTTTTGAATTATCTGATTGATAGATTAGATTGTGTGCTTGTAATGAGTGCCGACTTTAGTGCTTACGGGTGCGTTTATACTTTATAGTCGTATACTTGTTTTAGTGGATGACAAGGATCATCTGCATGTTATTTGATTAGTCTAACAAATTTCTTTTAGACTTGAACTTATTCATGTAATCTTGGTCATCATATGTTTGTAAGTTCAGTTAGTGCAGTATGCCATTTGAAAAATCAGTTGCTTTATGTATTACTGCTTCTTCATGAAGCTTGATGCACGCAGCAGATGAAATGGAGTGATTCGATTATTGTTGGTTTTAGTTCGGTTTCTCTATTGGATTGAGAATATACTATTAAACTATCCATTAGCGGGCTTGGTTCTATTGCAAGCTAAGACTTCAGCTTGTTGCTGAGATAACTTACTTTTTGTTCTGTTTATTAACGTGCCACTCAGGAAATGAAAATAAGCAATAGCAGTTTGGCAGTGATCTCTCCTTTCATTCTGTTTTTTAACAATGAAACATTTGTCAAAAGTCGATGATAAAAAATAAAAAAAAATCAACCTGGTCCATTGGAACTTAAATGATCCATGATACCTGTTCGGAGGGACTTAAATGCCATGCCCAATATTTTCTGCTTTCTGTTTTATCCGGTCTCTGTGAGTACGTGGATTTCAATTTTCATATATAAGTTTTTTCTCGATATGGATTCCAGTCCAGTGATTGCTAGAAATTGACTGTTTTTCAGAGGCTACTCCGAAGGCTATAATGCGTGCTATGGGTGTCAAGGGATTGACGCTGTTTCATTTAAAAAGCCATCTCCAGGTTTTACTTTCTTTCTAATTAATTATGTATCTTTCTATCCCACGGATGGAGTTTGCCTTTTCTCCCCATGGAAGTTGCATGTTTGTGATGCGTTTTAGAGGTTTTTTAACAGATATCCATACATCATCGCAGAAATATCGATTAGGGAAGCAATCAGGGAAAGAATTTGGTGAGGCTTCTAAAGATGGTAGGACCAGCTTGTTCTCTATTCTTTGGAACAGCCTTTAAAGTTAAATTATAAAATCAATTGGATGTATAGAATAAATAGTATCGTTCCATTCTCTTTAGTTGATCCCTGAATAAATAGACTCAATTTGTTCGGCGAAAACGGACAAATCATATAGACTCAACTCATTCTGTCCCTGTTCGACTCCCAAGTACCCGAGCAAACTGGAGATGAAAAATGGAAAATTTCGAACACATCAGTACCCGAGCAAACTGGAGATGAAAAATGGAAAATTTCGAACACATCTGTATTGAGTCAAAAACGAACAAGTCATTTTGATATTTGTATCTAAAGAGATTGTATTATTGACATTTTAAGTAAGAGTTATTCTATTTCGATATCAAAATAGTGAACTGACTTCTGATCTATCAAATGGTGGGGGTCTCAGGTTCATATCATCTGGATAGCCCTCGTGCCACTGATTCTCCCCAAAACATACAAGCATCTGATATGAATGAGTAAGAGTTTGTGTTCTTGCTTGGGCAGCTTGTAAAATGCGCATTTTACTTCAATTAATAATTCGGTCAAAGATTGGATTTGTTATAGGGGTTATGAAGTCAAGGAGGCGTTAAGGGCACAAATGGAAGTTCAAAGCAAACTACACTTGCAAGTAGAAGTAAGTTCATATCTCAATCTGCCTCATAATACATTGGCAACTGCACTTACAAAAGATATTAGGCACGGGTTTTTTTTTTTTTTTTTTTTGTGTCTTGCAAAATTAATTAATTTTTGGAAAATTACATCAAATTGCTTTCACCTCGATTTCAACTTATTTCCCGAAAATTCATTTCGTACCATTTCAGATTTGAAATTCAAAACTCAAACCCTTCCCAAATTTTGCACAGGCGGAAAAACATCTGCAAATTCGTCAAGACGCGGAGAAAAGGTACATGGCTATGCTAGAAAGAGCCTGCAAAATGCTCGCAGATCAAATTCTTGGATCTGCAGGAACAAATGATGATGGAGATGGTTTCCATGGAGAAGGAGTAAACCCGGCTCCCATAAATCCACTTGAACCATATCCATTACAATCTGCGGATGCCTTTCAAGTTCATGTCCCAGCAGAAGTGTCTCCCAAATTTCATCCACCACATGCTGATTGTTCTACAGAAAGCTGCCTTACATCTCATGGGAGTCCTGTGGGAATGCGGATAGAAAGGTCTTCATCAGGGGGGAAGCGAGGAATGCCGAGTAAGGACACGACAGACGCATCATTTATTTGGGGTGAATCGGATGGCTATACCCCTGATTTGCATATTGTGCAACATGTTGATTCTCATGGGATCACTGGGTGTGGTGTATAAAAATGTCTTTACCGTAGTCGTGTTTGGTTTCCATGAGTGATCTGAATCAAGCTTTTGGGTCATCTATATTCTAGTAGTTTAAGAGAAACAAATGAGAGCTAATTTATCTCAATATGTAATCAAAGATGGTTTAACATCAAGAATGAGTATGTCCCTTCATATTCATGGTCCACCACTATTTAATTCTAACTTTTTTAGTATTTGATGCATTTTTCTGCAACAAACGTGTCCGCTTTGTACCCGCGTTTGCTACTTCAGAAAAGACCAATAAGAAGGTTAAATTCTATTTCATACTCATATAGACAAATATATTCTAAGCAAATCAAGTAATAGCGTAAACTCCGATGAGCTCCCGAAATAATAATAATAATAATTTTGTAAGACATTGTTTCTAATGGATGATAAAATATTGATTAATTACCAACTCTTGTTTTGTTTGGTTTGACACAAATAATTTTACAAATGATTAATATCATATATTATTATCTTATCTAGATATATTGATATGTCATTTTGAGTAGGTCTTTTGTGAGACAATCTCACAAAATTTTATCTGTGAGACGGGTCAACCTTACCGATATTCACAATAAAAAGTAATATTCTTAGCATAAAAGATAATACTTTTCATGGATGACCCAAATAAGAGATCCGTCTCATAAAATATGACACGTGAAACCGTCTCACACAAGTTTTTGTCTATTATTTTTATATTATATAGTTTTTTACCATCAATCAATGAGCCAACCATGCTTAAGATGATAAAATTTTGAATTAAAAATAATGTTTGCTTAAGAGTCCAATCAAGCCAAAAAATTATGATACAACCAAGAGCGTGATAAAAGCTTTACTAAAAAATATAATGGGATCTACAACCTATATTTTACAAGACATTGTCTAGTGCCGATTCAACTGAAGATATGAACTAATGATCCCAGTTTCATAGAGATCTTGGTAATTTGTATACACAAATTTAGACTACAAATATTATGGTATTTTGTTATCTAACACTATCAATCATTATTTTTAAAAAATAATTTTCTGTGGTATATATCAAATACATTTGGTATGTTATTTTTTTTAAAAAAAATATTGAGCAGGCCATCTCTCAAATGTATTCTAAGTGCCATAAAATAGAGATTGCAAAGCTATTCATATGTTGTTCTACTAGTTCGTATAGGGACAATATAAAAAATTAAAATTACAAAAATGTAAAGCAAAAACTTGTGTGAAACGGTATCACGGATCGTATTTTGTGAGACATATATTTTATTTGGATCATCCATGAAATAATATTACTTTTTATGCTAAAAATATTATTTTTTATTGTGAATATCGATTTGATTGATCCATAAGATAAAACAACATAGTTACTCAAGATGCAGGACATAAAAAAGAAATCAAAAAACAATTTTGTCCTTATATTTAAGGGGCGGATTTCTGAAATTCCAAATTTGACCTTGCGCTGGACACCCCCCTGCCCCCGTCCTGTCAGCTCCATCTCTGTTCTTATTCACCACTTCCATAAATTCAGCTTAATTCACATCGATTGGATTATATGTTTCTGATTATTGTAGGTCGCAGTTTGTTTTAGTATGCTTTGAGTTAATCCGTAGTTTCTCGAAAGGCCTCAAAGATTTACAGGACGGCGAATTCGAATTATGTAGATCCGGTAATTTCAATTACCTTTTGTATTTTGTTATCTAAATTCACAATGTATATTTCTTGTCTTTTTTTTTTTCAATTCCTCCGAAATTTTTGTCATAAGAATAAATTATCAGGTTTATATCTATATGTGATTTTCAGGGTGCTTAATTTTGCATTTCATCGTGAGGATTATTCTTCTTTTCTAGTTTTACCAAATCTCCAGTGTAAATGTTTTGAATTTTGAGCTTTGGAAGATCCTTTCCATGCGTGTAACTGGTGGTCGGCTGAAGCTTACGACAAAGTTGGGAAAGTTTTGACTTTTGTTCGTAACTGATATTGTGCAGTAATTGATTTCTGATGATGGTTATACGTGGTGTTTTATGTTGCTGGAATGGATTTATACTCCAGTTAGTAATTTAAGAGCGATTTCTCACCATTTTGATTCTTCTTTGATGATGACAGCGTTGCATTTTGCCAAGTTTTTGTCCACTTCTGCATGTTATACGAAGCATTGTGTACTAAGTGGACGACGCCTCCTTGCACGGCCGTGAAGTCTTGGTTCTCGAATTATCCAGCTCATCTTGTGTATAACCCAATAAAAATTTTGCATGCGTTTTTCCATCGCCTACATTTTGTTAAAGCTTATAGTTTACGCTGATATCGTTTTTTGTAAGATAACTAGAATCCAGTTGCTTGCTTACTTCCCCGAAAGGAGAGAATACCAAGCCTGTTTTCTGTTGATAAATAGACGAGGCTTCCATTCCTTTTAATAAAGGAATCTCAGATTTGGGGAAGTGAGGTTGCAGGTCGGTCTTAGTCCCACATAAATATAAATGACCAAGAGAAGAGTGTCAAGTTGATTATATCTTATGCTGCCTTTTCATCATCAATGCGTTGTTTTAAGTGCAATTATCACAGATATTAATTTTAGGATGAAGAATCTTCAGAAAATCATCACAATCATTTAACATTGATTTCCTTAAAATGACGATAGGATAAACTTCTGAATGATGACTACTTCGAACTTAAACATCTGAGGGCATTTAGTTCCCTCTGTGACACTCTCCCCAACTCTACACCACGTCCATGAGAAGGAAAATGGTAGAATATATGTCTTACCTCAATATATGTTGATAACATATCTATTCATGGTCTCGTAAATATTTAAATTTTGACTTAGGCGATTTTATCTTCTGCGTAGATTAATGAACCATACACCTACCCGATGGTGTCCGCTCAAGCTTAGTTCATAATAATCCAGTTGGTTTTGGTAATCCATCAAATTGTGGTGCAAGTGCAATGGATAATGTCAGTGGAGAGAACAACATGAACAACAATTCAACTCTGGCAGCTAAGCAGCGGCTTCGTTGGACGCATGAACTTCACGAGCAATTTGTTGATGCTGTAGCACAACTTGGCGGGCCAGATAGTGAGTTGCTTTCTTCCCCATTCAGAAAGCAAAAGTGTTATACCCTCCCCCTCCCCCAAAATTGGGCAAGTAAAAAATACTCAAACACCCTGAGGATGGAATAAATTTAAAGAGAATAAACACAAAGAAAAACATAAAAACTTTGACGAGTTAGCTTTGACGGTTTTGTGTGGAGAATGCATTTCCTCTTTAGTACCTTCCACTGATCTTTTCTAGCTTATTATAGTTTAACGGTATTACCACTCTCAATAATTTAGGAAAACACAAATTGAAGATAGTCAGTTGTATCCACACAAACAGCTGACCATTGAAATGCTAGATAATCACGCATTTATGTGCAAGTTCCTTTAAGAAAGGTTTGTTATTATTTGTTATAATTCTCTCACTTTAGTATGGAATCTTCATCGCCTTATGAATTGTGCTTGAAGTGGTGAAGCAAATAACTCTCTTTGTTGCCCTCATTTCTTCCTCTAACTATTCAAATAGATGACACCAGTGTTTAGGTTGAATAATTGCGCAGATGTAAATGCCTTAATAAAATATTCTGAGATATTCTCATGGGGAATGGCTTTTTGAGAGTGCCGTACTTCACCCACGCTACATAAACTAAAGAAATTTTCAGATATTTTATTACCGTATTTCAGGAGCTACTCCTAAAGGTGTTCTCAGAGTAATGGGAGTTCAGGGGTTGACAATTTACCACGTAAAAAGCCACTTACAGGTGCCTCAGAATTCATTTCACTAGTGTTATCTGTTTAAGTTTGTCTGTATGGCACCTTGCACTGAATATATTCTTTAAACAGAAATACCGGCTTGCCAAATACCTTCCAGATATTTCATCTGATGGTAGGTTATCACATTCTTATTGTACTGTATATAAATTATACTGATTTTTTAGTATTGTGATTGTACCCTCACTTGTCCGTTTTCTTACTTATGTATTTTGTATTGATTTATGTTAGAAGGGAAAAAAGTCGAGAAGAAAGAACCTGGAGATACTCTGTCCAGCTTGGATGGTTCATCGTGAGCAGATCCTCCTCATTTTTGTTACTCTTTTTCAGATTATCTTGTGGATGACTGTTTTATAGTTTCTTTACCTTGGTCATTTACCAATCATTGCTAGCTATTTCCTTTTTAATTCTGACTTTCAGTTGTAACTCACTGTTTCTCATTCTCTTTCCTTGATGATGTGATAACTCCAGTTTCCCATACTATTATCTACAGTCGCCATTTGATCCATAGATAATGTTTTTCTTGTAGTGGAATACAAATAAACGAAGCACTGAAGCTGCAGATGGAGGTACAAAAGCGACTGCACGAGCAGCTGGAGGTATTTCCTATTTTGTTTTCCTTTGTCTTAGCAGATACATCAACAGGATATCCTTAAATTCTACGTGGTAAGGTTAAATCTATCCTTCATTTGCTTTAGTTATCTGAGAGGAAATTATTCTTCAGAGATAATTTAAGAGGACCAAATTTTCTTTTCCGCTTCATCATTTTGATTTGTAATGCCATAGTTATCTCCGAGCAAAGATATATTTGAAATTCTTTAAACTTTTAAGCACTTGTTTAGACTAAAATGTCAACGTATTAGCCACACACTGAAATATAAGATTTTTGTCTCTCTGATCTTCTTCCACAATCCAGAGTTGATTCTTTTGGTTTTTAGTTTTCCTCTTTGCATCCTCCCAGATGCTTGAGTTCTACCTATTTTTTTAAGGGAAGATGATGGCATTTGTGAAGCTCCCAGAATTGTTTTTTTTTTTGCATCCACTGACAAGTGAAAGTAGTGCATCATATCAGAGTGTTAATGACTTGTGCAGGTGCAAAGACAGTTACAGCTACGGATAGAAGCCCAAGGAAAGTACTTAGAGAAGATAATCGAGGAACAACGTCTCAGTGGAGTTTTTACTGAATTGCCAGACTCTTTTGTTGCTGCTTCTGGAACTAGCAACAATTGCCCAGATTCTGATAATAAAATTTTAACTGACCCACCGACTCCTGCTTCAATATCTGAGTCACCGCTTCTGAACAAGCCTGTCAAAGAACGTTCTCCAGCTAAGAGCCTCTCTGTCGATGAATCCTTGTCCTATCATGAGCCTCTAACCCCAGATTCCACTTGTCCTGTGACTTCTCCAGTTGAGAGCCCAAGTGAAAGATCAGGAAAAAAGCAACGGATGAGCACTGCTTTAGCATTTTCTGAGCCAGGAACCATTCTTTCCCATTCGGTACTAAAGTCAAACTTCAGCTCTTCTTACCAGCAGCCGCCACATTCACTGTTCTTGACTAACGAGCAGATCGATCATTCTTCAGGATTATCTGCTGGTAAAGAGAATCAGATATAAAAAGTCTCAGGTACCAGCAACTCAGGTACCAGCATGTAGTTCGTACCATAATTGCTGTCTGTAAGCTATATTTGGTCAAAGGTATGCAACTATAAGAATCATACTCAAGGTACATGATTGTAAAAGCGACATTAACACTGTAATAATGAAGTCAGAAAATGTTATGCAAAATAATCTATAGCCTCTAGACATGCAAATGCTTGGACGATCTTCTAGCCATGAAAGTATCACGGTAATCCCAACTCTCCACACCGCTAATCCTTCCTTCTGTGGCACTCGCCATGAGTCATAAAATTTCACCAGTTCTGATACATTCATCTTCTTCACCTTCACACCCTCCAAGTTCTCATACCCTAACAATTCTTGAGCTTTCCCTAATCCTCAACTAACTACTTGGATAGCACCTTCGAATAGTGTCGCCAGAAATTCTTCAAGTTCATGCATAATAGACCTATTTGAAGCTCCAAATCCAAAGCCCGCGTGGAAAAGATGAACGGGTATTTTCATATCAAACTGGTAGTAGGATGGATGATCGATTGACTCGTGGGTTCTTGTGGATTCAAATATCTTCATCCTTTCTTTAGCCCTTCCATTGGATGAACTTGCGGAATATAGAATAGGCTATCATTGACATGTAATGCAGCCCGCTTCCAATATGAAGACATATGATGAAGGGAAAAGACTGGAGATGTGGGGTTAGCGCAAGTCTCAATGGCCAAATGTTCGATGGGACGCAATAAGGATGCAACCACTCCAGTTGGGCTTGTCACCAAAACCAAATCAGCTGTGCAGGTTGATGGGCTTATCTTACCCAAAGATAAGCTTGGTTTCTTGGGGAATGTTTTGGAAATTCTGTCGTTGATGTTGTGCTAGATAAATAGTTAGATGGTATCCCGTAATAGAGGCATGAAGACGATTCAAGAGTTTGGTCCGAGCAAGAATCGAGGTTAGGATGGGGTAGAGGTAACATCAGGTTTGGGTTGATCAGTTGTGTGGTCAGGGGTAGACTGGATAAACATGGTCATGATGAGCAGAATGAAGAAAGGACCGCCTATGATCCCCAGAATTGTCAATATATTCATCAAGAATCTGTTAAATGGGATCAGTCTTATTGTCCCCGAGGGACCAACCGTATCGAGGTCGCAAAGTAGCTGCTTCCATCGGCAGATGGGGCAAGTGACACTACCATAGCGAACATTTGACGAGATGCAAGGAAAATGGAAGGCATGGGAGCATTGGACTGTAAATATTTCCCGGCCTGACCCGCTACCTGAGTTGTAACTTGTGGGATCAAGGCATATTGAGCAAAGTTCCGCAAGAATTGAAAAGGGCCATGGGGATTAGATGCACAAAACTAAGAAAACAAAATCAAAGAAGACAATAATCACGACAGACAAAATCAAGATTCTCCAGCAACATAAGAATTAACCATAAGTTGAAATAGATGCATCAAGAAAAAGTATAACATTAAAAATGACCCAAAAAAAAAAGACACCTTATACGGAGAAGTGCTTGCATTGCTTTTGCTTGTGATCTCCGAGGATATTTTCTTGCAAGAAATGTCTCTCTCGATTTTCCTGTGAGAAGAATGATTTGGTGAATCACAAAAACTTAAGAACGAACAAATTTACTCACACCAGAATCAAAATATCCATTCGATTTTTGTAAACAAAATATGGACGGTAACAAAGAGAATTCTCGAACATTTTCGAGCCAAGCATCATAGCACCTTCTAGTTATTATCCCAAAGGCGACCTTAGATTGCCATCCTCAAACTTCTTGCCAGCTGGTGTAACATGTGAATTCCGCTCGCAAACATGTGGGATTTTTCATATAGACTTGAATAGGATGCAAATATTTCTCGAACTCGAAAAAGTCATTCTCTTTACAGATCACTACTTATTTGAGCCATAAGATCCCAGAAATCCACTGTTTTTTTTGTTGTTGTACCATGAATCGTCCAAAGAAATGGGTTTGGATTTATATAAGAATCATTATCTTATTAATTTAGCAAATTGACTCAAATCTGAGCAAGAAAAAAAATATTATTTTAGAGATATTACGTTAACGTGTGATTTTGGATAAGTAATGAGATGAATAGGAACATATATTTTTCATTAGAAACTAAATTAATCCAATATAACCAACCTCCCAATGAAGAATAATAAACAAGACAACCGAACTAAACATTTATTTACTTCAGGTAATTCTATATTCACTGATCACCAGAGCTGGTCACAACAATTGGACTCCTCACATAATGCCTTCCATCTGACCACAACAACTCTCCGAACTCGTAATCATTTGTGGGTTTTCTTGCTTGTATATGCATCTTAAAACTCTTCTCTTCTCCAAACGCCTCAAATTTCAGAATCCTGGGTTCAACTGTAACCGAAAATCCATGTGGCTGACGCACCCTGGCAGCATAAGTCCCTGGCCTGCCCACGTTTTTCAGTTTTCGTGTCACTTTGATCGATCCCGACACTAGATTTGTTATTGAAATGGAGGGATAGTTGAAGTTTGTGAGACTGTATCTGTGTGGACAGTTGTAATTTCCACCCGAGAAAGATCGCATGATGGTTTGATTATAGCCACTTCCGCAAAGGAAATCCAGATAGTCGTTCACGGTTAAGTCGTAGACCAATCCAGGGTCCATGGCGCGGTTGGGACGGATATGACCAGACCCGTATGCAAATGGAGTTGCTTTGCTGTAATCCGCATCCATCATTGGATTAATGGTGTTGTCTCTGGTTCTTGCTGTTGCGGTATTATTATTTTTTTGCAGAGAAAATGGAGTTAATTTGAGGACATTGTTGCAAGAAATGGAGTTTGGAGAACAAGATTTTGAATCAGTACCTGTTGTCATGATTGCTGATCGAATAGCAGCAGGGCTCCACTCGGGATGGAGGGTCTTGAGCAGGCCAACGACCCCAGAAACATGAGGACAGGACATTGAGGTGCCCGATTCAGTATTATACGGAGTTGTGCGTTTATCGAACATAAGGCCCGTGGGGCTAACTCCTTCGCTGAATGCGGCTATGATGTTTACTCCTGGAGCTGTAATATCGGGCTGGAAACGGAATATTTCATAATTAAACAAACTAAAAATTTGAACAATGGGGAAATAGTTTACACCAAGGCAAGCAAAAACTTGATAAGCAAACCTTGAGAATTTCGGGGGTCACAGTATTTGGCCCCCTGGAGGAGAAAGCAGCCATAAATGGAGCCGGTTTTTTGTTTAGTTCTGCCTTCGGAGGAGTAATAAGTCCCATCGGATTGCTGTTAAGTTCAAAAAATATAATAAGAACACGAAAAACATTGAAGAAAGCAGCAACTTTTTTTAAGTGAGAATATAGGTTGATTTCCAGAGGGAGACGTCCGTACTGGCCAGCGTTGACATAGGAAAATACGGCTACACCATCAGTGTAATTTATATGAGTTGCTGGAAGAACGTGTGGATCTGATATAATCTCATTGCCACTCGCCTTGTCATTACAGAGAATCATTCCAGCGGCACCAGCAAGAAGGGCCTGCTCGCCCTTGTCCACCCTCGCATTTTCTCCCCTTAGACACACGAGTATTTTATCTTTCACCTTCTTAGAATCCAAAGTTCCTGGCTTGCATAGGATCCTGGATAAAAAAAACAACCAAACGATGTTTGTTTTTGAGCGGCTAACTTTTGTTAACTCGGACAAAATTCATCAGAAAGAGATTCTTACGCATCTTCAGCTGAAGCATGTGCTGCTTTAGCCTTTGAAGCGCTAATCAGTGGATAAAACTTGTCATGTGGTAATGGTGTTGAAAGGCTCATTCCCTGATTTCACGTATAAGTGAGAAAAAATCTTGAGAATCAGGTAAATTGTGCAAGACAACTAACCTCAAGAATCAAGCCATTTTGCAGTTTAACATTAGCCTGGAACTGTCTATCAAGAGTGCTGGCTCCTACAGTTATCATCCATGGTGCCACGTTCGACACAGATCCAGGCTCGGGTCCCGAGTTTCCAGCTGATGCTATAACTACAAGTCCGTTCTTCACAGCATGGAAAGATGCTATGGCGAGACCGTCATTGAAGTAGTCGACAGGCTGTCCACCTAGAGACACTGAAAGTACATTTACACCATCGTGTATCGCCATGTCAAAGGCTTTCATGATATCAGCATCGAAGCATTCACTTCCATTGACTGGAGGCCAACACACTTTGTAAGCCGCCACCCGGGCTCTTGGGGAACCCCCTTTTGCTGTTCCATTGCCTACACCGAATACACTAGCCCCTGGGACAAAGTTTCCGGCAGCAGTGGACAGTGTATGGCTGCCATGGCCATCATTATCGCGTGCCGAATAGTAAGTAGAGTTGAGTTTCCCAACATAGGCAGCATACCCTTTGTTGAAATATCTCGATCCAATTAGTTTCCTGTGATACCGAGGATTTATTTGTTAATGAAAATAGTTTCTTGCCACTTATTCAAGAATGGGTTACATTTGATGATAGTAATATATCTGCTTCTCATGGTGGGCACATTGTTAAAATTGTATTTGGTAAGTTTTTAATTACGAAAATATACCAGCAGAATAATATAGTCACTAGAGTTCGCTTTATCTAAAAATATTCTCCAAGTATGCTATTCATTAAAATTGACTTGTCAGATTGGATCATAGACAAATAGTAACAGTTCTTTTCATAAAAAAATTACTATCAAGAAAAGCTTGGGATGAATGATTATTAGGGAGGAGTATGTTCTGTGACTCATGGCTGTGTCATGTACCTCGAATTCGATAATGTCACATAATATCTACCCAAAAAAAAAAGATAATAAAGTCAGGTGTATATTGATCGAAGAAAGATACATGACACAAAACATAGAACAAAAGTCATTTGCTGACACATCCTGGTGCAATTGGAAAGTAAAAGAAATTAAAGAGCACTTTTGCACAATAAAATGCATTGATATGTTGAGAAATTTGATATAAAGAAGCATGTTCACATGGTGCAGTACTAGCTAGCTATTATCGTCATCTTCATTAGAGAAACTAAATGAATAAAGAGAGAGAGTACCTATTGCAAAGGGATTTATCATTGCCATCAAACTGACAGATTCCTTTCCACTTTGATGGAATGGGGCCATGAATCCCTTTGTCACTAAAGCTCATCGATTCGGGCCAAACACCTAGTAAAGCCATGAAAAATCATTCATTTTGTGCTCAACTTTAAACCAAAAGCACAATGCAGGATTTGAAAAAGAGGTTTTCAATCAAAAAAGATGACATGAAAGAAATATTAAACCTGTGCTTTACCAGTATCAAGATTTGCGATGATGGTATCTTCACCGAATCTCGCTTTCCTCCATAATGAAGATGGATGAATCACACCATTTCTTTCCAGCATAAGAAAATCCCATGAATGTGTTGTGTGAAGTTTTCTACCATGATTCAGGAAAACAGATACCACGTCCGGATGTTCTGTATTGAACACAAAAACGAGCCTTTTAGCATATAGAAGCCAATAATAAAAAAAATGCATACAAAAGCGAGAAAATCAAATGCATGAAGGCGTGTATGCTCCTTACTTGCAATCTCTGCTGCCTCATCCTCTTCAAGAACTGCGGCAAATCCATTTATGTGTCGCTTGTATGAGTAAAATATGGCATCCTCTGCTTGTCCTTACTGAAGGAAAGGACACGAAATTTTAACATATCATGTGATAATTTAAGCAGTTTTCACCATGGCAAAATCAATACCTTCCCAAGAATGAGGCAAGCAGCTCATGGTGAGAGCCGACTACCCGGTGCAGATCAGCCGTTGTTGCATCCGAACCATGGGAGTGTTCACCCAAGTACACTATATAAGACTGCTTCACACACAAAAAATATTATATAATATTTATATACATATTCGATTAAATAAACATGCAAGTTTCGATTATTGAGAAGAAGACAATGATTTTACATTATGAAAAAAACACTGAATATAATCAATTACAGAGCAGGACAATGCACACCTTTTTGATGGCTAAAGCTGGTTCTTGAAACACAGCAAAAAGAATTAACAGTGCAAGAAAATACGAAAACTTGGCAGATAACATTGTGCTTTTGTCACTGTAAAAAGCCTGTGGTAGTGATACTGCTTTATATTATTGTGTCTGTTCAATTACCAAGCACAGCTGCAATATATTTTTTGGAAAGAGAAGACGCAGCACACAACATTATAATCGAATTAAATCAATCTGAAATGCTTCCAAAACACCTTTGTTTTTATATTCAAAAATCAAGAATTTCAAGAGTAACGAAAATCTTTTATCTTTGTAGATATAGATAGAACGATAGATAATCCAACGCAATAATATCTAAACAGAACAGATTTGGCGAATGGCTCAACAGAAACTCATGTTTACCCGATTTTCTTGAAATGGGCCATCTTTAAATGGCCTCAGAATTTGTAGGGATTAGGGTTCATGGTTATCTCCGACCTAAAATTAGGGAATTTTAACCGATACATATTGCGCCAATGCATGAACCTTTTCTTGAATGAGTTGCTTCTGATCTTAGTAAAACGTTGATTCATGAACGTACAATTCCCCTCCGGAGGTTACAAGCTAAACTAAATTCATGTACTTGTGCATCAAAGATACCCACAAAAAGAAAAGAGAATGAATCTTGAATTATTACTGAGAACTGATTCATTTGAAATTATATGAACATTATAATTATTCACAAATGTTTCCTTAATTCTCTTTTTGCCAATTATTAAAGTAAAAAAGGGGGAACAGTGTGTATATTGCCATTCTTGCATGTTACTAACGCAACTGCCGTCGTCTTCTAAATATCTCAAACTGAAGTACAAAGCGTAGATTTCAGAGTTCGTTTAAATTGTGTATTTTATATTTTTGATTGATTGATTTCAAAAAGGAAAACTTAATTGATTTTGTGTAAATTATTTTTTAAAATATTTAAAAAAACTTATTCACTTTTTATTAAAAATGTAAATAAAAATATGCAACTTGCTTTTATTTTATCATTAAAAAATTCAGGAGACATAAAATTTTGAAAAAAACTTGTGTGAGACGGTTTCATAGGTCGTATTTTATGAGACATATCTTTTATTTGGGTCATTCATGAAAAAGAATTACTTTTGAGTAGGTCTCTTGTGAGACGGTCTCATGAATATTTATCTGTGAGACGGGTCAATCCTACTGATATTCACAATAAAAAATAATACTCTTAGCATAAAAAGTAATAATGTTACATGGATGACCCAAATAAGATATAGTCTCACAAAATACGACCCGTGAGACCGTCTCACACAAGTTTTTGCCATTATTTTTTATGCTAAGAGTATTACTTTTTATTGTGAATATCGGTAGGATTAAACTGTCTCACAGATAAAGATTCATGATATCGTCTCACAATAGACCTACTCTAAAATTTTTGTGCAATATAGTTATAATAACTATAAGAATAATATTTCTAAATTATCGGTTTGTTAGGATTTGGAAGAGCTTAGGAAAAAATTGTAATTTCAGTCATATATATTTTGTTTCGGCATATTTGTCTTTGTTCTTTTTATTATTAAAAATTTAAAATTTACTTACCTAGACGCAGATTTATGAAGTACCACATAACACTATCAAAGACAATTGCCCAAAAACTCAAAGATACATTATTAATATTGAATTTGACCATATATATATAACAAAATTTTTAAAGAGACACTTGTATAAAATTACAATTTTCCAAAAATAATATTACTGCTAGTAAAATTTGTCTATTACTGCTAGTAAAATTTGTGTGCTTTTTCAAATATGGGAAAAAATGGGTTTTAATCAATTAATAATTTGTCGATATACGACATGGTCGATTGACCATATATCCATTTTCTTGGTGTTCGTAAGTTGGCGAAATGAAGAGTATGATAGGCCATAGGGAGTAAGAATGTAATTATGTACGGTTCTTGCGTCGTGAAATTGCAATAAAATTGAACGGACTTTAAATATTTGCAAAAAATCAAAATCTAGATTTACTCTACAAATTCTATAAAGTAACATTTTTATCACTTTTACATTATCAAAATATTCATATTCTTTGGAAACAAATAACTCTAGTCCAAAAACCATATAATAAAAAGTAGATTTCTTAAGAGACGATCTCATGGATATTTATTTATGAGACGAGTCAATCATGTTTATATTTACCATAAAAAAATAATATTTTTATTTTTGATACAAAAGTAATATTTTTTCATTGATGACCCAAATAGAGAATATTCATTTCATAAAATTGACTCGAGACCTTCTGGAGTTTTTGTGCATAATAAATAATTATTTTATCTCGTATCTAAAATTTTATTACTAACAAATTCAGTTATAAGATTGGTAATTATATATTTCTCAAATTACCCTTGCTTTTATCTCTTATTTATAATCTAAAAACCTATGATTTTATGACTCCCAAAAAACAAAAACTTTTTAGATTTCGGCTAATTTGGCCAATGTATCACTGGAAAATTCATTTTTTCTCAGAAAACGCTGGTTAGATGATGGCTAAAGGTGACGTAGCAAAAAATTTGGAGATTTCTTGATTTTGAAGAAAAATCAATTTATTTAGAAGCAGCTTAACATAAAAAAATGTTAGGAGAAAGAGACCGGAGTAGTCTCCCTATGCAATCCACCCACGTAAATGGGTGGAAAATCAAACAAATTTTATAATTTATATGCATTCTACTAGAAAAGATCAACGATTGTGACACCAAAATGTGCTTTACCATCAGCGTTTTTTGGCGAAAATTAAACATTCCGATGATAAATAGATCAAAATAGCCGAAATTAAAAAGTTATTATACCAAAACCAAAAATTCAAAATATAGTGAACCAAAACCAAAAAATTGATAATTTACTAGACCAAAAAAATATTTCCCTCACTATATACTATTTATAAAAGTTGAGACTCTTAGTGGTCCGATTTTGTGACACCAATTAGTTTTTATGAAAATATCATATTCATTTAGATAAGTTAATATTTTTCATACAAATTACATATTTAATATAATTGTATTATCGTTATCAAAATAATAATTAAAAACCATAACAAAATTTTATAAATCAATGCTATCTATTAATGATAATAATAATTATTTAGATATATAATAGTAATTTATTTTAAACAGGCATCGTCGTTCACTAGTATTAATTAATAATTATCATGTGATGCAATATCTTATACAAATGTAATTATATAGAATATTAAAAGTTAATTATCAGTAAAAAAAAATTGACGTGATATGATAGGATGCATTTAAAAACATAATCTGAAACAAACGTTCAGACCACCGAAAATAAACCCAAACTTACATATATTTTTGGAAGTAATTTTCTACAATGACTTGATAAATAGTGTTGGAATACCTCGTGAGCCTAAAGTTTATTTATTTTCTAATTACATATTTATTAATTTATATTCCTTTTATGGATTTATTTTGAGTCATTTGGAAGTAATTTTCTACATCACTTTTTTATTTTATTTTTTATTTTAACATTTATTTTTCCTTTTTTTTTTTTACAAAAACGAATTGTACAAACATGCAACGTGTGCACCTGAATACTAGTATACATTAACTTTACTGAGTATGTCTCTTGTGAGACATATCAACCATTAACATATTTACAATAAAAAATAATATTTTGATATAAAAAGTAATATTTTTATGGGTAACCAGAATAAAATATCTGTCTCATAATATTGACTCATGAGACCGTCTTACGACAGTTTTTGTGTAACTGTAGACACTTTATCATAATGTAACAAGTAAAATTTATTTGAAATTAAGATAATTTGTGTAAAATAAGAGTCTTGAAAATTTTTTTCAAAACCCCTTAAAATTTTCTTCGAAAGTTCTCTGCCTCGTTTCGTCCTTCACCTAAATTTCAAGACGATGACCGTCTTTGAATTATATATATCTGTGTGTATGTTAATATCCATCAACCCATTTGGTATCGCCGTCGAATGGGCTCTCAAGTTTTTGTTCGTATCGATCCGCAGTATATATGTATTTTGGTCATATCGAAGGACTGTCCTATGTTTCAGACGCTACTGTGGAATTTAATTGATTGCTCTCGGCGCCTCGCTTATAAATTTGAATACTCCAATTTTGCATATAAAAAAAGAAAATTAAAATCATAATTTTCATGTTCATCGATGCTGCATGCCCTCATCTTCTGCTGTACCCGCACCTCGAACATATATATTATTTAAAAAAAAAAATCCTATAAATTAAATCCATATATAAAGGAAGTTTTTAGAATATTCTAACTTGAGTTGGCTGATTTGTTTGAGGTGAATTAGGCAGCTTTGGCCTGAGGCGTTGGAACTATTTCAAGGATCCATGCAATGCCGCCTTCTCCACTTGTCTTAGCTTTTAGTTCTTCCACACACCCTAAAGTTAAGCTATAAATATACGCAGAGAAAACTTCAACTTTGTAAACCCTCAATATAATCTTTCATGAACTCTATGCACGAATCCTGCGGCGCCATCCTGAATTACATCGATCCTTCCCTTCAAATCAATCCGGCCCGACTCCACTCATTTGGCTTTTTGCAAGATAAAAATTATTCAGATGTTTATTTCAATATGTACTTTTGTTATATATATAATTATATCGCAGGTGGTTTTTCCCCGGCCGAGGAAGATCGACGATCAAATTTGTGCGCTATCGGCATCTCTAATTAGGACGGGTTAAGAAATATGATCTGCCTGGCTCCCTGAATGCCAACTGAGAAAGTTGTCAAGATTCAGCAGTTGATGGTTTCTTACTTGGCATCAAGGGAGTCAAGCAGGACATTCTTCGTCACAATTCTACGTTTTATTGCTTTACATGAGGGTCATCGTTTATTTCAAGAACAATGTAAGTGCATGCTTCCCTCTACTTTTAATTTTTTTTTTTTAAAGATAAAATGTATAGTTTAAGAAATCAAATAGGGGGAAATTGTAATTTTAGTTCGGTAACAAAGTTGAACGAATTTGAATTTTGATTTTTTTTTTATTAATTTACTCAAAAGTCGGTCTTCGAATATTTTTACTTTGTTTATTTTGATACTTCTAAGCCACCATATATTTCTTTTCGACGTCGATACTCTTCCTACATTACTATGTCACGAGTAAAAAAACTTATATGATACACATGATTAACATGGGCAATTAGTTCTTTGGGATTAGCGTATGCTTTTCTTTGGTGGAAAGTATGACTCCCCTATTTTATTTTATTTCAAAAAAAATTGTGAGACGGTCTCACGAGTTAATTTTGTGAGACAGATCTTCTATTTGGGTCACATATGGAAAAAAGTATTAATTTTTATGCCAAAAATTATTACTTATTATTGTAAATATGGTCAAATTTAACTCGTCTCACGAATAAAGATTCGTGAAACCGTCTCACAAAATACCTGCTAATTTTTTTGTAACACAAAATATTTGAGATAGACAGAGTAGCTGACACTGATTTTATTCGTAAAATTTAAGAATATTATTCGAACCCATACATCCATATTTTGTTGAATAAATTGATACTAGATTACCGATGAAAAAATCAAAAAATTTATAAAATTCCAATTTCCAAATATAGGTTATAATTTCAAAATGTTATTTATTTTCTTATCAAATGAGAAGGTACTCAAAACGACAAAAATGTCTAAAAAATATTTGTTTATCCACCCGATGGGCATTCGTTAGATGGACTTGGAAGTAGGAAGAGTGATGATCAGTCTAGCCCATATAACTAAAGCCCGATCCAATAAATCTTGATGTCATCACCCCCGTAAGTATTTGCACCCAGGGCCCAATCAAACATTGGGTATGTTTTTTTTTTTCTCTCTCTTTTTTTTTAAAAAAAAAAAATACAAAATTTTTATAAAATTAAATTGCATCATAAAATGGCTAAATTCTAGAGTGGTAATGGGTGGGGCAAAGCGCTTTCGAATCCTAAACTCGTTCTCATTCTCACCTCAATATCCGTTTTTCTTAATCGGATTCCTCGTCCACACACAAGGACTAAGTCATCATCTCCGTCGATTTACTTGGGAATTCCTTATTACAGACTCGGGAAGATTAAATGTTCACATCGAACCTGGGCTACATTAGGTCGAGGTCGGATGCTCTTTCGACCCGATAAATTGGAAGGAGAAATGCAGAATGGGTGATGGTTTGAATCGTGGGCGAAATTTGAGCGTTAGATATATGAGTTTTTTCTTTAGAAAAATTATTATTATTATTATTGTTGGGGCATGTTTGGAGGTGGGGATAGTATTCTTGTACTCATCCTTAATTTGAAGTTGAGATTTGAAAATCCTCGAACCCAAACACATATTCGAAAATATATCCTTGAACCCACATGAAAAACTCTCATCCTACTAAAATCGAACCAAATTGTTTTTTTTTTTTTTTTTATTATTATTAAGATATTATGCAGCGTGGACCAATTTTTAAGGAAAAATAAAATATTTTTCTCGAATAACAGTATTCATATTATTTTATATCACATCTACTCCATTTTATGTATAAATGCATTTGTAATTTTCAAAAAATAAATTTTAATAGGACAAAGCAAATCATTAAAAAAAAAAGATTAATATGATGGATACATGTCCAATTTCAACTTTTAGTCTCGGATACACTCCAGCACCCACAACAACATGGCTGCTTCTAAATGAAGTCCCAACTAACAAAAATAAAAAATAAAATAAGCATCCACTCCTAATCTTATCTCACCCAAAAAAAAAAAAAAAATTAATGGTATTTGTTTTTTATAAGGATGAACTAAATTTTTCGATTTCTATTAGGTAAACATCATGACTAACATAACAGTAATCAAACTTTTCTAGCTAGTTAAATCGCACTAAACCATGCGATAAATTTAATCGATAAAATATTGATAGAAGGAGTAAAAAACATTACTGATATCTTGATTATGATTTAGAGTGGACATAGTTATATAATGTTATAATTACATGCAAATGTCAACAATTGCTTATCATCAAACTAAATTTTTAGTAGCATTATGTTAAGATTGAAAATTTAATTTAATTTAACATCAAAAATTAGTTCAAAAAGATATCATTGTTAAGTTCATCTATAAAACTTTCAATAACTTAATTCAGTGGATTTGATATATTTAATATAGAGTGAGTTTCATGTGAGACCGTCTCACAGATCTTAATCTGTGAGACGGGTCAACTCTACCGAGATTCACAATGAAAAGCAATATTCTTAGCATAAAAAGTAATATTTTTTCATGGATGAGCCAAATAAAGATTTTTCTTACAAAATATGACCCGTGAGACCGTCTCACACAAGTTTTTTACTTTAATATATCACAGTCTTGTAAAATTGAATATTTGAGCTCAAGTGTGCTCAAGTTTAGGTTGATGGGATTGTAAATTTTGAGTTCAACGTTAGCTCGAACAAATTTGAAATACTAAAAATGGAATTTAATCAATATATTTTAATCCGGAGAATCGGTCGAATTCAAGCTCGTCTCAGAAAAAGAAGAAGAAAGACTAATATTGAAGGGATTGATTAAAAATCATTATCACGTTGCACATTATGGCAAATCGTATCTATCAAAAAACCAACCTTTTCGAACAGTAAGATACAGTTGGCAGTTCCATTGTCCCGGCACTATGGCCCCAGAAAAATCGATTAACCAAGTTCTATTCTATCTTCCTTCTTTAATTAAATCCTGTCGTTCATATGATTTTTAATGAATATATATTTAATATCTTGAAATTTTAAGTATATGTTCTTTTACGACCTTAAACGCTAATCGCTTTTCCGGCCGTCGTTAAACGATATGGTTTAACGTTTAATGAACTGTGAACTCTCTAAGATTCTTAGACCGGCGTTTGAAAATGGCAACAACCCATTTCTACGGAGAAATTTTGCTGCTGTTATTTTGTATGTTTGCAGTGGCGGCGGTGGTGGAATCGGGCATAGGAGTGAACTGGGGAACATTGGCACTCCACCGTATGTCGCCGGAGACGGTGGTGGATCTATTGAAAGACAACAAGATATCCAAAGTGAAGCTGTTTGATGCCGACCCAACTTCGATGCGGGCATTAATGGGAAGTGGGATTGAAGTTATGGTTGGGATCCCAAATGAAATGCTTGCTTTACTGAGTGCTTCTACTTCTGCTTCTGATTTATGGGTTTCTCAGAATGTTTCCAGTTACATGGTTAAAGGGGGTGTCAATATCAAGTATATTTTTATTCCCGTATTTTTAGTTGATTTTAGATTTTTGCCACTTTGATGTCTTCAAGTTTGGATTTTTCTCCTTGTGTGCGTTCTTTTGTTGACTGCTTCTCTCCTAATTGGCGTCGCTGATTCTGGCGAAGGCAAGAGGGTTTTTTTTTCCTTCTGAAAACTCATTATCTTATGTCCTAAATTATAAATGCTGCAATAATTTGAGCATGATTTGAAGATGTCTCTAGATGGATTCGTTGAAACTAATTGTGTTGATTCAGTAAGACTAGACAGTGCGCAATTTACCTGGATAGAAAAATCATTTTCCACGATCAGCTTTAGCTCTTGCAGTTTTCAAAATCCTTGGGAAATATGTCGAGGAATGTGCACTTCCAATTCTTCATTAACTCTATAAGTCTTTGCCTCGGTTTGCCTTGGGAAATTTATTTGCAGAAATCTAGATGTTCGGCATACAGGCTGAAAGTGAATCATCTTACTTGGACAAATGGACATGTAGTTTCTCAATAAATTTAGATAAATTTTTTACCCGCGTTTGGTGAAATGCAGTCTGCTGGGTTTGGTAATAATTTTTTTATTTTTAAGTAGTGTAAAGCTTGAATCAACATTGTTGTTTACAGTTTAAATTTACTTCATGCTGCTGATACTTACAGTGTTATTGCAGGTACATCGCGGTAGGAAACGAGCCTTTTCTGACTAGTTATTCTGGTCAATTTCAATCTTATGTTTTACCTGCTCTTATGAATGTACAACAGTCTTTGGCAAAAGCAAATCTTGTGGGCATGGTAAAGCTGGTTGTACCGTGCAATGCTGATGCCTATGAATCTAATCTACCATCACAAGGAACCTTCAGGCCTGAGCTTACCCAAATTATGATGCAGCTCGTCTCTTTCCTGAATTCAAATGGTTCGCCATTTGTAGTGAATATTTACCCATTTTTAAGTCTCTATGGAAACTCAGATTTTCCTCAAGACTATGCATTTTTTGAGGGTACAACTCATTCTGTGATGGACGGATCAAATGTGTACTATAATGCATTTGATGGTAATTTTGACACTTTAGTCGCAGCTCTCAGCAAGCTTGGATATGCCCAAATGCCCATCGTTATAGGAGAGGTGGGTTGGCCAACAGATGGAGCTGTTAGTGCTAATTACAGTGCTGCGAGGGCCTTCAACCAGGGTCTTGTGAATCATGTTCTAAGCAACAAAGGAACGCCTTTAAGACCAGGTGTGCCTCCTATGGATATTTATCTTTTCAGTCTGCTTGATGAAGGGGCAAAAAGTATACTCCCCGGAAACTTTGAGAGACACTGGGGCATATTCTCTTTCGATGGGCAGGCAAAATATGCTTTGAGCCTTGGGTATGGATTATTGAAAAATGCAAAAAATGTTCAGTATCTTCCTTCTAGATGGTGTGTGGCGAATCCTACCCGGGATCTTTCTACCGTGGCAAACCACTTCAAACTTGCTTGTAGTTATGCCGATTGCACAACACTCAACTATGGGGGATCTTGCAATAATATCGGTGAGAAGGGAAACATATCATATGCGTTCAACAGCTACTACCAGTTTCAAAAACAGAATGCACAGAGCTGCGAATTTGACGGGCTTGGGATGGTCACATTCTTGAACCCTTCGGTTGGTGGTTGCAAATTTCTTGTTGGGGTTGCTGATGGTGAGGCAGACTTCAGTTTCAGCAATGGAAGGCTGATATTATTGCTTATTATATTTTTGGGATTTTACATACTTCTGGTGTGATCAGAGTCTTCGGGAGTGGGGTTCTGAGGGTTCCTTCTTATAAAACCGACACATTGCAAAAGAAAAGAGAATACTGCACAGATAGATGAATTTGAATTTAGAACTTACTTTAGATTATGTACCATCATGGTATACTATTCAAGGATTCATGTTAAGCTTGTATCTCTATTATTGCTAATCATTGCTTTATACTAGGTAAGACTGAAGAAATTGTATTGCAGTCATGGCGGTTGTGAAAGAAGATGTGGTTATTCTTATTCATAGCTGTGTGATAATTGCCGTTCTTTTGCTTCAATCTTAAATTCAAATTCTCTAGAAAAGTCAAGAAAATCACGGTGGACGATTAACATGAATTATGAATAGTTTTGTACTTAAATGGGGTAACATGTGGTGTTTTTTTTTAACAATTTCAGACGCAGAACTCAGAATGATCCCTTCTGCCTGTTAAGCAACAAAATTATCAACATGAAGTATATAGATTCTTGGTGTGTTTATGTTTCTCTGCCTTTGCTCTAAGTTTGCTGAGATTCTTCTTACTCGAGCTTTTTTGACTGGACTTCTCTACACTGATTCTTGTGTGCTATCGTTCTCTGCCTTTGCTGCTGTGAGATTTCCCCGAGACTCTTCTTTCTCGAGCTTTCTCACGAGGATTCAAATTTGAATGCTGAATTTCAGATATCCCTTCATCTCTGATTTCCCTTCCCGTTCTCATTTCTTGTAGCACACTTTCCCTTATTTTAAAGCTTAGCTCTTGTCTTAGTTGGAACTTGTCATCATAATTTCTACGATCCTTTCCTTTACTCAATTGATGATCATGTATACTTAATTTTAATTTGTTCATGTCATCTCTGACAACTGAGGTTTGATCTGATGATCTGTGTTTAATATTTGATGTAGTGTTGCCTTTCTCTTGTTCGAAGAAGAGAAGTTGCACCACAGTTCTCAAAGGCAATCTTTCGTTTTTCACTGCATGTGAACGTACTTCTGGTGACAAGTTTTGGCAGTCAAGAATCCGGCAGAGGTGCTTCTTATCCATTTTGCTCAGATCAGGATGCTCCTGTTGTCAAGTTTATAAGCAAGAATTTATCGAATGAACACTTGAAATCAGAATGCAGTAGATTAGGAAATGCTTATTGAGACCATGTGCTCGATTATCATGAATTGCAGGTTGGAATAATGGTTAAGACGGATATTGGGTATCTACAATTACCTATATCATCTTCATCTGTAGATGATACAATGTCGCAGAGTGATATTTTGATTTGTTCTATAGTAAAAAAATATTTGAGTTTTAACTTTGTAGACCTTATAGCCTTTGGCCTAGATAAATATGCACTTTTGCGAGAAAATTATTGATTGAAATCTATGCATCACACCATTAGAACAGTACCTTGAGATAAATGTTGATCGCCTTGTACAGATTATCGTGATCTGTACGCGCAATTCCTGGCAGTGTTTCAGCTAATGACGTCATTTTCTGAACTGACAGGTTGGCATCCTTTGAAACCACTTGCAGGTACGAATCAATGAGCTTGCCAACATTATTAATCGATTTTTGTGACAAGCTTTCATCTGTAGGCGTTCGTCTTTTCCATTGCCTCAAAAAACTCTCTAACACGGTCTGAACCAATTCGACGTCATACGAAGTTTGATCAGTTGAGACTCGATTAGGGAGCAGCAAGTCATCCAACGCTGCATCCTCGAGTTGCAAACCTGAAAGCCTCAAAAGTTCTGTTTTTGTCACTGGAGACACTCCAAGAAAATTCGAGATGCTAACAAGTCTTAGCAAGAACTTAACCGAGACAGACCCTTTATCTGCTGGAATCAGGCTGACAATGGTCTCAAGAATTCTCTGCTTCCTGTCCGGAGAATCCTGATCTTCTACTTGAGACGTGGACCCTTCGTTCAGTCCTGTATTAGTGATTTCTGGCAGCCACCGACACGCATAGACATGTAAAGACTCACCAATTAGCTGTGGCTGCAGCATATTTGTTGATTTTATAGCCGTAACTATGCATCTGAAAATGTCTACATCAAGGAGTGATATGTCCTCTGTCCACCAATCTTTCGGCACAGACTCTCGTCGGTTTTTTTCGTATCCTGGTCTGGTATATGTATAAGACCATGAAACCTGAAGAGGGCTTCATCCATATCAAATTTTTATGCGTAGTCACACTCACACCAGATACTAAGTATAGATTCTTACCTTGTGCGTAGGTGTTAGTATCTTGTCAACAATGGATTCAATGCATTTTCGAACGAGACCGAGACTTTCTGACCACTCGTATATCCCTCTAGTATTCTGAAGAGTCACAACCGAGTCCTTCCACCCCTCAAGAATGCAAGATGAGAGAAAAGCCTCCAATTTCATGACAAAGTTCCCAGTTTCGACTTTCTGGGTCATTCCAAGGTACTTGGCAGCACAAAAGGCTGATGCAAAATTGCGGGCACTGAGGTTAATTGTGATCCCATAGCAATACTTGGCACACAGCTCAAAAGCCTCCTCTCCTCCGGGAATATCGTGTAGGTTCAACGTTGCATTGCTCGAATCTTCAGAATCTGAGATGAGTCGTTGCAGTAGCCCACACTTTGGAAGAAGAGGATACTGTAGCTAGGCACGCCAGAAACAAGTATTATACAGGTGATCTTTGTTGGTTTTGAATGATCTACATTTTTACCACCAACAAAATTTACCTTGTGGAGAAGATAGCTGATATTGTTTATTTGAATGGTGAGGTCGCTTGGTACATCAGATATAACGGTCCTGAAAATGGCGATCCCCAGTCAAGTGCCATCTTGTTATCATGATCAGTAAACAACTGCATCAGACAAATCTTGCTTACCTTGTCGCCTCCTCTGTGATGAAGGTGTCTGACCGGTTCCCCAGTTTCATAAACTTCATTTTCGCAACAGTTATTACACGATTGCGGTGAAAGTTTCAGTCCAAAATTCATAGAACTTGTACCTATCCCTTCAAGAAAATCATGACTCGTAAAATGAATTGGTGCACAGGCAGAAAGTGAACTCTAAGAAACATATCGAAGCCAGCCCTTTTATGATTTTTCTTTGTGACTTTGTACATTACGAAAAAAAACAAAGAAAATAAAACCACATTTTCACCACTGATTAGGTATCGAGGAAGAAGTTAAATAGAACAGGTACTCCCTCTGATCTGCATCACAAGAAAAAGTCAGAAAGGAAAAGCATACTTTTTCCAAGAATTCTAAATTCTATAGGATCAAACTCGCACAGAATAATTCGGCGCATATTTGCACGTGGACTGGGTAGGAAAAGCAATTTTCTACGAAGATCTTAATCCTGAAAACACACTACGTGCCTAGACATATTCATAACACAATCTATTGACTGCATGCAAATTTTTCGCCTTTAGTTTGTGGGTACTTGGAATCTTTACATAAAGACCATAGAATTATGGCTCATAGTGCACCATCAGTTTTGATGCATTACTTTTCCACATATGAAGGGAACAGAATAAAAAATAAAAACTATGCAAAGAAGCTAAGCACTGTGAAAACCTCACGTTTGGACCAGAAAACTGTGAAGCAAAGTAAAGCACCATGTTTCAGTACACATGGGATTTTAGCCAAATTTGGTACTATATTTTGGACATTGGTAAGCATACTCGACAAATTTCCAATACAGAGTTGAGAATTTCCCTTTGCCCATACTCTTGGAATCGTGTTATTAAATTCACAAAGTATCTTCATGACCATTGTTTTCTTTCAAGTAAACAAAAAACATAACATAAAAATACATATAAAGTGGCTTCAGCTTTCACAGTTCATTATGGAAGAGGAGTGATCATCAGAATTATAAGCATCGAAACAATAAAGCAAATAATCCAACCTTCAAGCATGTAACAATACCGTAAACAGATTCGAAAAGGAGGAGGAGGAGGAGGAGGAAATGAGGAAGGCGTGGCTAATTATTTATGTGGTCATCTTGTTTGAGATCAAGAAAAGGCCTACCACTGAAAACATACGACACAAATGACAAATGAGTGGATACTTATTAATTGTGGGCTTAGTCAACATTGTAATGCATCAAAGTGAAAGATAATGATAACATACTTGAATGTAGAAAAAGACGAAGAAAAGATCAGTATCTTTCAAGAATATTGGATCGAACCAGACGGGCAGTTGCCTTTCTCCATTGAAATATAACTATGAAACCTACTTTTTAACTATGTATACATAAATAATACATATTTATCAACCTTTTTTTATTCCTAAGATTCTTATTCACCCACACCAGCATGCATTGCAAGTGGGCAAACCCCACCATTTCTTGGAAAGTGTATTGTTCCAAGAAGTGGGCCATTGAGATTTCAATATCATAACTTAACATACATATATACACTCTGAAAGTGAACAAATTACGCAAAAGATTAAACTTTTTTCTCATTTCAGTTTATTTATTTCTGAAAAATTAACATGGAAGTTTTTAGATTTATGTTTATGGGATCACTTTATCTGCTCCCACCACCATTAGAATAGGAAGATCCCGGAGTGGCACTATTCTGATCGTAGTTTCCTCCACTAGGAAGGATGATGGATGGTCATGGTGCTGGGTGCAATCGATCTCCCCACTTGTCTTGTCCTGTACCGTTTGATTTGTGTTGAATACAGAGAATCTTGAAAGGACTGGTCTGAGTTGAGATCTGGTGATTTGCTTGTGTGTACATGTTGGTGGTTTTGGAGGCCAAAGCATCGCCCACCCAATTTTCCCACTCTTCTTCTTAGTGCGCTTACACGCGTGGGCGTGGCTTAATTCCGTCTGTCATGTCTCGACTTGTGCTCAAATTTAGGATGTCACTTGTCCCCCTTTGCTTTTTTCTAAATAAAATATGGTTTCATCTTAATTTCAAGAAGTGGTTTAAGATTTTGACCCGAGAAATCATCGTTTTGTAACAGTTTGAAACGTATTACAGATAGAAAAGTTACTTGTGGATGGATTATGACTACAGAACGTGCATGTTAGAGCAAAGCAATTTGATGAGTATGAACCCAATGATATGCCTATCATTGTGTGCGTCAAGTTTAACAAGTAAATTCTTGGTAATAACTTCATTTTGTTAATTTTTGGGTCACCACTTATCAACCAAATGCGATCGTTTTTATGTTATCAGATAGATCGACTCCGTCTAAGTATATAGATTCGTGGGACCCTCTCATCAGACATAAAGTCTGAATTTTTTTAAGAAAATAATTTATGCATACATCTTATTATATATGAATTTCATTGTCTTAAAATAATTTAAATTTTATTTTATAGATTTTTATTCAGAAAGAATATTTTAAATAATGAAAGGGAATATTATTTAGAAAAATGAAATTGGGTAGTTGGTTGGCGCCATATGTCCAATGAGGAATTTTAATGGAGAAAATTGGTGGTGTGGGCCTGAGATACCCATGTCGGCCCTCACCAAACCGAATCTTTCTCGTACAATCAATTATCGATCCAAAATACTCAGGGCCGTTAGTGGTCGGGAGTCGGACAAAATAATATTTGAGTTCCAGAAATATTCCAACTCAATTTTTTTTAAAAAAAAAAAGAAATTAGAAATTGAAATGTTGTATTTAAAAAATTAAAGTTGCAGTTTGGACTGATGGGTTTCAACTTATTTGATGGAAAAAATTCAACTGAATCTAAAATCCACATTTATATAATTTCAATACTAATCACCGTGGATTTCAAATATATCTAATATAATTGTAGTTTGAAATTAATATATCAAACTTTTATCCCACAACAAATTACTTCCTTCAAATCCAAGTACTACAGTCCAAACACAACTTAAGAGAAAATTGTATAATGATAATTTTACAAAATATCTCAAATTTAAGCTCATAATCGATCATTAGAAATTTAGAACCAAGCAAATTCTCTCAAATAATGCTTGCCATACAAACCCATATGATTAAAAAAATCCTTTTGTTTCGGGCGGACTTGGCCATAAATTTATTTATATTGTTTATTGAAGTTAAATTTGAGATTTTGATATCAGATGAATTACAAATAATCAACAGTAATTTTTTATATTTTTTCGAGCTCGAGTAAATTATATTATGTTTGCAATTTAGTTCTGTTAGTTGTCCTACATCGGTTGAATAAAATACCTGAGAGTTGTATATATGGTCTTGGACAATCCTCCACCCTTGAGCTAGCTTTTGGAGTTGAGTTAGGTCCAAGTTCCAATCTTGACATGATATCAGAGCTCAAGTTCCACCGTTATGTATTGGACTGCCCATAGTTGGTCACTTGTTCTGCCCATAATTGGGTCATTTGTAAACTTCACGTTCCAGATGTTCATTCCTGGGCGTGAGGGGGTGTGTTAGTTGTCCTACATCGGTTGGATAAAATACATGAGAGTTGTATATATGGTCTTGGACAATCCTCGCTCAAACGGGTCCAAATTCCAATCTTAACAAGTTCTCTCTGATAATCATCAGAATTTTCAGATTCCAAGAGGTTGTGAGAGTAATTGACGCAATTCAATTTCACCCCCTCTGAACAACTCCCTAAAGAAACTAGTATGGAAGTGATAAATGAAAACTTTTAACATCTCAAAACACACAAGCGAAGCAAGTATGAACTGCATGGAGTATCAAATTCTTGTAGCAGAGAAAGTCGATCTGATCTAAACAAAAACATAAATAAATGGTGGTGCAAAAAGTTCAAAGCTCGCCTTTATTTCAATCATAAAGGCCTACATTTACAAAATAATGCAGGATATACAAAATATGTGTCCTAATTTAATAACATTAAATCTAATTCCACGATTTATTTTTTTATTTCCAACAGCTGCCGGAAAAAAATACCTAGAGAGGCATTTTCCGTTTCAAATGGCAAGCAAAGTCATTGATGAGAAACTCCTCGGAGGGAAGTCTAAACAGCTTTTGGAATGCTGATTTTGTTTGAGGAGAACGAACTCTTATCTGCAAATAATTCATGCACCAATTAACGAGAAAAATAAATATGTAATTTCACCGTGAAGTGAATCCATAAGATGGAAAGAATTTTACCTTTTTTCCGACCTCCTTTTCCATCTTAGTTATATAATCTTTCACGACATTGCTACCTCTTGAATCGTTCAAGAAAATTCTTAAATGTAGCTTTGACTGGCGCGCTTGAGCTAACTCTCCTTGAAGAGTAATCCATACATCAGATAAATCTGAAATACTATCAGAATCGAAAACTTCCACTTCCAACACAGATGGAGGCTCATCCATCGCATCAAGTTCAAAAATTTATGCGCAAGACACCACAAAATAAGAGCAAAATACATCTCAAGCTTGGAAAGAAACATACCACACAATTAGCAACCAATGAAACAGAAGGATCCAAAATTTCCCGTTCCAAAGAGGGTCAGATTTCTGGAACTTGATAGAGCTGGTTCTCATTTTCCCATTGCAAGTGAATATCACATAAGGATCCGAGAACCGGCTCGCGTCAACAGCTGCAAAACTGCTTCCTTCAATTAAGGCAACTGTGAGCAACCAATCGCCCCACTTGCACATATACATGTCCAGCCATATATGCACAAGAACATATAACCCTGCGAAAATAGTCGAGAAGACTGAAATTCGCAAAATACTGAACCGTCAATTTCCAGTCGGACTGGCTCTCAACCTGAAGAGTAGCCAAAAGTTGATCTTTCTCGGACCCGATAGCTTTAATGTCAAGTGGGTTTACATTCTGGGAAAGCAACTTCTGATATTGCTCAAAGCTGTCCTTTATGCCTTGTCTCGCTCCGCCTTCAATCATACCTTTCATCACTGTGCTTTACAAAAAGTTAACCAGCCAAGAAATTACCAGCCGAGATGATTGTTACCCGGATGGTTGCTCTGGCCCCGGAGCAAGCAGTAAAGCACTTCTACCCTAAAAGTTTTCCCATATGGAGCATCTGGAGTGCTCACACAGGCTAAAACAGCAAATGCCTTTGAGTCAGCTTTCAAATATGTTTGCTCTTCTATAGTTTTCAAAGCTTTAATCAATTTACTCTGAGCTTTAGTATAGGAAACCACTTTTTTGAGGCTTTCACCTTCGTTCTCAAATTTCCAGGGTCCTATTACCAAATCTGTAGAACCTTGTACGTCCGACGAAGACTTCAAAAAGTTCGAATCAGGTGAAAAGAGTATTCAGTTCAGCTCTTGTGGCCTTATTCCCTACAGTTGGTCCACAACTATCCCTCCATATAAGCTACTCGGAACTTCGCCTCCTCGGTCCTTCATCTCCATATCTTTCATCAATTCTTCAAAATCAACTGATGAGGATTTTTCTTGGAGCGACTTGTCTCCAACACCACAGAATTCACACCGTGGGTTAACTCTGTTGCATCAGTTGCATCAGCAGTAGCGACTGGCATTGAGTCCACATTTTTATTAAACATTTGAGCAATTCGGCCAGCTAATGTTGTTTGATATAATTTTTCCTCTCTAGACGAGACAGATTCTTCTAACCTCATAGGGGAAGATGGTCTAAGAGGAGAAGACTTCCTTGGCGAGCCTAGAGAATCTACAGACTTTCCTGGCGAGTTTAAGTTTACAGAAACACCGAATTGTGGCACATCCAATAACGAGTTGTTATTCGACAAACACACAGTGAGAAGAATTTCACCTATTTACAAGAATTGAGCACTTGTCAATTATCAGCTGATGAACTAAATCGGGACTTCTGCTAAGCATCGGATATTTTAATTTATGAACAGGCACTCCATCCTCCATCATAAATAAATAAAATCTGGAAAGTAAACTAATCTATCACTCAACATATCAATCTCTCCATTGACCTATTAATTATCAACCAAACATAACCTAACTTGAACAACTATTTTAGGATCCTTAACTCAAAATCCGAAATTTCATCATCAGTTATCCGAAAGTACATAATCAACAATGCCCATTTAGAGGGAAAAACATTATGCTAAATCCATATCGAGATCGAGCCTTTATTTATTCCATCACCAGAAAAACAAATTCCAGTCTTGATAAATTAGTGGAGCTTACTTGAATTTCTATTGGGTACAAATGTGGTGATCAAGAATGGAAACGCGTTGTCGTGTTTGCAATAAACTTTGAAAGGGACAGATGAACTCAATATGCTTCAAAAGATCAAGAATTTGGGTACAATAAATCACATACAGAATTTACAAATAAACCACAACGTTGAAATCTTAGGACAACGAAAACAGAGCCGATCACTCGGAAAAGAACCGTAAGAACTCGAGAGAAACTGCGCTGTATTGTGGAGCAGTTGGGTCGCTTGCGATTGAAGAACAGGTAAAGTCAAAGTCTGGATTCTTGAGGAGAGAATACAACAGAATTTAATCTTCAAACTTCATGGTAAATGGCGTTTAGATTCGTGGTTAATTGGGAAAGTAGAGCAAAGAGCGTTGGACTTTTCGAAGCCCCTCTACTCGGCGTACTTTCTTTGGAGCATTGACTTAAGTAAACGATCTGCCATTTCCATGCAATTTCTAGGTTGCATAATCGACTGTTACCTTATTTGTCATTATCAAAATAATTTTGATTAAATATTTTTTTAAAAAAAACAATATTTTTATATATATTTGAAAACATTCAAATATAAATTTTTTATAAAATAAAATTTAGCCAAAATTATTCCCCAAGTATCATGTTTACGTAAATTTAATTTGACAATGTATTTTTCTAATAAATTAGATCCTAAATTTAATACATTTACCCGAAGTTTTACGCATATTTCAGTTTAGTTAATTTAGTTATTGTCATGATATAAAATTTTCCGGACAATAATATTTTGTCACATTATAAAATTTAGTAATTATACAATATAAGATAGCTTCTCAAGCTGTTTTTCCTTTTTGGTGGATAAGATAAGATAAGATACCAAAAGAAAAACTGAAAATAATAATAATAATAACAATAATAATAATAATAATAATAATAATATGGTAGGGGCAGAGTTTTATTAAAAAGTAGGTATCTTATGAGACGGTTTTACGAATCTTTATCTGTGAGACGGACTAATCATACCGATATTCACAATAAAAAATAATACTTTTAACATAAAAAGTAATATTTTAAAAGTATTATTTTTAATAGATAACTCAAATAAGATATCTGTCTCACAAAATACGACCCGTGAAACCTCACACAAGTTTTTTCCTTTATTAAATGGTTTAGATATATCACATTATAAAATTCCCCTCAATATTACATACATATATATTATATTAATATTTATATGGTCGAAAATGTAGATAATCCATGGTAATTAAAATTTAATTATAAGACAGAGACTTAAAAACGAGTGTTCGGAAATTGTCAATTTGTTAACATGATTTTCACGGGAACAATATTTTCCTATTATTTTTTGTTTCTTTAGAACCACACGCAACACTTGCCGAATTAAGCACAGTAATTTGGACACATCGCTATCAAAACTTATTATTTTTTTAGAATAATAATTAATTTCGACTGAGCAACTTTCCTTTCCAGCTGCGACGAACTTTTGCATATAAATATTTTCCAACTGAGAAGTCTTCAAAAAATTTATCAATTTAATAGATCGTAATTAAAAGGAAATTGAATAAACACATCATGAATTGTTGATCGAGAAAAAACACTAATTTTGTCACGCCAGCTATTGACAAAGTCAGATATCCGCGTTGATTAGGAAACTGTGTGAAGGTGGAGCTACACTCTTATGTACCCGGGCTTTAAACCGGATAGCCCAATTGTTTTTAAAAAAATTTATATATAAATTTTGTATAATTTTGGAATAATATGATATTAGATCGAGTAAATCAATTTAAAATATTAAAATATTATAGATTTTAAAATTATAGTCCGGACAGAATCATATCTATGACGTGTGCGATAGTGACTCTTTCCCTGAATCAAAATGCATGATCTTCTCTTTTGACTATATAAACGTTTATTTTTGCCCAAGCTGACTTGATTTTTAAATACAGGAATTAAATTAGACACGCTTCGTTTTTCATATTTCTCGAGATGTATGATTTGGGATCATTCATTCTATAAATTAATACGCTCGGCTTATTCTATTTTTGTAATCAAAGATCATCGAATCAAAGAGCCAACAAATCGATCTTGAAGGTGGAGGAGGACGTTCTGAGATCAAGAACATGCGTAGCGTCGTAAAGTTTATATATGTGTTAACGATCATCTGTCTCCTCCTCACATCCGTAGTCGCTCCTCCTAGCGGCGGAAGTGGAGGTGGCGGCAGCGGCGGGGGAGGAGGTGCAGCAAAGGGTGACACAAGCGGGGGATCTAGCGGAAGCAAAGGCAGTGGCAGTATCAGCAGTGGCGGCTCAAGTAGTAGAGGTGGCCGCGCTGGTGGTGTGGCTGGAGGAGGGCGGCGGCGGCGGCGGCGGCGGCGGCGGTAACAGCAGCCCGTCTATTTCATTTGCATGGCCATACTTAATTGTGGCATATTTGGGTTACACTTTATTTTAATAATTAGATTAGTCGTTTTGCTAATTTATTAGGGTTCAAGAATTATTGATTTCATCCGATTTGTGAAATATTATTATCCTTTTGAGTCACAAACGAGCATATTTTATATATAAATATATAATATTTAAACAAGCCAAAAGATTATCATAAGAATAAATTTTAATTTTGTGCAATAAAAAGCCACCAAAAAAAATTTACATAGATGAAAGATTGTATTGAAATTGCAACTCCAAGAATTTGAGAATAGAGATGGAGAAATTTGAATTAGGGCTTCTCTTTTTTCTTGATTTCAAGCTTTTGTTGTATTTCCCAAGTAATTTATTTGCAACATGAACTTAGACATTATCACCTCAATCCGTGTGCTTGACTTTGACTTTGACTTTTGATTCAGTAAAGTTTTTATATTGAATAAGTTCGATTTATTTGTTATTTTAACGTTAAATAATATATAAACTAAATTGTTTGATTTAGTAGAAATCTACATAATTATTCCCAAGTAGTTATCTTCTTACATGCTCGATGTCATGTCTACACTTTGGTAAAAAAATATATTAAAATTAGATAATAAAAAAATACAAGCTAGTGGATTAAATCGAAAATTGACCGATGACATTACAAAAAACCAAAAACATACTAGATACAAAACAAAAAATTTTAATACAAAAAATACACTTGTTCTATAGATTAATTGCAATTCACGAGTTGCAGAAGTTTAACGCTTTTAAAAGAGCACAAAAAAAAAAATCAATATCAACATTAATTTAAAAGTTCTTTTTATAATAATTTTTTAAAAAAAGAATTCATGAGTGGAAATACATTTTAATAATAATTTATTTTTCAAAATGCTTCGCAAATTAATATAAAACCATAGAATCAACATTTCAACAAGCTCCCAACATGAGTTAATATTATATTATATTTGAAAGATGTCAGTTAAGTCTGAAATCTCTAAAAAAACATTTTCAGTTATATCTGAAATCTCTAAAAAACATTTTTCTGCCATCAAATTTTTCATATTTTATTTAAGAGTAGGTCTCTTTGTGAAATAGATCAACTTTACCGATATTCTCAATAAAAATGTAATATCTTTAGCATAAAAAGTAATATTTTTTCATGGATTACCCAAATATGAGATCCGTCTAACAAAATATGACATGTGAGACCGTATCACACAAGTTTTGCCTTTATTTAAAGTGTTTATAATAATAGAAAGCATGATTTGTTTCTAATGGTTGATTTTTAATGGACTCACACGGTCTTAAAATACATTTTCAGGGAAGATAATATATATCATTTGACATGTTTTGACTAGATGAAATCTTCATAAGGTGGGCGAGAGGTTTTCTGAAAATTATAACGGATTGAACTACGAGGTTTGTTGAATTTTAACATTTATCAAATTTTACGGTTTGTAGTACATAATCAAAACTATAATTATACAAAACTTAGCAACAAAATATATTTAATTTTTGAGAAAATAAATTTTTTAACCTGCCCCCATTTTTTTGTTTAAGTAAACTAACTACTCAAACTTAATTTGATCTTGGTGAATTAACGTTTAACTTATGGTTATTTTTGTCCGGTTAGTGACATGACGTCAGATAATTCCATAATTTCAAGATCGCGTCTATATTTTACAAAACACTTAATTGTGTATCTCGTGAGATGATCTCACGAATTTTTATCTGTGAGACGGGTCAATCCTACCGATATTCACAATAAAAAGTAATAATATTAGCATAAAAAGTAATATTTTTTCATGGATGACCCAAATAAGAGATCCGTCTCACAAAACATATACGATATGTGAGATCGTCTCGTACAAATTTTTATTATTGTCGTTTTCCCATTCTGTGCAATTTTGACGTCCAATTATTGACAGAGAAATATCACAGACCACACGTATTGAAAAAATCACACGTCTATTTCTTTCTTTTTTTATTATTATTTTTTTCAACACTTGGTCTTTATTTTTTAATAGACACACATTCGAAGATGTTTCTGGGTAAGAATTAGGACCGTTCCACCATTCTATAAATACAGCTCGCCAACTTCTGATTTTGCATTCCAAAAAATTCATCAGACAATAAACCCAACGAATCGATCTTGAAACTGTACGTTCTGAAATCAAGAATATGCAGAAAACAGTGAAATCCATGCTTGTGTTCACAATCATCTGTCTACTCCTCACATCCAAGACCGCTCGCGGGAGAAGGGGTGGAGGTGGTGGAGCAAGGGGAGTTGTAGGAGGTGGTGTTGCCGGAGGCGCGGTATCCAACGGCCACGGGCACAGTAACAGCAGCCCATCTATTTCATTTGCATGGCCGCGGTTGATTATTGTGGCATATTTGGGTTATTCTGTATTTGTATTTTAATAATAATTAGAATAATAGGCATAAAAAATATGGATTTCATTCAATTTTTTTATGTATATAGATAAGCTATTGCTGTATTATGTTTACTAGAAATGTCCTAATTTATTGTAATGTTCATATTCAACGTTTTCTGGGTTCGCCCGACATGTAGGGCTTGAAGTGACGTGTGTTCCAACTTCTACGGTCTGTGGGAAATTGACTGGAGAGAATCATGTATATCCATTTCTATTTTATAATATAATAATATAAAAACTAGTACAATTTTGAATTTTGTATGTTAGTAAACGAATCAAGTTAGAGTTGAACATACGAGGTTCGAGATCGGTTTATTTAAAATTTATATAAATTTAAGCTCGATTCGAGTTTTATCATGAGATTTGAGCTTTGCTCATTTTTAAATTATTAAGTTCATGAATAACTCAAACTAGACTCGTTTATTATGTTAAACAAGTTTGACTCGAACTCGGTTTGTGAAGAGGCCTTGTTTTTGAACTAATTAATCTTACAATACAGCTCGAGTTTGAACTTGATTCGAGCTCGTTAAAGATTAAATCGAGCTCAAGTCAATAATGTAACTATATAAAATAATGTTAAATTAACATGATGCAAATAGTAAACAAGTCGATCTTGAGCTCGAGCTCACGTATCACATAAGCGAGTCAAGTTCGAGCCCGCGTGGCATTTTGCACGCGTTACATGTTTATACAGTTGGAATAATTATCTAAACAATTTTTTTCTCAGATTTATAGTTTCAAATTATTTATTAGGATTAATGTCATCATCTAAAAATTTAAAAATATTGATAAACATATGATTGAATTTAAAAATATAGATGAAAATATGATCGAAATATTTAAATATTGTTTTAGGAAACAAATTCCATCAATAAAGTTATATTTAGAAGTTGGTTGGTATACTTTAATAATTATAATTATAATAATAATAAGATTACAAAAGTTCCAACTGATTTTAAAATTCACATATACATACTATAAAGTTTAAAATATAAAAACAAACGATAATATTGAATTTTTTATATTGTAAGAATTATTTATAAATGTATCGTACATATATAATTATTATTTTTTATTTATTTTATAAATATCTTCTCATATTAAGGGGATAATTGTAAGATGGATACACATCGATGGTTAATTTTTGTAATTTTAAAAGTTAGCGTGTGCAAATTTAAAATATATACAAACGTTAGTGAATATACATATTCTTTTCAAAGTTTGATGAATATTTTTGAAATTCTTATTATTATTACAAATATTATGGGAAATATATATAATTAATCCGAGAAAAACAACTATAGAAATAAATAAATTTGTCTTGTCATATTCTAAATGAACAATGATTAAAATCTTATTTAAAAGTTAAAACCATTATTTTATTCATAATTGAAAGTAGTTTGCTGATCTGATCAAACAGTTATTACCTTTTAACTTTAATTTTAATTCAAGTAAAATAAAAGGTATCAATATTAACACAAAAATTATTGTGACACGGTCTCACGATTAAATTTTGCAAGACAAATATTTTATTTAGACCACCATGCAAAAAAATTACTTTTTATACTAAAATATTATTTTTTACTGTAAATATAAAAATGGTTAATCCGTCTTTATTCGTGAGACCGTCTTACAAACACTTTTAAAATTTAAAAATCTTCTAAAAAATTATTTCCGAAAAATATTTTCGCAGGAAAATGATATTATTAATTTAAACAAGAAAAATAGGCAGATAAGTAAATACACGATACAACAAAGGTTCGATTTATAAAACCTTTTTTTAAAAAATGGACTATATTCTCCAAACAACCAATTTTTTTAATTTTTTTTTTAACTTATAACTTTTTTAAAATCCCAATTGAAAATTATTTTTACAAAATGCAAATATAAAAACCGAAAAATTCGATATTGCACTCGACAAATAAATTTTTTTTTAAATATTGAATCTACCATCCCTACAAAATATATAAAATTATTTACTTTTTCAGAAAGATTAAGAAAATAAAAACAAATTTCTTGTTTTGTTCTTACTTAATTCATTTAAAATGGTTTCACATTTTCCAAAACTTAAGTTAATATGATAATATTAGTAGAAAACAAGAATATTGTAGAAATTGAAATATATATTTGAGAAAAAAAATTGAAATGGATGGTTTAATATTTGATAAAAATTTGCGTGAGATGGTTTCACGGGTAGTATTTTGTGAGACAGATCTCTTATTTGGGTCATCCATGAAAAATATTACTTTTATTGTGAATACGTGTCACAGATAAAAATTCGTAAGACCGTCCATTTATTCTTAATATTTATAGAGACAATTGCGTATTCTTTGTCAAATGGGATTGAATTTGTAAAGATTGGAGAGCCTCATAAATAGTTTAATTATTCTGGAGCATGTTAATAATTAACTAAATCGATCAAATTTCCCCTTTTTGAACTCTTAATTGTCACAGGTACAAAACCAACAATTAGATACAGTGCAATGGGGGCGGTTTCTTTTCCCTCTACAACATCCTTTTCAGTGCCAAAGCTTTAGAGCCTTCAGCTTCCGATCATTGCAAATTTAGGTGCTTTTTCTTTTTCCAAGTTCTATACTTTATGGGGTTTGGCCCTTTTTTCTCCAAGAATCTGTGTATTTTTTTATGAAAATATCTCTGTGATTCTGGATGTGAGTTGGGATTTTCCTTTCAATTCCGATTTTACGACCGGGATCTGATTTATATGGTAAGTGCTACTGTTATTGTTGTTATTAATTGCATTCTGCATTTTTCAGGAGCTGACCTTGATTCAGTGCCTCTTTACTTTTTGTGGTGGTCCGGTTCCATCTTTTCAGGTTTTCTGGAAGTGGGCTTGATTTAAAAATTTGCAAAAGCCTCTTTCCTGGGAAAAAAAGAGAGTGTCTTTATTGACTGTGGAGTTGTGTGATTGACTAGTATGTCTACTTGCGCCTTCACTCTCTATTTTTTTGCAAGCTTTTATTATTGTTGTTTTTCTAGTTTTCTCTTCATTTGATGTGTGATAAAGCTGTGAACTGCTTTGTTTTGGAGCTTTTGAGTTTGTCTGGGAAGTATGGATGTGAGGATGTGGTCCTATGGATGTGAGGATGTGGTCCCTGAGGTTAGAATTTGGCTCTAATGATTTTTTGTTTTCTGATATGTTTTAAATTTGATAAATTGTGGCAACTCAGTGAACGTGAGTAATCTGATCTATAAGTTTTGATTGTGCATTTTATTCTGTTTTTCGGTAAGATCTAGAATTTGAGCTCTGCAAATTTGTTGTTTTTTTGGCCTTGGGAAATCTTTATTCTTTCTCATTGTTCTACTAGTACTTGAACGCACATATTTGTCTATGTTAGAAGCATGAATAAAGCTGTTTTATGATGTTTTTTAAACTATTGAATCAATCTTTGACAGGCTTGTGGTTTTCCGGAGTTGGTGGAGGCAAAGTTTTTCGGTGTTTAGTCAAGGGGATTATAGCTATTGACGCAACTGTGGAAAATCTTTGTTGAATCTACTTTTAGAAAAATTGTGATTGTGACATGGCCTCAAAACATGATGCTAGAGCTCCCATGGAACTCCAAAAAAAAATTATTGCTATCCATCATGCAAGTGAATCAAATAAATCAAGCAACTCCAAGCCTTTTAATCCTGAACAATCAGCAGATTCAGGTGTCGTAATTAAGCCAGTCCCAATACAAACTGGCAAATCAAAGACATTGCCTATCGATTTCAATGGATCTTTGCATTTGTCGGAGCAAGTGTCAACAATTGTAGATCTGGAGGCTAATGAGATACAAAGCTCGTTCGAAACTTCTGTTAATCAAGAGAAGAAATCCGAACGGGGAAGTGTAAAGAACAGTTCAGTGTTTGGGAAAAAAACCAGCGGAAGTGGCAAAATAAGTGATCAGGCCGATATGGTTGAGAGTGGAATGAGTAGCATTTGCCGAGGAAGCATGGGTAGTGATGTGAGCGATGAGAGCACATGTAGCAGCTTTAGTAATAGTATCAGTAAGCCACATAAAGCAAATGATTTACAATGGGAAGCCATCCAAGCAGTTCGTGCCAGAGACAGCGTGTTAGGCTTGAGCCATTTCCGGCTCCTGAAAAGGTTAGGTTGTGGAGATATTGGAAGTGTTTACTTGGCAGAGTTGAGCGGGACCAAAAGTTACTTTGCAATGAAAGTTATGGATAAAACATCTCTTGCTGGTCGTAAGAAACTTCTTCGAGCTCAGACGGAAAGAGAGATACTGCAGTGCCTGGACCATCCCTTCCTTCCGACTTTATATAATCATTTCGAGACCGATAAATTTTCTTGTTTGGTTATGGAATTCTGCCCTGGAGGAGACCTGCACCACTCTCAGACAGAGACAACCCGGAAAATATTTCTCCGAGCAAGCAGTGAAGTAAGACAGCTGTGGACAGTATTTAAGAATGAAGTAAAAAATATCAAATGCTTTGAGTATTCTTTACTTATTTATGGAATGTCTACCATATAAAGCGTTTTGCATGGGGCCTTATACATTTATATCACCTTCTTGCATGAGTAGCAACTCCTTGTCTCCACATTGCTCTTCCTAATCTGTTGTTATTTCCAACTTCCCTATGTCTTTGTTAAAATTTGGCAAAGATTTGTTGGCAAAATATCTGAGTACTGGATTGGACAAATTCAGAATACTTTTCGGGTTAAACCTCTATGCAAATTATATCAACTATATAGATTACAGGGGAGGGACAATAGTTGAGTCAGAGAAGGGCTAATAGGGACCCCTCTATCTTAAATTTTCTTGAGTGGGGTTTTGTTCCTCCAAATTTTGGGCTTTTAGTTTGGCCCCCTCTGCCACTCTTTCCTCCCCACCACCTTTTGAAGACTGCTATGTTATTGATTATACTATGTTTAATTTTAGTTGAAGCTCTTTTTTATGCAGTGCAGCTAGTATCAAACATTCTAGTGTTGCGACTAATAAGCTTTTTTAGCAGTCTATAGTGATGTCCTGTGTGGTGTTTGTGAAGACAGTTGTGTTCTGTTATACAAGTTATCTTTTTCTGGATTGTTTAGTTTCACAAGCTGTTCCCTTGAAACTAGAGCAGAACTCGAGTCTTAGATGTTGATTGAGGTTATTTTATATAAAAGCGAGTGTGCCTAACAATTTATTTTTTTTCGTCATTCTCTTTCTGGCAGATTTTATGTAGCAGAAATCTTGCTCTCACTAGAGTATCTACACATGCTTGGGATTGTCTATCGTGACCTTAAGCCCGAAAATGTCCTTGTCAGGGACGATGGACATATAATGCTTTCAGATTTTGATCTCTCTCTTCGATGTGCTGTTAGCCCTACTTTGGTTAAGACGTCCTCTGACTCAGATCCCCAGCGGAAAAATCCTGTGTACTGTGCCCAACCAGCATGCATCGAACCATCCTGCATCCAGCCATCATGTGTCGTCCCAACAACATGCTTTGGTCCTCGACTCTTTTCAAGCAAATCCAAGAAAGATAGAAAACCCAGAAATGAAATCGGGAACCAAGTTAGCCCATTACCCGAGCTGATTGCTGAACCAACCAATGCTCGATCAATGTCGTTTGTCGGAACTCATGAGTATCTTGCACCAGAGATCATCAAAGGCGAAGGCCATGGTAGTGCTGTGGATTGGTGGACTTTTGGGATCTTTATTTATGAGCTTTTGTTCGGTAAAACCCCATTTAAAGGATCAGGTAATCGAGCAACATTGTTCAACGTCGTCGGACACCCTCTTCGATTCCCAGAGTCTCCTGTTGTCAGTTTCGCTGCTAGGGATCTGATTCGAGGGTTACTCGTGAAAGAGCCTCAGCAGCGGTTGGCATATAAACGAGGAGCAACAGAGATAAAGCAGCACCCTTTCTTTGAAGGAGTTAACTGGGCTTTGATACGTTGTGCCACCCCTCCTGAAATACCAAAGCCTGTTGACTTTGACAGACTGCGTCTTCCAGGAGCATCAACCACCGAAAAGGCAGATCATACTGCTGCCGATAAGAATCAGAAAAGTGACAAGTATCTTGAATTTGATTTCTTCTAGTTGACATCTGTATCGCCGGAAGTTAAAACTGTGGGGAGCCATTATTTTTTATTATCATGGAAAGTGGCGATCAAGTGGGGAATTCGGCGGAAAGATTGCACAACGGAGACAATAAAAAAGTATCATTCGAGGAGTGTTCTTACTCCTTTGAGGCCTTCTATTCGACATTGTGGCTGCAAGGTGATCTTCGAAATGGGCTCGATGTTGAAAACTTGTGTGGCATTTGTAGCTTGAGAAGCATGGGGTGGAGAACATGTGGCAAGGCCACTCTTTATGTATAAATTTTTCCTTTATTTCTTGAGCAAGTTGTTGAATTGAAGACTTGGTAGGAGCAAATTTTATTTGTAGTCTCTGTATGTTTTTTTTTTGTTGGTGACATTTAAACAAGTGAGCCAGACATTGGTAGTGTGATTCCATTGTGGTTTCTCGTTTTGTTGCTCACTGGAAAATATCATCGCCAAAACTCAGGTTTTTGTCCTATATTTTCGGAACTTGGTTTTCTTGAGTAGTAGTTTAATATTGAAAGGGGCAACAATTAGTATGCTTCTCAATTATGTTTTTTTGATGAAAAACTTTAATGTCATCAAAATGTGAATCATTTAATTTTAATATCGGGATTTTAATTATTGAAAAAATATATATTTAGCCAGAATGTTGCATAAAAACAGAATGATTTTTCAGAAAAGATGAAAACAATATGTAAATGCTACATGTACAGTGGGGCAAAAGGGAGTGAACATTGTTATTTGGTATAAAGCTTCGAAAAAGGTAATGCAACAGAAGTGTAATTGAGATTTATTCTCGAACCTTAAAGCATCCACAACCAAACAAATCATTTTCCGTTTTCCGTTGATCTTGCACAGGTTTGGCAGTCGCATCAATCGATCGGGGTGAAGGAGATGGAGATAAAGGAGACGACTCCATCAACTCAGCCATTTCCTTCCCCTCACATATGATCTTGACATCGCAAAATTCGGGTGTGTTGTGCAGTATTTGATCAATCACTCCATTACCTCTCCCAGACTTGATCTTCCTAAAATTCCCACAAGTTGTACAAGATTTTAGAAAACGTCCGAAAACCAAAAAAAATAATAAAATGGTAGCCAAAGAACAAAAACTTGTTTAGTATAAATGCAAATTAATTAGTGGTTGAATCCTGTGGCATGCCTTTTTTACCTTACATTGGATTTGGTGGCGCCTAGCACAAGCTTTTTAATGTAAAGAATGGGAATAAGATCCAGTATTGCTTTTGCCTCCATGTCACTTTCAATAAGTATGGTGTCCACTTTAACCTACGTATTTTCCAATATTGACGCACTTGTTAAGCATACAATTCAAGAAACTTGTGATATTCTAACAGAGATTCAAAAAAATTTTAAAAAAAAGACGATGTATATTTTAAGAACTGGTTCAATACCCACGTAACTAAATCCTTGACCAAATCAAATTCATTCATCCGTACCTGAGACTGCGAGGTTGGACAGACATTAAGAAACTTTTGAAGGAATTCTCTTCTTTTGCCTCTTTCTTGAGCCATGTAATTCTCCTTCTGTTCTGGGTTCACTTGACTCACTGAAAGCTTCCCCACTACCAACAAACGATCGTTAAAATAAAAAAAGAAAATCACAATTGGGATTTATTTATATATATACCTTACGTGTTCCGTAGATTCTTACATGGAGAAGGAATGAACTTGGTCTCGGGGAAGACATGAATGAGGAAAACAACAGTAGAAGAGGTGATGACAGTATTCTTCATCGCCCAAGTCAACGCATCCATGCTGGCTTCTTCGTTCTGTTTCCACACCGCCACATACACAGAATCATCGCCGTCCCCATGAAAATCGAAGGAAAACAAGCTTGCCTCGGTTTCTTCCTTAATGGTGACAAGATTATTCATCTGTCTGTTGCTGCTAATATCAATCGAAAAGTCCTCTTCAATCTCGCTAACTCCACCTCCGCTGAAATTCTCCAAGCGATCGTCGTAGTGGGCTCTCGACCCATCATCAGACACGCCTGAATTTCCACTGCCGCCTATCGTAAGGTTCGACTTCATTTTATGATTTTCAGAAAAAAATATATATATACAGAATCTACGTCGATCTGATGGAGTGTACTTTGAGGGGGTTCTTTTTCAAGTTGTGAACAGTGGGAGAAAGAACATCGTTGAAAAGCTGGAAAAATGGTGAATATGATTTGGATTTTCTCCTCCCCACCTTGACTTTTCCGAACCACTATTACACCTTATTATAATCTCTTGCCAAAACTTTATTTTAAAACAATTTTATTTTAAAGTAGTACAATTTCTATATTAAATACAATATTATTCTTAACTCATTTACTTCAAATCTTATTCTAATTTTTTTTAATTTGATTTATTTAAATTTATTTTATTTTTTGAATCGAAGGTGGACATTCTTCAACCCATCTATTTGATTTATTTTATTTTTTATGTTTAAATATTTAATTATTAAAATAATATAATAATATTATATTATTATTTAAATAACATTTATAATCTTTAATATAAATATTCATGATAAATAAAAAAAATTAAAAAAAATAAAGAGCTCTGGGCGAGGAAATGGAGCTGCGCTATTGTGCAAAATAACGTATTTTCGTTGGAGAAAGAAACTCTGCTCCAAAATGGCGTGAAACACAATAGAGTTGGAGATATCCTAAGCAAAAAGACATGAATTCATTTTTCACCGTCATGAGTGATGTAATCTTGTCTCTAAATAAAAAAAGTATCTTTTTATTTTTTTTTAATCTTGGAATTCGTAGCCGTAATCTTTAGTGTGCCCTAAATAAATTCAAATGATCAACGAAATAGCTACAAACCATGCTGACTAGGTAAAACCACATTTTATTTAGTGTGACATAATAAAAATTGAGATGACAGAAGCAGAGTGAGATTGAAACTCTGACCTCTTGTTAGAGGTTCATCATATCCTCCTAACATCCAAACTATTCTTTTGGAGACAATCTTCTATTTTTATTGTTATAATTGGATCTCAATTCATAAAATTGAGAAAGTGTGTTTGAACAACTAAAAAAAGTGGTTCGGAGAGTTTTTTCCATCAATTAAAAAACTTGGTCATGACAGCATTGATTCCCCTATTATTAATGAGAAACATTTCATTTGTACTTGTAGAGATAAGGTGTCTCTCTCTTTTTTTGTTGTTTATTGACACGGTGTCATTGATAAGTACTATAAGGTCTCTTTGTTCTTCTTTTCTTTTCAAAATTATGAATTCGGAAATCTCGTCTTAAAAAAAAATCTCGTCTTAAAAGTGAAAACTGGATACAAGATAGATTACAAGTGGTCGGTTTTAATTTTTGGTTTAGATTATATATGATATAGAATCATTGTGAACTACTTGAGGACCCTAAGGATAACTGTGTCCAAATTGAAAATTTTCAACATTTGTATACAGGTGGACTTTTTTTAAATAAAATAAAATAAGATAAAAAAAGCAAGTTTCTATAAAGTAAGGTACTTTGCCGATTTGGCAAATATATATATTATTTTCCTTAAAATCAAATTTCACTGTAAAGGGAATATTCGCATAGCTACGAGAATCTCGGACCAAACGAAGTTGTCCAAGGTCGAATTCATTATTTAATAAACAGCAATCAATTATCCGACTGTGAGAGATTATATAATAATCCAAAATGAATGACTTGTAAATGGCCTCGTAAATAGGTCTAGGTAGTGGTAGCCAATTGGCTCGCGAACGAATCTAGATTGTTTTAGACGACTGGCTTGTGAACGGATTCAAACAGTCGTAGACGACTAGCTTGTAAACATGTTTATGTAGGCGTAGACGTCTGGCTCATAAACAGATCCAAGTATTCGTAGACGATGTCTCATAAACGGATTCAGATAGTCATATGTGGGTATCCCTTACATCACGAAGATATGTCATGGGTGTCGAGAGTTGTCCGACGTAGACACCCCGACGCTCAAGTAAATAGACAGTTCATTGATTTCATTTAAAAGTTGTAGAGTACAAATTAAAAAATGAGACATAGCCTATCTTGAATATTGAGGATATTAATCTATTTATAAATTTATTATAGGAGTGCGTCGTGGTTGTGCTCTAATATCTTGGGCTTTAATGCTAAGAATAAAATTGGGCTTAACTTGATAATTGATAAAATTGGGCTTCCAACCCATCGCAGGACCCCTACTCTCGAGCGACTCCAGTGAACTAGCATTGATGGAGAATACACGTCTTGGAAATAATTAGTCATGATATCGATTGAGTAGGCTAATAAATTGATAGTTTGGAAATTGTTAAGACTTTGCTTTAGGTCGATCAATTATTTTGTTGAAGAAATAATATTCTTAATTGGTCTACTTGTTTTTTTTTATTTTTTTTTTTACAGTCGATATGACTTTTTGCTATGACTTGCTAATTTTTTTTTATCGACGCTAGGACTTCTTATTATGATTTTTGTTTATTACTGGTTCATGAGCAATAGCATGATGCTTAATATGTGGTACTTGGAAGTTGATCAGGTTCCCAAGATTTTTTTTTATCAAATGGAAGTCTTAAACCCACCTCTTGGGTGGTGAGGTATCCGTGTGCTTAATTTTATTGTCTCGACCTCTTATAAATTCTTACAGAGTCGACGGATTAACTTTTTCTGCGAGGCTGTTGTGGCCTTTTATTCATTGATAACATTTATCAACTCCATGCGTTTATGATATTTTAGTTAGTTATATTGAATCATGGGAGAAAGACTTCCCGTGAAGATGAGATTCTATATTCTCATTCATCAAAACTCCTGAGTCTGTACAATCAGTATATATATGCTAATCGAGGACTTATATCTAACGAAGTAATTAACCAACTCTAACTAATTAACTCTAAGATAAAACCAGCTAACTAATCTAACTAACCAACAAAAAAAACAACCATACAATTGGTAATACACATGCGTGTGCTAATACGCCCCCTTCAAGATGGACAGAAAATGTTTTTGATGGCCATCTTGGACATGAGCACGGACAAGGAGGAAGAAGGGAGTGGTTTTGTGAACATGTCAGCAAGCTGTAAATGCGAACGTATAGGAAGAAGTTTGATGAGGCCAGCAACGATCTTTTCTCGTACAAAATGACAATCGATTTCAATATGTTTGGTTCGTTCGTGAAATGTCGGGTTATTGGCAATATGGATGGCTGCTTGATTGTCACAAAATATGATTGCTGGAGTAGATATGTGGACTTGCAAGTCTTTCAACAGCTGTAAAATCCAAACCAACTCACTGGTGGTTCCGGCAAGAGCTCTGTACTCTGCTTCAGCAGAGGAGCGAGATGTGATGGTTTGTTTCTTGGCCTTCCAGGAGATAAGGGAATCACCTAGAAAGATGCAAAAGCCCGTGACAGAGCGTCAAGTATCAGGGCATGACGCCCAATCAGCATCTGCGAATGCCTTGATCTGTAATGAGGACTGAGCTGAAAAATAAATTCCTTGTCCCGGTGATGATTTGAGGTATCGAAGGAGATGATGAGCAGCTGTCAGGTGTGAGGAGCGAGGGTGAGCAACGAATTGACTCAACTTATGGACAGCATAAGTAATATCGGGTCGTGAAATGGTGAGATACAATAGACGACCAATAAGACGCCTATAGACAGAAGCATCCTCAAGAGGAACTCCATCATCAGCTGCTAACTTATGTGTTGGATCCATAGGAGTAGTGGTTGGCTTTCCAGCAAGGAAGCCCGTGTCTTCTAAGAGCTGCAACGCATATTGACGCTGACAAAGGGAAATTCCGGCCTTAGACCGAGCAATTTCCAGGCCTAGAAAGTACTTCAAGTGTCCCAAATCTTTTAGCTTGAATTGAGTCTTGAGAAAGACCTTAATGGAATCAATTGTTGTCTGAGACGGGCCTACAATGATTATGTCATCGACATATACCAGTAATGCAATAAAAGATGAGCCGAATCCTTTAGTGAACAATGTGTAATCGGACTTTGATTGGACAAAGCCAAATTCAAGGAGGGAATGAGAAAACTTAGAGTACCATTGTCGGGATGATTGTTTGAGTCCATATAAGGACTTATGAAGCTTACAAACCATAGACTTCGACACTGCTGTTGAATATCCGAGAGGCAAGTCCATGTAGACTTCTTCGAGTAAGTCTCCATTGAGAAAGGCATTATTAACGTCTAGCTAAACTAAACACCAATTGTTGACAGCAGCAAGGGCCAAGAGAATCTTAACCGTAGCAAGTTTTGCAACCAGGGAAAACGTTTCAAAAAAATCAACGCCTTCTTGTTGAGTGTATCCCTTAGCCACTAGCCGAGCCTTATAACGATCAACTGAGCCATCTGAGGTATATTTGATTTTATATACCCAACGACATCCAATGGTATGCTTGCCTGGAGGCAATGGTACAATGGACCACGTGCAATTTTCTTCCAGAGCCGAGAGTTCATCGTTCATAGCCTCTTTCCAATGTGAGTATTTGATAGCCTCATGATAGTATGTTGGTTCAAATTGCGTTGATATGTTAAGAACAAAGGCTCTGTGTTGTGGAGACAGGATGTCATACGATAAGTATTCACTTAATGGATATGTGATTGAAACTTCAGGAGAGGAGTGTGTTGTCAACAAGTTACAGTGATAATCTCGAAGATATGATGGAGGATGAGGAATCCTGGAAGATGATCTTCGAACTAGTACAACATCTTGTGTGGATGGAGATACAGATTGGGTGGCTCGAGTGTCTACCTCCTCAACCGCAATAGGACTAAGAACATGATCATTCAAAGAAGAAATGGTTCCAGGAGCTGGTGTGGGATCACTAACTGGTGTGGGCAGCACAAGATCATGAAAAACATCCACAAATGATTCTGATGTGTTGACCGAATGAAAGGGAAATATACTTTCATGAAATATCACATCTCTTGACACAAATACCTCTGAATTACTGAGATTATACATCTTATAGCCCTTCATACCAGGAGGATATCCCATGAAAACACACATCCTTGCTCGCGGTTGGAACTTATCCCTTGAAGCTGGGAGTGTGGAAGCAAATTCCAAACAACCAAACACTTTAAGTGTTGAATAATCAAAAGAATGCTTGTACAGCAACTCAAATGGCGTTTTGTTCTTGAGCCAAGTAGAAGGAATTCTATTGATAAAAAATGCCGCTGTCAAAACACATTCTCCCCAAAAATGAATAGGCACTCTCGATTGAAAATACAGTGATCTTGCAACATTCAACAAATGCTGATGCTTTCTTTCAACCATAGAATTCTGCTCCGGTCTTTGAACACAAGAGTGTTGATGTATCATTCCTTTAGCATGAACTAAATCTGTGAATGCTAACTCACGGGCATTGTCAGTCCTTATGGCTTTGATTTTGGTATTAAATTGTGTCTCTACCATAGCATAGAACCGTGAAAAGAGTTGTGATGCATCAGATTTGTTTTGAATAAGAAACACCCAAGTAAAACGCGTGCAATCATCCACAAGGGTAAGAAAAAATCTTTGATTATGTACGGTGGGGGTAGCAAAAGGTCCCCATATATCACAATGTATCAACTCAAAGGGAAGTAAAGACATATTACGATTCGAGACAAAAGATAATCGTTTCTGTTTAGCTAGAGGGCATATACAACATGGATTATTGTTATCCATATTAACTTTTTGGCAGTGAAGTTGATCTTGCATACATTCCAGAACCTTGTTAGAAGGATGTCCGAGACGGTCATGCCACACTTGCACAAAAATAGTGTTTGTTGGAAATTCTGATGGAATGACAGCTTCGAGGACGTATAGATTATCCACACGTCTACCCTTGCCAATCGTCCTCCTGAGCTTGGGATCGTGGATCGTAAATTGGTCCTGGGAAAAGCTCACAAGCATCTCAGTATCAGCAAGAAAAGATCCCACAGAGAATAGATTGAATTTGAATTCCGGGACAAATAAAACATCTCGAATGATCAATCTGTCGTTTATCTTGACATCCCCACATGACTTAACATTTACTTGTGTATGATTTGGCAATGTGACCACTGAGTGTTGCACATGTCTCAAGGAAATAAAATCTTTAATATTCGAACAGATATGATGTGATGCTCCTGAGTCCATTATCCAACACAATGAAGACAGTAAGGGATGTGGTGTAGATATGGAAAAACATGTACCTGAAGCATGTGATGATCCAGATTCTTCGTGTGCTTTGGAGATGGTAGAAGACATATGATTAGCGAACATGTTCATGAGTTGACTATATTGATTCTTATCTAGACTTTGAAAAAATTGTCCAGCCTTGTTTCCAACATCATCAATCGCACCATCAGATATATCAGACTTATTTGAAACTTGATTGATTGAGTTGGATTGAGTCGAAAATTGGTTGCGAGATTTGAACTTGAAACCTGGTGGATACCCATGTATCTTGTAACATGTATCCACGGTGTGCCCATTCATGTTGCAAGCAGAACAAAAAGGACGTTCTTTCGGGTAAGTCCTTGGATTGAAACGAGGCCTACCAGAGGATGTACTTGGCTGATTTCTGAGTACAGATCCCATGCCTCCAGATGAAATCTTGGTGACTTCGCCTCTGAGTGCGGGTGAAAACTTGGTGGCCTCACCTTTAACTGTAAATGCCATTCCATCAGCTGATTCAGTGGTCGCACATTGCAAACCAAGTTGACGGTGTCTTTCTTCTTGAATTATCATGGCAAACACTTTATTGATTGAAGGCAAAGGATCAATTAACAAAATCTGACTTCTAACTTGAGAGAATGACTCATTGAGCCCCATCAAGAATGTGAGCACGTAATCCATTTGATGATGTGATTCAAGTTTCTTAACTCCTTCGCAACAGTTTCCACATATACATTGAGGCCTGAAATTATTGAGTTCCTCCCAGATAGTTTTAAGTTTTGTAAAATATGTGCTTACCGTCATTTGTCCTTGTCGGTGATTGATCAGTTCACGTCTCAACTGGAAAATCCTTGGACCATTGCTCTGTTGAAATCGTTCCTTGAGATCTTGCCAAATGTCCAAAGCAGAGTCTGTGAAAATTATGCTTGCTGATATTTCCTTTGAGACCGAATTGAGAATCCACGATGTCACAATTCCATTGTTGCGTTTCCATGAGTTTAATAGTATTGGATCATCTGGTTTCGGAATTGATCAATCAACAAAGCCTAGTTTGTTCTTTACCGATAGGGCTATAATCATAGCTCGGTGCCAAGACGTAAAATTGTCGCCGGTTAGCAGTTGAGAAACAAGAACAAGCCCTGGGCTATCGGAGTGATGTATGTAATAGGGACTCATGGAATCTTCAGATGCATTGGTCACTGGTGCCATTACTGGAGATGAAGATATCGATCAGATTATTACCGTCAATTTCAATAAGTGAGATCCAGCTTATCCTCAATCCGTGAGATCCAATCGAATCAATGAGAAATTGCACACCGATTTCCAGAATGTGCTGGTGATGAAGCTCTGAATCGAAGGATTAATTATTGATTGAGCGGAGCGAGATTTTGCTCTGATACCATATTGAATCATGGGAGAAAGACTTCTCGTGAAGATGAGATTCTATATTCTCATTCATCAAAACTCCTGAGTCTGTACAATCAGTATATATATGCTAATCGAGGACTTATATCTAACGAAGTAATTAACCAACTCTAACTAATTAACTCTAAGATAAAACCAGCTAACTAATCTAACTAACCAACAAAAAAAACAATCATACAATTGGTAATACACATGCGTGTGCTAATAAGTTAAGCATCATAGAGAGGAGTTCACAAAGTAAAAATAACACGACTTCAGAGAAGCAACAATTTTATTGATCTTTATAATATTGGTGATTACATCAAAAGTAAAAATAATAATTTATAACTCTAATCTTTTATATAATTTGAGTAAAATGTTATATTGAACAAATAGTGATATTTAAAACTATTATCGAATACATCATGCATTCATAGGTCGTGATAACAAAAAAATCCAATAAATTATTGTAGATCAAGAACAAAATAATAAAAATATGAAATTATAAAAATTTATAAAAAGACGTAATATAACTCAAATCCGTGAATTAGTATTTTAGATATTTCATAATGTTTAATTTATATATTGTTTTTAATTATATGAAACTGTGAATTTTTTCCTTCGTTGTACTTTTGTTGTACTTTTTCATTTCAAATTGATAATAAATTTAATTTTAAATAAATTACACTCTTAAGATAATATGAAATAATCTTAAATAATTTAAATTTTTTAAAATAATGTTATATATATATATTAGATGTAGAATAGTTGGGACAGGCTTGACTTACATATATACTTGAATATTTGCTCGTTTACCCAAGGAAATGGCGTTCTTTAAATTTAGCTTAGTTAACAAAACGAGGCTTATTCGATAAGGGTATTAGGCCACCAACCTAAGCAGTTAGCCTTCCATTTCTCAACTTCCAACTTAGGCGTCGTTTAGTGCAAAGCATCCCAACATCTTCTCATGTTTGTCTCAAATTTTACCGTAACACACTCGTTATATCTCTTACCTATTTTCTAGATATCAAAACACATATTTTTTCACTACAACTTGAGTCGTCTTGTTATCCGAATTCCGCAACTGCACGTCTCCATTACTTTATTTTAAAGATTTGTGGTCCTAATGGAAGAACCTGAGAAGCCATAGTTAAATTTAAGTTTCTTCAATCAAGAAACATATATATCGAGGACAAGATCGTAATTTGGAATGACGTCCCTTGCGTACATATACAAGCCAAAACGGAGTAGCTTCGACTTCATTTTCGCTTCATTCTCATCTTTGCTTATACACAAATTTAAGCCCTACAAATAAAACACACACAGAGATGATCACTCTTTTTCTCCACGGATTCATGAAGATGTGGGCAATCGTTTTCTCAACATTTGTTTTATTCATGATTCTGATCGAAACTCCGGTGATATCAGCCGGAAGAACGCGTACAGAAGTCGATGAAGTGTTGGTTAACTGGGCTGGTTATGGAGAAGAGAAGCTCTCTACTGTTGTGATCAGTGGCAAACTTCTTTGCCATGAAAGCACAGCTGCAAATGCCAGAACAACTTCTGTCCATCCAAATCCAGTCTCGGGTTAGTTAGTTTATTCTTCAATATCAACTATTTCTGCATGTATAGTGTTATTTTGTATTGATCTTTTCTCCAAAACGCCTCACCCGAGTTGACAAGCAAATCCTACGAAGCTAATACCTCAATACTAAAAACCCTTTCTGTTAAATTAGTTAGTGTAATGCATCGTGTGTCATATATTATTAATAAAGGGAGATGGTGAATAGTTTCGGTGGGTTTTTTTTTTTAATATTCTAAAATTACTCTTACACCAACGTATTATTAATACAGTGTCAAGTTTTTAATGCAAAATGCATGTAGCTCAACTAAATTGGATAGAGTGAGAATGTGAGATTTCCTAATAAGTTAGTCAATAGGTTCAACTTTTAGTTGATTCATTTTATTGAACAACTTCCATTTTATTTGTTTTCTCCTTTTTTAAAATTTATTATTTCAAAATTTAAGTTTAGTCTCTTAGTATTTTTTTCATAATTATGATATGACCCTCATTTAAATATAAACTAAATTAATTATGAAAAAGACTGTACAACACGCAAAGTGTATCAAAGCTCACTAATTATATTAAATCATTTATCCTAAATAAATGCATTTCAATCAATACAGCAAAAAGACTTGCATTTAATCTTACAAATATTTTGAAATTAACTAACGATATTTCCAAAAAAAAAAAAAAAACTAATATTTTAGGAGTAGGGAATAGGGATCGTGGGAAAGGATTGATGATATTGATCGGAAGTATTTCGAATCTTCTGTTTTAATTATTGTTAGATCTTTTAGTTTTTCAAGCAAACGAGATATGAGACGGTCTCACGAATCTTTATCTGTGAGACGGATCAACCCTACCGATATTCACAATAAAAAATAATACTCTTAGCATAAAAAGTAATACATTTTCATGGATGACCCAAATTAGAGATCCGTCTCACAGAATACGACCCATGAGACCGTCTCACACAAGTTTTTGCCATGAAACTATACTGCGTCATATTTCCCGCCAAATTGCGATGATTATTAATCTTTTCCTAACCATTTGGCGTGATTAAAGTTCCAGTATTTCATAATTACTAAGTTGATACTATTTTAAATTAAGTATCAACAAGTTAATCAAAAGAATAACGTGCAAGTATGGTTTCTATATGGAGCGTTAAGCTACCCAACCTTGTGATAAGTGACGACTTTTCAAGTTTTAGTTTCTTTTCCTTTATTTTAAAACAGCTCGGGTTCGAGACCCAATTGACACAAATATAGCTTATAGATCATCTGGTACAATAATCGAAATTTAAAACTAAGTCTCAGTGACTCAAGTGTAACAAATCACTTCCTCAACTTAAATTAAAAAAAGAAAAACTCATGGACAGGCTTCGAATGCATCACCTTATGCTATGTCACCCAAGATCGAGGATATGTAACTCAAGTATGAGATTACACAAAGGAATATAACAACAACAAACCTTGAGTTAATATTTGTTGCAGGTGCTTCAGTGGCTGTTTTCTGTGGTACAAGCGGGAGGAAAACAAAGAAAACAATGACCAAAGGTAGCACAGATAAATATGGAGAATTCAAAATCAATCTTCCATCTCATCTCCATGCAATTCCGAATTTGGAAAAAGTATGCTTTGTTAAAGCCATTCATCTCCCAAAGAGTTCTTCCTGCAGACAAGCTTTTACAGGGAAACACAAAGGAATAAAACTTGTATCCGTAGGTGAAGGTATCCGTACTTATACGACACATAACATACACTTGATATTCAAAACATCGAAAGGGAGGAAATAACGAAAGCAAGATACAAAGTTGGAGCCTATTGAGATATTCACAGCTCGTGCAGACGACACTTTAGTTGTACAGAATTACAAGCTTCAAAGGGTTGTTTTAAGTAGGATGAAAAGCTGTGTACTTGAAATGGAGAGAGAGAGAGAGAGAGAGAGAACTGATGTACAGTGTGGCCGGTTTGGTTGAATATAAGATACACTATGGAACTTCTCAACAAACACAAAAATCCAGTGTGCAAATATACTATAACTACAAGAAAGATTAAATTCATTTTAATTTTGTGAATAAAATACACAAAATAAAAAGGAAAAAAAACCATTGAATCGGCAACAATGACAATATAGCACACAAAGAAACACACGTAGCTTGGAAGATTCTTGCATAAATGGGGTATTAGTACAATTAACTATATCACTTGCCCCATAAGTACAATTAAGAAGTCTCCGAAACTTTCTCACTGGGACAAGAAGTAATATATTTCGCAACATCAGCACAGCAATTAAGCTTATCTGCTTCTGCATCAGGTATTTCAACAGAGAATTCTTCCTCAACAGCCATAACAAGTTCAACTCTATCCAGACTGTCGAGGCTCAAATCCTTTTGAAAATCTGCCGTTTCTGTGACCTGTGAAGTGTGATATGAAGAGTATGTTACTCATTTTCCTATCATTAGAAACATGCACTCACACACTTTAGATTCAGCATGTCACAAAGGGTGCTTCTGGTTGGATTATTAATCCTTAGAGGAAAATAATAGCAGCACAAGAAAGAATGTGTTGCTTATTACCTTAGCTTCATCAATTTTGTCAAATTTCTTTACCAACCCAATAACACGATTGATCAGCTGATCTTGGTCAGTGCTTGCGGCAGTGCTGTGGTTACGGAGCAGTTGCACATGCCTACACATGCCATACAGATCTTCTCTATTCGAACGCCCATTTGAATAGACCCCAATTCTCACACGATTCAAGATAGCATTACGCAAATTTAGCATTCTGTCAAAAAAATTGGTGAAACTAAATACTCAAATCTGTGTGAAAGAACGGCACATTAAATTCATGAATAGCCTAGGCACAAAAGGATAAAAAAATACAGTAAAGCTCATATAATAATGCTAGTATAACATTAATGAGCACATGGCTTTCTTCTTCCTAATGATCTCCTAGAATAAACCAGGATGGATCAACCCACGCAAATTTTGCATTTTTTACCTGTAAAAAGATCAGTGAAGCTAACAAAATTTATGCTAAACAACGGCAAATAAGGTTTGTGGATGGCTTAAGCAAAAAAAGAAAAAAAAACAAAGAAAGCTCCGAGGAAAATGGCTAACATGGCATAAAATGGTAAGAAATGGATTATAATCCAGGATCGATCGAAATTTTTAAAATTTCTTCCAATGAACCTTTTTTATGTTAAAAAAAGAAACATTTATGCAAGAAAATGTTAAGATTGGAACTTGGACTTAACTCAACCTCAAAAGCTAGCTCAAGGGAGCAGGATTGTCCAAGACCATTTATACAACTCCCAGTTATTTTATCCAACAGATATGAGACAACTAACACACCCCCTCACGTCCAGGAATGAACATCTGGAGCGTGAAGTTTACAAATGACCCAATTATGGGCAGAACGGGTGACCCAACTATGGGCAGTCCAACAACATAACGGTAGAACCTGAGCTCTGATACCATGTTAAGATTTGAACTTGGAACTAACTCAAAAGCCAAAATCTAGCTCAAGGGAAGAGGATTGTCCAAGACCATATATACAACTTCCGGTTATTTTATCCAACCGATGTGGGACAACTAACAGAAAATATCCATTCCACACACACAAATTTCAATACCAGGAAAACTATGTCCCAGCCTTTCACTTGACAAGAAATCCAGAGCATCGCATTCATGTAGCATAAAATCATTCCTATGTTCATCAGTATATGCTTCCATGAAGATCAATCGAGGAGTTCAACTAAAGCATACTACTCGTGCAAGGCTGCCAGAAAATTCTCGCACAGAAAACCATATCCGCGGTATAATCCCAATACATCCTTACGGTAATTCTTAACATAAAATCCACCCTTTCATGCGATATGAAGCTACAAAACACCACAAATATGTTCGTTCCACACTCAAAATTGGAGGAACTAACAAGGTCGCAGCCTTGTACTAATTCATAAGCAAGTATACTACACCAATACACACATAAAGAAGAAGAGAATGCGCGCGCGTAAATTTCGAGAATGCACACACGATCACGCCGATAAATAAAGCTATGGATATTGAATTGAACTGGTAAAACAACGAATCAAACAGAGTAAGTTGTAAAGGAAAAAAAATGCAGTAAGAAATGCGATAAGCAAGGAGTCATCACCTGTTTGTTATATTGTCTCAAGGTGAATACAAATGAGGCGAACGATTTCGGAGGGGAGGGTAGAATATAAGGGCCTGCTCCTTATAAAAATGGATAACGAGCACTTGCCACGGCCCAGATAAACCCATCACAAGCCGTTTTTTTCCCTAAAAAAACTCGTCAGAATAGGCGAACCTCATATTTTTTTCCTCCGAGGTCCAAATACGGGGAAATCATGAGAAACGATCCTTTTCAATTTAAGTTTTTGGAAAATAATCATCTAGCATTCAGATCAAGGGATTTTAAGTTAGTGGTCTCAAATTCATGATTTCAAATCTATTTGATTGTTTTGATTAATTTATGTTGAATGGATTTTAAATCCACCCTTACATATTTTATGTTGATTCGTTAATCTAAACATGATTTATTAACATAAAATCATGATTAATTAGTAAAAAATAGAAAAATGAGTTAAAATTTGAATCTGCTTGTTCCGGGATGCTCTATAGAAATCTATCGCTATTCCTTTCCTCGACAAGGTCTTACTTTTACTAGGCTTTTTAGCCAGTTTGACCAATCTTCTAATAGTAAACCAAGACATATAAAGCTTCACCACTCGTAACTTTACTTATTTTATTTTTAATAATAAAAGATAATAGAATGTTCTCTCTAGCGGGCTCTCTATTTGAAAAGGGTATAGACCGAATCCGCACATTTGATTTTAACAATAATATTTTTAGATGGTACCTAAAATTTTGGTATGGTACTTAATCTTTTTTGTTTGTCACTATAAAATTTCGACACGACGTCTCTCTAAATAGAACATACAAAAAAAATCAAATATTCAAACTAAACAACATACAACATCAATAAACACAATTAACATAAAATATGTTGGTCAGACACAATTACAACATATATATATATATATACACACACACACATATTTATATTATACTATACTATCTGATAGATACAACTGAGCCACTCAAAGAGATCTGGTACTTAATGATGCTTCTTCTCGAGCACCTGAAATACTACTTGTCAGGTTCACACACAAAAATACGACAGCCTCCTCTAAGAGGTCAGAACCCCAATGTGAGACGTAGAGAAATCACGAAATATAACATATAAAATGCAATGATGCTATACATGAATGTAATACATGAACACATACAAGATATCATGGGTTAAATGATCAACAATCAACAATCGTATATAATATGCTCGAGCTAATCTATGCTCTAGTGGACCTTGTTTGGGGATATGATTGTACTCTCGATGCGTGCAACTATCTAAGTCGGACCGAATCGAGGGTGTCCAAAAATATTAAAGACATAACACACTATCATATAACAGGACCTCAATCGAAATATAAATGGATATCAATGACATATATACTCAATATGATATGTTCAATAAAATCGACTGTGTTTAATTAAAATAGGAACTTGAGTGAACAAAATATATATTTTATTTTATTAGCTCGAAAATAAGTATAAATTTATGTTTATTCTTGCATATCATCGGGCATTTTAATTTTATCAAAATTATCATTACACCAACATTATCTTTAAATCTCTCCCTCTATCCAAATGTGCAAAATATTACAATGATAACCAATCACTTTGATATTAACGGGAAATTTAGGGTCCGATTTCAGCAAGTGTCACTAGTTCAAACGCGATTTTCAAAATTACCCTGGGCCTTAAAATCACAAATAAGACCGTTAGAAGGGGCCAGGAGGGTATCCTGGCGTAGTCCCTCCGACGCTCAAGTAAGAGACTGAGGATATATGGGGGAGCAGCTAAGAATGCTGCTGAAAACAATATATTGAATGCATAATCATACGCTCAAACCTGGTATTTATAGGAGAATACCTGGCCTTGTCATGAGCCATTCACCTGTGGGCCTTAGAGATGGACCGAGAGTTTGGGCCGCATTTGATGGATTCATCCCTATGTTATCACACTTTTTTTTATTATGCTAAATACAAAAGGTTTTTATAGTGTAATTGCGTCATAACTCATGTAGTGTTTGGTGTATGTGTTGATAGTTGATTGAACCATGTATTATACCTATCTAATCAACCAAACCAATCAGTGTCAAAATGAACAATACATTGTCCGAGACAGCAAAGCAACGCAACGCAGTTTCATCCTAGTACTCAAGATCCATATTACAGGAACTTGTGATAGAACTCATAATCGAATAATGTACTATTCTTACTGATGTGCATGTATCCATATGAATCTCAAATAGAACGCTACATATATTTGTTCACAAATATAATGCATTTGCTTTTCTTGTCTTATCAGTAACTCATCATAGTTCTAGAATATTGTAAGTAGCTGCTGGAAAAAAAAAAGTTTTTAGATTTGAGATATGCTGAACCACAATTATTCAAAACCGAGTCGAGCTTTTGTACAAGAAGTTTTAGTATCTCCTTCATCTTTCACGTCAAATGTGTGCCGGCCGCAGACACACAACTTTAGTTGCATCTTCGTAAAAAACTTATAATCTAAAGCCATTTTTTTTTATCTAAAAACTGGGCACCCTTTAACTACGATCCCTGGTGCAGTGGGACATGTAGCCAAAGGGCAATGGTCTGGACTCGATCCCCACCATTTCACAATCTTTCCCTCGTTCTGCAGGGCAAAGAACAACAGAACACCCATGAAAGCTGTTCCAGCATCCAATGCAGCAGATAACACGTAATTATACTTCTGCCACCATTCTTTCCTGTACTTGAACACAAAGTAGTTGAATATGGTTCCGGTCAGAATCCAGCTAGCTATATTCGTGGGAGTTGCTGGTGGCATTCCAGCGAACCCATAAGATATAACAGGTATGTTGATCAAGGGAATCCATTTCTTTTCGGGGAAAATTCTGCTCAGTATCCAAATAGGAAGTGGCAACAGAGCTCCTATGAGGAACAACCAGACCAAGTTTCGGTACATTCCTCCTGCTCCAAATAGTCTTTCCGGTCCTATGAGACCCCAGATGACGGATGCATCAAATGTGACTCGAAATTTGGGACACGTCCAGGGGCTCTCAGGATGTAAAGCCTCAACATCGCAGATGTTCTCGATGCTTTCCATCATCCACCACGCGACTCCAAGGTTCACTACACCAGAAACTAGTGTTCCCACCAGCTGGAAAAAGAGGAAACTTTGTTATGAAAGAAATAAGTTATGTCACATTCGAGAAATGAAGTGAGTTCTGGTGTGTAAACCTGAGCTGTATACATGCATCGAGGTGGGATTTTCATGTAGTGCCCGAGTTTGAGATCGGCTAGGAAAGACAGAGCGTGTATTGTGCTGATCCTCCCGTAAATCTTGAAAAGAAGGTTCGCTATTGGTTTTCCTGGGAGTATGAAGCCAATTATGAACTGCGCGATTATGTCATACCCAGGTTGCTGCATGGTTTTTCACTAAAAGTATGAATTCGACTTCCTCCAAAAACAAGGTTACGATTTATAGGGAAAAACGAGTCGTTTATTACCTGGTTGGTGGTGGCTTGAATGACTCCAATCGGAAGAGTTACGACCCAAGCTAAACAGAATGCAAGTATCAACCCCCACCATGGAATCTGCACGTCATCTTTCCACACAAAGGACATCATCAGGGACAACGCCATGCTTCCGACTAATACAACCAGGTACCACCATTGAGGAACTTGCTTGTATCTTTTCATCAATCTCGAATGTATATCTAGTTTAATGTTCTTTACAGCAGATTTACTCTGCCTCCATATATCACTACACAATATACATCAAGAATGGCTTTTGAATGAGTTTCAAATGATATAAAGTGCTTTGGGATTTTCAGAAAGCACTTGAGAAAAACAAAAATAAAAAAACCAGACAATATGATTTTTACGTTTTTGCTGACCTTCTTTCTCAAAAAGATAAAGAATATATTTTTTCACTTGCCATATTTAAACATAAAACTACTTCTACGTTTTTAAGTTAGTTCCTTTCGTATCTGAACTTGATAGTAAATTTCTGAAGTAGCTAACCTGCCATGAAACAAGGCCACATGAGTGAGAGTTGCTGTAAACCTTGCGAACCCTGATCCAATGGAGAGGGCGAAAAGCGGGCTAAGGTAGAGTTTGCTATAGTTATCATAAGCAGCAACATTAAGCTCATACTGTGGGGTTAAAATCTTGGTAGTATCATATTTCTGTCCACTAGAAGTAAACAGCTGGTTTGAAAAGATGGGAAATTTCCGAGCATCAAAAGTATTGAACTTCCAGTAGCATACAGGGACGATGATGTATATAAACATGACAAATCCGACCATAACATTCAGAATCGAATAAAAGGGTGTCACCAAAGGGCTGCCATGGTAAGCAGAAATGCCAGCCCAGTCAAGAGTGAAGGCACCGACACCAAGACCATGGTATCCCGAACCGATTTGCTGGGCTGTGATACTATGAGGCCACACCCAACATACCCAAGAGAAAAAGGTTAAAATTTGAAACAGGTATCCAGGAAATAAGTAATAGGCAAAACTGGCGGCCATGAATATGAGGAAAAATTTCATTCTTGTCATGTCTGTTGACTTGGGTTCCTTTTCGTGAAGTGCCCTGCAAAAGGTTACGTGACAACACAATTTTTCAGCACAACTAGCTAGTATTTGATTCTTTGTTGATTGCTACGTAAAAGTGAACTAGTTGATGAGTAATCTTCACTATAAGCATTATTTTTGGAATGTAACAGTTGGAGAATTTGGAACTGATTTTCCAGTCATTAATCATACTTTTCAAAGGGAATATCGTCCACTGAACTTGGTTCAACATATATAAAGATGATACTCAGCGTCGTCTTACAGTTTGATGAGGTCTTGATCAGGCCTCTAATTAAAATTTATATCTAGTTTTTTCTAAAAACAAAAATTTCATATGCATGATCCACAAAAATTTTATTATTTTATCAAGAAAAGTTGCATATAAAGTCTGAATCATTTTATGGGAATGCATTGGGGATCGAACCAAATAACAGCATCAAATCATGCATCGATCACAATGAAACACTTATCCAAAAAGATCTAAAGACAAAAGCAAACCTAAAGAGAGAAACTTGAGCAAGATTAGATGGCCACCACATCTCAACTGGATCCACCAAGTATTTCCTCAACATTCCAGCCCATCCATATCCCACCATCTGCGATCAACGAATTAGAGGCTAAACTGCAAAGCTTTACTAGGACTTCAGATCTTGGATTCAAGTCACAATGAGAAAAAAAGTCCAAAGCTTTATCAATTAATCACAATGACAGAGATTTAGACCCATTTTCTTATAGCAGGTATTCGATTTTTCTCCAAAATTTTACATAATGAGAAGAAAGAGACGCCAAGAACAAGATTGGAGCCATAAGTAGTAAAGAAAAACATTTAAAGAATCTCTCGAGCAAAATATTTCAACACACTTGCGTACGTACCTGAGTTGTCAAGACAATTAAAAGAGCGCATAGAAAATTCAAGTTCTGCTTATAGTAAGTCTTCATCACAGTTATGGCACCAATCGAGTACGCATCGCCGCCGCCATACGACACCCCGCAATTGGCCATTACCGTTATAATCACGTGCTCCTTTATGTTAAATGGGCCCGGGTTAAGACTGAAGCTCCACCTCCCGAACACCGTGAAATTCCTCTTCGGCAGCGTCGCCGCCATGAACTTGCCGAGGGGCAGCGCCATTATTTGCATGAGAATAGCGGAGATAGTCAAGGGTTGCGTCCTGTATATGAAGAATGTGTTGAAGAAAATCAAGATCGTGCACAAGGCTATCCCAAGGACCCATGCACGAAATGTCATAACGGGGAGAGTCGGGTCGTCGGTTTCCGGCACCACCAGCGCCACCTCCTCCACGGAGCATCTATCTTCGGCCGCCTCCTCACCGTTGGCGGCGGATTTGGTGGTGGCGGAGTTGGATACCATTAAGCTACTGTTTGTGAGAGCTTAAACTTGGAAGTAATGATATATTGCTCTACGATAATACATTTGTTGTTGCTTCGTGTGGGTGACTTACGTATATATACATAGTATGGAAGAAGAAGAAGAAGAATAACTATTAGCTAGCAAGTGCCATTATTGATGGCTAGCGGCTTGTTTGGCCACTTTTTTTGTTTTGTAGTTTATTTCCCTAAAATAAAAATAAAAATAAAAATAAAAATTCTATAACAATTGGGGAAATTTTATCAATTTTTTTTCCTTTCTATCAAAACATATTAAATCAACTACAATCATTCAAAATGAATATAATTAACAAATTCTTTTTTTAAAAAATTGGTTTATTCGATTTGTATAATTTTGATAACAAAAATGAAAATTGATTCAACTTTATATAATTAACTTATAATTGTACTAATACTCCACTTTATCTTCATTTCTTTAATCTCCACTTTATTAATTTGCCTTTTATTTAGTTTAAAATAAGGTTATATATATCTTTTTATTAGGATATAAAAAACAAAGTGTTAAGTTTTATTGAGTAAATTATTAATTATAATTTTTTTAATCAACATTTTACTTATGAGATGATGAAATTATATTTCCCACACTTGTTTTATGCTATAATTATATCATTAGCTAGCACCTTGATTGATATGGGACCTTTTATTTTTGAGTAGGTCTTTTGTGAGACGGTCTCACGAATCTTTATCTGTGAGACGGGTCAATCCTACCGATATTCACAATAAAAAGCAATACTCGTAGCATAAAAAGTAATAGTTTTTCATGGATGACCCAAATAAGATATTTGTTTCACAAAATACGACCCGTGAGACAGTCTCACACGAGTTTTTACCTTTATTTTCATATAGACTATATTCACTATGCCATTTGTTGGGAGATTAGGGTGAAATCTTTTCTTTTAGCTTGTAGTCAATTTCGAAATATATATAATTAGTGTGAAATAATTGTGGAAAATACGATGAAAAATAAAATAATAATATTTGAGTTTGCTTTTAATAACAAACCAAACATAACCTATTTGTTTGGTCCCCTAAACCTACCTTTAGTTTAATCCGTACTAATCACCAACAGAACTCAAGAGGGAAGGATTAATTCGGACAAATATTATGTTTTTTTTTATCTTATACTCTATTATTATATTTTAAGGTTGTGTTTGAATTGATGAATTTGAGACGATGAATTTCAAATTTTTTATATTGCTTGGATGGTAAAATTCAAGTTGATTTCAAATCTATAAGTTGTAAAAACTTTGTTCAACATAATGGTAAGAAATGTGTGTATCATATATAAATATTGTTTCGGATAATGCAATACATTGTGACAACATGCAGTGGAATAATATAATACATAAATAAATAAATTTAATTAAAAGTAACACATAGATAATTATACATAAGTGAACATATTAGTGTGATGTTTCAGGGTAAAATAATCACTAAAAAGATATCGAGTTTATAAAACAAATACTAGTGAATAAAAAAAAATTATTTTTCTTAACAAGTAAAGAATTAAATTGCATCCTAAAATATCAATAACAAAAATAAACCGAACACGATAATGCAAATATGTGTGACCGAAATTCGAAATAACAAAACATTTTTTCAATCAACACTTTGTACGAGTGTTGTCTTCAAATGTATCCAAAACATCACGAAAACAGTGAAACAACAATGATTCGTCTTTTCGAGTTCTTTAAAAAATTCTCCCGAGCTTTATCTTTGTTATCTCTTACTTATATCACTCGTCTTGCTTTTCTTTTAGAGCATCAATTATTCTTCAATTGTACAACGGAGGAGTCCTGTGAATTCAACTTCAGCTCAAGTTAGCAACACCACGATTATCTTATCTGTGACTCGAAGTGAAATTGGAAAGTTATTTACCTATCGATTTCTATTAAACAAGTGTTGGGATTCAAATCTTGTGAATAAAGAAACCAACACTTGGCAAGTTTTTAAATACTAGATCCGACTGAGAGATTTATAGACAATAAAAATGATATATATTTTAATAATTTGTATATTGAATATTTCTTTTAACAATAATATAAGTTCTGGTTATCATTTTCCTTTGCAGCAATTAGCCAATTAAGTCATGATTACATGGGAAGAAAAGTGGAATACGTTGGACTAAGTAATAGGGGAGATGACCAAAATGCAAAAAGTTTGTGTTTTTTGGCCTTCTGCTTTTGGGCGTGTGTGCGCCACAATTGGTCCGGACCTGACACACTTTTGGACCGCAGTCGCACGTACCAACCCACGTAGGACCCGACACGTATATCGGGTTTCAATCAGGGTACTGACGGACCCTTGACACCGTCACCGGGGGACCATGGCTTTCACTCACTTATTACAACATAGACGGGACCGTTAGTTCTGACGACGAGTACGTGCCGCAAGTGTGTTTCATTTAAACAGCAGAGTTTGTTCTTAGTGCCCTTTTTTAGAAGAAAAAATGGGCTGACCGTTCGTACATTGGCTATCAAAAGAATCTTGGTCTATGCTCTTGATTATACGACTTTTTGAAATTGAGACGAAGATTTTGAATAAATTTATTGATGATGTTCGGGTAGATTAAGTGAGTCTGGGTGGACAATCTATCGGAACAGAGAAGTCTATTTTCCTTGTAAAGAAATTGACATGATGAGATGAATATGACCTGGTATGATCTCTTGGGTGGTCTAACCTGGTCTGCCCGAGTGCTCTGGTCTGATCTGCCCAGGTGCTCTGGCCTGGTCTGTCCGAGTCAGACAATCTGCACACCCTCAACAAGATAATGTCAGTGGGGCATCGGAAGGGTTTTCGACGTAGTCACTCCGACGCTCAAGTCAGTACAAAGTTCACCAAATAGAGAGATAATTTATTGAATGTTAGTCTATAATGTTTCATCTACAACATAGAAAAATTTACATCATGAGTTGATAATCCAAATTCCAAATACTAAAATTCACCAAGAAAGAAACACTTCAATAACATGTGGGTGAGAAAGAAGAGGAGCCAGAGGTGCACCAGTAGATCAAAGTCTGATAAGAATCTGTCCGGAATCTGACTAGTCGACAACAGAATAGACCCCCCACCAATTGTGCTAAACATTGTGTACCCAACTTTTCAGTTGGTGGGTACCAATCAGAAAAAAGCTGCTGATTATCCTACACTTGAGAGAATTGTCAACGCTACTTCACTACATATGATATACAACTACTTTAATTTCATATCAAAATACCACTAAGCTAGCTTTTGTTGACAGAAATCCAAACCACTTCGAGTTTTGGCGAGTTCAGGCAACAGTGCTCAAGTTGACCCGAATCAATAGAAATAGAAAATATAAAAAAAGGGGATTTAAAGAGTGATCCTATGCATTCGATTCAGTCATCAACTTATCTAATGATGGTGCTGTTGGTACTCTGAATAACGTGCAGCAACGAATAACAATAAGTCGAGGGCAAGGATGTATCATCTGTCCGTAAGACGACTTGCTCATATGCTAGTGCTTTACGTTGGCGGCAAACGTCTCTAAGACTCAACGACTTAATCCAAAAAGCGCAGCACAACAGATTCTGGATAGCAGCGAACAACAGTATGTTTGAACTTTCAAGTTATAGACATGGGACGCAAGCTAAGGACATACTGTTTGGTCTAAGAGACACTATTTCGAAAATAAAAAATTATTTTCTTAATGAATTTTGTCTAAAAAAATTAATATGATCAAGAAACGCGTCTTCCCCTTTCCAAAAACTTTTGGTGCTCCTTGGGACCCAAACCCTTAGCTCAAACTTTGAGCTAATAAAGAAGAATTTATTTGACACATTTCCCAATGTGGGACAAGACTTCTCATGGCACACCTCTTATCTAACATGTGCACGCTGACCGAGCTGATTGTACTTCTACCTTCTGGAAGTTGGATGCAGCTTCCTACAATTTTGATTTAATCGACTCGAATTTCCCGAGTTTTGGTTCTATCCATTCGATACATGTGTTCAGTCTATGCTCTATATATCAGTTTGTGAATTAATTGAACATGTTCGCCACATAATAAAGTGAGTGAGTTTTACAACAAAAATATATAGTTGGCAGGCAGCAAATAGACCCACCTGGCTGCCTTCACCACTAAGAGTAGACTTGCATGAAAGTCGTGATCGAATATGTCAGGATGGCAGCGACAAACGCATGGAGCAAAGACAGCACAGTGAGTGGCGGCTACTTGCTCCATCCCCACATTTTTTCTGAGCTATGTTTTATGTATGAAAATTTCTAAAGTGGAACTGTGGGGGGTACACGTCATAATTGGATGTTTGAAAACGATCGATGCAACAATAATTGTACGCATCATCTTTGATTTTGAACTTAGATTACGTACGTTTCTGGTGAGAACCCAAGAAATTCCAAGATTACAAATCTAAGGATGTAGTTTCGATCTTAATATAATATTAGAGTCAGATTCATATCATTGCCAATGCTCATCGCTATGGATTTATAACAAGTTAAATCTTTATGTATGATATTAAGAATATTCAAACACGTGATAGTTTTTTTAAAAAAATTTGTTTCTAAAATGGTGAAAAAGTTTGTTACAAATTGGATCTCTAGCACTAGAACTTGTTACAAATTTGAAACATTGATGTCAGATTAATTATAAGTCATCGACAATAAATTTAAATCTTAGGTTTGAAAATTTATTACCTTTAGTTTCAAATCTTTCAATTTAATGATGAAACGGGGAACAACTGATATAAAGCTAGCATATAGTGTGTTAGAATATTTTTGTAATGTAAGTATCAATTGGTCGCTGTGAAATTTAATTAGAGACCCCTTGGAAATAATACGTGAATACCGGTGATAAAAAAATTTCATCGAATGATTTCGAGTTCGGAACTCAATTATAACAATGGTAAAAAAATGCAATCAAATGTGTTACATGGAGAGCCTAGAATAGATAGTTTATAGGATAAACATATATTTTCATTGTTGAATTTATAGCCATCCGGATTCAAAATTTGGGCTTAAAGAGTCCACCCCATTAATTTCTGTTGGAAATCCTACAATTTTCCATTCGTGTTGGTGGATTTCATTTGGTTACGTACTATAATTGGGCCCAAGAGGCTAACGTAAATTAATATACGACCCCAATTTATATATTCTTCCATCTTCACATTGATTAAACAAATTAGATTAAAATATTAATTATTATTTTTTCCCAGAAATCACAGTATCTATCGCATTTCAAAGTAAAATAATTATTTTAAATTTAATTTTTATCAATCTAAAAAATAATTCTATCATTGATGGTGTGACCAAATATGTTATCCGAAATTAGTGGATCCAAGTAATCAATCAATCAAGTGGACGGTCAATCTTTCGGTGCTTCTACCGAAGCATAAACTCATGCAAGACATTGTATGCCCACTTACTCATTTGTGGAATTAAACGTGGCTGGAATGGTCGAGCACTAAGGATCTTGAACTATCGGACTTGTGTAGAATTCGATGCTCAAAAGCTGCAGTATCTACTTGGCCTTTGACAACGGCTCTTTGCTCGATTCTTGGACAGAACTTCAGCTACTGGAGTGCTTCGAAATTGATCAGAAAAGGGGCACGAAATCTGCTGCTCTTCTCGCTCAAAAATACTAATGTTTGAGTGATATGTTGGTGTGATTTTTCTTCTCAATTATTGGGGTATTTATCGGGGACTAAGACCAGCTGAATAGTCATGATTTTAAGGCTGTTACAGCTCATTTTAATGTCATTATCAGTCATGAATGAGCTATTACAAAATTGATATGAAATGTTGCAACAATTGGTCTAATGATGTATTTAAATTGGCCTTTCAAATTTCAAGAAATATGTGTCAAGTTGTTTAAATTTTGAGAATAGGTCTATTGTGAGACGATCTCACGAATTTTTATCTGTGAGACGGGTCAACCCTACCAATATTTACAATAAAAGTAATACTCTTAGCAATAAAAAGTAATATTTTTTTACGGATGACCCAAATAAGAGATCTGTCTCACAAAATATGATATGTGAGACCGTCTCACAGTAAGTTTTTAGTCCAATGTCCCCGAGGAGACCAAAACAACCTAACCCAAATCATCGGTATTTCAAAGCCGTTAAATACAGGAAGATATCTGGGACTTCCATCATTGATAGGAAAGAGTAAGAAGACTGTGTTTAATTTTTTGAAAGATAGAGTTTGGAGGAAAGTCCAGCGATGGCGGCGAAAGCCGCAGGTCGGGACATTATGGTGAAAGCAATTGGCCAAGCTATCCCAGCCTACTGTATGAATATTTTCTTAATCCCTGCGTCGAGTTTAGATGAATTGCAGAGGACTGCTAAATTCTTTTTGGTGTGGTGCGAAACAAGCTGGATCACGAGGTATCAATTGGCTTGCATGGGATAAGATGTGCATGAGAAAAGAGTTTGGTGGTGTAGGGTTTCGAGACCTACATGGTTTTAATATGGCTATGCTTGAGAAGCAGGGGTGGAGATTTTTATCTAATCTAGATACTATGGTTAGTAGAGTTTTCAAAGCTAAATATTATCTAAGAGGGAATTTTTTAAATGCAAATTTGGGACATAATCCAAGTTTTGTGTGGCGTAGTATTTGGAGCTCACGAGCAATTTTACTGAGAGGGGTTAGGTGGAAAATTGGGAATGGACATCATATAAATGTGTGGTCAGAAGCTTGGCTACGAGACTCTAACAATATGCACATCGAAACACCAATGAATAGTGATTTAAAAGATTTAACAGGAAATGATCTTCTGATTCCAGGCACAAAGACATGGGATCATGAGCTCATTGAGGAGTTGTTTAGTAGTAGAGATGTTACAGAGATAAATAATATTCCTCTAACTTTCAATAAAAGTCCTGATATGCGTGTTTGGCAGTTTAACAAAGATGGGAAGTATTATGTGCGATCTGCATACAGGATCTTGATGGAGAGATTGATACAGCATGATAACCTCAAAGTCCCAGGAAGTTGGAGCAGATTATGGCAGCTGAAGATTCCTCCAAAGGTGAAGATGTTTTTATGGCAAGCGTGCAGAGAGTGTCTCTCGACTCGAAGTAAACTAAACTCACGAGGTATTTCTGTTCCTCTGTCATGTGTTATATGTGATCAGGACATAGAACATACTTGGCATATTTTTATAGCCTGTAAATATGTCCGGGAATGTTGGGCACATGCTGGTATTCTAAACTTGATGGATACATTCTCTAATACTTCAGAAAGTTTCTCGGATCTTGTGTTCAAAGTACTCTCTGTGTCAAATGAAACCATAGTTGGTAAGATTGCTATGATATTGTGGAGTGTATGGAAACAGAGGAATAATAAATTGTGGAATGATTCTATCATGCCTGCTACTCATGCTACTACATCTGGTTATGCATTTCTGTGTGAGTGGAGTGAAGCTAAAGCACGATCCCAATTTAATGCTCAAAACCAGCATCCTCAAACTGGTGTCCTCAATGAGAACGACGAAGTTCACTGGAAATTACCACCATCAACGTTTGTAAAGTGCAATGTTGATGTAGCCTTCTTTAAGGAGCAGAGAGTAATAGGCTTTGGCATGGTTATTCGCGATGAAAAAGGGTAGTTTGTGGCCGCTAGAACTTCCTTCACAGAAGGTTTGCCGAGTATCCGAGAAGGGGAAGCTCTGGGGCTTTTAGAAGCTATTAACTGGGTTACAGAAATGAGCTTACATAGAGTCATTTTCGAAACTGATTGTAAAGGTGTCGCTGATGCAGTTAAAATGTATGCAGATGACTTTTCAGAGTTTGGAGATATAATTGGAAGATATAGAAAGCTGATAAGCCAGGAGAGTCAATTTTCTATTTCTTTGGTTCGAAGACATGCAAATGAGTTAGCTCATCTGCTAGCTAGAAAATGTTGTTTACATTTAAATCCATCTGTTTGGCATGAGCCACCATCATTTGTAGAGGATCGTTTACTGAACGATGTTATTATGTTATATTGAGTAATGAAAAGTTTGTTATTGCTCAAAATATATATATATATTACAAAAAATACATTAACATAATCAATAACAGACTCGGGGGATAAGTAGGAAATATAGATATTTGTGAAGGGCTATTTTGGTCTCTCGACACGACTTGATAAGCTAACAGCAAAATCCAAAACCTCGGCACTCACACACACTAAGCCGCCAACTCTGTGAAAAAGAGGAGCAGAGCAACAATGGCGTACATTCTCAGTGCTCCGACATCTGCTTCAGTGTACCACGAAATCCATCTCTTGTTCCCCTTTATCTCCACTCCAAGTCTGCTTCAACTCAGACCACCATCAAGAACTCTAAAATTTCACTCCCCGAAGCCTTTCTTTAGCGTCACAAGAGTTTCTTTGCAAGAACAGACAGTCGCCATCAAATCAAGAGATGCTGACAGCCCAGATGAAAAGGCCATATCTTCATCGAATCCTAACGTCTGGGTCAACCCGAAGAGCCCCAGAGCTTCGAAATTGAGGAAGAAATCTTCTGATTTCAGGTACGCTTCGTTAGTGAAAGTTGCGCAGTCCTTGGATTCTTGTGGGTCAGTTGAAGAGGATATATTGAGTGTTTTAGGTACTCTAGGAGACAAGATTGTCGAACAGGATGCCGTGATTGTGTTAAATAATATGTCGAATACCGAAATTGCATCCCTGGTTCTTAATTATTTTCAAGAAAAATTTAAAATTAAGGGGCGGGTTGTTTTGTATAACGTGGCTTTGAAAATATTTAGGAAGTGTAAGGATTTGAATGGAGCTGAAAAATTATTTGGTCAGATGCTGGAGAGGGGTATCAAGCCGGACAATGTTACTTTTTCCACCATAATCAGTTGTGCTAGACATTGTAATTTACCTGATGAGGCTGTTGAGTGGTTTGAAAAGATGCCATCTTTTGGGTGTGTGCCTGATTATGTCACTTACTCGGTGATGATAGATGCTTATGGGAGAGCAGGGAACGTGGATGTCGCTCTAAGTTTGTATGATCGGGCAAGGAGTGAGAAATGGCGTCTTGATGCCATAACTTTCTCTACTTTGATTCGGATCTACGGTTCTTCAGGGAATTTTGATGGGTGCTTGAATTTGTACGAGGAGATGAAGGCTTTGGGGGTTAGACCTAATGCAACTGTTTATAACACTTTGTTGGATGCAATGGGGAGAGCCAAGAGGCCGTGGCAGGCAAAAAGTATCTATCGGGAGATGCTGAGTAAAGGGATTGAGCCTACTTGGGGTACTTATGCTGCACTAATTCGGGCATATGGCAAAGCTCGATACGGTGAAGATGCACTTGCAGTTTATAGAGAGATGAAGGAAAAGCAATTGGAGTTGACTGTTATTTTATATAATATTCTTTTGTCAACTTGTGCTGATGTAGGATTGACTGATGAAGCTTTGGAGATTTTCGAGGATATGAAAAGTTCAGGGACATGCACTCCAGACAGTTGGACATTTGCCTCCATGATCACCATATATTCTTGCAGTGGGCAAGTTAAAGAGGCTGAGGCTACGTTGACTGAAATGTTGGAAGGTGGATTTGAGCCTAACATCTTTGTATTAACTTCACTTATCCAGTGTTATGGAAAAGCTGGCCTTATAGATGATGTTGTGCGCACATTTGATCGGCTGTTAGAGTCAGAAATAACTCCTGATGAGAGGTTTTGTGGGTGTCTTCTTAATGTCATAAATCAAGCCCCGAAAGAAGAACTCAGCAAGCTGACCGGTTGCATTGAGAAGGCTAATCCCAAGCTCAGTGATGTTGTCAAACCCCTCGTTAATGGAGAGGATATTAAAGGAGAAATCTTCAAGAAAGATGCTGGCGAGCTCTTTAATTCTATTGGCAATGATGTCAAAAAAGCTTATTGCAATTGCTTGATTGATCTTTGTGTCAATCTAAACCAGTTGGAGAGGGCTTGCGAGTTGTTAGACCTTGGGCTTACACTTGAAATATACACTGATATGATGTCTAGAACTCCAACACAATGGTCTTTGCATCTGAAAAGCCTTTCTCCAGGGGCAGCTTTGACGGCACTCCATATATGGATGAATGACTTGTCCAAAGCTCTCGAAAATGGCGAGGAATTACCATCTTTGCTCGGTATTAACACAGGGCATGGGAAACATAAATTTTCCGAAAAAGGCCTAGCGGGTGTTTTTGAGTCGCACTTGAAGGAACTTAATGCTCCATTTCATGAGGCGCCTGACAAGGCTGGCTGGTTTTTGACGACAAAGATCGCAGCAACATTATGGTTGGAGTCCAGGCGTTCCCACGAGGTAGCTGCTGCTTAGATGAAATTCTTTTAAGCTGGTGCCATACTGCCATTAAATCAGCGGGGATCTTTAGACAGGCATCACAACGGTATCTTTTGACACAAGGCATCACAATGGTACAAAGTGTTTCTCAAACTCATTTCCCTAAATTTATTCTGAATCTGCTACCAGAGGGAAGTTTTGTATTGTTATTGAATGCAATATAAGGTATATGAGCTGTTGAAACCAGTATTAGTTATCAATTTTAAATCATCCTAGAATGGATTGTGGAGGCATAAATTTCCTACGGGATATTGCTAGCGTACAAGCCAAAAGCTTTATGAACTAAAAGAATTATCAAAATTTCAAAATCTGAATTGTATTTTCTTTCTTAGTGATGTCCAAAGCACAAATCTATGGCAGAAGAGAAAAGGCTGAGGCATTTCTCCTTCTAAATATTTAACCTATTCAGGATTCAACAGATCAGCTTTTGTTAGCATTCCTGAATTATCAATATCAAGACTTCTAAACCCGGCCATCACCACTGCGATATCTTCCTCGCAAATCTTCCCCATCTCTTTGAGCTTATACACAACAAATTCAGCAGCACTGTATGAAAAAAGAAAGAGAGTCTATAAGATATGCTCGAGTCTTGATGATGGATATGTCCAAGAAGAAGATACATACTGAGATTCTAAATATCTAGTTGAAGGACAATCCATGACTAAACATAAACTTTGAAAATTTTAATGTAGTTGTCATTTTAGTTACTTTTGGATCACCCACGGTCGAAATCATGTAATTATTTTCTTTATCTCACTACTTTGTCATTATCAAGATCAGCAGCTTCAAGATCTGAAACTGTCAACTGCCTTGAAAGAACCCACAGGATCCACAAACACAGATATCGTATTGATGAATGAAATGGAACCCTAAAACACAACAGGAGAGAGCTAACGATAAAGGAATGGGAAGTGCATGGGAAGAACTATTATGGTAATGGCACGATCCATTCGTACCTGAACGAACAGAAGCAAGGAAAGAGGATTAATTTATTGGAAATTAAAATATTTACATCTTTTTCATATTAGAATTAGAGTTAGAATTAAATTTTCAATTATAATATTCAGTTCATCTCAAAAAAGATTGGTTATATAAACGCGAGTGTATAAGTGTGTGTGTGTGTGTGTGTGTGTGTGTGTGTATAATAAAGAAAGAATTACTTCAAAAACTTGCAGTTTATGATCAATAGGTTAATTATAGATTATTTTTAAAAAAAATTGGATTTTTGTCCTAAAATCCAAATAAAAAAATTCAAATTTTTAATAGAAAAATCGCAAGTGAATTTTAGAAAATTAACGACTAGGATAAATACATGTTTTCCTATTCATTTCATGATATGTTGATGTATTGAAAAATATTGTGTTGTAATTGAGAAATTAGATGCAAACATATGATTAAAATTGACGTTTATTTTAAAATAAATATTCTAACATAACATTTACTAGAACATTTTTAAAATTTGCAATATTATTTATCAAGTTAATTGTGATAGTTTATTAATTGAATAATTATTGTTAGGATCAAGCGCTTATCATTAGACCAAAAATTATAGTTTAATTTTTTTATACTTCTGTTAGCGCAGAACGCACATTCTAAGGTGCTAATGAGTGGGACTGTTATGCTAACGCTGAGAGGTGCGTATCAATCTGTTAGTGCTCTTGCAACTCGCTATTTTGGCGGGCCACTAAATTGTCAACCCACCCAACCTTCTATTTTCCTATTGCCGATCATGTCCTAGAAAAGACAGTATTACCTGATAAAATCTGATGTCATTTTTTTACTGCCACCTAGCCAACCTGATCAAGCGACACAACGTCAGCAACTTGACGTGCCAGAACTTTCAGAAGGTCACTCATCACAGCTCTCCTCTCATTAATGCACACTTAATCCAATAATTTTAAAATCTGATTTATTTGTACATTAGAGAAATAAAAAAAATATAAATAAAATATATGTTAAGGTTCTCAAGCGATCATGATCCCGAAATAGTTGTTATATGTTTGTGGCAAGTTTCCATCAAGTCGTTTCATTCGCAAGAAAAATGTATGTTAAGGTTCCCAAGCGATCATGATCCCGAAATAGTTGGTATGGTGAGCTTATTCGATCCAACAGCCGATAAGAGTTGAAGTGTGTCAGTGATGCGTTTCCTATCCTTGTCTGTTATATGTATAGGTTTTAACAATTGACACTTTCTTCCTCCTTCGTTCAAAAGAACTACATCAGATGATGTGTTTCCTATCCTTGTCCGTTGGTTTATTTGGAACGGAAAAGATAGAGACATGTTTACTTCACCACATCACGACCCTTAGGTTGATCAAATGAAATGATACTGTTTCGTGGCCAAGGACTAGATATTCAAAGAACGCAACCATTTCTAGGCGAAAACAGGAGATAGTTTTGGTGGAAAATGGCAAGAGATGATAGCCAGAAGCTAATCCAGGGGAAGGCAGAGCAGTGTATAAAGGCATAGTGTTCTAGTAGTCTTCAAAGTTCAATACATAATCTTCCTACTGTAATTTCTTTACTTGCACCGGGGGAGATTTCCTCCTTATTCCTTGACTTTATTAGTTATTTGCATGTTCAAGTCCTCTTTTAATTCTTGAATACGTCTGCATTGCTAATATCTAAAGATAGAGATGTAGATTACCACCTAGATCCATCCTGATTGCTAAAAACTCAAAAATAGAAATTGTCTCCATCGGAAGAAATTATTAAATAAAAAAACATTTAAGTGTACTCTGCAATTTCACAACTAATAATTATAATCATATGAAAAATCGCTCAAACCAACCATAGCTGACAACACCTGAGAAACAATGAAAAAGCCTCCACCGATTATTGCCAGTATAAGAATAGCAGAGATGGGATTCTTCAGCAGCTCCACTATAGGCTGCAAAAGAGTGTAAATAGCACCAGTACTTACTGTCAAAACAAACAGTCCATATCTCCTCATATTGTCCCAAAATTCTTCCATCAATGGTCCTTCTGGACCCAAAGCAAATGCCTTTTGATGATCGTCAAAACCCATTAACAAAACTGCAAGCCCTAAAGACATTGCTCCAAAGAACACGATTCTTGAATGCCCTTTTGAGATAACTGCAGAAAGTTCATTTCTTGGGTGAATTTTGGACTTGAGAGAAACAAGATTAACGAGGGTTCTGTCATCATGGTTTGATTTTCTTCCAGTTCTTTGATTTACAAGTGATGGTAAAGACGAAATGGGGTTGAACTTGGCTTTTTTGTGGATGATTCTTGGGGAATTTATGGTCAGATTGTGGAGATTTGAGTGCATGAAGTGGAGTTGAAGCCTCGAAGTGTTCATCTTCGTCTGCTTCTTTTAAGGTTAGTTGAGGTTTGGAAAGAAAGCAGATTGATAAACGGGTGGTGTTGCCGTGTTGGTGCGGAGGATTTAAACTTCTTTTCTTTTTCTTTTTTTGCTTGCCTTATCTTCTAGCAACAAATGGGCCTACGATTTTGGACTTCGCATTCTAGTACCTCAATATCGTGGCCCAATCAATATGAGATGTACAACCTGCGCAAAAGACAAACTATCATTGATGAAGACACAACGCTTCCAGTGTATGACTAGAGTAATTTAATGGGGTTTTCTTCCGGTTCTCAAAATTTTCTTCACTTTGCGTAATAGTCTCGATGTTGATCTTGGAAATATACAGATTTATTGAGTTGTTGGATTCTTGGAGAAATTGAACATGAAGTGTACAACCTAATCTTGATGCAGGATATCCGTTAACAAGAGATACAAATCCATTGAAATTTCACTCAATCTCTCGTTTCAAATACTATTCTAGTATTCACGTACGTAACTAAATTACACATCATGTACGTGTACAGTGAACGTAACATGTGAAATTCACCTCTATATACCAAGCGAGAAATAAGTGAGCCGTTCATAGAATAGAAGATTTGTACAAACAATCTACACCCTTTGAAAACATTAAACATTGCCAATCTTCTTCACGATCGTCTGCGAGGAGCTCATGGATATTAAGCTTCATAAATATTCTTCTTTCCATCCCTTATAATCAACGGAAACGGCAATGATGAATTTCTGCTAAGCTGCTTCTCCTACAGCCTGTAAAAGAATACAGATACAACCCTAAGTTTTTAGCCCAATACGTTGGCGATACCTGACATAGATCATCACATGTTGCAAAAACATCAATAGCTGGAGCATATATCGATCTTGTCGCTGGAAATATCATTGCAGAACCAATCCCTTCTTCAAAAGCAGATCATATACTCTGTCAATTTTGGTTCGATCAACTTGAAAGAAAGAGTACGCATCGGATTTGTTGGATAAATTGCCAATCATAAACTGTATGGTCATTTCCGCCTGAAGTTTAAGAAAATCAGGTGGCGCTAACCTGATCTCGTGGCACAGTTGTTTCTCCTGTCAATGGATAAAATTATATGGATAAGCCCACGGTTAAGCCACAAGTCTGATTTAACAAAAAAACATTGGTCAAACTTAAAAAAAAACAAAAAAAAAAACCTCTCTAGTGCATTTGATTACACTCAAATACACTTGGAAAAGGTTAATTCCCAACTTTGGCCGCAAGACTCTTGTTGTGCAACTTTTCGGTCTTCTTAATCAATTGTGACTTGCAGCCTCGTATCAACAACTCAGTAAAACCTACTACACATCGCCATACTGTATAAGCTATAGTTGGTGGTGCAACTCAGTTTTTAAAATCCAACGTCAGTCCAAACACCAAGTTATGATCATTTTGTCCCATAAATACATACAGGAAAATAGAGACCATTTTTATTTCTCAACAATCCCCTTCCAGTAATTATTAAAGTTGTAATTTATGAAAATCAAACACATGACTCTCTCTTTCGCCGACTACTGTATCTAACAACGGCCATTGTACCAAAACATGTAGAAGATTATGACACAATACAACCCCGATCTTTTAAATCGTATAACACCAAAAATGCTGTAGTTTAATTCCAGTATGCAGACAAAGGATAACAAGGATTTCTCCCCAACAATATTTCCAACTTCAAGATATTCATCGATCTTTTAATCTCAAAAAGTCTAATAAAAACTCGTAACACTCCAGGCTAGTTCAATGAAAAATTGCTTTTCTATCACAGCAAAGAGTAAGACTTACAGACTCAGATAAACAATTTGCAGCAGAAAACGAAACGATGTCCATATCAGTCTGAGTTGAGTTAGCTTGGACGGCCGATGGTGTGTTCGAATATGCACCAAATGAATCTGAGGAAACAGGTATACTCAGACTTTCCTGGCTGCTTGGTCCAGCCTGATAACTTTCTCTCAGGCTAGCATCATCTTCAGCCTCACGCCTTTTTTGCTCAAGATATCTGTCAGCTTCGGCTGAAGAACGACAACCGGCAGCTCGTGCTTCCTGAATACACATCTCCAAAAGTTAATTATACGTAATATATTCACTAAATCTAAAATCTATTAAGATTACAAAATTTCAACTAAATAACCTATGCAAGTGATTAATGATAGTCTACCATTGAAAAACTTTATTACCAATCATTATCCTTCCACTATTCTGAAGCACATCAAACAATGTCCAGCAAATGTCTCTAGGGTGTCACATGCAAAAATCTTATTCTTAGAACACACCACAATGAGTTCGAACATAATTTATAAAATTCCTCGTATTTTGCATTATTTAACAAAGCTAGCAACTTACATTTCAAAATATAGGATATACCTTAAGTTCTTGAATTCGTTTTAGAATCCTGTACTCTGACACAACAGTTTTTAGAAGTTCTTCGTGCTCCTCCTTCGAATGGAAACGCATGAAGACATCATATCGCCAGCATAAATCCTTCTCTTCTTGAGATAATTCCTTACGAAATGGACTAGGATGGAGTATGTTCCTATCCAGAATGAAATCCTTCCTTCGTTTACGCTCATCAAGTCTGTAAAGATTAATCTCAGTAATGAACTCGAGAATATTAGATACGTAAGCTTATTGTAAGCAATCGATGAATTTATTAAACAGAATTACTAATGGACTAATGGAATATATGCAACATTGCAGCATAAAGAAACTGAAAAGTAATCTCTTGTGACTAGAGAGACATTAACCATATGAGGTAAGCCAAATTGGTGGATTTCACTCATAAAGCTTTGAAAGGAGTATAGATAGCCAAAACCTCTGATATTTTGAGTCTGACGAACAATACCTCTTTGAATATATACGAAGCACTCGCAGTTTCAACTCACGCTCCTCTTCAGTATCAGTTTCCTTGAATTCCATATCAGCCAACATTTGTTCCGCGTCATTATCATATTCAGGATCAAACTCTTGTCTTTTTGCATTATAACCACCTGAATCCGGCAAAGATGGGGCCTCGATCTTTGCTGATTTTGGTTTGTTCCCACCAAAACTCCTCCCTGACATATGATCTGCAGGAATATTAGAAAGAAACGCAAAATTTCCCAGAAATTGGAACTAATAATAAAACTAAAACAAGTCACTCACCCTCCATTTTTAAAAGATCACCCTGATCCTTGATGTGGGCCATGTTGGATGCCTTAACTTTCGCTCCGGTAAAATTTTCTATATTAATAGTTTCAGAAAATCTTCTGCAATGAGAAGAAGACAATTTGCCCCTTGGTTTCCAGTTAAAACATAATTCTAATTACCTGCCATGGAGGTGGAAGGTAAACGACCTGAAGGACCGCTTTTGTATGAATCTTCAACTCTAAAATTCGTATAGATGATTAGAAGTGCTTAAAGATAATTGAAACATTTTTTAGAAAATGATGAATATACTTGACTCTCGAGGGAGAGAACAGAGATTCCTCCTTTAGCTGAAGTTCCCCTGGCAAAGAAATCCAAGTAAATTATTGGTCTATATTGTTAGAAAAGCATCTCAATTGAGAATGATGTGATGCATGGGAGACAATATTAACTTACGGCCACCTAGAGGGGTTCTAACATGCAATGAAAGAAATTGTTGAATTCTCCTACGAGTAGTGAATAGACTTCCTAACACAAGTTTGACACATCCTTAAAACATTACACTGCTAATTACCATACTTTCCATCATTTAAAAATTCCATACAAAAGTTAAACAAATAATGCAATTTACACAACTGCCTACTTAACCTTCGACTGTCGTACAAAATTTTCAAGCTTTTACCGAATTGCGTCCAAACAAATCCACCAAGTAGGTTTCGAAAGCAATATGAGGCCAATTTCATGCATGCCTGTTTTTTTACTGAATAAAGTAGTCAAAAGTCATCCCTTAAGTTCTATGAATGATTATAAAGAAAACAGTTCCTGTCCATGAGTCGTGACATATATGCTAGAACATAAGCAAATTACATAGTATTTCAGTGTTACACAATTCCCTAATAGCTAAATATACAAATGACGGACTCAAACCTGACTAATCGATGCTAGAAAGAACAACAAGGAGAAAATGCGAAGAAAAGTAGAGGACTACCCATAACACCGACCTCTTTTGTCATCAAGATGCCCTTTAGCCATAGCAAGGAGTTCATTTCTATTTTTACCCACTACATGTGTCATGTCCTGAGGAAACAAACGTATATCTTGTAGCACTGCTTGAAGGAAAAACACTTCTTGGAAGCAACTTAATTATGTAAGAAATCATACCGGTATAGGAAAGTGAGGCGAGTTTAGATAAGCATTCCTATAATGTTCTATACATGCTTCCTTTGTCTTTGTCCCAACATGCTCTGCGACTTCTGCCCAGTTACACATGCCATACATTTCAATCCCCTGGTTAAGGAACATTTAATGAGGCAAAAAACAAAGCTAAGATTTTCAAGAGAAAAGGTGATACTTTACATATCAAGGGTCTGATAAACAGTAAAAAAATAACAAATCACCTCCAGAAGTAGCATTTCTTCATCGGCATTCCATTCTGGACATATGAGAGGAAAGGATAATATGTCCTGTTAAAATTACACTTTGAAGACCATCAGCAATGTGAGCAGCTACATCACTCAGCAGTAACAAATAAAATCATATGGAAGAGAATCAATGGATAGAGAAAAACACAAGCATATTCATAGTGAAAAACATTTAGAAACAGAACTGATTTAAGATATATTACACTCTTCTCGTGTTATGTTGTAAGCAGTTTGTCCAGCAGAAACTTTAAACGACACAGTAAATATGCACCAAAATATACACTGCGTTATCAGCATTAGCACATTGAAATACAAACTATGTACTTACAGAATAGAGTTAATAAAAACATCTATGACAAAAGTAAGTAACCTCAATTTCAAAATATAGAATGCTTTGTGTTAAAAATAGAAAAAAAATTCAGATGAGAAACTGACCATAACCCGATACCGATGACCACTTTTGTGTGGATGAACCTCGGCTCCTACTGAGAAACACTCAATGCATAGGTCAAAATCAGAACATACACCACATTTTATACGAATTCTCCCAGTAATATCTTTGTTACAATAGTTACAATGGTATAAAGCCCTTTTTCCTTCACTTGTACCCGGACCTGAGCATTCAAGAATTAAAAGCAGGATATAAACAAGTTTAATGTATTGCACGTCATATGCACGTCTTATAACATAAATTGTATAAATATCACACAAAACAAAACCTAACTCCAAAGTCATCTACAATAATATGCTTTCTAGTCATCGACCCAAAATACGTAGATTGTGGACTCCTATAAGATGATTAACTGCAAAAATTTAAGTGTCACTTAATATTGCAAAATCATTAACTGAGTGATATACCCAAGACAAGATGCTAGACATGGAAGGCAAAAGACTAATAAATGGCCACCAGATCCGTTTCACTCCATTCTCTTTTAACACATTACATTCAAATATAGCCATAGTGAACTAGTGGAAGAGAAAGATAATAAAGAAGAGAATCTACCAGCAGCAAGAGATTCTATGTTTTCTCCACTTGATGCGCTCTTTTTTCTCCTTGATCTGCGAAAAAGCACCTGAGTATTTGAAGAATCGAAGAGAAGTATACTGATTAAACCGTACATAAAAAGAAAAAGGAATAGTGATAGAAAAATACTAAGACACAGTTCCACTTGATATATTGGAAAAAGGATAAACCTCATCGCATCACATAATGCAGAAAATCAGGAGCGATATTAATTAGTTAGACAGCAGAACGACACATTCATTTTTTGTGCAAAACAAAATATTCCTGACAATGCTTCAAACTTTATACTTCAAAAAACACAGTCACAAAACCATATCCCAATACAAAGAAATGAACTTCGTCATTTGTGGCATTGCACAAAGGACCATTCAATCAAATAAACTATATCCCCGTATAACTCAAACAAACAACAAAACATCAAAGCTGACTGTTAATGCCATAAATCTTAGCAGATGATAAAAACACCAAAGATATTATGCACCCATTAGCATAGGCAACAGCAAGATAATACCCCCAAAAAAAAAAGCTAACCTTTGACTTGGATCTTCTTCAGAATGAAAATTTCCACGAGAACGACCCATTTCAAGGATCGAGCAGACAAATTTTACACCGTAAAACGAAACTGTGAAGCGTGCGTAATTGATCTAAAAATACATCGAGTCTTCATGGGAGCCAATCATTTCAAAGGAAAGCACAAGAATTAAGTTTGTACCGTAGCGTAGCTCAACAAAGAAGTTTCGGGTATCTCTCGTGAACCCTAAATTCCAGTAAGAACTGAAAAGATTCAAGAAAGAAGCTGCATTATTTTGCTAGTGTGAGGGAAATGTTCCGACATGTTTCTTTATGCGCTTTCCTTTATCCCGAAAACACGACTAATACAAAATTATTATTTACGACTTTAAGACATTTTAATTATATTATTATAAATCAATGATCTCATTAATGTCATAAATTAATAATTATTAATTCTTTAAAATTACAAGCATAATTATGAAAATTTATTGAAATATAATTATATTTTTACTTGAAATTCAAGTGTCGAATTTTAATTCTAGTTTGACATTTTATTACTGTCTTTTTATACACTAAATAAATTTTATATGAGTAGTGAATATAATAAATATTATTTGATTTACTTTTATGTTAATCCAAGAAAACGATAAATACATTAATTAGTAAAAGATAATGATTTTTAGTATACTTAAATATATGTTATGTTTACTGATGTGATAATTCACTTTTAAAAATGATAAGTTATGAATTAATTAATATTTCTTTAAATTAATAATATTGGAAATAAAATTTTATCTTTCCAACATTATTAATTTATAGCTATTTTATTGTAATTTTAATAATAAACTATTTATTCCCAAAAATCAATTAAAATCAACTTGGACTGGATAGCAGTTATATTAGCTTGGTTTATTTTTCAGATTCATCGCACAGAATATTTTTGTAAGTAAAAACTAAAACAAAGTAAAATAATAAATATTACAAAACTTAAAATTTTATTATGAATATAATACCCATTAATTAAAAAAAACATATAACTATGGAATAAATAGGCCTGACCCGAACCCAAAGTTTAGCTGCCAACCTTGGGATCAACCGTACCATCACAAAATGGGCCTGGGCCAAGTTAAGCTTTGAAACAAACGTTCGAGGCAAAGTAAAAGTGAGATCGACAAGGAATTAACATAAAAGAAGATACCAGAGATTATCTATACGCTTTCAGGTAAGTATAAAAGCATACAGATACACTATCTGAACAAATTATACATGTATATTATATTATCAAAACTCTCACGGATAGGGCCATATAAGATTTGTTACCCGACTGATACTCGTATCCGACCCAAACGAGTTCGAGTCACTCAGTTACCCATCAGACTTGGACTCGTTGTCGTATCTAATACAACCAAGTTAATTTATATAATCATTTGTCATCATTAACGCATTATGTATATAAGTTTATAATGAGTATGTCTCTTGTGAGACGGTCTGACGAATCTGTATATGTGAGATATGTCAACCCTAACGATGTTCACAATAAAAAGTAATACTCTTAGCATAAAAATTAATATTTTTTCATGAATTACCCAAATAAGAGATTCGGCTCACAAAATACGACATGTGAGACCGTCTCACACAAGTTTTTATCTCTTATAACGGTAGTACGTAGACATGTATGGTCTAGGAGGATTAAATCAAAATGATTTAATACGAGTACACCTTAAATTAGGGCATATTCAAAAAATTGAGCTTGAATATAAAATTATTAATTAATATTTTATTATTATCTATACCTATATATTAAGGATGCCCGAGACAAAAGTGGACACCAAATTTTTCTCCCAATTTTGCCCTCATATAGTATAGATATTACACTTTTATTTTTGTTTTTTTTTTTAAATTTAACAAACATTTTTTTTACTTTTTTTTTAATTTCAATAATTCAAATATCAATTTAATCCCTCGATAATTTGTCAAATTTCATTTTAGTCCATCGATAATGATAAAAAATACTGTATACACACGCAGCGCGGGTGGAGATCGACTAGTTAGAATAATTTGTCATTGGTAGGTGCAAGTTGTTCAACTGTCAAGAACGTAAATCATCAATCATGTGCCGCGTGTGCTATGTAATGACTTGACTCGTCGTTGAAGTCGTCCCTCAACTCGTATTTAAATATCTCCAAACATAATTTGTTTAAAAAAATATAAGAAGTAATTTGACGGAAAGTCAGACCATAGAATACTGGAGGGAATATTATATATATAGATGGAGTTGTTTCCGAAAATAATAAGTTTTTGTTAAAAATAATATACTATAAAAAGAAATATTATCAAATATAATATATTCATCTATAAGATTAAAAATTAATTTCACTGAAAGAAAAATTTATAATGGTACACACAATAATTATGAAATATATAATAAATAATTTAATTAGTATTTACACATTTTTTTTGTAATTCATTGAATAAATAAATATTATAAATAAAAAAATTTGAAAAGAAATAAACTATCATGAAATTTGAAACAATATATTTATAAAGTGAAAAATAAATACTAATAATTTTTTTATGATAATGTATTACGATATAAAAAAATGTCATAAATCAATATTATAATTAAAATATTTGTCGACGTATTTATAAAAAATTACTCAGGGTATATAAAATATATTTTCTAAATTAATTTTAATAAATATGACGTAAAACAGTCTCATGAATTTATACCCGTGAGACGAATCGATCGAATTCATATTTTGCGTGAAAAAATATACTTTTGACATAAAAAATAAAATAATTTCTCATAGGTTGGGTCGTGCATGAAGCATGTGTCACAAAATTGACTCATGAGACGATCTCAGAGTAGTTCTTGTGAATTAGTTTTAATTTATTTCATTTAATTTCGGCTACGATTTTGATTTTTGTGTTACTTTTATCTATTAACTTATAACTACTCTCTACAATATAAAATAAAATATAGAATTTTACATAATATTGTGTTTTTCAACTTTTTAATGAATAGTATTGTTAGAACATTTTATGTTCGCAATATTTATTTTGATGTTAACAAAACTTGTTTATCTATTTATAATAAGTTTACCTAAGTGCGCAGAAACTGAAACTGACTAGGCATCAAACTGATCAGTTACCAAGCTTAAACTGAAGCTATCGAGACACAAATTGAAAGTGCCCAACTGATCGATCGAACTGAACCAAGACAACTGAAATATCAAGAGCAGTTCAACTGACTATCCAGTTGATAGGTGATTCAGCATAAGACCTTCAGAAGCCCGGCCAGATATCTATTTGATGGAACAAATTCAAACTGCAACGTATTCATTAACTGAGTCTCACTGTACGTTCAACCAAACTCCTATAAATAGAAGCCGAAGCTCAGTGAAGACGATGATGAGACTTGACGAGTGAAAAGATAAAATAAATAAAGGGCACAAATATTGCATATCAGCTTACAAGAAGCAATCAGCCCAGAAGGAACACTTCATCTTCTTATCAGCTTAGTTTAGAAGCATATTTCCCTCAGTGTGTGAGAACACTTTCGGGTAGTTTTCAGATATCAGTTCTCACACACGCACGCACCACCACCCAAAATACAGTCTTGCACAAAGACGTTAAACGTGTGTGTGTAGTCTTTGATACATAGACGTTAAAGAAGTGTTGGCTGGAAGGTGCTGTCTTCAGTCATAGCTAGGAGTTCAGTTTAGGCAGTAGTGTAAGTCCTAGCAGAGTGGGTTTATACAAGTGTTTGTATAAATCAAAGTCTTCTGGTGTGTCCTACCCGAGGAGGTAGAAGGGATGACGTAGGAGCAGTTGAAGTCTCCGAACATTCATAAACATATCTTGTGTATTTAACTGTTTAATTATTGTTTTCAAACTGATTTAACCAGTTAGAGCATACGTTAGTTCAGATCTCATCATGACTGAACTAATAAATGCAAAAACTAATATATTCTTTTGGTTATTCAGTTACACATGATATACAAATATATCAGTGTTTCTTAACGAAGTATTATTTCGAGTGTTTTACGCTTAGTTCTATATCAAACTCAATCTAATTTATCGGTGTATACATTCTTAGAACACGAACTATTGCAGCTCTTGGAGAATATTTTATTTGAAGCATCCGAAAAATGTTCAGCAAACGATCCTTCAAGTGTCATCGTGAATTTTTGGTATATTAACTAACCGTAAATCGATATAATATGATTGAAAATATGTTTAGTAGGGTTGAATAAACACTTTAAATATTTTTCCTTAACTTTTGAAGTCAAGCTGGATTAACATCTCGAAGTTGATTAACAATTGTACGAAGTACTAAAAGCCACTAAAAGTATTTAAAACTATGGAAACGTTTTTGTGTTTCAAAGTGAAATGATATTCTCAAACTATAATAAAAAGTAAATGCACATAATAAAAATTCAATAATTTGTTTACGGAAATTCGATATTCGAAGACAAAGCTTATATGTAGAGAATTTCAAATGCTTTTGAATACATAAGCGTATTGTAATACTCAGTAGTCCAAAATTATGAAGCTCTGGTCTCTTTATAGGAGATTATTCAAAAATTAATACATGTAATAGGTATGCACAATTGTGCTATATTAAAATCGTTAATAAATGTAATATGTATGTCAACTGTTTATATATCCCGATATTTATTCAGAGAATATCACGTGTCCTTATCAGCTATCTAATCACATTACCTGAACAATAAATTCTTTTGACGGCTAGCTCAAAATAGAAATTAACGACTATTAAAATCTCTGAGGAGAGATACAAGCATGTAAATATTTTGTCATATGTGAGAAAACTCCCGAAAATAATTCACAGACAACTGGTTGATTGTGTAGAGAATGTTTTCGTATCGATTGACGCACAACTCAACTTGACTATCTCAATGACTCAATGTATTGGCTCAATAAACATTTTTTTCCATAAAAATCAGTCTGAATTTAAGTCCATATTTTATCTTTTAACATGATATTATCATAACATATCTTAACTAGAACGTTAGCAATAATTTTTTTAACATGTTATCAAAATTTAATCATTTTTGAATTTTTGAAAAATATTTATTTATTCTTTAAATTTTATAGACAATAGTATATGATTTTTTCTTAATATATATGTTTTATTAATTACAGTTTCATTCAACCAATATATAGAATGCAATGATAAATAAGTCAATTTTATGACAGAAGATTGTTATATTCATATTAACATTATCTAAAATTGTATAAATTTTTTTATATAATAATATGTTGGTGTATAATAATTGTCTCTGCTGAGTAGATAACTTGAAACGTGACGCTTGAGATGTTGTACGATTTAAAATATTTGAGTTGCACAGTTAACATCACATATAGATTTCGATAAATAGGCAAATACTCAGTCTTACAATTGGAATCAAAACCAATGTCATGAATTTGATCTCAATGATTGCAAATAGTCCAATAATTGGATAGAGATTGTAGGTATGCAATAATTGTCCATGATTGGTAAAACAATCGAAACATGATGTCTGAGTTGCTGTATGATTTAAAAGATCTGAGTTGCATCATTATCACTAGATGTAATTTTTTATAAAGTGACAAGCTATGAGTCCTACATAATGCTTTATAACAATATTTGAAATTTAAATAAATTCATTACATTATATCAATATTTTAATTAATTATTTAAACAATGATATTTACTAATTTTAATCACTAATTATATAAAATAACACTTTATGCATTGTACGAGTGAGATACCGAGTATAAATTAAACAACAGTGGCTTAGATTAATTAATTGTAAAAGAGCGTCAGTGGATGAAAAGAGTACATCCCACAAAGTGATGCTACTGTTGCTTTTGGATCTTTATTCCATCTGCAGGCTAAAAATGGACGGACTCTAAAGATTAGACGGCAACAAAAGATGATCAAAGGTGAAAATGACACTACTGAAAAGACAAAAACTTATGCGAGACAATACCACGAGTCGTATTTTGTGAGACGAATATCTTATTTGGGTCATCCATGAAAAAATATTATTTTTTATGCTAAAAGTATTACTTTTTATTATGAATATCGGTAGGGTTGACATGTCTCACAGATAAAGATTCGTGAGACCGTCTCACAAGAGAGCTACTCAATTAAAAATATATTCGACGATTGAAATTTTGCATTTTAAATTAATTCACCTTTCACTTACATACTACACTGGAACAACTTATCCGTAAAAAAATCATTGGATTAGTATGAACCTTACAAAAATAGGTCGGACATCCCACAATCCAACGGTTGACAATACATCGATAGAATGAATCCAATGGTTAGACGTCGTGGCACATGAATTAGCTCAACAAACTACGTCGAGTTTCGGTATGCATTTCATTATATTTTTCTTTCGAAAGAATTTGTACATCAACACCTTGTGTTCGCTAAACTTATGCAAAAATGACATATGAAGAAGATTCGAGATTATGTCAAGAGATGTAATGAATAAGTTGTCAAAATTCTTTTGAGTCGAATACAATTTTTTTTTATTAAATTTGAAACACTTAGAGTAACTAAATTTTGATTTCATAGTCTGTTTTAATAATTATATATATTAATAGAGTCTGAAAACTTTAATGTAAGTTATATATAACTCTCAACACATATAGTTTTTATTTTTTAATTATCAAGGTTCAATTCCTATTTACGATATGCTTTTTTCTGTTTCTTTTTTTTATTTATTTATATATCAAAATTGCAGTGCAGTCCTTATTATTTTTTATAATTAATTTTTGATTCTCATTTAAATATAAATTAAATAAATTATAAAAAAATAAGTGTCCTAGTATTATCTATTCTATTTTATTAAAGTTGAGCGGAACTATTTAGGAGGACACCAACTTTTTCTTCCAATTTTACCTTTATATGATATTAATATTACATTTTTGTTTTTTTTATTTTGTTTTTTTTTAATTTCAACACACAATTTTTTTTATTTTAACAATTCAAATATCAATTTAGTCACTCCATAAATTGTCAAATTACACTTTAGTCCATCGATGGATGATAAAAATAATTTGTACACACGTGAGCGTGTGCATAGTTAACTAGCACGAACAAAGACACCGTGATTTCAATTGCGGAAAACCCATTCACATCAAACGACGCATAGTCGTCGAAGATGAACACACGAAGAAAAGAATGCGAAGGGGTGGGTGGGGTCTGCAGGTTTTAGCAGTGGCATTTACGTAGTAAACTCATAAATGAAGGGTAATTAACTGATTTGTATACACCGGAAGTTTCTATTCTAAGAAAATTCATTACTTGAATTACTTGCCTTTCGTCGATAATTTTATAAGCTCCTTCCGCCTGTCTCCCCCTTCGTATGTCGGTTTCTGTGTGAGAAAATTCACGAAATCTCAGCAGATTTTGTCCATCGAAGGTAAGATTAGCGGACCCAGTCTCCTGATTTCTTGAATTTAATTAGTTTCATTATTGGTGCGTGATTAATGCTTGATTATACATTTTGTATCAGCTTTTTGACTTCGAAGATCTCTTTGTTTTGTCAATTTTTACGTTACGTCTTGGTTTCATTTATGATCTTTGGCATATGGGATTTTGTTGGTTAAATACGTTGTTTTTCTTGATGGATACTGTCACTTAATTGGCATCCAAGACCTAAATTTTCTTCTAACTTGCCCATTTGTGTCATTCTTGTTTTTAATGATTTTACCTTCCGTACAAGGCAATTAATAAATTTATTTAATGAAAAATATACTCCGATTTATCCATGGGAGGATCATGTTTGTTCAAAGGTGTTGGCTGAACATTGGTTGACTTTTCGTTCGAGAGACGTCAGGCACACAGTCTTGTCAAAGATTTTATTTTGCAAACGGAGGGAGGTGCGATAGAAAATATAGCCGGCCCTATGTATGCCTGTACATGTGAAAATCTGAATACAAGAGTTGTATGGTTGCCTTTTCTTTTTTGAAGATTGTGATTTCATATAGTCGGTCATTTTTAAAACCTGCCTCTTGGTGTCTTAACTTGAAAGCCTCTGGTCATATGTTTTCTCCATGGCAGATTTGTTGCTCCTCGTATTCAAACATAAAGGTGGCAACTTTCGGGAGCTGTATTTGTCGTAGTATAGATTCACTATATCTGCTTAATTGAGGTAACAGTACTGATTCTGTCTCTTGAGATGCAAACCTCCCGGGATATTAAAAGCCAAGGCACCGTTGTTTCATTTCAAGCTGACGCTGAAAATTTTTTCACTCTCGAATCTACACCAGCAACCAATTATGCTGCCATCTACAATTCACCTTCAGCTGTTAGTGTCTCCTCCAATATGAGCACTTTTTCTCCCCAATTATCGAACTCTCACTTTTCTGATCTTCATTACTCGTCTGAGAATACTTATGGATCACCCTTTAGTGGGTCATCTGGTGTTGATGACGAAAACAAGTTGATGCAAGCTCTGTGGGTTTTGAGGAATGAACTGTTGGGGCCCGACTCAGATTTCGAGGATAGTGGCTCCTTCAATGGTGTTACCTCACAACTTTCTTTTTTCACTGGGTACGACAGAATTCTTGAGATGGCCCCCCAAATGGACCTGAAACAATTGCTCATTTCCTGTGCTGAAACAGTGTCAGAAACTGATACAGCCTCATTGTCTGATCGAAATGTTGCAATATCAGCTGCCGAAGCTCTAATGGACATACTGGAAAAAAGGGTTTCTGTATCGGGTGACCCTTTGCAAAGATTAGGTGCATACATGCTAGAAGGGACCAGGGCAAGATTATTGTCCTCTGGAAGCATAATATACAAGAAGCTGAAGTGTGAGGAACCTACAAGCTCCGAATTAATGTCTTACATGTCCGTGCTTTATGAAATATGCCCATACTGGAAATTCGCTTATACGTCTGCCAATGTCACGATCAAGGAAGCTCTGGAAAATGAGGACCGAATCCACATAATCGACTTTCAGATTGCTCAGGGTAGTCAGTGGATGGCCATGATTCAGGCCCTTTCACGCTGTCCAGGCAGGCCTTCGTATATCCGCATCACAGGTGTTGATGATTCCCAGTCTGCTCATGCTCGTGGTGGAGGACTTGAGCTTGTTGGCCAGAAGCTAGCAAAACTGGCGGATTCGTGCGGAGTACCATTCGAATTCCATGGCGCAGCTATGTCGGGACGTGAAGTCCATCTTGAAAATCTTGACGTTCGACCTGGAGAAGCTTTGGCCGTGAATTTCCCTTACATACTACATCACATGCCAGATGAGAGTGTGAGCACAGCTAATCATAGAGACCGCCTACTTAGACTTGTGAAGAGCTTGTCACCAAAGGTTGTCACCATAGTCGAACAAGAATCCAACACAAACACTTCAAGATTCTTCCAACGTTTTTGTGAAACCCTAGATTATTATATGGCCATGTTTGAGTCCATTAATGCAGCACAAGCAAAGGATGATCGTCAGCGGATTAGAGCTGAGGAAAACTGTGTGGCAAGGGACGTGGTCAATATACTAGCTTGTGAGGGTGCTGATCGGGTCGAAAGGCACGAGCTTTTTGGTAAGTGGAGACAGAGACTTATGATGGCCGGATTTTCTCCAATTCCATTGAGTTCATCAGTTAATGGCGCTGTTAAGGAGATGTTGAAAAATTATAGCCCAAATTACAGAGTTGCAGAAGCGGACGGTGCTCTGTTTCTCGGGTGGAAGAACAGAGCTATGTCAACATCATCTGCTTGGAGATGATTTATTTTTCGTTTTAGAAGGAAAAAAACACTAGAGATAATAAGTTTAGTTTTCTTGTTTAGAGAATTCTCACTTGTAAAGCTTCTATTGTTACAAGTATCTTTAATATATCAATACTTAGATAACTTTGAAGCGTTCATACATTATGAGGCCAAGATTTTGACGAATGATTACACCTTTACGGCAAAATCAGCCTTGATAGTCGATTCAGACATAAATGTACGATCCCAGATTCCACCACAAAAATCAGGGGCAGGTCCTAGATCACTGAAGTGAACTGCGCGTTTTGGGAGTCAAGAACAGCCCTTGTAGCTTCTTTCGCGACTTGTCCACTCACGTAGTGATTGCGACACACAGGCATATACACTTCAGCCCCAGCAATAAGTTTGGTTTTAGTCTCGTCTGTCTTCCTCAGAGTAAACACAGCACGATTGCCACATACCTCACATCGGGCAGTAAGCTTTGTCACGGAGTCGGCAATGGGAATTATATCCAGAACTTGACCAAAGCTCCTTCTGCCAAAGCCCAAAAAATACAAATTTCGACAACTATCAGAAGTTAAACAAAGGATAAGATCATGTGAGGAGTGAGGACGTGAAAAATAAAGTGTACCTCAAATAGTCGCCATCCAATCCAGCAACTATTACCGTCTTCCCATCATGATCAGCAGCTTTGCTACAGAAATCGTATAGGTCTTCAAAAAATTGAGCTTCATCAATGCCAATCACCTCCAGCTGATGTATCATTGAAAAACTATTAGAGCATATGATGAAAAACTTACCTAAAATTTGGTGTAAATATTAAATGATTCAACTGCTACTCATATTCAACTTAACGCAAATGGTTCACATAACTAAATGAAACACAAGAATCAGAAATAAGAAAGTACTTTTTCATAGGCTTCAGCGCCTAGCTTTTCTCTTAATGACGATAAAACAGCTAATGGCAAGCATGGCAACTTTTCTCCATCATGTGTCACAATAGAATCTAGCTCATACCTAGTATCCGTGTTTGATTTTATTATTGCTACGTTTCTGCAAAATCATCACAAGTACAAATAAAAGCACCAACAATAATCAGGCAAAATTTATGACACAGAGTCAGTTTAGTTCCAATAGTTAAGCATGCATTTCTCTTGTGGGGTGCACGTGCATCACCACGAAGGCCACTACTCTTATGGAGGAATCCAACACCTATAATATACACACATAGAAAAGGTAATAGAATAATGCAGCTTGAGACAAAGCATAGTTACTGGGTTAGCACAACAACAGTGAGGTGCAATCAAGAAGCAGATTTAATGATTTATTGATAACATCTCGAGGTTTGATATTATTCGCCCGAGGTCTCAAACTTATTTCTTTCATGAAAATTGCAACCCAAAATCTTGATTGAGCAATCGGTAATCCTAAGCCAAATTAGAAATAGCTTCAACATGGTCGAAAAGGTCATATCCAACAGGAGGGGCAATTTCAAGGGTGTAAATGCTCAACTTTCCAAGACATGCCGATTCTGCAAAGACATGTTCACAAGATTCTTCAAACCGCATTATCTTATCCTGCACAAAAACTCAATCGCATATATCCTGCAATCATGGGATGTAAACTCAATTGCCCACCTCTTGAAGGATACCCCAAAATATGCCGACAAGAACCATAGACAAATATGATAAACATGTCCACAAAAATTCTAAATCAAAGACGATAAAAAGCTTTGAACTGTTGGATATAAATCAAGCAACAACCTGTCGTGCATTGTACACGGACCTATAAAGAGGTAAGAAACTTTGGTATCAAGTTGTAGATAGCACACCTTTTGCATACGAAAACACCACAAGTACAAGACTTTAAAGATCATTCTTAAATTAAATATTATATTAAATCTCAAAATAAGGAGTACATTAATCTCATCTAAGCACCCCACACATGAGCAGACTTAACTTAGCTCACTATACATATTGACAAGTCAAACTTAAAAGGTGCACTTGGGACATCAATCCCAACCTAAAATTAGTAAATTTCGGAACACACCCAACAAACGTGCCTTACCTAAGTTCGATCAACTACAAAACAAACTAATTAAAAATTTTAAAAAAAATTGTCAACCTGCCATTACTGCTTTCGGACTTCATTCTTTTAAGAAGAGTGGTAGTTTTTCCGGCAAACATTGGTCCCACGATCACGTGAATCTCTCCAGGAGCCCTTCCTTCGGAACAAAACTCTCGACTTTGACTAAAATTTGAGGGTTTTGAATAATTTGCAAGAGAATTTACCACAAAATGCGCGGGAAGAGAAATGGGATTCTCCAAAGGTTGAATCTTGCAATGAAAAATAGATCGTTGAGAGTGGAAACAAAGGGGAAAAGGCGAGGTAGTGGCCCCGGGAGGCTTGAAGAGTGATGGGCTGAGTGTAAGAAGTGATTTCATTTTTGATATCTTCAGCATATATGAATTAATGAAATGCTCTGCATATGTTTTGAATGGAAATTTTTTGAAAAATGGGGTTTGGGGGTTTTACAGGAGGAGGGTTTTCGAACATTGAAGGCCCGCTAAGGTTTAGGGTTGGATGGACGGAAGAAAACAATCAGACGGTGGGACCCACTGTGGAGCAAAGAAGGTAAATTTTTTATCCAATTTTATCTGCTGAATTGAAAATTACAATATTTTTCTTAATAAATAATAATTTTATTATTTTATTAATATTTAAAAAAAACAAAACGATAATATCATATTTTTTCAAATTTAATCAAATTAATCAATCAAATCAAATATTATATTAACTATCATTTTTATATATTTTATTATTAAAAAATATTACTTATCTACATACTATTTGCTTCGTACCACGAACCAAATCGTATCTTATTTTATTTTCGATTATCAATTATCAGTGAAAAATACGAGAGTCAAATGCTTTTGCAAGAAACCGAAAGACCCAAAAACAATTGGACCAGACAGCAGAACCTAAAGTGGCCCAAGTTCCAAACTCAGAGCAAAACACGGAGTATTATTTAACACCACAAAATGGAAGTGTAGAATACATCGAAGGAATACCCACTCACATTACTAATAAAATTCAAACCACTTCAAGTCATTTACAATTTCCAGGGAAAAACAGATTAGTTTTTTCCCTTCTATTTCTGGCCCTGATATTTGAGTTACAAAAGTAAACTCAGGTGACAGTTTTAACATTAAAACAAGTAGAGTTGCATCTTAAGATAATGAGAAAAGGGCTTTCGAGAAATGACAGCTCGCTTCTGACAACAATGGCTCGTGTTCCTTGCAGAATGGATCATGATGAACAACACCAACTCTTTTTATTTTGTCCATCTGTTTCTCGATCCCCATCTGCCCGTATGACTAATCTTTTCCCATTTCCTATCCGGCCAATTTCTTTATGTTTGAGTTCTTGAGATTGAATTACTTTCCTACTTAAAATGTTATAGATCTCTTTTACAACCATCTGAAAGGCAGAAGATACATTGGAGGAATCTAGAGCTGAAGTTTCTATGAAGAACAGACCCTGCGTCTCAGCCAAGGACTTGCCTTCAGCAGTTTTCACCTCCCGGGCATCTTTGAGATCAGATTTATTGCCCACTAATATAGTCACCACGTTCATGTCCGAATGGGCTGTTAAAAAAAGATATATAACATTATAACTCCAATAAGTATGCATGTCAATAAAGTATATCTCTAACAATACCAAAGCACAAAACAAAAACAAAAATGAAGTCCTAAAGGCCGCATTGTTTACTATGAAGTTCATTAAGCCATCTGCCAATGCTTTCGAAGGTCTGGCGTCTGCTAATGTCATAGACCAGAAGCGCTCCGACTGCCCCTCTATAATAGGCAGATGTAACGGCCCTAAATCTCTCCTGACCAGCCGTGTCCCAAATCTGTGCTTTAACTTCCTTCCCATTGATTATCATCTTCTGAGTCTGAAATTCCACTCCAATGGTAGATTTTGAATTAGAGTAAAACTCATCCCTGGCAAATCTAGCAAGCAAGTTTGATTTCCCAACAGCTGAATCACCAATCAAAACAATCTTGAAAAGGTAATCCTCAGTCTGTTCTACCTCATTATAAAAGGCCATCTTTTCACCCTTTAAAATTCTTAGCTACGAAACCATATCGAGTATTTGCTAACAAGAGAAGGATTTCTGTAGATATTTTAACACCGTTCAATATCAGACTTCACACAGTTCAAGATGTAGGATTGTGGATGTCGCCGGAGAACAATATGCGCAACTGTAAAGACCATCAGATAAAGCTCGTCAGGTAGGTAAAGTACATGTATAGGCAGCGGTCCAGCACTAAAATGCAAATGAGAAGAAAAATGTATAACAAAATAGTTGCATATATAAGACCACGATGAGTCAATTGCTCAGTACTCCACCCCAAAATAGCAGCTTTACTGGCAGCCACAGCTCCAGCCTTCAAGTAAACTCACACGATTCCAGATTCCAATTTGGTTCCCAAAAAACTAAGATATAAAGGCACCTGCAATACCAATCAAGCATTAAGAGCAAAGAATTTAATACAAATCTAGAATATCTCTGTAAAAGAAAGTGCATATTTGACAGTCAATATTACACACAGAAGAATAATTTTGTTGTTTGACGTAGTTCGTAACAATATATATATTCCTTGCCTAAGCATTTCTCAAATACACATAATTTATTGCACCAGTTATGCAAAAATCTCCAAGTACTTGCTCACACCAATACTCTTTCCTGTCTGTTTTAATCCTTCATATGCACGTAAATTGAAAGCTGTAACATTACATAAACACCGTGCATGGTCTGAATGTCGTGATGCATCAATGTTATTCATAGATATTCTAGAAAATGTTAATTATAGATATTCCAGTAAGAAAAAAAGCCGTATGCAACCTCAAAAGCATTTTAGGATATGATTATCCCCACAAATTATCTCTTGAAATTAAAACATAATAGCATAAACTCATTTAAATTTCCTACAATATAGCCTCCTTATGCTTATGACGGTAATAAAGATGATTTCGATAAAAACAAGTGATAACTTAGAAACAGAAGTTCTACAATATATATATATATATATAACTCTCAGGAACTATGGAGCAATCCGGTCAATAAGAGATGTTCTGCTTGCTTCAGTGTGATTTGGTATGAAAATCTACGAACACAGGTCCCATAAAAACAAATGAGAGATGGGTAAAATATGTAAACTTCTCACAGACATACAAACCACAGACGAACAAAAGGTTAAAACATTTTCTTGGCTGAGCTGAGATTCGGAGGAAAAAGTTCGCCAGCATTCATAGATTCAATCTGGTAGGTATAAATGTCCCACAGAATAATATGAACCTATCAACTTTACAACTGAATAACAACCTTTAACATAGAAAAAGACTATTTTTTTTGCAGCTATCGTAATCTTTTATAAACTGAAAGAACCTGCTTGAAATTTGGTAAGCGAGGTAATAAATAAAAGTTGTAAAAAAGGACCTTCGAATCTGTCTCCAATTTCAAAGAAGTGCGAAGTTCGTGTGAGTTTAAAAGAAAACTCCAATAAAAGTCAATTGAAATGCACGATGGTTTCCTTAAAAAACAACCTTTAGCTGCATAATATCAAAGCACGTTTTTATATGTTTGAGATCAAGAAACGGAAGCTTCAGAATTGGGTTAGAAATATTTCATTCGAATAATTTGTCGTTTCCAATCCAATAAGCCTATGTTTTATAACACATCAGTGATAAGATCTCCTCAGAAAATTATTGCGAAAATTTTGATATTTGAAGAGTTAAAGCCTTCTTGGAAGGAACAGAACCTAGCACGAAGCACAAAGATCTTGACATTTCTTCCACATCATTGCACCACGTAAAATTGTAAAGTGATAACGAAGTATTTGGAGATATTTGGACAACTCCTGACGCACGGTAATTCGAAAGCAAAAAACAGTTAACTTGGAGTGGTCTAAATTCTTTCCAGTACCTCTCAAACAGTCTTTAGTACATTAATAATTTGGAAAAGCGGGCACTCAAAATCTAAACGTCAAATCAATCTAAAACTTAAGCAGTAAATTCTATTATTCCCATAAAATTTGTATCTATCAACCAAAACAAATATATATATTCTAAATCCAAAAAAATCCAATCGTTTTCTGAATAATTCCGAATTTCCCAGAAAAATGAAAAGAAAATAAAAGCAGACACCTTGAACTTTATACATACAAAAAACGAAAACAAAAGTAGGCGACACGAAAACGGCATTCAACAGGAAAGACACATCCATATCAGAAATGGAAGGATAAGAAATGAAAAAGAGAGAAAAAGAAGGAAGCATGCCGACCCACTAGTTGAAACAAGGAATGCAACTCTTCTTCCCCTCAGCTTTCTCCAGCTCAATACACAACCATCAAATCGAAAAAGAGTAGAAATGGGAGAAACTAAAAATAAATTCAAATAACAGCTCAGGAGAACGACCAGGGCTAAGTTTGGAGATTTGACGAGAGGAAGAGGAAAACCCAGATTTACAGTTGAGAAGGCAACAGTCCCTCGGATGGGTCAACGAAATGGGCCTTCTCCTTATTGGACCCCTCATCCGACCTATTAAACATACACGGACTAAATTTTTATATTATTAATTAGGTGACCCATTTCCGTTCTAAATAGAACAAATTTTAGATCAAAGAACATTAAACCATAAAACATTGTATCTGTGATCACCGATCTAGTTATAATATCACCATCGCCAAATAATCATAAAATTTTAATTATTTTATATTTATTATATTATATACGTACCTATGAGGGTGAGGGTTTATAATATTTTATATTTATTATATTACATACGTACCTATTCAAATATCTCAATCTAGCTCCATTATAGATACATGATATCACCATCGTCGAATAATCATAAAATTTTAAGTTTTTTTCGTACTTGGAGCAATAATTGTTCGTGTTAAAGAAAGCATTTGACACTTTACGTTTCAGAGTTGAGCGCTATAAAATATTGAAGTTATGTTATGAGCTATAATACTTAATAAAACGACAAATGTTTGATCTTACAATATGTTTATATTATTTCTAATGACGACAAAACTCGTAGCTGTTACTCTTTGGTGTACGCTGGGCTGGGTAAACTCCAGCCTCATCGCAGTAGTCTACGAACCAAACTTTAGGCTCATCGCAGTAACCTATAAATCACGTTAAGAACTCTTATGTAATGTGAGTACATAGAAGGATATGGTAAATTGAATGGGGTGGGTGAGTGAGTGGGCATGGAGGCATCACACAGGTTGGAGTGTGACAATCAAGTACAATTCGCACGCTAATACTGCCATCCTATTACTGGATGGTTGATTATTACGTACAGGACCACCGGACCCAGTTTTGTTTCTCGATGAAAATGCATGATTTCACAAGATTTTGTGATGTCAATTTTGAGAATTTCTAGGAAATAACTTTAAAAGTAAAAAAAAAAAAATATGGTAAATTATGCCTTCACCAAACCTATAATTCTTGTCCAATTCATAGTCCAATATCATGCTTTCTAATAGTTATTTTGAGATGTAAAATGGTGCTTTGATTAGGTAATTTGGACGAAGGTATACATGATTTTGGCCATTTTGCTCCATCCCTCTCTCTTTCACGTGCCAATTTCTAGTTAATTTGGACTCCAATCGGTTTATTTTAGGCTCAATTTTCTCAGAATTGAATTTTTTTTATAATTTATAAAGAGGACTAGTTGTTGCCAAGGTCCATGGGCCAACCACAAAGTGGATTAGCGGAGTTTTTTTCTTCAAAATAAACAGACAATGTATGTACATGAAGGGGATAATCTTTACTATATTATAATAGTTCAACACCTTAAAATAGTTGTTTGTGGTCATGGATTGATTTTAGACTTGTCTAAAATACCTTATAAATACAATGTATTTGGTTAATTGTATAAATGCATATTTTTTTCCAATTAATGAAATTAACATTTGATTTTGTGATTCGTAACAATCTGTGGCAAAAATGTAACGCTTTGGAACATTTACTCCTTAACTTTAAATAACATTTATATCAAAATACTTTAAAAAGATAACTATATTATGTTAATTCCATATGTAATATTCGCGTATTATGTTGCACACATGCTTTAGCGGCTTTTATATATATATATATATATTCAAAAATATAACTATATTATGTTAATATTATATGTAATATTCGTGTATTATGTTGCACACATGCTTTAGCGGCTTTTATATATATATATATATATATATATATATATAAAAAGAGCAAGTGTTTATTAAATAATAAAAATCATATCATTAGTACTATGAAGTATGGTCGTTATTTTATGCATAACTCAATATTTTTATATTTGAGTAGGTCTCTTGTAAGACGGTATCACGAATCTTTATCCGTGAAACAGGTCAATATTATCGATATTCACAATCAAAATTAATATTCTTAGCTTAAAAAGTAATATTTTTTTATGAATGATCCAAATAAAATATATATCTCACAGAATATAAATCATAAAATCGTGTCAGATATATTTTTACTTTTATATTATATAATTGCCACCGCCGTCAACAAACATGGATACTGATCTACTTTTAAAGTCGTTTTGGATCTTTTGGCGTCAAGTCGCTGCATGCACTTTTTCTTTTTTTATTCCCCGTATATCCCCATTTTCACGGAAATTTGCAATAAAGAATGGTTTAAAATTTTAGATCTTCTTATTTTTTAATATTAAATTACGTTTTAGATATTTTTATATCTTAAGTAAGATAAAAATTTGTGTGAGACGGTCTTACAAGTCGTATTTTGTGAGATTGATCTCTTATTTAGGTTATCCATGAAAAACATTACTTTTTATGCTAAGAGTATATTACTTTTAATTGTGAATATTGGTAGAGTTGACACTTCTCACATATAAATATTCACGAGACCGTCTCACAAAAAACTTATTTTTTAAATAAATAAATGGATCCGAGACCGTCTTCACCCTTCAAGATAAGGTATCAATTTATCGTGATTGGCCAAAACTACTTTAGGAAAAGTGACATAAAAAGAGATATTGAATTTTCTTGTTGTTATGTTTCAGTCCGATCGTGACAAAAGTTTTTGAAAGAATAAAAATGATTCTTTTTTAAAAAAAGTAAACAAAATGAAAGATGAATAACCATTTCTTCATCCATTTTCTTGATTATTTTTTCAAGCATCACTTTATTCAGTCCAATGAATTTTTGAAATATAGTACTATAGTTAGTAGTTGACATTGATATATACTTGAGTGAATTCATCTCTCAAATACATAGCATCATCAAACACACTTGTTGAAGTAGGTGGTCGTGAGTCATGAGTTCAATTCTTCCTGCAAACATTTTATCAGATGAACATGTCACATATATTTGCACAATATTGTTTATCTTGTTAGCGTGCTTTGTAAGCTGTTGTATTAATCCTGATAGTTTACCTAGTATACATTGATGTATGTCTTCGTAAGGAGACAAAAACTTGTGTGAGATGGTCTCATATGTCGTATTTTGTGATATATATATCTTATTTGGGTCATCAATGAAAAAATATTTTTTTTATATTAATTTTTATTGTGAATATCGGTAGGTTGACCCGTCTCGCAGATAAAGATTTGTGAGACCGTCTCACAAGAAATCTACTCTGATAAATAAATATCAGTCATATATATGAGATCGTCACAAAGAAAATCTAATTTTAATTTAATTATTAGATTGTATGCTGTACCCAAATCAATATGTTTTGGGGACAGCGAAGTTAGTAAATACATACAGATATTTCTCATAATTCAAAGAGTTTTTGGTAAAAGATTATAGGAATAGCAGAACGTAACAAATATAAAATAATAATGACATTATTTTGATAATTTTGTTTGTTTACAAATTTAGAATTTGAATTTCACGATCAATTTGAATTTATGTAAATACTTCAAAGATTTTATTTAAATCAATTGTATTAAATTTAAAACTATATAGGTTATTTTTTATTAAAAAATATAGAAGTTTATGGTGTTTTGCACTTTGACAAAAACTTGTGTGAGACAGTCTCACAGATCGTATTTTGTGAGGCAGATCTTTAATTTGGGTTATCCATGAAAAAATATTACTTTTTATGCTAAGATTATTACTTTTTATTGTGAATATCGGTTGGATTTAACCGTCTCACAGATAAAGATTCGTGAGACAGTTTCACAAGAGACCTACTCATGCACTTTTTGGATCATCAATGATACGTTCATTTAAATTTTTGAAAGATTTTGATAACATTGAGATAGTTTTATCTGCTAGAAAAATTACGATAATAACAGTTTTCTTAAACATCTAAAATTAATAAAATACGAATATATTTCATCTGTCTAAGATATATTAACAGTTTTAACATATATTAAAAAAATAATTGAAAAACAAAGTTTTCAAACAAACTTCTTATGTTATCTTTATTTAATTAGTTAAAAAATAATTACGTGTTTTTTTAATAACAAGTTTAATATTTGTATTTATACTAGTAAAAAAATAAAATAAAACATATTAATAGATATATAAATCGGACTATATAATTTGAACAATTGAAAAAAAAAATCTTTAAAATGGATAGTACACAGAGATAGATATGGTCAATTCAATACTCCAAAATCTCCTCGTAATTTACAATGTGATTAGCCATTATTTTCAAGAAAGATCTTAATCTTGAATGGATAATAGGCATAAATACAATCACACAATCATTAACGAAGGTGCGCGCAAAATCAAAAATTTCCCCTTATCTTGAAGATTTCACGTATCAAATTTTTTTATTATTTGTGTTAAACAAATTGCTGTAACTATCTCAAATAATTTAGGATAATTATTAAAAAAACAATATATATTTGTTCATTAGAATCAGAATTCTAACACGAGTATGCTACCAATCCGTTCAGGCTATATAAACACGCCTCGCTCACATATCCCACCATATATTCAATTGTTTTTAACACAAACTCGTACAGAAATTTTGCATGCAGGAAAAAGGACAGGAAGGTGAAGTACAGAGTTTTCTTGATTTGTGTTGTTGGTATTCCGATCATAAATTTAAAACTTTTTAGTCCAATCTACCATATATTCAAAGCATAATTTCTGGGATTACACTTTTTTTAGTTTCTTTGTTTTTCTGTTCTTCAATCTGTCCTTGAGTAATCTACGAAGCAGATATAAGGAGTACCGTTTGATTATACTGCTTGAATCTATGACGGGTTTAGTTCTTTGTTTTTATTTATTTATTAATATTTCTGGGATTTTTCTTCACTTGATATGGGATTAATTTATTGGCAAAAACATTTAAGAACTTCACGAGATTGAGACAATTTAAAACGCGCAGTTTTTTAGTTCATCCAAGGTCAATTTTGATTTATATTTGTTTGAGAAACGTGGATATGTTAACAGAATTGAATGTATTTTTGGCAGATAAAACTCATCAGCTGTGTCGTTTCCTGTCAGGCATAATATTTGTTTGATCTTGGAAAACTGTGTTGAGGTTAACTTCGAGTTCGAAATCATATGGAGGGAGGCGTTACTAAACCGGATAAAACAGAATTCACAGAATGCTGGCGCACGAGTTGGAAGACTCCTTACATCATGCGCCTCGCCTTCTCAGCTGGCATAGGAGGGCTTTTGTTTGGTTACGATACCGGTACGTAAGTGCTACCCTGCTTTATTTACTTTTGAATTGGATTTCTCTGCCAATTTGCACAAGATTTTCTGTTGTCAATGATTTGTTGTATGATTAAATTTTTGTTGCACGATCACTAGGTGTTATTTCTGGTGCCCTGCTCTACATTCGAGATGAGTACCCATCTGTCAAGAGACAGACATGGCTGCAGGTAACTCCACGACCACAACATGTCCTCTTTTAAAAGTTGTATGTATAAATTTTCTGAAACGGCAAGTTTTCCCCCGCAAAAACTCTGTGTAGACACCCCATTTCTCCTACCATTATCTAGGCTCGCCCCCTTCTCTGGAACAAGGCACATTAAAATCTTTAAGATTTATGCCATTTTCGTTTGTGGTAATAAATATTTTTGTTCATCGATGTCAAGGAAACAATCGTGAGCATGGCAGTAGCAGGAGCTATCTTCGGTGCTGCTTTCGGTGGAATGATTAGCGACAAGTATGGCCGAAAGAAATCAATCCTTTTGGCCGATTGCCTTTTTTTCGTGGGTGCGATTATCATGGCTGCGGCTGTAGGCCCTTGGATGATAATAGTAGGAAGACTACTAGTCGGTTTAGGAGTAGGAATGGCATCCATGACCGCACCACTTTATATTTCTGAGGCATCCCCTGCTCGGATCAGGGGAGCCTTGGTTAGCACAAACGGTTTGTTGATCACAGGAGGACAATTCTTGGCTTATCTTATCAACTTGGCATTCACAAAGGTATTTTACTTTCCAGAAGGTTTATGCTGAAATTGTTGTTTACATCTATCTTTACACACACTATGAATGTGTTTTCAGACGCATGGAACGTGGCGTTGGATGCTCGGGGTAGCAGGAGTTCCAGCCGTTGTTCAAATCATCTTGATGATGTCGCTTCCCGAGTCACCTAGATGGTTATATAGGCAGGTAGAAACATCCTAAGCCCCTTTCTTGCACTATTTTATTAATATGCAGTGTTATGGAGGAAAATTTGTTCTCAAAGATTTGGTGAAACTTCTCACACGGATATCTTTGATTTGACAACCTTGACCAGGACAAAGTCAAAGAAGCTAGGGCAATTTTGGAGAAAATCTACCCTCCCCACGAAGTTGAAGATGAAATGAACGCTCTGCAATCTTCCATTGAAGCTGAAAAAGCCGAGGAAGGGGTAATCGGAAGCGGCATACTTTCGAAACTTAAAAACGTTTGGCGAAACGACGTTGTAAGAAGAGGCCTATACGCGGGAATAACAGTTCAAGTTGCTCAACAATTTGTCGGCATAAACACCGTCATGTACTACAGTCCCACAATTGTTCAGCTTGCCGGATTTGCTTCTAACAAGACAGCTTTAGCACTGTCCCTCATCACATCTGGCCTGAACGCCATTGGCTCAATTGTTAGCATGGCTTTTGTTGACAGATTCGGGAGACGTAGATTGATGATCATATCTATGTTTGGGATCATAATCTGCCTTGTCACGTTATCTGTCCTGTTTTACGAAGCCTCTGAACACGCACCACGAGTTAGCACTTTCGAATCTTCCCATTTTGGTGTAAACTCGACGTGTTCCAGTTTCTTGCAAGCCAGACAACCATCTTCCTGGAACTGTATGTCGTGCCTGAAAGCAGACTCACATTGCGGCTTTTGCGCCAATGGAGAGAACAAAGTAAGATATCCTTATATTCTTATTTTACATGTATTGATTATCGGTCATACCATAGACACCTATCACTCTAACATCTTAATATTCTAATACTGTTTTGAAATCTTATAATTAGTATCACCCGGGAGCATGCTTGGCTGCAACTAATGCTGTAGAATCAATGTGTGGTGGAGAACGTCGTACGTGGTATACAGAAGGCTGTCCAAGCAAATTCGGGATCTTTGCGGTTCTACTTCTTGGACTATATATAATATCCTATTCGCCTGGCATGGGAACTGCGCCATGGATCGTGAACTCGGAGATATATCCACTAGCATATAGAGGCATTGGCGGAGGAATCGCAGCGGTTTCGAACTGGATTTCGAACCTGATAGTCAGCGAGACATTCTTAACTCTAACCAAAGCAGTAGGTTCTTCAGGCACATTTCTGTTGTTTGCTGGATTTTCATTCATTGGACTCGTGGCCATCTTTTTCCTAGTACCGGAAACAAAGGGATTGCAGTTTGAACAGGTTGAAAAGATGCTGGAGAAGGGATTCAAACCGAAGTTGTGCGGTGGTTCCGAGGAAGCCGATGATTCCAAGTGAAACCGTATGTTTTATTTCTTGTCGTAGCTTACAACAGCCTTTTGTTTTCAGTTGTTTCTATTATACATGAGTTAGTGCTGATGGACACGGATGATTAATTATAGTTTTTAGGTTTCTTAGCTTTTGGGATTGATGATTTTTATCAAGTTTTCATTTGGAATGTGATTTTTCTGGTCAAATAGGATTTTCGATTAGAATATTTATTTAAAGAATTTATGCATTACAGTACTACATCGTCGTTTACAATGATACAGATAGATTTGTGTTTATGCTGTTCATATTTGCTTTTTGATATTGTGAGAATCCGCTCGCCACCGCCATTCTTTCACGTGCATCGAGTCAATCTTCAGTCTAACCTAAAATCTTGAACTAGTGTCAAATGATTATACAGGACATTTCGGGCTTTAATTTTACTAACAGATACTCGGGTAAGTTTGCCGACACTTTCTTTTTTAGAGCAAGAAGGCAAACAAACAAAACAAAAAACATTGTTTTGGGAAATATTTTCCACCTCGAAAAATAAAGCTATATTGTGTTACATTATCCGTTTTTTCCCCAAATATCTATAATTTAACCCGATATATTATGTTTAAATACAATTAAACTAATTAAAAATATTAAAATATCTAATATGTTCAACTCTAACAATGATTGATATTTCCAATACTAAATATTAATCATATTTTTTTAATATATAATATAATATAAAAAAATTACTGAAAATAACTCCGAACACCACCACAGTCACCATTGAGTCCTTGGTAAAAATAATACATACATATATATATATATATATATGACAACTCATATACAATAATAATAATATGGATAAAGAAAGAAAACTAGGAAGGATTGACATATGATATTTATCAAGAGAGTAGGTTTCTTGCGAGACGATCTCACGAATTATTATCTGTGAGACGAGTTAACCCTACCCATATTCACAATAAAAATTAATAATCTTAGCATAAAAATAATATTTTTTCATGGAAGACCCAAATAAGATCATAAAATACGATCCGTGAAACCGTTTCACACAAATTTTTTCTTTATCAAAAGACGTACACATATCGGGGTGGGGTGGCCGGCTTTATCACGAAGAGTAGTTGTTCATGCATGTTGGTAGGCCCATTACTCAACACATTCAAAGTTCCTCAACCTAATTTTATTTTTTAAAAGACTTGTTATATAAATCTCGTTTTTGATCCCGCTGATTTTATAAAACCGGAAGACTTTTTAATAATATGTGAAGCCTCAAATTGAAACTCGGAAAATTGATGCTAATTTAAAATGTATTTGAAAAACAAACTTAAACAACGATAACTTATAGTTCATCCGAAACTTCTAATTTGATATTAGATCTCGAGTTCAAGATTCGATAGTTGATTTTATTGTGTACATAAAAGAATGGTTAGGGTCAATTGATGAGACACCAAGGGCTGACCGATTCAGGTGAAAACTATCACAATTGAAAAGAAATTGCATGACCGCTAAGGACTCGTTTGTTTTCAGTCAAAAAAATATCCATCGTTCACATGGGAATAAAAATTACCAATGGGTGATTCTTACAAAATTTCACATGCCAAGTTTTCATTTCATCAAACATTTAATGCACCACTAACATATCATGGAAATGGAATTCATTCTGCTCTTACCTGTATTTTGCCACACAACAATCATGAAAAAGCAAAAAGGAAAGGGAATCCGAGTCATGAGAAAAGGACCCCCAACATGAGTTGGATTATATGCAAAATGCTAGTTGATCAATTGACAGGTTTCCTATATTTTACAAGTATTTATAAAATCTGTGTAAACCTGGCAAAAACCTCCCCCTGAAAGAGTCTCGAGTTCGATCCATATGTTAGCGAAAATGCTCCCCTTCCCCATGTAATACAAAGAAAAAAAAAGTGATATATGCCTGTTGCATCATATCCTTTAAGCAACTTTTATTTATGTTTCCATATACAATGTTCGAACCTGGACAAAAGCACCAATATTAACGACAAACAAAAGGTAAAATGACAAGTTCGAGGGGAATATAATTAATAAGATTATCATGGCAAACCATACTCAGCCATACTTGACTTTGAAGCAGAGGACTGGTTCAAAAAATTAGAGAAACCTTCCAAAGAATCAGGAATCACCCAACAAAACCAAGGATGACAGCCCCAACCAAAGCTAAAAACAAACTGCAGCAGTCAGTAAAAAAATAATAGTAAAGAACAATGGCGATTAAAAATCCCCAAAAACTAAAGGTTATGTCATCTTCTTCTCGTCACCAGCTTCTCAATTTTCACCATTGATTTTTCTTTTTCTTGCAAACCTTCAAAAACACTCAACCACCCTTTCCATTCCATCAACACACTAAACTATATACACCCAACAACACATTATTAACTTCTCAGACACAATATCATATAATATAATACAATACAATATAATGCATTAAGAAATTTAACCATCTAAGATGCCTCCACGATTATGGACTCGAGGAAGAAGCTTCGTGTCTTGATTCTCTCAAGTACCCAAGAAGTGTTTCAGCCTGCCAAAAAGTGAACACACTCCCATTCAATCAAAACATTGGGCATAAAAAAACGGCACCATTCATTTACAGAACAAGAAACTAAATGCAAGAAGAACAAAAACATCTACCTAATTATTAATAACAAAGAAAGCAAGAACAGCATTAAACAATAGATTAGGACGAGACCCCACATCTGGACCACGAGATTATGACATAATCAGAAACTTGGTGTGAACTTGTGATGCTTAATTTCGTAAACTTAAGTTTCCATCCTCGTCATTAAAGAAACGGATGCCACTTGAGAGAGATGTGTTCATTTAACAGTCTACCAAATAATTAAGACAACTTTGCAGGACCAACTTCATAGGTTAATCATCCGCTCACGCTTCGAAGCCAGTCAAATAGGAAGGATAGATGTTGATTCAATGATGGCCAATCATTTACCGTTCATTAATTACTTAGCTTAGCCACATGCTAAATGAATAAAAACCAGTTTTCATTAAATTTGAAATCCAAGAAAGGCGAATACTAATCAATCTAAGATTCCAAATCAATAGTCTAAAAATCAAAAAAAATTATTGTCCTCTTCATGTTGCTTGCTAATTTGAGCACATAAATTGGCACCAAGAAAAGAAAAGTTTGTAGTAAAAATATAAACAAAAGATAAATACAAAAAAATTTAACCTTATGTTTAGCTTTCGCCGTCCCGATCTGAGACAAGGCAACCAGAGGCGGTATTCCTCCCTCTCGCACAAGAAATCCCCTGTTTCTAACACTCTCGCCACACAACTGCAACAAAGTTAACACCGCAAATTCCTTCCCCTTTTCACTGCTGTCCTCAATCGCTTCCACCAAAGCTGGGATCCCACCTTCTTCGACAATGACTTCACGACCCATTTCAATCCCCGCCAAGCTACTCAGCACCACCATGGCCTTCTCCGCTAGCCCAGTGCCCTGTTCATCCACAAGACTCAACAACGGGGTTACTGCCCCAGCACTCACTGTTCTTTCTTTATTCAATTTCACAGAACAGAGCTTGTAAAGAGTGGTCAGAGCGTCCTTTTTGCCTCGATTTGAACCATTTATCAGCAGTGCAACCAATGGGGGTATCGCACCGCAAGCTCCAATTGAAACTTTATTCTCATCTATTAAAGACAGACTCAACAGAGCGCAAGCGGCGTTTTGCTTGGAAATCTCGGTACCTGTTTTTAAGACATAGATTAAAGATTTGACCGCGCCCGATTTTGTGATCAATGTTTTGTTGGATTCGTGAAGGGAGAGGTTCAGAAGAGCCGTGACGGCGTGTTCTTGGGTCATGGGGTCGTAACAGCGGAGGAGCGGGATTAAAGCGGGCACTGCCCCGGATTCACCGATCAAGACCCGGTTGTCGGCCCGATTTTTAGCTAACAATCGCAGTTTAGCAGCAGCAGATCTCTTCACAGCAATTGATGAAGATTGCAAACCATCAACACACAATTTCACGGTGGGCTGCAGGTCTTCAGGTGAGATACTATCGATAATCTCCGTAGAAAAAGTCTCTCTCTGTAAGAACCCAGAACAAGGTTCGGATTCAGGCTTGAAGTCCAAGTCCGGTTCCGGACCTGGGTCGGGAAGGATAGCAAGGCGCTGGAGCTCCCCAGAAATGTCGCTGGAACAAGCAGAAAAATCACTGAATGCTTGCGAGACATCCAAAATCTCATCGATATCCGATGAGGAGGGGCTCTTGGAAGTATTAGTAGATTTCTTAGCAAGTTCGCCTAGCCGGAGGTCGATAACCGAGTCAGTAAGAATCTCCGACACATTCCTCGATCTCTGCTCATCATCTAAGAAGATAGTAGAACGGATTGTCCGCATAGAACGGCCCATGGAACGGTTCAACTTGACGGAGGACGGCGGCGGAGTGTAGTAGTAGTAAGGGCGCGTTTGGGGGTATCGAGCAGAGATGTTGGAGTTGGAGTGAGAGTGGGAATCTTGTACAGAAACCATGGTGGAATCAGTGAGAGAGAAGAACTGTTTGGATTATTATATATATAAATGAGTGGATTTGGTTTATAATGCATAAGAATTTTGGGGTTCTCAAAAGTCACAGCTGGAGAATACCATTTTGATTCGCAGGTCAAAACGGTCCACTCATTGTAATTTAATTTTATGTTTTAACAAAATTATCGACTTTGCTTATGTTTTCATATCCATTTTTATAAACAAATTTTTCGACCAACACTTTTTCGAACCAACATGGATTATTTAGTATGCTTTACTCGATTAACATGATTTTAAAAGTTATTGTATTAATTGTTTAGCATGCACAAAAAGTTAATGACTACATATTAACACAACATATTTAGTGTCATATAAATCAATTAAAATATAATTATTCAGAACAATCAATGTTACGTGTGACGTTGTAAGAGATATTTTATTTTTTTTAACCTCAATCAACTATTTAATTAAGAAAATGACATCTTCGTATATATGTCAAATACACCTGAAAAGTTCATTTTCTTAATTAAATAGTTGATCGATGTTATTTTACAAATTTTCTCACATTGTCTAATTACTTGCAACTTAAAGAGGAGTCCGCGAATGTTTTTTTAAAATTCTATAAGATATTGATGTAAATACCGTGAAAATATTTTATGAGTAGGCCTCTTGTCAGACGGTCTCACGAATCTTTATCTGTGAGACGGGTCGACCCAACCGATATTCGCAATAAAAAGTAATACTCTTAGCATAAAAAATAATATTTTTTCATGAATGAGCCAAATAAGAGACCCGTCTCACAAAATACGACCAGTGAAATCATCTCAGACAAGTTTTTGTCATATTTAATAATAATATAACAAGTTTTTCGAGATCAAGAGAGACATGTTAATGTGAGACATTTCACAATGGTGATGAAATTCCCAACAATATATTGAATCAGGTAAATTTCGAAACAATTTATTTATTTCATATATACATAATAAATTACCATATAACGTGACTGAACAATATAATTGTACCTAGTGAGTACTATCCAATAATATATTAGTTGTACTGTTGTCCATATCAACGTAATCTTTACACAGGGATCAACTTCAGTCACGGATTTTTACAAATAAATATTTGGATCATCACACTCTATGGAAACAAACTAATTCGATTCATATATTACATATTAATCTTCTTCGATAAAAATAATACTATATTTTTTAATTTAGTTTATCACAATAGAAGCTCAAATTATCTTTTTTTTTTAATATTGTTATTATCCATAAATATATCAATTTCTTCAACATTATTCTTATTTTTATTTTCTCATCTTATATCCATCAAATCACCAATGATCATTTCAGTCATTTTTTTTTATAGAAACTTGTAATTTTATTGAGATAAATCATCCATTACAAGCTGGACTAACCAAGAAGGAAATGACAATTGAGTGTAATAATTGTTTTTCTTGAATAAAATAATCGAAACGTGATGCTTGAACCGTTGTAAGATATAAAAGTTTTGGGTTTTGGTAAAACGACAATCGTTCGTCATACAATCGATATCAGAGCCGATGTTACGTGTTCGATTCTCATTAATTGCAAATAATGCAATTATTGTGAAAAAGATTATTGTGTGCAATAATTGTCTTTGTTGAGTATCGTGCTTGAGCTGTTAAACAGTTTAAAAGATTTGAATTGTACCGTTACCACCAACTGTAATTTCTGGTAAATCGACAAATGCTCGATCATATAGTGTACTTTATACTTTATAAATAACTTAATATGTATATATTTAAGTTGTTTTTTTTCATTCATTTATGTTGAATTTACTATATTTGTCATTTATTTCTCCTATATTTTTATTATTTTTGCACTTGATAAAGAGGTAAACATCGAATGTACTAAATACAGCGAAGGTAAATACAAAAACCCTTCAAAAATTTGCTAATAAATGCATACTTTTATTTTTGTCAAATGTGACAAGCTTATTTGTTAACCTACTTAATTATATTTATTTCTCTCTTTTTTTTAACATAATGGTAATAATAGTAAGGCATGGGAAGTGACAACAACACAGATTGACCTAATTATTCAGCTTTAAGCATTAATTCTTGAAATAATTAAGTGTATTCCCTACTTGAAACATGGAGTAGGAGCTTCAATGACTTGAAATGTCATCTAGAACATGCGACATGTATACCAATTATATGTAATCTGCCCCCGATTTAAAATTTAAATATTTTTAAAATAGAAATAGACAGTCTGAAGGTATAAAAAATGATATGTTTACGGAAAGTTTTATGCATTCTAGTTACATTCGTAGAATCAAACGTTTATCATCTTATCAATTATATCAATTATGTTGCAACTCAAATATTTTAAATCGTATAGTATTTCAAATGTCCTGCGTGACATATCTAGTAACTATGAAAACGAGGTACTCACTCAAAGCCTAAATTTAATCAATAAATAAATTTGGGATGCGTCTCATGATAAAGCTTTTCCTCTATTAAAATCAACAATTATTGGAAAATAAATTCAAAAACAAAAGTGCAAGCAAGTTGCCGAACAAAAGCTGTCGTCGAACATCAAACTTGCGAACCTCGTAGATTTTTAAGTCGAATTTCCAAATTCCCAAAAAATTAAATAAAATGATACATGATTTGCAAGTAACTCGGCAACTCTAGTCCAAGAATTTATTTGGACGAATATTTAATTTAAATATATAATTGGATAAGACGACAACGAAATAAAATAATGTCCCAATGTATGATCCATGTACTACGGAAAATTATATCTTAATTATTGGCTCCATTGTGTTAGGACAATTAATTCTGGTCCAATAATCAAATTCTCGAATAATCCTGACAAAATAAGATAGCTGGCTGTGATTACAATTTATAAAGAGTGACCCCATAGCATATCCCACAGGTGCACAATTAATTAATTAATATTAATAATAATAATATTATTATTATTACCATTGGATATATATATATATATATATAATGGACAACATATCAAAATATTTTATATATATTATATATAGAGTATGTCTCTTGTGAGACGTTCTTACGAATCTTTATCCGTGAGGCAGGTCAACCCTACCGATATTCACAATAAAAAGTAATATCAAAGCATAAAAAATAATATTTTTTTATGGATGACCCAAATAAGAGATCTGTCTCACAAAATACGACATGTGAGACCGTCTCACACAAGTTTTTACACATATATGTTTTTGTTTGAATATGGATGTTGACTAATCAGGGAGTGTTTTTTCTTTTGTTGGAAAATAGAATTTTTGTAATGTATAAGACAAAAGTAGTAAGAATTTCTGTTGAAGCAATTAAAACGTTTATTTATTTTGTTGAACTATTATATTATTTGGAAATTAAATATTTTTCGTGATAAACACACACACATATATATATATAGGGACATAGCCAAAAAAAATTTCGATCATGGGCTAAAAATTTGTGGGCTAAAATGTGGGTTAAAATGTGGGCTAAAATTTGTGATATATTCAATGTTATTTTATTTTTCAAATTTGTAGGCTAAAATGTGGGCTAAAATTTAAAAAAAAAAAACTCCATCCATATTTTAAAATAAACCCAAAAATCAAGCTTGGGCTGGAGCCCACCCCAGCCTTTGGGGTGGCTCCGTCCCTGTATATATATATCGTTTGTGCGCATCAATTTATCCGAGGGACGGGGATAGGGAAACTGCGCTTTTCGTCTGCATGCAAATGTACACAAACATTATATAAAAGTACTGTTCTAGCACTTTTGGAGTATAAGAGTTGGTGCAGTGGCGGAGCTAGAAATATGGCTCTGCTCAGATTAGAATTTTAAACTCTAGAATCTTTTATTATTTTAAATTGATCTACCCGTGCTAATATCATATTATTTCAAAATTATACAAAATTTACACACAATTTTTTTTAAAAAAAATTGAGTCAGTCCGGGTACAAGAGCATGTAGCTCCGTCCCTGAGTTGGTGGAGTAGATGAACGCTTGGTCATTTGTTATGTTTGATTTCTCATACCAATACTTTTTTGTGCGAGACAAGGTTTATCTGGTGTTGTTTACTTAGATATCGTTGTTTGCAAATTATTGTTTAGTTCATTGCAAAGATAATTGGAAACGAAAAATATACAAAATTATTGTCAGGTGTGTGTTTATGTATATATATTTTTGTGTTAAAAGAAGAAAATATCTTGTTTTTGTTTTGGTTTTTGTTTGAAGTAAAAACAGATTGTTTACTACTTACTAGAAACCCAGCAAACACAATCAATGTACAATTTCTACTGAACTTTGACTGGGCAGTTGCGCTAAAATCCAGTGCATGTGTTGTGGAATACAGATGTCTAACAAACCGAACCAAGGTAAAATGTTCTTAATTTTGAAATGGAACTGTATAATTTTTATTAAAAAAGGCAATTCTTTTGTGATTTTTGTTCAGTCATACCAAAATTATATTTTAATCTCGTATTTTTCAAATTTTTTTTTTATCAAGAATGTTAATATGATACTTTAAAATGAACAAAACTATAAAAAAATATAATAACATATTAAAACTGAAATACGACATAAATGAGCAAAATCGTAAAGAAGTGATTGAAGTCTTATCGATTATCTTTATCTGTCATCACTTGTTTGTTTACATTGTTTGTTGCGACGCCTTTATGCATCTTCATTTTTAACGATTCAAAACTTCAAGATCTTCAAGTGGATCCATAATCTTCTTAAAGTTTCCTTATTTTAATCATGAACATTCAACATTAACACCAAATTTCACAAATCCTCGGTAGGTAAAATTTTTATTTCACGAGTTTTGATAAGATCGCACACACTTTTTCGTAAATTAAGCAATCTTTTCAAACGAAGTGAGGTTCCTCTCTTTCATCCAAGGCTTGTCCCAAACAACCACCTGGTAATTGCTCTCCGTCATCTTCGCGAGGGCATCCGTGGCGGAGATGACGAGCTTGTAATTCACACCGGTAACTATCTGAATCTCTCCTTTTATCACAGACACAAGCCGTAACATGATCTTGACCTTCATGTTGTGTTGTTTCACTGCAAACTCCGCGATCTCAACAACCTTCGGGTCTTTCAGGTTACTGATTGTCTGCCAACCGTCCATAGAGGCTTCGGTTGAAGCGGAAGCGAGAAGAATCGAGCAAACAACGACAAGCAACGAGAGAGATTTGGGTGCCATATTTTTCTTCCGGTGATGAGGTTAAAATTGGTGGTGAAATTTGAGTGATCACAAGTGGGTTTTTATAGCGGAGATGCCCGATCAAAAAGTATGCTTTTATAATGTTATGTAGACACGTGTAAAAGGAGATTACCGTAATCAAATATATATATATTTAAAAAATATGTAAATATTTTCTAACATTTTTTTGTAAGAAATATTTAACTTTCTTTTGTCAAAAAAAAAAATATTAAACTTTCTATATTACCCTTTATACCACTTTTTCGAAGTTGATTTTTGCAATATAAATTGGGGATCAACAATAAGACAAAAACTTGTGTGAGACGGTCTCACGGGTCGTATTTTGTGAGACGGATCTCTTATTTGGGTCATCCATGAAAAAGTATTACTTTTTAAGCTAAGAATATTACTTTTTATTGTGAATATCGGCAAGGATTGATCCGTGCATAGCTAAATATTCGTGAGACCGTCTCATAACAGACTTACTCTAACAATAAAATATTAAAGCATGAACCTTTGGTTTTTGTCCTAATTCATGTGCATATTATATTTTTATACTTCATTTGTACGTGGCTCCAAAAAAAAAACATTACTATCTAAAGTTTCGAAAAACAACACATATGTTGTCATTATTATTATTTTCGTTTTATCGATATAGTTTACGTATAATCAATATTTTTTTTATGTACAATCAATTTACCAAAACGTATTGATGAAATAAATTATTATAATACTAGCAGATTGTGGTATATGTGATTCGTATTGTTAGTAAAAAAAATGGAGAATGGAGTGGTTTTTTTTTAAAAAAAAGACAATTGTAAGTTATCAATTTTTTAAATTGAAAAAATTGAAATGATAATAGAGAAAATATGTTGAAAATATAAATAAGAAATATGCTGATGATTAAGTTTATTTTTTAAAACATTGACATTCTAATAAACATTTAAGAGTATTATATTTGTAGTTATCTAATTTCCCAATTATTCTATCATTCAACAATCATTCAATGAAACGATAAATCAGTTAATCTATAAATTTGATAATAATGTCTTTGCATAATTAAAATTTGTAATATAAATCGCTATATATGGTTCGCCCTTCAATTTCATCAGAAATAAACATTGGAAAAAAAATACAATAGAAACCCAAATAATTTAGCAAAATGCAAAAAAAAATTCCAAAAAATTCAATCTAATTTTTAATTAAATTTAGATACTTAAAAGTAAGGGTTACACATTAACAACTGAAAAGTTTAAAAATGGTTGCTCATATAATATATTATATAAATATATATAGTTCGAAAACATAACGCACTACTCTGGAAATCAAATTATCGAAACAATAAAGAGACAAAAATATCTTAGAGTTTAAATATGATGTGGCTGCATATTATACTACATATGTCATAATTTAATATATTTACAAAATGTAAATGCATGGAAATGCATACAAACATTATATAAAAGTACTGTTCAAGCTCTTCTGGAGTGTTAGAGTTGGTCGAACAGATGAACGTTTGGTCATTTGTTATGTTTGATTCTTCATTTTAACATTTTTTTCGTGTGAGACAAGATTTGTCCGGTGATGTTTATTTGGACATCGTGGTTGTTCATTTATTGTGTTAGTTCGTTGGTTTATCTATTATATATTGAAAAATAGCAGTTGTTGGTTTTATCGTCATGAAAAAAATTTATATCAAGAACGGAAAATATACAAAATTATTGTCAGGTGTGTGTATTTGTATATGTATTTGTGTGTTAAAAGAAGAAAATATCTTGTTTTTGTTTGAAATAAAAACAACTTGTTTACTACTTACTAGAAAACCAGCAAGCACAATCAATGTACAACTTCTACTGAACTTTGACTGGGCAGTTACGCTAAAATCCATTGCATGTGTTGTGGAATACAAATGTCAAACAAACCTAACCAACGTAAAAGGTTCTTAATTTTGACATGGAACTGTAATATTTTTATTAAAAAAAGCAATTATTTTTGTGATTTTTGTTGTCAGTCTTGTCAAAATTATATTTTAATCTCCCATCTTTCAAATATTTTTATCAAGAATATTAATATGACACTGTAAAATGAACTGATGATACTCTGGGATGTCCCGAGTCATGGATATTATCCGATATGTCCTGGGCCATGAAGCTGGGCCATGGGTAGTGCCCGGATCAGGAGGGTGGATTATTCCCGGGTCAATAAGATAGTCTGTAGAAATCTGACTCTCAATCTGCCCGGGACATTGGGAATGACTTGATAGGAAATATATGTGAAGAGGTCAGTCGGAAGGCCGGGCCATTGGAATACCCGGACTTAAACTACCCGGGCTATGAGATACCCGGGCTCTCACGTAAATGCCCGAGAGGCCCTCTACCCGGGCCACTTCGATATGAGTGCCGCATTTAATACCGCCGATAAAGTAGGGTACATGCAGCCGACCTATCTCTGACACCAATGCAAGTGGTTGATAAAATCAAGTGGGCTGGTTGTGACTAGTATGAGATTTGACATGTCAGAACAATAGAGTATAATCAGCCGCCCTACTATAATTAATGCTCAAACACAAAGAATGAGGTCATCATTGCATCTCCTACTATAAATACCAAGTTCACTCTTTGCATTTACTCTCTATTCACACATTGAATGCTCTCATTTACTCCCCTCTCACACCAATTTCACAACCTATCACTTGGTTACATTGGTTCTTTGCTTGAGTTATTCACTGACTTAAGCATCAGAGTGGTCACGCCGGACACACCTCCGGCGCCCATTCACGTGGTTGTCTTCTTGGTTGCATATTTTCATATTTATCCCGGTAAGCAAGCTTTTGGTCCAGACGTTCAGCTCTTATTTTTCATAACATTTTGATAGTAGATTCGGTGGAAGCACCCGATCTGGCTCACTCATTTCACCCGGATCACGTCATTGGCGCCGTCTGTGGGAAATTCTGAGTTATAAGGCGTTGATATGGCTCCTACAAGGAGGGCAAACCAAGACACTTCCCGGATCCAGGAAGAGAACAACGCTCGTCTCTCTGATGTGGGTGGTCAGCCGCCCAATGGTCCCCCGCCTATTATCCATTTGACATCCGAGGAGTTGACCAAAATCGTAACTGATGCTGTCAAGTGTATATATATATTTAAAAAATATGAAAATATTTTTTAACATTTTTTTGTAAGAAATATCAAACTTTCTATATTACCCTTTATACCACTTTTTCGAAGTTGATTCTTGTAATATAAATTGGGATCAACAATAAATAAAATATTAAAAAGTATGAACCCTTGGTTTTTGTCCTAATTCACGTGCATAATTATATTTTTATACCTCATTTGTACCTGGCTCCAAAAAAATAAAATAAAATAACTATCTAAAGTTTCGAAAAACAACACATATGCTGTCATTATTATTATTTTGGTTTTATCGATATAGTTTACGTATAATCAAATATTTTTTTTAATGTACAATCAATTTAACAAAACTGATTGATAAAATAAATTATTATAATACAATCAGATTGTGGTATATGTGATTCGTGTTGTTAGTAAAAAAATGGAGAATGGAGTGGCTTTTTTTTTTTTTTTTTAAAAAAAAGACAATTGTAAGTTGTCAATTATTTAAATTGAAAAAATTGAAATTATAGTAGAGAAAATATGTTGAAAATATAAATATGAAATATGCTGATGATTAAGTTTATTTTTTAAAACACTGACATTCTAATAAACATTTAAAAGTATTATATCTGTAGTTATCTAATTTCCCAATTGTTCAATCATTCAATGACACGATAAATCAATTAATCTATAAATTTGATAATAATGTCTTTCCATAATTAAAATTTGTAATCTAAATCGCTGTATATGGTTCGCCCTTCAATTTCATCAGAAATAAACATTGGAAAAATAAAAAAAAATACAATAGAAACCCAAACAATTTTAGAAAAATGCAAAAAAAAAAAAAAATTCCAAAAAATTCAATCTAATTTTTAATTAATTTAGATACTTAAAAGTAAGGGTAACACATTAAAAACTGAAAAAGTTTAAAAATGGTTGCTTATATAATATAATATATAAATATATATAGTTCGAAAACATAATGCACTACTCTGGAAATCAAATTATCGAAGCAAGAAAGAGACAAAAATATCTTAGAGTATAAATATGATATATTATACTACATATGTCATAATTTAGTATATTTACAAAATGTCAATGCATGGAAATGTATACAAACATTATATAAAAGTATTGTTCTAACTTTTTCGGAGTGTAAGAGTTGGTGTAGTAGACGAACGCTTGATTCTTTATACTAACACTTTTTTCGTGTGTGACAAGATTTATCCGGTGTTGTTTACTTGGATATCGTGGTTTTCAAGTTATTGTGTTAGTTCGTTGGTTTATCTATTGTATACTGAAAAATAGCAGTTGTTGATTTTATCGTTATGAAAAAAATTTATATCGAGAACGAAAAATATACAAAATTATTGTCAGGTGTGTGTATTTGTATATGTATTTGTGTGTTGAAAGAAGAAACATCTTGTTTTTGTTTGAAATAAAAACACCTTGTTTCCTACTTACTAGAAAACCAGCAAACACAATCAATGTACAATTTCTACTGAACTTTGACTGGGCAGTTGCGCTAAAATCCAGTGCATGTGTTGTGGAATACAGATGTCTAACAAACCGAACCAAGGTAAAAGGTTCTTAATTTTGACATGGAACTGTAATATTTTTATTAAAAAAAGCAATTCTTCTTGTGATTTTTGTTGTCGGTCTTGTCAAAATTATATTTTAATCTCCCAACTTTCAATTTTTTTTATCAGGAATGTTAATATAACATTATAAAAAATATAATAACAACATATTAAAACTGAAATACGACGATATATATGACCAAAATCACAAGTGAGGTAATTAAAGTCGTATAGATCATCTTTATCTGTCATCACTTGTTCGCTTACCTTGTTTGTTGCGACGCCTTTATGCATCTTCATTTTAATGATTCAAAACTTTAAGATCTCAAGTGGATCAATAATCTTCTTAAAGTTTCCTTATTTTAATCATGAACATTCAACATTAACACCAAATTTCACAAATCCTCGGTAGGTAAAATTTTTATTTCACGAGTTTTGATAAGATCGCACACACTTTTTCGTAAATTAAGCAATCTTTTCAAACGAAGTGAGGTTCCTCTCTTTCATCCAAGGCTTGTCCCAAACAACCACCTGGTAATTGCTCTCCGTCATCTTCGCGAGGGCATCCGTGGCGGAGATGACGAGCTTGTAATTCACACCGGTAACTATCTGAATCTCTCCTTTTATCACAGACACAAGCCGTAACATGATCTTGACCTTCATGTTGTGTTGTTTCACTGCAAACTCCGCGATCTCAACAACCTTCGGGTCTTTCAGGTTACTGATCGTCTGCCAACCGTCCATAGAGGCTTCGGTTGAAGCGGAAGCAAGAAGAATCGAGCAAACAACGACAAGCAACGAGAGAGATTTGGGTGCCATATTTTTCTTCCGGTGATGAGGTTAAAATTGGTGGTGAAATTTGAGTGATCACAAGTGGGTTTTTATAGCGGAGATGCCCAATCAAAAAGTATGCTTTTATAATGTTATGTTGACAAGTGTAAAAGGAAACTACTGTAGTTTTTCTATTTTTTAAAAGGTATGAAATTATTTTTAACTTTTTTTTTTTGAAGAAATATTAAACTTTCAATATTACCCTTTTATATCACTTTTCGAAGTTGATTTTTGTAATATAAATTGGGGATCACAAATAAAATATTAAAGATGCACCTTTGGTTTTTGTCCTAATTCTTGTGCATATTATATTATATTAAATTGATTGATAAAATAAATTATTATAATGCTAACTTAGTGCTTAAATGATATCTATGTTATTGAAGCTTTTTTCAAAATTCCAAAAATAATCTTTATCTTCCTTGCATTTTTTCTACTAATTTATTACTAGACAATATCTATCTCCAAATCGATTTCAAATATTAAGGAAAATTAGATACACACACATTAGAATCTTCATTTCTAAAAAAAATTTCCTTGAATTACAATCTAATTTTTTTCCCTTGCATTTTAATATCGATTGCTATATTTTTTTTCTGTAAAATAATAAATAAAGTACATAATTTTAAATAAATATTCATAACACATATAAATGTCATAATATTTATGTATTATTTAACTCAAGCGGACGGGACCTCTAATTTATAGAATTATATATATATATATATATATATATAAAAAATTCATCAGCATATCAAAAATTAATTTTAATTGTCACCAATATGGCAAGATTTTCTACTGTAAATTAGCCATAAGCTTAGCTTGTCTAGCCTAGCGTTTCTCAGCTTTTCCACCTTCAGCTAAGCTCATAGTGTATAATTAAAGTGTAAATGTGTCGTCATGTTCGAGTTAGTGGGATAAATCATCGTCGGCCAACAACATTATTGCTTTCACCAAATGTGGTTTACCTCGCTAAAATTATTTTTAGACTATCATGTTAGCCCAAAGGCTTACTAAATGCATATTGAATAGTAGCGGTGTGGGTTTCATCATTATAAAAAAAGTGTAAATGTGTGTGTAATTAATTACATGAGTAAACTAGAAAGGGGAATATTACTTGTTTCCGAATTTGTTTTTTGCCAAAAATCGAAATTGGCCACCGGAAATGATCTAGCTAAGAACTGAGCATGCTGCGTTGAAAATGAACTTGCGGATTTTGGTTTTTTGTGAGAAAGCAGCCTATCCGGCAGATAAAATAGAACAGGAAAAATCAAAGTCCACCGAGAAGATGCATGTTTAAAGCTTTGGTTACCGAGTGTGAATATTTTTTATTAATTTTTTTGTTAATTTTATTAATTTTTAAGATCCTGTGGACTTTGGTTTTTTTCCTCAGGTGGAATTTTTTTTTAAAAACCACATAAGCTAGCTATTTTCTCACCAAAAACCCTAAATTATTTTCTAGATCAGCATCTCGTGCCAACAGCTAGGAAATTTCCGATTGTCAATTTCAATTTTGGGCAAAAAAAGACTGAAATTGGAAGAAAGAAAACCAGGTTACAGCACTAAAGACTTCGTCTTTACTCGTAACATGACTAAAATTTCAAAAAAAAAAAAAAAAAAAAATTAAAGTTACTGGGCAAAAATGCAGTTTTTCTTTAAACGTTGTAAAACTCAGTATTTAAGAAATCAATCATCGATCATGGAAGATAAATTGTACTCTGAAGAAATTTTGAGCATTTAGGCTTTACGGTATTCATTGCACGCAACTTTGTCGTTCTAAGCAGTACTTCATTGCTATATCAGACCTCAAGGATCATGTGTTATGTTTTTTTGCTATGGTTGGAATTTGTGTTGTCCTGCTGAAGTAATTGTTACGAGTGAATCTTTATAATTGGTAAAGTTAACTTCTCATAAATTGTAAGTTAATTGTGTATACGAGGAGTATCAACCGATCGATAATTGTAGATTTATTAACTGAAGTGAAGTTAGTTTGTACAAGTGTTGTATTAAATCAACGTCTTCTAATGTAATACGCACGTATTTTCCTGCTACAAGAATAAAGGAAGACGCATAATGATTTACTTCGGATATCCGTAAACATTTATTGCTTATTTACCTTACAACATTTATTTATCTATTTATTTGCTTTATCTTGTTAATTGAGCTATTAACCCTCAGCAGATTTTTTCCCATAAATAATAATTATTTTGTTTATATAAAAGAGAATATTTTATTTTCAGTTGATCGATCAACCCAACAGTACAACTTATGCAGCGAAACCAAACAGATCAGTCACATTTTATTGAAAGCAAGAAGTTTCCTGTCGCCTCGCTCGACCAAAATTTTTGCTTCGTAATCATTGAATTCAGTATTTTTAGTCGCCATAATCACAAGACTGTAGCTCTTTCCCCCTTCACGGTTTGTGTAAACTGTCTCAAGTAAACCTGCAAATTTTATTTCATCTTTGGTTTCTTTGTTATGCTCATCAATGGCGAATTTGGCAAGCTCTATCGCTGTCGGGTCATTTTTGCCCAAAAAAACAAGGCCAGGCGGAAATGGAGATTCAGGGGCCCTAGCTACCGGTCCCGCGCCTATTTGGATACCGGGAGAAATGGCTTCGGGGACGGTGTCAAGAGTCGGGGTCTCCCAGCCGCTTAATGAAGCTGAGACACTGAGTAGGGCGTAAGTAGCCATGAAAGCTGAAATGAGAAGAGAAGATGGTGATTTGAGAAACATGATTGGATTGTGATATTGTTTTTTAGTTTGGTTGATTTTTTTTTTCACGGTTTGGATGGGAATTTATAGTGGAATTATTACCAAATTGCTAGTATTTTTGCATGGAAAAGTTATATTTATGATGTCACGTCTGATTTAGGTGAATAACATTGGAATTCACGAGATTTTGTACATCTTTTAAGAGAATTTATGTAATCAGATTATTCGTGGGTGTAAACACCTATGAATTGATGCCCGAGAATTCTTTAGATTTTCGGGACTTTGTTTGAAGTTTACCAACCATTTTTTCAAATTTATGGCATTTCTCAATACAGAATTATATACATTTAAAATTTTTTTTGAGGGTGTCTAATCTACAAACTTTCTCCTCTATTTTGGGATTGGGTGCGAAGGTGGTTGGAAAGCTTAATGAAAATGAATGAAGATTAAGAAAAAAAAACACAAGTAAAACTCGAGTAATACTTCCACGAGGTGCACTTGAGCCTTGTGGTCAGTTTTGCACTCCTATACTTACCAGATCTGTTGTAAAAAGCTTACATATTGATCAAGTGTATATCTTATCAAGAGAAATGAACTTAAAATCTACAAAATAAAATTCTCATAGTGGACGTCCAATCTTGTTGATTAGAGATCTCAAGATCTTGATTCAATGCGACAACTAAATTATGAGAATTTGAGTTAACATTTGGGAATCATTCACTTCTCATTCCTAGGACAGAGTGTTGTTATACTAATATAGTGATGTTGAGTTTTATATTTTTAATGATTCCTTTACCTCAACGAGACATTTATAAAGTCAAGATTTGTTCCACGGTCAAAATGGATACAACTGGAAAATCAAATGAAATTTTGAGGAAATTATTGTATAGATATTATTGTTAGTTTATAAACTTCAAGACATTATCTTCACTTATTGACCTAGTAAATCTGATCCACAACAACATTATATTAAGGAAGTTTCAAAGCAAAAAGCCATCTATTCCAATACAATAATTTTTTGTATTAATTTTCTTTTGAAATCATGTGCATTCATACATTAATCTCATCCATCTTGTTGGAAAGTTTAATGAAAATGAATGAAGATTAAGCAAGAAAGACAACAAAAACCTGAGACTCAAAAGTATGCTTTTTACTATAGCAACGTGGGGGCTATAGTGGAAAATTTTCCAGATGGTTTTATTCGAAATATGAGCACAGAGGCGACTGGAATGTGGTGCAGGGGTGCCGACAACGTCTGTTCACAAAAAAATGTTGTATTTTCATGGATCAATGCTTTTAAGAGGTGCATTTCGCTTTGTGGTCGGTTTTTGCACTCCGATAAGCCTCTATTTGATTGAAATAACATATATATCATAAACACAATACATATTTATTATAGGTATCTCCGATTCATGAAAAATATTGTTATAAAATTGTGTGATTGTTCCCACTACTAGAATTTGGTTGATGTTTCTAATTTTACTTTTGATAGGTGCTAAGGGGTGCCACAAAGTAAGATTGAAAGTGAGACCAACGAAATAGAAATTAACTATTAGCGGAAGAGTGAATTTTCAAAATGGCTTCATTTCCATAACTTATCGAAGAGTTGAGTAGAAAGAACTCACACACACGAGATTGGCAGAAAGAACTCAAATAGTAAGAAATGACATTTGCACTGGACTGCATTCAAACGCATCAGTCATAACACATTAATACAATCAAACATAAAAAGCCTAAACTAAGGTCAGCGCTTAATTACATCATATTTCTAGCAATTACCCTTTTACTACGTACATTCATTTCCATTATCCACCAACAGTCAGAAACCAATAGACAGGAAATAAGTCAAACTGATCACCCGGACAAACCAAAAGAAACTAATGTTATATGGATCATTTTAGCAGCAGTCATGTCATCGTCACAAAATAACTAATCAGCTACAACATGAAACAAACCTGCAAAATAATGTAAAACCACGTCACTCTGGTGTAGAGATTAAAATCACCAGATTGGATCACATTAAATGTCAATATCTGATTAAGCTGACCGTTTGCATTAGAACAATTGTCGCTATTTAGTAAAATGACGACGTATGAGCATCTCCTGAAGTCCCAACGCAGAAATGCTTTCACATCCTAACAGTTCCTGAAGCTTTACATCACAATGAATCACCATCGTATTCAGAGGATCCTACATAGTAAAGCAAGATCAAGAAGATATTTTATTCAACTTCAAACTTCAAATTAAAAAAAAAAAAAGAGGTATTGGACACTCGAGAATGCCAAAATATTATCTATTAAAAAACATGGTAACATTGACTAAGTTTCCTCTGGTTAATACAGCTGATGGAGATGTAGCATGTGATAATTAGAGTATCCGAGATGTAGGATTCAAGGAAAATATGGGAGTGCCACAATGAATGCACCATGACACTAGTAAAGTCATATAAATTACTTCAAGATTTAAGCCTGTGTCAAAAACAAAGATCTTTCTTATAATCATAGGCTTTGACACAGAAATGCTGACAATTCATGAATCACGTACCTCCAGCTGGTTAACTTTAATGTACTCCCAGACACGTCCCAGAGCCTCTGATTGGAGCATCTGGCAATCTTCAGTTCCGAAAAATTTTGCAAGGGCATCTGATATGTTCCCAGGAGGAGCCCTGGAATCAGTAGTCTGCTTAGCTGGCTCATCTTCAACCTTTGATTTCTTAGCTTGACCTGATTATTCAGAAAACAAAAATGTAACATTTGGAATTAAGATTTAAAATCAAAGTCGATGCAAGTAGAATGTTGATCTCGTTACTCGTATTTATTTTACATACTGCTTGGATCCAGTGGAATAATATGCTTAGCAAGCAATTTATTCATCTTGAACATATCCGTGCAATCTGTTTCAAAAACTACGCGCAATGCATCATCGCATATGATCTTTCTCTTGTTACCAGGGTCTTGAAGGTTATGCTTCCTAATGTATGCCCAAAGTTGCTTCACAATCTGAATTAAGAATAAAGTAACATGATACACATTTCATACATATAGCACCAGTTCGGAAAACATAATGTTGAAACTTATAGAACTTTTTAATTATATCCAAACCTCTGTCCTTGGTAATGCTGGCTCCCCAACGATGGTCTGTAGTTCAGGTGAAACACCACATACTTTGTTTAGACCTCCTGGACCACCTCTTCTTTTGGTTCCAACTGGAGTACTGAAATAAAAATGAATGTGATGATCCAGTGTCTCACTGCAACTTATTAATAACAAGGTGTATGGCTTAAAATTTCACCATAACTTGGATTTAAATTTAAATTTAAAGATCATCAATGTTGCTTTGAAAAGAAAATTAGACTTCAAATACTTTTCCAGATGAGGAAGATAATCTAGTTCACCATTCTCGGCTGTCCATATAAAAAAGTTGAGTGTATATAAGACAAACTACACTTTGCGTATGCACCATCAATCGAGTTTACAGAAAATGACAAATGACGCTAAGGAGAACAAAGCGGGTAATTTCATGCGAGTGGGTCCCGTACTTCCGAAAGCTTTGCATATCCCTGGAGATTATATTAGCTAGAACAGTTGATACTGATAAAATCTATGTAGTGTTTGGTTTTCTATCTGGTAAATGAGTATCAACTCGAGCAATACTCTCCCAAAATAGCATCAGTCGCTGCAACTTTTCCCTGGCAAGATGGACCTTTATCTTTTGCTAGCAATGGCATTGACAAGTAAATTCAACTGACAACCCCCAAAAGCCAAACTTTTAAACTCTTGTTTGTGCAGGCATTCCTGAAAGAAACAGTCGCCACGAGTAGCGTGAACCGAGATAATCAAGCAGCTCGCCTTGAGCATCAGATGGGTCAAATCAATTCAGTTTTTTCATGGCCTCCCTCTATTTGACCATCTTTTCTGTCAATTTCTCATCTAAGTGAAGAGCTCTGCTTTCAAACGAGTAGTTTTATATTGGTAACCTAAGTCTCGGCTAACCACATCAAAGTCACATGGCAGCAATATAAACTCTTGATGATGTATTTTTGTTAAGAAAACCATTATATTGTTTAATAAACATCATTACAACATATAGTGAAGTGGTTAAAAACACATTAAACAAGCACATTTCCATAAAGCAAGCAAAAAAAATCAATCAGATGTTGGACAATAGTTACGCCGCGAGGGAACTGCACCCTTTAAAAGTCAAACCTTTACCGCCTGAGGTGCAGTTAGAGTAAAATAACCCACAGAAAAGTTAATTTCGATGGATACCCACTTAATTCATGATTCAAGAAAGTAAACCCTAACCCTAGGTCGATCATTATTTTTACCATAAAAACCAACACGCACCATTTATAGCACATAAACCACATAAATAAGCAACTATATCTATATGTCCTGAGTTAAAAATTGGCCGTAGCCTTTGCATGAAAAACACCTTCATCTACCCAGCAGGTAAACCCAAGCTCCTCGAATTCGTGACATAAAAAATGGGCAGGTTAACATACCTTCCCTTCGGAGCTTCAGAAACATTCGCCGCACTCTGAGCGGCCCCTATTCTCCCCCTCGCCAACGGCAGCATCGTCGGGTCAAGGTGTTGTTGCACTTGCGTCCCCGTCGGAGGAACATCATTCTGCTGCAGCGGTCGTTGCTGAACTGAGAAATGGGGATGAAGAAACTGCTGGGGGAGAAAGGTATTTGGAAACTGAAGGCGGGATTGAGGGGGCAGGTGGTCTTTGGGCACGGGATGAGATCGGAGGAGGTAGGTAATCTGGTCCCTGATAAACCCAGCCTTGTGGGAGAGGTCCATCCCTAGTTCGGCTTCCAGCTGCTGCACCACACCGTTTAGGGAAGTGACGGCGTTAGGGTCGGAGTGACGAAGCACCGTCTCCACTCCTTTGGCAATCTCTTGATCCGACACCATGTATCTTCAGAACTCAAACGGCAAATCTAACGGAAAACTCAAACGGCTCTTCCCTCTTTATCTGTCTCTCTCTTTCTTCTTCTTTCTTTCTCTCTGTTTCGAATCTCTCCTTTAAAAATAATAATCAATCGACATCGAATTACGAATATGCCCTTGTGTCAGCTTTTTACATTTTGTTAGAATGACATTTGTATCCCCGATTATTCAGAAGATTTGAATTGAATTTGGAGGAGAGGGTGGGGTTCGAAGTCATTCTACACATGGATTCTTATCAGATAGGTACAGGTATCAGATATGTTTTTAAAATAGATTCTACTATAAAGTGGTATGTGTAACGTATATTTTTATCTTAGTTCATCGTCGAATAACATTATGTTATTTTTGTAATTTCATTATATTTTACTGAGCAGATATTTTATAAGACGATTACACGAATTTTTATCTATAAGACATGTCAATTCTATCGATATTCACAATAAAAATTAAAAATCTTAGCATAAAAAGTAATATTTTTTAATGGATGACCCAAATAAGAGATCTGTCTTACAAAATACGAACCATGATACCGTCTCACACAATTTTTTGCCATATTTTATTCTCGGAGAAATCTAATAGATATTGATTATACATACAAACATACGGCGTATAATCAAGCGTTTATTATTTGTAAAAAAAATTAAATTTTTTTAAACTATACAATAATTTCGACGTTATCGTTTTTTTATTCCCGACACCATTGTTGTCTACCTATTGCAATTGAGGGTATGGGAGTGAACCGTTTGGTGCTTCAAACCAAACAAAACCAAGTTTTGCAACTATCGTTCGTTTGTTAAGAGGTAGCTCACCGCTCGACCAACCTTGATTTTCACAAGTTTCAAGTACAATGGTTAAATAAAATGAATCAACCAAATTAAGACTAATTATTATTTGTCAGATTTGTTTTGCGCGGTCTTCCGGAAAAGTCTGAACTGGTTTATTGCATGAAGAGCCAATAAAATAGTAGGACGAGACGAATCCATGATTTTAGGTTCGGAGGTCGGATATTAAGTGATAAAATCAATTATTATATAACAACTTTTGTATTCAAATACTGCATTTTTTAAAAAGAAATGATTTTAATCATAACCAAAGACAAAAATTTGTGTGAGACGATCTGAAGAGTCGTATTTTGTGATACATATATCTTATTTGGGTCATCAATGAGAAATTATTACTTTTTTTATGCTAAAAATATTATTTTTTATTGTGAATATCGATAAAATTGATTTGTTTTACAGATAAAGATTCGTGAAAGCGTGTCACGAGTGAGCTACGCTTAACCAAATAAACTCTTGGCTTCAAGAAGACAATATTGGATCAAAACCCACACCACTTGCTAATAACATTATATTTTAAAATAAATTTTTATTTTTTATTTTTAATTATTTGTATGTTCTATCAGTTTTACGGATCGAATTTTCCCAATTTTACAATATTAGATCGTATACAAATTACAATTATTACATTTTAGCTGTATTAGCCAGTGTTTACTTTTGTAAGTACGTAGAGATAATACCAAATTTATACTGGTCGGCCGCATAAAAAGTAAAGCAAATGTTTCATTTGACAAAGTCAGAAATTGCAACTTTTGCAGGGTTATCATCAAACAGTATAATTGAATAAACTCTAAGTAAAATGATATACAAGAAAACAATCGAATTTACACAAAAAAAACACAAAAACAAAAAAACTAATGAATCAGTCCGAACTGATTTTTTGACTAATTTATCGATTTTTGATTGATTTTGACCAATTTTGATCGGATTGATCGTATAAACAATCCTTAGACTAGATCCAAATCAGATTTGGATCGAACCGATTAATTTGATCCAATTTTAAAAACAATGTTACAGAATGTAACATAGGCATAATCATTTTAAAATTGATAAATATTGAAATAGATAGTAAAATAAAGTGGATATTTTTTTTAAATATATCTTGACTAAAAAAAAGTGAAAATGAGATAATTAATATCTTTTATTGTTCTCACGTTCATGTCGTTGACGTCTCCTCGGAAGAAGTGCAAGTGAAGTGACCTTCACGATCTCTCCATCCTTTCACCTGTCTCAGTGTATTATTATTATTTTTTAATTTTGATTTCCTATGTTCATACCCCGATCTATTCGCAATCACGGATCACCGCAGGACCATTTCCATTTGTTTTTTTAACTTCCCCCGAGCAAATTTCGTTCTCTCTCATTTTTGTTTCTTGATTTTCCTGCTCTCCCCGTGTCCTTTTTCTGGGGGGCACTTAACCCTGTTTCCCTTCACCCCACCCTTGATCGGACTCTCTCTCTCTTTTTCCTCAGTGGGATAATTTAATTATATGTAAAAGAGAGTTTCTTTTTGTTTCTTTCCGTTTTGTCATTTTGAATCTGGGCTCGTTTTTCGGTTCCTGTTGATAACAACACTGGTTCATTTGTTATGTGACAGACTTTTGGGCTGTGTTTCTTTTGTCGAACAAGTTCGGTGAATATATTACTGGTTGATGTCTTTGGCTGTTGGAGCTGTGTCAAGTTCCAAAAGCATGGGATTTGATGAGAATGGGGACCCGGTTACTGAAAAATCCGGGTCTAACGATCCGGACCCCGATATCGTGCCCGATTCGGGAGGGAGGATCAGCAGACAGACGAGTGAAACCTCCCTTTATGCCACTGAGGATGAATATGATGAAGATACAGAAGCCAAGATACAGTTGGGTCCGCAGTGCACCCTCAAAGAACTTTCCGAAAAAGACAAGGTTTGTGTTTTTATGGTGAAAACGTAGGATATCTGCGCATGTCCGAATTGTAAAAATTATGCCCGAAAATGTTGCCAATACAGGATGATGAAAGTTTGAGGAGGTGGAAGGAGCAGCTTCTTGGGAGTGTGGACGTGAACTCTGTTGGAGGTAATTGTTTATCTTATTTTTCTTGTCTAGTTTTTTTTAAAAAAAATTATTTTGCTTCTATTCTTTCACGTCAGTTCTATATATATGTATATTTTTGTTGTAAAAGCTCGAATCTTGGGTGCATTTCGATTAGATCCCGTGTCAAACATTTCGTAGTAGTATATTTTCATGTTTTTTTCCCTGGTAATTTTTGGGATTATATATTGGATCAGTGCAGTACAAGAACATCTCCAGCACATTGTATTGTTTTAGCGATCATTTTGTCCGTATTAATGTGAAATAATAGCCCTTAATTACCCTTCAACTAGATCCTATACAACTTGTAACCAAGTCTTCTGCAATCTACAACATTGTAGAGACCCTTGATCCAGAAGTGAAAATCTTGAGCCTTGCAATCAAATCCCCCGGAAGGAACGATATATTTCTTCCGATACCTGAAGATGGGAACCCGAAAGGCCCCTGGTTTACTCTCAAAGAGGGAAGCCATTATTGCCTCAATTTCATGTTCCAGGTCAACAACAACATCGTATCAGGCCTCAAGTACAAGAACACTGTCTGGAAAACCGGCATCAAAGGTTCTTTTCTTTGTTTATCTGTCATTGTAACCAGCTAATAATTATATTCTCATTTGATCAAACTTTTCCTCCAGTGGACAGCACGAAAGAGATGATTGGAACCTTCAGTCCTCAGCCAGAGGCTTATACCCATGAAATGCCTGAAGAAACGACCCCTTCTGGCATATTTGCTCGAGGATCGTATTCGGCGAAAACACAGGTCTGGAACCATAGCTTTCGCAGATGCTAAATTGACAGATACATATGATAGATGCAACAAATAGAAGAAATTGAACCATCTGAATTTTAAAAAGTTTTGTGTTTCTATGCGAATTTTGCATTCTAAAATGTAAGCAAATGCATTGTGCAATTCATACTGACATCTTTTGTGGCCCATGCAGTTCCTTGATGATGATAACAGATGCTACCTGGAGCTGAATTATACATTTGAAATCAAGAGAGAATGGCAGTCAACATAGATTGTGGCTGAGTAATAGCATAAGAATTTTCCCTTTGTTGCTCACGTTTCGTTTTCTAGTGTTTCTTTTCTCATTGTTGGTATGTGATCTGAGGGTGTAATGGAATCAGGAAGAGTGCGTTTCCGAGATTGAAAAGCGGGTAGATCTTTGATCCAGTTCTCATTTGTTGATTGCCTTATGAGTCATAGTTGGAGTGTTGTTCTTGAACTGACTATTTAGCAATTCTCCTCATATTTTATATGTCATTGATAGAGCTAAGCGAGTCAAGCTTTGGTCCCTATCTAACATAGAGCAACTCTATTGAGTATCCATTTTGCCTCAAGGTTCGGCGTCAGCCGAAGAATTCCAGTTGATTTAATTATTTCAAAAGTGAAGACTAGAATATATTTATTCATTCTTGGTTTTTCTATACAAGCACCGAGCATGTACACAAATACCAATTATATAATAAAAAATAATTTTCTAAAAAACAATTTTAATCTCTTGTCGCATTAGATAAATAAATTAATTAAGAACTTATATAACTTACTTTCAAAATTGTTTCTCAAATTAAAATTTAAACAGTTAATTTTATGTTATATAATAAATGATAATAAACATAATATATAGAACGTAATGAACACAAACAAATTTAATATATATACACAACATGTATAAGGAAGAATAACCTAAAAAGCAATTAAATTATAGATTTTATGAATGCATAAATAATATTTTACACAAGTGAAGCACACTAAAAACAAATAATTATCAATTTAAAATATTCTTGATTAACTTATCAAAACAATATCAAAACTAATGAAATAATAATATTTATAATAAAATATAAATCAAATATTCAATTTAAATGATATTTATCACGAATTTTTTTTACCTTTTGTTTTTAAAATTCTATATTACGGATAATTAATTTTATATCATAATCTATCTTTTGTAGACTACATTGATGACGATTAATTTTTTGTTAAATACAATTTTAAAATAATAAATAACTCAACATATATAATGCAATACACATTGAAATAAGATTTTATGGCAAATATCAAATAAACTTGTACAATAATGATTAAATATAAATTTTAAACTATTGTTATTATTTTCATAATTGAAATTTAAAATATAACAAAAAATTAAACTTCCGTAAAATTGTTATTTTTGTATTCTTAAATTAGTTAATATGATTACAAAACAATTAAATAAATATATTAAAATATCATAGGTAAAACCTCTAATATTTTGACAAATATTAACTAGTGATCATTATTATTCTATTTATTATAAATATTATATCATATATTGTTTTTACAGTAGAATATGTCTTTTAAGTTTTAATTGCTCATTAATATATCTTTTCATGTATTGCATATTTAAAGTTTTGATTGATGATTGATTTTGAAGTTCAAATGCATGTTATTTTTTATTTATACAATTTAATAAAATAATCATATCTATAATATGTACATTTGTTATAGATATTAAATTTTTTCAAATTTTCATATATTTTTAAAATTTTTACTATATTTTAAATTCAAAATTATATATGTATTAAAATATAAATTTTCATTTAGATAGTTATTATTTCACTTAAAAGAAAAAATAGATGCAAATTTTTTTTACAATCAAGTAATTTTCATATATATTAGTTAATTAAGAATTATTAAATATGAATCATTTTTATATATTTTTTTTGTGTGCTTAGTTATTATTTATTTATGTAATATATATATTTATATTTTTCATCATCAAGCCTTCAAATATGAATCATTTTTATATTTTTATGTATTTATGTGTGCTTAGTTATTATTTATTATGTAATATATATATATATATATATATATATATATAATTTATATTTTTCATCAAACCTTCAAATTTGAATGTTTTATATTTTTTTTATGTATTTGTGTGTGCTTAGCTATTATTTATTTATGTATATTGGACATTTCAAATTATTTGTTTTCGATGATATATTTTTAAATATATAATATGATATAATATTAAACATTTGAAATCATTTTGTTTTTAAGTTTTAGAGTTATAGCATAGTCAAATTATATGTAAATTTTTTGACTTACTTGAATATATAATTTTTTATTTTCTTATTATTTATTTTTTAATTTTCTTATAATTTCATAAATAATTAAAAAATACATATATAGAAATTGAATATTAAAAATCAAAATATCTTATATTACCAAATTTTTTATATAAATTAATTGAATATTAAAAATCAACAGATCTTATATTATCAGATTTTATATATTGAATTTATAAATTTGTTTGATATATAATGTTTTTTTAAAAAGTGCTACTATCATCTATTTTTTAATATAAAATAAAATAATTATACAACATGTGTGAAAGTGAAGCTACTTGTTTAACAATTATGTCTTAAAACTTATATATTATGATAACTGATTTTAGAATTGAAACCAAAAAAATATTTTAGTTTTGATTTTGATTCTACTGTTTTTGAGAACTAAGGTCAGGTTTTACCTTTAGACTCTAATATCTAAATTTTAAACAATCTTAATAAATGTTTCAAATACTTCCAAGTTTTTTGTATTGAATTTATAAATTTATCTGATATTTAAATTTTTTTAAATGCTACTAAAATATTCAGATTCCATATCATAGTTAAACTCTCTGAATTCTTCTAACACTTTCATATTTTGTGAGATTATTAATATATTAACAATCTTAATTTTTTATATAGATTATCTTAAATAATTTATTAAACTATTTACTTTCAACTCTTTGTTAAAAAAAATAAAATATGTTAGTATAAATCTTATTATCATATTATAGTTTTATATTTATCATGTTATTCTATTATTGCTTATATAATTATTTTTTTCATAAATCTTCTTGTGATACTATAATTTATCACTTAATTAGAAATTGAACTAAAAATATAATTACAAAATTGCACTAAAATTAAAAGGATAAAACATTTAAATATGGTATAAAGATATATTATTTGATAAAAGTAATATAAGAGTTATATTTTATTTTTGAAGTGATATAAATTAATGCAATAAAAGTATATTGTGGTGATGATTCATTAACCTTAATTATATATTCGGTGGAATAATATAAAGTTTTGATATTCTATTTTTGGTCTTACATCAATTAAAATTTTATATATCTATCCTTGTTTAGTTTTTGGATTTTTATTGATAAGGAAGCCATTTTTATCTTTTCATAATTGAAAAACAAAGTTCATGATGCACACTTTTACAGGTAATACAGATATTTGGCCTTGTGGAGATTTTAATTTTATCTGGATTTTTTGTTTCCTTTGATATTTATGATATTGTCAAGTATTTTCATTGAATTGGTGAATTTTTATGAAGTTCGGTTCTGTATGATATCGGGCAATGGACTGTGGTTTGGGTTGTGAGCTTTTGAATATCTGCTCCTCGTTTTTTGATAATGGAATGTTGGCTTTTTATATGACTTTAAGAAATTAAATAACATATATTCTTGACATACGAAAATAATTTTACAGATATATAAACTTGTCGCACCTGCCTACCTAAATCCAGGTCCTCCCAGAATAGAAGGAATCATGAAGCTGGTGTAACATGCATGAGCATGCACTCTGTTAGAAACTTCCAGCTTCTTCTTTAAACCAGGAACAAGATATATATGTGACAGAGAATTGATGAGTCCCAACTGTTCTGCAATTTCACATGAACTAAGCCCCCGAAAGGACAGAAATCCTGGTCTCTCAAAGATCGCATGATTCACTCATTTCACGTCCAAATATATATTTATCCCCCACATTTTTAAAATCTTCCCAAGAAAGTGATGATAATTAAACACCAGGAGGAGGGCAAAAATTGAAAGGAAATAATATGCAAGAAATCAATAATTTGTTGAACGTATGGTCATCGGTCTCTCTATCGGTATGCTACTGCTATGCCGTGGCTAAAATGGTTCCCAAAGGTATACTCAGATTCTTCATGTATTTGCCAGTGTTTTGCATATTCTTTTTCCTCCCACTGAGTCTGAACTCAGTAAATTTTATATGTACAACTGCCTTTTCTGTCACTTGGTTAGCTACATTTAAGCTTCTTCAATTGGTATTTGGAAATGGCCCATTGTCTGATGCATCGCTCCCTCTTAGCCATTTTGTCTTGATTTCTTGTTTTCCGATCAAAATCCTCCGACAAAAATCATCCCTAAATCCCCCTCCTAACAAAGAAGAAACCCCTCGAAAGAAAACTCAAGACAAGGAGAATTTAAAGGGATACAATGATTCTCCAAATATTACTAAAACATACAGTAATCTTGGCTTAAGATCTCCTCTACACTATGCAAAAAAAAGCTTGCTTTTCATCTTCTTGATTACTTTCGTGGCCCCTTACAAGAACAATCTCCCGAGAAATATCGCTTTGTTCCTCATATGTATCTACATATACATTGGTTTGGAAGTCTTCTTAGGAATAACCGCGAACATATGCCAAATCTTGTTAGGCGTCAAGCTGGAGTCACCTTTCAACGAACCATACCTATCGACGTCATTTCAAGACTTCTGGAGCCACAGATGGAACCGTGTGTCGTCAAGTGCCCTCCGGTCCACTGTATTCAAACCCATCTTCCGCAAATTATGGTCGGCGGGATACAAAAAGGGGGCCATAATTGTGGCCATGTTGGCTACATTTCTTGTATCATCCTTAATGCATGACCTATTATTCTACTATCTGGGAAATGTAAAGCCTGCATGGGGAACGACTTTGTTCTTTTTAATGCATGGGATTTTCTGTCTCGTGGATAATATTTTGAAGAGGGAATTTGGTTTAAAATGGGAGCCGCCGCAACTAATCATCGGGCCAGTGATTTTTGTGTTCACACTTTGGACATTTATGTGGTTGGTTTTGCCTGAGCTGATTCAACGCAAGGTTGATGATAGAGCAATCGAGGAGTACGCAGCAGTGGGGGCCTTTGTTAGAGATTTGGGCTTGGGTTGGAGTCAAATGGGCTACAATTTTCTGGTGCAAATCTTGAAGCTCGACACGAAGATACGATGAAATACGTCAAAATTTAAAGAAGAGGAGGAATAAATTATTAGGGAAAAGAGTAATATAATGGTTTTCTTTTCATGTCATAAAAGTATTTAAGATGTATATTTGTCGCAGTAGAGGTTTAATTTCTACTGGATTTGTATTGAGATACGTCTAAGTGTTGGCCCATGTCACTTCACATACAACCTACACGGTGTAGGAAAGGTCTCTAGTCCCTACCTTGAAAAGGAGATGGCCTAATTGACTAATTAGTCCTACGTGCAGTCTATATATTAAAAAAAAAGTACATGAGTAGATATTCAAGTTGATAAATTTGGTGAATGTTTGATAAATAATCAAAAGTTCGATTTCTCATATCAATAATTTCTCGGACGAGTTTGTCACACAGAGTTTGTCAAGTGAAATTTACCTGACTATAATAGTTTGCATATTGCTGAGTTATCAGTACATACACAACATTTTTAACCATATTATAAATATCAACTCAATCAATCTTCTTAATTGAATTATTATCATCATATTTATGATTTGAAATTTTTTGGTCCAACTGCTAATGTGATATCAAATAAGTCAGAATTTTTCGATAACAAGTTAGACATTTTTCCATGACACATCATAATTTCAGCGAAATATGATAGAAAATTAAAAAAAAAATTAAAGTTAGTGCATCAAAATTGAAGTAAGTGAAACAAATTTTTTTTATCTATATTTAATTATAAGGTTAAATTTCTCATAAAATACACAAATCCAAACTCAATGTTTGCTTTGGTATCCGAACCCACTGTATTAATTTTATTTTTTTCAACTCGTTGCACCCCTTAAATTATTAAAATAGCCTTCATTAAATATCATATGAGAAACGAGTGAATTCTTCTCATATTTTTATTCATACACGCAGTAAAAATCCGACATTGTGGAGGAAACTTTTTCCCTCTTACTCCACCCATTTTTTCTATAATAATATATCGTATTGTACCGTATTATATCGAAAATTATATATCGTATATCATACCAAAAATTACGGTATAAGAAAATTCATACCGTACTGAAATTTTCAGTATATCGAATTTTTGATACATATAATTTGCATACCGATTATATCGAAATTGTACGTTATACCGAAAATTTCGGTACGGTATCAGTTATACCATTTTATACCGGAAAAAACCTTATAATTTTTAAATTTTATAAATTTATTGTTTTAAAATATTTATATTTTTCGGTATTTCAATATTCGATATATACCGAAATTTTCAAATTGCATACCGTTATCGTATCGAAAAATTTGGTATTGTTACCGTACCATAGCGTACCGTACCGAAATCTTCGGTATACCGAAAATTCGGTAAATTCATCATTTTTTCGAACAATGATCTCGGTATACCAAAAATTCGGTATTTTTTCTCACCCCTAATTCTTCCCATCTCGTGGAAGCCTAAAAGTTTGTTCTAACATTTTGTTTCCTTAGAGTTGTCAAAACTGGGTTGTGCTTTGAGATCTTAAACTCTATTATAATGCTACTCTTAGTCATTAATTCTATTAGGCAATATAGCAAAAGATGCAAGTGAATATACAACGACATTTGCATTTCGCCAAAGATAATGTAAAGTTGTTATATGTTGATTCAAAGGTCGTATGACGTTTAAAATATACGTTCTAACATAGCTAAAGTCATCTTCTAATCGTGTGACTGTTTGCTTACATTGTCAATAGAGAATCGACGTGATTTGGTTGATTTGGAGGTTATGTTCCTTGATGACCCTAGTCCTATTTCAATAACCGCATTTTAATATCATACCAAACATCATACACTTTATCATATTATATACATTTTTTTCTTTATTTTTATTTTTTATCACTCTTATTATATATTATTCACGTACATTGTCTCACACATCAAACCATAATTTGGAGTACTTAATAATTTGAAATTCTATCCAATTACCATACAAAAAATCCAAGGAAGCATAAATGTTGAGCAATCCAAGACACTGCTTACATTTCAGACCCGAAGGAGAAATTGAAATTTGAATGTCCACAAAAAACAGTTAATACACAATTGAATGTCCACAAAAAACCAGTAAATACACGGACTCCAAAGTCTGCCGCATAGTGTAAAAACAAGACACATAGTTTCTTATATAACAACTCTCCAGGAGCTAACCGGACACAAGAGCAAAATAAAGAGAAACACCTCCAATTTGCGGAAATGGGGGAGAAATATAAGGTGTCAAAAACGACGATTTTGCTTGCAACAATGCTGATACTGTGGGAAATGTCTTCTCCTTGTCTCGGTTCTTGTTCCTCTAATGGCGGCGACTGCGAGAAGTGCATCTCGAATCAGATGAAATACGTCTGCCCCCGGTGCGCTACTATGATGCAGTGCATGGCCCGGTGCCTGTGGTGCGGCGCATCAAGTTCCAAATGCATCAAGAAATGCGATTGCGACAGTGGGTATCCGCGGCTGGCTGACTGCAAGAAGTGTTTGTTACAGTGTAAATGTATCTGCTCTGTTTCGGCTTAAAAATAATGCGATCTTGTTGTAAATTTTTCCGTGTTGAAGAACTCTGGCCATGAATCTTGGAATTTTAATTTAGTCATCGAATCTAACTATGAAATTGTGTTAATGTATCGGCAGAGATAACAAACATGAAATATTTATTCCTCAAAAACAAAAACATGAATGGATATAAATTATTCCAAAGAATTGTATTTGTATAATGTCTAAATTATTCTTGTAGAGATCTTTTCCATAAAAATCGTAACATTTTGAAGTAAAATGACAAAAATCAATTGTTATTCTAATTTATATAACTGGTTTTAACGGATACAAAATGCAGCAGGATCAATCTACTAAAGAATGAAACAGAAAACTCGCTTGTTTGGAAATGAGACAAGTTTCTGGAGGGGTTTGGCCTGCTTCCAACTCCAATTCAAACACCGTTACTGTCTTCAGAATTTCTTAAACTGAAATAAAATGATTGAATGACCTTTCTGTAAATTTACTCTTAATTCGTGTAGAACAAAAGGTTCAAGGACTCAGAAAACGGGCATCTAGCTAAAACAAGGATCTTTATGATGAAATTGTCCCGTTTGTTAACCCCCTGCAGTAATATTTGAAACTAGGGGAGTTACTTTTCAAAAAAAAAAAAAAGTTTAATCAATATCATTTTTCAAAATTTATATATGATTTAAATTAACATGTAACCACATAAAAAGCAATACTTAAAAAATTTTAAAAAATAAATGGCTTGCACTCGTGGAGATACTAATGTGTAACGTGGGAGAATTAAAAAATGAAGTGGTCGATAACTTTAGCTTTTCTGTATCTGGTACAAAGAATTTGATATTATGGACACATTGAATCTCGTAATATTTTTTAAAAAAATCAGACTTTGCTTAAATCTATGTATATATTTACCAAAAAAAAAAGTTAATTAAAATTGCCTTGAATCTATATAAATCCTTGTAAAAAAAATGGGCTGGGCTACAGCCGGACCAAGCATAGGTCCGTCCTGCTCCAAGATTAATTTATACGTAGATGGGTATTCCCAGGCCACGAAGCAGGCCACGAAGGAGAATTCGTCACTATATTCTTCAACCCCTTCAGTCGACAACTGCCATATTAGAACTTCTGAGCCAGCTTCCCTTCTCGTTGCAGACTCGTAGATTCTGTCGAAATCCGTCTTCAGAATAACATATCTGTCATTTAATCCTCCTGTCTGTCTTGAGGGTAAACGGAGATCCCATCCCACTTCTGTGAAAAGAACAGGCTTCTTGAACACGTTCTGGCTATCAATTATATGAGCATCGGCACACTTCGAAAGGTATTTTACTTTTGCTTCTAAGTTTGCCTCTGGGATCCTGGAACATAACGTACACGGACATCAATTAGCAAGGCAGTCCATTTGCAACTAATTCTGCCAAGTTTATGCAAAAGTCAGAGACTCAATTTGCTACGAGCACAAATATAGATCAAGCTTTTGCCATTGTATCAAAACATACAGTTAGATAGTAAATGTGAACCACCAAAACATCATGCTGCAATCGCTGTAATATATAGTTAGCCACATTAGTTAGGAAGAGTAATCCACTCCTAACAAATGCTCCTGCAGCTCAAGGAAATAAAGCATGTGACGATGATGTACCAAAATTCATGCTCATCGGAGGCGTGCAACTCAAATATTCTATATAGCAAATTAGTCTAAATACCACATAAACAAACACGATAGAAGGGGCAATTGCCACTACCCAATAGGCACGTCTCAAATTAAGGCCCAACATTCAAGCTAATACTATGGTGTAACTTAGATATTCTATATCGTAAATTAATTGCCGTCCAACAGGCATGTCTCGGAAAGTCCAATAATCAAGCTAATAGAAAGTGCACAATTCAAAGTTTCTATTAAAATCATGGACTTGAGTTCAACTTCACTCCGAAAGTTAGCTCACAAGTATGTCTCAGAAAGTCCAATATTCGAGCCGGTAGGAAGTGTGCAACTCCAAGTTTCTATTAAAATCATGGATGGCCGAACTCCATCCCAAAAAAAAAAGATCGCTTTTGCTTATTTCAAAGGAATTTTTCTAGATATTATTTTGAAATTATATTAATATTGAGACTTGGACCTAAATCACCCCAAAAACTAGCTCAAAAAGAAGATAGTTCAAGTCCATATATGATCTCTCGAGTATTTTATTCAACCGATGTGGGACTACTATTATATCATCACGTCCAGTAATGAAGCGTGAAGTTTACAATGACCCAACTAGTTAAAATAGCCTGCAATAATCACCAAACAGTTACATTGTGAAAAGGTTCAAGCATCAAAACAATGTCCTCCAAATCAAGGTTCGTGAACCTTAACATAAGCCTTGTAATAACCTTTTATGGTTCTGTCGGAGAAAAATGCATCTCTTAAAGAAGAAACGTTGGTTCCAGCTTCCTCCGCCCATTTTACGTACTGCGCTTTTCCACCAAAAGCATTCATATTATTTACAAGACCGAGGATTAATCTTATTCTATGTCTCCTTGCTTCGGCCAATACATAGTCCAACGCCTGAAATACAATCAAGAAACATCGAAACACGACAACTCAAAGCCATCGGACAAAATCCACAAGCACATTGACTTAGAACTTCAAAAGATCCCAGATGAAGTAGCAAGAACCTTGAAAACCCTTTCATTGAAGAGACCTGGCTCAATTTGAAGAACATCGGGGCCAGAACCATCACTGAAAGCCCAAGTCTTGCAAACACTCAACTCCATGTCAACCCCTCTTTTGAGCATCTCAGAGACCCTATATCTCGATTGTCCCCACGCGCTTTCCTTCAGAAACCAATAGGAATTCCACCCATTCACACACAAATCTTTCCCCGCCGCTGGTGATCCTGGAATCTCCTGCTTGAGGAGCACAAATCTGGTATGGTGGACTCCCACAAAACCCATTTTGGGCAGGTTCCATACTGTAACAGGTAACGCAAAATTGAGGTGACCATTGGAGTTGATATACAAAAAGCCCAGAATGGTGAAGATGCCAAGGGCTGGGTATAATCTTTTTTCTCTCCAAAAAGAGTCCATGGAAGATGGTTAAAAAATTGTGCTTGCAAGCTCGGTAAGAATCCCCTTCTTTGGCTATTGAAGACCCTTCGTTCATTGGCCTGGAGCGGCGCTGACAGGGCAGGGTATTGCCGTTTGTTCGCTGGAAATCTAAAACTAAAATATTCAGTTGTTACAGCTTATTTGTCCTATTTTGTCCTTCCTTTGTGCAAATTTCGTCTTTAGCCTCCCTTTGTTTTCAGATTTTCATATAATCATTCCAACATATTGTTGATTTGTTTCAAATTCGGAACATTCAAGGGTTTCAAACTGGATACTCGTCACGTTAAGGACAGAAAAGAACGAGACCTTAGACCCTTCTCTGTTCGAGATCAGAAAGCCATAGTTACTCTAGCATGGTGAATCTTTTTATACTAAATAATTCATTAGCATGTTTCATATAGGACTAATAAAGCAAACAAAATGTATAAGAGGATCCAAGTGGAGAAGAAATGACAGAAAACGGAACATCTTTAGCCAAGTCTTATATCTCATACATAACCCAAAGATGATCTTACACATCTTCTGTTTCTGTTACATTGTATATCATTTACGTATGGACAAGAAAAACAAGACGTGATTCTTAAGAAATAACAAACACGTGAGAGCTCTCAGCATATAGATTTACAAACAAATAAAGAGACATATAAAACTCAAGTATAATTATGTTTAAGATCATTGGTCAGTGGTCACTAAGAAACCTCTCAAGACACCGCAAGCCCAAATGCTCGGCACAAAACCTCTCCATTTCATTCCCACCGCCTTTTTCTTTGCAGATCTCTTTCTCAATCCCCACTAACATGTTGTCCCAATCCATCGAATATCCAACCCAATTCTCAACTCTAGAGTCCGTTACAGCATCAAGTATCTCTTGCAGCCCCACAATCCTTCGGCTCACATGTCTCCTCAGCTCCCGTACATTGGGATCAATCCCAGGCACCGAATCAAGACTGAATAACAAGCCCATCAGGGCTTCGTTAATCTTGATCCTCTCCCTCTCACTGGTACGCACAGAATCAACTGTGTCCTGCCATGAACAGCTAAGATACATTTAGAAGGATACTGAAGATCAGTATAGCATTATGAACGAGGCTAATGTTAAATTTTCAAATTAAAATTCTTTTGTTCCATTAATCCATTGCCTCACGCATAGTTTCAATTATCTTGGTACTACACTTAGCAACAAAGCTAAAGTTAGCGATATGGCACCCGATGAGCTCCCTTGTAATAAAATACAGCAGGAAACATCAAAACATCATCAATTACTTGCATGAATGCTAAAGAAATTGATTAATCACACGTCAACAAATGTTAAAAGAGGCAATAGCAAAAAGATTAGATCAAAATGCCACAACATGTTCATAAATATTTTGACTTCCGATAAAAGATCTATCTTGAAGGGCATAGAAATACTTTTCCTGAAGTAATCTCCTTGCGAACAAGTAATCCAACGGGGATAAGCATGAATTTTTGGTCCACTGCGATTGGATACATCAATTATAGCAGCTGAGCACACAACCAAACATAAAATTCTATGGAAAAACATTTTCAGGACGCCTTTATATTTAATTTTACGAATTAAACTTGTTTTGTTTTTAATCAATTTCGGGAAACTGACTAATCAGTTAGCAGCACCGTGTCTTCCCTCTACAAAATCTGGAGTTCACATCACAGAGACAATCAACCTGAGAAAAAAAAATTGTTTCCTGCCATTTTAATTTAGATAACCTCACCAGAATTTACCTTTAGATATTTCATTAGTTTAAATATTAGTGAAAACACTAGAAAATTCACCGAACTTCATATCTTCCACAATCGTTAATTTTCGGTGATCATTAACATCGGTCCTATGCTACGTAATCGAAAAACTAATATGATATGTAGAAAAGAAAGAAAATGAAGCGTAATCAGAAGTACAAAGTACGAGTAACGAGTGAAAAATCAGAATTAATGCCTGGCGTTGGATGATTCTCTGCCAGTATTTAGCTTCAGAATCGACGGCGGCGATCTTCCTGACAAGGGTGCGCACCATGTGAGATCGGTAGGCTGACTGTATCCTAACAGCAGCGGAGGATTCTGGTAAAGGGGATTGCAGGGGAATATGAACAGTAACAGGAATGGGTTCTGATGCAGGCTGTGTTTGGATTGGATCGGATTCGGGGGCAGAATGGTCATTGAAAGAGCAGACGGTGGCTGTGGCAGTGCTGGAAGAGAAGAACCACGGCCGCCTGGAGGACTTCATTTTACCGACACAATGCGCTTAGAGAGATGTAAAGGGAAAGCTGATTACAGCAGGAGTAAAGTGAAGTCGGGTCTCGCAAGTGACGCCGATTATCTTGGGAGGAGCCTAGGATACGTATCTTTATTACTTGGTTATCTGTATTAATTTATCATATTTATATAATATATTATTTTAAAACGATACCATATAATAAATTATATTTTATAAATTATTGATAATTTATATTGATAGGTCAACGAAAAGAAGTAGAGAGTGATATATAAAAAATCTTTCTAATTCAGACCAAGAAATATAAAAAATAATTGACTACGTCTCTTGTGAGACGGTCTCACGAATCTTTATCTGTGAGACGGGTCAACCATATCGATATTCACAATAAAAAATAATACTCTCAGCATAAAAAATAATACTTTTTCATGGATGACCCAAATAAGATATCTGTCTCACAAAATACGATTCACCGTCTCACATAAGTTTTTGGCAAAATAATTAAATGTTAGCGAATGATTTTTTTCCCAATTCTGGGTATTGATCAGTTAAATTTTCAACTTTTAATTTTGATATATTAACTTTTAATTTTTGACTACTTCAGTTCAATTATTATGTGACCTGATAAGTTGTGTCATATCGATAATTAAATCAAAATAATTGAGAATTAAAATATAGTATATCAAAATTAAAATTTAAAAACATGACCAAATACAATCAAAATTAAACAAATTTTGAAAAAAAAAAAACTATTTTCAATAAATACTACATGAGGACGAAAAAAAATCACAATTAACAAAAAAATAAGTAATTCTGAAAAAGCATGAATCAAGTAAGTACGTATGAATATAATCTATAAAAAAACGAATTTCACTATATTATTTTTTTGCCAAAAGATACATTTGGTCAAGGATCCAAAATATGTACTAAATTACCTTCTTCTTCTCAATAAATATAATATGTGCGTGAAAATGATTTTAAGAACAAATGTCACACATGTTTTTCCACACGAACACCAAGAAAAAACCACGTTTCTTTAATGATATATCATTAAACATTAAATCCATCATGTTTAGGATCTAACATGTCTAGGATGGCCTAAATCCGATTACATGGATTGCGAGACAGGTTTAATCCTGTTTTAAAAGTGGATTTTGGAAAGTGACAAGTTTAAATAAACATGTCACGATATTTATAATAACACTTTATTGATATTTCTATTATGTTGAATAATGAATGTTCTAATTTCGGTGAATGTGTTAATTTTTAGTTTTTTTTATTGTGTAGTTATTAAAATTGAAAACATATATAATCTAATCTGTATTTTGTATGGAATGGCTCTTGAATTTCGCTAAATTTACTTCAAACTCGTCTCGTTGTCATGGTTACTTCCATCCAGTATTTAAATTTGTATAATTATATAATTTTCGAAATATTTTAAATTATCTCAAATCAAATTCTCGAAATCCAAATATTATGTCATAAAAGTAAAAAAAAAATGAGAACACAAAATTTAAAAGCAAAAACTTATGTGAAACGGTGTCACGGGTAGTATTTTGTAAGACGGATTTCTTATTTAGGTCATCTATGAAAAAATATTACTTTTTATATTAAGAGTATTACTTTTTATTGTGAATATCGGTATGATTGACCCGTTTCACAAGAGACCTGCTCAAATTTAAAATTGTTTTAACAAATCATTACACCCGATCGAATGGGAGAGTAAAGTACGACAACATGATCAGCCGCCGGCGCTTCATCAGGCAGTATAAACGTCACCTTCTTCGTCACCTTCTCTTTCCCGCTTCTGCTCTTTGGACTCATCCTACACAATTCTTTAGCTTCCTCTTCGTCTCCAGATACTAATTCCTCGATCTTCTCCAATCTCCCCGAAGAAAAACTGATTCTCGGCGTGTAAAAGACGTTGTTGAAATCCGGAGAAGTTTGGTACAAGACCCTCTTCATCGTTTCAGCTCTCTGGACATTATTCTGGCACCAGATGTGACTATCCAATATTGGAGAATTAGAAATCATTTCTCCTAATGTTGTAATTCTTTCGACATTAACAATGGCTGCAGTTGGGTTTGTTGCTTCTCTATCATTAGCTCCTGATGAGGGTTTTTGGGTCCGTTTCTTTGGGGGCCGTAAGCAGCAGATATTTTGACCCATTTGAGCTTTGATCAAAATAATCAAATGGCGTAAAAAATTTCATTGGCAACGAATGTTTGACATGGGAAATACCTTGAAAAAGTGGCGTAGGAGAGGGTTATAATAATGCAGAATTTGACGATGGATTCGATGAAAAATAGGCTTTTTATTATTGGCTATTGATGGATTAGTTCTTGTCTCTTCCTTTGATTTGCGTGGCATAGTGTTCGGATGGACCTATTTTTCTGTTAATTATTGCATGGAATTGATCTATACATGAGTTTGGAATATACGTTCGACATTTGAACTTCAACAATTCATAAGGATGCAAAAGTGTCGTTTAGTTATAACAAGTTTCGACTTTCAATTTTTATAAGATGGAAAGAAATTATATTTGTTGTACTTTTCTGATAAAAAAAATTTTGAGATGGAATTTTAAAAGTTTCAAAAAAAAAAAAGTTAAATATAAACTATTAGTGTAGAATATTGGTTAGTTAAAAGATTACATGTCTTATATATTGTGAATATATCACACACATACGTGCACGTATACAAGAGGTCAAGAGTAACTAATTAATTTAGGAAGGAATGTTCGAGTTGGTGATTTAAGTGACACTTATACCAACCGTCAACAGTTTGATTCTCCCAACCAACATATTCTCGGACGAGTATGTCGCACATAACTTACTCAGTGTAGTTTATATGGTTAGCATGGTTTTGCAGGCTATCACGTTAACACAATTATTTACTCGGTACACATCGAATAATAACGGTTATAAATTCTCATGTCATAAAAATAGTAACTGATTGATATTTTTCATGTATTTTTTTTTCATATTTTTAAATAATCATATCCATTAATAATGGACATGATATTATCAAATTTAAGTTTTAAGTTACTAAATATTATAGACATAATAAATTATTCTTCTTTAATCTATTATATTTATAGAATATATAGTAAATGTCAAATTTTTTGTCATATATACACATTATAAACGTGTATGCAATCATTTATTTAAGTTAAAACATTGACCATTTTTGGAATTGGCCGAACAAATTCAACAAAACTTCAATATAATCATTAAGTATTACATTAACTAACTTTCAAAATATTGAGATGTCAAGATATCCACAACGCTGGGTTTTGAAACTCAAAAAGTAGGGTTTTCAAAACCAGCACCCCAGCGTTGTGGATCGGAACGCTGGCTTTGTGATTTTTTTAAGAAAATTTGAAGATCTTCCCGGACAGAGGGTGTGATCGATGCACGATCCTCCCCGTCCGACCCTTTGTCCGGGCGTCCACGTGCACGTGAGCGCGAGCCCACGCACCGTGGCTATCGGCCACTTTGATTTTTAATTTTTTTTTAAATGACTTTTTTGTTTTGGAATGATATATTAATTGGTGGAGTTTGACAAAATATTTGTTCCGTGAGCTTATGATTGTTGGGAGAAGTAGGTCTCTTGTGAGACGGTCTCACGAATCTTTTTCTGTGTGACGAATCAACCCTACCGATATTCACAATAAAAAGTAATACTCTTAGCATAAAAAGTAATATTTTTTCATGGATGATCTAAATAAGATATATATATATATATATATCATAAAATACGATCCATGAAACTGTCTCACATAAATTTTTATCAGCTGGGAGAGTCTTTATAGAAATTGAGCTTTTTTAACTTTTGTTGCGGTGATGACGTGGAATAGTAAGCCCCACAAAAAGTTTAATTTATAGGTTTAGGACTGCAGAGTGTCTCAAAGTTTTCATTTTTCAATTATATAATATTCCTAAAAGAATCTTGATGACAGAGAAATGAAATCAGCCATAGAGAATTTAATTGTTCTCTTAGATTTTATTAAGATTGATGGATTTAACTTAGAAGGAGAAGTTTGATTTGATAAATGACTTGATGGATAAATTTCAAATTACATGTATAACTTGATATTGAGTGATTTAGAATTTTCACTTCAATCTAGTTATTCAAACATGACAAAGAATTTGAGATTAGTAGTTTAGATTAATCATCTCAAATTTATTGATCCAAGCACAGTCCTCATATCCAGGATTTAAAATATTTGAGTTACGTTATTATCACCTGTTATAATTTTCCGTAAAATAACAAGCAATCGATGTTACAATTAGTATTAGAGTAAATGTCATGTGTTCGATTCTCGTTGAATGCAATAAGTGCAATTACTGAGCTATATATTGTTGGGTACAATAATTCTTTTGCTTGGTCGAGCGTCGACTCTATGTGATCGAATATTTCTTTTATCCATGAGTTTTAGACAAGATATCAAACCTATGAATCTATTTTATTTGTGATTTTGTATCACACTGATGTAGTAGAAATGATAATCTGGGGCAGATGTAAAGCTAAACAAATCGTTTCTACTCCAAAGACTATTGTATAATTTAAAAGATTTGAGTTACATAATTACTATCAGTTATAATTATTTGATAAAACGAAAAATGTTCGGTCTTATAGTATATAACTGAGAAATACTTTAAACAAATTATACAGCATAAAAAATGCAATAGTTGTTGAAAATATGAAAATTATTTGTGTTGAAAATTATAATGTTGAATGTTGAAAATTAGGTAAAATTAGGTGTTGAATATTGAAAATTAGTGTGTGATGATGTATGTAATGATGAAATTGTTTTTGGATTGTTTTCCAAAGAAATCCTATAAATAGGTCTCCATTTGTAAAGATTTGATACAATTGAGTAGAGAGAAAAATATTATAAAGTGTGTAGTTTGGTAAATTTTGAGAGTTTGAGATTTTTACTTTTTACCATAAATTTTTACTCTTTCACAACACGTTATCAGCACGAAGCTCTAAAAATCCTCCATACTTTTCCAAGCTCCAAACAGAAGAAAAAGGTAACAAAAGTAATAATATTTATTTTACTGTTATTTATTTATTGTGTATATATTTAATATATAATATAATGTTATTATTAGAAATAATAAAAATAAATTTTTCAAAAACTTGTTATAAATCCTGGGAGGATGTTAAGACGACATCCCACACTCTCGGTAAGGGATACGACAAGTATAAAAGCCTATAAGGTTTTTAAACAAAATAACTTATGACACTTCATTATAATAATGTGATATGATATACATAATTATTTAAACATGACTAATATTATATACACCATATTATTACCATAAAATTATACAAATATATACATTTATTTTTTTTTACACCAACGGTCATAAACGGTAACAAAATGGCTAGTTTTTGCCCTATAAATATGATCTCACAAACTCTTTCAATCGCTCCAACTTTCTCCTATTCTTTAAAAATTATTCTTCATCAAATTTTCGAAGAAAAAAGAAGATGGCTTTCTCAAGGTTATTTTTAATTATTTTGGTTATCATACTCACGAGTTTTTTATTTATCGGAGAATATCTTCCTCGTGTGTTTTCTTTATTTTTACAAATGCTTGTACTTGTTGTTTATCCATTACTTTGTATTGCAATATTCCATTAACTAATAAAATGCATCGTAATTTTTTAGTACCACCATGTCAAATTTTACAAAGCTCGAATTTGTTGCGCTCGACATCACGGAAAAAAATTATATGCCATGGACTCTCGATATAGAAATGCATCTTGAGTCATTGGGTCTAAGCGAGACCATTAAAGAAAATGGTATATCTTCATCACAAGAAAAAGCAAAAGCTATAATATTTTTGCGTCAACATCTCGATGAAGGTTTAAAATGTGAATATCTCATCGAAAAAGATCTCATGGCTCTGTGGAAAGGATTGAAAGAAAGATTTGAACATATAAGGGAAGTTATACTTCCGACCGCCCGTGACGAATGGAATATGTTAAGATTCCAAGATTTTAAGAATGTCCGTGATTATAATTCAGCGATGTATCGAATAATCTCGCAGCTAAAATTTTGTGGACATGAGGTTACAGAATCGGACATGCTTGAAAAAATATTTTCCACGTTTCACGCATCAAATATAACTTTACAGCAACAATATAGAGTGCGTGGATTTGCGAGATATTCTGAACTCATCGCCTGTCTTCTTGTGGCGGAAAAGAACAATGAGCTATTAATGAGAAATCATCAGTCCCGACCCACTGGATCAACAGTATTTCCAGAAGTAAATGCTGTGAGTAAAAATGAATTTAAACCTGGAAACCAAAATCAAATCCAGAGACAAGGTTTTGGTCGAGGTCGAGGTCGTGGTCGTGGACGTGGACATGGAATTGGTCGTGGTCGTGGTCGAGGCCGTGGTTTTGAAAACAATAGAGATAGTTATTTTTATAACTCATCTCAAAAGGGCGTCACGAACCATCCACAGAAAAGGCATCATGAGAACATGAGTGTTAATGAAAATCACTCGAATCACTCGAAAAGATTTGAAAGTTCTTGTTTCAGATGCGGCACTCCAGGACATTGGTCTCGTATTTGTTGAGCCCCTGAGCATCTTTGCAAGCTCTATAAAGAATCGATAAAGGGGAAAGAAAAAGAGACCAACTTCACTGAACGAAGTGACCGTTTGAGTGATTCAACTCATTTTGATGCTGCTGATTTTATGAATGATTTATCTGGAAATGAACAATATGTTGGTGGGATAGAAATGAACAATATTGATGCTACAGATTTTATCAATGATTTCTCTGAAAATGAACAATATAATGGTAGAATATAAATGTACAATAATTTATTCATATAATAATGTTTTATTGTACAATTATGATATGTGTTATATTTACATATGTATTGTCAGTAATTTTATTTCATTGCATATTTTTTTTGAAGTTCAAATATGAAAAATGCTATGAGCAAAGCTGAAGTTTGCATACCCGATAGTGGTACAACGCACACTATCCTCCGAGATAAAAGATATTTCTTGGAACTAAAACCAACAAAAACAACGATGAATACAATATCAGGTCCTGTAGATTTGATTAAAGGATGTGGTAAAGCACAATTTTTGTTACCTAATGGTACAAAATTTTTGATCTATGATGCTTTATATTCACCACAATCGAAAAGAAATTTGTTGAGTTTTAATGATATATATTCCCATGGTTATGATACTCAAACAATTAATGAAGGGAATGAGAAGTATATGTGTCTTATCACATATAAATCAGGAAAGAAATATGTGATTGAAAAACTACCAATGTTCCCTACTGGATTGCATTATACACATATAAGTCACATTGAATCAAATATGGTAGTAGATAATTCTTTAATATTAACCAATTGGCATGATTGATTAGGACATCCTGGTTCAACAATGATGCGAAGAATTATAGAAAATACACATGGTCATCCGCTGAAAGACCAGAAGATCTTTCAGAATAATAAGTTTCAATGTAAAGCATGTTCTCTTGAAAAACTTATTATAAGACCATCACCAGCCAAAATCCAAACTGAATCACCAATGTTTCTTGAACGTATTCAGGGTGATATTTTTGGACCAATCCATCCATCATGTGGACCATTCAGATACTTTATGGTATTGATTGATGCCTCCAGCAGATGGTCACATGTATGTTTATTGTCAACTCGAAATGTTGCATTTGCAAGATTATTTGCTCAAATAATAAAATTGAGGAATCAATTTCCCGATTATACAATCAAGAAAATTAGACTTGATAATGCTGGTGAATTTACTTCCCAAACATTCAATGATTATTGTATGTCTATGGGAATCATTGTTGAACATCCTGTTGCTCATGTACATACACAGAATGGATTGGCTGAATCATTGATTAAACGTCTGCAAATGATTGCTAGACCAATGATTATGAAAACAAAGCTCCCTATTTCTATATGGGGACATGCAATTTTACACGCTGCTTCATTAATTCGCATCAGACCAAGTGCATATCATAAATACTCCACATTGCAGCTTGCATTTGGTAAAGAACCAGACATTTCTCATCTGAGAATTTTTGGATGTATGGTGTATGTGCCTATTGCACCACCGCAACGAAAGAAAATGGGACCTCAAAGAAAGGTTGGAATTTATATCGGTTATGATAGTCCATCAATCATTCGATATCTTGAACCTCAGACAGGCGACGTGTTCATAGCACGTTTTGCTGATTGTCATTTTAATGAGGAAATCTTCCCAATGTTAGGGGGAGAACAGAAACATACCGAAAAAAAATTACATGGTATGCATCATCTTTGTTACATCTGGATCCAAGAACAAAACAATGTGAAAAAGATGTACAAGCAAATTGTGCACTTGCAAAGAATAGCAAATCAAATACCAGATGCATTTGCAGACACAAAAGGGGTAACTAAATCATATATACATGCTGCAAATGCCCCTGCTCGAATTGAAATTCCGAAGAAACAAATTGAAGATACTCATGATGTCATTAAACGCCTGAAGCGTGGAAGGCCAGTCGGTTCCAAGGATAAAAATCCTCGAAAAAAAAATTCATAGAGAAACACGATGATCACAAAATAAAGAATGATGTTACTGAAGAAACACATGATGATCACAAGATAGAGAATTGTGTTCCTGAAGAAACACATGATGATGAAAATGTTCTGTCAGAACCACAAAATGACGAGAATCATGAAATCTCTATCAATTATATTAATACTGGAAAAATATGGAACCGAAAAGATATAGAAGAAATTGATGATATATTTTCTTATAATGTGGCAATCGACATCAAAAATAATAATAAAGATCATGAACCAAAATCTTTTGGTGAATGTAAAAATCGACAGGATTGGATAAAATGGAAAGAAGCCATCCAGGTTGAATTGGATTCGCTAAATAAACGTAATGTTTTTGGGACTATAGTCCTTACACCTGAAGGTGTAAAAACTGTTGGATACAAATAGGTTTTTATTCGAAAGCGAAATGAGAAAAATGAAATAGTAAGATATAAAGCTCGACTTGTTGCGCAAGGTTTTTCTCAAAGGCCTGGAATTGATTATGAAGAAACATATTCTCCCGTGATGGATGCAATTACGTTTCGGTATTTGATTAGCTTGGCGGTATCTGAAAATTTAGAAATGCGTCTTATGGATGTTGTTACAGCTTACTTATATGGATCACTTGATAGTAATATATATATATGAAAATCCCTGAAGGATTTAAGATGCCTGAAGCACAAAGTTCAAAACCCAGAGAATGTTATTCTGTGAAATTACAAAGATCATTATATGGGTTAAAGCAATCCGGTCGAATGTGGTATAATCGACTAAGTGATCACTTGATGAAAAAGGGATATGTAAATAATTCAATATGCCCTTGTGTTTTCATTAAGAAAACAACATCCGGATGCGTAATTATTGTTGTATATGTTGATGATTTAAACATCATTGGAACGAATAAGGAAATTCAAGAAGTTGTGTCATACTTGAAGGAAGAATTTGAAATGAAGGATCTTGGAAAAACCAAGTATTGTCTGGGTTTACATTACAAATTGAACAAAAAGAATGTGGAATATTTGTTCACCAGACAAATTATACATAAAAGATCCTTAAACGTTTTAATATGGATAAATCAAATCCTTTAAGTACTCCAATGGTTGTTAGATCATTAAATATAGAAAAGGATCCATTTCGTCCATGTGAAGATGATGAAGATATTCTTGGTCCATAAGTACCATATCTAAGTGTTATCGGTGCCCTTATGTATCTTACAAATTGTACAAGGCCTGATATATCTTTTGCCGTAAATTTGTTGGCAAGATTTAGCACATATCCAACAAAGAGACACTGGAACGGAATTAAACATATATTCCGTTATCTACGAGTGAACGACAGACTTGGGACTTTTGTATTCAAAAGATGCTAATCCAAGTATAATTGGCTATGCCGATGCTGGATACTTATCTGATCCACACAAGGCACGTTCCCAAACTGGATATGTATTTACTCGTGGAGGCACTGCAATTTCTTGGCGTTCACAGAAACAAACGCTTGTAACAACTTTATCAAATCATGCCGAGATTATTGCACTACATGAAGCAAGCCGTGAATGTGTGTGGTTAAAATCAATGAGCCAACATATCCAAATCTCATGTGGATTATCATTCGTCCAGAAGCATGTGATACTATATGAAGAAAATGATGCATGTGTAGCTCAAATGACAGAAGGATACATAAAAAGCGACATAACTAAACATATTCCTCCTAAGTTCTTCGCATTCACCAAGGAGCTTGTGAAGAATAAATGTATTGATGTTCGTTACATTCAATCAAGTGAAAACTCATCAGATCTCTTCACAAAGGCATTTCCTACGACAATATTCAGAAAGCACATATATAATATTGGGATGTACAATCTACGAAATTTGTGAAGAATTGTTCATGTCAACATGAGGGGGAGTTTACGTGACTGCACTCTTTTTCCCTTACTATGGTTTTTATCCCAATGGGTTTTGCCTAGTAAGATTTTTAACGAGGGAGTACAAAATCACGTAATGAAGACATCATCGTATCATGATCATCATCAGAAGGGGGAGTGTTGAAAATATGAAAAATATTTGTGTTGAAAATTATAATGTTGAATGTTGAAAATTAGGTAAAATTAGGTGTTGAATATTGAAAATTAGTGTGTGATGATGTATGTAATGATGGAATTGTTTTCCAAAGAAATCCTATAAATAGGTCTCCATTTGTAAAGATTTGATACAATTGAGTATAGAGAAAATATTATAAAGTTTGTAATTTGATAAATTTTTAGAGCTTGAGATTTTTACTTTTTACCATAAATTTTTACTTTTTCACAACGATAGTGAAAAATATATTATATATGTTAATATTGTGTAATTGGGCCAGGATTATTACAGACGTGGAACGAGTGGGGTTATATAAACATGACCAGAACGACCATTTTCTTAAAATTTCCATTTAAACCCCTGTTCACAAGAAAACATGTGATATAACGAACAAATATATTCTGTACTGTGTTGGGCCTAAGAAAACTGATGTTTGGGCTTTCAATGCATTTTTTAATCTTCAAGACGGTCCAATGCGGAAGCCCACCTAGAAATTTGCATAACTTGTTGCCATGAACGAAACACAACGAAAATAATTTCCGGGAGGGCCGACCATATTGTATTTTTTAAAAGGCTTAGATATCAAAATCATGAGATTTTGGATAAAAAATAATATTTTTTTATTAATTGAATTAAATAAGAGATTCGTCTAACAAAATTATCTAATTAGATATCAATTTTGTGAAATCGTTACATCAACAATAATTTTATACATATTTGTTCTTGTAGATCTAAAATCATCTTAAAATTCAAAGGTATCATTTTAAATATAAAATATTTGTATAATTCACAATAAAAATATTTTTTTGTGTGAAATTATATTATTTTTATTCTATTTAGAATATTATCTTCAATGTGAAAACCTTTAATTTTTAAAAATCATGTACATTATTAAAACTTCGATTGCGAATTTATTAAAAGCATACAAAGTTAAGCATGTTCATTTGTTATTGATGGCCCATGCGAAACAGTGGAAAATTTCCCATCACTCAAGACACGTCACCGTTGTCGTCTCCATTTTCGATTCTCAAGAATCCTTCCCTTTAAGCTATTTTACGATTGGTAAACCTAAGAACAAAAATCCCATTGCTCTGTTTCTCTCTCCTAAAGTAAGATATGAAGAAACTCTACAGGAGAGGCACCGTGCATCCAACGCCGGCGGCGGTTTCGGACCAGGTGCTTTCGTTTTTGCCGGCGGCGATATTGACTTTGACGGCCGCTTTATCTCTTGAGGAGAGGGAAGTTCTGGCGTATCTTATCTCTTACTCCTCCGCTAACTTTTCCGACACCCACCACAAGAAAATGCCCTCCGCATCCGGAAGTTCCAAGGGCGCGGCGGCAGGCCACCATCCGTACTTCAACTGCTACTGCTTCCGGTGCTACATGAGCTACTGGGTGAAGTGGGATTATTCTCCCAATCGTCAGCTGATACACGAGATAATAGATGCTTTTGAAGACGGTGAGAGGAAGAAGGAGAAGAAGAAGAAGGAGAGAAGGAAGGTTAAAAGCATCAAAAGAGACATTATCCTTGAATTACAGGAGTCCAACAAGTCTGAGCTGAGTTTGACCAATCAAGATATTAACTTTCTCTATTCGAACTCAGAAGCTGAGAATGATACTACAGGCGGAGGCGGAGGCGGAGGCGATGATGAGGAGGAAGTGGCGGAGAAAGGGTCGTTCAGGAGGTTTATGAGTTTTCTTGGAGACAGGATTTGGGGATAAACATACGAATTGAAGGTTGATTTAAGCAATAGTTCAGTTTGCTTATACCATTGACGCCATTTTCAGTTTGCTGCAAGAAAAGTCTGCTAGTAAGCAATCATGATGTAAATTACTCTGTTAAACCCCTTCTGCTAATTAATATATATTTAAGATTTCTTTGTTTCTTATTTCTGTTTCCTTTGCAACGATTTTGAGTTAAAATTAACGATTATTCCTCGTGTGAGTTTAATTTTCCATTTACATTTGAGAGTGTGCAAATATGACCTTCTCCAGTTTAAACTTGGAAGTATCGATAACTCCATTAAAAAAGTGGCTCGTATTCATTTCTTGCTTTCATCTGCCCAAACAAAGCCGTCATTTTTGTGCTCCTTGTTTTCTCCCCATCTATAATTTCCATTTCCCTTCTGTCTGCTTTGCCGACCGGATTTATGCCGTGGAGGATTACTTTTTCACAACAAAATCGAATTGCTATAGATGAAAGAAATCTGGTCACTTTATTTACTTCATGATATTGTTCAGGTACAATAGTTGCTAGGAAAAGGCGTGCTGGATTACACAAAATTGAATTCCTGGTTTTGACTTTACTTGGTCTCTGCAGAGGTGGTTTTTACATGATTCATGGTCTTCAATGGAACGCGGGTCTTTAATGAAATCGAAGTGAATTTAATCAATATTTTTAAAAATTAAAATCAAACTTCCAATAAATCGAATGAAAAAAAAATCAAATTAATACAATTCGACTTAGTATTTTGTTAGATGGCAACGTGAAATAGAGACATAATTACGTAACAAGCCGATTGTTTAGATTCAAAACTTTTGGATTGGACTTTTGAGTATAAATACTTTTGGATTGAGTCAAAATTTGAGTGCTCACTTCGGATTACGACAACATGCGAACTTTACGGGTTCTTTCCAGGAATTTTGATTTCAATTGTTGTCTTGTTTCTGATTGCCACTACAAATTTATTGAATTTGTTCAGTTTTTTAAAGATAAAAAACTTGCGTCAGACGATCTCAAGAGTCGTATGTATTTTATGAGACGGATATCTTATTTGGGTCATTCATGAAAAAATATTATTTTTTATGCTAAGAGTATTATTTTTTAGTGTGAATATCAAAAGGGTAGACCCGTCTCACAGATAAAGATTCGTGAGACTAGGGTTGGGACATTTATTTTCGGATATCGGATACCCTATCCGACTCGATCGGGTTGGGTATTTTCGGGTATCGGGTACCCGAATTTTTTTAAAAAATATTATGGGTCTATACGTCAATTTATTTAAAAATTACATGTATTTTTTTGTGGCTAGTCATAATCAGATATAATGACAAATGATTAATCATAAAATAATATAATGACATGATATTTTGTGAAATGTGAAAAATACATGTGTTTTTTTTAATTTACTAGTCATAATATGATATAATGACTAGTCATAACTCGATATAATCACGTGATTTTTTGTGAAATGTTAAAAATATATATTTTTTAAAAAAAATAAAAAAAATTTAATTTTTTTTCCGGTTACCCGAAAATACCCGATCATCTCGGGTACGGTTGATGTCGGTTACCCGAAATTTCGGATATCCGAACCCGAAAACCCGACCCGTGCTATCCTTACGTGAGATCGTCTCACATGAGACCTATTCTTCTTTAAATTATCGACAAATTTTGGTACGGGAGAAGAACCATGATGATATAAATTTGAAATCTACTTAAAAAATAACAAATTAAAATTTATTGTCAAATAGATTTATTCAAACAAATTAATGAATTTATTATTATCAAAGCTAAGCATGCAAATTAATTTGGAGATAGTTAGGCAACTTCCGTGTAGAATACAATAATATTAGACGCATAACAGTAGTTAATTAGAGTTATTAACATAACTGACTTCGCAAAAGCCTTTTTATACGTAGACAAGCTAGTCTTGATTACGATTTTTAGGAAGGATTAGTTAGTTACACAGGATTTATTTAAACAGTATTGTCTTTTTGAAGATTATGGTGGAGCAGTTCGGTGACTACGAAATAATTCCTTCTCAAGTCATACAAAAATTTGATACGTGAGATGATAGATTCCAAATTCTTTAATTTAGATTTCTAACACACATAAATTCATCCAATCAAGTTTTTTCACAAGGAACAGATCTCTTATGAGACGATCTCACGAATCTTTATCTGTAAGACGAGTCAACCCTACCGATATTCAGAATAAAAAGTAACTCTTAGCATAAAAGTAATATTTTTCATGAATGACCCAAATAAGATATCTGTCTCACAAAATACGATCTGTGAGACCATCTCATGCAAGTTTTTACCTTCCACAAAAATCAATTCTCTTTCTTCAAATCAAATTCATCCGTTCAAGCATAACCTAAAAACCCGATGCTGAGATTCAATTTTCCAAATTTTGACTTGATTGCAAAGCTAGACTTGTTAGGCATAAACTATAGTTGGTAAACAAATGAATTCGCCAAATATATCATTGCGAATTCATTTGCTTACGTTAAGACCAGGCTTGTAACTCATTTAATCTCACCCTCTGTCAACTTGGAATTAGACTAGAGTTCGAGACTCCCTCACCTGTTTGTAATTTTGAAAAAAAAATCATTGTCCCTTTGTCATGAATTTGACGATAATAATTGTGTCATTCATGTTAATGTTCATGTGGTATTAATATATACAAAGATATGATTTATTCGGGAATAATTATAATCAGTTGTATTGTGCTTCAGATATGAGTGCAAAACTTGGAGACGGATAATGCTTCAAAATGTCTAGAACACATACCAACTCAAATATACATGAAACATGTTGGAACAATAATGAAATTTCAAAAGAGTTTAACTCAAATATAACCACCCTATTTAAACAAAGCGTTACCTCCACGGTTATTCAACTTCAAAACTTCTTGAAGCGATTCCCATTTCTTTTCAATCATTCAGGTTCCTTAAATTTTTCAATAATTCCGGGATGCCGTAGCCAAGCATTTCGTCAACGGTCTGAATCATTTTAGGCTTAAGTTTCTCAAATTCATCCATGTTATAACGAGCCAAGACCTCCTTAAACTGATCCAGATCAGGAAAGTCTCCCTCGGGAAGATGAAATTCTCGCTGGACCTGTGTAATGGATATTCCAATCGTAGTAAACCTTGAGTTTGTGTTTTATTACCTTATTTAAAAAGGCAAAACTAAGATATGTATTCGGTGGTTTACCTTTGCAAATACGTTATCTAGATTAGCAATAAGTTTCTTCTGAGTTTTTGCTTTGCCCATTAAAGCAGGCATTTCCTTCTTGAGATGGCTGATTATGTAGGCATGGATCTTGACGGCTCTAGCACGTTTGACAAATTCATTGATCTGGAAATGGACTTGAATTAGATTCCCATTTCGAGCATATGGCTCTTAGTGCTAATATTAATTCATTCACAGGCAGCAAATATAACATTTCCTATTTGTATAAAGTTGGATTTAGTCATTACCCGGCGATCACAAGCCTTTTTGGGGATGTCTATCAAGTCTTGCAGGAGGTCATCTTGCTCTTTTTCAAATAGTTCCTTCCCCACTGGTCCCACGGCTGCTTCATTGACAGGCTTTTGGTCGAATGACCTGCAAATCACAGGAATATGATTGACATCAGTCCACGATTAACCAAGTCCAAAATGTTTCAGATATAGATGAGTTATAGATAACAGGAGAAATGGCAAAACTAATGATTAAGAATACGAATGCACAGAAAGATCTATGCTCCGAAAATTAGACAAGTTCACAAGGAAATTTTTATGAAGTCTTTTAAAAAAGGGGCAACGAAGTTTCAAGTCATTATCAACTTGAAAATTAGAGTAGTTCACCAGGCAATTAAGCACTCATTACTCAACTTGATTTTAATGCCACTACTCGCAATGAAACTGTAAGCTCCAAGGGTAAGAGATGAGAATCCTACCCTATATATACACGCGCCACCTCTGGAGTGTTCAAAACTTTCCCAAGTGACCACATTAGTGCCCCATAAACTCTCATCAACTGCAACATGCGGCAAGAAAATTGTCAGAATCCTTATTATACAAGGAACTGTACCATATGGAAATCCACATAAATTGACAACTCTGTTATCCTCACCTGTTGAGTGTCAACTTGATCTGCTTTATTCAGGACGACACGTATCTTGTCATCATGTCCACGCAACGATGAAATTACCCGCTTGAATTCATCGCTTATGTCGAGTTTATGAGGGTCAAACAAAAGGAGAATTAGATCGCATTTTGCTGCAAACCATGATATTACACCTGTGAAATCATAGCTCCTTTGGGTCCGTTGTTTCTCGCCAGATAGAACCCCAGGAGTGTCAACAAGTGTGACGTGTTCAAGAAACTGTAGGTAAAAAATGCATTAAATTGTCAAAAAACTTAACATTACAATCTGTGATACGCTAAATGTCTCTAAATAATCAAAACTTACGGGATGTGGCATTTGAGCACACTCAAATTTAGACAAAAAAGATCCACCAAAATTTGTCAATCCAGTAAACGGCATGTCTGCATGAACAGCAACACTATTGCCAGGAATGTTCCGTTCATCCGGCCCAGACTGAGAACATGAAAATGTATTACCAATGAAAAACCTAACACTCGAAAACAACAAAAATCTCATCTCACTTCTAGTACCATGACAACAATGAATTTATCAGTGGTTGGCTCAGGTCCAATATGAGCACCTGAAAAGGAAAAACGAAGTGTGAGTCACAAGCTAGAAAATAATCATTGACATGATTGAACTATGAAGTTACTTAAATATTTTAAATGGTTACAAGATTACTAACCTGGATAGTTACATTGGAGCAAGTGTTTTATGAATGTGGTTTTTCCAGTTGAGTACTGACCCAAAAGCATAACCATTGGTTTGGCATCAAAATCACTACTTGTCTATCGGTAAAGAAAATATTCGTAAGTAATTATATGCCCATGTAAAATAAAAATTTATGTAAATGACATCTTAATTCCACCCACCAAGGCAGGAGACACAAAATCATTAAAGAGATAGGTTGCTTCTAGTGGCTTCAACTTTTCGTTGTATAACATCTTCAAACCATCAACAACCGAAGTAATGGCTGCAAATGAGGTGATGCTCTGGCGAAAATATTGAAAATGACGAGTCAGACACTCGGACAATAAATATATATATAAAAAACTACATCTAAGTACCAGGCTGAATTATCTTAAGAAAATGATATTCGTAAACAACAATTAAATGCTAGTCATCAACATAATGATGATTTATGCGTTTTTCAATGTAATGTTTGCACATTGACAAGCAGGAATCACTTTACATTATGTTCAAGTGCAATTAGCATTGTCCTATATTAAGCAAAAATGCACCTAATTGTTTTGGGTGAAGTTCGCAACAAACAGTAAGTGAAACTGAAGATAGCAGTACCTTGTTTTTAGACTTCTTGCTAAACAAACTCTTAGCAGAAGTTGTCTGCGGCTTAGTACTTCCTGCATTGTTTTTAATGTCCGTCTCATCAAAAGCATCATAAGAATCAATTTAATAATTTGGATCAAACAATTAAATATTTTACTGACCATTAATTTCAGAATGATCATTTGATATTGGAACTTTATGCTTCTGGGTGAGAAATGCAAGGGTGAAACCTCAGTAGATCATAATATGGTGCAAGACGAATGAAACAAGGTCGAAAAGTACTTACTTCAACAAAGGTATCCAAACCTTCCATAGATGGAGGACTCAACATTTCCAGATGATCTTCAAGAACAAAAGATTCAATTTGAGTTATACGAACACTAGCATATAAAGTACTACAGAGATAATGGGATAAAGCACCTTGTTGATAATATAAAAACTATTTCTTAGGTTTCATTGTAAAATTAATTTATTTTCCTAAAAGGGGTAGTGTTGCATCAAACAAAACTGTGATTGACAGAAAAAATAATTCAAATCAGACTACAGAGCAAAAATCTCGTTCACTAAAATGCAAGCCTGGGTAGTTTAAGTAAAACATGAGAAAAGGTAGCAATTTCTCCACTTGCCTGTGTCCTTCAGGAGATTTGAGGTCAGTTCATGTCCTTCTTGTGCCAGAGATAGCAGCTAAAATATGAAGCAAAGAAAAAAAGAGAGCAAACATCAATATCTACAATCTCATATGCATCAAGACTTTTAATTATTTAACCTTTATAATTAAGGATAAAAACCTGCATTGAAGTGATGAATTCCTTCAATCCTAGAAATCCTTGTCTTTTTGAATCAGCAATTGCCCAAACCTTTTAAGCAGGTAATAGTAAAAATATAGGGAAAAAACTACGTATGAATCACCCATAAACTACTCAAGCTGAATCAACCCAAGAGAAATTCTTCACGCATAAAGAACTAGAACATCATAAAAAATTTGTCCAAAGTGAAAACCAAACATGCTTCAATCCTCCAACCAGTAAAGGTTCACACAAAATCATCCAAACTTAAAACTCGAGCCATCTAAATAGATTTAATTTCTTAAAGACCAACAGAGAAACTATGTACTAAAAATTATATATGTCCTTACATTAATCTAATGGAAGTCTGGATTGAACTCTTTTAAATCAATAAATTTTTTGCTAAAAAATGGAAAACTACGTATACATTCGGATGTTAATACCTGCTTGAGTTCAGCCTTCGATAAATTGGACATAGCGAAAAATTCAATGGCATCCTTCCCAGTCAAACGGCCATCGCCATCTAAAGCGTACAAGAAACAATCAATCGATGAGATACTAAAAAACAGTAGAGATCCACTGAGAAAACAATTCAATTGACTGTAAAAATCTGTCAAAAAATGAGTAAGAAATGAACCAGAATCGGCGATATTGAACCAGGTTTGATACATTTTCCGGTTCTCCATAGAATACGAGTTCATTGTAAGTGGTGAGATTTCCATTTCTCTGTGAATTTAAATGTGCGGATAAGTGAGATAAGGATGAGTGACTTTGAAAGAAAGAATTTGAAAAGATCGGAAAGAGGGAATTCAAATTGGTACAAGTAAACAAATCCTCTACGAGGCTACGGGCCGTTATCTTCTCCGGTTCTCTCTCTTATAAATGTAAGTCGTTCTTTATTTTGAGAAAATAAACCTGCATTTGTATCGGTTAAATCTCAAAATAACGTAATATCTCGTAAATTATGTCAGACAATTTAAGATACTGTAATTCGTGTTACTGAGATAAATAGTATAAAAATAATTAATATTTTTTAATAATAAAATATATAAAAATGATAGTTAATATAATGTTTGATTTGATTATTTAATTTGATTAAATTTGAGATAATGTGATATTATCGTTTGTTTTTTTGAAAATTCAAATATAAAAAACAATAGAGATCCACTGAGAAAACTTATCAACAGTTAAAAAATAAAGTCATCAAATTATTGATAAATGTTATAATTTTTTTGCAACTATTACAAAATCAAAATTTTGAAAATGAATTCTATTTGAAGATTTGAACATTTGAGAGATAAATAGATAATTAACAAAAGCTGAGTTGGACTCTCGACTGGACAGCTCATTAACACTTGTTTGGTTTCATTTCCAGAAAATATTTTTAGAAAAATAAAATTAGAATATATATATTTTTTAAAAATATTATTCATAGTATTTTTGTATCTCTCGCAATCATTAATTCTAATTCATTCACTCTCTTAAATATATTTTTAATGATAATCTGATTTATACAAGTATAAATAAGATTATAACAAAAAATCTACGATTGATTCATGCTGAAAGTGAATAAGTAAATTATAAACTAATTCTTAATATAAACCAAGATGACAAAAACTTGTATGAGACGGTCTCACGAGTCATATTTTGTGAGACATATCTCTTATTTGAGTCATTCATGAAAAAAATATTACTTTTTATGCTAAGATTATTACTTTTTTTTGAATATCGGAAGAGTTGACTCGTCTCACAAATAAAGATTCGTGAGATCGTCTTACAAAAAACCTACTCAACCAGGATAATGTTTTGTCATGTGATTTCATGAATCGATAATGTATTTATATATTTAAAATGTATGTGGCTAAATTTATGTGAAACAACTTTAAAATTATCGTGTCTTATAAATTATTTAAATAGCTTATAAGTTGTAAGAGTTATTTTAAAAATATACTTTGGATGTTTGAATAATAAAAAAATATAATATAATTTAAATTTGTTGATATGTTTTGTAAGATAAGATATTTTTATTGCTATAATACAAAAAGAATATGATATTATGAAAGTGGATAGAAATTATCTTTTAGATTATCATAGTGAAAAATTTTGCAAATCTGGATATTTAACTAAAAAAAAAATTGGATTTAAAAAAAGTAGCATGAGTTCTATATTTTTAAAAAATGAATATTTGTTATTTTTAAATTTCAATTAAACTTTCAGTTTTAATATGAGTTGTAAAATGTGTTTTTTTTTTAAATATTATTTTAAAAATTCGCGAAGTTCTTATTTTATCCTTAAAAATTCTTGAGGTTAAAAAATTTTTAGTTCTAAAAAGTACTAATTTATTGTTTAATAGTTTATGGAGCTTATACTGTATTATAAAATTAGTATTATCCCAAAAAAAACCTAAAAATAAAACATTATTAATTAATCTTTCTTTTCTTTTTTGAAATTTAGTTGAAAGATACCCCTTAGTTGCCCACTTTATATAGCTGGCATCTACGTGACAATTATTTCTATCACGAGTAAGTTCATGATACGTCTTACGAATCTTTATCTTTGAGACGGGTCAGACCTATCGATATTCATAATAAAAAGTAATATTCTTAGCATAAAAAGTAATATTTTTTCTTGGATGATCCAAATAAGATATATGTCTCACAAAATACGACACGTGAGATTGTTCACAGAATGAGACAAGTTTTTAACTTCTATTATTATAAATACAACACATTTCTCCAAAACCATTAACTAAAAAGTCCTGCGCTAAAATGGCTTACAATTCCGGTGTTTTTACTGGGATACTACTGGTTTTGTCCATGGTGGTAGCGACCATGCCAAGTCTAGCACAGGCCGTATCTTGTGCAGAAGCTCTGGAATTTCTGATCCCATGTCAGCCATTTCTGACGGGAATCGGTGATATCAGTGTTCCCTGTTGCCAAGGCGCTCAGGCATTGTCGCAAGCTTCTTCTACCCAAGCAGATCGCCGATCTGTTTGCCAGTGCCTTAAGCAAGCTGCTTCGTCGACTGTAAACCTTAATATGGACAGAGCGAAGCAGCTTCCTCAGCTGTGCAGTGTCAACGTTCCCGTTCCCGTTCAACTCGACGTAAATTGCGACGTGTAAATATTATTCATCCCTTTTTTGGATATCAAAGTATTTAATCACTTCTCTTTTCCCATAAATTCGTTGCTTAATTTCATGGCTAGCTTCAAATAAATAAATAAAATTCGTTACTTTCAGGATCCCTGTCGGCGTTGGAATGAACCGGTACAAGAACGCAGCCTCCCGAGGGGCTGCATTTATAGGTAATTCGGCCAACCAACTCTACCAAAAGAACAAAGATTTTAGCATAAAATATATCTGGAAAAAAAAACCATCAAATATATTTTAATTTTACAAAAAAAGTACTTAAAAATTTGTGAAGTAATAATTTATATCCTAACAAAAACTATGGATTGTGATAGCATTAACATATCCCAACTAATGTTATATATGCATCTTAATTTAAATTGATATAATTTATTGAATTTGGTGCAGGGGCACTGCATTGATGGAGGGAATCAAAGCGTTGGTCTTGTGCTGCATGTATTTCGAATCTTCGATATCATTATTAAATAAAATTTGATGTTTACATTATTTTTGGTTAATTGAACACCCAAAATAACTTTTTGGTGAACTAATATGAATAATTTGTCATTATAGATCTCTATCAAATTGCTTATTTCTATATTATAAAGAGGCCAATAAAAAAAAATTTTCCATCAAATATCAAGGAAAATTTATATTTTCGGTCATGTAACTTGCATTTTTTTCCCCATTTTTGGTCATGTTATCTTTAATTCATAATCTTGGTCTACTAAATTGCAATTTTTTTTTCCAGTTTCAGTCTTTCTCACCGGAATGCTGACGTGACATCGGACACGTTAATAATGTTCGTAGCCATGCAAGCATTTTCTGGTGATACATAATCATTTTTTTATGGCGTCTCGTCTGCACTCCAATGAAAAATTGCAGCTTAGTGAAGTAAAACCGATATAGAGCGAAGACAAGACACAAAATATAAACATATAAGTTACATGACAAGAAAAAATGTACTTTTCCTATATAACGATGTTAGTTACATGATGTGCCCGTTCTAAATTAATAATATGTACGTTATAAAATAGTATAGAAAATATGCATCTAATTAATATTATAATATACATATTATTATATGTACAATATAGATTTGCTGTTTAAATAGTGCATGTGAAAATGTAGATCTCTGTAAGAGGATGCGTTGTATTATAAAATAAAATTTTCTGGGATTTCCATGTATGTATATATAAAAGAAATGAAAATGTAATCTATACTATATTATCTATATTATTTATATTATACTAGTACATCGATGCACGCGTTGCGTGCTTGTATAATATTTTTTATAATTCATTTAGAAATTATTTAAGATAAGAAATTATTTTAATTAAATAAAGAAAATATATTTCCCTTCAGATATTATTTATATGTGTCCATATCGCACTCATACATGAATCTACTTGACGAGTCTAAATACACTTTTTAAAGTGAGTTTGATATGAAAACGAGTTTAGATTCGTCTCATTATCCTATATACAAGGTCGTGAACTTAATCCAGTTTATGTTAATCAAAGGTTTAGATAATATCTCACATGTTTTGATAATAATAATAATTATGTTATAAGCTCCCTGTCGAGCGTGAGGCACAATTCACGAGTTTTTCATATATATATATATATATATTATTAAGTGTGAGATATTAGAGTAACTAACTTAGAGGATACCAAAATATTTAATTTCATAATTACCCTTCTTATCATACTCCATATTTTACATAGAAAAAATCTAAACAAAACTTCCCTTTTAAATCGAACAACTATTCTAGATTGAAAATAATCTCATGCTAACTGTTTAATAATAACACATACAACGCGCGTGCATATTTTATTGGTTTTGAATTATGTTAAAGTAACAAATATATATGTTTTTAAAAATGGAATTCGGACATAAATATATAGACTAGGAGTGTACACATAATAAGATTATTTGTAAAGACGTGTTTGGTGGTACGTCAACATTCTTCTATAAAAGGGTTAAAATCGCTTAATATTAAAAGTAAAAATAATTGTATTAAGATTGAAATAAATAACATGTATATCTAAATAGTCGATTTTTTATCAGTAAATTTTTTAACATAGAGTTGAGCCCCTCCTAAACTCCAGTTTGGAAATAAAACCACAGTTAATAGATGAAAACCGTGGGTGCGCATGAAGCATGTTTATGGTTTTCTCGTGTGTGAATTGAAAAACAAATCACCAGTGAAAAGTAGTTTGTTCATATCCCCGACTGCTCATAATTTAAGGGTTTACACATAAAAAGCACCTCACCACTCCACACTTTCCTCTAAGGGCACCCACATTGGGTGTTAAAGAGGTGTTATAACACCCCTTTAACACCGACTCTCCAATGTGAGTGGGCGTTTTAACGCCCACTCACATGAGAGAGGGTGTGGAGCGTTCATATGTATGAACGCCCCTGTGTCAGTTTATTTTTTTAAAAAAATTGCACACTTAGCGACGGTTTTTGAAACAACCGTCGCTATTAGCGACTGCTTTTTAGGCTATTTATTGCACACTATTAGCGACGGTTTTTAATTTATTTTCTTTTATTTTTATGCAAGTGTTATTTATTATTATATGTTGTACCGTTTTATTTTAGGTTTATAATAAATTTTTAATTTTAAGTAAATGACACTCATAAAATTAAATTATTTTACGTATTGAATATATAAAAACAAATTATTATTAATATAAAATAATAATAATTTAAATTTCTTAAAAAATTTGAAATTGAATTTATTTAATGTAAAATAAGAGTAAGATGAATGAGTGGACAGCGAGACCCACAAATAATGAGTGTGAATGTTAAAATGAATGTGGGAAAATAGATATGTTAATGTAATGTGTATGTGGCATGTGGACCCCACGATTTTTGATGAGGTGGTGGGTGTTATAACACCCACCAATGTGGATGCTCTAAATCTAATGATGACAAGCTTCGAAACGTGTATTTTTCATACCTTGTTTTCTTTCTATATAATTTTGCATTTTTAATCCTATAACTTGATTTCTTTTGCATTCCAAAATCCAGCGTATAAATTTGAAGGCAAATACGTATAGAAAAATTAAAGAAGATAATATTAATGGGACGCAGGAGTTTTTGGTGGCAGGCCGCTTTGGTGGCTTTAATCTCGGTGATGGTTGGCCGTCTCACGGCGGAGATTCAGTGTAACGACGTGGTGGCTCGTGTGGTTCCATGTGAGACGTTCCTGCTGAGTGGGGATGCTAGACCGAGTGCCGCGTGCTGTAGAGCCGTACGGTCCCTGGACAAAATCGCCACCAAGTCTCATGCGGACCGGAAAGCCATTTGCCGGTGTTTCAAGGACACAGCGAGGTCTTTCCCAGTTAATCTTGCCAAAGCCCAGCAACTTCTGAAGCTCTGCAAAGTCGCAGAACGCGTGGCAATCGACCCTAATGTCGACTGCAACAGGTAATGATCAAATTAACCTTTAAAATATATATGAATCCAAAAATTAATGTGTGAAATTTAAATAAGAGAACTGATCACCGAGTAGTCTTGTTTATTGGAACAGGATTTGAAGAGATCGATGATCCAGCTTAATCATTTGGCCGCGGAGCTGGGGTTGAATTACTTGTACTCAGTAATAAATAATTATGAAAGAGTGAATGTGAAACTGCATGAGTTTTGAATATTAATCGTTTTGGGCCCTTACAGTCTATCTGCCATCGTTAAGCTATCAACTTTCAGCATCGCAGCAAACTTTCTAATTGAATATAATTTACTGTTCCACAAAATTCAGAGAAAATCTTGAGTTCTTGGGGGAAGATACATATTTAAAAAAATAATGATAATTTATTCAAGATCGAACATGTCTCCCTCAATATCCAGGACATAAAAACCTGTAATCCATATTTCTGTGCTAAAACATTTTGTTTTCTATGTTTTTTGATCGGAGATATTTTAAATAGTTTGGAAATTTTAGTTATTAAGTTTTAGAAAATACAAATACAATGTAGTTTTTAACAAATTTAAGTCTATTGTATATAGTAAATTTTGTTTTGGCAAAAACTTGTGTGAGACGGTCTCACGAGTCGTATTTTGTGAGACAGATCTCTTATTTAGGTCATCCATGAAAAAATATCACTTTTTATGCTAAAAATATTATTTTTATCGTGAATATCGGTATGTTTGACCCGTCTCACATATAAACTTAATATTGAGATAATATTTTTTTGTTAATAAAATACACGTTTTAGAACTTAAATTCTCGATGAAAGATTTTGTTACTTGACGAATATAATTGGATTTGGTTGAATCAAAATTTCCATGAAAATTATTAATTTTATATATTTTTTTTCTCAATCTATACAGTATATACACAAGTTAATTATAATAATGTACGTTTATCAATTTAGTCATTTTTTTCTTAAAATAATTTGTCCAAAATTTAGGAATTAACAATTGGAATATATATTCATAATAATGGTTCATATTATTTGAAAAAAAAAACCTAAAGGAAATCAATAATGAAGTGTCAATATAACAATTTAAGTAAATCTTGGTGCCAAGAAAATTAAGAAATATATTATTTACTTTGATATAATTAATAGAAAATCTAGATACTTAAATATTTAGCACAAGAATTTCAATTTATACATAATATGCATGTAGAGCCTCGTTTCTTGGTGTCAACAAAGTTGATTGCCAGTAGTTTTTCTAAATTTTTAGGTAGATTTAATTGTTTTTTTGTACTTTCTTTTTCTGAGATAAACAAGTCTCAGTTCCTCGTTCAAATCTCGTCAATAGTACAGACAATTACTTATATCTTTATAATCTCGAATAATATAATACATTTACTACGAAAAAAAGTTATTTTAGACAAAAAACTTACATTAAAAAAATCCTATTTCTTGGCGTGTTTTTTATTTCTACTTTTATTTGATTTTGCATGCATATCTTAAGGCAAAAACTTGTGTGAGACAGCCTCACGGGTCGTATTTTATGAGACGGATCTCTTATTTGGGTCATGCATGAAAAAGTATTACTTTTTTTGCTAAGAGTATTACTTTTTATTGGTTGACCAGTCTTAACTCTTACATATAAAGATTCGTGAAACCGTCTCACAAGAGACCCACTCATATCTTAAAAATAACCAAAATATATATACAATCTTTTTTCAAAGTTCTAAAAAGCCTGAAGATCTCTTGTGAGACGGTCTCACAAATTTTTATCTGTGAGACGGGTCAACCTCACTGATATTCACAATAAAAAGTAATACTCTTAGCATAAAAAGTAACACTTTTTCATGGATGACCCAAATAAGAGATCCGTCTCACAAAATACGACCCGTGAGACCGTCTCACACAAGTTTTTGCCAAAGCCTGAATTGTGAGGAAGTTTGTGGTCAAGTTTAAAGCTCTACAAAATTAAATGAAGTTACTGCGACGTAAAAAAATATTTTAAAATTTTATTATTATTTATATTATTTCAAGTCAAACAATAAAAAAACGCAAAAAATTTGTGTGAGACGGTCTCACGGGTCGTAGTTGTGAGACGTATATCTTATTTGGGTCATCCATGAAAAAATATTAATTTTTATGCTAAGAGTATTACTTTTTATTGTGAATATCAGTAGGGTTGACCCGTCTCACAGATTAAGATCCGTGAGACAGTCTCATATGAGACCCACTCATTAAAAAATTACAGAAACGCCATATATTTAAGATTAAATAAAAAAGTTTTCATTTTCTAAAATGCAAAAGTTTAGTCGAGATGAAACATACTCAATGTTTAAACGAGATTAAGTGCCAACTATTTTTAAACATTCATGAGTAGGAAAATTGTTTTCACTCGTTAAATCACATTCACCAAGATTCTGATAATCCAACCATATTATTAGCATTTGTGTCATCCCCATTCACAGCTATGTTACTATACCCTACTCACCAAAATCTTCACCAGCAACAGCAATATAAGTAAAGGGTCAATACACAGCATACCACCAAGAAAGAAACATTCAAGAATTCACCCAAAAATTATCACAGCGACAAAAAATCAGGCATGGCGAAAATGATTTTAATGGTGGTGGTGTTGTGTTTAATGGCTCTAGTTCAGTGCCATGTGCCTGTGACTGCGATTGACTGCGGAACGATTCTAGAAAGCATGTTTCCTTGTTCGGCATATCTCAGCAATTACCTTCCTCTCATGCCCGGAATTCAGTGTTGCAATGGTGCCAGTACCGTTGCTAGCGCTGGAGATATGGATAGTTTATGCAAGTGTTTAAGATTAAGCCCGTTGAATCCTGTATTCTTACCTGCTAAAGCTCAGAAACTTCCGAATCTTTGCAATCTTTCGGGCTTCCTACCCCTTGTCAAGTGCCTGTAAGCTTCTTTCTAAATGCTGGATTTGTTTAATTTCATCAAAATGTATGTTACTAAAAACTACTTGTCATGTTTCAAAATTTCCATGCAGCCTACCATCAAGTAATCTTATTCCGATTCCAAAGGTGATTCCTACTCCACCGGGGGCATAAGAATGGAGTGGCAGCATTTGTAACAAGAGGGAAAGACTGAATTCTATTTTATTTCCTTGATATTCTAATGTATGGATATCTTATAAGCAGTTCGCTGCAATTGATATGACCAATCAATGTGAAATAACTTTCGATTATTTCTGAAATCGCGATATATCTTTACTGCATTTTGTCTTGATACGTTGATCGTCAACATTGCGACACACAAAAAATTATGTTAATATCACAGATTTAAGACAAGGTTATGATTCAAAGACCCGTCATTCAGTGTGGAGATGATTTTACGGCATCAAGGGTTTTCTTTTTACATCAACAAATGAAAAGTACAAAAAAAATAAAAATAGAAGAACATACATAACTCTAAAATCCATAGAATAAATAAAATCTTATAAACAAATCAATGATGAAAAGAATTTCAATATTTTCTCCAGTTCACATTCAACAAATTAACTAGATCTCACCACAGATTAAGAAAAGGCTGATTGATTTAGAAATATATTATCACACTTGATGACAGGTTTTGCACATAATTGTAGCTGTATATTCTTTTTTTGCCAAGTTGTAGCTATATCTTGTTGCATACAAATGGCTCACAGGAATTGTACGCCACACTGATAAAACTAGACACGCAGGATCTAAGATGAAAAAAAAAACAAATAATAGCATATTTCTGCAATCGTGTAATTTCTCGATTTGATATGATACCTGAACACCAGTGGATCGGATAATGCGCAAATCAGGAAATGCCAATTGTCTTGTTCAATATCCACCGCGTAAAATTAAGCTGAACTGCAAGGATCATATGGAGCCAAGTTCTATCCAGCGTAAAGTCAAACACCGTGATTCCAGCTTTGTCATGTTCAAAATATGTCATTGCAAAATTTTCATTAAAACAGTTAAAAACCACTTTTTCCAAAAGGTCGAGCACATAAAAGGTAGCTCAACATTAATACTTATGCTTAATACATACCACTAAACATGTAAGTGGGATCCAAAATATACATGTGATTGTAAATGAGAATTGAGTAATGTTTACAACTTAACAAAAATATACTCGTTCATCAACCAGCACATGCATATCATGGGACTAAATAGTTAATGGATAATGCTCACAAAGTGCTTGCCTCTTTGGTAGAAAACTGTATTTGCAAACACGGGCACGAGATTTGTATTGTCCAGTTCGTCATCTTCAACTTCTTCATTATCAGAATCCAAGTCAGATGTGACTGGATAGCTAGTCCGGACTGAAGCAATCTCCGCCATGGGAGTTTCATAGTCCAATTCATCAAATGAGTAGATTGTGGTACAGGCATGCCAATTAGCTGCAAGGGAAGTAATGGCCTGTGCTTTATGTATTATCTTTGCTGCACTCCGCAAGCAGATAACAAGCCCTGTCATAAGGGTGATGGAGCATAACTGTGAAATAATAAGAAGTCACCAGGTTAGTAAATGTAGCAAATTAATCAGCAAGAGTACAGGTAAGTCGATTCAAAACCCTAGATTACCACGAGTTCTCCTGCTGTAGCAATGTTTATTGTTGACCTCGTTTTAGTTGTAACAAACTGACTTAATGTTACAAGAATCAAAGTTGACAGAATGACAGCCTAAAATGATGGCTAATGACACGAAGATTCCTTCTAATCCTAAGATGTTCTATCAAGATTGAAGCCACGTCAGATTCTCCCTCAAATACCTGAGCAAAATCCTGCAGCCTGAGTATTTACAGATAACAAGGCGGAAAAGGACAAACACGAGGAAACAGATTGAGGTACGATATAGCCATGAACACAGCAGCAATATGAAGAAAAATATCTTGCTCAATGATGCGATTTCGCTGAAATGGGAGAGCCGGGTAAGTAGCTCCAACGGATCAAATCAGTAATTTATAGTGTTTGAGAATTTGAGTGAAGATAATGGCTTGGATTGACACCTGCAAACAAGAAAGTAACTCGTGAATGGGCGCCGGAGGGGTGTCCGACGTAGCCACTCCGATGCTAAAGTCAGCAAGTTGAAGATGAACACAAGCAATACTTGAGAGAAAATATGTATAATGCTTGAGAGTTCAAAGATTTTTTCCCCTCTTTTAATGACATTAATACCTGCTATTTATAGTAGAAAATGGGGTAGGTACCTTGATTCTCGTGCCACCTACTAAGTATGGCAAGTCGGCTGCCCATACTTGTAGCTTCTGATGACTTCTAGGACACTCTAAGCCCAAGTTATTCTGACAGATTAGACTGTCTGTACCAATCACACTCGAATATGGTGCAAGTTTCGAGGTGGCCCGGGTAATAGAGTACCCGAGTTGTTGGCGGAAAGCCCGGGCTTATGATGATGATTGCCCGAGAAGAGCCGCAGTGCCCCGGAAGAGAAGACTTGCCCGGGTCTTTAGGAAAGTTATAACCGGCACATTGGCAATGATCTGAGCTATCCAAGTACCAGACCGGGTTAAGGATGACCCAGATTCTTATGGGGGTATCACCACCCATCCCTAAAATAGTCGGGCTAAAGCTTGACTCGCTGTCCCGATCAGTCATATTTGTTATTTTGTAGGAACATAATTCAAAGTGTGTAAGAGCATCGGGGGCTTCATATATCCATAGATGAAATGGGATATCGGGGTCTGATACAACCCGGGTTTTGAATAAGATGCCGGGGCCTGATATCTCCCGAGCTTTGAATATTTGTCCTTTAGTATTCTCGGGAAGTCTAAGGGGTGTCATTATGACGTATGCGTTAGCATTAACTTCCCGCTGAAAATCGTTTCATATTCCGAGAATCTGATAAGTCTGACACATCGATACGCGTGCACGTCCTTTTATATGCCCGGTACAATTTACGAGGCGCATCTTGATCGTCCACGTGTGCTTACATCAACGGTCGAGATCTCCCCCCCACCGCCTATATATATTAGGCCTCCTATTTTCGAAAAAACACTTGCAAATTCACAAACTCGGCGAAGCCCTTGCAAATTTCTCTCTCGAAGATCCTCCGCGCAAGCTCCTCCACCTCCGACGATCCTCTGCCGCTGCAATCACCAATCTCTTTTTTTTTTTTTAAATCGTAAGTTCTCTCTCCCAACCATGTCTAATTCTACTTCTTCTACCTCTGGAGCCAATGCGCGAGGCTCTCCCAGTGATGAGTCCACCGCGATGCACTCTGATTCTTCTCATTCTTCTCCTCCTCGTCTTGTTGTTCAATCTTCTAGAAAACCCACTACCCACCAAAACAAACCCTCCTCTTCAAAACCTTCTTCCTCGGGCACCTCCCGAGTCCCAAAGCAAGACAAGAGTAAGGGTAAAGCCCGGGCTTCTGACCGCCCTTCTTCTGAGGCCCCGGGAGTTCCTTGGTTCTCCTCAATGAGCAGCACTTTGCGATCGGGGGCGAACGAGGAACTTCGAACTCTGGGGTCTATTCCTTCTTCCATTTCCATTATAATTCTCGAGGCTTCTGACAGGGCAGACAGTCTTCCCTCGGGTTATATTACTTTCTTCCGGGACCAAGTCAGAAATGGTCTTCGTTTTCCCCTCCCTCTCTTTCATATCCAGGTCGCCAAGTTTTTTGGCGTGCCTGTCAACCAATTTTCATCCCAATTCCTTTTGCATCATGGCTTCGGCCTATGTTTTATTTAAAATGAATAATCTTCTTATCAACCCCCTCATTTTTCACTATTATTTCTCTTGCCGGCTTGGGGATAATGCATTTTCCCTGACTGCCCGGCAAAATGCCCGATTCCTTGATGACATCCCTTCTTCACAGAAAGGGTGGAAATGAAGATATTTTTTTATTCAACTCCCCGGTCCTCTCCCTTGTCTGACCGGGTTTCTTCCTTCCCTTCCCACACAACCTGCCCTTCCTCAAGCCTACAAATTTGAGGAGCCTTTCCTCACGAGTCAAACCCTGGTGGAGGGCCAAAAATACTCCTCATATGTTCTCATTTCGAATGAGAATTTGGTAGCTAATGGGTTGAGTGCCCGGGCGGAGGACCCTTTGGACAGGGTGATCGACGAGGCTGCTGGCTCGGGTGCTCAACCTGGTACATATTCTTTCATACATGTCCTTTAGTTCTATTTTTATGTGAATTTGCAATTTGTACTGACGTTCCTTTTCCCTATTTGCGCAGATAACCAGAGAATGCAGGAGGCTTTTGCCAAGAAATGAGCGGCTGAAAAGGCGGCCAAAGAGAAAAAGTTGGCAGCCCGGAAAGCTGCCCTTGAGAAGAAACAGGCCGAGGAGAAGGCAGCCCGGCAAGCTGAGTTGAATCGGGCGGAGGCCCAGCAAGAAGAGGTGACCCGGGATTCATCCTAGGAAGACCCTGAAGACCACATACCCCTTATCCAGAGGAAGTGAAAGGCTATCACAAGCCCGGAACAGATTTTGGTCGAGGACAGCCGGGAGGTGGGTCAAAGCTCCTCCCAAGCAACTCGGTCAACCACCCCCCCCCCCCCCCCCCGGCAACAATCCACCCAACAGCCTCCTCTCCTCGAGCAGCCTCCCCGAGTCAATATCCTTGATGAGGGATCCTCGGCAAGGGGCTGAAGATTCTCAAGCAGCTCCTCACTCCTGATGAAGAGGCCCGCTTGAAGAATTCCCGAGCCTCTTCCAAGCTTTTCGAGGGCTCAAACAAACTCTTGGAGGTAAGTTCTCATTAATCTCCTTAATCTTTTCTTGCTCTGATCATTGTTTATTCTTATTGACCTTGTTTTTGAACAGGCTGCTCACCTGCTGATCTCGGCCTTCGAGGAGGTTGCAGGGGCTGCCATTGGCAAGCGAGCCCGGCATTTCCAAGATGCTCAGGAAAGGCTGCAAGAAGAGCTAGCCCGGGCTCGAGCCACTCATGAGGAGGAAGTGGCTAATCTACGCTCGGCCTTGGATAAGGCCCAAGAGGACCTCAATGAAGGCCTTGTCCGTGAGGAACGTCTGCAAGGCTCTCTATCTGTTTCGGAATCGAGGATCCATGCCCTTTCCGAACAGGTAGAGGTGCAATTACATTGGACCGAGAGAGCCGAGAGTGCCGTGGCCCTGGCCGAGTACAATAAAGGTAAATGGCAGGCTTCCTTCCTCCAATCTCCTGAGTTCAAGAAAGCCGTGGTAGACAAGGCCTATCCTTTTTTTCAGACCTGCTTTGAAAAATGCCGGGAACAATTTGAGGAAGCCGGACTCTTTCCCCAAGGTAAGGAAAACTTTCCTGATTTTGGCCTGGCTATTGCATCCCTTCCCAAGGATGGCGAGGAGGAGGAGGAGGCAGCTCAAGAAGAGCAGCCAGGGCCCGAACATGTAGATATAGATTAGGATTGTATTTGTATTTTTTTCCTTTTCCTGTTTTGTAATCTTTCGGCCCTCGGGCTTTTATTAATGCAAATTTTCATTTCCATTTCTCTTTTGCAATCATATCCTGATAAACCTTCAATAACTCGGGTAACATGATTGCTGATGTACAAAAAAACCAAGAAATTTTCTTAAGTGTTGTGGCTTAACCTGTAACTTCAAATAAATACCCGGGACCTTGATCCTTGTAATGAATAACATGCCTAATATTCAGCCAGTGACCCTAGTGTAGGCAACCTTTAAACTCGGATATAAAACCTTGGTGTATATAATAAACATGGAAAAATCGGTCAAGAGAACATATCTTCGGGATTTAGAATGGTCGAGGTGTGGTACCCCGAGCCAGGGTATAGTGCCCTGAGCTTTTTAGAACCAAGGTATGGAGCCTTGGGCCGGGGATCGTGTCCCGGGACTTGGGAATGGTCGAGGTGTGGTGTCCCGAGCCAGGGTGTAGTGACCTGGGCTTTTTAGAACCAAGGTACGGAGCTTGGGCCGGGGATCATGTCCCAGGACTTGGGAATGGTCGAGGTGTGGTTCCCCGAGCCAGGGTGTAGTGCCCTGGGCTTTTCTTCAACAACCGGGGCCTAGTACCTCCCGTCATAAGATAACAGAAACATTCATAACACTCTTTGAGAAAATATATCTTTCATTTATTTCTTCCATCAAATAATTACATCTGTCATGCATAGTACTTCTTTAAATTAAATACAATCCAAGGCCTTTTGAGGAGATGTCCTTGAGCATCTTCTAAATAAAAGGATCCCGAGCTGACTTTCCGGGTGATTTTATAAGGTCCTTCCCACCGAGCTTCCAGCTTCCCAACATCCCCAGCAGGGTTGACTTTCTTCATAACTAGATCCTCTACTTGGAAGTCTCGGATCCGGACTTTTCTGTTATATGATTTCATAACCCGGCTCCTGTATGCCTCCATCCGAATGAATGCTCGGTCTCTCTTTTCTTCTACCAAGTCCAGATCCATGGCTCGGCTTTGGTCATTATTATCCGGGTAAGATTCTACCCGGGAAGAAGTTTGTCCGATCTCAACTGGAAGGACTGCTTCAGAACCATATACCAAGTTGAAAGGAGTTTCTTGAGTAGGTGCCCCGGGAGTGGTTCTGTAAGCCCATAGAACACTGGGTAATTCTTCCACCCAATCTTTTCCTTTGCCTTGTAGCCTTGTTTTCAGTGCTTGTACAATAATTCTGTTGACAACTTCTGTCTGGTCATTAGCCTGAGGATAGGCAACAGAGGTGAAAGACTGAGTGATCTTCATTTCCCGACACCATGACATAATTTCTTTGCCCTGAAACTGTCTTCCATTGTCCGAGAACAATCTTCTGGGCACTCCAAACCGGCACACAATGTTCTTCCACAAAAATTTTAAAACTTCCTGCTCAGTGATTTTAGCCAAAGGCTTAGCTTCTACCGACTTGGAAAAATAATCAACAGCTACTAACAAAATTTCTTCTGAGCCCGGGCAATCGGGAAAGGACCTAAAATATCCATGCCCCACTGATCAAAGGGGCAAGATGCCCAAATAGGCTTCATGAGAGTGGCCGGGCTGTGTCAAAAATTTGAATGATGTTGACAGCCCTTACAAGCCTGGACCACCCGAGCAGAATCTTGACTAAGAGTTGGCCACCAGAACCCGGCAAGCATTGTCTTCCGGGCCAAAGATATTCCTCGGGGTGCTCAGCACAACACCCTTCATGAATCTCTCGGAGGACATAATCCACTCCCTTCTCAGATAAGCATTTCAAAAGAGGTCCCTGGAATGATCTTCTGTACAAGATATTATTTAAGAGAACGAACCTGGGACTTTGTCTCTTAATTTTTTGAGCTTGAGCCTTGTCCTCGGGTAGTTCATTATTCATAATGAACTTAATCAGAGGTGTCATCCAGGAGTCCTCGGGTACTGGTAATATTTCTTCCTTGGTGGACAGGATCAGTCGAGAAACATGCAAGACTTCCCGGGTGCTAACTTCTGATAAAGAAGCAGCCATTTTTGCCAGAGCATCTGCCTCACCATTCTCCTCCCGGGGTATTTGTTCAATACTCCAATCAGCAAAGATTTTTGCTTGGGCTCGAATGAGCTGTAGATATTTTAGCATCCTGTCATCCTTAGCTTCATACACGCTCTTTATCTGTTGAGTGATTAGTTGCGAATCAGAGTACACAATAATCCGGGAAGCTCCGACAGCTAGGATACCATCCAGAACAGCCTCATACTCGGCCTCATTATTGGTTACTCGGGAGTCAATCCTCAATGCCAATTTAATCTTTTCTCCCGGGGGAGATATTATTACAACCCCTATTCCGCATCCAGCAAGGCTAGACGCTCCATCCACAAATACTCTCCATACTTCTTCTTCCTCGGGTTGAACCATTTCTGATAAGAAATCTGATAAGGCTTGTGCTTTGATGGCAACCCGAGGCTTGTACTCAATGTCATATTCTCCCAACTCTACTATCCATTTGATCATCCGCTCAGATACTTCTGAATGAGTCATGATCCTGCCAAGAGGACTATTGGTAAGAACAATGATTTGATATGACAGGAAGTAAGGTCGTAACTTCCGGACGGTCATGATCAAGGCCAAAGCAACCTTATCTATTTCACTGTAACGGAGCTCGGGGCCTCTCAGAGCATGGCTGACATAGTAGACATGCTTTTGATCAGAGCCTTCTTCTTTTATTAGAACCAAGCTGACAGCATGCTCCGTAGTAGAAAGATTAAACAAATAGTTTTCCCCGGGCTCCGGCTTTACCAACACATGGAGCTCTGCAAGGTGAATCTTCAAGTCCTAGAAGGCCTGCTCACATTTCTCATCCCACCCGAATTGTTGGGCCTTCCTTAGAACCTGGAAGAAAGGATAACTCCTGTGTGCTGACCGCGATATAAATCGAGACAGGGAAGCAATCCTCCAGGTTAGCTTCTGTACTTCTTTGACAGATCGAGGAGATGACATACACAACACGGATTTGACCTTTTCTTGATTCACTTCGATCCCCCGATCTGTCACTATGAATCCCAAGAATTTGCCACTCTTGACACCAAAAATGCATTTGGTAAGGTTGAGCTTTATCCCGTAATACATTAGAGTGACAAAGGTTTCTTCCAGATCAATAATGAAATTTGCAATCTCTTTAGACTTGCCCAGAATATCATCCACATAAACTTCCAAAATTCGTCCTAGCTGCTTCTCAAAGACTTTGTTCATTAGATGCTGATAAGTAGCCCCTGCATTTTTCAACCCGAAAGGCATTACAATATAACAAAATGTACCTCCCGAGGTGATGAAGCTGGATTTATCTTGATCACTCTTGGCTAGGGGAATTTGATGATATCCCTGGTATGCGTCCATGAAACTCAGTAGTTCAAAACCTGAGGTGGAATCCACCAGCTGATCAATCCTGGGTAGGTGATAATGATCCTTGGGACAAGCTTTATTAAGATCGCGGAAATCTACACACATCCGCCACCTCCCGGTAGATTTAGGCACCAGCACCACATTCGAAAGCCAGGTAGAAAATTGAATTTCTCGAATGTGGCCGGCCTTCAGCAGCTTCTTCACCTGTTCATCAATAACTTTGTCCTTTTCAGGACCAAAGTGTCTCTTCTTCTGCTTTACCGGGTGAGTGCTCGGGAGAATGTTCAATTGATGCTCCGATATCAGGGGTGAGATCCCTGTCAACTCCTGTTGGGACCAGGCAAACACATGGATATTAGCTTTTAAACAATTGATAAGACTAACCCGGGTGGATGTAATGAGGTCCCGAGCCACTCGGATTTGCTGCCTTGGTCCGACCTCTATCATCTCTTGTTCCTCCTCTGCCACAAAATGTACATCTCCCTTCTCCACTACTCCTCCTCCTTCTTCGTCCACTTTTGCTTTCTTTCCTTCCCTCCTAGTTTTGCTCTGATCAGCTCGGACTGCCTCCACGTAGCACTTCCGAGAAGATGGCTGATCCCCCCGGACTTCTCCTACCCGGGTTCCAACAGGAAATTTTATCTTTTGATGGTAAGTGGATGCCACGGCTCTTAATTCATTCATAGCCGGCCTCCCCAAAATGATATTATATGAAGATGGGGAGTCCACTACAGTGAAAGAGATCATCACTGTCTTTTTGAGATCCTGAGAGCCCAGGGTTAGTGGTAAGACAATCTCCCTTTCTGGGTAGACCACATGGCCAGCAAAGCCAAAGAGGGCAGTTTCCACAGCTTCCAGGTGAAAACCATGCAAATCCATCTGTACAAAGGCATCTTTAAAAATTACATTTACAGAGCTGCCTGAGTCAATAAAGACTATCAGAATGTCATAATTTGCCACTCGGGCCTGTATCACCAGGGCGTCATTATGGGGTAGATTCACCCCCTTTTAAGTCTTCCGGGCCGAAACTGATAACCGCCTCATTTCTCCTCGTCCCCTCTACCTCCATACATTCTCTCATACTCCTTGATTTTCTCGCCCGGTTGGAGTCTCCATCAATGGAGCTTCATGATATCATTTTAATCAACCCCGTGGCAGGGGGTGAATTTTTTTTTCTCTCGGGCTCGGGTTCTCTTCTTCTCCCGGGCTCACTCCTCGGATTACTCCTCTTACCTCCTCATCGGGCACTGGATCCTGGCTACCGAGATGTCCAAGGTGGCAATCTTGGTCTCTTGTTGTCGTGACTGGGTCCCGAGGTGGAATGTAAGACATAATCTCCCTTTAGTGTCTTGCAGTTCTCTGTGTTGTGATAACACACTTTGTAGAGTGTGCAAAATCCTCTCTTCTCTGGCAGGAATAATTGATGGTCCGGGGCCAGGTCTCTACTGCATTCTTGCACTTCCCTTTCCCGGTTAATCTTCAGAGGCACGTGATGAGAAAAGTGCCCCGGATTACCCCTCTTCTGTCCTCTCTCCTCGGGTTTAGACACCAGGTCCACTCTCTCCTTCCTTACAGCCTCCCTCTTCTGTTTCTGAGCTTCTTCCATATTGATATACTTATCTGCTCGGGACAATAATTCTTCGAAATCCCCGGGCACTTTCTTGGTCAATGATTTGAAAAACTTACCCTCCCTCAAGCCCTGGTTGAATGCGGTAGTCTTTGTTTCAGTGGCACAAATAGGAACGTCAAGAGTCACTCTATTGAATCTTCTGATATAAGCCCTCAGACTCTCTTCCGGGCTCTGCTTGACTTTGAAAAGACTAAAAGCAGTCTTCTTGTATTTTTTGCTGCTGCTGAAATGGTGTGAGAACGCCTTTTGGAAGTCTTTGAAAGAACTAATACTTTGAGGAGCCAATCCCTCAAACCACCTTTGAGCCGAGTCTATCAATGTTGTCAGGAACACCTTACACTTAATTCGATCAGTATAACAGTGTAACATGGCCATATTCTCAAACCTGGCTAGGTGCTCCTCCGAGTCTATGTTACCATCATAATCTTTCACTTTGGCCGATTTGAAATTCCCGGGAAGAGGTTCCCGGACAATTATCTCAGCAAACGGGCATCCCTTGGTGACATCCTGGGAAGTACTCCGTCTCTCCAACTGCCCTTCCAGCACCTTCATCTTCTGCCTCAATTCCAACAACTCTTCTGCCACAGTCGGAGATTTGGACCCGGCACTAGACTCCTCGGCCTCCCGTCTCTCCTCCCCTCCTCCCAACTCCTGCTCTTGCTCCTACTCACGTTCTTGTCTATTTCCGGGCAGTGTAACATGCCGAGAAACTTCTTTCCTGGCCATAGTTTGCTTTACTGCATCGGATATCATCTTTTTCAGTTCTTCCGAGGTCATGGTAATGAGATTTGGTCCGGTGTTATTAACACCAACTTGTCTTGACGTCTGCCCTCCATCATCCTGGGGCCGAGAATTATCTTGGTTGGTTCTTCTTGTACGAGCCATATCAACGTCTTAATCTCACTTTCCCACAGACGGCGCCAATGATGCGATCTTGCTGAAATGGGAGAGCCGGGTAAGTAGCTCTAACGGATCAAATCAGTAATTTATAGTGTTTGGGAATTTGAGTGAAGATAATGGCTTGGATTGACACCTGCAAACAAAAAAATAACTCGTGAATGGGCGCCGGAGAGGTGTCCGACGTAGCAACTCCGATGCTAAAGTCAGCAGGTTGAAGATGAACACAAGCAATACTTGAGAGAAAATATGTATAATGCTTGAGAGTTCAAAGATTTTTTCCCCTCATTTAATGACATTAATACTTGCTATTTATAGTAGAAAATGGGATATGTACCTTGATTCTCGTGCCACCTACTAAGTATGGCAAGTCGGCTGCCCATACTTGTAGCTTCTGATGACTTATAGGACACTCCAAGCCCAAGTTGTTCTGACAGATTAGACTGTCTGTACCAATCACACTCAAGTATGGTGAAAGTTTCGAGGTGGCCCGGGTAATAGAGTACCCGAGTTGTTGGCGGAAAGCCCGGGCTTATGATGATGATTGCCCGAGAAGAGCCGCAGTGCCCGGGAAGAGAAGACTTGCCCAGGTCTTTAGGAAAGTAACCGGCACATTGGCAATGATCTGGGCTATCCAAGTACCAGACCGGGTTAAGGATGACCCAGATTCTTATGGGGGTATCACTCAAGTAAATGTCAAATAGGGAATTTGAGTTCCTCCTGGGAAGCTGAAAGGAGCTTCATTTCCGTATAGTACTAACAAATTTGAACATCCATTTCCAAACAAAGCAATAGAAAATTAAAAAGCAAACAAAGAATTATAAGATAGATGGAAATTAATTTGTCAGAAGAAACAATGCTTCTCGGTGTGTTTTTTTTAGCAAAAAGGGTTTTATAATTCTAGTATTTCATTGCACCACTTGACTCATGGATAGTACAATGCACCGTTCACAAAAAATTCAACAATATATGCTCATGAAAGCAAAACAAATTCACGGTCCGTAAAGAAGATCAGTCGACGCTATCAATCCCTTTCCCGCAATACATATCGTAGCCACATAGAGAACCAGCATTAATCTAACTAAAACTGAAAAATATTAAAATTCAAATGAACCATAAGACCATGCCAAGAGACACCAATTTTCCAATTCTGAACCAAAAAGCACCGAATATTAGTAACCCAATTTCGACCAACTGTATTACTTGGCTAATTGCCTCTTAAATTAACAAATTTTAAATTTCACCAATAATTTTCTATTAACGTTAATTTCATAGTTTGATGTCCTCTAAACCAATTTTGGATCCTCGCATAATTTGGAAGGCATCAAAATATGTATACCAAGTAAAGAAATTAAGTATACGCTCAGTACTAGAGCCAACAAATCAAACTTTTACGAACAATGATATCAGACAAGATCACAAGAACAGATACTTGATTCAAAACCCAAAAGATGAAAAAAAAAATCATGTGTGTATATACATATATTCTTACCTGAAGCTGTTGCGTATACCCCTTTGGAACCTTTTTCTCTTTCATCACACAATTTATCGAGAAACAGAAATCTGCGGAGACCATATTTACGAGCAAAAGTTGAGAGAATAATGAAAGGAAGTGCAGTAAATACTGGATGGGATAGCTGCACAATAGCATCATAAGGTTTCTGATGACTCAGGTCACAATCGGAGCAAGAAAATACAAAGTGGGATACGACCGGAATCCCAATATTTAACAGAAAAAAAAATCGAACACGAAGGCCCAGCTTAATCAAGAAAGAACCATTTGAGACCTGAACTGTAACTTTTCAGCTCGAAATTGGTTTCATTGAGGGATGAGTCACTGGGAGAAATCAACTTGTTTTAAGGCAATAAAATCTCTTTCACCTCCGCCTCCATTTGGGTTTAGATTTCTTCAGTTTCTGCTACAATTGGATCACAATCGAGACATACTCCGTAAATGCCAGTGATATTTTCCACCCCAACTTAAAGTAGAAAAAGGGCAAAATTTTCTACTCTGTCTATCTGCATAGCAACCAAAAATATAACACAGAAGATATAGTATGATACATGCAAGCGCAGCACATAAGATGAATTTCCGGCGCTGAATATGAATAAAAAATGGCAACCTCATGTGGCACTGATTTTTTGACAGCTTTTCACACTGATTTCTGCAGAGTTTTCAAGCGATTTTTGGTGGACAGAAACGAACACTTGAAGGAAAAGATAATCAAAAGAGAATATAGGAGTCCACTCGTCTCAAAAACAATGGAGAACGAAAAGGAGGAGTCTTTACATAGATCGGCGGGGTTTAAATGAAATTTTTTTTGGAAAAAAAGAAAGAGAATTACTACCCATAAAAATAAAAATAAATTACAGCGGAATTTTTATGATATTGGGGACTGGTCTCAGAAATATATATATATATCAGATTATCTTAAAAAATGTCTATTTTAAATAAAGATTATTTCACCTAATAATATTTTTTTCCGATACGGTCTACTATGTTACATATTTTAAACAATTTATTATATTACTGGGATGCATTTTATATGCTTATTTTAATATGAGTAGAATAACAAATAAAAATTTTGGCTTTGTAGTGTATCCGCGAACAACAATTATAATGTCTACAAAAGACAGATGAACACAACAATTTTTATGAGATAAATTTTATGAATCAGATATTCGACCCGATCCAACCAATAAAAACATTATTTTTTATATTAAAAGTATTACTTTTCATTATATGTACATACCATACCGACACACGTCTTATCGTAAACCTACTTTTTGATTGAAATGTTATTAAAAAATAATAATCATTAAAAAATATGATTACTTCATTAATTCTTAAATTGATTCTATAAAAATGTGTTCCTTCGTCAGGAAGTGACGGATTATTTATTATTTATTTTTGGAAGGAAATATTATCTTCCTTTTTCCATCGACATTTAAAATTGTGAAATTTGTTACTGTATTCGGGCCTAAACAAAGCGGTGTTAGCCCACACCATTCGGGCCCAACAGAAACTATGCGCACGTGGGGTATCGAATCCATTTTTTAGTTAGGGTTTCAAACTCTAACTCAGTTCTGTTTCCTGGACTAGACCCCATATTTCACACCCTAGTCTGAATTCGAAAGACTGTTTCAATCTTCGTCTATTTAGCTGCTGGATTTCGACATTCAAATCCGAAAGCAATCGACCAGCTCAATAAAGGCGTGGGATTTGTACCTGTCAGTGTTCCTTTCTTTCCCTCATTCACTTTTTTATGTTCTCTCTTATTTTTGGAAAAAGGGTGTTAATCATTACTCAAAAACATCGAAGAGAAAAGTTTATTTATCAACAATTTGAATATTTACACCGTAAAGTTTGAGTCTTGGGAAGGACTTATAATAAGTCTATGGGGAAGTCTGGGAGTAGGAAAAAGAAGAGCACTGGAAACCAAACCCAGAGCCAATACCAAGTTTCTGGAGGGGATAGCTCGTCCCCTCCTCCCGTTGCTAACGGTGGTGTTAATTTAGATTCATCGGCTTACTTAAAAAGAGCCCATGAGCTTAAGGAAGAGGGTAATAGGAGGTTTCAGGCCATGGACTATTTAGGTGCCCTCCAGCAATATGAAAATGCCCTTAAACTTACCCCTAAAACAAGTCCTGATCGAGCAGTCTTTCACAGTAACCGAGCGGCGTGCTTGATTCAAATGAAACCTATTGACTATGATGCTGTCATATCAGAGTGTACTTCGGCGCTTCAGGTACAGCCCCGGTATACCCGAGCTCTTCTAAGGAGAGCTCGTGCATTTGAGGCGATAGGGAAATATGAAATGGCCATACTGGATGTGCAAGAACTTTTAGTTATGGATGCCAATAACCATGATGCTTTGGAGATTGCTGAAAGATTGAGGATGGCGTCCAGACCTCGCACAGAAGCCCAGCAGGACCTCCAAAGCCGCCCATCGCCAGCTGCCTTAGGTGCCTCTGCGGTTCGCGGGGCCCCAGTTTCTGGCCTCGGTCCTTCCTTGCCAGCTAGACCTTTGTCTAAGAAGCCGTCACATTCAGCTGCAGGACCAGCTCTACCATCTAATAATAAGTCAGAAAAGCTTTATCCAATTCCGCCCATTGTTAATAATAGAGAGACCAAAATCCAGTTTCCAAAAGTTGTCTTGAAGCCTTCAAATGGTTCTTCGAGATCCAATACCGATGGTAGGAAGGATAACGAGAAGGAAAAGTTGGTCGGTCAACCAAATTCGCTTCCACTTTATGAGCAATCTGCACACTCTACAAACCGATGGAGACCGTTGAAACTTGTTTATGATCATGACATAAGGCTTGCACAAATGCCAGTGAATTGCAGTTTCAAAGAATTGAGAAATGTGGTTGGCAAACGTTTCCCTATGTCAAAAGCTGTCCTGATAAAGTACATGGACAATGATGGTGACTTAGTGACCATAACATGTACCGCAGAACTTAAAATGGCTGAGTCATGTGTCGATGACCTTATTCTGAAAGAGATTGATGCTGATAAAGTAGAATCTATTGGTCTATTGAGGTTGCATATTGTTGAAGTGAGTCCTGAGCAAGAGCCACCTCTACTAGAAGAAGAAGAGAAGCCTCTTGAGAATGAGGGGGATAGGGGAGATGATGATGTGTCACAAATCTCACTGACTGATCATGCAGGAAAACTTGTGGATGCTGAGATTGATAAACCAGAAAAATTTTCTCAAAAAGAAAAATCTGGAGCACTAGAAGACCCCGATTATAAGGAGGTGGAGATAGATGATTGGTTATTCGAGTTTGCACAGCTCTTTCGGACCCATGTAGGTATTGACCCTGATGCTCATATTGATCTGCATGAGCTTGGTATGGAACAATGTTCCGAAGCACTTGAGGAAATGGTGACTAGTGAAGAGGCTCAAAGCCTTTTTGACAAGGCAGCACTGAAGTTTCAGGAGGTGGCTGCTCTTGCCTTCTTTAACTGGGGAAATGTTCATATGTGTGCAGCGAGGAAAAAAATGCCAATAGATGATTCATCTGGTAAAGAGATAATGGCCACACAGCTTCAAACTGCATATGATTGGGTAAGAGAGAAGTATTCTCTTGCCAAAGAGAAATACGAGGAGGCTCTATTGATCAAACCAGATTTTTACGAAGGGTTTTTGGCTCTGGGACAGCAGCAATTTGAAATGGCCAAACTTCATTGGTCATTCGTACTAGCAAAGAAAGATGACTTGTCAAAGTTGGATCCGACTGAAATTATTAGCCTTTTTGATAGTGCAGAAGAAAGAATGAAGGCTGCAGCTGAGATGTGGGAGAAGCTGGAGGAACAGAGGGCTGAAGAGTCCAAAGATCCTATTGTGAACAAGAAGGATGAACTTTCAAAAAGAAGGAAGAAACAGGTTAGTAGTGCAGAAGGTGATACCTCAGACATAGGGGGTCAAGAGGAAATTTCTCCAGAAGATGCAGCAGAGCAAGCTTCAGTGATGAGATCTCAGATTCATCTATTCTGGGGTAATATGCTTTTTGAGAGGTCCCAAGTAGAATGTAAATTGGGCTTGTCTGGTTGGGAGAAAAATCTTGATGTTGCAATGGAGCGTTTCAAACTTGCCGGAGCTTCTGAAGCTGACATTTTGACGGTTGTGAGAAATCACTGTTCTAAAGAAGCTGCTGCAGAAGTGCCCGATTCGTCAGCAAATAACAGCATTCTGTAACTATCATCTTGGAGTTGCCTACCCATATTTTGGATTGAATCAGAAGTTTTATTGTCACGTCCTTGTAACCTTTTGGGCTGCAACACGACTCCTGAAATAATTTCACTGAATTTTTCAAATGATTGTACCATTTCTGTTGAACCTGGTTCATTTGATCCTTGAAACTGTAAAAGTTTCATCTTGATTTATGAGAGCATTTAACTGGAGATGTTTTTTCATGTTCTTCCACCTGTTTTTGCGTGTTAAAAACACAATGGCTTAATGTCTTGGTCCAACTTGTGCATTTTAATTCTGGTTATCTGAAAAATTGACATTGTAGGCTATATGTATAGCTTGATGGATAGAAAATGCGTTACTTGAATTATGGCTGACCTGGGAGATGGGAGTACATTTTGACGTTGTAGTTAATCTCGTAAGGTTTTATTTACACGAAAAGGATTAAAAGAGAAAATTCCAGAAATATGGCAGTAATTAGATTGTCATGTTCCTGTGGCATTTATCTACACTTTCAGATGCTTGATCTTTCGTTGGTTGAATTCATGTTAACCTCAGTGAAGTCAGTTCGCATTAAAATTGATACCAACTCCTGGTCTTTCTTTTGTGATCTTATGCAGGTTGTGCTTGTACATTGAGTTTGAAGATCAGTGAACTATTCTTGTATAGTTCTTTTATTTTATTAATTCTGTATTATATTCTGCACACTTCTCTGCCTCGAACTTTTATGAGGCGCTATATTAATGATTTAAATACAATCACATCTCCGGTGTCAGCTATGCATTATGAAGCTAAGTTTCCCCGGTTGAACCGATGCATGAACGTCCTGACATTCTTCTGCTGTGTTCTAAAACTGTCTGAGATTTGGTAGTTTGCGAGTAACATCCGTAAATCAGCAATGCACATGCATGAATCATGATTTACGTTGCATTATTCTTTTGAGTGGTCTTATTTTTCATTAGTACCGAGCTATCTTTAGTTTCTCCCTCACCATTTAGAATCTTGGATAGATTTACTCGGTGGCTTGAAATGTTAGCAGAAACATTTGTACTTCTATAGTTTCACAACATGAACAGATTAATTTGCTTCGTAGCTCTTTTTTTCCTTATTTTACGTGGTGTTTTTTCTGGGATGATATACTGGTTTGTTGGATTTAATTCCACATTCTATATGATATCATAACACGATTCTTTTTAATGCTTCTTGGTCGCAAAAAAACAGTGGTAACCAAATTGTCGAGGACGAACATCTTAGCACATTTTAGGAACTTAATTTTGTATGAAAACCATTCCAAATGAATTTAGAAATTATTTCTGATATCTATGTTTTCTTTTCTTCATTATCATTCCATTATTTACTATTGGGAAGGCTAAAATTTCGTAGGCAAGCACTTTTAAAAGCCGAAGCTTCAGGGAAAAAATTGTGGAATTATATTGAGTCACATGTGATTAAAAGTTACTCCCTTTTTCTCTTTATTGCTTTCACCGAAGGCTGCTTTTCGAGTAGAAATGAAACTCTCTTTAAAAAGTTCGTGTTTTTTTTTTTCAACACATGAAACCTTCAAGCATTATCCGAACACCTCAGCAAGTTTAAAGAAGAAAAAAGATATATCTATCAGCAAAATAGAAACTTGGAGTCGATTGAGATATACAGAAATTCTCTTTAAACCCATCATCATAATACGCTAGTCTAACCAATACAAGCCAACCAAACTCTTTGAACTACGAAATATAACAATAATTAACAGACTTAACAAACACCCTCGATTGTTTATAAGTTTTCATTTACTTTTAGTGGTACTTAAGCAGTTGCAATTGGATCCAATTTAGCCGTGTTTTCCATGTTCTTGAAGGCTTCAAATCTTGGCTCCTTGGCTTCGAACTTGACTCCTACATATAGCTTCATGTAATCCTCGAAAACGAATTTCGGGTACAGATCTTTGCTCTCTTTCTTCTCAGCCAATGCTGGTGCCGGATAGATCACAGCATCACTTCCTGGATTGTAGAATGATGCAATAGACATTCTAGTTCCATCTGTCTGTGCGATCACTCGGTGCAGCACGCTCTTGTATTTTCCATTTGTTATCACCTTCATAAAATGGAAGAAAAACTTGAGCAAGATTCAATACTATCCATAGAAATGGGGATTGCCCCACCCCTAGACCTAAAAATCTCTCAAATTTTGTGCATAATTATTTTAAATTCACGTTTCACTCCTGCACGCCTGATATTGTTCACCTTTCACTACATCGCCCTCAATTCCCTGGTTAGACCCAAGGGCAGAGCCAAGATCCATGGTTCTGGATAGTAGAGACGAAAAAAGACGGGAGGAAGAAGATGGATGGCTGAATGGATTTTGGGGTATAACTTACCATTTCGGAAAAATTAGACTTAAAATTTATAAGAATTTCATTCGGGGTTTCCATCTTATCTTATACCCTGACTCAAAAACTAATGGCTCCTAGAATGTGAACTATTACCTCAAGCTGGTCACCAATGTTGATGACAATGGAATGGCGCATTGGTGGAACGTCAACCCATTCGTCACCTTTGAGTAGCTGCAGCCCGCTGACCTTATCATCTTGGAAGAGAAGTATGATGCCACCGGCGTCTGTGTGGGCTCGGAGACCCTTGATCAGGTCTGGCTTGGGGCATGGTGGGTAGTTGCTAACCTTTGTGCCAAAGGTTGGGCCCTTGGATCCATAGAATGCCTTTTTCAGATAACCCTTCTCAAGCCCAAGATTCTCACACAGCAAATCAAGGAGCTGCTCCGCCAGCTTCTCCAGTTGGGCTGCAAATTCCTTCATAACTTTCCTGTCATCAGCAGTCAAAATATTCAGAATAAATCATGTACTATGTCCAGTTAAGGAGCCGGGGCGACGTCCCTAGTGGCCTACCAAGATAATGAAAATATTCATGTTTTGCTTATTATTGACATGTTCTGGGCGAATACAACTCACTGGGAGCGAGGATGGTGCCACCGTTCCATGAAAAGAAAAGGAAATTTTCTATATATATATATATATATAAAGTCACCCCTTCATCACCAGAATCTTGGTGTGTGTCAAGTGTTGGGATAAGAACCTGTATTCATCTTCAAGATCAGGGATTTCTGAAATGTTTGAGGTAGGAAGATGGCGCAAGAAGAAAGTGCTTTCCCAGTCCAAATCAGTGATTTCAGACTGAACAGAGTCCAGCCCTTTACTCGCCACCATTTCCTTAAATCTCTGTTCCATAGTTTTCTTGTAGTGCTCCTTTGTCAGCCTCTCCACCGTGTCCAAAAGCTCAATAGCAATCCCATGATTCACCAACTGTAAAGATCACACCATCCAACACTCAGAAAATTTATTTAAAAACATACTACAGAAACAAGATTATAACAAGATTATACATATATCTGTGTATCATGATAATATAACATATATAAAGAAGAGTACCTCAAAGAAACCCCAGTTTTCACAGGCATCTTTTATGATCTCCATCGTTGCAGGTCTCTCTTCTCCATTGAGATTCTCCATGTTAACCACTGGGAAAGTTGCCATTTTCACTCTACTTCTCTTTGTGAGTTTATTACTGTCGATGGATCCCAATGTGCACAGGGGAATAGCTCTTGGAGGGCCATTTATAGAAGGAGCAAGTGGTGGTGCATTCTTTGGCGCAATCAAAGTCATTGGATTAGTTAATAATTATTTGAATTGATCATGTTAAAATTAATTAATATGATAGTCAAATTAACATTTTTATTATTCCCAAAAAAAAATTAAAAAAATTGTATATATTATATATGCTAGTTGTATTCAAATGGCATATATCCAAATCTAGCTAGCTAGGAAAGTAGGAACAAAACTCGTGTAGGATGTATGTGAATCACATCTACATGGACCCCTACCAACTTTGGATCAATTCTTCAAACAAATAAAGAAACAAATAATATTGCCTTCTTCGATAAATAAATCAATAGAGAGTAGGTCTATTCTCACGAATATTTATCTGTGAGACGAGTTAATCTTACCAATATTCACAATAAAAAAGTAATACTTTTAGCATAAAAAGTAATATTTTTTTATGGATGACCCAGATAAAAGATCTGTCTCACAAAATACGACCCGTGAAACCGTCTCACACAAGTTTTTGTCATCAATAAATAATACTACCCATGACGTTTTTTACTTAATTTGTTTTTCTTAATCAATTACTTTTCACACACACAAAAAAAGAAAAAAAAAATAAATGTGACGAAGAATCACTTTAAAAACCTCGACTTTTTCGAATTTCCAATGATATCGCGGTTGAATTTTCACAATACGAAAGTTTAAAATAATTAAAATGGCTTCCACTCGCAGAAAACTTAAAACTTCAAGTCTGGTGGCGGCTGATAAATGGTGGGCAAAGAGAGAGTTCGAGGCGGCTACTGTGCTAACTGTCCATGCACGAGTTATTATTTTTAATCCAATGGTTGACAAAAGAATTAGAGTTTAAAAAAAAAATAAAGGCCGGTGTCTGTTTTTCAAAATTATTTAGTTAAATATAGTTGCCATAGTAAATTAAGATGTGTGTAAAAAATAAAGGCCAACGACTTCACTAGTATCGATTAATTCTTAGTCAATATAAATTCATTTTCATCGGGTCAATTTTGTGAGACGGGTCTCCAACTCAATTCAATTAACTAAAATTTATTACTTTTAACTCTGACTAGATATGAACCGGGTCGATTCATCTTATAAATGTAAATTCTCTATACTGTCTCACATTAGACTTATTCTTCTTAGTTTTAAGTCATTAACTTGTATATTGTTTTCATTTTTGGTCTTTTGTCACGTGAATGCTGACTTGATACTGAAAAAATAATGACTTAACGTTAGACATTACTGACGTATCTAATTTCATGTTAGCATTCTGGTGGAAATATATATAAATTAAAACAATATACAAGTTAATGAATTAAAATTTTGAAACGACATATAACGTAACAAAAAATATAGGAATTAAAAGAATTTGCAAGTTAATAGATCTACACTAGTTGTTTTAATTTAATATATATATATATATATATATATAAAGATATTAAGCATCTCCAAAATAGAACCAAACTACGACTAACCAAAAAATCAACCGAACTTTAATATTGTCTAGCATTTTAGCATATAGGAATAGGAATCTCTTAATTAATAGACCCACAAAAGGAAACACAACGGGCGTGAACTCAAGTAGGATCTTGAACATGTATAAAGAAAAGTTGAAGATGTGAAACCTTACCGACTTGGCTAAAAGCCATAATGTTGTATCTAAATCGATTGATTTTCATAATAATAAATACATCTAACTTATTTTGGTGTTCTTGAAATCAATGGGATTTAATACATCTTTTTACTTTCTTTTTTCTTTTTACTTTTTTATCCATTAAAAAGTACTTGAAGTGGGAATTTGAAATTATTTCATATTCAAATTTACTTAAATGATTAAAAAAACAACTAGTTGGGAATTGAAATTCATTGTTAAGTCGATTTTATCAAACAAACGGATTTGTTACTATATAGTTGAAATCTCCAGCTTCAAATACAACCATCCAAATGCAACTGAACTGAATTTCAAATCAACTTAACTATCAAGTCGTGCGATTACAATAATAATTATGATGAATTTCAAATGTATCAAATATGCGTGTTATTTAAAATGCATCATTCAAATCCTTCCCTGAAAATCAAATATCTAGCTTCAAATAAATCGCGGTGCATATCAAGAAGCTATGCTCAAAATTTCAAACTATCCAAGTTAATATAGATATGGCATGATGCATATAGAGATATCTCAGGCACTGGCTAGCATCTCTCGTGCCCTCAACTCTGCATGCCATAATTTGTGCCCACATTGTGCAAAACACTAGCTAAACCTTACAAAAACACCAATCTTGACAATCCGGCGCGCACAAACGCATGCATACCCAATCCGCGCGCCTTCGTTGCGTCGTGCAAATTTCATACTTGGATTTTTTTATCTTCGACATTCGGATTACATATTTAGAATATTTTTATTAAAATCTTGAAAGATTTTGTGATAATACGAATCGGGATAGTCGGTATGTTAATTATTAACTAGCGATGCAAGTTATGTACAACATCATATATGTGGTCCAATGTGTATGACTAGGGATGTCAATGGGTCCGAGTTTTACCCAGACCCGCAATGGACCCGCGTATATGGGGTGGGTTTGGGCATACTAAATGGGTCATGGGGTGGGTCTCGGGTCCAATTTTTCAGACCCGTCCGGATATGGGGCGAGTCATGGGTCCTATAATACCCGCCCCATACCCGCCTCATATATATGTAGATATAAATATTCTAAGGGTTTATTAGTTTTATTAATATTCATTTTTTAGTAGCTCACCTCAACCATAACGATCTTAGCTATTCCTATGTCAACTGTTGCATTTGAATCTAATTTTAGCAATAGTGGAAGAATAGTTGGTCCTCATCTTAGTAGATTAAATATTGTCTACTCGCTGATTTTATATTGATCTGTTTAAATTATGTTATTACTTATTTTCGGAGATGTCAAGATTTTTTTGGAGAGCTAGTAACTCTTTTTTTATGTAATTCTTTATGTCGTGAAAATACTTTGTTTGTTATTATTAAGTGTGGTCGAAGACATGAATTAATTTTCCACAATGTTGTATGTAGAGGCTTGTCTGTTTCATAATTCAGTCATGTGAGAAGAAAGATTACTTTATTATTTTAAAAAAATTCGGGTCTCACGGGTCTACCCGGCTCCGTTTCGTATTCGATGTGGAGTGAGTCCGAAAAATATTTAACCGGGGTGGGACGGGTAATGGGTCAAAGTTTTTTTCATGGGGAAAGGTCTTAGGTTTTGCCAAACCCGTCCTATATCCGTCTCATTGACATCTCTGGTATGACATGGGATCCAACAAGAATTTGAATTTTTATAGCTATTGCATTCTGTCGCATTAAATATCCTTAAATTGCATTTCCAACCCGAAATAATTAACCCACTTGGGGTTGGACAAAAGCTTGCTCCATCACTAACATTTATGATTTCTCAATCCAAACGGTGTTTAAATATATTGTTTTTTTCTTTATAAAACCTATCAATTAAATCTTTTAAATTCTAAAAAAATCACGCATATATTTATTGGTGGGCGCTAGCTATATCATTTTTTGTTAAGGAGGATGCATGGATGGGATTTGGGAAAATGAATTAAATCAGTAATTTAGGAGCGATTAAATTTATAAATTATGAAAGAGTAATGAAAAATCAGAAGTAAGCAGCTCTGTTTGAAAACAGAAGTGAAATGCTGAAAATCAGAAGTCAGTAAATAGTATTTGATAAATAAGTGATTTCAATACTGAATTTTTTTAATCATAATCACTTTTATAGACGTAGAATTAACATCTATATCATTTTTAGATTTCAATTAAATCATGAAAAAGCTAACATGGAATATGAGTTTAAGAAACACATAAAATCTAGTTATTTTTATTTTCGATTTATGCACACCTGTCATATACCAATCTAGTTGCATTTGAAAGAACCAAAAGGCAACGAAATCCCCAGCAGGAGAATAATTCATTAATTTATTTTGAATGGTAAAACTAAACTACTAAAATTTTAGAGTTCAAAATGAATTTATACTTAACTTTTCCTAGCTAACAACAATGTGTTGTTTACGTGTGTAGTATCACATCACATTCCAGATGAAAAATGATTAAAATTAGCAAAATTCGGAAAATACATGATTGAGACCGAAATTTGATATCATAAACGCCGAATGTTATAAATATAAAAAAATACAAAACTAAAAATGCAAATTTTCTATTATATTAAATTAAATCAAATATTTTTTTAATAATTTATTTAAAAAAATTAAATATTTTTTTTAAAAAAAACACGCATTCTGATAATAACATCACTAGCACAATAATTGAAGGGTTCTTAAAAACATCTTTAATTTTGGAGGAAGAAGACCCCACGAATACTTTCATCCGACAAATTGAATAAATGCTGCATTAAAACTTCGTAATTCCACCAATTCCATTCTGAAACTTAACCATCATCTCTACAGTAAAAAAAAAAAAAAAAAACAGAAATAATATTTTCGAAAAATAAAAATATGTAGAGCAAGTGGGGGAGACTTGCGCCATCGCACGAAACACCAAAAATTTTGAGTGGGTCATTCTCCTTTGATAGTTTGATTCGCACACGCTTTCTTGTTCTTTTTTGCTTCCAATTGCATTATCGTTTTTTTTTTCTATTTTTATTATTATTCTTATGTAATTTTGGTCATCACACACAAACATGTTACTGTCATATTGGTATGTAATTATAATATATGGTATAAAAAACTTCAGATATATTTTCATCTTATATTAGTTTTAAACGGATAGAATTATAATATTTTGAGTTTTAACTATTCTAAAATATTTTTGTTCAGGGAACTGCATGCAATTATGTGTATTTTAGAACTTAGAGATACTGCGCCATAATTCAAACTTTTAGCTAACTAAATACATAATGCACAGTAGTATATTTAAAAAATAGTAATTTAACTAGCTAGCTGCTCATATCAAAATTTCTGGAATAAAATCAATCGATTAATCGTATGCAAAAAGAAAAAGAAAAAGAGGGACATGTGAATGTTGTGATACCTTTGTCTAAAAATTAAAGATTTAAAATGATTTTATAATGGGCTTACAATTGACTTTTATAGCAAATTGGGTTACTCATTTTTGTAAAACGAGGATGAATACGAAGTAGTTCTTATAGAGCTCATTGTGCAGTCATGCAGACGTGGGTCCGGGCTCGGGACGTGAAAAATGTCATTTCTATAAATTTGTTAACATTATCTTTTTTTTTTAATTTCTAAAATGTATTAGACACGAAACTCTCATACTAAAATCAAACCATAGCAATAATCGTCGAAATTCTTGGATCTGTCCTCTATTTCCAGATTTAGTTAACAAGATATATCACCTAATATATATATATAGACATAAAATCGTTTTTAAAAACCCGTGCCTACTGATCAAATGATGAAATATTATCGTGTAAAATCAATTTTGTAAAAATCTGATGAAAACATTGTCTATTATTAATAGGGTTAATTTCATTCACTACATCTGCGAAATTTCGAGATTTCTAAAAATCCACGTGAAAAAAAAAATGATCTACGAAGTCTTTATTTTTCAAATCTTGAACACATACACCTTTGTCATTGCGTGTTTTCAGTGATACGTGTCACTTGAGGTTTTAAGCGATTTCAGAATTTCAAAAAAGTGTTGTATGTAATCTATGTTAAGTTATTAATATTATTATTGATTTTTGCATGTCGACGTGCATATAATAGGTGGTTGTTACCCTAACTCATGGAATAATAGATGAGTCATTCTCTTTGATTGTCTTATCCTAAAATTTGTGGCAGTCTCAATCGAATCCAACCCCTTTTGTACCAGAAACACATCATGTTACTATGTCCAATCCGGAATTCAATCTCAGGTTCTATGAATTTCAACATACAATTGAGCTTTCTTTCATATGTGGTCTCCGATCTTGTAAGATTCCAATCTTTAATCGCAAGCACACCTAACAGGCTCCACAAACTGATCCAGAATTAAAAGCCACTTCAATTATTATATATCTTATGGTATATATAAAATATTGAGGGCCGGGGATAATAAATATACACATTAATTTTTTTTTTTTAAAAAATATATCACCGTATCAATAAATATTTATCATTTACCTTGATACATACGAGAAGATATACGAAATGTCGTGTGCTTCTAGCTAGTGTAAATTTGTATATATAGATAACATGCTACTGGCGAAAAGTTATATGAGGTCGTCTTACGGATTATTTTTATGCAGGAGACTTAGTCTGTTTATAGACGCACCCGTGTAGTGAACATGCAAATTTACTTGTCTTTACTATGTTATGATACTTGTTATTATTAGAGAAACCGAGTTGAATTGGCATATTACATCAATCTTTTTTCTTCCAGTTATGCCCTAACAACATATGTAATATGCAGATTTGATTCCACCATCTTACCCAATCACCCAATCACGAACGAAAAAAAAAAAAAAACATGTTATGTTTAACATGACATCTCACATGTAAGTCGAGGCGACAATGAATCCAAAAACAACATCGAAATCAACTGACCAAATTGTCAAAAGTACAAGATTGTCGTACGATTCCAATTCTAACATTTTGAAATTTCTGAAGTCGATAATAAAATATTCAAAGGCTGCAGTATAATCAAAGAGAATAACATTTTTATTTATTTATTTTGATGAGTCGATCTCTACCCTTAATTGGGGTGTAAACATATGCATTTATATAACATAATAACAAAATTTTTGTGTATGTATATAATTGAAAATGAAAATATTTTTGGAACACTTAAACTAGGACCGAACAAGTCCTAAACAAGCTGCTAGGATGCTGACCCCGAAGTCAGTAGTCCTCCCGCCATGAATCTCGGCGGGACAGGGAGTTGATCAACAATTTTTTTCCTCTTTTGTTAGGTAATAAATAACAAAAGGTTGGTAATTTCGGCGGAGGTTTACGTGTTACAATATCTGTATTGCATGTGTCCTGCGTGATCTACGTACCTTGCCCATTTTATATTTAAATATCTTCTTTAAAGTCATGTTTTTCTTTGAATATTAGAAAACAAGTATATACGCTAAATACGACGACTTCCAATTTACCAATTTGATCACTTTTTGCATGTTGAAATTAAGACTAATTATGTGGAGAAAGTGGGTTTGACTACACATCGAAAAATCGTTTCAGTGATTCATGCATGGCTTCTCGGATAACTCTCGAACAAAACAACAATAATGCACTCGGCGGTGGTGGGGACTGACATGGAAAATATATCTACTTTAAACTAGTAAAACTATCAATTACATTTTTCACTCTTGCACTTCAGCAACCTTTATTTATTTATGCCCAATTGTCATCTAGCAAGTTATGTATTCGATTGAGCTGCAATAATTGTACGTGTTAATAGGTTAATTGAAATGTGATGTTTGAAATACTTTACGATTTAAAATATTTGAATTAATGTATCATTACTGTCGGTTATAATTTTTATAAAAAGAGACAATCAATTGGTCTTACAATTGATATCATATTCAAGTTCGCTGATTCGATTCTCATTGATTGAAATGAGTGTAATTACTATAAAGAAAGTTGTTGTGGCGCAATAATTATGTTTGATGAGTAGAGGAATCAAAACGTACAGCTTGAACTGATATACAGTTTAAAATATTTGAGTTATGTTGTTATGTCAGCTATATATATATATATATATATATATATATATATATATATATATATATATTGGAAAATGGTATATCAGCCAACAAATTTCCTCGAAAACTAATAAATATATAAATATAAAGGTGTTAAAATATTTTATTCCAAATTAATATATCAAGAATAGCTGTATATGGTTCAATTTGAAGCCGTGTGCTTTGAAGTCTGATCTTGATTGGTGGGATATGTCACACACAAAGGGGTCCATTCCCACTGCAACTTTTCGATCAAACTTTATTTGTATTGTTTTTTTCCCATTAATGTCATTCTCTTTGACCATTTCCATCGAATTGAAATCAGTGAATCACAACGAATGTAGTCGACAAACTACCAGTCCTGTAACAATGGCAATAAGCTCCAATTACGTACTAAATTCTGTCAAAAAAAGGGAAAAAAAAATTGCAGGTCTTTGGCTTTCACTATTTGGATTTTTCATTAAGATAAATATTTCCTTAATAAGTATACAAGTTTTTTTTTTCTTCTCATTTTGCTGATATAAATATATTATATTGAATGGTAAGAGAAACTTGAAAAAAAAATAACAAATTATATAGTTATACGACATGATTTTATCAAAATATTAAATGAGATTAGAGGTGATCAATAAGAGACTACTATGTTAAAAAAAGACAAAAACGGGTAGTATTTTGTGATACAGATCTCTTATTTGGATCATCCATGAAAAATATTATTTTTTATACTAAGAGTATTATTTTTTATTTTGAATATCGATAAGGTTGACCCGTCTCACAGATAAAGATTCGTGAGATCGTCTCACAAGAGACCTACTCTTAAAAGACACTAGATGTATGAATGAAATATTTAATTTCTAGATGTGCATCGATAAATGTCAAACCCAATAATTTAATAAAAGGTTATCTAATTAAGCTTGCATAATTATTGGATTTACCTTTATTTAAGCCGTAAACTAACTTAGAAACCGACGGCTCTGGCCCAATCTTGCATTTCCATGTAGGGGTGGGTACGGTACGGTATACCGTACCGAACTTTTCGGTATACCGACATTTTTTCGGTATATCGAACTTAAATTTAAAAATAATAATAAAAAATTATTTTCGGTATTTCGGTATATACCGAAATACCGAAAAAAAATATATTTCATATCGATACCGATACCGAACATTTCGGTACGGTATGATACCGTTCCGAAATGTTCGGTATACCGATTTTTTCGGTAAGTTCGGTATTTTTTTCGGTACGATTTTTCGGTATTTCGGTATTTTTTCTCACCCCTATTTCCATGTCCTCCAATTATTATTATTATTATTATTATTTCGAATGATGTTTTTTTTTCTTTCAAAAAGACAATTTTATGTTCTCAGTTCATCGAGCTCGTGTCATTCAACTTTTTTATTTTGCAGTAAATGGGCCAAACGTGAACTCTGTATAATCATATCAACAGCACACCAGAGCAAATAATGAAAATTTTTAAATAAATATTGCAAAAAAAATTAATCTGTTGCTGAATTTCTTGGTCGTGAGACATTTGATCTATGCCAAGGGATAATTATATCTTTGGAGTCGAATTAAGAAACCAAGGGCGTTAAATGATCAGGTTCCTCGTGATTTTCCCGAGTCTCAAGGAATATTTGCAACCTCTAAAAAAATGATTATACGAGGTTGTAAGTAAACTTTCCAATTAGAACAATTGTATGACATACGTAGATCATTACGTTCGGTTATACGTCGTAGTGTTTCTTGAGCTCCCACATGCAGTCAATTCCAAAAACACACTCAATAGATCATATGATTCGGTTTGTCTATCTTATTGATATCCCGAGAAGTACGCGGACATCCCATACCCGGGTCATCTTATAACTCAAGGCGGGATAAGAACCAGTTCGGGTCCCAACCCAGAGAACTGCAAACAGTGGCAGAGCCATAGTAAAGCACGGGTGGTCCTAAATTTTTAAAAAAAATTTATATGTATAATTTTGGATAAATTTCATATTAATAGATTAATTTAAAATATTAAAATATCTTAGAGTTTAAAATTTTAGAACGAGTAGAGTCGTATGCCTAGCTTCGCCACTGAATGCAAAAATCAAAGAGGATATTCAAACCAACTTACTCTTGAATGAGCCCGGGCAGTATAATAAAGCTTCAAGATATCAGGGGTTCTATTCATGGCCTCGCATAGCGATCGTTGCCCGAGCATTCCAAGACAAATGTCAATCCTGAACTTAAATGTATGGGAAGCCATACTTTGAAATAGTTGGCATATCATTCAACACACGCAAGGTTGATGTCATAGTACTAAAGGCAGTATGAGGTGTCAGTTATAGCAATGTCAAAAGGTAAGGCATGAGCAGCAATCACGCTCTCAAGAGAGATGGACAGTGAAAGCAACGTCATTATTATTTATTTCTCTATAAATACCCATGTTTTATTAATTATGAGACATTCAATTCACTTGCTGTTTTCCACAAATATTCAATATACATTCTCTATATCGCATTTTCTTTACTAAAGATACTCGACTGACTTAAGCGCCGGAGTGGCTACGCCTAATGTTCCTTGTTCTGAGTCTCCCACATTCTCGAGAAAGACTCAACCTACTAGGTTAAATCGCCCACTTACTCGACCTACAACACTTAATATAAATATAGTGTTTTAGTTTCAGTGTCATCGTCCATATATATTAGCTTCAAGTTATGATAGAATTTATCCAATCCAAAGTGTGTACGAACTTTTTTCTGCAAATTCTTCACCGATCATCTCAGCAATTGATCATGAGACTATTAACTTCTAAAGACAAAAAATATCATTTACAACATACGAATAAATCAGTACAAACTTGATGAAATACCTCAAGTATGACACCCCGGAACTCTTCCGAATTCATCGCAACATAATGACTCAAAAGCCGACGCAAATCCTTGGCCTCACAAATCTGGTTCGCCACTATCATCTGTTTCATGGACTCCCTAAAATCCTCTCTAGGATCACAACTAGACTTCTCTATGGCCATCATTATAACAAATTTCTTCTCCTCTCGCCTCGCCTCCCGTCTGATCGTCCGGATCTCCTCATGATTCCTTGCTTCCCTTTTCTCTCTTATCATTTGATCCAACCTTTCTTGAACCATAGCATGTGCTATCCTTGAAATAGTCGGAAACCTATCCGAATTATTCGAGCTTTCCGGTTCTTCGGATGAGGAAATACTTAGCCTACATCCACAGCAAAATGCCTTACATCCAGCTGATCTAGACTGAGGCTTCTTGTGCTTCTTGATAGCTTCTCTCGATGATCTTGGCATATTTTGAAGCCGATCGAGAGCTCAAAAAGATTTGTTATATGAACTTTGGCGGTGGCATTGTGTTAACAATGATTATGTTTTGAGATTAAAGTAGCTAAAATTGTGTTGAAAAGTTGGGGGCTGAGTGGGGTTTTGGAACTGATTTGGAGGGAACAAGGTTTGGTTTGTTTATTGAGGCCATGATGTTTGTTTAGATCTTGGCTTTAGTTTCCTTTGTGGGGCTGCATTGGGTGGCGTCTCATCTTCTAATAGTAGTCCAATCGAGTTTATTTTGCGTTACTAATAATTGTGTTTGGGATTCTTTTTTCGTGAACTCATAACATAAAAACTCCAAATTTAAGTTTGTTTAGCTTGCACATGATCTCCTAAGAAGTCAAATACTTCTAGATAGATGATATCACGAGAAGTTTTCCAGAAAAGACATAAGTAAGGACAAAAATATGCCAGAAAAACTCAAATTATCACAGTGAAACAATCTTCAAATATAATTTCAAACTCTAATAGAATATATAGATCTTGGGTCGCATTCATAAATATTCACACTTAATTAATTCATTTATATATATATATATATATATATATATATATAATTATATATATCACTTGGGTTATATGCAATTAGGAAAATAATCATAACCGGGTAAAATAAAACATGATGAAACCCACATACATCACATTATTGCAGTTGGTCAACAATTAGGGGACAAAGCACGTAATTAAGCTTGTCTTATCAGCTGATTAGGATACTAATACATGTATTTTAAAAAAATTAAGATGCGTGTAATTTATAATTACCATTGGAGAAAATTTTGAGTTTCGGATTCTCAATATTCTTTTGCAAAATATAAATAATTAGAAGATTTGGGGTTTTGGGTTTTCTTACGTGATATTTAATTATATTATTTCTTATTCTTTTTAAGCATGGGTAACAAGTTGTTAACAAGTTACATGGATCATGTGACTGAAATGATTGCGGAGCATAACTTTGTAAGAAGTTAATTTGACATATGCCCCCAACTAATACTAATTTTTAGTGTAATTGTATATTTCCAATGGCTAAAAGGTATGTCTGGTGGTGTAGCACGCTGAAGACTTTTTGGGTGTCCTGTGGAAGAAATTTTTTTAAATAATTTTTGAAAGCACATTCCTAAATATATATGAAGTCACTCACTCACTCCATGGAATCTTTTTGTCCTTCTAGACTTAGATTTCTTTGTCAAGCTTTCGCCGCTTTTCTCTCCATTGATTTTCCGATATACAGATCTTGAATTCGAGTCGAACTGGATATAAGATTATAATTTTGGTTTTTGTTTTTCTTAAGAAAATAATAGACATTGATAATGGTAATGTTATGTGAAGAACATGGGCGATTTAAAGAATTATAAGATTGATGAGTTGGTACAACCATCTTCATAATTGTACTTATAATATTATTTTAATGAGTATGTCTCTTCAGCAACGGTTTCACGGATTTATTTCCGTGAGACTGACTTAAAGTGAAAGTTATGTGTTTAGAATAAAAATTAATGTTTTTCATTAATCGAGTCGGATTGAATATCCATATCACAAAATTGACATGTAGAACGTTTCACAAATTATTATTATTTTTATTTTTATTAATGTGCATAGATTTAGGCGGGGTGGAAATGATGGTGTCATGAGATGGAATAAAGGGATGATGCTCACTTATTAAACTGGCCCCTGTTATAATTAAAAAAATCAAAGACAACCAGAAAAATAAAAATAATCGCAAAGTGATGGGCCATGGAAACTGTATGTCAACCTTTTTTTTACACTAAGTGGGAAGTTTCAGCCCGAAAGTTCATGGGTCTAGGCCCAAACAATCATAGGGCCCAGACTGCTTCTACAAACAGGGAAGAGCTGCAACAGAATGTGGGGTGTTTCGCTCCAAGCAACAAGTGCAGTGACCTTTTATGTGTCACCATCTTTGTAAATGCTTAGAAAATATATAATTATGGATTTTATATATTTAAAAAGAAAAAAATTATGTATTTTTTAAAATAAAATCACGACTTCAATCATTTGAGAGTGTGGGTTCCACAGCTGGTTGGATCTGATATAAGAATATGTTATTTTCCAAAAATTTCATGTTATCTTTTGAACGATAACTCAATAAAATAATTATTATATTAAAAAATTTTAAAGAGCATTTTTCATTTCTAAATATATGGAAAAACATCTTTCGATTATTTTTTAAAAATTTTAATTGGAAAATATGTTTTTTTAAATATTTTACAAAAAGCTTATTAAAGACGATTTTTTTATTTTTTTCAACATAAAATATTTTTATTTGTGCAATCGAGCATGAATATTTTACTTTTCCCGAAAAAAAGAAATTAGGAAAAAAAAAAAGAAAAAGATAAAAAAGAATACACACAGTAGACAAGAAGCGAAAGGCTCGTGGTTTAGTTACTCCGAAGTGTAGGCAGAAGAGTGTTGAACCCTAGATTCCCGATGGCTGCTGCTGCATTGCTTTCTAATGGTGGTGCTAAAATTCCCGCGACTGGGCGATACGCTGCTGTTTATAGTGAAGTGCAGAATAGCCGCCTCGATCACCCGCTTCCGCTGCCATCTGTCCTCAAAAACCCCTTCACAGTTGTTGACGGACCACCTAGCTCTGCCGCTGGGAATCCAGGTATTTTTAGGCATACGAGCATTCATTGATTATGTCATGTCATATGGATGTTGGATTGATTTTTTTGGTGAATGCTTTTCATTATCTGGTTTCTGCACTGGTTTATATCGATATTGCAGGATGAAGAAGCATTTTGTGGTTGATCTCTGAATTTTTGCTGATGTTTTTTTTGAGGAGTGACTTGATTTTGATGGATTTAGTTTTCCATTTTCTAAATATAGATTCGGTATTAACTTGATCTGGGCAAATGCATGTGGATTTCCAGTTTATCTTAATGATCAGTCTACTGTCTATATTTGATGGTGTCAAGAGATGCGCGTGACGTTGGATCTGTTGTTGGTTGATTGCAGATGAAATAGCAAAATTGTTTCCTTTCCTCTTCGGACAACCATCAGCAACCTTGGTTCCAGGAGATTCAAGTTCAGTTCAGGAGTTGAAGATAGGAGTGGTTTTGTCAGGAGGTCAAGCCCCTGGAGGTCATAATGTTATTTCTGGAATTTATGGTGAGAGCAATTGTGAAACAAATCTTTTATCCTAAATGATTTTTTGAAGTGATTTTTGTGAGCATGTATGTTGGTCGTAGACTACTTGCAGAGTCACTGTAAAGGGAGCACTTTGTATGGATTTAGGGGTGGACCAGCTGGAATAATGAAGTGCAAATATGTTGTGCTGACCTCAGATTACGTCTATCCTTACAGAAATCAGGTGAGTCTGATCCATAAGTGAGTTCCTAACTCCATTGACATTCTTGGCAGTTTACTTTATCCCGCGGCATTTTTTTCCCTGAAAATTTGCATTTTAAGGTAATGTTTTGGCAAAAGGAATGTTCTCAACAATTGAGGAAACATTGTTTTGAATGGAAAAAGTGAACTCTTGATGTGGTTTTTCTAAATGATATTCTTTGTTTTCATGTTACCCTCTTCTTATCACAAAAAAACTAGCTTTTCTATTTCATTTAATGTTTAATGTGTGTGATTCTGTCCGTGCTTGTGTGTGAATATTGAATGACCAAAGTTTCATTCTCAATCACTATCTTGCTTCAGTTGATGAAATTTGTGATGTATTTTCTCGTAGGAAATTTTTTTTTTAAAAACAAACATCGTACCATGAAATATAAATTCTTCAGTCGGCGATCGGCATAATTAATGTGTCGTGCATCATGTTAATAGTAATACTACTTTCAGGGAGGGTTTGATATGATCTGCAGTGGAAGAGACAAGATTGAGACTCCGGAACAGGTATACTTTTGATTCTAGCACGTTATAAAATATACCTAGGTGTGCCTTATTTGTAAATATTATGAGCGACACAAGGTGCATTAAATTTATTTCAGTTTAAGCAAGCTGAAGAAACTGCAATTAAGCTTGATCTGGATGGTCTTGTCGTAATTGGTGGAGATGATTCGAACACAAATGCCTGTCTTCTGGCTGAAAATTTTAGGTAGGGAATATTCTTGAATTGAGATTGTGATCTTTTTTAAGTTTTGTTGCTGGTTTTGGTAGTTACATAGACCATTGTACGTGTTCTCATATTCCTACTATTATAACGTTTCTCAGGAGCAAAAATTTGAAAACTAAGGTCATTGGTTGTCCAAAGACCATTGATGGTGATCTCAAATGCAAGGAGGTTCCCACAAGTTTCGGGTTTGACACTGCATGCAAGGTTATTTATCAAAATGTTTTTTTCTATAGTTTATCTAATTTGGCCCTCATAATCGTAGCTTGCTAACTTATAATCACCTTTATTGTCTCTTGGAAAATGTTGCTATGGTGGCTATTTATACATGGAAATCAACAACCTTCTTAGCAGCAAAGTATATATGTGCACATCTTAGGACTCTTTCAATCTCTCAAGTAACCATCCGAACTCCTATTACTGATCTGGTCTTGCATTCTTTGCAAATCATTTTTGACTCTTGGCCGAGGGGTCTTTGTAGATGATATAAATCACTGATCTCCTTGGTTTCTTCCAAACTTTCTTTTCTTTTCTCATGCATTTTCATATCAGAAATCATGATTTATTATGTTTACTTGTGATAATATATTTCTAACTTTTCTTCCACGGGTTTATTCTGTCATTTGATACAATTGATTTCCTGATATGATTAGTTGATTTTTTTTTCTTGTGATAATTAGATGAACTTTTAAGAGACTGTTGAATTTATTTTTAGTGGCATATTTAACGCATTGTTTGTTTTTACTTTTCCATAGATATATGCAGAGATGATCGGGAATGTCATGGTAGATGCTCGTTCAACTGGAAAATACTACCATTGTATGTACATCTGCTGGATGCATTAAATTTTTCACGTCTCTAGCATCTTGACCTTAATGAACTCATTGAAATCAATATTAGAATGCGGCTGAGGCCCTAGAGCTTTTAGCTTAGTTCATTTAAAAGAGTTCTCTATCTGTATATCATTTTGTTTTCATCTGCATCTTAGAGAGGCTACTTCGTTTATATAATAATGAATTATTTTCTGTAGTTGTTCGCCTTATGGGGCGTGCTGCTTCTCACATTACATTGGAGTGTGCATTGCAAACTCATCCAAATATCACCCTTATTGGCGAAGAGGTATGTTTCTCCCGTCACAGTTTACATTCCTGTACTATTTTATTTGGCTTTGATTTGTAAAATTCATGTAGATATATTTGGTCTTTTATTGCTGTTGTCATATCGTATTCGATTATTTTTTATCCACGACGACTAAACCAAGATGAAGAGGAGGCCAAAATATCAAAAAATCATATTGAAATATGAACGAAAATATTACTATTGTTATTGTAATCTCTAAGTACTATGAAAATCTCCTGAAAGTGCCAAGTCATATATTGACTGCAGGTTGCTGCCAAGAAACAAACACTTAAAAATGTCACAGACTACATTGCTGATGTGATCTGCAAACGTGCTGAACTTGGTTATAACTATGGTGTTGTACTCATACCAGAAGGACTTATAGATTTCATTCCAGAGGTGAAAAAACTGTCTCTAAAATTTATCGATTTTTGTAATTGTTTGTTATTATTATACTCATAGCAGAAGGACTTGTAGATTTCATTCCAGAGGTGAAAAAACACTCCGGAAATTATTATTCTTTTTAATTGTTTTTTACTTTTCCATATGAATTCGCAGAGTCACAGGCATTAAATTATTTTTCCATTCATATATGCTTTTGTGCCGATCTTTCTTCTCTTTGCTGATAGCTTTACTTTTCTCTTCTTATTTTTAATGTGCAGGTTCAGCATCTCATTGCAGAACTGAATGAAATTTTGGCCCATGACATTATAGATGAAGCTGGTGCTTGGAAAAAGAAACTCACCTCCAAGTCTGTTCATCTCTTTGATATCCTACCCCTAGCTATCCAGGATCAATTGTTACTCGAGAGAGATCCACATGGGAATGTCCAGGTACATGCATTGGCTCTTTAGTTTTTAGATCCATGTGATAGTCTTGTAGTGTGATGTTGTTTAATATTTTTTATTCTATACCTTTAGGTTGCTAAAATTGAAACTGAGAAAATGCTTATCCAAATGGTTGAAACTGAGTTGGAGATGAGGAAGAAAGGTGCTTCATACAAGTGTCAATTTAAAGGGCAGTCTCACTTTTTCGGGTACTTGTTATTGGCATACCTTTCATTTTATTGGTATTTTTTTTATTTTTTTAGCATAAACACTATATTTTCTGCCAACTTTTTTGTATTTGTTTTTGTGGACATCACACAATTTACCTTTGCCTTTCTCCACTTCCAAGTGTTTAGATCATTGTTTGAGATTTGGGATCACAGATGACATAATCTCATCAGAATATATTTTTTACTTCTCAGATATGAAGGGAGATGTGGTCTGCCTTCTAATTTTGACTCCACATACTGCTATGCTTTGGGTTATGCCGCCGCTGTATTGCTTCAAAGTGGAAAAACGGGATTGATATCCTCAGTATGCATTTTGTTTCTTTCATTTGAATAAATATTTATAATGGATATCTGAACTCAGTTGCAAACATGAAAAATCTAAAATATACATGTCCACAGGTTGGAAACTTGGCAGCTCCAGTGTCTGAATGGACTGTTGGTGGAACACCACTGACTTCGCTGATGGATGTCGAAAGGAGACACGGTATATATTGTTTTCCGACTTATCAAAAGTCTTGTCATACTCCTCACATGAGAAGATCTTCAATTATGAGTTGGTGGTTTTTTATTCACATAAAAAATATATTTTCCCCTTCATCCGGAGTGGATTGAGCTGTGTATACCTTGTGCCGCAACATATGGAAACATTCTTTGTGAAGGAGTGCTGTTTATAATTTCTTTTGTTTTTGGTTTGACTTTTTACTCAAAACTTGACCCGCCTTGCAGGTAAGTTCAAGCCTGTGATAAAGAAAGCAATGGTTGAGCTTGAAGGTTGGAATTTCCTCGTGCTTATTCTTTCATCCATTATTTTTTGAACTAAGTATCTTGGCGTGTGAACCTGTTATCTCATGTTCTTATTTCAAGAACTCTGATTGTGGAATGTTTGGTGGAAGTTAACATACTCGATGCTCATTTCAGGTGCCCCATTCAAGAAGTTTGTGTCTATGCGGGAAGAGTGGGCTCTTAAGAATCGATATCTGAATCCCGGTAAGCGTTTCTATTTCCACTCAGGATCAACATTGAACTTCCCTTAGTTTGGACGAGTTTGTCGTATCTTTAAATAAGTATCAAGACACAAATTGAAGGAGTTCTTTTTTGGATTACCCAAAACAATTAAACCATGATCGCAAATTTTTACCAATGGACGTCAACCATTGTTATTTTTCTCAGTATTATCCTCACATCTCACTTTTTTTTCCCTCTGAATCTTTTTGATAATTTCTTGGACGTTCTGTTTTCTTCCTATATCACAGGTCCCATTCAGTTTGTCGGCCCAGCATCTGATGCAGTTAATCACACTTTACTGCTCGAACTAGAAGCTCAAGTATAAATGCGAGTTCATTGTTTTTCATTGTGAAATACTACGGAAAATTGTCTCTTGAGTCACGGCACGGCCTTTGAGCTAATCTCTGTAGCCAGCCGGAGCTCTAACTTATTTTTCTTTCTTTTTTCTCCTGTTGGATACCTTGGCATTGGCAGTTCATTTAGGACATATGGAGGTTTCTGTCCTTTTATTGGATTATTACCGAAAATAATCCCAAATCGAATATAAGGGTTAGGTCGATGCTACACTGTGAGGGCAGTGTCCTCACATGGTTTGGATGGACAAGATTCACACACATATGTGATTTTAAAAAAATTAGTAGACCCTTTGTACGTGGCTAAATTTGGGCCCTTGATTCTATAATGGAGTAGTGTCCCTACATGTAGGATGGAATAAACCCGAACATAAGTGATTAATTCCGTTGGCCCTTTTGTTGAAATAAATAAATATTTCAATCATTTTGCTTCTTTAGTTTCTTATAAGTTGAAACGTCATAATCCTACGGTTGAACAATTTATACCTTATTTTATGACGTTTCCTCGTCCATTTGATTGTATATATATAGATGAATCGACACATGTTCTCAATTTAAATTAAAAATGCTTTTAAATTCCCTCTAGCACTTGGAGAAAATTTGGGTACCCCTCTCAGTTCAAAGCAAACACGCCTTAACGTCTCTGGTTGTAAAATGTGAAATGATTGTAATAGTTGAAAATGTCTTGTTATGTGCACCATTATTTTGCACTTCAAGGATTCGGTGGAGTGCAATCTCTAGTTGAAGCCATTATTTGATGAAGAGAGAGGCCAAGGATCCTAATCGAATGATGACGGGTCTTGTGAAATTTTTTTTCGAATAATGAAAAGCTTCGAGTACTCCACTATAATATTAGTGCTAAATTGCTTAAAAATCGCAAATAAAATTTTCTTTCTGTTTTGTGTCAGAAAAGTTATGTTTGAACTCTTTAGGATAATATTGTCTTTTCTTAAATAGAAATGAGTTCAAAACATTACGTACATATACTAATATATGATATTTTAATATTAATTGTTTCAAATCATATATTAATATATGATTTTTTTAGTTTTCGAACATGTATAGCAAATGTTAATGTTAATTACACATTTGTTTTTTCGGATGAAAATTGATACAAAACATTGAAAATATGTTACTAGTACCAACTGTTTTAGATCTAGTACAAAAAAAATAAGATTTTGATATAAAATTGTAACAATTTTATTGATATAGGCTTTTTTTACACACCTTTGTGTACTCAAAAATAATATATTAATATCATATATAAAACAATTGGTACTCAAATATCATATATTAGTATCAAATTTTCAATATTTTGTATATATTTTTATCCGAAAAGACAAATGTGTCATTAATGCCAATATTTTTTATATGTTTGAGTAATCAAAAATCATATATTAATATCATACGTGAAACATATGATATTCAAATATAATATATCAGTACTATATTTTTAATGTTTTATATCAATTTTTTTTTTATAAAGACATGTGGGTTCATGAATTACTGATACATTTTGTTGTGAATAAGAAACTGTGAACATATAATTTTTCTGACATAAAGTGGATATAAATTTAAGTTTGAAAGATGAAACTTAAAACACATTTATCCATAATATTAATTTTTTTGATCATGCACTTTAATATTAATTAATAATGTGTGCATTGGAACATGAGTCAGACGTACATATAGGTTTCCTATCTAGTAAATAAATATTTATATAAATAGTTATTTTTTTATGTACTTTGATTCAATATTCTGTTTTTAATTATTTAACAAATTACTTCTTTCCTTTTTTTGTATTTTTAATATGCAACTTGTTTTTATGGATTTTGGACTTTTATAATTTGATTATTTTAATTTATATATTTTTTTTCGAAAAAAAAGCATTTATTGGTAAAACTTTCAAGGGTTTTGCACTTAAGAAATAGTTTTAAAAAAAATACCCTTCTCATGAAATAAAAGTATTAATTTATGTGGTCAAACTTTAAACTTTTTTTCTAAAATAATTTTGATTAATGTTCCTGAAAAATATTAACAATTTTTATTCAAAAAACTCTTAGATTAATGAAAAGAATGTCATAATATTTTTAAATAATCAATAAATTTATGTCACAACATACAATTTTTAGTCTAAACGTACACTAAAATTTAAAGTCTGAGACCAATATTTAATAATGAATACATTTTTATAATAAATCACAATTATTATCACATTAATTACTTTGAAGATAATCATGAAGGAAAAAATAATAATTTCGTATGTCTATTATTTAAACATCGGTCCACACCTTTAAGTTCTATCACTTAAATTATAATTTAATAATATGTCTATTTGTACCAACCAAAATTACGCACCATGTTAAATATTGATAGGTACGACAATGAGTAGAGAAAGGTAAAGCACAAAATAATATGTTAGAATTCAATAATGTTTTCTAGATCGGGAATTCAAACTCGTCTCCTAAAGCGTAACTCGGTTATGCTCGTAACAAATGTGTATTTAATGATGAATATTTATCGTCACATGTAAAATTCATATACGATTCATCGTTTTAAATAAGTTTCTGTTGAAAAATGATAGAACGATGTATGGAGATGCAGTGACAGAACCAGAAATATGGCTCTGTCTGAGCTAGAATTTTAAACTCTATAATCTTTTAATATTTTAAATTGATCTACCCGGACTAATATCATATTATTCCAAAATTTACATATAAATTTTTTTAAAAAAAATTGGACCAGCCTGGATACAAGAGCACGTGTCTCCGCCTCTGTGGAGATGAATTAGAACAATATCTATCAAAAGATGATAATGATAAAGAGATATCAAATATTCTTTCCCTTCTCATTTTAGAGTAGGTCGCTTGTAAGACGGGTTAATCGTGAATGACTCAAACAAGATATATGTGTCATAAAATACGACACATGAAACCGTCTCACACAAATTTTTGTCCTTGTTTTATTTCTTTTGGCATTAAATGGCTAATTGGATGGAAGGCACAATGTCAAGGATAGATATCCTCATCGTCAAACATTATCGTTGCTTGGCATCATGCAGTCGTACTTTTAAGGCACATAACCATTACACCTAACGGGGCAATATTAGGAGTGCCCCAATAAATAATTAAGTATACATCATGTCGTAACATAGTACAACCCTACTTATAACAATTATTTATGTTAAAATCGAAATAAATAATTTTACTTATGTGTAGACAATATTTGAAACACTGACATTTTTCTAATAATTATATAATTTAAAAAGATTTGAGTTATACAGTATATTTGAAACTTCATTCTATTTAAATTTTTATTTGTTCAAGCTCGAACTCGATCGAATAATCATTTTCAAGATCGAACTCCACTCTCGCACATGTTGAGGTACTCAAATCTCTTTCATTTATTTATTTGTTATGTTTATCGAAACATAACAACCATTGACTGAATTTACGTTGCATATTCGAATATCCAGTATTCTATCACATATTATGAGTATCTCATTTACCAAATCAAGTATTTTAAAATTAAAATTATGTATTTCGCAAGTAGAAGTAAGTACTTCAAAATGTTCTATGCTTAGTGATCGAGCAAAACTTTCATTGTAAAATTCTTAGTAAAAATCAATAATATTCAAGCTCGAAATAATCGCAAGTGCATGATGTCAAGTAATAATATAGTGTACAAGAGTACGAGTATCGTTCATCTAAGGATTGTATTTCTCAATTATTATTCTCAGTTATTCAATTTTTAGCAGCGATACTTCAGATAATTGTTTACTACTACGATTATTAAATAAAAACTCAATGAAATGGTTCAAGGATTGAATGATGAAATAAATAAGCTAGAATGATTGATTAAAGTTCAATGAGAAATGAATTTGTTGAGAATCTCGGTTCACCTACCCCTCCTTAATCTACTTAATTCGTTCGACAATGATCTATGCTTTCGACGAGATTTCATATCTAATTGAACATGCCCTCTCAAGTTATGCCAAACTAATTCAACTCAGTGAAGTAATTAAATCTCTTTAATTATTTGTCAAGGGTGAATTGCATGTCGTTTTATTAAATCCCCTAGCTTTCGACCTACTGGACTATGACTATCGACGTGTATCCGACTTCATATTTCTATGTAAATTGTAAATCCACGTATTATGCTACTCGTTCCTATCACGGGTTATTCGCTCGAAAAACATTGTCCGAAAATCTTCAAATCTTCGCTCCAAGCCTTTTTTCTCTTTCAATGCTTTGTGGCTGCTAAAAAGTCCTTGAACATGTCATCCAAATGCATCTTGGATGGAAACACGAGCACTTGGTAAACTTACGTTGCATATTCAAATATCCAGTATTTTAATACTCATTATGAGTATCTCATTTATCAAATCAAAGATTTTAAAACTGAAATTAGGTCTTTCGCAAGTAAAACTAAGTACTTGAAAAAGTTCAATGTTTAGTTGCGAATTTGTTTTTTTAACAATAAAAAAACAATTAAATGAAATTAACATGTCATCCAAATGTATCTTAGATAGAAATGCGAGCACTTGGTCAACTTACATTGTCTATTCTAATATCCAGTATTTTAATACCCATTCTGAGTATCTCATTTATCAAATCAAGTATTTTAAAATTGAAATTAGATATTTCGCATGTAAAAGTAAGTACTTCAAAATGTTCTATACTTAGTTGCGAATTTTTTTTTTTTAAATAAAAAAAATAATTAAATGAAATGAACATGTCATCCAAATGCATCTTGGATGTAAATGCGAGCACTTGGTTAACTTACGTTGCATATTCGAATATCCAGTATTTTAATACTCATTCTGAGTATTTCATTTACTAAATCAAGTATTTTAAAATTTAAATTAGGTATTTTGCAAATAAAAGTAAGTACTTGAAAAAGTTCAATGCTTAGTTACGAATTTGTTTTTTAACAATAAAAAAATAATTAAATAAAATGAACATGTCATCCAAATGCATCTTGGATGGAAATGCGAGCATTTGGTGAACTTACGTTGCATATTCTAATATCCAGTATTTTAATACTCGTTTTGAGTATCTCATTTACCAAATCAAGTATTTTAAAACTGAAATTAGGTATTTCGCAAATAAAACTAAGTACTTAAAAAATTTCAATGCTTAGTTGCGAATTTATTTTTTTTAAAATAAAAAAATAATTAAATGAAATGAACAAGTTATCTAAATAGATTTTGGATGGAAATACGAGCACTTGGTGAACTTGCGTTGCATATTCGAATATCCAGTATTTTAATACTCATTCTGAGTATCTCATTTACCAAATCAAGTATTTTAAAACTGCAATTAGGTATTTCGTAAGTAAAACTAAGTACTTGAAAAAATTCAATGCTTAGTTGCGAATTTGTTTTGTTTTTTAAAATAAAAAAATAATTAAATGAAATGAACATGTCATCCAAATGGATCTAGGAAGGAAATACGAGCACTTGGTGAACTTGCGTTGCATATTCGAATATCAAATATTTTAATACACATTATGAGTATTTCATTTACTAAATCAAGTATTTTAAAATTGAAATTAAATATTTCGCAAGTAAAATTAAGTATTTCAAAAAGTTAAATGCTTAGTTGTGAATTGTTTTTTAAAATAAAAAAATATTTTAATTCAATGTATGTGGTCCAAATGCATTGGAAATGGTGAGTGGAAAGAGAAGATGACTAACAAAAAAAGGGATTTATATAATTTTTTATTAAGTAAAAAAGGTAAAAAGGTAAAAATACATGAAACGTGTAGTAAAAACTAAGTTTGTCTTTTGTCAGATATTAAAATACAAAAAAAAAACTTACGTGTACTGAATCTTAAAAAAATAATTGACAGGTGTATTTTTCTACAAATTACCCTGATATATTGCAGAATTTGTTTAAAAATATTTTGTGAAATAAATGGGTTGTTGTAGTAAATAAAATAATAAGAAATATTTCGATTTGAAATTAGAGCCGCTCGCTATGAGTGGAAAACGATCTTAGCAAACACAGTGATATCCATTTGTATGCTAATTAAATAGTATATATTATATTGATACTGAATTAGACTTCTTTGTAAAGAGGCTTCGGATGTTGAATAAATTATTGCCACGTACCCTTTCACCAGATATGCCGCCGCCGCCGTGAGCGGTGTTATCGTCACTTCTGCAGCTTAGATGATGCCGGTAGTCGATATAGACAGGACCTCCGCTGACAGACCCGACGGCTTGTGTCTTCCGGCGACTGTCATTCCCATCTTTTCTGATACCCTGTCGAGCACTCTTCAGGAATGCGTCTGAACTCCGCGCACTTCCTGCGACGCCGCCACCAGAACCACCGCGGCGAACCTTCCAAACAGGACTGCTCCTCCCCAAGTGAACGCCAGCGACTCTGCTAGGGCTACTGGGACACTTCCTGGACTTTGACTCGCATGCTGAGTTACTCCTGGAGCACGGGGCGCTACTCACTTTCCGAGCCGCCGGAGCAGGTCGCGGCCTGGTCCCGTCGTTCCCGGCGGACTTACTCCTTGGGAACGGCCAAAGGTTTATGTTTAGCTCCGAAGCGCTGAACCCATTACTCGTGCTAACAGCATTATTCTTCTCTCTCCTCTTCTCCTTACTGTAATCATCAATACCCTTCCTTTTGCCATTACCATCTGTGCTAGCGGTGGTCGATGAGCGTGAGCTTTTCTTGAATATATCCATCCAACGTTTCGAAGAAGTCAACCTAGGAGATGCTGACAACTCAGACGATTCAACATTCGAAGATTCTTTCCCGTGTCCAGATGCTTCAATAATGTCCTGACGCGGCGGCGGAGGTGGAGGCACGTTGGAGAGGTTAATCTTGTGCAGGGGGAGGAGAAATCCGTCATAGAAGAGTTCATCGGCAGAGAGGAGATTAGGCTGTGGAAAAGATGGGTTTCGAATCATCCGAAACTCGAATTCAGGTGAGTTTGGATTACTACATTTTCTTCCACCGCCACGATATGGTGTAAGAATTTGAAGGGGGGACTCTGGTTCTTCCATTTTTCTCGAAAATAGCTCTCTGTACTTACCTTTACGGCTTAATGGTGAAATTATACATGCTGAGGAGCTCTTTGATGTTTACGAAGATTAGAGGTAAGAGGTGGTGGGAGAGTCCATAAATAAATAATTTTAAAAAACAAAAAAGACGTGGAAAGCGATATAGATATTATAGATATATATAGATATAGAATTAATAATTGAATTTTTTAAAATAAAATTATATTATTTGAACCGAAATAATCGAATGAAAATATTCAAACAATACATCTCATAAAAAAATACATGAATTAGTACATAAAATTTGGATTAATTTAATTTATCTGGTCTTTGAAAAAATTGCCAAATCAAATTAATATATTTTTGGATTTTAACAAGTCGTTTTAGTCGTTTACATGTGTTCATTCGTTTTCTCGTAGACCTGTGCTTAAAAAGTTGATTGAGACTTTTCGAGAGTAATGATTTTTTTCCTTGTATAAATAAAATAACGACAACTATTACGTATTTGGTAAAAATACGTGTTAAACGATCTCATGAGTCGTATTTTGTGAGATAAATATTTTATTTGGGTCATCTATGAAAAAATATTACTTTTTATGCTAAAAATATTATTTTTTATTGTGAATATAGATAGGGTTAACTTATATCACAGATAAAGATTCGTGATACCGTCTCACAAGAGACATGTTCTATATATTTTTAATTTAAGAGATAAACAATCCAGTCCCTAAACACTATTATATATCCTATCCATACATATTTAAAATAAAAATAATATCTATAACATAAAAAATAATAATTTATTTTTTTATAGATCATGTCAAATAAAATATCAGTTTACAAAATTGATTTATATATTATTGCAATTTTATAATAACTTGGTCGATGAGAATTAAAAAAAATCAACTATGAGCAGGTTAATTATGTCATCTCAAAACTCTTATGAGGTTGTCTGTCAATTTTATGAGACGAATCTCTTACACGACTCAAATCATAAAAAAAATATCATTTTTTATATCAGAAGTATTACGTTTAACAAAGATATAGACCATGATTGATTCTCGTCTCACAAAAACCCTACTATTTTTCATATATATGATTTTATCAAAACCAGATTTTATATCTACTATCGACTGGAGAGACACATTGTGTGTGTAACATAATATATGTGCACATTTGTTTCAAAAGTGTCAATTTAGTTACGATATTCTGCCAAATTAAATATGACATGAGACTTATTAAAATTATACAATGAAGATATAATTATAATTTTAAATAAAGCTTCACCACATCAATTAAAAGTGAGCTAATATAACACTATATGAACCTCAACTTTAATTAATAGTAGTATAAATATAAATATATGACACTCTTCTTTAATAAGATAGTAATAAGATATATGTAGATTTTAGGTACAAAGATTCTATTATTTATCATGTGATTTATAGAACTCGGATATTTTCTTTAATATATAAAATCTAACTATAAAATAGACTGTTTATAACAAAGAGAAGGTTTTTGTGAGACGGCGTAAAGTTATTCATTCGTGATATATGTCAATTCTACTCATATTTACAATCAAAATAATAATTTTATATGAGTTGACTCAAATAGAATATTTATCTCACAAAATTGATATGTGAGAATGTCTCATATGAGTTTTTATGTATAAAATAATAAATAATTATATAAAACATGCCATCTTAATTCTTATAAAAGTTTTTGCGTATAACAAAAAAATAAAAATAAATTAACAATCACATTAAACATATCAAAATAATATAATTTATTCTTATAAAAAATAGTGAGTGGATGTCGATCCTTTTACGTCTTGCATTGAAAATGCCAATTCAATGAAAAGAATCTAAGTAGAGATTTGGCATTCATGTTTCCATTTCCATACAACCTTTTTCCTGTTTTTCTTCCTATTTCAAGGGAGACCAGAAAATCAACTTTACGCAGGAAATTTTTGTTTCAATCAACTACAAATTTGACATTTGAACCAATATAATTTTCATAAAGAGTGTCTTTTATTAGTATAATTTTTTCATAAAAAAAAAGAGTGATTGAAATATAAAGTTATTCAATTTTAATTTTGTGATATCCTTATATACATTGGTTGGAAATGAAAAATTAAAATATTTTATAAGAGTTTACAATAAACTTTTATAACTACTTATGTTAATCATTTTTATAAAATGATTATAGATAAGAAATAGTTGTTATAAAAGTCCATTGTGCAGTCACGCAAGTTGGCCTAGGATCGAGGCTGACATAATGATATCAGTCGATAACCAGCAGAAACACCGATAAATAAGTGTTATGCATGACAAAAAGCTACAGAGGTGTGAGTCATCTCTTGAATCTATGGACAAAGTGCTACATCACGTGAGTTACCTCTTGAACCTATAGGAATCATCTCTAGATTCCAGACATTGGTGGATCAAAGGGCAGGTCGCGACGAGGACATCGTTTTTTGAAGGATTGGTGATTGTAATATCTTTGTCCCACGTTGGTTGAAAATAAACGTTTAAAATGCTTTATAAGGGCTTATAATAAACTCACATAACAACTGGGTGAAATCATTTTCGTAAAGCTATAACGGAAACATAGTAGTTGCTATAGGAGTTTATTGTGCAGTCGTGTGGGCCTGATCCCGGAGCGTAGGAGAATGGTATTGAAGCAGGTCACCAACATGAACACTGAGAAATAAGTGTTATGCAGGACAAAATGTTATATCATGGGAGCCACCTCTTGAACTTGTAGAATTTATCTCTAGATTCAATGCGACGGTGGATCGAGGGGTAGTCCGTGAGGATATTACGTTCTGAAAGAGATGTGATTGTGATATATTTGTCCCACATTGGTTGAAAACGGAATTTTAAAATATTTTATAAGGGTTTCTAATCCACAACAGTTTTAGAAAATCGTTGTCGTTTGTAACAAAAACACGCTAATAGAAAACAGTTTATAAAATCGTTGTCACTTACCACCAAAAACTACGCTAAAAGACAACGATTGTCTTTAGCGTCGTTGTCTTTTAGCGTATTTTTGGGGTCAAAAAAACTGTTGTCTTTGACTGCTTTTTAACAACGATTTTCACTAAAATCGTGGTTAAAAAGTAAAAGCCAACGGTTTTTAAAAAAATCGAGTGTGGTTGAAGGCGTATTTTGTTGTAGTGAATAACGAAAAACCGAAAAACAGCTTCATGTTATCCTTGTTTTTCGATTTACCAGTTCACTCAACGAACGCTCAAGGAGACGATAGCTTTATTCGTGCATATACAAATTCATATGTTTGAGGGGCCGTTAGGGAAGAGATAAGGGTACGTAAGTAAGTTGTGGTGTTCTTTACAGAGGAGATAGCACACGAATCCAATTAGGGTTTGATAGCGATAATTTGTTCGATGCTGTTTGTTTGCAACCAAGTATCCAAATGCCAGCGTTAAGAAAATTGAATGAATTAGGTCCCTCAACCAAACAGTCCCCCCTCGACGATAGCAACACTCCCACATGTCATCGGCCAATTTCGGATATGAAATTTGAAATATATTTTTGCAATAAAAAATATAAATTTAGTCCTCATATTTTCTTACTAAAATATTTTTGGTCTATAAACATTTTTAGCCCCTAAACTTTAAAAAATATAACAAAATTAGTCATCACTTTTAATTTTGATGTTTAAATATAATAATAAGGACTAGATTATCATATTTATTATATTTTAGGGCCCAAAAATTAACAAAAAATTTTAGAAAATAAAATTTTGGCAAAGATGAAGAAGCTAAATAATAGAACACCTAAAATATAAATATATATTAATTGTATATATGAACAAAAATTTATATTAATTTTGTGCATAAATTATTAGCACAAAGAAAACTTAGATAAACTAATCAAAATAAATTAAAATTTGTATTAAAAACTTATAAAATAAAACAGTTTTAAATAAAAAATTATAAACAATGGATTATTTTTTATCAAAAAAATTCATGATTATAAACTTTGTAGTTCACATACTAAATTTTAGATTTTTTTATAAATATAATTTTGATTTTGCTTAAATATTAATGTTAGATTTTTTTTTTTGAAACTAAGATTACTAGAACTTCCAAACTTATTAAAATTACGATTTTAGCATGTGATTATTTTTAAATTAAGTATTCAAAATTATTTATAAAATATTAATGATTTTTTATGTTTTATTTTTATATTAAAATGGAAAAAAAGTTGTTTTTAAAACTAAAATAAAAAATGAGAGTTTCATGATTAATTTGGTCCCAAGAATTAATAAATATCAAAAAGTAGTTCCCACAAATATATTTAACCATAAAATATATGGAAAAGACTAATTGTGTTACAATTTTCAAAGTTTAAGGACTAAAAGTGTTGCGCATTCATACGTTTAAAGACCAAAAGTGTGTTGGTATGAAATTATGAAGATTAAAAGTGTATTAAATTCTTGGTTTTTTTTTTTTGTTTTTTTTAAAAAGGAATGTGGTTATGTTTTAAGTACTTTGGAAAAATAATTTTTCGACAGGTTGTTTTCGTTACAAGACTTTGAATTATAGTTAACTTGACATGAGAAATATCAAATGTGGCATATATTTTTATAGGATTATTCTATGTTATATTTTGAGTATTTTATCTATCTATGATGTTATCAAATATTATACCTTAAATCATCAACATATATGTTAACTTACATAAAAATGTGAAAAACCTGCATAATCTAATGATATTAGAATGTGAAGATTAGTACTCCCGATATAGCATAAACAACACATTTGCCTATTTGGATAAGATATACTCTTATTACGAGATAAGTAGTTGTAATTTAATTTTCGAAGCCAAAAAAGAAAGAAATTAGAAAAGGAAAACAATGACTAATTGCATCCCAATAATTCTAAAATCTTAATTTAATATATCATATCTTATAAATGATCTGTTTCCATAAAAAATTTATATAAAAGATTAAACTGGCTTTGAGATTGTGTGGTGGAAGGGTCCCTACATTATGTTTAACGAAAACAAATTAAATAGAACCAACAGACAAGACAGCAGAGATTAAAATTAAATTAAATAAATATAAAGAACAACATAGGATACTATAATTTACGCTGTGCAATGTCGCCTAAAGAGTAAAGCCTGCTTTCTTTTTTTCTTTTTTATTTTTTCTTTTTTCAAAATTCATTTTAAATAAGTCGTACTTAGATTTTAATAAATCTTGGAACAGATGCTAATAGGTTGCATAATTACTCCCACTACGTAGCAAATAACAGGTTAGAAAATTGTTATTTTAGTCCTATAAACTTGCTTATTTTTTGTTTTACTTTTTGTAATTTGTCAATATTGTGTTTTTATACGTTAACTTGGATTTTTTATTTTGGCCTTTTTTCACCTAAAAATATTAAATCTATCAAATTTTGCTTGTTTGGAACCGATACTCTCTTACATGACTCGTATAACAAGAATAAAATATATATTATACACATTAAATTTTATCTAAGCATAAATAAAAAGAAGTGATTCCAAGTTTTTTCTTTGAAATATGGGGTGTTTTTTAAATTTATTTTCATCTTTGTTTTTGATTAGATTTATTTTGATGTATGAAAAATGAATTTATTCTTATTGCATAGAAGAACTTAATGTCAGATAAACAATATTCGAAAGAGTCCGTGGTTTTGGCTAAAAAAAATTCAATTTATTTTATTAAAACTAAATATTGACAAATCATAAGATTAAAATTAAAACATACCATGATACACGACTAAGGGCATGTGCAATAGGGTGTTAAATGGAAAGTATAATGCCCAAATAAATCGTGTTCATGTTTTGTTTAAATAATTTTTCTGTCGTGGTATTTCTTTCAAGCATCTACTTTGTTTAATAAAAATATTTAAATAACAATAATATTATTTTTTAAAATTAATAAAATTATTTTATTAAAAAGTAATATTATTTTTAAAAATTAGAATCATAATGATTTAAATATTATAAAACATATTTATTTAATATTAAAAAAATTTAAAATGATTGAGTGGATGGACAGTGGAAACCATAAATAATGAGTTTTAATGTTAAAAGAACATTAAAAAGAATGTGAATGAAAACCGTTGTCGATTAGCGTGTGTTTAGAATAAAACACAACATTATTTAGCGACGATTTTCCTAAAACCGTCGCTAATGTTAGCGACAGTTTTACATATATCGTCGCTAATTTCAAATTAGCGACGGTTTCATTTAAACCGTTGCTAAAGTTAGCAACAATATCATGTACACCCGTCGCTAATTTGAAATTAGCGACAGTTTATCTAACACCGTCGCTAACATTAGCGACGGTGTAGCTTAAACTGTGGCTAATATTCGCGACGACTGTAAGCCAACCGTTGCAAATTCAAAAATTCGATCACGCCTAAGCATCCCTCCATTTTCTTCCACAACTCTCTATAAATACCTGCAAATTCGCTCCATTTTCTTCCATTTCACTTCACAACAATTAAAATTTTTCTCACTTACACGATTTTACAACTTCACAACACTTAAAATTTTTATCTCTTACACGATTTTTTTACCACTTCAAAACAATTAAAATTTTTATCTCTTACACGATTTTATCACTTCACGACACTTAATTTTTTTATCTCGATTGTACCAATTCAAAACACAGGTTTATTAAATTCTTAATTTTTTTTATTTTACCTAAAATATTAGCGACGGAAATCATGTATGAACCGTCGCTAAGTAGAGACGGTTTTGCACATGAATACTTTCGCTACCTTTAGCGACGGTTATTATTAAACCGTCGCTAAATTTAGCGACGGCGAACAGTCGGTAATTAGCGACGGTTTATATATGCTTTCCGTCGTAAATAATTGAAAACCGTCGCAAATTGTAGCTACGACAACGGTGAAAAATCGTTGTCTTTGAGCGAACCATTTAACAACAGTGGCTTTAACAACAGTTTTAAAATGGCTAACCGTTGTCGTATGACATTTTTCTTGTAGTGCTTATTTGGGTCATCCATGAAAAAATATTACTTTTTATGCTAAGAATATTATTTTTTTATTGTGAATATCGGTATGATTGATCCGTCTCACGGATAAATATTCGTGAGACAATCTCACAAGATAAATGCTACATCCGGAGTGACACTCCGATTTAGTTTACACAAGATAATTATATGAATATCTGAAGTGAACAAAAAAAGTGACTTATAAATTCACGAGACTACACTACACAATAGACAATTATTTTGGGATAATATAATACTCTCTTAAGTTTATAATATAACATTGATGCATGATAATTGTTATTATTACTTAGTAATATCCAAATCTCTTGTATTTTCCACCCGTGTAGTAACATAAATATCTCCTAAATTTTTAATAGATGACACCTTTCAGTTCGAATCTAGGATAAAACAAAAAATCTTCAGGCACAATATAATGATGATGATAATAATAATATCTCTTGTATATATAAAATTTAACCTTTCACACACTTTCGTTCTATGTGCATAATAATGAATAAAATGTAAAATTATGAAATAAATTTATATTTTAATAGATTAAATTAAATTCCAAAGATAAATTATTTATATAAAAAAGTTATAGACTATTTCGAATTGGATCATAATAGATGCTTTTTTAAAATCTATTTTGAGCATCCAATCATCTTTCCTATTTTAAAGGTGATAGTTGAAAATGACTATATAATAGGAGCTTCTCCTAACGTGATTCGAGGTCCTTTTGATTCATATCTGTGGGAAAGTTGCCATCTATCCCAAAAACCTGTCCACATTGTTTCGATAAACATAACAAATAAATAAATGAAAGAGATTTGAGTACCTCAACATGTGCGAGAGTGGAGTTCGATCTTGAAAATGATTATTCGATCGAGTTCGAGCTTGAACAAATAAAAATTTAAATAGAATGAAGTTTCAAATATACTGTATAACTCAAATCTTTTTAAATTATATAATTATTAGAAAAATGTCAGTGTTTCAAATATTGTCTACACATAAGTAAAATTATTTATTTCGATTTTAACATAAATAATTGTTATAAGTAGGGTTGTACTATGTTACGACATGATGTATACTTAATTATTTATTGGGGCACTCCTAATATTGCCCCGTTAGGTGTAATGGTTATGTGCCTTAAAAGTACGACTGCATGATGCCAAGCAACGATAATGTTTGACGATGAGGATATCTATCCTTGACATTGTGCCTTCCATCCAATTAGCCATTTAATGCCAAAAGAAATAAACAAGGACAAAAATTTGTGTGAGACGGTTTCATGTGTCGTATTTTATGACACATATATCTTGTTTGAGTCATTCACGATTAACCCGTCTTACAAGCGACCTACTCTAAAATGAGAAGGGAAAGAATATTTGATATCTCTTTATCATTATCATCTTTTGATAGATATTGTTCTAATTCATCTCCACAGAGGCGGAGACACGTGCTCTTGTATCCAGGCTGGTCCAATTTTTTTAAAAAAATTTATATGTAAATTTTGGAATAATATGATATTAGTTCGGGTAGATCAATTTAAAATATTAAAAGATTATAGAGTTTAAAATTCTAGCTCAGACAGAGCCATATTTCTGGTTCTGTCACTGCATCTCCATACATCGTTCTATCATTTTTCAACAGAAACTTATTTAAAACGATGAATCGTATATGAATTTTACATGTGACGATAAATATTCATCATTAAATACACATTTGTTACGAGCATAACCGAGTTACGCTTTAGGAGACGAGTTTGAATTCCCGATCTAGAAAACATTATTGAATTCTAACATATTATTTTGTGCTTTACCTTTCTCTACTCATTGTCGTACCTATCAATATTTAACATGGTGCGTAATTTTGGTTGGTACAAATAGACATATTATTAAATTATAATTTAAGTGATAGAACTTAAAGGTGTGGACCGATGTTTAAATAATAGACATACGAAATTATTATTTTTTCCTTCATGATTATCTTCAAAGTAATTAATGTGATAATAATTGTGATTTATTATAAAAATGTATTCATTATTAAATATTGGTCTCAGACTTTAAATTTTAGTGTACGTTTAGACTAAAAATTGTATGTTGTGACATAAATTTATTGATTATTTAAAAATATTATGACATTCTTTTCATTAATCTAAGAGTTTTTTGAATAAAAATTGTTAATATTTTTCAGGAACATTAATCAAAATTATTTTAGAAAAAAAGTTTAAAGTTTGACCACATAAATTAATACTTTTATTTCATGAGAAGGGTATTTTTTTTAAAACTATTTCTTAAGTGCAAAACCCTTGAAAGTTTTACCAATAAATGCTTTTTTTTTCGAAAAAAATATATAAATTAAAATAATCAAATTATAAAAGTCCAAAATCCATAAAAACAAGTTGCATATTAAAAATACAAAAAAAGGAAAGAAGTAATTTGTTAAATAATTAAAAACAGAATATTGAATCAAAGTACATAAAAAAATAACTATTTATATAAATATTTATTTACTAGATAGGAAACCTATATGTACGTCTGACTCATGTTCCAATGCACACATTATTAATTAATATTAAAGTGCATGATCAAAAAAATTAATATTATGGATAAATGTGTTTTAAGTTTCATCTTTCAAACTTAAATTTATATCCACTTTATGTCAGAAAAATTATATGTTCACAGTTTCTTATTCACAACAAAATGTATCAGTAATTCATGAACCCACATGTCTTTATAAAAAAAAAATTGATATAAAACATTAAAAATATAGTACTGATATATTATATTTGAATATCATATGTTTCACGTATGATATTAATATATGATTTTTGATTACTCAAACATATAAAAAATATTGGCATTAATGACACATTTGTCTTTTCGGATAAAAATATATACAAAATATTGAAAATTTGATACTAATATATGATATTTGAGTACCAATTGTTTTATATATGATATTAATATATTATTTTTGAGTACACAAAGGGAATGTCAATTTACCCTTGACAAATAATTAAAGAGATTTAATTACTTCACTGAGTTGAATTAGTTTGGCATAACTTGAGAGGGCATGTTCAATTAGATATGAAATCTCGTCGAAAGCATAGATCATTGTCGAACGAATTAAGTAGATTAAGGAGGGGTAGGTGAACCGAGATTCTCAACAAATTCATTTCTCATTGAACTTTAATCAATCATTCTAACTTATTTATTTCATCATTCAATCCTTGAACCATTTCATTGAGTTTTTATTTAATAATCGTAGTAGTAAACAATTATCTGAAGTATCGCTGCTAAAAATTGAATAACTGAGAATAATAATTGAGAAATACAATCCTTAGATGAACGATACTCGTACTCTTGTACACTATATTATTACTTGACATCATGCACTTGCGATTATTTCGAGCTTGAATATTATTGATTTTTACTAAGAATTTTACAATGAAAGTTTTGCTCGATCACTAAGCATAGAACATTTTGAAGTACTTACTTCTACTTGCGAAATACATAATTTTAATTTTAAAATACTTGATTTGGTAAATGAGATACTCATAATATGTGATAGAATACTGGATATTCGAATATGCAACGTAAATTCAGTCATGGTTGGTTTTCCAACTAAAATTCATTAGAATACTTATTCATGTCATTTAAAGAAATGAACACAGTTCATTAGTGATCGTGGAGTAAGAGTAAGTTGTTTGTAGATCAAAATAAGCACTTACTTTTAACAAAAATATAGTAGCATACTTTTCCCGGAGTAAAAGTAAGTTCTTTCTCTGTATATCGAAATAAATTGTTATTTTTATTTCACGAGGAGTGATGAACAATGTATTTGTTAAAATTTCAATTGCATTGAAATTGCATCATAATGCATATTAGAAATATCCAGTATTTTATTACCTATTCTGAGTATCTCATTTATGAAATCAAGTATTTTGAAACTGAAATTAGGTACTTATCAAGTAAACTAAGTACTTTAAAAGTTTCATGTTTAGTTGGGAATTTGATATTTTTTTACAAAATAGATATCACACGAGAAGAATATGTCGTCCAAATGCATCTTCTAAGGAAAGACCAACACTTGGTGAACTTACGTTGCATATTCGAATATCCAGTATTTTAATACTCATTCTGAGTATTTCATTTACTAAATCAAATATTTTAAAATTGAAATTAGGTGTTTCGCAAGTAAAACTAAGTACTTGAAAATGTTTAATGCTTAGTTACGAATTTGTTTTTTTTAACAATAAAAAAATAATTAAATGAAATGAACATGTCATCCAAATGCATATTCGATGGAAATACGAGAATTTGGTGAACTTACGTTGCATATTCTAATATCCAATATTTTAATATTCATTTTTGAGTATTTCATTTATCAAATCAAGTTTTTTAAAATTGAAATTAAGTATTTCGTAAGTAAAACTAAGTACTTCAAAAAGTTCGATGCTTAGTTGTGAATTTATTTTTTTTAAAATAAAAAAATAATTAAATGAAATGAACAAGTTATCTAAATAGATTTTGGATGGAAATACGAGCACTTGGTGAACTTGCGTTGCATATTCGAATATCCAGTATTTTAATACTCATTCTGAGTATCTCATTTACCAAATCAAGTATTTTAAAACTGCAATTAGGTATTTCGCAAGTAAAACTAAGTACTTGAAAAAGTTCAATGCTTAGTTGCGAATTTGTTTTGTTTTTTAAAATAAAAAAATAATTAAATGAAATGAACATGTCATCCAAATGGATCTTGGAAGGAAATACGAGCACTTGGAGAACTTGCGTTGCATATTCGAATATCAAATATTTTAATACATTTTATGAGTATGTCATTTACTAAATCAAGTATTTTAAAATTGAAATTAAGTATTTCGCAAGTAAAATTAAGTATTTCAAAAAGTTTAATGCTTAGTTGTGAATTGTTTTTTAAAATAAAAAAATATTTTAATTCAATGTACACGTGGTCCAAATGCATCGGGAATGGTGAGTGGAAAGAGAAGATGGCTAACAAAAAAAGGGATTTATATAATTTTTTATTAAGTAAAAAGGATAATAAGGTAAAAATACATGAAACATGTGGTAAAAACTAAGTTTGTCTTTTGTCAGGTATTAAAATACAAAAAAAAACTTATGTGTACTGAATCTTAAAAAAATCATTGGCATGTGTATTTTTCTACAAATTACCGATATATCAATTCATTAATTTAAATATTTAATAAAAAAAATTATTGACTTTAATATAATGTTGTATCGTCATCTTCCATATTCGTTAATAAATTTATAATTACATAATTTGTAAAATAATGTAGTTATCATCTTTATAATCAAATCATTTATTGTTCCTTTTAAAAAAATTAATTTCCATATTTTTTATGTGATTAAATTTAATTTTCATATTTTATTAGTACCCCATGTTAAAATAGCATCCGGCTTGGAAGTACATTTTTAATTATTTTTTTTAATAGTAACCGGTCGGAAAAAAATTATTTTGAATTTATTAAAGAATGTTGAAGCAACAAATATTCCAAGTAAAATGATATAAAAACAACATGATTAGCGTAGTTTGCGGAATCTGATGACCTTCAATAGAGTTGGTAAATAGTTCAAAGTACATGTACGAGAATCCGAAATTTTCAAAGTGAATCGTGTAAGAATGAAAACTCAAAAATAATATTATTGCGCTCACGTAAAAAGGTTGCAACAAAATATAGAAGAGATCTTGAATTCAATGATGATGACGTTAATTTATGTTTACTTTATTAGTCATTGTTTGTAAATTGTATTCACTGATATTTTGGAGTGCATTGAGAAAATATATGAGTTAGATCTAATAATTTGCAAATCATGTTAGTTAGATAAATTATATTGGACAAATTTTGTTCGACATTGAAAAAATATTGGTAAAAAAAATCGAATTACTATCTATTGGGTAAACTATCGATTCCATCAATTCGAAGATTATAATTAATAATTTTATGATATTAAAAAGGGTAGCAAATAATTTTTTTGGAGAAGACACGTCACATGACCAATCGTGTCAGAGCTGCCCCATAAATATTTTACTCCATCCGTCTCATTCAGACAGGTTTGTGCATGTTTTCACATAGATTAAGAAAATTTTCCACTGCCTAAACGTTACAATTAAACTCCAAATTATCAGATTTTCACCGTTTAAAATTTGCAATGAAACACAACAGATTTCCACCTCCAACAAATATAAGTTGTAAGGAATAATATGTGATGGACAAATATAAGTTCTTTAGCATGAATATTTATTTATTTTTTTTACCATATTTTCGCGTAAATGAGAACATCTAACCAATAAAAATGATGGGCATTTCAACACTAACTAATAAATATAATAATTAATATTTCTGCATTTTCGGAACAAATTAATAATTAAAAAAACAAATTGAACAGGGGTAGATTGGTAAAAAGTAGAAAAAATAATACTAAATAAAAAAACTGGACTATAAAACTGGGAATAATGAAATTAAGAAAAATATAACATAAATGAGTGAGGCGGAAGGAATATTAAATTAAAGGTCACTTATTGTTCAACCCTTTGGCAAAAACTTGTGTGAAACGATCTACGGGTCGTATTTTGTGACACGAATATCTTATTTTGGTCATCCATGAAAAAATATTATTTTTTATGCTAAGAGTATTACTTTTTATTGTGAATATCGGTAGGGTTGGTCCGTCTCGCAGATAAAGGTTCATGAGACCGTCTCATAAGAGACCTACTCTCAACCTTTTTACCGTTACATTACACTTGGTTTTTGGTTTTGCAATTTTTTTTTTTTTGTGCGCGCGATAAACTTAAATTAATCCTGTATTATATAAAGAACTCTATCCATTACACTTTCAATTTCAAGTGTTCCCGATTGGACTCGACGGGCCTTGTCGGTTCTTGGACTCTTCGGGTTTTCCAAAATTTCAGTCATGGAGTGGGCCACGGCCCAGTATCTTAAAAGATATTGATATTTTGAGAAAGTGTCATTCCAACTAGTCTCCCTCCCCTTGATTCTACTTTGAGTGAGATTCACAGATTTTAACATCTTAATTATTTGTTTTCATGCAGATGTATACATGCTGTGAAAAAAAAACTAGCTCACCAGTTCGGATTGCATGCTGCAACTCGTTTGTGTTATGATTTAGTTAGGATCTTGTCTCAACTGGAGAGTCGAATGTTTTTGATCTGAAATTGGATTCCGACGATCATAGATTCCATGTATTTTAGATTTGTGGGCTATATGCCTATTAATTTTATATATAATTTAACTACCATGGAAACATTGTGTTCTCTATATTTCATGTTGTAGGAAAACTATATATATATATAGATATATTATTTTAATAAGACAATAAAACACCATTTTTTCATCTGAAATTACATTCTAATAATTTTTTTTTGAAAGTACCTCCAAAAAAGTACTCTAAAATTGAAAAATATCATTATGAATGTAACTGAAACATAAACTATTGTATGCCAATTTTAATTTATATTTATTAGATAATATTCACCAATTTTTAATAACTCCAAGTTCGATCACATGTTGTCTAAAACACATGTATCATAAAAAATAATTGATAGTGAATTTAACTATCAAGTTTTTTTTTAAAAAATAAAAGAAACACATGAAATTCATTTTATTTTTTAATTAAATTTTTTTTGAGTTAATACGTTGGGTGCAATAATTGTCCCTGTTTGGTGGAGCGATCGAACCGTGATGCTTGAGCCGCTGTGCAGTTTAAAAGATTTGAGTTGCACCATTACCACTAGCTATAGCTTTTGGTAGAGCGGTAAGCATCCGGTCCTACATAAAAAATTATTATAATTAAATATCGAATACAAAATCTCGTCTCAAACTTGTTTTTTGCTAAATTTAATTCAATGTGTGGCTGAGGTTCCGGTCCCCGTGGTTCAAAATCATAGGACCCAACCCGAAATTGTACCGTTGTGTTCGCTGAGAAGTGAAAATCTGTTAATTACAGATTAGCAAATATAAACCGTGATTAGTGATACGTAAAAACACCAATAATTTCTATATAAATACCAAAGGCATTACTCTCCACCAGTAAAATAGCTCTAGGGTTCGTTTTACTGCAACATTTTCTAGAATAATCTAGGGTTTCTATGTGTATCCTCCATTTTTCGTCGAAATCTAAGACCACTGTTACACTCTGTACCTTCATTTTCTACGTATTCCTTCAAATTTCACCATAAAACCCTGCTTATCTGTTTATCTTGACGAAGATATCGCAACCGATCGCTGTGCAGAGAAGACAAAGTTCGTTGCGGTGTTCGATCTACCCTTGGGATATTTGAGGAAAAGAGATTTCTTTGATTTATCATCCATGGCGAAAACAAAACCTGGTAAAAGAGATTTGGATTCTTACACCATTAGAGGAACCAACAAAGTTGTCATAGGTAATGAGGGCGTTATTTTGTGTCTAATTTATCGATGAGGTGGTTGATTTACTAGCATTTATTATGCCTTTGAAGGCTTTTTAACAAGTGAAGTGAATTTCTGTTTGTCCGTGGTATCAAAGAGCTGAGAAGCTCGTTTTGTGCATGCATGTTTATGACTGTATAGAGTTTCAACATTAGGCAGTTGGGCATTTGGGATTTGATTATTTATAGCTAAATGAAATGAAAAACATGTTGGTATAGACTTGTGGACTTGTCGGGTGGGGTTTTTGGTTGTTTTGAACCGTCGATGTTCATTTAGGTCGACGATGAAGAGCCATAATTGAATATTTATGCGCACAAAGGTTGGTGGCATGAATATTTATTGCTGTCAGCTCTGGGTTCGGTTCCATGGAAAACTAAAGTTAACCTTTTGAAAGAATATTTCTTCTTCTTTTGTCCACATTTCCAAAATATTTTTATTGCATATATAAGTTCGATATTCTCTGTCCAGTTAAAGATATTGTACATCTAGTTGTTATGCTTAAAAAATACTTCTTTCATCTGTTTTAGTGAGTTTTTAATTTTGTTGTGATGTGAGCGATGTAAATTTTAATTTTGGTTTTTTTTTTCCCGAAGTTGGGGATTGTGTCTTGATGCGACCATCAGAAAACAACTCTGCCCCTTATGTGGCGCGGGTGGAAAAGATTGAGGCAGATAACCGTAACAATTTGAGGGTTCGAGTGAGGTGGTACTACAGGCCAGAGGAATCAGTAGGTGGGCGGAGACAATTCCATGGATCAAAGGAGTTATTCTTGTCAGATCACTATGATGTTCAGAGTGCTGACACCATTGAGGGGAAATGCATCATTCACACTTTCAAAGATTATACTAAGCTGGAGAATGTGAAGCCCGAGGATTTTTTTTGCCGATTTGAGTATAAACCTTCCACCGGAGCTTTCCTCCCTGATCGTGTTGCAGTGTGAGTGATGTGTTAGTTTTGAATTTTGCTCGCATGATTGATTCTCATAGCGCTGAAATCTGAGATTCTGAATGTTGTTCTTGGTGTTGCATTTCAAAGGTATTGCAACTGTGAGATGCCATATAATCCGGATGATCTGATGATACAGTGTGAGGAATGCAAAGACTGGTATGACCATTTCTTCTTCCTCCACTAATTTTCACTCCTGAGAATGCAAACATTTCACTTAATCCACAAGCTTCCTTCATGATTTTGCTACTTGAGACATGGACCATCTATTGCAAATAGTAATAGAGAAGATGGAGAAATTTATAGAAAGCTCGTTTTTTCTCTTTTACGAACATCCATTGTGGGTGCATTGCTCTTTTTGCTCGATCAACGTTTAACTAAGCTAGTACTAGAAATGTGCAAATGTTTGTTGCAAAGAACTTCTAGAACAAATTGATTTCCAGATGATTTAGCAATTGCTAAGATTCTTTCAGTTTGCCAGCATGAAAGCTGATTGTCCGTGCCGGATTTTCTTTTAAAGGTATGTCTTTCTACAATGCACATGTGTCGTGCCCGTGACATTAATGGATATTGAACTTCAAATTAAACCCACAGGCGCATGCTTAGATGCCTATTTCTTATTCTTTAATTGCTATCTATAGTTACATGATAAGCTGATGGCTAAAAATTGTTCTTCATCTCATTTATGACACATGCTCATGTCTTAAGCTAAGATATAGAAACGTGGAAACAATGGGGTTGAAAATGGCTGGTGAGCTTCTTTGACCCAAAGGGATTATATATCAGTGGAAAGGGACTGAAATGTATGGATTTAAGCCACTAAAAATGCCTTTATAGTTAATTCTGTAGTTCCATCGATAAGATTTTGGTAAGTTACCTGTGTTATCTGATATTTCATTTTAAGTTTCATTCTTTTGGTCCCTAGGTATCATCCTGCTTGTGTGGGTATGACAATAGAACAAGCAAAGCAAATGGATCAATTTGTTTGCTCTGAACACTCAGCTGATGAAGATGTTAAGAAGCCTAATGACTCCACATTCACAAATGGCAAGGTGCGTCTAATATTACTCACTGCTGCGTCAATTTCACTTTGGAGTACTTCGTCTCATCCTTATCTTCTTCGATCTGGTGCCCACATGATAAATTCTCTGTGTTGGATTTAGTTTTAAGCTCTTCATTGGGTTCATTTATAGTTAAAACCAAGTAATTATAGATAATTTCTTTTGGCGTGGGAGGACTTGGGATGTGTGTGTGGGTGGGGTGGGGTTGGGGGGCTGGGGGTAGGGTGTTCTTCTAAGCCGCCTCTGAAACTGACGCCCTTCCTTTCATCCATCCAGCCACCTGCACTTGATACCATTAAGGTTAAATGGGGTACAATGAGAGCTAGAAAGAGTCCCCTAAATAGAAGATCAGGATAAAAGTAGTCCTATTCTCTTCTGAAATGTTATATACTAAGATTATGGACTTAATATCCCTCCTGCTTTTGCCCAGTAATTATAATTCTACTAGCAGGTGAGAAATTGTGAAATGATGGGAGCCAGTTCTGGCATTTGAACTAATAATTCTAATACTTTCTACATAGTTTCATCCTTAGGATGCTCAATGCTGGATCTATTAAGAACGGTAAATTTGTGATTCGTGTTTTCTTGTTGAATCTTTGCATTATATTTTTTCAGCGACTTCCTTGTCGTTTCTGGCCATCACTCTATTTAAAGATGGTGAAATCTAATGTCAGTAAATACCACATGATTATTGCTGTTTTAACTGATTTTACCTTTCTGGTATGCATTTCTTTGTTTAAAATTATCAATACAGTTGGTTAGATTGATCTGCTAGATCAGGTAGCACTCTGATGCAGCATCTGTGCCATCAAAAGTTTGTGTGCGCCTTTGTTATGAATATGTTGTTGGCCTGGGCAAAACAAAGCAAATCAAGTTGATACTCCCAACAAAATTTCCACCTTAAGTCACTTGGAGTTAAATTTTTGTACCAAAATTGGTAATTTTGGGCTCTGGATTAGACCTATTAGCCTATGCTTGAATAGCCGTCCATATTATTAGTGGTATGACCTTACCTCTGTACAAATGCATCATGCTCAGTTGCTCACCACTCATATGAGTTGTTTTACTTTGCATTTTCGCATGTGATGAGATCACCAATATTACATCAGAATAACTACTCGTTTCTGTGGATATGTTTCGTTGCTGAACTCTGAACATAGGTCTGATATTCTACAGGCAGAGACCAAGCGCCAGAAGACATAATCCTTGACAATTAGGCGACTGCAGGAAGGGCGCCAGGATTCTTGCATGAACTCTGCTGATGTTTTGTGCATTTTAAAGGGTGGAGAACCACATCTATGTCAAGACTCATCCTCTTAGTGTACTCTTGATGTATGTGTATTAATTAGCTTTAGAACTTGACTAAATAGTCGTGTTGTGTACTGTGACACACTTGGTCTTTGTGTAAAATTTAACAAACACATTCTTCTTTTTTAATTTAATGTTGAATTTTTCTTTGAATACTTCTTTATGCGGTTATCAGTTCAATCTGTTTGAGCTTGGTAGTCCTGTCCTGGTTTTCCGGCGTTGAGCTAATTTACGCGTGATACAGGTATAACCTAACCTACTCATGATACGTAGCATTGAACTAAGGAGTAAAACTCCTTAACTGCAATATCATCCATCATTCATATTTGTCGTTTAGACTAATTATTTCTTATATATCCAAATATACAAACCTTCCATCGACATCTGTATATTACTCAACTTTAAGACCTAAATCATTTAAAACTCTTTAATGGGTTTATTTTGTTGAAGAATTAATGGTAAACAAATATTCAATCAGATGCAAGAAAAACGGAGAGGTAAATAAGCACTTGTTGAAGGGACCGTTTGTGCCAGAAATTTGAAAGCATTCAATAATACGATATAATGGATTTCTCACAAACTAACCGGTTCGAATGTGAAACGGACCCGTATTTTTGTGAATGCACATGATCCAGGTGAGTCAGTGCCAGTTCGTAACAAGGTTGTTTGGTCCAAACGCAACTATTTCTTCACCTATATTTGTATTTTTCTGAGGAAAAGCCAAGAATGCAGTAGCTTCACTCACACCAATTATGTGGCTGAATACTTTTTGTTTGCTTGCTTGGCTTTTAATGGGAGCGTTGTACCTGCACTAAATTTCCTTATAAACGAAATCCTGAGACCATTTATCTCTTCCAACATTTGTTCACCGTGAAAGAAGTGATAGATATGTTGTTCCCAAAGAAGCATAGAGTACTTCTGGTATTCTGTCATAAAATGTATAATGATCTCATGCTTGTCTGAAGAACGAGACATCTATTTGGTTTTAATGGATGGTGAACCAGTTGCATTCCATGGAGCTGTAGAGCAGGATTATAATGTAGCTAGGCAAAAGAATTATGACAGGAAATTGCAAATTAGATACAATGAACCCTTGAAAATATATTTATGAGTTTCACTATAATTTTTTTTAAAATGTAAGTTTCCCATTAAAAACGTACTGTAACGTCCTGCCCGTGTTGATTAAATTAATGGGTTCACTCCTTAATTTAGTGGATTCAAAGGTAAAAAAGGTGATTCTCAAACTATTTAATTTAATCACTTCTATCGTTCACCGTTAGTGAAGCTTCCATTGCTCGTGCAAAGCACTTGGTGGACTCCCATGATCAATTTCTGCAAAGAACTCTCGATGAAGGGACCTACACCAAGCTCTGCAGCTTTAAAAACGTCGTCAACAGATTCGCATTGCACACAACCACTTCTCAGGTTATAGTTCATCTTATTTAAATCCCTGCACACCATTAACACAATCCACTTTAATTTGTTTCTCTTTTAGCTTAAATCCAGAAAACTAAAACTTGTATTTTTTGTATGAAAAACGAAGGTAGAGAAGTTCAAGAATTCAGTTGAAGTGAAGCTGGTCGAAAAAGATTGGGGAGTTAAACTAATGACAAGTTACACTCCAGAATTTTTAGGGTTATCAGCAGTTTGGAGTCAAGAAGGACAAAAGAAAAATGGAGGTGAAGGCATAGTGATTGATTTCGTGTATACTGCAGGCATAAATCCTTACACCTCAGCTTTGTTTACGATCCCTTGAATCCCTTCAAATAAAATATTTCTCATTTTTCTGGAACTTAAGGGAGGCCCTTTATTTCCTGAGACTTCTTGCAATGACCGGTAAGATCGTTTCTGCTCGGTTTTTTGATGCTGGGGCAAGAGCGTCGTTGACTCTCAATGCTTCTGTTGATATTTAGTCACCTTTGATGCAGCTGGACATGGAAGGTATGTATATATCTGATTTTCTACCTCCACTTTTCTTTTGTCAAGGTCATTATATTGATAAACGATATCGAGGAGTAATACGGGATTGAACTTGAGAACTTAGTCATGGTGGGGTAACAATTTAAAAGTTATAAGAATATTGAATAGAAAATGGGGGCACGAAGTTGCTGCTTACCTCTCGTAAACTATATGCATGCATGCAAAGGCCTTTACGAGTTTTTGTTTTGCAGTCACGTCGCTTAAACTGCAGCTGGGAATTTTGGAGTCCCGGTGGTTGTGGATGGATTCATTCATGGTAGAGCCAGTCGAATGGCTCCAAGAGCAAGGTCATTTTAGGAATTCTTGGAGAGTTTATCTAGCTTTTTACTCCCACCCCCCCGTGAAATTAAAGCTTATATAAATTAATTGTAATTGACTCTCTGGATGGATAATTAAGACGATGGATTTTTTCTTCTTTCACGTTCTTTTTTTTTTTTCGTTTTTTATTTTTTGTTTAATAGGATTGCCGTTTATAAAGCTGTTTATCCAACAGTGGGAACTTTAACAGATGTATTAGCAGCAATTGATCAAGTAAGCACCTTCTTCTTGTTCTTCCGTTAAAGTTTTCTCAAATAATTCCACTCATGAAGAAGAGGGTTTGGCTGGATTCTTTGGTAGGGAAAAAGGAATGGCTTCAACGTCAAGTTGCAAGCCACGCTACCGATTGTATTAATTACCACCGGTAGTTCGTTAGTGACACTAGACATTTTAAACATGCTGCAATAATTCGTGCCTTGTCATATAATATATTTACTAGAAACAAATACACGGTAATGTTTTGATGTCATGACTGTTTAGCCTTTTTGGGAGGTCTTGGTGTAGTCCCCCTCCCACTAGGTTTTACTCTGTTTTTCTTTGTTTTGATGATATATACTGGTAGGGGTTTGCCTAACCCCCCGCTTCCGGCGGTGTTTTAATAAAAAAAAAAATACACGGTAAAAATATAATATATTTTTTTTAATCTAAAAACGATCTATGCATTAGATAAATCAAGAGAAGCTATCTCAATCAACAAGATGGATAAACATCCTCATCCCAAGTAAATGGTAAAGGATGAGACAAATACATGGTAAAAATATAATAAGATAATAAAAGTATGCGTGAAAAAAATTTAATTAGAATGTCAATTTCGAATACGGAATGAGATGGGTTTCACTCCGTTGCAGGCGATATTTGATGGGGTGGATATCTTAACACTGTCCGTAGGACCAGATGTACCACCTCAAGGCACACTCACATCCATGGGCAGGATTGAATTATTCATGTTGTATGCACACAAGGCCGGAGTTCTCGTTGTTCAGGCAGCAGGCAATCAAGGTCCGGATCCTTACTCCGTCGTCTCATACAGCCCTTGGGTCGTTGGTGTTGCCGCTTGCACAACAGACAGAACTTCCCCTGGGAGTACTCTTGTCCTTGGAAAGGTGAAAAAAGTCGGTGGCGTTGGATTATCAGGTATAGCGGGTGGTGATCGTGTTCAAGTAATATCAGCAATTCGATTCATTGTCTTTAATCCTACAACTGTCCAAACTTTATGATTTGATCGTTGTGTCGCACAAGTAGACCTCATAGGACACCATTTGCAATTATTACTTCCTGAAAACATATACAATTCACATTTAGAAAATCCAGATTTTGTACCACAGGTCCAAGTTTCGGAAGTGGCTTGCTTCAGTATAAGTTGGTTCTGGCCAAAGATGCACTCAAGGAGAATGGAACGTTTCCTATGACTCCTCAGTATGTAGAGGAATGCCAATATCCAGAGGCATTGGATCCTACGGTGGTGCAAGGCAGTGTGGTGATCTGCACGTTTTCAGCTGGTTTCTACAACAATTCTTCAACTCTAGAAGCCATTATTGAAACAGCAAAGGTTATTGGATTTATGGGATTTGTCCTTGTTGCAAATCCGAGTTATGGAGACCTTATAGCTCAGCCTATTCCCTTCTCGGTTCCTGGCATACTGATACTAATCCCACGAATAACTGATTCTAAGGTGTATGTTTACATGAACCACCAGTTAAACTAGCAGAAACAGGCAATCAAGAAAGTTCGGACTTGGGAAATATTTGCCTGACTTTTTGTTTGTTATGGATTATATCTCGATATTATGAGCAGCAGACTCAAAGAGACGATAAAGGGCATGGTATAAGATATAGTACTGGTAGGGCAGCCATAAGTGAGGGAAGAATCGCTACTTACATGGAAAGAGCACCAGTCGTGAGTAGATTCTCTTCAAGAGGTCCTGATTATATGGACCAAAGAAAGAACCCTGCGGATGTGCTTAAGCCAGATATTTTAGCTCCAGTTAACCAAATTTGAGCAGCTTGGAGCCCCATGAGTGTTTAGAATCCTATCCTATCAGGTATTTTTTTTATACAAAACTGTGGCTCAAAATCCTTATCAAGAATCTTCAAAAATGTCAAGTCCCCTGGAATCTAATACTACATTTTCAGGCAAAAGTTATTGCTCTAATATCAGGAACGAGTATGGCAACTCCCCACATTGCAGGCATAGCTGCACTAATTAAGGAAAAAAATCCGGCATGGACTCCTTCCATGATTGCTTCGGCCATGTCCACCACCGCCATTAAACACGATAACAGAGGGGAACCAATAATGGCTGAAGGTTTTACCCCCTACACGTTACATCCAGCCGCACCATTTGGTTCTGGAGCCGGCCTAGTTGATCCCATTCGCACCGTGGACCCAGGACTGGTCTTTGCCACTGGTAATTTTTTACTCCATCTTGACCACCTTCCACTGATTTCGTTTCCAGTTTCGATCTTGTATCTGTATATATTAATAGCATGAAACAGGATTTGAAGGTTACATCAGTTTTTTGTGCTCTCTTCCAAACACCGATCCATCAGCAGTTAAAATGGCCACTGGAGGCTCATGTGGCCCATGTTTTAGCAACCCGTCTGGCCTGAACCAAACTTCAGTGACAATTACAGCACTCTGATCTGGAAAACGAACCGTGAATAGAGTCGTCAAGAACGTCTCAAGCAAACCAGAGACATACCTTGATTCATATAATTTTTTCGATATATACTAGTACACCGATGTTAGCGTTGTGTAGTTGTACAATAATTTTTATAATTCATTTGATTTAATTTTAAATGAAAACCAAAATGTAATTATAACAAATAATAAAAGTTTACACTACAATTTTGATAGAAAACAATTTTGGTGAATTTGTCCATAAAATAGGTGAAAAAATGGATATACATATTCTGGTGTCTTTCTTTGACAGTTTCTATCATATACTCAACTTTTATAAAATAGAATAGATATATATTATATTTCAGAGTTGGTCTTCTACGAGATGATTGACACCATCTTATTATTATTAATCTATTTTTCCGCTGCAAAATTGAAAAGATATGCTCCTTTGGTTTCTTAGGGCACCCGCATTCGTTATTGTTATAACACCCATCACCCCATCAAAAATCATAGGGTCCACATGCCACATACACATTACATTAACACATCTATTCTCCCACATTCATTTTAACATTCACACTCATTATTTGTAGGTCCCGCTGTCCACTCATTCATCTTATTATTACTTTAAATTAAATAAATTCAATTTCAAATTTTTTAAGAAATTAAAATTATTATTATTTTATATTAATAATAATATGTTTTTATATATTTAGTACGTAAAATAATTTAATTTTATGAGTGTCGTTTATTTAAAATTAAACATTTATTATAAACTTAAAATAAAACGGTACAATATATAACAAATGAAAATTATAATGAATGAAAATTATAACAAATGAAAATTACAATAATCGAAAATTACAATAACTGGAAATTAAATATTCCATCTCTCCCTAATCTCTTGACATAGACGTTTGTGGATGATAAGTTGCTCATATGTCATTTGCGAAGTATCCTTCGAAAGGATTGCATATTTCTTTAGTTGAACTTTGGCCATAGCAGCTTTTGCTTTCATCTCCTCTACTTCGAGTTGTTTTTGTTTCATTTCAACTTCAACTTTTTTCATGCTTGTATATTCAGTAAACTTTGCAAACATATTGTCCAAGTTTGTTGTCATACACTCCATGTCCGATCTCGTTTTACCTTTTCCCTTTCTTTTTGCTGCCTTCTGACCCATTGGACGATTTTCTTCTTCGTTTAGGTCTACATGTAGACTCGCATCTTGGTTGGATGAGGTGTTGCTTGCTCCCGACTCCGAGGTCCTTGCCTTCTTCGTGCTAACAAGGTGATCAACGGACTGTGGAGTAAACATTGGACGGTCTTTTACGATCCTTCACACATGCTCAAGATTAAATGCGATACCGTTATTTTCCTCACGATATTTTTCATACGCAAGCCGTAGTATATCCTCATTACTGCGGCCTCTACGATATGCACTATAAATACTATTGTAATTTGCATTGAAGCGATATACTTTTTTTTGGATGGTATTGTGCCAGTGCGATCGTATGACACTTGCACTTCTATTGGGTGTACCTGCGGGACGATTGTCATTGTAGTAGCTTGCAACACGTCCCCAGAAAGCTTCCGCCTTTTGATAATTGACGATGATTGGGTCATCGCTGATAGTGACAAACGATCTCGCTAAGACCTCGTCTTCAACCTTTCTCCAGGTTGATCTTTTTTTCTACCATCAGCGCCAGAATCCACATTCTCCAAATTTACGACTTCAATTGGGGATTCACGGTCGGACAATTGAGTCTCTGGGACGAAAGTCGGAGTGGCCGGTTCATTTTCCGTTTGAGAAATAAATGGCATACTGGTTGCATGTGGATTAGACGGATAGTTTGGTGGATATGGATTATATGAATAATTTGGTGGATATGAATTATAAGGATAATTTGGTGGATATGGATTTTGTGGATAATTTGGTGGGTATGGAAAATATGGATAATTTGGTGGTATTTGCGAATTTTGGGAAGAAGTATTTTCTTCCCGCTTTTTTTGAAAATTCACGAAATTTCTAAAAAACCCTCGGTAATTTTCATCCATTTCGGAACAAAGTAGGATTTAAGAAATTTAAAAAAAAAAGAATTTGAAATGATGAAAATAGAAGAGAAAAGATTTTTGGAGTGAGGAATAATATGTTTTGATGTTTGAAATAATTTGGGTAGTGTGTGAATATTTATAGATAAATATATTATTTTTTTATTAAACTAGCCGTTAACTAGCCGTTAATTAGCCGTTAAAACAATTTTTTATTTTTATAAATAAAAATAACCGTTAGTTTTTAATTGAACATTATTTTTAATTTATTTTAATATCCGAATTTCTTTTTAAAAATGAAAATTTGAAATTTAAACCAATATATTAAATAACATTAAATAAGAAAACATCATCACGTGTGTGGGGCCCGCGTTCAGTGACGATTTGTAAAAATCCGTCGTAAATAGCAACGATTTTTGAAAAACCGTCGCTAAATGTCCAATTTTTTTTAAAAAATAAGCGGAGAGAGGAACGCCCTCTTTTCTCTCTCTCGTCCACTCACAATGGAGAAAGGGTGTTATAACACCCATTGTGGTTGCTCTTGTGACACAAATTTTATATTCTTTAAATAAAAATAAAGAAACACAAGTTACACAACAAGGTTTCCACCCCATTATTTAATATATTAACAATTTTCAATCAATTTTTTATCATATTAAAACATTCTTTAAATAAGAACAGAATATAAATTTTTTAGTATTTGTTTACTAACCTTTCACTTGGATAAGCTTAAATAGATTAGATGGAGAGAATAATCATAATAATAACGATGATAGTAAGAAGCGTATTTCTTAGAGAAATATCATGCGATGCGAGCTATGTTTTGATATCAGTGTTTATAACATTTTTCCTCGAATTTTTGTCTACTCGTACACATATATTGAGAACAAATATATATATTTTGCATTGATTTTCATATTCTTTTTTTTTTTAAAATTGACTTTCATAATCTAACATATATATACGTGTTCCTTGAGACTAATATAAAATTAATTGATCAGATGTTACGCCTTGTCGGAGGATATGAACAAGGCTCTCTCCATTCTGCTGAGAACTAAAATGCGCCCATCTTCCCCCGCAACTGTAAGCTCTTCTTTTGACTGGGTTCTGATCAAAACGACGATCAGTTACGGAGTTGATGAAATTGAATCAACGCTTAATCATTTTTTTTAAATGAGTTATTTCTTTATGGGTTGTGATTTGAGATTGTGATTTTGGGATTTACAGAACAGGATTAATCAAATGCAATTTCCTCCGATCGACAAATATAAAGTTTCCTCTTCCGATGAGGTCTCCACCATTCCCCGCAGGTGTGCAATCACCAAAGGACGAGTCTTTTTATTTTAAAACCATGTATATGCTCGTCTTCGTGACGGATTAGAAAGTTTTGAGCAATCTAATTTTTGTTTTCGAATTTTTTATTTTGGTGCTGCTAAAATCTTGTGTTCATTTTTGCGGATTGGAATATTTATGCTACAATGAGTTGAAAGTGTAGGTTTTTGAGTCGTGATTTGTGGATGTGCTTTACTCTTGAAAAAAGATATGTAGTTTTGTGGGTTTGGTTAAGATGTAGACTAGTTGCATGCAACCGGTGCATGCGAGATATTAATTAGTTGCAATTATGTAGATTTTGTGATTGAATCTTATTTCAGTTCAAACATAGCTCAGGTAGATGGATTGAAGTTGGTAATATTGTCTCCACGATGCTGCAGATACCGATGGTTGAATATTTATGCGGTATCCAAAAAATTCCTTTTTTACTTAATTGTAACGTGCAAATAAAAAACAAAGTGCATTTTGGAGTCTGAAACTCTGAAGAAAATTCAGTTTAACTGTGCAGAAATATCTTGTGTTAGTTATATTGGCTTGTACTTTGGTGTAAACCTCTTTCCATATTGTCTCCCTCACCAATAAAATGCTTAATAGAATGAACAGTGTAAAAAAAATGTCACTTGAAACTCGAGTTTTTGTCTAACAGAAAAAAGGATGGGGTGTCATAACTTGGTAGATAAGGATTGTGGGTGAGATTGAGCTACCTGCTTTGTAGGAGAATCGAGAATGATTTTGTGATGATTTCTGAAAGCTTTCAGGTGGTTTTTTGGAAACTAAATTGGAATATTGACATGCCATGTTGTAGTCGCTTACTGATTATTTTCGTACAAATGACAGACCTGGTAGCATACCCAACATCGTCATGTCAGAAATATATACTTAAGTGGAAAGAGTATCCATTGACCTTTATAATTATCTATTATAGTACAATGACATAGAAGAAAATGTTATTTCTTGGTCATGAGTCATAACAGATTTTTATGATAGATGTGATGTTTTCAGAGAACTTGGGGAAGTGCGAGAGTCCATGCACTCTGTTATATCGATGAACAAGACAGAGATTCTAGATGCTGCATTAAATGAATTTTCTGAGGTGATTTTGTTGTTTAAAATGCCATGTCAATTTTTTACTAATGACTGCATAATACTGACCGCAACTTGGTGTAGGGATACTTTGGACTATCAGATGAGAATCGTCGGACTTTACTGATGACACTTGCTAGAGAATATGATCTCAATCGAACTCAACTTCGGGAACTAATGAAGCAATACCTTAAACTTGAGCCTCCGAGTGGTAAACTTGTGTGTTGTCATTTATTCAAAGCGACTGCGATTGTTTTGATTTGTGTTTTACTTACTCTTGGAAATTGATGCATTTTATAGCTTTAGGTGGTATGGATGCAGATGATATTCATGACGAGGAAGGTTACTTGTCTGCTTTCTATAGGATTGAACGGAATTTGAGGCATTCTCTTAAGCCAATGTATGAAGTTCTATTTGAACGGTTGAACACACACACTGGGGGATTGAGATTCTTGTCCATCATGCGAGCAGACATAATCTCTTTGCTCATGTAAGGTTATGCAACCAATCTTACAATTTTTTCATTTTTTTTTCTTGATATACTTTAAGTGAATCATACATATGCAAACTCGTTGTCCTAAACATGATGGGGGTATGCCACCCACCTCAAATTGAAAGTAAACAAAAAAGAACGAAGTTAGTTGTCTCACATGTTCTTTCGTTCTCGCAATGTACTTTTTCGTTTCTATATGCATCATGATTTGCTGAACAGATACCATAGAATATCTAAATCTTACTGAAACCCTTTTCAACCATCACCTCAGGGAGGAAAATTTAGCTCCACTGAGAGCACTCGACTCTTACTTGAAAGAGAAGCTCATTACATGGCTCAGTCCGGCTAACCTTCAGCTTCATAACATAACATGGGATGATCCAGCTTCCTTGTTGGAAAAGATCGTGGCATATGAGGTCAGTTTCTTGGTTGTCACATGCAATAGATTTTTCCAATCCATGTATTGCATCATGTTAACGTATAGATGTAGTCATTCTTATGGTCAGGCAGTGCATCCAATCAGCAACCTTTTAGATTTGAAGAGAAGACTTGGTGTTGGACGCCGTTGTTTTGGATACTTGCACCCAGCTATTCCAGGTCTGCATTTTTTTTCTTGTCTACCATGGTCAGAATAACATGGGATAGCTGATTAACATATCACAAACTGGTAGTTGCAGAAAATTTTCGACCTGTGTTAAATGGTCGATGCATAAGATAGCAAGTTTTCTTGCTACGTATTTGCAGAGTGTAAGTAGGTTGTGCCTTGAAAGTCACTCAATCAGATTTCTCGATTATAAAGTCATATTGCTAATCTTAATTTCCCAATGCAAGTCTTAGAGTTTGTAAGTTATCAGTATTTCTAAGTTGTTTTTAATTCCACAATGGTTTGAAGCTAACTGCATCAATCTATAATCTGCATTTTAGGTTTAGGCGTTGCATCAGTGTCCATTCAGAAATTCACTGCATTTGCTGTACATCGTGCATATTCTATATATTTGCAGTGATGTAATAATTTTTTTTCCCTTCAGGTGAACCACTGATTTTTATTGAAGTTGCACTCATGAAAAATGTGGCTCAAACGATACAGGTGAATTACTTTCTACCAAGTTGATGGAGAAATAGTACTTAGCTATCATTAGTTGCTGACTAATTCAAAACAGGAAGTTCTATGGGATGACCCTCCGATAGCTGAATATGAGGCAACTTGTGCACTCTTTTATTCTATATCTTCTACTCAGGTAAATATTAGAATGGTCATAATTTTCTGCCCAAAAGTGATTTGATTCTAATTTAATTTTTGTTTCAATTCTTCTCTACATAGATCTGTACAACCTGGTTTTTCCTTGTTTGAGCTTTCATGAACTTCCTTTTTTCAGGATCTGACTATTTTCTCCTCTATCTCACACGCAGTGGTGATGAGATTTTATGGCTTCAGTTTGATGGAATGTTGTGGGTCTGCTTTTTTGGCAATTAGCTCTACTAAAATCAGCTAAATTTTTTAATTCAAATATAGTTCTCAAAAACCCATCAATTTTCCATAATTTTTTACTCAAATCATTATCTAACATTTGATTAACTTATTCTACAACATTTATTACATGCCAACCCTTTATTCTATTCACTTTTTTCAAATAATCGTTATTTTATTTTCATATTTTAAATTCAATTATTACGCACTTACGCGCTTGTTTCGTATCATACTAATTCCCAGTTTCATATCCAAATACCATTTCAATTATCTTTTCCCCACAAAATACCTCAAATCATTTCTCAAAATTTTTGAGCTGATATTCCAACCAATGCCATGCTCTATTCTGTTCACTGATTTTTGTTGGAAGTGCGCGAGTAGGATGACAAACTTATTATTAGTTTAAACAATTTGCGTGTTAATTATGCATTTCTTTTTTCCCCTCTTAAGTTCAGTTAACATCATTCGATGCTGCATCCTTGCCCACCCAACACGTTGATCTCCCCTACTCTACTTCATTTTTATTCTGAATTGTTAGCTTCTGGTTGATTCTTAATAATTATGCTACTGAATCTTTCTTTTCCTGACAGTTTATGTAAATCTTAATTTGTAGCCTGGCTTATCTGGAATTAACCTGGGAAAGTTTCTTATCAAACGTGTGATTGATGTCGTGAGAAAGGACATGCCGAGAATCTCAGTAAGCGCAGATTCCTTATGCGGGATTTAAACTGGAACATGCATATTACACTTGAAGCATACTTTTTTTTTTGATAGGAAACATTAAAATTTTATTAATAATAAGACACTTGAAGCATACTCATATAACAATCCATTTAAACTTCCATACTGATGATATGGACCTCCCGTAATTGTCATTTTTCAACACCCTTGAGGCTTAAAATATCTGCTAGCGAAAATTAGTAAAACCAAAGGTGAACATTGAGGTCATACTCTGACTCAATAATGAAAGAGAGGCATTCAGAATTATACATTTTCACTTAGCAGAGAAAGGAGAAAGATCGTAACTGAACAAATTTGACGTTGTTCCTTGGAAACATATTTCTGTTTCTAGTATGTTTATGTCATGCTCATATGCTCATTTTATAAGCCCTTTGCAGAAAGGATTTTCTTTACAGAATTGTATTAGAATAGAATGTTTGAAGATACTGCTATTATAAAAGATTTGCTTCATTGAACAACAGCTATAGGATTAGTGCCTTAAAAACAGAAAAAAGCAATGAAATATTCGTACTTAAACCGTTGGGAAGCACAATTAAATGCATTTCTTGAACGATGATGATTTTTATTTCTCCACACTTAGGTCAGTCAGTTACTTGCCTCCGTGGTCAACTCGTTACACTTTTTTATACTCGTGGAACAAATATGAGAAATAGTATCACTTTTTTTGGGATTTTTCAGCAACATCAATTTCTTACTCTTTCTTAAACCATTTTCTTCCCATTTCTTACAAACACTATGTCTCCTGTTCTCACTATTATGTTGAAATTCTACAATGCAGACATTCGCAACTCTTAGTCCTATACCAGGCTACATGCAATGGCTTTTGTCAAAGTTGGCATCCGCTGAAAGATCTACTTCTACTTTCAGAGAAATGTTACTAAAACCAGAAGAAGAAAGTGCTATCTTAGATGTAACAAAGTAAGTATGTGTTGATTCAATTTTACTTCAGATTCGATTTACTATACTTCTTTGTTGGGGTTTAGCATGGGGTTCTTGAACTCTATATTGTTAATTCTGAGTATTTGGAAGGCGTGTGTGCTTGTGTTGCACTCTAATATATCCCGACCATTGTTAACCTCTTTGGCATAAACTTTCCATTTAGGTTTCCATGGACATTTTTTGCAGCAATTCTACACCATAGTTCTCTTTATTTCGTTATTTCAGCATGTATTTTGCAGCATAGTTGCACCACATCACCACAAGTAGGCTGTTGTGGAATCTGATCAGCATATATGACATTATTACCATCCTTGTTTACACCTGGGAGGACTCCAGAAAATCGTGCTTGATTTGATCTCTTATCTTGATCATGATCACACCATTATGATCAAGATAAAGATCAAATCAATGCCAGCTTTTGCAACCAAGTAATGATGTACTGTCGTTAACATGTTGATCTTAATTACCCAAAACTTCGCCAATAGATCTTTTGTATATAAATGATTTGCCCTCCGTTCTTCAATCATGTAGCCTAGTTTTTTTTTTTTTTGGGGTTTATTTCCAAATCTAGCTGAAATAGCATGCTGCAGCATATTGCTTTGTCCTCAAGAAGTCAGATATTAGGATATGATTTTACTCAATTTAACTACTTGGGAAGATTTTACTATGTTTCATTTCTCTCTTTTTGTGGTTTGCATTATGAGGTGGGAAGATTATTATTGTTTATCTACACTTGTTCTGTCTCATGGTAAAAATTGATGATCCTTTGAATCCTTGATGTTTTTTTCTAAAAAACTATACAAAACCATGTCTCTTAGACTCTAGCCTGGTAACCATTCTTTACTCTGCTGTTCTCAATAGATTCTTATTTCAACTGACAGCCATTAACAAAACACCCAAATATGTTACAAATCAAATTTGATATTTAAGGTAATTTAATTGGGATCGCAAATGCTTCTTGTTCTAATATATTCATATGTGACAGAGAATTTACTTCTGGAAAAAATGGGATGGAAGTGATGCGGAACTTGTTATCCACAACAGATTATGAATGGGTTAATTCAATTTCTTTGACAGTAGCACTGCAAATCCCTTTGACACGGCTTTGCGCCAGGTATTTATATATTATTGCCAACAAAGAGACTCTCCTAGAATTTTTAAATAAATTGTTTGATTTTGAAATAGTGAACAATATCAAAGAGTTGGAACACTATATTATGAGCAAGTTGCTAGATATTCTAAATATAACCAAAGTGAACTAATTCCTTCATATTTCAAATCTGCCACTGAATGTCATGCAATTATTATGAGAATTTTTTTCTGAAAAATCTACAACTATATGCATATCCCCCAAGTAATCAAATTACATTGGCAAGAAGAAGCAAAAGAAAAAAGGAAGCATTTGAAAATCCTTGAAAGCCTTTTTTTAGTTATAATTTTGCGGAGGACATAACTCAAGAGTGAGGTACGTAAAATAGCACAATTTTTATAGAATGATATCTAGAGTTTAATAATTTGATTGGCATTTAGTGTGAGGTGAACATGATCTCAAGTGTATTCATAGTGCTGCTTTAGTTTTTCACATTTTCTGTCTTATTGACTTCCTACTACAGGTATCTTTTCCTAGAGAAGAAGAGGGGGAAAGCTCTAGATTCTGTCGGAAATTTTCATTTGCAAAATGGAGCGGTATGTTATTTAACATTAATCTGTACGATAGCACTTCTCTTCTTTCATACTTGTTACATTTTGTGTGTGTTGGATGCTGCTGGGCTGAAGGGGTTGTGGCTTTTTTATTTGGTGTCCAGTCTCCTTAAAACCATTTACTTGCATGGGTGCATATGAGTGCATGACTCTAATTTTCACTGACCTTCCCAAGTAAAAATCCATATTGCCGCATCTACTTTCAGTTGACTTCGAGGAGGCTAACGAACTATCTGGATGAGCTTTAAGTCATCAGTTGTTTTATCTGTATGAGTTTACTCTCACAAACACACAATAGGAAAAAATGTTCAGCCAGTAAAGAGATAGGGTAGATAAATTGGAATTGCAAAGCATCAGTACAGAAGAAGTTCATTGTAATCAGTTGTCATTTATTTTATGTACAGGTGAGCAGGAGAATTAATTTACTTAATCTTACAACAGCACTTATCTTGTTTCATGTTTGTTACATTTTATGTGTGTCGGATGATTGGAAGAATTGTGTATTGTTTATTATATGTACAGATGATCGGAAGAATCAATTGGATGGCTGATCGGTCAGAAAAAGGCCTAAGACAGAGTGCAGGAATAATGGTCAATTACATTTATGAGTAAGACAATGATCAATATTTGCTTGGGGCTCTGTATTCCATGGATGTTTCCATACTTCCATCTTCTTAAAAAATGGCACTTCATGCTCAGTGTTATGATTCTTGCCATTTGGTGATGACTATCAAATTCATTCATCGAACTTTAGTTTGTCTTTTGTTTATGATCAACGGAAACTATTGACATGCTGGCTTGCAGGGTTGAGAATATTGAAGAAAATGCTCAATCATATTTTAGCAAAGGAAAAATTCAAGCTTCTTCAGATGTCAGAGCCTACAACGAGGTAATCATTTGCCATCAGAGAACATTTGTTGTTTGATATGACATGCACTGTCTTTACCTTGTTGACCCCCATTGCACTGAATATACAACAGAAACACCCGTTTTATGCTTACAATGATTTGGTTGGTGCAGCCAAGTCAAGATAATCATGAAGAAACCAAGGACTAGAAGATTGCGTTATAGTTTGTGCTCAAAATTTACAGGTCAAGCCTCTGCATACACACTAGTATTCATGACACCATAGAAATCCATTCACATACTTGATTTATCTTTTTGGAGTGAATACTGTGGCTTCCGTTTGTTTTGGTCTCTCTTATTTCTGGAACAAAAAATGTGTACATTAATTCAACTGCTTCCATGATATAGTTGTACGTCTTTCTAGCTATTGTTTCCTTAAAATTATTTCTACATGCAAAAACTATTAGCAACAAGTTAATGGGTTCTTGTGCTAGTTTAACCTTACGAGAGATTATATATGATTTCAATATTTCTGGAATCACTTTTTGAGTATCAACTTATTATGATGAATATAACTGAACTCCTTGGAGTTTCAAAGTTAAATCGCTATTGGAAATCATTCTTACAGGATTAACTGCCAGTAATAGAATTGTGCTCACCTGTCTGTGAAGAGGAAAAGCATGCCTATTTTTATCCATTTAACTTAAAATTTCATCTTATTGTATTGGATATACAACAAATTACAGAGTGATATTGTCTGTCTGATTGAGGAAGATGTCCTGACATCAGTTCTCACTAGTTTCTGATACATAATCCCTCGTGATTTTTGTGTTGTGTTCATCCATCATCTGTTTAGCATTCACGCAAACTGCACAATTAGTAAAAACTAGTTGAACATTTAAATAAGATAGAAGAAAAAGATCGTCTTCTCTTGACCTTTGATGTCAAACGCTTCAGGTTGTCCCATTTAAAATCTTTCTTGCAATGTGCAGACCGGATCTTAATTACATATTAGACACATAAACTGTATAAGTTGTCAATTTTTTCCTGGTGAAAATAACATAAAAGTGAAAATCTTAATTCTAGTATAGAAAAATACTGACCTCTAGTATGCGTAGAGCTGAGAAGAAAAATCAAATCATAAACATACCATGCCATTTGCACACAGATGTTAATATTTTTGCGAGTCAGTATTTCAGATTATACTAAAACTGAATTATTGATGTACCTAAACTTTTGTACCTGGATGACTTCCACATCAAATCAGCACAAAACTTATCTCCATCATTCAGGGAATGCTGTTCCAGGAACTGCATCAGTTCTGCATATGCCTCTCTGTTGTAGCTCTGTTCTTGCAATCTACTGTGAGTTTCTAAAACTCATCCAGAAGGGGTTGTGTACATACATTTATAAGCATATTTGTATGTTTGTTCCATATTATTGTAGTTGGTCATTTTCAAAGGGGGTAGTCTATATGGCAAAACAAATTCATGGTGTATGTATTTATTGTAAATGGGAAGTGTAAAATTATAGTTGTCCACCTCTCGTAAGCCCGAATGTTTAAGAAAAATGATTTACAACATGAAATCAGGGCCATGAGATCACAAATTCAAAAATCGTGGACACTCTTTTTTATATTTTTAAGTTGGTCTCGAGTCTGAAACTTTTGGGCTTCGTTTACCACAAGTGAGTAAGTGACCAATATGCACATGTATACCTTGAATATTAGTTCTAGAACTATGCTCCCTGGTCTCCAACTTTCATGTAGGGGGTTGATAAAAATAAAAAATTATTGTCGGTCCATTCAATGTGCTGTTTTTGAGAAGTGATTTCTCGCATTATGGTTCGAAACATCAAGAAAATAAAGACAGACCTGAAGCTGTGCGTTGACAATTTTAACGGCAATTTAGGTGAACAAATCATGTAGGTGTTTAGCTGCTTTCTTTTCTGGTGAGGCATCTCCGTATCCTACAAAGCATGCACTTCTTCAAACACTACATTTGCTTACGGATTCATTTCTATTAAAGATAGTTCAAAACGAAGAAACTCACCAGGAACATACATCTTTTGGCATTGAACACTTGTGGGGTGAGAAATCCTTTGTTTCAATGGTTTAAAGGTAAGACTTCTGGTTCTAGTGATGATATTAAGATTTAGAGGAGACAGGGCAGAACAAGAATTGAGAATCTGAGAGAAGTGTGTAGGATTCCATGGATGATGTTAGCACTCTTGCTACTGTTATCTGTAATTTGTGGGAATTAGTCGATGATTTGGATTTAATTTTGTTTTCAAAGGGGTTTAAGTTTAGTTTAACATTTTAGGGAAATATTGAAAATATCTTGAGTTATCTTCCTGAAATATCTTGAGTTTACATGGAAGAGAAAGCGAGTGTTTTGGAACTCAAGAATAAGCTCTTTTTAGAACCTTACATTTCGCACTCGGACAGGTAAAATATATTGTCCTGGAAAATGGTACGGGGAAATTTTAATATTATTTCAAAACAAAATTGCTTTGAAATAGGTAACAAGGCGCGAGATCTTATTAATTATTATTTACATCAAACGGTGTCTTACGTGACATATACATGGTGTTTGATTAAAACCATATTAAGTTTTATAGGAAGCATGAATTTGAGATGAAATAATAATGATAATTAATAAAAACGAAGCATATATGATATTTGTGTGAAAATGGTATTGTCTCATCTTGTATCGAAGGGGAAATCACAAGGATATGAAAATTTTTGTGAGATCGTCTTATTAGTTAATTTTGTGCGAAGAATTTTTTATTTTGTTTGATTCATGAAAAAAAATTATTTTTTATGTTAGATATGGATCGAATTGATTTGTTTCACATATATTGATTCGTAAAATTATCATATAACAGACCAACTCATCAACAGAATGCTCAGTTTTTTCTATTGCAAAAAATTTCTTTTCTTCAAATTTCAAACACCGGGACATCAAAGTTCATTTCGTCTTTGTTTCATATGCATTACCATTTTGTTAAATCTAATAATAAATTTCTAGGATTTGGGAATATCATTAAAAAAAATAGGAATTCTTTAGGATTTCCCGGCAGTTGGATTTTTTTTTTTTTTGGCTTTGATTACTTGAAAAACCTTGAAATTCAAATCAACACATCGAAATGTACACTTGGATAGGATGGATTAAATTTAAAAGTTTGAAATTCCAACAACTAACATAACATGTTCAAATATAATCAAGGCACGAACCTCACTTGCATCAGCAACATATTCAGTCGAAAAATCCCAGGGATTCTGAGATACATTCCCCATGTCTCCGTGATGCATCATTTTTTTAATTCTAAGATACCAAATCACCTCATTTTGGTTTTGTTTAAATTCGCATCGTGATGCATCATTTTTTTATTGTGCCTTATGAGTGTCGAAGATCCTTAAGCAAGAGGATTTCGAATTGTTTGTTCTTATCTGCTGGGTGATTTGGTATGGAACTTGCAAGGGAAAGCATGAACCTTCTGGACAAAAATCTAAATTTAGAATGAACTGGGCATATACACTTTTGGATTCTCTTCGAAAATTCAGCTCGGTGTGTGCTATAACATGGAGTGAATTACAGCATCCCTCATATCATTCTTGGAAGCCACCTTTACCTAATTATATCAGACTTGACGTTGATGCGGGCTTTGATAAAACTTTTGTAATAGATTCAGCGTTGGGGCAATAGTAAGAGATTCACAATATTTGGTATGTTACGCTCATGCTGATGTTATTCGACGTTGAGGTAATGTACAAGGTGCGGAGCTGATTGCAATCCGATGTAACATGGACTTTTGCTTGAAACTTGGTCTCTCCAACGTGTACATCTTCTTGGATTCCACCGACACTGTTTGATCTGCACACAACCCAGATGATGACCCTGGTCCAGTTGGTGTGCTGGCACTGGAAATCAAATATTTGTTTAAGATCAATAACTTTATTTCTCTTTTTACATGAAAATGTCGACGATCTGTGTGGCTTGTCTCTTAAATCACAAAATATTGACGCATTCGTTATTTTAGAATGATTAGATGAAAACATTTCACTTTGCTAGTATTGTAACTCGAGATGTACCGATTTGATTTTATGAAATTTTTAACCTAAAAAAAACAATTCATGTCAGTTATTTAAAATTACAAATTATTTTATAATAACTATCTATCTATCTATGTAATATAACAGCACAAGCATATCCTAAAACCGTACACTTCACACAAATCGACTGGATAAGATAGCCGTCGTAGCTTCATCACAGGGAGAAGTCCGACAGATGGTGGCAGGCTTGTTTGCCAGACAGTTAATTGTGGTAAATAAATAAAGGAAAACACTCTCATATTTCCTATAATATTACAAATGCTTTCTTTTCTTTTTCTTCTTCACCGAATCCTTTCCCTATTCCACCTTCGTTAAGTAACCACCATTGTCACCTACTTCAATCCTTAAAGCCATAACGTAACATTTGATCAATTTCCCAGTAAATACGAACAGAAGTCGTGCTGTTACTCATACTTGCGCTAAATACACCAACCCTTGATGCAAAGGCTGTAATCTGTATATGTGCATAATCGCATGTGTATATGCGTAGTTTGATGAGTGGGTTTGTTGGCTGTGTGAGGGAAAGCTGGGAATGTTCTTTGCTCTTGTTGAACTTTGAAGCTATTCTATCGAGTCCCTGATCCGCTGCCTTCCGCTCTATTATTGTCCTCTTTTTTTGTTACGCTGTTTTGAGTAAATTATTCAGCTTTATTTGAGTTGTTTGGAGTCCGTATCGTCAATTATCGCGAAGGTAACATGGATTTCTTTATTATTTATCTGGTTTGTGTTTGTTAATTTTCTTAGTGAGTGCTGTTTTAGTTTTAGTTTTAGTTTTAGTTTTCGTTTTATTGGTACTGTAATCTGCCATGGAATTACGATGGCGTTTATTTATTTCTTTACTGATAAGGACTGCGTTGTTCTTGGCTATTATATAATTACTCGGTTCATATTGTTGTCAGTTTCTCCGGGGGTGGGTGTGTGGTTCCCAATGGGAGAGAGTTTCTGACATAGCGGCTTTGGATGGAAGGACTTGATCTGAGGATTGTCGTAGGAAGACTGGTGTATTGTAAATGGGAATTTGATATAATTTGTTTCAAAAAATTACTTAAAATTGAAATTGAGGTGTTTGATGCGTTGTGTGTTTTATCAGGGAATTGAAATCTAAGCCCAGAAATTCCTCCCATCTAAAGTAGGTACCCTGTAATTGCTAAATTACTGCATATTCTTGCTTGTCTTTTGTATGTTGACAATCAGTTGGATTTTTCTGCTTTCAGTGTTGATTGATTATTTGTGAAAGAATTTCTGGGCACATTTAAAGTGGAAATTGTGCTCGTTGTTGGAGATGAAAGGTTTTGTTATGCTATGGGGAAGCTACTTTTCACAGTTTATAAGCTGTGCTTTAGAATTTCCTCTTTCTCGCAGGAAGTTTAGGTCTTACGCTAGAACTAAGGGATGGCAACTTTTAAGGATATTGGGATTGCTGCAGGATTTAACATTCTCTTTGCAGTAGCTTTCCTGGTAACATTTGCCATCTTAAGGCTTCAGCCATTTAATGACCGCGTCTATTTTCCGAAATGGTACCTCAAGGGCTTGAGATGCAGTCCCACGAACTCAGGCGTGTTTGTGAGCAAATTTGTGAATCTTGACTGGAAATCATATATTAGGTTTTTGAATTGGGTTCCAGATGCACTTAAAATGCCAGAACCCGAGCTCATTGATCATGCTGGACTGGATTCGGCTGTCTATTTGCGAATTTACTTGCTGGGGTAGGTCTAGTTATCTGAATTGTTTTGCTATGGTATGGTATACTAAGCATCAAATTTGAACACGCACAAGTAAAATTTTAGAATCATGCATTTTATCGGTATTTATTGTCTCCTGCTTGAATGTGTGAAACCTAATTGCTATCCAGACTTAAGATTTTTGTACCTGTGACGTTACTTGCCTGGGCTATTTTGGTTCCAGTCAACTGGACCAACCACACCTTGGCTAAAGCTGGAATACAAGACAAACTCGAGTACAGTGACATTGACAAGCTTTCTATTTCAAACATTCCGGAGGAATCACATAGGTAAGAGCTTTTTTATCTTCGAAACAGGGAAGATTGCAGGAGTTATTTTAAAATTTTGGCATTATCAACAATGTTGATTTACCAGTACTGCATATGTATAACCCTACTTTGCAGGCCAAAAGCACACTTGACCGAATGCATAGTTGTTTAAAGCCTGTTTTGGGTTGGGGTGGTTTGTAATAAAGAATATGCATTCCTTAGTGGGTCGAGTATCTCCGACATTTATGACTAATATCTTAGGGCAACTTACAGGTTTTGGGCTCATGTAATTGTAGCATACGCCTTTACTTTTTGGACGTGCTATACTCTGTCAAGTGAGTATGCAACAATTGCGGCAATGCGCTTACATTTTCTGTCTTCAGCAAGACGTCGTGCTGATCAATTCACGGTAAGATGCAAGTTTTGTTTCAATTTAATTTAGAATACAGAAGTTTGCACTAAGAAAAATATGGATCATATGATGCTGCTAAGTTATGCAACAGTATATTTGGAAATTTTTTCCTCGCTCTTCGTGAAAATTAGGTGGTGTTTCATTGTTAAAAACGTACTGAAAATGCTTGAATTTCCTGCATTTACGGAAGAATACAAGTAGCTAACTAGAAAAAACGGTTTGTAGTGGTGTTTCGCCTCAACCATTTGTTATCTTCACATACTAGCATACTTATGCATCTTATGACCTCAGAGGAATTTGATATTTGATTTAATATGGATAAGTCTATCTATACTTCATGAAAATTAGGTGGCGTGTGATTGTTAAAAACGTACTGAAAATGCTAGAATTTCCTGCATTTAGGAGAAGAATACACAGTAGCTAACTTGAAAAAAACAGTTTATAGTGGTGTTTCTCAGCAACCATTTGATAGTTGTGAATACGAGCCTCACGTACTAGCATACTTATGCATCTTATGACCTCAGAGGAATTTGATTTTTATTATGGATAAGTTTATCTATACTTATCACTCAAAAACATTTCTGAATGTTGTTCCTTCTTGGTGTTTTTTGGTGCTCCTGGAGCCTTTTTCGCCCTGAATTAGGGACCTACTACTGCTTTTGAGAAATTTATTCAAATAACATATCGTGAGTTGTTCAATTTGATTAAGTTCAACTTTGTTTATTGTGTTGAATTTCTGGATATTAGGATCTGGTAAATGTTTAGAAGACTTGATCAATGAATAAGTTTGTCATGATTTTAACAGTTTCAGATGTGTTATGCTCAAGGTAGCTTCACTTCTTTACTGAGAAACAAAACAAAAAGAAATGAAAAGGAAACAAAAACAAAAAAAATATATGCACAACCAATTTTCAGCATAGGTGATTTTAAGACTCAGTTGTGGCACTAATTCTTAGCTCTGGTTCACCAGACCAACCCTCATTTCCGGTTTATTTTTAATTTACTGGGAGTGCTGAAACTTGATTTTTCTCAGGTTCTTGTCAGGAATGTGCCACCAGATGCAAATGAATTGGTGACTGAATCCGTGGAGCACTTTTTCTTGGTCAACCATCCGGATCACTATCTGACTCATCAGGTTTTGATTTATAAATGTTCATTTGTTATAACAAGAGCAGGAACTTTTGTCGGATTAGATTGAGGTGCATTTATATCCCTTATTTACCAGAATGATTATTCATATATTGTCTATGCCTACAAAATTATTGTCTTACTCTTCATATCTTGTGGTATCAACTATCATGTCTTACGTCGGCCTTAGAATAAAACAATTATTCTCTGTCTTTGTTCATGTTTCAGACGATTTCTGCAGGTTGTTATCAATGCAAATAAACTTGCAAAACTGGTTAAAAAGAAGAAAGTTAAGGAAAATTGGCTGGACTATTACCAACTAAAATATTTGAGAAACCCATCAAAACGTCCCATGACAAAGGTATTTTTATTTACTGCACTTTAATTTAAATGCTCTGTTTCTTGTATCATTTGTTAGAGTTATAGTTCGCCTGGCTGACAAAAGAAGTAAGTATAGATATTGTTACATTCTCTTGGAAGGTTTGTGCCAGAAAAAAGTTATCACCAGGACTAGATGGATCCTGGATTCATTGAGTGATGATGGGCGTGAATCTAGGGGTTTGAATTTTGTGTAGTTTAAAATTCTGTGTATAAATTTTTATGTATTTCCTGTTTCGGGGCCGACTGTCCCCCCTTCTCCCTGTGGGGTCTGCCCTGAGTGGAGGAGCAGCAATTTCAGAAGTCGGAGCGAATGCGGTCACTGAAATCGGATCAACCTTGCTATTTTCCTTTTTATGTAATTATGTTAGCAAGTGTTCAATCTTTCTTCTCCTTGTGTGCTGTATGAAATGCTAGTTCATTGCAAAGGACATCTTTGCAATATTCACCCGTCACCATCAAAATAAACTCATTAAATTTTGTGTAATAGGAAGATAAAGGGAATTGGATATATTATGACATATGATATTGTAGTTTGGTTATAAGACCTGTTACGGAGGAAGCCGCGCAAAGGGCTTAGTATACTCTTCTGTTTTGAATGCAACGGTCACCTCTTTATAAAGGTGGGTAAATTTACTGAATATCAAATGATGGAAGAAATCACTCCAACTAGATCAATGTAAAATCAAGTCACAAATTTATCATTATTTGATTACATTGAATGTGCTTTTAACAAAATCTGATTTCCTATAAAATCAACAGCAATACAAAAAATTCGGGAGTTTGGGGAAAGATACTATTCGTTTGATGACATTTTGCTTTAAACTTGCAATCACATACATTGAATTGGATGGAATAGTGTTGTATTTTCTTCAATGAGAATGCACATTTGTCTTTTTCTTCCATATGGCAAATTGTTTTGCTAAAACTTCTTTGATAGTCTTTAAGTATCGCATTATGCAGATAGAAGAAGAACGTGAGAGGGTAAAAACTGATATCAGCTGTATCATGCCTGCGGCATTTGTCTCATTCAAAAGTCGGTGGGGTGCTGCTGTTTGTGAGCAAACACAGCAATCGAGAAATCCAACTTTGTGGATGACAGAGTGGGCTTCTGAGCCACGTGATGTATATTGGAATAACCTGGCAATTCCATATGTTTCACTGTCTATTAGGAGGCTTATTGTTTCAGTTGCTTTCTTCTTCCTTACATTCTTCTACATGATCCCTGTTACTATTGCCCAATCTTTCGCCAATATAGAGACGTTTGAAAAAAGGGCACCATTCTTGAGATCACTCATTGGTAGGTGAGTTTAACTATATACAATTATTCCCATGCTACTATTCGTCAAGTAACTTCAAGTTGTAAAATTCATGTGTTTTGTTCTTGCTTCTATGATTTACTTGTGCATCTTATTACTGATTGTCAGAACACCATTGTGGCGTTGTATTGATGTATGATCACATTATTTTACACCTGAAACTTTCTCGACAGCAGAATTCCTTTTGACCTGTGTGCTTTTTGCTTGATTTCTTAGTCTGTATGCATAGTTTATCTTGTTCTATGTTCTTAATACAACATTTTTTTTGGCGGGCATATATGGCTAATTATTGTTGGTCTCCTTTTCAATTTTTACCGTACTATTAACAACCCATTCGCATTGTAGAGGTTTTCTCAAGGGTTTAATGCAAGGATTATTGCCTGGGATTGCTTTAAAGATTTTCCTCATTGTGCTTCCAACAATTCTGATGATGATGTCCAAATTCGAGGGCTTTCTGTCCATATCGTCTTTGGAGAGGAGATCCGCCACGAGATATTATCTCTTCAACTTTATAAATGTTTTCCTTGTAAGTGTAATAACAGGAAGTGCAATGGAGCAACTCAATAGTTTTATTCATCAGTCTGCAAATGAGTACGTACTTCAATAATAAACTGCACTCCCTCTTGTGAGTAATATTGATATGCGTGTATAGTATTGTGCGGCTGTTTGTGTGACATAAATAGTAAAATACGATGCTTTGATCATTACATGTTTGGAAGATTTGATTTGCATCATCACCATCATTTATTGTAATTGATACAAGAATAATGGGTCGGTCCTAAAATCGGTACCAATGCTAAGGTCGATGTTTAATTCCAATTAGTAGCTACTTATCCAATTGTTGGTAGGCATTGCTAAACCATAATTAGTGTTGGACAACGGTCGAAATATTTCGTTTAGGCTATTGCAAAGGTTGAATATTTTAGTTGTACCGCTTAATTCAGCTGTAGGTTTTGGTACAATGGCCAAGGTCCTTGTGTTCAATTTCAATGAGTAGCAAGTTGTCCAATTTTTGACAAAGATGGTTGAGATACAATAATTGGTATATTTATCCTGTGTGGAACAAAAATCAAATCATGAAAACATGTGCTTAGGCTGCTGCAAAGGTTAAATAATTTGAGTTGTACTCTTAGCTTCAGCTGCCGGTTTTGTTACATTCAATTTTGTGAATTTTGGTGTCCTTTATACTCAATAATTCATGTTGTTGCTCATCTCAGGGTTCCGAAGAAAATAGGTTCTGCAATCCCTATGAAAGCGACTTTCTTCATAACTTACGTAATGGTTGATGGATGGGCTGGTGTAGCTGGAGAAATTTTGAGATTGAAACCGTGGATATTCTACCATCTAAAAAACTTCTTCTTGGTGAAAACTGAGAGTGATCGAGAAGAAGCTATGGATCCAGGAAGCATCGGTTTCAATACGGGTGAACCACAGATACAGTTATATTTTCTTCTTGGCCTTGTCTATGCTGCGGTGACACCAGTTTTCCTTCCGTTTATATTGGTTTTCTTTGCCCTGGCCTATGTTGTATATCGTCATCAGGTGAAAGTACACTTGTTCTATCCTCTCTATTTCAGAAAACAGTTTGACCTCGATCATAATTGTGTTTGCTTCAAATCTCAAAACTGAATTCGTTTAGGCTTGACTTTGGTTTTGGCCTAGAGTTGGAATTCGAGCTTGGTTTGTGTGTTCGAATTCAGTTCCAATCTCTCCAATGAGAACAAAGCTCGAAATATGGCTATAACCTCCAAGCTCATCTGAGCAAAATAATTTAGGTTAAATTGAAATCAAAATATTCAAACACGAGCTCGAAGTTCATTAATTTGAATACAGTTAAATATTATTTGAATCTGTTCGAAAAACTAATGAACTAGGCTAGCGAACACCTGACGACATCTGAAATGTTTGTCCCTTATTCTTTTGCAGATCATCAATGTGTACAACCAAGAATATGAAAGTGCTGCAGCATTTTGGCCAGACGTCCATGGCCGTATAGTTTTTGCTCTCGTCTTCTCCCAGATAGTTCTAATGGGATTAATGAGCACCAAAAAGGCCGCTCTAACTGCCCCTTTCCTCATCGCGCTCCCCGTTATGACCCTCTCATTCCACTTGTACTGCAAAGGAAGATACGAATCAGCTTTTGTTAAATTTCCTTTACAGGTTAGAATGACTTTTAAATTTTCCTTCCCTATTCATGATTCTTTCTTCATTCATTTGATATTTTATCGGGGATTCCAGGAGGCAATGATGAAAGATATTGGAACGTGCCAGAGAACCAAACCTGGACTTGAAAGGCTATCTCCAAACCGCTTATATCCATCCAGTCTTCAAGAATGATGATGATGAAGAAGAGGACGATCCGAATAGGAAGTTGGATGAAAGTGTGCTCGTACCTACGAAAAGAGTCTCTCGTAGAAATACACCAGCTCCCAGCAAACTAAGCGGGGTGTCCTCACCTGAACAACTTGACATCTAGACAGCAAGAGTTTTCGAGGAATGAATGGTCCGGCTTTCGAATTGTGCGAGGGAGACCTGTTTTTTTCTTTCTGGAGTTCATTGTGGAAGAGTTTGTTTATAGGAAGATGTAGGATGTGAATAGCCAGCCGCAATGAGGTACATATATTTATAACTGTATCAAAATTTGAACTATGTACATTAGACTCAGATTGTACTTAAACCTGGTTGTGGAAATTGTTGGTTTTCTTCGTTTCATATTTTATTATTTTCTTTTATATTATAATTTCTTGGAAAGGGAAGCAATGGGCCGTGATACTTGTGCGAGAAAGTGGTGGTGATGGCTTAGAATTTTAATGATTTCTTAGTACAACTATTTTTTGTTCGATTAAATGTTTAAAATCGTTTAGTTAATAGTAATATTAAATTAATATTGGCGAGGAGATGAGTGATGTTCCAAGATTGTTAAATGATAAGCAAGTGAAGTCTGGTGAAAATTAATTAGATATTAAAATTTTAAAATAATATTTGTTATCGGTCTGACATGTGTCATGTGTTAAATTAATAATTTTAATAGATTTAAGTTAATATTTTTCAAAATATTTATTTGTATAAAATTATGATTCTATCACTATCATAAATTAATAATTTTTTAAAATTACTAACATAGGACAATTTGGTAAACAATAATTTTATTGTTTGTTATTTCAGAAAATTAAATTATATTGTCATTTTTGTTTATATAGTGAATTTTATTTGACTAATCAATCTAATAAATACCATAGAAATGAATATATATTAGTTATTTTTATAAATATATATACATACAAAGATTGTTTATGTATTACTTCAAAGAATATTATATAGAAATTGGTGAAAGAAAGTGACGTTTTATGCAATTAAATTTATTTTAGTTTAAAGAAAAAATTATTTAAAATAATAAAATTTTAATTAATTAATATTTCTTTAAAAATAAAATTTCATGATTTCAATATTATTAATTTATATAAAATTTACTTTACATAGAGTGGTAGAATTTCATTATCGGGCTACATATTCATGCCTTGAACTTCAATATCTTAACTAGGTCTATCATGATTAATTCATGAAAATTTAAAATGGTTATAAATTATATTGATTGAGAAAAAATGCATTTTTTATAATGTATATTTTTAAATAAAAAAATTGTGTTATGTATGTTAATAACTTTCAGTTTTAGTCATATATGTTGAGGATCGAAGTTGAGTTTAGAGGGGGGGTGAATAAACTCTACTCGTTTTTCCTTTCTTTTGATGAGGTACTAAAATCCTGTTAGAGATAGTAGTTTATCTTGTTGCGTATACCTTCACCTAGATTACAATTATAGGTGCGGAAACAATATGATGAAGTAAGTGAAAGACAATAATAACAGTAGGCAGTAGTTGTTTATGGAAGTTCGAAGATGAAATCTTCTACGTCTCTCCTTCTCCTGTTTCCAGAAGGTATAACTAAAAGACTTTGGATATTACAGTACAACTCTTGTACACACCCACTTCAGAAGGACTTACACCTTTGCCTACTGAAACTCTTAGTTACTCGACTCAATACGTGATACAAAAGGTTCTGAAAAGACTCTTTTCAGATTACAAGCTCTTCCTGATAAAGTATAAGTGTTGTAAAAGATTGTGAAGAGTGTAAGAATCAGTAGCACAGGATGATCTTCAAAAGATCAGATATTTGCTATGAAGCGTGTGCTACTTTTCTTTGTGTTGAACTCAAAGTTATCAAGGAATTTCGAGGTTGTCTCGTTGAGTGAAATAGCGTTGATCCTTGAAAAGATATTATGCGTAGAGTTCTCTTTTGTAAGGGTTTGTTCCATGTATATATAAGCGACTGAGTTCAACGTTTATGATCAGAAGATGTCTTCAAATTTCTGATAGAGTCAGCTTTATTACCAAAAAAAGGTTCCTGCAGAAAAGCTATAAAACAATCAGTCCTGTTTTATACTAAACTCGGTAAAGTGAATTAAATGACTCCGTATAGTATTTAATGCTGCAATTAATACTAGTACTTGGTAACTTTAACGGTAATATTTAAAGTAGTCACGTTAGGCAACATCTTCTACTGATTCTGTTTTTCTATCCTTTCTACTGCTTTTGTTTTACTAGACCAGTAGCTTCTGATTTTCTTTTTGTCTACTGTTTTCTTAAAGAGTGCTGCTGGTCTACTGATTTTTATTTTCATCGCCACAATTAATTCATGTCTATCAATTTCCCCCTTTGTGGTGATGCCAAAACCTAAACAGTAGGAAAGCGTTAAATAACATATAATCAGTTAGCAAAAGGATAATATCAATGAAATTAACACAGTATATTGTCAATCAGTTCCAATGTCCCTATAAATGACTTCTTCATCTTGAGGATCCTGAAATCTTCTATCTGAAGGTTCAGCTTCTGATTGCCTTAGTTCTGCTTCAGACGAATCTCTTCGTTTTTCTTCCCCCTTTTTGGCATCAGCGGCAATCACATGGGCCATAAGATCATTCATTCTTCCAGACAAGTTTTGAATGCCATTGGTTAACATCTCCAGATACGGAGCTTGAGTAGAGATACGATCATTGAGAGTAGTGAGAGATTGAGTTTGAGAATCAATCTTGGCATCCATTACTTCCATGGAGGTGAAAAATGATCGAATGAGATCATCATGCTCGGTGAGTCGATTTAGTATATCAGTTTGAGCAAGCACGATGTGACTATGATTTCTCGATACAGCTTGTCTGAAAACAATGGTTTCAGCATGCATTTTCTCCACGGATTCCGCCGTTTTATATATTTGTTTGCTCATTCGTTCTCTGAAGAGCTGAGCACCACTAAATTCTGATATGCTTTCACAGGACATCCGCTTGACTAAATCAGACAGGTTATTGAGTTCCCTTTGCAGAACGTCAATCTGAAACTCCAAATTGAATGATTCTGATTCAGGTGAGGGGGTTCGCGCAAGCATGCGTTGCCTCATTTCAGCAGCGCGAGTGTCCGTGAGAGTTTGAACAGGATCAGTGACAATCAGTGCAGTAGAGACTTGATTGGTGGTGAGGGAAGTGGTGTCCATCACAGCAGTAGAAGGACCAGGGTCAGCAGAGGTTTCATCTGGAATAGCAGAAACATTTGGTTCGGTAGCAATTATGGTAGGAACAATCTCTTCATCAGGAGCAACCAAGTTGGAGACCAAGTTCTCTTATGTTGGAGCAACGGCGGTAGGTGAAGCTGATTGTTCTGCAGTTATGGGTTCAGATTGCTGGTTCAGAAGAACTTTCATTTCAGCTTGATGAGCAGCAGAAAATTTCTCTAGATTTGGCAAAAGAGATACAGCATCTGATTCTGCCATATGTTGTTCTGCGGTTGGAGAGGGTGATTGTGGCAATGAAGTAACTGAAACTGCTTCCTGAGTAGTAGGGGACGTGGGAACAATTGACTCAATGACTTCTTCAACGGAAGCCAGTTCATGCACAGACAAAAGAGATGATGACTGAAGAGGCCTTGTTGGTGATGCAGGAGTACTGAGAACAGAAGCTTTTGGTGAAGCTGTAGTCCGTTCCTCAACTGTCTGGATCTGTGGAAATCTGGAACAAGGCCGACTTGATATTCAATTGGCTCGCCAAAGCCCTTTTCTTGATCAAGAAGTTGCTCACTCATCTGTTTAAATTTGTCAGTTAGAATCAGAATGACGTTTTGATCCTGAACAGCAGTAGGAATTGTAGGATCAAAATTTAATTTAAGAATTTTCAGAACCGATTCCAACTTCTGACATTTCAGCTCTTCGAGGATGTAGCTTCTTCTACGCAATGCCTCGATTACATTTTCTGTTTTGGCAAGCTGAAAGACCCTCTTCTCAGCGTTCATTATTTTCCCATAGGATCCTTTCGTCTTGAAGAAAGCAAAAGAATGAAAAATTCGGACCTTGTGCCACTCGTCAAAGAAATTCATGTCATCATTGGCAGAGCTTTCTATTTCTGCCAAATGAAGATCAACACCTGTGGTCACAGTTGTTCTGAGTCCAAAAAATTGTGGTTCTTCAATTATCTTTCCTTTGCCTTTGTCGGTTGATGAGATAGGCAAAATGGGTCGAAATGCAGAAGACCCCCTTGTTGGTTCTCTAATCACTATTCCAGACATTGGTCTGAAAATAGAAGCAGTAGATGTTGCTGGAACAGATGCAGCAGCTTGCACTGAAGTAGGAGCATTGGATCGTGCAGATGGAACCACTTCTGGAAACACCTGTCTGATTGGCACTTTCTCAATTTCAGAAATTGCTGTTGTCTTCTTGATTTTAAGAACAGTCCGTGCTTTCTTTTTGATTGGAGTTGGTAGGGATGGTTGAACATCAGCAGCAGACTCTTCTGATATTATTTTATCAGAATCAGTAGAGACGATCACTCTTTTCCTTTTAATCTTTCGTTGAGGTTTCTGAGTCTCAGAAAGAGTCTCTCCAATCTCCTTTTTCAAGGCACCAAATTCAGCCACGGTTGGCTTGGGCCTTAAAGCGAGTACATTCTCAGCATCAATCATTGTTACCGAAACAGCATCTTGTTCACTTGTAAAAGCGAAACCAGCATCCTTGAGCATTTTGCTGATCTGAACAGCAAATCCAGAACTTTTCTTGATGACCATGTCTTTCATGATTCTGAATATGAAATGACTCCAATCCACTTTAGTTCCCTTAGTGATGTCAGCCATCACTTGAACTTTCTCCTTTGTTAACTTCTCGAACGTGCCAGCTTTGACTAATATAGCCTTCGCCACAATATCAGCCAGAATTTGATATTCCATTTTGAGTAACTTTTTGTGGCAAGAAGGAGACAATTCTTCTCCAGTGGCTGAGAAAGTGCTAAGAGCAATAGACATTTCTAGCTTGGAAATATCAGATAGTTCAGAAGTACCTGAAAGTGGGAGGAGAAAAGTTGCGCCCAATAGTGCGGCATCAATGGAGATGGATGCATCTCCTTGAGAGTGGACGATCTTTCCTTCATGCACAGCTGCCTTAGCGTAGAAATCAAGAAGAGCATTTTTGTATATCACAGCTGGTGCTTCCAAGAAGTTTTGAAGTCCTGATTTCTCAAGGTCTTGAAACATTTTAACAAGATTCTTATCTTTGACATTGAGAACTGAAGCAAAGTTGACTTGATATGCATTAAGAGTGTATGCTCCGGCCATTTCTCTACGATGAAAGGATCAGATAAAATTTGCAGTAGATAGAAGATGATTAAGAGAAAACAGTAGCTGAGTAGCAACAGTTTTGAAACGGTAAAAGTGAAAAATGAGAAGGTGATATTTTAAAATGAATGTACAGCCGTCAAGTAAACATAAGGACACGTGTCAGTATGTTTATGGTTGAATGCTTGAAAAAAAAAAACTTGCAAAGTTTGTCAGAGACGCGAATGATTTAAAAATTTGAAATAGGCGGGCTGTCCAGACGGTTACTAAAAATAATCAGAAGAAGATTTGTCGTTTTATGATAACGTCTGCTGGAAGTTTCAGAGTGCTGAAATATTTGAGCACTGTGACAAAACCAGCAGACTTGTTGTTTTATCGAAAATACAAATACTCTATCTGTTTTCTGAAAAAGGTATAAAAATCTTAGTCTGACTAAGATACTGTTCCCCCTCGGTAAATGCAACTAATAAGTGGATATTAAACACCAAACGACTTTTGGCAATCTTTCAATCTGAACCGTTGAAAATGAACAGTCGCAAGAGTCTTTGTGTCTTCCGAAGATTACTATAAATGCCTGCACAACTTAAACGAAGTTAAACATTCATAATCTAAAATGAAAGCTCAAGTTAAAGAAGAGTTAGAGTCTGATCCAGGGGCCGAAGCAAAAATGTTCAGAAGGAAGTTTGAAGATGTCATTCTTTACGTAATGATCCTTGGATCAAACTCCTGGAGTTGTAATGTCAACAATAAAAAAGATTTGTTGCTTCCATTTAGTCGGAGGTGTAGCATCGATCTTTTCCAGAGGCTTTCTAATGCAATAAGGGAGTGCTGGTTGATTGATGAAGCTGATGCCCTGGAAAGTATCTGATTATACATTAGTGCTAACAAGACCCAAGCTTGCTAGATTCTTACTAGACCCAAGCTTGCTGGAATCTTTTCGAAGCAGACCATCCTTTTCCTGCTGAAGATACTACGATCTGTTGATATTACTGAATGCAAAAAGTTTAATGTAAAGCTTCTTGTTAAAGAGCATTTGTTGATCTACTGCTTTTACTTCTGCATCGTTTAATGTACTGGAATGGTTTCTAATAAAATTTCAGTTTAAGTACTTGATATTCCCTTCTGCTTTCCTGCAAATAACTTACTATTGGCTAAATAAGATAAATAACTGATGAATGATGAATAAAATTCAGAAAAAGAGAAGTCGTCTTGATAGTTTCTACTGGAAGATATAATAAGCCTTGTTTTGTTAATGAGACAAAATACCTTTTGCTTCTGACACAGAATCACAGAATATCAGAATAAGGTTTTTCTTAAATTAGTGCAATATATGGTAACAAATCCGATGAGAGCTAGATATGGGATGTTTCATATATCTACTGTAGTCAAGACTTTCTCGAGCTTTGGTCCCTGGTTTTCATCTATAAATATGAACATGGGTTAAACCAGATAGTTATTCTTAAGAAAAATAATGGCAAGAGATAATAGTCCTGATTTGGCTGATGAGTTTATGAGAGAGGTGACTGCTGCAAGAAAGGAGGTAATAGAGGTCAAGGTGCTGGAGAAGACACTTGCTACTTGGACTAAAATCCAGGAGCTTAGGTCTTTCTTCGAGAATGGGCGAACATCTTCTACTAAGGAGTTGATGATGATGTCGAAGTATTATCGACGTCTCCATAGTGCTGATAGTGCTGACGTTGTCTCTGATGATGGCGTCTACCTTCTTATGCTCTTAAAGGAGCTTAAGACTCTGAAAAAGATTGCTTTTTCAGATGAGATTTTACGTACCTCTACTGGAGAGCTGACCGCTTGGTTGGCATCCTGGAGAGTTTACGTTAAAACAGAAGTGAAAAATGTACGCCCCCGTTTCTATTATCTTTAATGAAATATTATGTCTACTGATTGCCTTCATCGTTCAACTTTTACCTTCTGCAAAATTAGAAACTGAATAATCACAGAGGAAAAGTTAAGCCAAAATTTCAGATAATGATAAATAATTAAGTTAAATCTATCAATCCAAGTGTATTTCGAAATTAAGAAAACTTATTCTCAGGGAGAGGTTTTGTAAAGATGTCTGCTGCTTGCTGATCAGTAGGAATGTATTCCAGACGAATGTTCTTCTTCTGCACATGATCTCTGATGAAATGATGTCTGATGTCTATGCGCTTCGTTCTGGAATGAAGTACTGGATTTTGTGTGATTGCAATGGCACTGGTATTGTCACAGAAAATAGGTGATTCGGAGGCTTGAATTCCATAGTCTTTTAACTGTTGCTGAATCCATAATATTTGAGAGCAGCAGCTTCCAGCAGCCAGATATTCTGCTTCTGCAGTAGATGTGGCTATGTAAGTCTGCTTTTTACTAAACCAGGATATCATCCTGTCACCAAGAAATTGACAAAAACCACTTGTGCTTTTCCTATCCAGTTTACATCCTGCATAATCAGCATCTGAGTATCCAATAAGATTAAACGACGAGTCCTTGGAATACCAGAGGCCTACATTTTGAGTACCCTTAATATATTTTAAAATCCTTTTACCAGCAATGTAATGTGATTGTTTAGGGTTTGATTGAAATCTAGCACAAATGCAAACAGCAAACATGATATCTGGTCTACTGGCAGTCAGATATAACAATGAACCAATAAGACCACGATACTGAGTTACCTCTACTGGAATTCCACTTTCATCTTTATCAAGTTTAATAGATGAGCTCATTGGAGTAGAAGCAGCAGAGCGTGCTTCCATACCGAACTTTTTCAGAAGCTTCTTGGTGTACTTGGCTTGATTTATAAAAATTCCAGTATCAAGTTGTTTAATCTGTAATCCTAAGAAGAATGTTAATTCTCCCATCATGCTCATCTCGAACTGGTCCTGCATTAACTTACCAAACTTTGCACATAATTTGGGGTTAGTTGACCCAAATATGATATCATCAACATAAATCTGAACTAATAATATGTGTTTGTTTTTGGCTAAGGTAAACAAGGTTTTATCTACAGTACCAACGATGAAACCATGATTAATGAGAAATTGTGAAAGTGTATCGTACCAAGTCCTAGGTGCTTGTTTCAGACCATACAATGCTTTATATAATTTAAAAACATGATTTGGTAACACATGATTAGAAAAACCTGGAGGCTGTTCAACATAGACTTCCTCTTGTAGTAGACCATTAAGAAACGCACTCTTTACATCCATTTGATATACTTTGAAGTTTTTGAAAGCAGCAAAGGCTAAGAATATTCTGATAGCTTCGAGCCTAGCTACTGGTGCAAAGGTTTCATCATAGTCTATTCCTTCTTCTTGTCTAAATCCTTGTGCCACCAGTCTTGCTTTGTTTCTTACAACTGTTCCTTCCTCATTTAGTTTGTTTCTGAATACCCACCGAGTTCCAATGACAGCTTGGTGAGAAGGTCTAGGTACTAGAAACCAAACTTTATTCCTCTTAAATTGATTCAGCTCTTCTTGCATAGCTTCTATCCAACTGAGATCCAAAAGAGCTTCTTCAATCTTCTTTGGTTCATCTTGAGAAATAAACGCAGCATGTATGTATTCATTTATCATTTGCCTTCTGGTTCTCAAAGGCGCTGCTGGATTACCAATAACCAATGATGGAGGATGAGATTTTCTCCAAATAAAATGATTTAAAAGGATATCTTCCTGATTTGATATGTTGAGATTGTTCTTGACGGAATCAGTAGTAGGTTCTTGAGTGTCTTCTGCAAGTATAGGCAGATCTAATGTCTGTACTTCTGGTTCCACTATCGGAATGTCTGGTTCTGGATTTTGAAGATCTTTGATGTTTGCTTCTGCATCATCTTCACTGTCCAGTTCCAAGTGGATCCTGTCTAACCTGTTACTTAAATTTGACGTGTTAGATATTTCAGGAGCACTGCTGTCTTCATCGAAGACAACATGAATCGACTCTTCAACATTAAGAGTTCTATTGTTGAAAATACTAAAGGTTTTGCTTACTAGCAGAGTAACCAAGAAATAGTCCAGCATCTGATTTTGAGTCAAATGCAGTTAAGTGATTTTTGCCATTATTTAGTACAAAGCATTTGCAACCAAACACATGAAAATAAGATACGTTGGGTTTATTCCCTTTCCATATTTCATACGGATTTTGATTGTGCCTTTTGTTGACCATAGTTCTGTTTTGCGTGTAACAAGCAGTGTTAATTGCTTCAGCCCAGAAGCGCTGAGAGATGTCTGCATCTGCTAGCATTGTTCTAGCTGCTTCTTTTAGAGTTCTATTTCTCCTCTCAGCTACTCCGTTTTATTGAGGTGCTCTGGCAGCTGAATATTCATGATGAATCCCCTGTTCATCCAAATATAACTCAAGATTTTTGTTAGTGAACTCAGTACCCCGATCACTTCTGATATTAATGATGGAAGAAGATTTTTCATTTTGAATCCTTTTCAGAAGCTTGATCAGGAGGCTACTGGTTTGATCTTTTCCTGCGAGAAATATTACCCAAGTGAATCTAGAAAAATTATCAATAACAACAAGAGTATATTTCATTCCCCCTAAGCTCATGATAGGGATTGGACCAAATAGATCCATATGCAGTAATTCCAGACATCTTGAAGTTGACTTGCTATCTTTGTTCTTGAAACTAGATCTTATCTGTTTCCCAAGCTGACAAGCAGAACAAACATGGTTTTTAACAAAATTAATATCAGGTAGGCCATCAACTATATTCTGCTTTTTGAGATGATTGATTGACTTGAAATTCAGATGATTCAATTTCTTGTGCCATAGCCAGTGTTTATTACTAAGCGAGGCAACTAAGCATGTAGGAGTGTTGACATGATTTGAGTTCCAAGAGACTCTATAGGTGTTGCCTTCTCTCTTTCCAGTTAATACAGTAGTTTCAGCAGAATCTCTAACTACACATGAGTGCTTCTAAAAAGCTACAGAATAACCATTATCACATAGTTGACTAATGCTAATTAGATTGTAACAAAGGTTGTCAACTAGTAACACATCATTAATGGTTATGTTACCATGGATAATCTTACATTTACCCACGGTTTTAGCTTTTGAGTTGTCTCCAAAAGTTATCTTTGGTCCAGTGCAACTCATTATCTCGGAGAGTAGGTTTTTCTGTCCAGTCATGTGTCTGGAACATCCACTGTCCAGATACCATGTAGAGTTACTGATTTCTGTTTTCTTCTGCTATTCATGCAAACAAAAATTTTAGTATCTGGTACCCAAATCTATTTGGGTCCAAGCCTTATCAGTCCTTTGGGGACCCACATTTGTACAATTTTTGTACTTCGGGTATCCATGGAAGTGTGTGCAACAAAGGGTCTGTTGTTTTTAACATTGTGCATCCTAGTATGTTGTTCTTCCCTTCTGTTTCTGTTGTCCAGCCTATATCTCTTCTGAACAGGTTTAGAATTATAGTACTGGTAGTTTTTAACCTTCATAGGAGGTTGTCTTCCTGAGTTGAATCCACTCATGATTCTAGAACTCTGGTAAACTTTTTCCTTAGGTTTAACATAACCCAGACCATAGTGCATTCTTCTGTTCAGCTGATTTACATTCCTTTCTACTGAAGCAGTAGGTACTTCTGGTTTCTGTACCACGCTGGATTTCATAAAGTGAATATACTTCCCTTTGCACATATCCAGTTTTGGCTTAGTATTTGTTTCAGAGGTGCCTTCATTATTACAAAATCCGAGACCACTCCTGTCTCCAGATTGTTTTTGTAACTCTTGCATCTTTTTCAGTGAAATAGAAGACTTGTTCCAAGCATTTACCAGTAGTGATAACTTCTGGTTTTCAGAAAGCATCTTCTGGTAATCTGCTTTTGCTCTTTCATTCTCCGTTTTTAATTTACTCATCTCAACTTGTAAATCATTAGAGCTGTCTACTTGCAAGCAAGTTAACTTACTGTTCTGATCCTTTAAGTTCTGATTTTCGATCTTAACTTCTTTGAATGATTGAGAAAGTCTAGAATACTCTTCTACCATGTCATGTAATGCATTAACCAGATCAGTTCGTGTGAATTTGATAGAATCAAAATCAAATACCTCCCCAGATGTCGAGGTTGAATCAGTGTTTGCCATGAGACATTTAACTTCTTCTGCATCACTGTCACTGGAATGACTTTCTGAATCAGATGACTCAGAACTGGAGTTCGCCCATTTGGATTTGCTTTCTTCAGCAATCATTGCTTTTCGATCTCTTCTGGACTTTTTGTCATTCCTCTTGTGATCCTTTCTCTTCTGGTCATCCTTCTTTGGTTTAGGACAATCATCAATGAAGTGACCTATTTTTCCGCAGTTAAAGCATCCCGTATCACCAGATGGTGAATCTTTCTTGAAGTTCCGATTGGGACCTGATAAGTTCGATGGTTCTTTTTCATGAACCTGGAGAATTTCTTTACAAACAAGGACATAGCATCACTAATGATTTGTTCAGCAGTCTTCTCCAATGTACTGTCAATGATCACAGTAGGTAATGCTTGAGGTACAGCTGTAGCAGCAGTAGAAGAGGTAGTAGCAGTAGCAGTAGCAGCAAGAGCCTTGGTAGGTAGACTTGAGGGCTCTTCTCCACTTCTTACCTCCAGTTCGAACTCGTATGCTTTCAGGTCTGCAAAGAAGTCGTGCAGTTCCAACTTGTTTAGATCTTTGGACACTCTCATAGCCATTGTTTTTACATCTCATTCTCTGGGTAAGGCTCTCATCACCTTGAGAGCTATTTCTCTGTTGCTATGCTCTTTACCCAGAGCTGTTAGCTCATTTACCAAGCTACTGAATCTTTTATCGAACTCATTTAGAGTTTCACCAGCTTTCATTTTTAGATTTTCGAACTTCTGCATTGCTACAGACAGTTTATTTTCTTTCGTTTGCTCATTTCCCTCACATATCTGGATGAGCTTTTCCCAAATATCTTTTGTAGTAGAACACATTTTAATCTTGCTAAAGGTATTCTTGTCGAGAGTTTAATATAATATATCCTTTGCAACATTATTAAGGTTGGCCTTCTTCTTATCTTCGCTGGTCCATTCACTTCTTGATTTTTCAACCATCTGCGGTGCACCCTCAGTAACAGCAACAGCTGTGTTAGACTTTAATATTTTCAATGAACCATCTGTGATGACATACCACATGTCATCATCTTGTGCTGCAAGATGAGCTTGCATTCTAATCTTTCAATCATCAAAATCTTCCTTAGAGAACATAGGGATCTTGCTAAAGTGTGCCATCTGTTGTAGTTTCTCACGAACAAGAATAACCTGCTCTGATACCAATTGTTGAGGATCGAAGTTGAGTTTAGAGGGGGGGTGAATAAACTCAACTCGTTTTTCCTTTCTTTTGATGAGGTACTAAAATCCTGTTAGAGATAGTAGTTTATCTTGTTGCGTATACCTTCACCTAGATTACAATTATAGGTGCGGAAACAATATGATGAAGTAAGTGAAAGACAATAATAACAGTAGGCAGTAGTTGTTTATGGAAGTTCGAAGATGAAATCTTCTACGTCTCCCCTTCTCCTGTTTCCAGAAGGTATAACTAAAAGACTTTGGATATTACAGTACAACTCTTGTACACACCCACTTCAGAAGGACTTACACATTTGCCTACTGAAACTCTTAGTTACTCGACTCAAAAAGTACGTGATACAAAAGGTTCTGAAAAGACTCTTTTCAGATTACAAGCTCTTCCTGATAAAGTATAAGTGTTGTAAAAGATTGTGAAGAGTGTAAGAATCAGTAGCACAGGATGATCTTCAAAAGATCAGATATTTGTTATGAAGCGTGTGCTACTTTTCTTTGTGTTGAACTCAAAGTTATCAAGGAATTTCGAGGTTGTCTCGTTGAGTGAAATAGCGTTGATCCTTGAAAAGATATTATGCGTAGAGTTCTCTTTTGTAAGGATTTGTTCCATGTATATATAAGCGACTGAGTTCAACGTTTATGATCAGAAGATGTCTTCAGATTTCTGATAGAGTCAGCTTTATTACCAAAAAAAGGTTCCAGCAGAAAAGCTATAAAACAATCAGTCCTGTTTTATACTAAAGTCGGTAAAGTGAATTAAATGACTCCGTATAGTATTTAATGCTGCAATTAATACTAGTACTTGGTAACTTTAACGGTAACATTTAAAGTAGTCACGTTAGGCAACATCTTCTACTGATTCTGTTTTTCTATCCTTTCTACTGCTTTTGTTTTACTAGACCAGTAGCTTCTGATTTTTTTTTGTCTACTGTTTTCTTAAAGAGTGCTGTTGGTCTGCTGGTTTTTATTTTCATCACCACAATTAATTCATGTCTATCAATATATCTTTTGAATTTTGACAGTTTTAGTTTTTTCATTATTATGGATACACTGATATCATGTCAGTGTCATATCATCACCGCAAATGTGTCACATCAGCACCACATCGGACAAATGAACAAAAATTATAAAAAAAGAAAACAAAAGTAGCATACTAATACTGAAATATAACAACATTAAAAATCAAAATCACAAAAAAAAGGTAAATATACAAGACAAAAAATGAATTTTTTCTATTGATTGGCAGATGCGAATTGAATATAAATATTAATCAATCGGAAATAGAATATAACACGAATATTTGTATGTCAGTAGGTATTTTGTGAGACGGTCTCATGGATCTATATCATCGAAACGGATCGGTCCATATTTTTTACACATAAAATAATACTTCTTAATGGATCAGGTCAGATCGGAGATTTGTATCATAAAATTGATTTGTGAAATGATTTTATATGATTTTTTTTTTTGAATTTAGAGAACTTTGGTATTAGGACATCCGCATCCGTAGTAATTAATGTATGTTATTAACTTTTCATCTCTTCAAAAAATGTGGGGTCCCCGAGTCACATAATCATTATATTAACATTTTCCCATTATTAAGGGCATCTCCAACTGGGACAGTTCACGCTATTTTGCTGTCCTATGCCCTCCAACCGGGGCGCTATTTTGGAATTCAAAATAGCGCCCAGCGCCTCCGCGTCAAATTTGACGAAGGAGGCACCCTGCGTCAAATTGTTGTATTTTTTTTATTTTTTTTTGAATTTTTTATTTACTTTTTTATTATTTTTAAATTATGATTAATTTAATAAATAATATATTTAATAATATATGAATTCTTTAATGTATTTTAAATGATTTAAAAGCATTTAATTAATATATTAAATAAAAAATATTTTGTTAGTATTAATAATTGAAATTTATTTGATTAACATATTAATCTATAAATTAAAAGGTTAATGTAAATCATTACTGTAAATAACATAATCAAATACACAAATTTATTGAATAATATTTAAACATTCAAACACACGATTAAAATAAAAAAACGAAATCAAATACATTTAATTTAAGTGCAAGGATAATAAAATAGAATCAAACTAAATTATCAATAATCTGCAAAATCAGGTCCTGATCCAGATCCAGATCCTCCAAAATCACCAAAAAAAATTTCAAATGTGTTGCCTTCACGTTGACGACGTTCTTCCTCTCTTTTCTGCATAATTCTTGCTCTTTCATTTTGAACCATTTGACGCATTTCTGGATCACCAATTGTGGTCAGATCCATGTACAAAATTTTATTCTCCTCTTGAAATGCAGCCAATGCTATTTGTTGTTAACAAATTTCTAGCTTTTTTTGTTCATTTTGCAACGTTAACAGCTTAATATCATAATTTTGTTGCATATCAGTAGCTCCCTTTTGTAGTACATTGATAAGATCGCGATGATCTTCCTTCATCGTAGAAATTAAATCTGATACATTTTCTTCTCTTTTTTTCTTTAATTTGGATTTTTTCACTCCAAGTGGTCGCTGAGATGGAGTTCCACATGCATTTTCATCACTACTTAAATTAATTGAAAATAAATTTATTCCTTGAGAACCTGACATTGGAGATTCCGGTTCTTGATTATCTGATTGTGACGAATTCAAATTTGTGACATGTTGTTTTGATAGTGGTATCGGTGCACTGTCGTTGGCCGAAAATTTCTCCAAATCTTTCATGATAGGCCACACATGATCAAATTTGAATCCTCGACTGAAATTTTTATCTTGCATCATTAAATTTGGTTGCTTCCTACATCATCCAACAAGAAGAAGAAGTCACACATGGAGGTTCAATTCCGGGTCACATATTCATTCGACGCGATCGTGAAATTGCTGATCGTAAGTTGTTTAACGACTATTTTGCTGAAAATCCAGTATATAATGAAGCAATGTTCCGTAGACGATTTCGAATGTCTCGGAATCTTTTCGTTTGGATAGTAGATGGTATACAGAATCACGATGTTTATTTCATACAACGAAGTGATAGTTTGGGACGGCTCGGGTTGTCGACTAATCAAAAAGCAACTGGTGCATTGAGAATGCTAGCATATGCCTTACCTGCGGATGCTACTGATGAATACATCCAAATAAGAGAATCGACTGCAATTCAGTGTATGCTACGCTTTTGTCGAGCTATAGTGGAAGTTTTTGCTGAGCAGTACTTGAGATCACCTACGGCCAATGATGTTGCTAGACTACTCTATATTGGCAAACAACGAGGTTTTCCTGGAATGTTGGGAAGTCTCGACTGTATGCATTGGAGGTGGAAAAATTGTCCCACGGCTTGGGCGGGACAATATGCAGGTCGTAGTGGTTCTCCAACAATCATTTTAGAAGCGGTGGCTGATTATGATCTTTGGATATGGCATGCATATTTTGGTATGCCCGGAACCAATAATGATATTAATGTTTTAGAGTCGTCCAGTCTATTTTCCAATCTTGCACAAGGAATTGCTCCTCCAGCTCATTACAATATTGGATGCACCAATTCAAGATGCGAGGGAAGCACCGACTCCAGTGGTAGAAATTGTTGTTAATGAACATATCAGATTTCAAGAATTTCTCGCTCGATATAAAAAAATAAAAGACAAAGACGCCCACTTTGCATTACGAAATGCTTTGATTGATCATTTATGGGATGAATATGGTCATTCAAATATTTGAAATTGTATTTGTATTGTATTTTTTAATTTAATGTCATGTATTTGTACTATGTTTTTTTAATTCAATGTCATGTATTATTATATTTTATCAATTTAAATAATTTATGTTTCAATTCGTATAATATTAAACAATTAAATAAATTTTTAATAATTATTAAACAATTTAAATAAATATTAAACAATAATTATTAAACAATTTAAATAATCATTAAACAATTTAAATTAAACAATTTAAATAAATATTAAACGATACTTGTAATTATATTAATAAAATTAGAAATATATATTTAATAATTAATAAGAAATGATTTAAATATATTTTTGAAAAGGAATATTCTGATAATATTCGTTTTAGAGTAAGATTTGAAGTAGATGGGTTGGAGATGAATATAATATGTGGTGCAGAAATTGCACTATTTTAAAGTAGAGTTACTTTAAAATAGAATTTTGGGTTGAAGATGATCTAATACACACTCACATTCATTTAATATCAACTTTCATTATTTATGGGTCTCACTATCCACTTATTCATTTTTTTTATTTTATATTAATTAAATATCTTTCTAATTTTGTTTAAAAATGTACAATAAATATTCTTGAAAATAAATAGTATTATTATTTTAAAAATAACTTAATTTCAATATTGATTAAAATATTATTAAAAAAATGAAAAGAGTCGTTTGATATATATATATATATATATATATATATATATATATATATTCAAAAGAGTCACTTGGTTTTTTTGTTTTATGTGAATTAATGAGATTAATACTGATGAATTTTTATGCTGACATGGCAGTCAAGATTAATAATGTGTATCTCCACATTGGTGCATGAATATTAATTGATGTTAATAATTACCTATTAATGCACCAACGTGGATGCTCTTATAATGTCAAGATATTAATACAATGAATTTTCTTTTTTGTATAATCATCAGTGAGATAATTTTTGTTTTTATTATTTTTTGTAACGTGAGTTTATTATTTAAAAAGTAAAAAAAATATATTAAATACAAATATGTTTAGATATTAAAAGATTGAAATAAGATGTGTATTTTAATCCCGTCTAATTTTTATCGAATGAACATTTAACATAAAATTCAATCCGTGGTTGATCCAAAACGAATTTGATTTTTCTCTAATCTAAAACGGGTACGGTACCTTTACGCTTTGAAATTTTTCTGAAATACGTTTCTACAAAATAAATTAATATTTTGTTATTCAAGTACTATTTTATTTTATTGAAAATTAAGTACTATTTTATTTCTTGTGATCTATAGTAAGGATTCCAGTACAACTAAGCACAAAACTCTGTATCCAAATCAAAAATAAAAAATAAAATTAAAAAATAAAAGAGCAATAATGCTTTGACCAAGCATGCAATTACGATCTCATCGATCTTTATTTGTGATACTGGTCAATTACGCTCATATTTACAATAAAAAGTAATACTTTTTCATGAGTGACTCAAATAGAATACTGTAAAAAATTGGCATGTAAAACCGCCTCACAAGAGTTTTGTGTTATATATATTTGTACATACATATATATGTGTGCTTGGGCTGTGTGTGATAAGGGAAATTTTAATATTTTTTTTGTTTCAAAATCTAAAAATATAATTTGTTGGATTGTAATGTGAATTGCCTTTAGGAAAGAAAAACAAACATGGCACGAGAATCTGTTAGTTTTTTTTCATTTAATTTTATAACAGTAATACATATGTATAATATTAGACTAGTAATTTCATTTTATAAAATATAAGAAGCAATTAAAACTACACCACGTGTAGAAGATAGTCAAGGTGAAAATAAATTTGAAGAAGAATAGAGCTGGCATAAATTATTCATTCAGCAAAAATTAAAAAATTAAATCTATATTTGATTAAACACAAAAATTATCTTCCGTCTTACTAATCAATTTTATAAGGCAGATATCGACATGACATAATTCATAAAAAAATATTATTTTTTGTTAAAAATATTATTTTTTATTATGAATATGAGTCGACCAATTTATCACATCGGTTAATCATGATATTTACCAAAAAAAACCAATATTGATTAAAATAATAGGTCCAATCAATAAAAACAGTAGTTAAGTCAACTCAGTAAAAATCGAGTTACCAGGCATATGTGTTTGCAGTATATATATATAATCCTATATTTCCTTGTACAAAAGCTGAGAACACAATCATGCGATACTGATTCGCCATAATTAACATTCCTGACTTTCGAAGATTCTTTAGACTGTTTCTCATCGCGTTCACGCCTAATCGAACTGTATTCTTCTTGCAAGTGAGATTTGATTGCTTCCTTGATCACTTCTGGAAATCATGGGATTGATATGATCGATTCATGAAAGAAACTTTTGTGCATGATCGATTCCGTGAACCGGAACAATCCATTTTTTGAGGTAGTTATTGGATGCGTTATTGTTTTTTTTTTTTTTTGTTTTTCATGTCTTTCCTCTTTACGAGGTTTCTTGATTGATTGAATCGAATTAGTTTTGTTTTAATTTCTAGGTAGATTAATGCTTGTATCAGTGTTTTGATATTTTTTTTCTCTTTGGGAATGTTTAAATCGGGTGAAAAACGCATGCTTTCTTTTCAAATATTCGCAGACGTATAATTGAATGTTCATCTACTTTGATCATCACGCAAGGTGAGTTTCCCGATAAAAAAAAAGTGAAGTGTTCATGTTAATTATTTTTGGTGACTGGTGTTTCCTTTGAAACTGGAGTATTTATTTTGTAAAAAATACGTTATCTATCATATGCATCTGCAGTGTGGCTATGGCGCAGATGATTATGAAGCGAGAACCTGACATCTGTCACCTGAAAAACAAAATGGCAGCGACTCCGAGAAGAGTGGTTGAGAGGAGGCGGCGGCTTACCTGGATTTGGATGAGGATGAACAGGAATTTGTAAATTCTTGCCTCAAGAAATGAACAATGCGTGTAATCAGTAAACAAGTATGTTTGAAAGTACCGAAATTGCCTCTGCTTTACTTATACCGGCTAAAAATAGTTGTGTTTCAGCTTTGAAAGAACCAGCATTTGCAAAGACAATGACAAGTCGTGTGAATGAAGGCTCCACTGAGAAAAGAGTTTGTGAGAGGTCAAACAAGAGAAATATCAACAGAAATAAAGTTTTGAATAAAAGGGGAGAAAGGGACGAGGAAGAAGATTGGGATGCAAGCATGGAGGAGAAGAGGCGGTCTGTGGCCAGAAATTGCACTGAGAAAAATGAATCTGAGTAGATGGATGGTCAGAGAACATCAAAAAGGCGATGTAATACCTCGAACAAGTTTCTACAAACTAATTTCTACGTAGGTGATTATTGGGTAGATGAAGAAGAGGATGTAGTTTTCTTGCCTAGAAACAATGACGGGAAAAAGCGATTTCTACATAGAGGCAAAAAACCAAAATCATGATAAAGATAACGCAGAACAAAGTTTTAAAGGCAGACAAAGGAAAGATGATGGCTTTGCCGAACATTCTAAGTCTAACTCCTCTTCCTCCCCCTCCACATCTGCCGATCCTTGTTCATCAATAAGAAAAACTGATAGGAATACTGTACAAAAGAATATAGCCACAAACATGAAGGTATATTTTACTTCAAAATTCTTTCTGCATTCGTTTTAATGTGATTTCTGTAAAATGTTGATGCTTTTATCTCCCTGTTTGCCTCATGTTGTTTATTCTCCTTGTCATTAGAATTTAAATGAAAGGGTATCCGTAAAATGTCATCAGTGTCAGAGAAAAGACAGAAGGATTGTTGTTCCATGTAGAAAATGCGAACAGAAATTCTACTGCGTTCAGTGCATTAAGCAATGGTGACCATACCACCTTAATCCTAATATATTTATTCTAAGAAAATGTGAAAATTTTAATATTTTTTAATTGTATACATAGGTATCCGTTATCCGAAGAGGAAGTGTCAGAAGTTTGCCCTTTCTGCCGTGGAAATTGTAACTGCAACTCTTGCTTACATTCAACTAACATGTTGAAGGTTCGTTTGTTTCTTGAGATAGTTTTGTGTTTTCAAACCACCAGATCAGCTAAATACAACTTCACTCTCCAATTTTAGACATCCCGAAGAGATCTCACCGATGAGGAGAAGACTTTGCACCTACAATATCTCATCAGTGAACTTCTTCCGCACCTTGAAATTATTCATCAAGAACAAATTGAAGAGATTGAAAAAGAAGCTAAATATCAAGGTATGTGTGTCCTAAACCAGGGTATCGTTTTTGAAGGCTACTCTATTTTTGTTCTAACACAGTATCACATGGTCAGATGTTGAACCGTCTTATGTGGAACTAAAACATGCAACTTGCTCCATTGGTGAGCGTGTATATTGGTAAGTGATCTTGTTTCCTTTGACCTGAAGTTCTTACTGAAATACACTTGCGTAGTATTGGTTTTAATAGGACTCCTTACAAGCGTTGTTTCTATCCATTTTTGTTCTTTCATTCCAGGTAAAGCCCCCTTGACAGTTTCTATGGGGCGTAGGCCTCCCAAAAGGAAGTCCCATTCTTTTTCTTTTATGGCTATGGAGCAGCAACCACTGTTTGACTTCGATTGTTGATCTTCATTGGAGTTGCCCAAACTGCAGTTATGAACTATGTCTCAGTTGTGGCCGGGACATCCGTGGAGGTCACTTACCGGCTGGAGGTCACAACATAAAAATATTTAAATATGTAGATAAAGGGTATGATTACATGCATGGTGGAGAACCAATACCAGAATCCTCTCATGCAGAGGTTTTAGATGATATTTCTACAATGCCCGTTGACTGGGTTTCCAGCAGCAACGGGAGGATATATTGTGCTCCAAAAGAAATGGGTGGATGTGGGGATTTCTGTTTAGAGCTGAAATGCCTCCTTTCTGCTGACTTCATCTCAAGTTTAAGAACACGGGCTGAGAAAATCAAAAGTAAATATAAAATTATGGAGAAATTGTCTCCGACTAAGTTCCGTGATGACGAGTCTGGAAAGTTGCGTCGGGCTGCTTCAAGAGAGGGCTCTGAAGACAACTGCTTATATTGCCCAGATTCAGAAAACATAGTTAACGAGGAAGAGTTTCGGAATTTTCGCAAGCACTGGGCTAAAGGAGAACCTGTTATTGTTAGAAGCGTTCTTGATCAGACTAGTGGATTAAGTTGGGAACCATTGGTTATGTGGCGGGCATTGAGTGAGCGCAAAGAAAATAGGAACAGTTCAAGGATGTCAGATGTGAAGGCTATTGATTGCCTGGCTGGTTGTGAGGTTGTTCCACTTTCTTCAAGTCCTCCTGTATTTGAATAACTTGCCCAATCTTTTTATGCTGAAGATAGATTTCAAAATTGATGATATATTTAAATGGTCATACGGTTTTCTCATATTTATTCCGACCAATTCAGTTTGACTGTCCTTTTTTGTTTACGTTTTGTTTGCAGACCGTTGATTCTAATACTTAGTTTAGTTGTTTTTTCTTTTGTAGGTTAAGATTTGTACTCGTAAATTCTTTAAAGGTTACACGGAAGGGAGAACATATGGAAATTTCTGGCCTGAGATGCTGAAACTCAAGGACTGGCCACCATCTGACAAATTTGAGGATTTGTTGCCCCGTCACTGTGACGAATTTATTAGTGCACTACCGTTCCAAGAATACACAGATCCAAGGAATGGTTTCCTTAACCTTGCTGTGAAGTTGCCAGCAAGTGTCATAAAACCTGATTTGGGTCCGAAGACATATATCGCCTATGGGATCAGGAAAGAACTTGGAAGGGGAGATTCTGTTACTAAACTTCACTTGGATATGTCAGATGCAGTATGAACTTTAGGACGATATATATCATTTTGATTTGTGCATCATTAAATTGAACATTGTGCTAGTACATATAAAAGTTGATTAATTGGAACATCACCGTTTTTATCATTTATCAATGTACTGAATAATCACTTGGCCATTTTCCGCAATGCCAGAATGAGTATTACTTCATCATTAGAAATTTATCATTTTCAAATCTTATGCCGTGTGACAAACTTTCATTGATTTTACTGGTTCAGGTGAATATTTTGACACACACTGCAGATGTAGCGATAAGTCCTGAGCAGTACCAAGCCATTGAATTGTTGAAAGAAATGCACAGAGCTCAGGACAAAAGAGAAGGGAGAGACCTGAACAGAAAGCAAAAGCCTCGTGAGATCAACTTTGACGACACCAAAGAGAAAGAAGTTACTGATTTCCTGCCTAAAGTGCATTCAAATCAAGGCAGCGCCCTTTGGGACATATTCAGAAGGGAAGATGTGCCGAAATTGAAAGAATATCTCCTCAAACATTCAAAAGAATTTCGACACACCTTTTGCTCTCCTGTTCATCAGGTGATTATTAATAACACTAACTAAAACACAAAGTTTTTTATTATGAAGTGTTGTACTAAATTTTGTCTTCTCCGAATTTTTTATGTAGGTAATTCATCCAATTCACGACCAATCATTCTACCTAACTTCAGCACATAAACAGAAGCTAAAAGAAGAATTTGGTAAGTAAACCTGTGGTGTTTTAGTAGTGTTTAGTTCCCAATCATATTCTTTGGAGACAAGACTGAAAGAACCGATTTTTCAATCATTTCAGGTATCGAACCGTGGACTTTTGAGCAAAAACTTGGAGAGTCAGTGTTCATACCTCCTGCAGGCTGTCCACACCAAGTGAGAAATCTGAAGGTAAGTTTCAACCATTTTCAAATATTTCTTGAATTGGCATCAGTTTGGCTTGCATGTCTTTTCCCTATCTGAATTCTTGTTTTTCAGTCATGCACGAAAGTTGCTGTCGACTTTGTATCTCCTGAAAATATACACGAATGCCTTAAACTGACTGAAGAATTCAGAAAACTACCAAAAGAACACAGAGCCAAAGAAGACAAGCTAGAGGTAGCTTGTTACATATGATTGTGTGCTTTTATTTGAAGATAGAATAAATCCAAACAATTTTTTTTACCGTTTTGCTAACTGACCAGGTTAAGAAGATGATCGTGTATGCTGTTAACCAAGCAGTCAAAGATCTCGAAAAATTGGCCTCTATGAGGGTTGCCTGCGATGAATAAACTGCAATGTTGAACCATTCAATTTTGCTGGTGAATATTATGTGGCATGGATGTTAGCAAGTCCATCTATTGTAGGACCAGTTTTGCACAATAGCTCAGAAACATTTTTTTTTACTTTCTTAATTACTAATTTTCACAGTGAATGTAGATTTAATTAACTTGCCGGTGAGCAACACACAAATTTCATATGTTATCCATTATTTGCTCTATAACTGCCAAGTTGTATATTGTAACAAAAGAAATATTCCTAATAAAAGGAGTGCACACGAGCCGAGTCGAGCTCGAGTAGACGATTTAAATTTTATCTACTCGAGCTCCGTCGAGTAACTCATTTCAAGCTCGAATCGTGTATATATCGAGTTACTCGAGCTTGAAAATCTGAATTCTAGCATATAAATCTTGAGCTCGAATCCAAGTTTAGATATATATAGACAATAATATACCTTATTTTGTATACTTCTAAATTAAAAATATATATGTCGTTAGTACTCGAGTAGAGCTCGCGAGTTACTTGAGTACAAATAATTGAAACTTGAACTTGACTTGGAAAAGTACTCTAACTACTCGAATTCGTGCACGAGTAGCTTGACTCACTAAAACAAGAGTTAGGAGGTGCTAAACTTAGTATATCTTGAGTCAAAGCACGCATGGGGGATGCAGCTAGCATGCCTAAGTTAAAGGGAGCAAACAACAAACATAATATCAAAGTTTCAATTCTAACTCCTATTGCATGATAATACAAGAAGAAAATACAATAAAAAGGCTTTTTTATTTCTGGCAAAGAGGAATCTGCCCCTTGATTTTCTGCGGGGGAGCTTCTTCGAGGTGAGGAGAGGAGAGGTTCGTTTAATAAGATTTGAGAACGAATTAAACGGATTTTTTTTAAAGTAACTCAATCCTGTTTTTTGTCTAGTTATTTTATCTTAACTTTCTTCCAGTTTGCTGAACAATATGATTTAAATTTAAATTTATTCTTCATTATTGACGAAGTCTGTCTTGCTGGTACTTGTTCGAGTTCACTTTTTGTTTAGTTTATGAGAACATTTTTTTTATTTTGGTTTTTATTTTATCTGTGCGTCTTTTTTCCAATTTGCAGAATGCAGACGGCTCAAAATTTTCTATATACATACATTCAGATCCTGGTTTTATGTTTAATGCGTCTACTACAAGATTAGCTTTCTTTTATGATCGGCAACTGAAAAACAGCGTCAAAGTAACTCCGTGTTGATACCATTGTTTGAATAGATATGGTGACTGACTGAAAAGGAAGGATTTAAAAACTTTTGACATGATTAGTGGATACGGTAAATGGTGAGGAGATGAGAAAATCTCCAAATCTGAAAGATGAAAGAATCCCATTTCCAATATTTTTTCTAATTCGTAAATGTAAAATGTTGTTCGATTGTCATAACAAAAAATTTCCTTTTGTATTAAACCCGGATGACATGATGCAATGTCTTTTCTTGTGCTGATAAACTGGTAATTCCATTTCTTTCCTAGTGAATTCAATAGACTGACGGTAGGGGTAGCGGCGTAGGTAGCCTGGGGAGAAGCTGATATGATTGAAGCTGAGAGGCTACTGTTTGAAGAAGCTCTTCAAAATCCTGCTAATCAAAGATTGGTTCTCTTGTCAGATAGGTTATTGTTCTTCCTTCCAACAATTGTATTAATGGAATTGAGGTTGACTATCATCATTAAAGGTTTATAATGTATCATATCCTATTGCGATCTTTTAGTGACCCCTTTAGTTGTATATGCATTCATTTGAATTTGGTGCTATTGTGCAAAATGACTGCAATTTTAAAACAATGTTATCATAAATTAACGTTGTTTTTCCTGCAGCCAGATTGAACTTTGTCTCTGATTTGGTTGTTTCAATTCAAACAGATGTGTCCCTCTCTACAATTTCAGCTATATTTACAATTACTAGGAATGTACACGTGCGCTGCACGTAGGCGACTAATAATGAAAAATATAATAACGAGAATTAGATAATGTTTAAAGTCGTTTGAATAACATCATGTTTACAAGTATTTATCAATCTAAATATATCAAAACACAATACATAAAAATACATCAAGACAATAAATCATATATATTTACTTATTTATATGACATTTTTCAATTCGCGACATAATACATCTCTCTTAAATGATAAATCAGCAAAAATATTTTTCATTCAAATATAATTCAAAACGGAAAAACAATAAAAATAAAATTAACAGAATAGTGAATTTTATCAAAATCAAAACTAAAATTTACTTAAATAGAGTACACATAGACAATGGACAATGAATCACAAAAATTGACCAAGAAATGTAAATAAATAATTTTTTTACATAAAATTTAGAAAATAAAGAAGAATGTGAACTAATGTCCAAATCTATCTAAGATGGACAATGAATCACAAAAAAACCCTTAAAAAGACATATTAATTTAATTTGCTAACTTAGATGAACATGGAAATGTAAAAAAAATATTTTTTTGGCATAAAATTTAAGAAATAAAGAGGAATGTGTATTAATGTCCAAATTCATTTAAGATGGACATTGAATTACAAAAAAAAACTCTTAAGATAACCTAATAATTTAATTGGCCAACTTAAATGAACAAGGACATATAAGGAAATTCACAATTGAAAGTGGTATATTTATATGTATGTTAGATCTGATGAATTCTCCTAGGAGTTTTGTGGACAGGTATATATACAAGAGAATGAAACTCCAATGTGGCTTAGTTGGCTTCATAAATTCAAACTCCATTGGATAACATCTTTTTTATGTAGGTAAATTTAGGAATGGTGGAGCATAGCAGTCATCTAGGTTGTAATCGAACTAAGAATGATTCCAGAGCACCTCGCGTATAATGAAGATGAATTTGAAATACAATAGAATTATTGGAAAATGATAAATAAGGACTTAAAGTTTCTTGTAAAACGAATTTATGCTGAACAAAATTTTTCCAAATACAACCAAAATGAATTTTCTGAAGTTAAATTTTAAAATCACATGCATGATGAAAGTCAAGACTCTTTTCAATCCAGTGTGATTGTTCTTCGCCTCAATCTATGCTACACCTGATATTATTTTATAGAAGAACATGCACCTCACAATATTTTTATTTGAATTCAGAACATCAACTGATGTTTTACATAAAATCATATCGAGTGTAGCATAAACTCAACATTGTTCTCCTTGTGATTTACTATGTGCGACCAGGTTTAAGCAGGGCACGTGGGAAAGTGCGCAATAGTTTCCTCTTCTTCTATTTCCTGGGTTTCCTTCCAAAAACGAAAGATACTTTAGTATACATGTGTGTATACGTGAATGTACATAAATAATTTATTCGTATGTAGTTCAAAGCGCTGAGAATGCTGGACAGCAGTGCACGGGTTTCAGATTCCATTTCCAAATGTCAAACGTTCTTTTTTAGTTTTTATGGATAAATACGAGAGGTTAACATCTATCTGATAACCATATGATCGAAGTAGTCACAAACTATCTAGTGAGTGATCGATCGTGTTATAACATTTATTGCACCCCTCAATCTTGATCCATTCGAGCCGTCAAAGTGAAAACAAGCTAAGGGAGTGTTTGAGGGAACTTTTAAGAAGTACTTCTTGCTTTTCATCCCACTGGAAGTGCTTTAGATTGATATTTAAACAAAACCTAGAAGTAAGTTTGTCATGTTGACGTGTGTATCGAGCGCTACATCTGCACTCCCGATGAAAATTAACTAAAATTGTCAAAATCCAAATATGTAGGGCTAAAACTGAAATATGATAACATAAAATTATAAGATTTTTTTTTTTTTTTTATCTCAAGAATGGTCCTTCTATCCAAGTCAATTTTCAACTTTATGTCATAATCTTATCACGAAATTTTCAAGCAGCTTCATGAATATAGATGTATATAATGTAATATCGATGAGAAATCTATTTGTAGGGACCGAAGACGAACGAGAATGTATCAATCCATCTAAAGTGCTGTGGTCCATTTTATATTCGATCAAGTAGAGTCAATGGTTGTGAATATATGTGTTGCATATTGTTCTATGTGCTTTCCCCGTACAAATATACAAACAAGTACACACAAAAGGGACACAACACACGGTTTCTTTTTTGGTTGAATGGAAAAAAATTTCAGTGCTACCTTGATGAGGAAGACGACTTCATTTGGAATTTAGAAGTCTAGCTAGCTAGACGCACTGTGGTAAAATTTTGGCCAATTTTTGAATAATCAGCCATATAACACTTGTATTTTCTAAACAAAATATGTATATATAGCTTATGAAAGTTGAATGTTTTCTATTCGAAAAATTAGAGTGGAAAATGTAACGCCCCAGATTCGATGACTATCCTCACTGTACCAAGACGAGTCTTTCCAGCGTGCTTATGTCCTCACTCACACACACCCTATGAAACTTCCCAGGAGGTCACCCATCCCAAAATTGCCCCAAGTCAAGCACGTTTAACTTTAAAGTTCTTATGTAATGAGTTACCGAAAAAAAGATGCATCTTCGTGATATGAGTAGTACATATCAAATCTTTTAAGCCCTCTTCAATTGTACAGTCCATTACATTGCACAGTCTCGGAATCTCTCTTATTCCGGTGTGAGATCGGTTCATTCATGTTTACTCCACCTAGAAGCCTGCCAGGAGCCGCTTATTGTCCGTGCAACCTCATGGCACCGACGATCACCCCCCGTCCTCTTCGACCCCGGGCCTCACAGCAAATGTATTCTAATTAATTTGATCGATACCCAAAAAATAGAGCACTTCTATCAATTCTAACCATAAAATAAATTTAGTGGATTTTTTTAATAATTCTTTTTATTGATTCCTTTTATCCTGAATTGGGTGCCTAACTTTTAAGATAAATTGACTTTGTATGCGGCTGCTGAATAAAGACCACTCCACGATACATATAGGGGTCATGCAATTTGCTAAAATAAATAAAATAAAAATAAAAATGCATTAATTCAAAAATATTATTACGTACGTACGTAGCACTTCCTCATCCATCTTTCCACTATATATAAGCACTTCTGTTCTTCCTCTATTTCCAAGCATCACTCAAAATTCCACTTGTTTTCTCTTTTCAATTCATCCTTTCGATTACATTTCTTGATCACACACTCAACATTTTAATTAACAAGGAACTTATGATGCAATGGAATACCTTAAAACTCAAATAATTCTATTAGCAATATTCATTTTGATGGCCATGGCCATTTCCCTCGTGGCTGAACGGCTTCCTACCGACGAAAAATCTAATGAAATTGTAGAATTGGCTTCAGTTCATGCGAGCAGATTCCTCTCCCGGAGAAGATTTAGATGGCGATGTTTCGGATTAACAACATGCAACAAAAACCCTCGAATTTGCAGGCTAAAGGGTAGTCCAGGGGCGAGTTGCTGCAAGAGAAGATGCGTAAACCTCCGCGCAGATAACTTGAACTGTGGGAAATGCGGGAGGAAGTGCAAGTTTTCTGAGATTTGCTGCAAAGGGAAGTGTGTAAATCCTTTTACACATAGAAAGAACTGCGGAGGGTGCAATAATCGGTGCAACAGAGGGAGAACTTGCGCGTTTGCGATGTGCAGCTACGCTTAATTTAGTTTGACCATATCTGCTCAGTGGGCTCGACGGATTAATTTTGACACTTTATATTTGTGTGTGGTTTAGCTGATGGCCGCCATTGTTTGATTTGTGATTTAGTTTTTGAATACAGATAATAGATAATAATGAATAACCTTTTGTATAATTTTGGTATGCCTCCCCAACTTTCAATTTTGGAAATATATAGAACTTTGAATTTCAATGCTATTTATGAAGTGGCTTCGACATCTTTTTTTAGTATATATCAGTTACCGCTGCACATAGCTTCAACATACGAAGAACTTAAGGAAAAATTGTACTTTTGGTCATATGTGTGTTCGTTTCTTTATAATTTGATCATTTATGTCGTTGAATTTCAATCTTAGCATGTTATTTTCATATTTTTGGCAATTTTAACATTTTATAACGTGAATCTGATATGACATAGATGTGGTGCTGAAGTGTTTAGTATCACATCAGCGCTTCAACGAGAAAAGACTACAATTTTCAAAATTTTGAAGTTACCTATAAAAGGCTATATTGTATGATATTTAGTAAAAATGCCATTTCTCTTTAAAAAATAAATACGTGTATATATATATATATATATATATAATTGCAATAATTTCTTTGCAGATTTTCAAAACTAATGTATTCATATATTCAACACATAAAAAGTAAGAAAGAGAAATTAAATGTGGCAAGCTAAGTACACATAATTTAAAGATTATCATTACTTTGCCAAAACCAAACATCGTACGTTGAAAATGAGGGTTTAGGCTATCAACTACAAATAAAAGGAAACATGTCTTTATTCAAGTTTCTTATTATATTAGACTTTATTGATTAAATAAAAGGAAACATGTCTTCATTCACCAATTAGCTCCTCAAAATCAACTAGAGAAGGAAGTAAATCGTCATGTCAATATAAATTTTGTAAAATAGATCTTCGACCGACCGCTGATTTATGAAAAAAATGTTATTATTTATGTTAAAAGTATTATTTTCATTGTATATATAGATTTGGTCGATCCATCTCACGGATATAGATTGAAACCGTCTTACAGAATATCTACTCTATATGAAAATCTCTTTGATTCATTTACCAATGAACTACTCAAAATCAGCTATTTATGTACCTTTTTTATGAGGATGGAACTGCAACTGTTATTCGTCGGTGTGTACTTGATAAATCAACGGGCTAATGCAATAGTCTGCAAACCATGCTAGCAACGTAAATCGTACTAGGCAAACTATGTGTGATAAGATCGCCCAAAAATTGTTCATAAGATGAATCGAACTTATAATCATTGGTCAAACGCTCACTTACTCTACTAACTCGAATATTCTCGATGCACCGTATGTACCATTTTGACATGGTCCTTTGATTAATTACCAATGAACTACTCAAAACCAGTCACATCACGTACCATTTTGACATTGCTTTACATATTTTTGTCAAATGTTAATATTTCATTGCATACAAAATTTTAACATTTCCAGGCATACACGGAGGAGAAATTGAAATTTTGGTCTTATAATTTGTCGATTATCATTTTTTGTCTCATAAATTTTTATGTTGCAGTTTTAGTCATCCATTGATTCATTTTATAACTCGAAACTCCTAATTTCGAATGAAACATCTATTCTATTTCACAAGAATCTTTTTATTTCAGGCTTAAGAAAAAAACGAATTTCTTGATATTGAAGAATAGATCTTAATTTAGACTAGTTATTAACTTAGATTTTTGATAATTTGTAAAATACATATGTTTGTGCCGGAATGAAAGAAAGAGGGTAGATGAATTCTTTAATTAAATAATAATTATAAAAAAAAATACACTGAAAAACGAGATCGAGTCCAGTTGGTACTTGGTCGAACTTTAATGCGCTACAAGCGAGCAGTTCAAGTTATTTGCTCATAGACATTAGTACCAAACCTAAAATTTAATTTTTTTTCTGCCTAATTCGATCATATATATGTCGGCCTAAAAGTTACATTTATCTTCTTATTAAATTAAATATGAGATTTTTTTTAAAAAAAAATGTTTTTGTACATGTTATAACAATCTATTCAACTCATTTAAAAAAACTTTTAATTTTGTGCTAAAAAATATATCTAATGATAACACTGATCAGGACTTTCAAACGATATAGCAAACCAAATATCACATGTTGATAGTTGTCCTAATCGAGCACCCCAACATTTTGTCTTGTGATTTAAAATTATCACTCAAATATTATTTTTAAAACGTTTGGTCAAACAATTGTTGATGTCAGACCTCAAATCAATGATTTTTGCTGTAAAATGGGGCATATTCTAATTAAATTTTGAATCAAATAATGATATACCCAAAGGCGTTCGTAGCGTAAAATAATGATTGGAATTAGTTTGTGATTAAGAATTTCTCCGCAGCCTAAAAATCTAGTCGTGTTTTCTACAAACAATTGGAATCAGAAAAGCTTGCTCGCGAACTGGTCTTCACCCGCCGTCGCAAGATCCCTTAACTGCGATAAACTCCTCCCCAGCTGCAAACCCACCTTCATCTCCAACACCTCCCCGTTCTCCCTTCTCTCCAAATCCTCTTCTCTCAAGTTCCATGCAATCGTATCTTCCATCATCTTGAAGAACCCAGCGTTGCTCCGGTACATCTCGAACACCATTCCAACTTGCCCTCCGTGCTCAAGAGTGTTCATCACACTCGCCAATGCGTCACCGGAAACTCCCAACATCGCCGCCCAACCGCCGTGAGAAGGGGAGCCCATGAGAGCAGACCCCACGGCGGCGAGACCTGTTAACGTAGGAGCTGCCACAGCGAGAAACTTGTTGAGTTTCAGTGCTTTTTCACTCAATCTCAAGTAATCTTGTTTATCTTTTCTCTCTATGATATTTACTATCTCCCTCATTTCTTCCTCCAATTTTCGGTTCCATCCATTGAAACCTACCAACCTTTTGGGTTGTTTTCTTCTGCACTCGGACCACCAGACTGCGGGCTCGACATTCTCCGGGAACTTCTCGAGCATGGCGCCTAGAAGAGGAAGCGGGTACGCTTTATCCAGAGCCAACACTTTCTCCATCAACTCCTTCACATCAAAGCTCATGAAATTGCCGATCGATAAAACAGTTGTAATCTGATTCTGAAGCTGTTTGAACAATCTCGTTGCGTTTCTTTGTTCTTCAGCTAGCTGAGACGGCTGGATCATATTCATAATCGAAAGAAGCCCAGTTGCCCCAACGTACAAAATTGTGGAAGAAAGCTTCAGCGCAGCCGCTGGAGCACTGCCGCTGATTGATGCGATCCCCACCATCGTGGCGGCAGCGAGGATCAAACCGTTGATGGATGTCAAAAGAAGGCTGTTCCAGTTCGATCTCTGTTCACAAATATTCCTGTGCATTTCCACTCTATCTGCAACAGCCTCCAATATAGAATAAAGCTCTGCTACAATCAACGTATCGCCGCCATTGACACCCTCATTTCTCTTGATTGTCTCTATAACTTTTATAGGGCTGAGCTGTTTTTCATCAGTGAATCTGTGTAACTCCAGTTTATCCACAAATCCTCCTGCTCCGATGCCCGGAAGAGAAATTTTTCCGACACGGTTTCGGGGACTGATTGTAGCAGCAACGATCCCTCTTTGCTTCGAGGACTTGCAAGAAGAGAACGAAGATTTCAAGATTAAGATGGTTGGTTTCAACGCTGCCATATTCTTTGATACTTCTGTTTTGAAGCTTATATTTTGATGAATTTACACTGGAATGATGCAATTGTGTGTTCATGTGTCTATATATATAATAATATGTATATATATGTCGACAATCAAATGAAACTATAGAGTGTAACCTATTTTCACAGTATTTTACACAGAGTTTGAACCGGTCGATGAGCAGTAGACTTCTTAGCTAGGGATGTAAATGAACCAAACCGTTTGCGAGCTATTCAAAGCTCGGTTCGATAAAAAGCTCGTTTGAGTTCGTTTATTAATCATATCAAACCAAGCTCAAGCTCGATTTTGAGCTCGAAAAATTAATCAAACCAAGCTCAAGCCTAAAGATATTCGGCTCGTGAGCTCGCAAACATGTTTGATAATAAGCTCGCAAGCTCGAGCTCGAGCTCGGCTCGTTTAGGTGGCTCGCAAGCTCGAGCTCGAGCTCGAGCTCGGCTCGTTTAGGTGGCTCGTAAGCTTGAGTTTGACTCATTTGTTGAGTTGACAAATAAAAATATTAGTATTAATATCAATGAAAGGAATTGAAGACAAGACAAATAAAAATATTAGTACTAATATTATTATGAACTTTGCAGGATACTTGACTAGTTGTTATTGGAGATGATTTTGTAATTCCCGATTTTAATGGATTCTTCGACGTCCTTCTTATTTTCTCACCAGACTTAGTTGAAGTATTAAAGGGGTGAAATTATTTCATTGTTATTTATATGATGATATCAGTGTATGATTAATATTCTAGATGTATTATTTTGGAATATTCAATAATATATTGATTTATGTTTTTAGCTCTTATTTGTGTCGTTTTGGTTATTTATGAATGAATTTACATTTTTATGTCTAATTTAAAATTAGTTTATAGATATATTTAATTTTTAACAAGCTCGAATCAAGCTCAAACTCGAGCTCAATTTTATGCTTTACGAGCTCGAAAACGAGCCGAGCTCAAGCCAGGCTTGTTAAACATGCTAAACAAGTTATTAATGAATCAAGCTCGAGCCTGGCTTGATTAACATCCTAAACGAGCTTTTAACGAGCCGAACTCGAGCTTGGTAATTTCGACACAAACCAAGCTCGAGCCTGATAATAAAAACTCGAATCGAGCTCGAGCTCGAGCCTCAAATAATCTTAAACAAACCAAGCTCAAGCCTGATACTGTTTGGTTTGGTTTGGATCGTTTACATCCCTATTCTTAGCTAGTCTTTGATTGACTTTCAAACTGCGAAACATTTCTTTTTAAAATTTTTTTTTATCGGCAATATGAATTGAAATTTAGTAGCTAACATTAATATTAACTTTTAAGTTGCATGTGAGTAAAAAATCAATGGTAATTTATATTTTATAAAAGATTTGATGTATGTAATTCAAATTCACATTATTTCAGACTTTCAGTTGGTTATTTTAAATATATATCCATCACATTCAGCACATAAAAATAATATTTTATACTTCATCTTATATCAATATTCCGAATTCATATTTTTACTTTTACCATAAATAAAATAACACTACAAAAAAAAAACACGGATTAGAGACCGACAAATCGGTCTCTATTCGGTCTCTACATCAAAATAGAGAACGGTTATCGATCGATTTGGTTGGTATCAATAACATTGGTCCCTAATTGTGAGAGACCAGTACGATTAATCAGTCTCTAAATTAGCAACCACATTTATGTCATCGATCTCTAAAATAAATATCGATATTTTATATGTTGTTTCTACTTTACATGCCGACTAATTAAAGTATATATGAACGCATCAAGCTGTCTTCTTTAGTTTGACTTGTTTTATTATTTAAAATATCCCTCCATACTATATATCTATGTTAATCTATGCAAACCATTTGTGCTGCAATAATATAGTACTAAAATTGGTAAAATTAGGACCATTAAATCTTTCCTTCCATGTTCCAAATAAACGAACATTTTACTTGGCCCCAGTCGTTACGCTTATATTTACAAAATTGTGAACCCAACCGACACAAAGAAACAAGAAACACAAAGCCATCAACGAGTCAACAACATCTCTCTTCTCTGTTGGATACTTTACAGGACGCGAATGCTTAGGGAAGAAAAGTGTAGTGGGAAAGCTCTCCAACTGCAATTCTTGTTGCGCGAAAGCCTTCTCCTCTCCATCTGCCCTGAACTTGGCCACCTTAACACCAGAACCTGCCAACTTCTCAGCCAATTCCACGTACGAGCTCTCAATTCCCTGACAAAACAGGCACCAAGGTGCGTAGAGCACAATGAGCCACAGTTCTTTCCTGTTCTCCAGCTTCAACAGGTTCTCAATTCCAGGCCTGCTCAGGTTTATGACGCTTGGGGTAGTAAAAAGATCGGCGTGGGCGGCAGTGCCGTTAATATGAACGGAACCATTTCTGTGCCATTCAAATTAACCTCCTTGATATTTCCTTTGTGGAGACCACATTTATTGGCCTTGGCACCTTCCCAACATCACCTTCCTTCTCTCTCATGCTGACCAGGTAGTACCGGCTTGGTACAAGGCTCACATTCTATTGAGACATAACCTTGAGCATGCAACGAGTTTACCGGCACGTTCATGACCCGAAGGAAACTCCAGATGTCGTTTCCCTGAACATTTGCAACAGGATTCCACTTTAGCAAGCTGCCAATCCCATTATTCAAGCCCTCAAAAACAGGATCAACCTGCACGACCGGGATTTCTGATCGAGTCCCGGGGGATTGATCTTTACGCTGGCCAGTTATCCATGCTCGCAGCCCTTTGAGAGCCCTTCTTAAAGGTTTAACTTTCCTAACTCGGCAGCACTCCTGGTGGTCATCGTCATAGAAAGAAAAGAGCACTTTGCTTCTAACCAAGGACTCAACTTCAGCGGCATCAGGGAACATGCACTCTATTCGAATGCTGTAGCGTTTCTCTACTTCATCGAACAACTTGTACGTTTCTGGGTTCAATCTCCCTGTATCTAAGCTGAAAACCCTGAACGATCGACCAGTTAAATGAGCGTACTCGATCAAAGCAACGTCCTCTGCACCACTGACAAATATAGAAATCCGTTAGTGGTTTTCAAATTTTTTTCCTGATATCAAATCGAATAGATATTTAGATTGAGAGCACTTTAATTTGATGAAATTGATTAAACTCGTTTTCCACATGAAACAGAGAACAAAACAGGTAACATAAGAAAATCCCATGTATATAGTGAAAAACAGGTAATTCACGTGTTAGGATTAATGGGGCAAAAACATTTTAGTTACCGGACAAATTAAAATTATTACTACATATGAGGCAAATAAATTTCTTAGATTTGGCGTAAGATAACGATTAAGAGCATATGTTTCAACTAAAGTTGTTGGAAAAGAAAAACACGATTTATATAATATAATTATTTAAACAGCAAAGCTATTATTAACTTAATCTAATTGATATGTGGTTTTCCAATAACTTCATTCTAATAAACGCTTCTATTAATCAGCAGGCGAAGTTGTAAAGTAGATAAAACATCATGGTTTGCAAAAAAATTATTCGGTAAAAACATAAATAACTCACAAAATTAGACAAATAATTCATCTCACAAATCTCAAATTATATAACGAAATTAGACAACTTATCATCAAAATTAATTCTCCACAAAATATATAAGCAATTAATTCTTGGCCAAGGTCTTCAAAGCTCGAAATAATGTTAACCAACATTGTTCTAATATCATTATGTCAAAACAAAATTAACTCATTCTCGTTAACTATCATTCCAAGCATATTCTCTAAACTAACTCGTTCTGTCAAACAAAAATTGTTCTAATACCATGATAATGATCTTACATGCAGAAACACTTTATGGTTCCCAAAATTATGTACATTAATAACAATTTGGTAAAAACAAAAAATTCAAGTTCAGGATAATGCGTCAAAATTTATTAACAAAAAATAACCCTAAATCTGATTTTATCAAGCATATTACCTTGTTCAAGCTTTTTTGCGCAAATGGTGTTTGTGTGAGCAAATTTTCTAGCGTAAATTCAAGATCTTTTGTGCAAATCGCAATCCTAAACTTTGTTTGTTGCTATCTTGAACTCTTTTGTTTCCGAAAATGTCACTAGTGCTCAAGGATGGGGTGCGGATGGTTTTTTTAGTACCGAGCAAATTGTTTAGGACAAAAACGAATAAAAACGGACGAGAAAAGAGTTGTGATAAATGGCGAGCAGGAAGGGAGGACAACAAGTGTGTACAACGTAATTTGTTACAAGAGAGAAGATAGAGGCAAAGTGAAAGTGAGAAAACTCATTGAAAAATTGGGATTTAAAAAAATTAATTGAAAAATGGTAAAAATGGATGAAAGATGGAGTAAAATTCATTTTCGAGTTTTGTCAGATATTAAAACACAAAAAAAAAAAAAAAAAAGCACACACATGGAGATTGAATTCTAAATGATAGATGCACGTGCAGATGTATTTTTATCCAAATTACTCGTGATTAATGCCTGTAAAACGTGACAGTCTCTCTAATACTCTCGGCTCTTCGTATATATACACGTGCAATATTCGGATGCGAGTTACTTCTAATTCGGGTCAATAAAAAATATACGATCCATTTAAAATTTAATTAAATAAAAGGGATTTTGACTTTTTAAAATCGAGAAAAGAGAGTTGAACAGGTTAGTTAGATAAAATCATTAATTAGCTCGTTAAAAAAAATGAAGAGTGGGCCACTCTTCTTCTTCTAATTTTTTTTATTTTTTAAAAATAAAAATAAAAAAAATGGAAGAGTGGGTCGAGAAGAGCACGACCCACTCTTCTACTTCTATTTTTTAAAAAAAAACTTCTAATTTTTTTTATTTTTTTTAAATAAAAAAAATGACTCTTCTAAATTTTTTTTATTTTCTTATGTTTTTTAAATAAAAAAATAAAAAAAGTGGGTCGAGTGATAATGTTAGAGGTTTGGTTTAGGGTTTTGTTTAGGGTTTAGGGTTTGGGTCGAGTGTGGATCGAGATGGGTCGAGTGGATAGAAATTTTTGATATTTTTGAGTTTTGAACATTTTATAATATATAATTCACTTTATATATGATTAGAACGTAAATATATATAAAAAATTTATTTGTGTAAACATTAGTTATATGTTATAATTTAAGTATGTTAGTTAAAAAATTCATAACAAGTAGAAGAAAGTATCTCTTATTTTAACAATGTGTGTTGAATTTATACTCGACTAAAAATCTTAACAAATTTTATAATTGCACTAAAATTCATAACAAATTTTATAATAATAGAACTAAAAAAATTCATAACAAATTCCATTACATATTCACTTTAATGAATGTATATCGAAGCATATGAAATTAATGTTTATTGTATATAAACATTAACAAATTTTATAATTCTACTAAAATTCTTAACAAATTTTATAATAATAGAATTAAAAAATTCATAAAAAATTTCATTACATATTCAATTTAATGTAATGAATGTATATCAAAGCATATGAAATTAATGTTTATTGTATGTAAACATTAACAAATTTTATAAATTTTATAACTATACAAAAAAATTTAACAAATTTTATAATAATATGATTCTCGACCTATCTGTTACAATATATTAAAATCTATACATATATATATATATATAGCTAGCTTTATGGGTCAAGAAGCTAAAATTATGCTTCTCGACCCATCTCGACCCACCAAAATTAGGTCGCGTGGGTCGAGTATAATCTCGACCCAATTTTTGCACTCAACAAAAAATTGATTCCTTCCAAGTTTAGCGCAAAATAAACATATAAAAAAAAACAAACATAAGATTATTAGTTATATAAATTTAAAACAAAACAAAGATTATTAATTATAAAAATTTAAAATTAATGGGTCGTGTCACAACCCTTGGATCGTGAAATCTTCACGTCACGACCCGGGGTCGTGAAGTCAAGACACCCTGGGTCTTGTGCTTCACGACCCATCTTTGGGTCGTGAAGCTGAAGCACTTGTGCTTCACGTGAAGCAAAAGTCCTTCACGACCCATGGGTCGTGACACGACTCTTGGCTTCACGATTTATGGCTTCACGATTTATGGTGAATCTCTTCATTCTGAGTCATGAACACTGACGAAACCCAATAAATTTTATATCTTAAAATACATTTCTTTTCAATATATGGTTTTTTTTTTTTGAATTTGTTGCTCGTGGTTAATTGTTAGCCAAAAAATGAGAGGAATGAAAGATTGAGAAGAAAAGTATTTTTTGTGAGATAAAGAATGAAATAAAATCTAGGATTGAGTCGAGAAAGATAAAAAAATTGAGTCGAGTAAATTTTTTTATTTAATTAAATTACAAATTTTATTATATATAAAATTAAAATACATTAATAAAAAAATTAATTTTTAAACAAATTTTAAACAAATGATAAAAAAATAAATTACATTCAGCTGCCTTTTTCTTGATAAACTCTTCCGGGGCTCCCTTTTTTCCTCGTTTCCCCTTCTAATTCTTTCGTTTTTGCTTCTTCACTGACCGACTCTTCTGGTAAGTTGAGCTCTCGCTGAGTTCTCCTTTTGATTTATCAATGAATTACTGTACCTTGATCAAGATTGAAGTTTCTCTTTTTGACGCTAGTGATTTACCACTTTCCCTATTTAATTTTATCGTGTTTGATTTAATTTTTCCGATCTTATTCTAGCCTGAAATCTGTCAATCGAAGGGCAAACCTGTTAAGAAAATGAATTTTTTTTGCTCGCGTAATTTCTTCCTTTTACTTTTTTGGGTTTCAAAATGACGACTTTACAATTATTGTGTTAATGGAATTTGTAGGAGAGAGTTATTTAAGCAGCTGAATTCGGTTTTTAAAAATATATATATTTAAATTCAGTTTGCTTTTATAACTCAAATGAAGTGTTATATATCTCTGAGTTCTGATTCATACATACTGGAAGGTTTGTCACTTTACTGTCGAATTATTGCCCTTGTTCGATACATCAAGATGGAGACAGTGTTAAGTATTATCTGCGTAGTGTTTCTAGATGTTACTTGTTTGTTATTTTGACAGTCATCTGCTTTACCAGCGCAAATAAAACGTTTATTTTGAGTTGATTGACTATAGTTGGTGAAAGTTATTAGTAGATCGATTCGGTTCACACGTGGGTTTCGGATGCAGATCAATGGCCGAGGCAGCAGCAACAATTGTCCCAAGCCACGAGCTCTTGGAGTGGCCAAAACATGACAAGCGACGATTTTTACATGCTGTGTATAGAGTGGGAGACCTTGATCGCACCATCAAGTATTTTTTGGACTTACGAACTATACTAAGCTTGCTGCGGCTCTGAGATAGAGATCTCTTTTGAATATCCATGTTACTTATTTTTATCTACGTGTTGCTAGGTTTTACACTGAATGTCTTGGGATGAAGCTATTGAGGAAAAGGGATGTTCCCGAGGAAAAATATTCAAATGCTTTTCTTGGATTTGGGCCTGAAGACTCACACTTTGTCTTGGAATTGACTTACAGTATGCAAATTCCTTGGTTATATAAGTTCTTGAATTTTCATGGTTTTAATTTAGTCTAGGGGATTACTAATGCCATCTCTAATTCTACCTTGTGCACTAAAACTTTATAAAAATTTAGCATAATGTGAATATTGCTTTTTTAGTTTCAGAATGCTGGTTGCTGGGCCACTCACCGGAAACAAGTGGCTACCGAATATTTTGTGTCCCTAAACTACCTTTCTGATACTTCAGACCCTTATGCGCCACACATATATAATACTAAACTTTTGTTCTCAATCCTAAAACAAAGGATACTGAATATTAATTAAGTCTGATAGAAGCAGTGAGAGAGAGGTGACCCATGGAGGTCACAATTTGTTGACATTACTGAATAAAAGGCTGAATGAAGTAGTAATCTCTATTCTTCCCGTTGCATATCGATCAATGTTACCATTTGACATTCTTCATTACATTACAACAGACCATGGAGTTGACAGATATGACATTGGAACTGGCTTTGGGCATTTTGCCATTGCAAGTGAAGATGTGAGTGTTATCATCATCATCATTATTTTTTTGTTTATTTGTTTGTCAATTGAACAGAGTGCTTATATCGGGCCAGAATTTGGTATTTATTTTAATTTATCTTACTTTTAATTTTCATTTTATTAGGTTTACAAACTGGTCGAAAATATTAAGGCCAAGGGAGGAACCATCACTCGAGAGCCAGGTCCGGTCAAAGGTGGATCAACAGTTATTGCTTTTGCTAAGGATCCAGATGGGTACATTTTTGAACTTATTCAACGGGGTCCAACTCCAGAACCACTATGCCAAGTCATGCTTCGCGTGGGTGATCTTGATCGTTCTATTAAATTTTATGAGAAGGTGAATTATTCTTTTTAACTGTGTTTAAGGTTTATTTATTTGTACTTTAACTTTCTCGTCAACTAATCTTTTGGAGGTCGATCCATACTTGTTTCTGGAGTACTTTACGTATGGATATATGTGAAAGCTTGTTTCCCAAGTTTTTGATTATATAAATAGTAATTATAGGTGTCCCATCTCCTGTTTAATATTATTTTTTGATTGTATCAGCTTATCATGTTCATATGTTCGTGATAAAATAGCTTATGATTAAGGTGTTTGTGACCAGAGAAATAATTTTTGCTTTGAACACTTCCATTATGATTTTGCTACCATCAAGTCCAGCCCTACACAGTCGTTTATTGTTAAATGTAAGAGCAAAATTAAATCATATTCGGAAATCCGCTACCACCATCTGTCCAAAGAATATCTCCTGTACTTGAGCGAGGTCTCTCTTTTGATGTCAGAATGTTGGTATGCATCTTACATACATCTAGATTTAATAATATGAATGCAAACGATATCCTGGAGTAAGGAACTACCAACAAAGACATTCAAACTGCACATGTTGGAAGCTGATAACTTTCTTTTTTCATGTAGGCCTTGGGGATGAGACTCCTAAAAAAAACTGACAGACCCGAGCAAAAGGTTTCCATGTTGGATGAGAACCAGCTTTAAAGCTTTAGCGCATACTTAATATACATTTTTTTTTGTTTTGGTTATGTTTTGACAAAAGAACTTTGTAATTCACAGTACTCGATAGCAATGATGGGATATGCTGATGAATATGAGACGATTGTGCTGGAGTTGACTTACAACTATGGTGTCACTGAATATACCAAAGGAAATGCATATGCACAGGTGAGATGAGTTCTTATCACAATTACCCTTCAGCTCCTTATCATGGCATCATCCCAATCATACATATTGGTGAGTTCAATTTCAGGTAGCAATTAGCACAAATGATGTATATAAGAGTGCCGAGGTTGTGAACCTTGTAACCCAGGAGCTTGGAGGAAAGATAACTCGACAACCAGGACCAATTCCTGGAATCAACACTAAGATCACTTCTTTCCTAGACCCAGATGGTTGGAAAACTGTAAGTTTGATATTTTGGATATTTTACTTAATATATAGCGAAAGCAACTACTACTTATAGTTCTAAGTAGCTTACAATACTAATATACTGAACATCATCTGACCTACCGAGCAGCCCCCAATGTGTCCTTTTATAACTACTCGACTCAAATCTTCACTTATTTTTTTTATTTTTTGGCTGTTTTTAGGTTCTGGTGGATAATGCAGATTTTCTGAATGAACTCGAGAAGCAAGAGTGAGAGGTCTCAAAATCCTGGAGGATAACCGGTCATAGTGTTTATGGTTTAAGCTCCCAGACCCAGTTGAGTAAATAAATAACGTAGAACTGCCTACGCTTGTATTAGGTCCAAGTATGAAATGCAAAACCACCATCTCCCGTCTTTGTTCGTGGATTTTGTGCTTCTTTCTGTACAACCAGAAGTAGCGATGTGGTATAAATGTGTGTCCATTTCTTATAAGTGTACTATATATATCTCGATTATCGGTACAAAAGTGGGGGTGGGAGAGACTACGCTGACACCCGGTCGGCAACAGCCCTTGGATCAGCGAGCCTTACATGACCCCCACATTGATCTAAGGATTGTGCTGTCTCCAGGTGCAGCATAGTCTCCCCCTGAATAAAAGGAATCCGAAATTACAACTATCTATTGCAAAGAATTCGGTTTTAAGTCTTAAGTAAATACTCATGACCTAAGTCGGCTTACGAAGTTGATCATCCTATATTGAATAATTTAAGTGAACTTAAGCATCCCATTTTGTCTTCCTTGAAGAACTTGTAAAATTTCAGCGAGGAATTACGAAAAGCCCAACTTGAACATTTTATTTATTATTTGAAATTTTTTTACTACTATTTATCTCCCCAAAAGTCTCAAAATTGTAATAGACAACCAAATGGATCAAGGCAATGATAATGCACAGGTTGCACTATTAAAGGGTGTTGAACGTTCATCATTCTATCGTGACAAATTTGTGGGTCAGTGGGGATCTGAATGTTGCTTTAAACAACAACTATAGTTATGCAGTAGAGTGGTAATGATATAACCTCAGATATATGTGTTGGAAATTTTAATAAAAATTTAAAGGTTGAATAAAAAATTGTGTCTCATGAATGTGGGAGTGTCTTTTGGCTCTCCACATTCTTGAGTTAATTGAAGAATTTTGACATATTCTTGAGTTAATGGGAAGATTAATTGAGTTAATCTTCCATTACTCTTGGTGTGCATTTTGGGGCTTATAAATAGTGGGTTCATTTCCTCATTTCAAGTACATGAAAATATTTTCTCTTTCAAGTATTCTCTTGCATTTCATATTGTTAGCTTTTCATTTGGCCTTTGTTAAATCTCGGTGATAAAGTAAATGTACGTTTTCAGTTCGTCGTTGTAGTGTCTCGTGCTAAGTCACTGCTGGTTGTTCCGTTGTATCCTGGGAAACAGACGTCCGCTGAAACCTCGAAGCACATACCGGAGAGGGCGAATCTGTTTTAAGGAAACTGTTGTTTGTACCTGGTGGTGTCCTTCTCGAAATTCTGGAACAAAGTAACAGCAACGATTCTTTCAGTCGAGGCAAGGATAAATCCTTTGTCCGCAAGACGATATTGCCCGTATACAAGTGCTTCACGTTAACGGCAATCGTCTCTAAGATACAACGACTTGTATCAAGAGTAGCAGCACAACGAACTCTCGATTTCGTCGAACAAAGAAATGCAAGATCTTTCAAGTGAGTATGAACGAAAATCTGCAGCAAGATGGAGAAGGAATTCGATGCAACCAAAGTGTCCAAATGAATGCAAGTAAGGGATATTTATAGAGCATCAAAGATTATCTCGAATGGGCACAACCTTTCATACAAAAGTGCAATCTTTGGGTGAATAGACATGTTGTTTCGGTGAAGGAACGCCTTGTTCTTCTTCCGTACAGCAAGGTGCGCGCACCTGCGCGAGAACTGGCGCGGCCGAGCGCCCTGTTCTGTCTGCGCACACTGAAAACCAGTGTAGCGCGCGCGGCTGCGCGACATCATGCGCAGGCACGCGCTGCCTTCTGTTCGCGTGCACAGGAATGCGCGCATTCGCGCAAGAACACGCGCAAGGGCGCACCAGCTTCTGTTTGGACACCAACAAAATTTATTCCTTCAAATAATTTTGGTCCAAAAAGATTAATATTGGTCAAAGACCACACCACACCTCACCGCACCGCGCCATGCCGGGCCGAGCGGGCGCGCGCGCGTGTGTTTAATTCACCGAGACCTAGCCTAGTAGCGTCTCCCCCCTTCTAAAAGCTTTGGTACCCCTTGGGGCCCAAACCCTTAGTCCACACTAGAACTAATAAGGAGGAAGACCTTTCTCTAAGCTTCTAATGTGAGACAACCACACTTTCATTTTATTCACATTTTCTCTAACAATCCCCCACATGAATGAAATTTATGCATGTATGCAGATCCACTTGAAAGTTCTTTTGAACTATTATTGTATCGGGAAAGGTAGCTTTTGGCTTTGAACCTTCCGTAGTAAAATACTATCGGATTTACTAGTTGCTTGGTGACGTGATGTCTTGAACCATTCAACCGTTTGTGTAAACCAAATCAACAGCATTTACATAACATTAGCTCTAACATATTTTGTTCTCATGTTGTGTCTGTTTCGGCCCTGGACCATATCTTAGATTCATAAGCGTTCTTGAAGCGGCCATCACTTCGCACTTATATAGGTGATCTCATATCATGAGTATCCTGCCATACTCTACCTCTTAGGTATAAGAATCATTAAAAAAAATTAACCTCACCACATGCTGCAGGTACATTTTACTTGGACGTTTTAGGAATGAGCCTTCATTGTTTCCAAGTGTTCAACCAATATTTATAACTTAGTTTCCCATTGAACCAAGGTTTTGGGATCTCCAATTCACAAGGTTGGGTTACCGCTATAAACATTTTTATTTTGTGGCTTTCAAGCTCATTCCCCTTATTAGTTTGTACAATTGATCTCGATTTATACCTTTAGTAAACGGATCCGCTAGGTTTTTCTTTGATTTCACATATTCAACAGAAATAACCCCATTTGAGATCAATTGTCTTATGGTATTATGTCTCCGACGAATATGTCGAGACTTACCATTGTACATACTGCTTTGTGCTCTTCCTATTGTTGATTGACTATCACAATGAATAACAACAAAAGACACTGGTTTATTCCAACAAGGAATATCTTCTAGGAAGTTTCTTAGCCACTCGGCTTCTTCTCCTGCTTTGTCCAAAGCAATAAACTCGGATTCCATCGTGGATCGAGCTATACATGTTTGCCTAGAAGATTTCCATGACACCGCTCCTCCACCAATCGTGAACACAAATCCACTTGTAGACTTGGAGTCTTTTGTGTCAGATATTCAATTTGCATCACAGTATCCTTCCAATATTGCTGGATATTTCGTATATATCAATCCAAAGTTCATGGTGTATTTTAAATATCCAAGCACTCTCGTCAAGGCTTTCCAATGATCCTTATTTGGATTACTTGTAAACCTACTTAACTTGTTTACGGAATATGCAAGATCTGGTCGGGATACAATTAGTCAAGTACATTAGACTACCGAATATCCTTGCATATTCTAGTTGATCAATAGGTTTTCCTCGATTCTTTGCTAAATGAACACCCAAATCTAAAGGTGTTCTTGCCAAAGGATTGTCGAGTGCCTTGAATCTTTCAAGAACCTTTTCAACATAATGAGTTTGTGATAATATAATTCCTTCAGAATTCCTAGAGATTTTAATCCCTAATATTATATCACATAACCCCAAGTCTTTCATATCAAAATGTTTTTTCAACATTTTCTTAGTGTTCATGATCAACTCATGATTATTTTCCATGATTAACATGTTATCTACATAAAAGCAAACAATTACATATACATTTTCATTTCCTTTAATGTAGACGCACTTGTCACATTCGTTGATTTTGAAACCATTTGATATCATTGTGGTATCAAATTTTTCATGCCATTGTTTAGGTGCTTGTTTGAGTCCGTATAGAGACTTGACAAGTTTACACACTTTTTTCTCTTGTCCGGGTACAACAAACCCCTCGGGTTGTTCCATATAGATTTCTTCTTCCAATACTCCATTTAGAAAGGCTGTTTTAACATCCATTTGATGAATCTCAAGGTCATGCAACGCTGCAATGGCTATGAGAACACGAATGGATGTGATTCTCGTAACTGGAGAGTAGGTGTCAAAGAAATCATATCCCTCTTGTTGTCTAAACCCTTTGGCAACCAATCAAGCTTTATATTTATCTATAGATCCATCTTCTTTGTTTTTTCTTTTAAGGATCCACTTGCATCCTAAAGGTTTACAACCCGGAGGAAGATCAACTAACTCCCATGTGTGGTTGTAGATTATGGAATCTATTTCACTTTTGATTGTTTCTTTCCAGAAAGGAGCTTCTGGATTTGATAGAACCTCTTGAATAGTTCTTGGTTCATTATCTAACAAGTATGTTAGAAAATCGGGACCAAATGACTTTTCAACCCTTGCTCTCTTACTGCGCCTTATATCTTCATTGCCTTGAACGGGTGCAATCGAAGTTTCATAAGGTCTTTTGTTTAGACGGGATTCTTTCCTTTCTTTACAAGGAAACATATTTTCAAAGAATACGACGTTCCTTGATTCAATTATCGTTCCCTCAATGATATCAGGAACTTCAGATTTGTGCGCTAAGAAGCATATGCACTACTATTAGTTGCATATCCAATGAAGATGCAGTCGATTGTTTTAGGCCCAATCTTAACTTGTTTTGTCTTTGGTATTTCTATTTTAGCCAAACACCCCCACACTTTGAGGTATTTGTAAGATAGTTTACGCTTTTTTCCATTTCTCATATGGAGTCTCATTGTTTCCTTTGATTGGTATTTTATTGAGAATGTAGTTCGCTGAGAGAATCACTTCCCCCCACAAGTTTTGGGGTAAGCCTGAGTTTATCAACAACGCATTCATCATCTCCTTAAGAGTACGATTCTTGCGTTCTGCTACTCCGTTTAATTGAGGTGAGTATGGAGCTGTAGTTTGATGAATTATTCCAGAGATTGTGCAAAATTCTTCAAACGGAGCAACATACTCTCCACCTCGATCATTTCTTATCATTTTGATCTTTGAACTGAGTTGATTCTCTACTTCATTCTTATAAACTTTGAATGTTTCTATTGCTTCATCTTTGCTTTTCAATAAATAGACATAGCAAAACCTTGTGCAATCATCAATGAATATTATGAAAGACTTTTTCCTACCTCTAGTTTGTACATATTTTAAATCACATATATCAGTGTGGATTAACTCAAGTAGCGTTGTACTTCTCGTTACCGAATGGAAAGGGACCTTTGCCATTTTTGCTTCAACACAGATCTCACACTTGTGTTGTGGATCCTTTTTAAATGTGGGTGTTACATTTTGGTTTGCAAGTCTTTGCAACGTGTTAAAGTTAACATGTCCCAATCTTTCATGCCATAAATTTGAACTTTCAATCAAGTACGCAGAATTTATAGCTTTATTCTTCGCCTCTTGACGGATAACATTCATTACATTCATCTTAAAGAGACCATTATCTTGGTACCCTTTGCCTATAAAAACACCACTCTTGGTTAATACAAATTTGTCTGATTCGAACACAAGCCTAAAACCGGCCTTACTCAACAAAGAACCAGAAACCAAGTTCTTCCGAATGTCCGGCACATGCAGTACATTCTTGAGCGTTACTTCTTTGCCTGAAGTCATCTTCAGAACTACTTCTCCAACTCCTACGACATCAGACGTTGTAGAGTTTTTCATAAATAGTTTTCTTTCACTGTTGGGAGAGTAGGATGAGAACATCTCCTTCTCGGCACAAATGTGGCTAGTAGATCCGGTGTCTACCCACCACTCTCTTGGATTGTCCACCAAGTTGGCTTCAAATACAACAGCAGATAAATCAAGTTGAGAAATATCAACTGGTACATACCGTTCTTCGACGACATTCGCTTGCCTTTGTTTCTGATTTTTATTGTCTCTCTTTGGAAGACGACAATCTTTGGCCATGTGGTTCGGTTTGCCACAATTGAAGCAATCCCCTTTGAATTTCTTGGCTTTTCCTTGTTTCTTGTCATTGTTAGATCGCTTTCTCTTGTGACTCGTACTTGATTCCGCTAGGTTTGCTTTAGCCTCAGTTTCCATTGCCCTTTTATATGTCTTGGCCTCACAGTTTCGGTTGTCTTCCTCGATTCTAAGTCTCACGATTAGATCTTCGAGTTTCACCTCCTTGCACTTGTGCTTGAGATAGTCTTTGAAGTCCTTCCACATAGGCGGTAACTTTTCGATGAGTGTTGCTACTTGGAAGGGCTCATTCAATAACATTCCCTCAGAAAGCAAGTTAAGGAGAATGATCTGAAATTCCTGCACTTGGCTAATAATAGTTTTGGAGTCGGTCATTTTGAAGTCTAGGAATTTACCAACAACAAACTTCTTGATGCCCGCATCCTCCGTCTTGTATTTTTTCTCCAAGGAATCCCACAGTTCCTTTGCAGTCTTTACTGAACAATAGACACTATAAAGTGTGTCATCGAGTCCATTTAAGATGTAATTCCTGCATAAGAAATCGCTGTGATTCCATGCATCCACAGCATTTCTCCTTTGGGTATCGGTACCATCTTCTGCAATTGTAGGCGGATCCTCCTTCAAAAATCGAGACAAACTCAGGGTAGTGAGATAGAATAGCATTTTCTGTTGCCAACGTTTGAAGTCGGCACCGGTGAACTTCGATGGCTTTTCACCATGAGCAGGAGCAGTAGCAATGGGAGTGAATGATGTGCTCGACATTTTCAGAATTCAGAGATAGTAGAACACGAAATATCGTCTTGCGCTTGTTGTTTGTACCTGGTGGTGTCCTTCTCGAAATTCTGGAACAAAGTAACAGCAACGATTCTTTCAGTCGAGGCAAGGATAAATCCTTTGTCCGCAAGATGATATTGCTCGTATACAAGTGCTTCACGTTAACGGCAATCGTCTCTAAGATACAACGACTTGTATCAAGAGTAGCAGCACAACGAACTCTCGATTTCGTCGAACAAAGAAATGAAAGATCTTTCAAGTGAGTATGAACGAAAATCTGTAGCAAGATGGAGAAGGAATTCGATGCAACCAAAGTGTCCAAATGAATGCAAGTAAGGGATATTTATAGAGCATCAAAGATTATCTCGAATGGGCACAACCTTTCGTACAAAGGTGCAATCTTTGGGTGAATAGACATGTTGTTTCGGTGAAGGAACGCCTTGTTCTTCTTCCGCACAGCAAGGTGCGCGCACCCGCGCGAGAACTGGCGCGGCCGCGCGCCCTGTTCTGTCTACGCACACTGAAAACCAGTGTAGCGTGCGCGGCTGCGTGACATCATGCGCAGGCGCGCGCTGCCTTCTGTTCGCGTGCACAGGAATGTGCGCATCCGCGCAAGAACACGCGCAAGGGCGCACCAGCTTCTGTTTGGACACCAACAAAATTTATTCCTTCAAATAATTTTGGTCCAAAAAGATTAATATTGGTCAAAGACCACACCACACCTCACCGCACCGCGCCAAACCGGGCCGAGCGGGCGCGCGCATGTGTGTTTAATTCACCGAGACCTAGCCTAGTAGCGTCTCCCCCCTTCTAAAAGCTTTGGTACCCCTTGGGGCCCAAACTCTTAGTCCACACTAGAACTAATAAGGAGGAAGAGCTTTCTCTAAGCTTCCAATGTGGGACAACCACATTTTCATTTTATTCACATTTTCTCTAACAGAAACTGTACACGCTACATGCCTCGATTTGGTTTTGCTTTCTTTTATACAATAGTCATACTGTAAACATCACACTTGTTTCGGTTATTACTTTATCTCTACAAGTTCGTTTCTACGCTACTGTTTTTAGCAAATTTTCTAACAATATGTAGGTAAATTTCACTTAGAATCTATAGGAAAACAGAAGTATTGCGCATTAACATGTAAGAGTCAATGAAATGTTATCCTCGTAATATTGTCACAACCCATTTTTTTTAACGTAAGTTCATGTGAGAATTAACGTATACTGAAAATTATGATTCAAACGAAGATCTTACTCTAAAATTAAGTTTAATAATCAGTATTTATCACTCATTCTGAAAATTAGAGATGAGTAGTTTTATATCCTAAGATAAGTACTTGGATACAAAAGATGGCCCATATGTTTTAAATTTGTTGGCATTACCTCCAGCAAAATAATATCGACTATTGAGCATTGTTTTAGTTATGATTGTTTGTCCATTTACTCTTTCTTTTTTTTTAAAAAAAAAATCTAAACATAAAAAATTATTAAACTTTAATCATTAATGCAGCCCAATATAGTGGCAGTTTGATGGTATATTGTTCGTCATCGGAAAAAAGAGAGGATAATATTCCCAAAAAATAAAATTTAGTTTGTTAAAGTAAAATTTTCAACTGCATAAATTGAAGTTTGTATATGTTGTCACATAATTTCAAGTACTTAAAATTCAGAAATTTATTACATGACTTTTCAGCGGTCTCATCGGATCAATTTTACGAGACAAATCTATTATTTGAGTCATTATGGAAGAAGTATTATTTTTTTATTGTAAATATGTTCATGATTGAGTCGTTTCTCGAATAAAGATCCGTGAGACCGAACAATATGTGATGCGAGCTTTGATTTCCCATTAAATTTAAGAGGTTTTCCATGTTTTTCTCCTGTTAAAATCATCGCATGTAAAACAGTTGCCGTTTGCTGAAGATGCAAGACGACAATTGTTTGTTCATAATAATAATCATTAAAAAAATGCATACGGAGACCAGTAACGATAATACATATATATAACCTAGACCTGAAATCAATCGATATGTCGCCACGACTTTTACCGACCTCGTAAGTGCAGACTAAAGGCTCCAGATTTGAGCAAGTAGATACCCTTTGAGACCCTAGGGGTGTGAGTCTATCCAAATCGAGCCCACACCGGATCATAGGTCTCAGTCTATCTCTAGTCAAGGTAGAAGGTCCATGACAGGTCCATGTATTTATCTATAAATATCAAGTTTGAGTGTCCAACTCATTCATATTCATTATATTATTTTTCAGCATCATCCTTAGTTGTTCTCCCTTTATATCCTCAGTTTCTGACTAGAGCGTTGGAGAGGCTACGCCGGCACACCCTCCTGACCTCTTTCTAACAGTCTTCTTCGTGATTTCAGGCTCAAAACAAATTCTAAACCTGCGTAACTAGTATCACTTACTGAAATCGACCCTAAATTTTGAGTGACCGTCACCTTTCTTTTTTGTTCGTGAAATCCAGGCTTCACCCTCTTTTTGTGCACGAGTTATCTGGTCTGCCATGCCTCCTCTATCGATCCTAGCTACCCCTCTACAAAAACCCACAACTTAGCTGATCTAATCCTACCTATATTACATATACATGTCATGTCCTGTGTATCTATAAATAGATATGGTGGTTTCAGTTCATGCATGGCAAATTGACTTCACACGACAGTTAGTACATTAACATTCTTTTGATTTGTTTGTTCTTTCTGAAATGCGTCGTCCTTTTTGGTCTTTAATTACGTGGGATGGATTTTGGAGGTAAAATAATTTTATTCTGAAATATTATTTTTTTTCACTCAAATGGCAAACCGATAACTTTGATAAAATTATATGTTTGTACATGTCTGGTTGGTCAGGCATATGCGAGATGTTGGTTTGGTTCAATTAAAAAGGCATGCTCTACGAACGTAGAGCTCGTTTATTTGATTGAGCCGTGCCAATATCACGTGTTTAAACCACCACAAAGGGACGGACGTGACACATATCAAAGTTATTGATTAAATTAAAGTGATGATTAAGAATGCCAAGATTATAACTTACCGTATGCTTGTTTTAATGTCATCACAGATACATGTGATTATCGACGTGATACTTGATTGAACTACCAAATATTTCAAGTCTTATTACTTCAAGTAGAGTTCAAACATTTAACAATCAAGATTTTAGATCTAAATAAAATAACTAATAAATAATCGACATGCTTTGTTAAACTTATTGTCTAAATTAATTTATCGGATTAATTGCGTTTCACCTACACAAATACGTGTTTTAGCAGCTTAGAGCAGAATGGGCCTCTACCTATTTGGGCCTGACTCTTTTTTTGGGCCCTATCGATAAAACAAAATTAAAGTAGCTGAACATAAAACTGTATAAAATATATAATTATCAAGGGCCGAGGTTCTTTTACGTGTTTGGGGGGGTGGGGGGGATGGGGGGTGGTGGTGGGTTCATTTATGCAATCAACATTTATTTTATTTAGATAGATTTGAATTGACTTTTTGGGAAAAAAATTGTATAAAAAAAGAGGCTTCAATTAGTATTAATATTATATTAAAAGGGAAAAAAATGTCATTGGAAATTGGAGACATTATTTTGGTCAACAAATAAATGGCTCAATAGCATAGGTAGATATATAGTTAATTAAATATATAAGTGAGCGTAGCGTATATCAATTATTTAAAATATTGTGAATCTCGATGGACTTGAACCGCTGGATTAAGTCACTTTTAAAAGAAAGATTCTTCTTAGTGATAATTGTTAATTAATTAACTAATTAATTAAATTCGATAAAGTTGTATTCCATTAAAAGGTGATCATGAATCAGAGATTCATTTACCCCGACAAAAAGTAAATCATAGAATGTACAAGACTAGACGGGAACTTGAAAGAGAAGATATCAAACATCGATTTTGATAACATATACTCATAATAATAATCGATCATATAACATTGAAAAATATCATATCACGTTATCTCAAATTTTACCCAATCGCCTGCGTGAATAAGACATAAATGTCGGTAAGTGAAACCGTGAAATGACTCATTCTTAGACATGTTATATATGCGCCCACGTATTGTGAATTTATTCCTTAGACATCCTTACAATATAAGTTATCCATATCACATTGAAAAGTATTAAAAATAAAATCGCTTACCACAAGATAAATTATCAATACATACATATATAAAAAAAGTTGTAATTTTTGTTATGTATAATTGTATCTTTATCATCTGTATTGTCAAACTTTAATCTTAGTCGACTATTTTCGTTTATTTTGTAATTTCGGTTTTTTCGTTGATATTAATGTGATGCTAACATAATATAAATATGATGTTGACATAGGCGATATCATATCAGAATGTACTAAAATTACTAAAAATTATAAGATATCTAACTAAAATTGAAAGTAAAATAATTACATTTAATATCTTACTCTATAAAATAAAAATCGAGAGAGTACGATCGCACCCACCGTCTCCTCATTTGGCTCCGTCTCAGGCTACATCCTTCGAAATGTATAATTGACAATTTCTTACAAGTATCCACGATATATACCACATTTTTTTTGAATAAATATATTCCATATATTAAATTAATTGAAGTAGAAAATCATAGATAATTTGTAATACTAGTTTTTCATGTTATCTACACATTATATTTCAAACAACATAAAATGATATTTCCAATTTCTAAAAAAAACAAATTATCTTTGCAAATTGTTAGAAGTTCGCTTATATATCATCATAAAATAAATATTTTATTGCTTAGATATTTATTTCTAGAGATAATAAATCACTAGTAAAGAAATATAATGATGATTTCTTGTAAATTTTAAAAAAATTTAATTGCAGAGAAAACTATTACTATAAAACAATATTGTGTCATCCCATTACTTTCTTGGAAAATGTCGACTTTACGGATAATTAAATAATTGTTCACATAAATTTTTAAAAAATAAAATATATAGGGATTTTTTTTTCCTTTTTTGAACGGAATATAATTTAAAATAATGGAGGTTGGGACAGGTGTGTGTATGGTCGGGGCAAGATACTAGACCGTCGGTGCACATAGTGCCATTTGTTTGTATGGTTAGTTTTTGTTTTGTTTTTTGGATTATTTTGCGTCGATATTTGAAAGAAAAGGTTTTTTTATGTGACCATTTGATAAATTTTTATTCGCGAAATTGAACAATTTTGTTCATATTTGATATAAAAACTAATAATTTTGATAAAAAAAAGTAATATTTTTCATGAGTGAGCTAAATTAAAAATCTATATCATAAAATTGATTCGTTAGATCGTCTCATAATTTTTTTTATATATTAAAATTACACTCAAATTTATATTTTGATTCTAATTAGATTTCATTTTTTTAAAAAAAAAAATTATCTTAGAAAAAGGAAAATATTTTTTGTGTACGTGTAAATCTAATGTGGCTCTTTCTTTTTCTATGTAATAATTTTTACGACTCTCATCATTAAAGTCAAAATAATCATAAATCTCAACTTTGACAAAAGAAGAAGCATCCCTTTTCGAAGTTGTCATTGATTTATTAGTAGGTATTTTATAATACGTTTCACATATTTTATGATATGAGACGAATTAATAATGTCTATATTTATAATAATAAATAATATTTTGAAATAAAAATAATATTTTTTCATAAGTGATCTAAATAAAATATTTATCTCACAAAATTGATGCATAGAATTGTCTTACAATGTTTTTTTTTTTGGTTGATGTGATAAGTTATCATACCCCGTCGTTTTACTTATTAGAAATAAGATGGATGTGTGCTTCTAACCGACAACCATCCGATGTTAAGCTGTGATTCTACGTATAATAACTACAAGAGCATACATATCGTATTCATATTTTTTTCTCTAAAAACATATATCGGCATTCGTTGGGATTCAGTCCTCATATTACAAAAACTCAGTTTCAACCATTTGACTTCTATTTTTTTCAATTTAAGCTATCTGAAACTTAGAAATACAAAAGTTATTGAGCATGAAGAGAAACATTATCTCTTAATTTAACTGATATAATTTATTAACTTGAAAGAGATTTTTTTAATATTATATATATTTTTTTGATTTGATTGTGTATAATATTTAATGAGATTTTTATTTTCTAGATGATAAGATAAATATGTAAATGTTATCTTGAATAATGTATCAATTTTTAACCTTCTTTGTTTGATAGGTTAACTTGTGGAGATAAAATCTAGAAGAGATGGTGTTTATAAATAAGAAAAATGAGGACATTGACGGCACTGATGCTTGATTAATTATACACTCACTTTCACACTATGTGGAGTTTTTAGAGAAAAATATTATCAACATTGTGTTGCTGCTATGAAGTGTGCTGCCGTGATTGCTGAGGACACTTCAGACAACACGCGTGCAAGTGTTGGCTGAAGATCGTGTTTCGTTGCCTCACACTTTTGCATCGATTCTTCACTTTATTGAATAATTTTTATTCTGGTTGTTTGACTTATAGAAAGCATTTGTGTTTCTCAAAGTGTTGAGAAAAGTTGATTTTTGTGAAGATCATTAATGATTGGTTTTTGTAAACGTTTTGATTTTCTAGTGATTAATTTTTGCCATGAGCCACCGTATTTATACTTGTGCATATTTAATCTTGTCCATCTATTTATTTAAAGTCAATCTGTGTTATAAATTTTAATATTCCGCTGCATGTTGTCTTAAATGTTTTAACATTTGACACAACACTTAATTCTGATATAACACAATTCAAACATTACATCTGTCAAGAAATATATCTAAAAGAGCATACAGGTAACTGAACTTGGATATGTTTCGGGAGCTGAAATGCATATATTTGTGTTATAATTTCATCGATATATACATATATCGACCAAAAAAAGTAAATCTAAATAACACAAGTGAATACTTAATTTGGTATCTAATTTTCCAAAAAGATATAAGAGTTGGAATAATAAAAGTATAAATATAGATAACTGAAATTAAGTTTATTTTGACATGTGAATTGAAACATGATGAGATATACGATATGATTCGATTTATCAATAATATAATAATTTTTTATATAAAAGTGAGTTTTTTTTAATAAGAGGGATAGAAAATCGACTGGCAAATTGTGTGGCTGTGGGGAGTTTGGGTAAATGAATAATTTGTTTGCTGTTAGGTTTAGTCCTGGTTTAATACGGTATATCGATTTTTTAAATAATATAGTTCATACCGAAATTTTTTGATACCGAAAAATGAATACTGATATCGTACCGAAATTTCGATATAACATAAATTACATGTCGTTCTTACCAAAAAAATTCGTGTACCGCAATTTCGGTACGATATCAGTATAATACCGTCTATACCGGATTTTTTTTAAAAATATTGTTAATCTCATCACAATCACAACAAAATAATTTTATTATAATAATTTTTCGGTATTTCGTTATATACCGAATTACTGAACATTTCAAAAACATATACCGTTACCAATACCGAAAATTTCGGTATACCGTTAATATCGATATATGAGGTATATTTCGATATGATATGCACGATATATCAAAATTTCGGTATTTTTCCCAATCCTAATCACGATCCAATATTAATTAATCGTCGTTGGGTTATCTTAAAACTTACCCTTCGTGAATTGGCAAGGAGTAAATGCTGCGCATAGATTGAGTTCGAATAAGGCCAAAAGAATCTGCATCAAAATTTAAAGATCAGACAAGTTATACCAATTTAAGCATAATTAGAGTTCTTTTTTAATTATTTTTTAAAAAAAAAAAAAAAAAAACAGAAAAAGAAACATTCAGCCTCGCTCTTCTCTCTTCCTCATTTATTTAAGGTGGCAGGCAGTATAAGCGAAAACATGAGGTCAGTCAGTCAGTGACCTTTGCTAAGTTTCCATAGTGCAGCAATGGCTTTCATTTCCAAAGCTCTCTTCTTCCTCGCGATCATCTACATTTCATCCCTCTCTGCTTTTGCAGAAAATGAAGATCCCGGCCTTGTCATGAACTATTACAAGGACTCTTGCCCTCAAGCTGAAGATATCATCAAAGAACAAGTCAGACTACTGTACAAACGCCACAAGAACACTGCTTTTTCGTGGCTTAGGAACATTTTCCACGACTGTTTCGTCGAGGTAATTTATTGGTTTGTTGTCGAGATATTTAATATTTTATACTAGTCGATTGATTTGTTTTGTGTTGCAGTCGTGTGATGCATCTTTACTGCTGGATTCAACGAGGAGGGTTTTGTCTGAAAAGGAGACAGATAGGAGTTTTGGGATGAGGAATTTCAGGTATCTTGAGACTATTAAAGAGGCTCTAGAGAGGGAATGCCCTGGTGTTGTTTCGTGCGCGGATATTCTTGTCTTGTCCGCTAGAGATGGCATTGCTTCTGTAAGTTGAGCTCTCTCGCTCTCTCTTCTTTTCATTTGCTTGAATTTACATGTTTTAGCACGCTGGAAACTCGAGATATGTACTCAGAAATTCGCTTGTTTTAGAATTTCCCAAATTTTGGTGAACACTACCCTGAGTTTCTGACTCAAATTCTTGTCCTTTTTCGGCATTTTCATCCTAAAATGGTGATGTGTCTTGTTTCGGTTAACTTATCGGAAGTTTCAAGATTTTAAGTGCCTCTATTTGTGGATCTACCCAAATTTGGTGTTTTACCATAAGCCATAGTCACTGTGATTTGTAATTTTATTTTTTTATTTTTATTTTTTGTTTTTGTTTTTTGGACAGGTTGGAGGGCCATATATTCCCCTTAAAACTGGAAGAAGAGATGGTAGAAAAAGCCGAGCAGATATTCTTGAGCAGTACTTACCAGATCACAATGAGAGCATGAGTGTTGTACTCGAGCGTTTTGCTGCTATTGGAATTGATACCCCTGGAGTAGTTGCTTTACTTGGTATAAATCCACGATTTTATCCAGCTAGAACTCTTTTATATTCAAGAATTAATTATCATCATCATATGAGTATAATTTTTATTTTAGATTCACCCGTTCTCAAGAAGTATATAATATTTTGGATCCAAATCAAAGAATGTAAAAATTTTCTGTTAGACAATAAGTGTGATGGGAATTAGTCATGTTACAGGCTCTCACAGTGTCGGCAGAACCCACTGTGTAAAACTGGTGCACCGTCTATACCCGGAGGTGGATCCAGCACTGAACCCTGATCATGTTGAGCACATGCTCTACAAGTGCCCCGATGCCATCCCGGATCCTAAGGCCGTGCAGTACGTGAGAAACGATCGTGGCACGCCAATGAAACTCGACAACAATTATTACAGAAACATATTGGACAACAAGGGCTTATTAATTGTGGATCACCAACTAGCCACAGACAAGAGAACCAAGCCCTTCGTCAAGAAAATGGCCAAGAGTCAAGATTACTTCTTCTCAGAGTTTGCTAGAGCCATCACCACTTTATCTGAGAACAACCCTCTCACAGGCACCAAGGGTGAAATCAGAAAACAATGCAATCTTGCCAATAAGCTCCATTAAAAGATTGAGGAGTGTGGATGACAAATAAAATGGCTTCTCTTCTGTTTGTGGCAAGATGAAGGTTGTGATGGCCGCTGGCCAGTGTTAATTATCGATCTGTTTCTTTGTACTGCGGGTTTCTTTTTTCTGTGTATGGAGTTCATGGGGAAAATGTGGGTGTGGATTGTTGTAAGGACCGAAGGTGGTGGGTGTGTAGGATGCTTGTTATGTGATTATTATGGTTGTTGAATTTGCAGCAGCAAGATTCATGTTTTGTTTGTTTCTTCAACTCTAATTTTTTTGGGAAGAGAACTTTTCTTCTTAAACAGACGTAATAAAGAAAATAAAAGCTTGATAAAGAAAAATTAAAGAAGGGGCCCTCACGAAAAAGGGAAATGATTTTATGAAAGTTGATAATGGGAGATAAGATCCCTCCACAATAGCAAATATGGTTGGCTGTACGTGGATGTGACCAGAGAAACAATATTCACACAGTGATTGAATGCGATTGCCAACTATATGCATGTGTTTGAAACCTTACAAACTAGCTATTTCCTTCAAATGCATTCACCGTAGAGTAAACCATGTCACCACAGGCCTGGAAAAAAGTGTTTTAAGGTTAAAAGTAATAAAAATTTTCCTTGAACTTCCAAGTATTTGTAAAGCACATGTTAAACAGCTACTTCTATTATTTCCACCAACCGAAGACCTCGATTATGACAAAACAATCGTGCAACACTTTGCATGAAATCCAAGAAACGAGAAAGAAATTTCAATTAATGAAGGCACGATCCTTTAAGCTTTTGGACCCAAGCCTAGTCTATTTCAAGAAAACCAAAAAAGAAAAAAGAACAAGTAGAGAATATTAAAAGCACTTATCTATTAAGGAGAGTTCAGAGAATAACGAAAGCTAAAAAAGCGCAAAACGACTTAGTAAGACAATCCACCAGCATTTTAACTCAAAACAGAATGATGGTTATTCACACAATCATTTTCTTACAAGATAATAAATGCTATCGCACATAAAATTCAGACGAAGGATTTCAGGTCCCAGGATAAAGAAATGATTCTAAAACTGAGTAATTTAATCTTAAACAAGACACACATAAACAACTTGAAATTACCATACTCGATTCAGAGTAATTAAAATAGAAGAGAGATTCTAAATGGCAAACCAATACACTTCAATATCTTTATAAGCAGAACTCTCTCACGTGTTAGAAAACATCCTGCTCAAAACAAGCACACACTCTAAAACAGCTTTGCAGGTTGCTGTATTCCACTTCTCATCATCGCACAGAACTCCTCGTAGTTAATTCGTCCATCCTATAACATGCAAACATGTAAAATGCTTATGTAATTCTAAGGGGCCATAAAGCTGTATGATATCTTAACTCAAGTCGATGTACATACATTATCTGTATCCACCTCCGAGATTATTTCCCTGATGGTGGTCTCATCCCCCATGCTGTACTCCTTCATAGCACTTTCCAGTTCATCTCTCGTGATATACCTGAAGTTAATAAGATAAATAAAATGACAATTTTTTCTTGGGAATAGTGCTTGAGGTAATTAATTAACTTTGAAAGAATCATCGAGTCAACATCTTCCAAGAGCTCAGACTTATGAAAAAACGGTTTATAACAGATTATCATAATCAGGAGTCATTAGTCCCAAACCATTGGTTCAACAAAACCCAATATATATAAACAGGTATATATATCCGCCAAACCTCCCGCCACACTACTGGCAGTTTTAAAAAGAAAAAAGAAAACCATTTCATAAAATTTGCCTTCAGTGCTTATTTCTAGGCATCTGTTGCCAAATGTCCGAGAACATACATGTGTGCCTTCTTATCAATTGATTACAAATATGTATTCACAATCTCATGCTTATATGCAAGGAGACGTGTCAAAAAAATTTCAAAACTTTTGCTGAGTTATCCCCCGTGAACTAGAGCTTTTATGAAAAGTGATTCCTAGATAAATAATTTTAGTGTCAAATTTAAAAAACGTTGAACTAGCATAATCAAGCTTGGTGATCAATATGACCAAAAAAACCCTGATTTTAATGATGTTTTTTCAATCTGGAAAGTATCTCACCAAGTATTCAAGAGAACTATGCCGCATTTTGTGAAAAAAAGATGTACTTACCCACTGCTATCTTTGTCGAAAAACTGAAATGCACTAAACAGATGTTCATCTCTTTCAAGCTTATGCCTGTGCATCGTGGCAGTGATAAATTCAATGTAGTCTATTGTCCCATTACCGTCGACATCAGCCTGAAATCAATGGCTTGAATTGTTAAAATGAAAAGCTGTAATCAAACTGCATAATGTCTTGATGACATGCTAATTACCGCTTCCATAAGTTGTTTTACTTCGGCTTCAGACAGTTTTGATCCGAGCCGAGCTAATCCCGTTTTCAATTCTTCATAGGTGATGGTACCACTCTTATCTGTGTCCATATTAGTGAACATTGCTTTAAGACCTTTAATTTCTTCTTCCGACAAGCTTTCCGCAATAACCTGCAGTTATTCCAGTAATTAACTAAAAACCAGCTGTTTTGGCCTTGTTCTTACTCAACCTTATTTCATTTTGTGATTGTATCTTCTGCCCAAATAAACATTACAGAACTAATAGACCATCTGTTTTGGCCTTGTTCTTACTCAACCTTATTTCATTTTGTGATTGTATCTTCTGCCCAATATAAACATTACAGAACTAATAGACGCCCAAGAAGAAGAAAATGGTGAATCGTACAAGAACAAATAGAAGCAATTTCTTTGTGAGAGATATATCAAGGTATAATAACAAATAGAGATGCAATATATTTGTTCAAGAAATTTAGGAGAATAAAATTTAAGCATCTTACAGAAAGCAGAGGAATATTAGAACAGTTTAACATTGTCAATATTCTGAGGCATAAATAGCAAGATCCTTTAACAAAATTGATGACTCTTAACTTTCCAGTTTACAGAATGTTTATCCAAAGTGAAAACAGAAAGGTTTACCTTTAGTGCAAGTTTTTTAAGCTTATTCATTGCCCTGAACTGCTTCATTCTGGAAAGAACCGCACTATTGATTGGCTTGTCAGGGGCTTGCCCCTTAATCCAAGGGTGCTCTTGAAAATCAGTACAAAGAATGTTTTAAGTTAAAGATGATTCAAACATCATTATAAAACACGAATGTTCTTTAACAAAAGAGTTTAGTTCGAGTGTCAATGCTAATATTGAATATGAGATAGATGATATATTATGGCATACCGAGTACTTGAGTAGAGGTAATTCTTTTTTTTGGATCCTTTGTCAGCATTTTTCGAACAAGATCTTTGGCACTGGCTGATATGGAAGGCCATGGCTGACTGTCAAAATCAACTTCTTCTTTCAAAATAGCATCAAATATGCCCTTTTCAGTTTCTGCGGCAAATAAATTCAAGAATCATTTAGAAAGGAACTGACTCCCAAAATATTTATCCATAAATCAAGATTGGTTTTACCAGCCCAAAATGGAGGAACGCCACTGAGGAGGATGTACAAAATAACACCAGCACTCCATACATCTATTTCCTTTCCGTAGCTTCGCCACAACACTTCGGGAGCAACATAATATGCACTACCAACTATGTCGCGATAAACTTTTCCTGGAATTTATATATGACATTACTATCTATTAACGCAGAAAAATCAAGAAGTTACTAAAATGCCAGCTAAAATTTTTAACTGAAATGAATTGATTGATCATTGAAGGCATGAAATTTTATTAAAGACCGTACACAAGAAATGCTTATATGATTATTTTATTTTTTGGCATCCGTCCAACCACTCTTATGAAAAGACAAATTAACAAACCAACTGGATGCCTAATCTTGACAAGAACAAAATCAACATTGACTTATTACCAAGGAACTAAAGGAAAATTTTGAAATCTTTGTCTAGATGTGCTTAAAGTGCAACTAAATTTGGTGTTTGCCCACAATTGAGATATCTCACCATGTAATCCTTCAAAATCTGTTGGTTTCTTTCCTCTCCACAATTTCCAGATAATTGACATTATCACCATCTTCCAAAATTTTTTGGATTTTTCCTTTCCCAATATAATGTTACTTTCTCCTACCACACACTCACGCCCATGGAAACCCTAATTTCTTTAAGTTCTTACCATATTGATAAGTAATGAATCCATAGGATTGTAAAAATGTGATATTTAGATTCATTGACATCTCTGCATAATATGTACCAGCTTGAGGATATCATAAAGTAAGGAATTTTCCATTGTAGTACATCGTAGGTATTGAATTTATTAAGTGATAAAATCCAATTAAATAATTGTATGTTTGAAGGAATTGCGGATTTCCAAATTAGAAGCAATAACTAATAAAATAATAAAGTTGGATCATTGAGATCACTCAACTTAATACAAACTCGCTTGCTCTAAGCAAAGTAAAAAGACTCCCACCTCTACATCATCTATTAAAAGAACTTCCTTCCCACAGTGATGATTCCAACTTACACAAAAGCTATCATGGACCCCGACAAAATCAGATATAGTGATGATTCCAACTTACACAAAGCCAGAATGCATTTTCTCCATTCTTGACCCTTTTCCTTTTTCTCTTGGTCTCCTGTTAACCATAATTATGCATTTTTAGAAACGCAAATGCACTAATTTCTAAAGATTATCTAACCCCAGAAAGATTACTTTGATTGGGAAAGTCAAGAATCATAGACTGAGAAAGGAAGTGATGGTTCTCATGAGTCAAAGATTCATAACACCTAATTTGCATTTACACTGAGAACGTGTTTGGTTGGGGTGATAAAATAACCATGTTTATTGGGAGATATAAACAATAAAATTTTGTAGGATAAGAAATAATGTGGAATAATTATTAACGAGTTTGGTTCTTGACTGAATAGATATTTAGATTAAAATTTTAAACAAATTGACTCTTCAATCCTCCCTAAAAAAATCTGATAAAAATTTTTACGCACAAGCATCTTCCAATATCACTGGTTTCCTCTCCCCCTTTCATAATTTCATCGACTAAGTCCATTATGCCATTAACACCTAAACAAGGACATTTAGATGGTTTATTCCTAGGATTTTTAAACGATTGCTATATGTTCTTAGAAATTTTACTCATTCTCATTAGCTTTTGATATCCTTTCAGGTTCAAATACTTCGCATTTTTTAGAAGAAAAAGACCCGTAAAATATTTTATGAGTGCACGCGTTTTCAATGGCCGAGATTTTTTTTCCAAAAGATGCGAATGGTATGTCGAGGGAGTAGAAGATAGAGATATCGAATGGAAGGGATTGGGTGACATCCACTGTCCTTTACCTTTCCAACTTTTTTTAGATTGAATTTACATTTTCTGAAGTACGAGAGATGGGGATAAAGACGAAAATTTCTGTAGCTTTTGCTTTTAAAATAGGAACGAGAACGATGATAGACCATTCCTTCTCCATAGAGTAATTTGTTATCAAACTTGTGACAGGCCCATAGTTTTGGTTTGAAATAATAGAAACTATATCAAGATTTGGATGTGAATAGATTCCCCCCTTTATCCTCCATATGAATCATAGCCAAAGGTCATGACTCAAATTACAATCCATGAAGAGATGCAAAGATAAGCAAAATAAGCGCAAAGTGCAATTCATGAATAGGCGGAAAGTTAAACAATCATATATGAGCTCAATCGCTCAAACACTTCTTTCAGAAATGCTAAAACTGTTTCCTATTATGTAACTTTATTTATACTAGTTACTGAAATCCAAATGATTATTCATTGAAGGCTAAACATATACCAAAAGTCAGGGATCATATACTGATCAAATATATGCTCAACTGAGATAATTATCACCACTAAGGAAGAGAAATCTGTTTAGCACTAGAAGGAAGAAAAATACACACCTTCTTCAATAAAAACAGAGAGCCCGAAATCCGTTGCTTTCAACCTTGCATTCGCATCCTTACTTGAGAGCAAGAAATTCTCAGGTTTGAGATCCCTATGCATCACACCCATAAAATGGCAATGGTGAACAACATTCACAATCTGTCTACAAAGATCAGCGGCTAAGCTCTCAGAATAATGCCCCTGAGCAATAATCTTATCGAAAAGCTCCCCTCCACCACAAAGCTCCATTACTAGATGCACAGACATTCTATCCTCATAAGAACCCTTGAATTCCACTATATTAGGCTGCCCACTTAAGTGCTGCATTATATGAACCTCCCTCTTCATATCTTCCTTATCATTCTTACTGACGAGTTTCCTCTTCAATATTGACTTGCAAGCATATGAATGCCCACTGCCAATCTCAGAACAAGAATAAGTTACCCCAAATTGACCCCTACCCAATTCTTTACCAATGCTGTATTTTGTCTTGACATCCTCAAAGGGCTTTCCCAAAATGTTATTGGGCTCTAATTTTTGAATTTGGTTTTGGGGTTGCGGTTGTGGGTGGTGGTGCCTCTCAGGTTGCGGCTGCGACTGCTGCTGCGGCTGCGGCTGAGGCTGAGGCTGATGCTGGGGCTGGGGTGTATACTGAGTCGATGGTTTTTGATGATCTGGGTGGCTTTGCTGGTATCTTGTGTTTGCTGCTCTTCCTGATCTAATGCCATTGGTATCGGGGCTTGTATATTTGTTCTTGCTGAAACAACCACCCATTTCTTTTTCTTGGCAGCCAACGAAAATTGGATCAATAATCCAGATTTATGAACGGATTTGTTTAAAAAAATTCTAAAAAATGCAATCTTGTAACTGAAACGGGCTTTTCTTGACAAATCCGTTGAAAGATTCAGACTTCAGTATAATAAATGGACAAACAAAGATACAAACTTGGAAATGAAACCTGTCTCGGAGCAGTGATTGGGAACGAAGGGAGCTCCAACAAATTTTCAGCGATTAATCTCGGCCTAGCATGAATGAATCATAGTTGAGATGGTGATTTAGAGATCAGAAAGTGCAATCTTAATTCTTTCTGCGTGTTGACTCTTCAGTTCTTTGTCGAGTGTTTTATACACGTCGTTTTGGGTGCCAAAAAGACGAGGTTTCGTAGAAGATGATATTTAAAATCCGTTTACATTTGGGTGATCATGCTTATTACCCATACCAGGACAAGCAAGTAGAAAATGAGATAATAAGTTACGAAGGCATAACTGATTTACGGAGCATATGACTTTTCCTAAAATGGTAAGCAAATGTTTCAGTTTGTAATTGGTGTCAGTGTCAATATCACATGTTTAATTATCATGGATTACAAAAAAATGTAATCATCAGAAAAAAAATGATTGATGATGTAAAATAATTATTACTCTTACTTGAATACTATCATTTCGGGTGTGTACAACATGGAAAACATTTGTCTTATGACAAACAACAAGACACACCTTCATGATCCCTACCCGTCGTGCCAATATTGAAAAAAAGCAGAAATTCTTTCATTGCCGCATCCACTCCTTTTGTGGATGGCTGCCATTATGAAATTGTAGTATCTAGTTGGAAAAAGGGTTGTTTATCCTAGGAAGATAATGTTGGATAAATGAAGAGCAAAGCATGGTGAATGAAAAAAGGAATGATAATTGTCTCATATTGGAATATTAGTCAAGTTTGGTTTATCTTATAAGCTCTAAGTTTGAGCTAAGAGTTTAAACCCCAAGGAGTACCAGAAGCTTTTAAGAGGGAAAGACGTTAATAGGTTAGGTCTCGATGAAACACACGTGCGTGTGAAGCCGGCCGGCACGGTGTGTAGAAATTTATTTGGAAAAATAAATTTTGTTAACAATAACAGTGTCCAGGACGCATCAGAGCAGAAGCTCGCGTGCACCAGCACGCCAAGAACATGCTACATCGCGCATGTCAGAACCAGGCGCGCGTCCCACTGATTTTGAACGCATGTCACAGAATTGGCGCTCCTGGTGCGCACATCCCACTGCTTTTGTACGCACCAAAAAGTGTGCGCGTCCCTTGGTTAAGGTTGCATCTACTCCAGGCTGCTGTTTGCACCAAACAATGTGTCCCTTGACTACTCGCAGAAAGTTGTGACTCTTCTACGCATGCGGTTCGAAAAGTCGTGTATCTTTAATGCATCCGGTGATCGATTATAAATAATCCCTATCATACATCAGTAATCTTCTTCTTGCCATCTCGGTGCATATTATATTCCCTTCGTACTTGAAAGTTTCTGCTTATAGTATATTAGTTTGCTGCTTTCGAGAGTTTATATAGCACTGTGATACGGGCAATTTTGTTTCGTGGACAGAGGAATATACTTGCTTCGACTTGCTGTTTGTTCGCCTTGTTCAGAACCGAGAGAAAGACAAATCACAGATAAACCAAAGTCCATCCTTGTCCTGCTTGTACGAGCCACAACTTCCTCTTGAGATGGTTTTTTCGCCTTGGAACACTGTTGTGTTCCATCAACTCCAGCAGGGGGGCTATAAGGTTGGGGGGATCTATGCAGCTAATTAAAAAAGGGATAGAAATAATAACCATGACATAGTTGATTCTCCAGATGCAAATTTACCTTGAAATTGTTTTGAATTTAACTGTGATCTCTGACTGAGTTATAAGAAAATTACTGTCTATTTTAATAGATAGTGGTAACAATCTATCACCAAGAGATCACGTCAGATACCTACCTGTTTATCATATTTTATCTTCAATTGGGCTTAGTAGATCATTTATTCAGCAGTGGATACCCAATTGTTTGTTGAGCTTACAATCAGCCCAATTATTATAAGACCTAAAAAGCCCAATTATATGATTGGGCCAACCGCAACTCATGAGGACGGTTTATATTTACCAAAACTCAAACAAATCATCGGTTCTCTTAAATAGTGAATTGTTGTGATGAAATAATTATCTTTTGTTGAGTAGAGCAATTAAACATGGTCTTTGATATGTTGTACATAGAGATGTAGATGAACAAAGCTACTCACGAGCTATTCGGAGCTCAGATCGTAAAAGAGAAAAACTCGTTTAAGATCTTTCGTTAATCTCATCGAGTTGAGCCAGAGCTAGATCGAGCTTAAGGATATTCGACTCGTGAGCTCGCGAATATGACCATTTATAGAGTCACGAGCCTGTTATATAGCTAAGCTTGTTTACTGTTCCCAAACATGATAGTTTAACATTGCTTTATAAAGATACATCATATTGTATCCTCAAGCTCGATTATATTTTTAACGAGCTCTATTGCCCGTTTAATGAGCTCGAAAATGAGCCCGATTAACAAGCCGAGTTCGAGCTAGACTCGTTAAACATGATAAACAAGCTAGTAGCGAACCAAGCTCAAGTTATTCGCAAGCTTAGTAATTTTAAAACGAGTCGAGCTCAAATCTCATGATAAAAATAAATTATTGGAGTGTCGATAGAAATTATCAGATAATTAATAATATTAATATTATATTTTATTATTAAGAATGACAAGCTTAAAATGAAAGACTTTTTTTTTTGTTATTTTGATTGAACGATAAATAATCTTTTTTTACATATGATATAAAAAAATGATGCAGCATACATATTAGCGATCATATGTACGTTTTTTGTGTTTATATATGGAGACAATTTTTTAATGATTGTTCATCGCATAAGTAAATGATAAAAGAAACAGTAAAAGAATATGTAGGAATATTTTTTATAATTATGATTGATACATGAATGATTCATAACCCATCTGAAATTAAGATTTCAAATTTGAAACGAGAGAAATCGAATTATAACAAACTCATCTTTTATCCCAATTTTTTTTTTTTTTTTTATGAGTAATGTAATATTATTTTGTCTTTGTATCAATTATTCTATCATAGCGAGTTAGGATGTACTTCCATTGAAACTGGAGCCATTGGCATTTATTTATACAATTAAATGATCGATTTTATTGTGATCTTAGTTATATAATATATTTTATGAGATTATCCGCCACTCAATCGGAACACAATAATTGTATGGTTAGTTTTTCTAATAATTGGTGTCCGACGCAGGTGTTACGTTTTTATAAAAAAATTATAATTAATTCGATTCATATTAAAAAATTAATATCATAATTATAACATTGAACGGATACTTTACTTCAATTTCTAAGTAAGAGATAAGTTGGTCATTTCGGATAAGAGAGACATTAATTAGGTTCAAAAAATTTAGCTTGAGTTCGGTTTGATATATTATTAGATTGCATTCGGATTGACATATATCTAATTATTGAAAAAGAGTCCGATTATTTTATATTTCGTAAAAAAAAAAAACTGTAATAATTGATTTGCATATTCTTTTTTTATATATTTAAAGTTTAATTAATTATCGTACACAAAAATTAATGTATTATGGTACTATATTTTGATAAAAATATCTCTCCGAAAGACGGAATCATGCATCAATCGTATTTTTTAATGTTATACTTGAATTGATGAATTTAAAATTTCTTATCTCGTTTGGATATAAAATATTCAAGTGAATTAAGTAATTCAAATAATAGATTGCTTCTAATTTGTTTTAAAAATGAATTTCCAATGCATTTGAAGCAAAGTTGTTTCTCATCAGATAAATATATGTCGATCATATATGGTTAGAATGTCAATATATCGATAAATAAAATATGGCATTTTATTTTAAATATGTTTAAATTAAATGAAAGTGAAATCATGGGCCACCACTGCAAGCCCGAACAATGTAGATGGACCCCACAGTCCAAGTCCGGTCACTTATGCATCCAAAATCACCAACGGAGCCCACTCGTGCTGTGTAATCCAAAATCAATGGCCCTTGAAAATTATGGCCACCATACCAATTTCAATTTTATTTACCGTTTCGAGAAATAAATTGAATATTTGGAGGAGTTTATTTTTTCAAAAATAAAATAAAATCAGAGTAATAATTTGGAAATATATGAGAAATTTGAAGGACACTGACAAGGACAAATGAAATGAAGGATATTTTGGATGGTATTATTATCAAACCATGTATATTTTTATGCAGTGTTCTAGAAAGCTCGTTTAAACAACGAACATCTGCTTTTTAGATTCGACATTAATTCAAAGGGTTTTATTTATGTTGTTCGAATGAAATTATTTCTATGAAAGAGTAGGTCTCTTGTGAGACGGTCTCACGAATCTTTATACCGATATTCAAAATAAAAAGTAATATTCTTAGCATAAAAAGTAATATTTTTTCATGGTTGAACCAAATAAGAGATACGTCTCACAAAATACGACTCGTGAGGCCGTCTCACACAAGTTTTTACCTCTATGAAATTACATAATTATCAAATAATAAGTTATGAATATTTTATTTTTAAAAATAAAAGGTAAGAAATATTTGACACTTTTTCGCACTTAATACGATCAACATAAGATTGATATTTCACGTTTTTTTTTCAAATTAAAGTTTTTTCTTGGGTGTTTACCAATATAAAATATATTGGGCAAGTAAAATGAAAAAGGATATACCCTCATAATTTCAAGACACAAAGAGAGAAAACGATAGAGAACACTAATCGGTATTTCAAGAGAACCATTTCATCTGGTTATACAGTTCAAAATAGTTGAGTCGCACTTTCAGCACTGTCTGTCGATCTGGTAAAGTGATGAGGGTCGTATTTATAATCGATATAAGAATCAATATCACATATTTTATTCAAATAATTTGTATATTGATGTAATTATTGAAAATGTTATTATTGAAGAGTAATAAATATTTCCATTGAAAGAAAAATCGAAATATAATTATTAAATTATTGCACGATTTAAAATATATGAGTTACATCAATACAGTTTTTGATAAAAATGAAATATTCGATTTAAAAAAAAAAAAGTGTACTTCATAATTCCAAAAAGATATCCTTCTAATCATACTATTTTTGGCTTATCTTTTAACATGGTAATGATGCAAATACTAATACAAGAATAAGATGAGGCTGGCCATCTACATTAATCTACTATTATAGTTTATCTACATACCAATGCGTATACTTGTTATAACATCGGTCTGTATGAATTAATCTGGTATGATATTTTTATTTATTAGTAATTTATTTTCGACCATGTAGATTTTTATCAATATAGAGTAACTCAAATACACGTTCAAATCAAACCATCTCATCCAAACAGAACCTTATAGATGATATCGAGACGGACGCCTGATGCTGCACTAGGGATGGCAATGGGCGGGGTTGGGGCGGATTTGCCATCTCCATCTCCATCTCCGTCCCCGAATTTCATCTCCACCCTTATACCCATCCCGAAATTCACATGATTAGAGAATCAGACTGCATAAGTTCATTATTCTGCTGCATTTTGAAGCCCTTTTGGAGGGACCTCTGTGTTGTGGCCATTGACAATGAAATCATGATAAAGTTTTGAATTTTATTCATAAAATGACAAGTTTACTTTCGAGTCCCACCAAAATATTCTTAGCCGTTAAGTATGCCTTTGCAAAAACACCATTCTCAATACTTTCTTTCATGTTTTTTCTGTCCCAGATTGGGGTTTGATTTACTTGGGATTAAGGAAATTTTTTTACCTAGGTTTGCGTAGATTTCAGTTAAAATTTATTTGGTGACGAGTCGGCCTGGCCATTTGTTTCGTGTTTTGTCTACATCACTATAGCTTCGCCCAAATCCGGGGAACAACTATTTTACCTTATGATACTCGACAGTACACGTTTCTAATGATAAAAGCGTACTCTTTTTTTCCCCCCATTCATAAAATTAAATAGTTTGTTTTTTTTTTTTAAAAAAAAACGACATAGTAGATATGACATTCACAAAATAACGAGTAATAAATCTCTTATGAGACAGACTCGGGAGATATGTTGACTCGATTCATACCTGAAGCGAATTTAATATTTGTTTATAGATCTAGTCGGAGATCCGTATAACAAAATTGACTCGAGATATGGTCTCATTGGAGTTATTGTGTTCACCAAATGAGATCTATCTATGTTAATTGTTACACATCGAATATCACATCTCTGTATTTTAATACAATATATTCAATTGACCATCTAAATTTAAAATTAAACAAATGTAAGCCGACACATCAAATAATCAATTATTCATTTTGTATTAAACATAGTATTTTTTTTTTTTTTAATTCTTCCTTATTTTTATTCCATTTCATAATGATGTTTTTTCTTTTTATCCTCGTAAATACTGTAAAAAAAAAAAAACTAAAATGTGTACATGTTGATGAATTTTAAAGTGACAAGTATTCTTGAATAATCCTAGTGACGGTCCCAGCATGTAAAGCCACAGTTAGTCAATGCTAAACATCATAATCCGATACAAGAACACTCTTGTAATATTTATTCATTGGAGTTCCCATGTAGTAATCGCACATCATGAGATTATATATCAAGTTTTTTCATGCCGCTGCTATCAAAATTTTAACTTAAAACATGGTAAAAATGGAACAAGTTAGTTATCCCACATCATTTATATGAAATTTTTGGGAGTTGTGTATATGAATTTAGACAATTTTCACCTATTTATCTAGTTTTTGGGGTCGAATTAGGTCCAAGTCTTAATCTTAACATGATATTAGAGCTCAAATTTTATCGTTAAATTAAATTCAAATCTCAATCTTAACACGACCTAAATAAAATATACACAAAGTTGAATATTTCTTTATTTTGTTGGAGTTAACATTAAAAAATAATTAAACTAAATTAGTCGAACTATATATTTAGTGCCAATTGCAATGGAGTAATTCCAGTCAAATCCAACTATATATCACAAACAGACAACAATCATTGGGGTTTGAGACCAATTTTTATATGCCATTTAATGTGTCAAATCCTGAAAAGACTGGTTAACAATGGAGATTCTACCTCAGTGGACCATGTCTCTCCATTCAAAATATTTTAAGCATTTTGTTGGGTCAAAAAGTTAGGTCCCAAATTTTCACACAATTGTGGCATTTTTATTACTGTTTTTTTCTTAATTATAAGACATGTTTTTTGCCATAATATTAAGAAATTGCTGAAAATATAAATATAATATTTAAAATTTTCTTTTATTTATTGAGTGCTTACATAAAATAATATGTTATCTTCTCGATAGTTGGTTGATTATAATATCACAAATTATAAACTTGTGTTAGACAATCTCACGGATTGTATTTTGCGAGACGAATATCTTATTTGGGTAATCCATGAAAAATATTACTTTTTATGCTAAGAGTATCATTTTTTATTGTGAATATCGCTAGGGTTGATCCGTATCACATATAAAGATTCTGAGACCGTTTCACAATAGACCTACTCGAATTTTTTTACATTTAACCCTTTAAAATGTAAGATATATACAACCATATGGATTTTAAATGTAAGATAAATATAAACTTGACGAGGTTGTTGTAAGATTTTAAATATAGTTGTATTTACATGTAATCCCTGGTAAGCGAGTGTCTTATGCATGCGCACCAACAAGTGCTGTAGCTTGGAATCAACACCATCAGGCAATGAATTTATTTTGTTTTTACAGTGTCGATTTCATATTCCCAACAGCACCTATACTGACAATAATGAAATTCAGACAAAATGAAAACGAAATTCAAATGAAACTACTGTGGGCCTGCTCCGACGTAATCGAGCTTTTATATATTATTATAACCTTGGCCATAGCAGTTGAGCTGGTGTTCATTATATGCATTATCGTTATTACGCCCACGTAAATAATCAATCCTCTACTTATCTGAGATCATTTGTTTTTTACATTGGGTCACCGGGAATTCTATGTATATTCCTATTCCGGCAACCCGAGATAATCAAAATTCGAATCGGATCATCAAGAGTTCATTTTTCCTTCAAGGGTTGATCAGAAATCAAGATTTCGGCGATTCTAAAGTTGGGAATTCAATATATATATGTGTGTGTGTGTCTGTGTGTTGATTGAACGTTAATGGGCAAAGGCCGAACTCTGATTACCAGCCGCAGTGAACGCTATTTGGGAAGTCTTGATAATAACCACGGCCAAGAAACTGCAAACGGTGCGTCGGAACTGGGAGAGGATGAAGTTTGGTCGGTAGTTGACCACACAGAAAACGGGGATGATCACTCGGCAAACGGAGGCTGGAGTTCACGGGCTTCCATGGAGAGCAACGGAAGCTCCGGTATCTACCGGAGTCGCCGCGCCCCACCTCCACCCTCCGACCACCACCGCCACCTTGGTGGCTTGTCACTGGCTTTCGAAGATTCCAGCAACTCGTCATCATCACCGAGGATCTTGCACCAATTCCGTGGACAAGACGGAGTGTCGGAATCTCCACGTGGCCGCCACATGGCTGCATCAGCGCCAGTGAACGTACCTGATTGGTCCAAGATTTATCGAGTTGACTCAGTCGAGTCCCTGCACGAGTTGGAGGATGGATTGAACGACTATCACCCGGGCGTCGTCGTGCCACCACACGAATATCTCGCCCGAGAGTATGCACGAAGCCGGAAAAACGCGGCCAACTCGGTGTTTGAGGGTGTGGGGCGAACTTTAAAGGGACGAGATCTTAGCCGTGTCCGTGATGCAGTGTGGAGCCAAACCCGATTCGACGGCTAATTGTCGCTAAATATTTATTTCAAGATTCCTTTGATCGTTGTAATAATTGGATACTCAATATTGTCACTGGTGGAAGGCAAGATTCTTTTGGTGGACAATGAATTAAACCAAATCAGTTTACTTGGAAGGATCGAGCTCAAGTCATAAATTAAATAAGCGTCTTTGTTAAAATCTTCAAGTTTCCTAGTTCATTTTCCTTCTTTGCCGCAATGTGGTTGATCATTCAATCAAGAAATTAACATGAAATTTAGGTGCATTCGGTCAAAGTACAGTATTTTATATTGTTCGTGGGATAGATTAATTCCTCGAAACAGCATCACGATCAAGTGGTGCACTTGGAGTTGTTCACTTCGACTTTGCCAACAGAAAATGAGGATATATAAAAATGTTAATAAAACAACCTTTTGCGTTTTCGTATTGATATGCGTTTAGTGCAATCCAATCCTCAAATATGATACTATTATATTGAAGTATGGCTAGTTGAGTTAATTAATCATCATTGTTAATTTCTACTGTCAAAATTAAATTCCAAGAAAAAGGGGGAAAAACCGTCCAACTCATTTTTAAAATTTATCACTGAATAAATCGTGCAACTATTGCGTACGCTACATGATGTTATTCACACCACTTGCTGCTTAAAAAATGTGAAAGTATTTTTGTCGCGTAACGAGAAGAGTCCATCACACCAAAGAAATTGAAGATAATATTGAATATCTTATCACAAGGAATGGTAATAATGTGCATCATTTACTCCCACATTATTGGAAGGAGTTAATGGTAATAATGTGCATCATTTACTCCCACATTATTGGAAGGAGTTATTCAAACCAACCATTCCAAACTAAAGATGCCAATTTCCTCTAAATCTGACAGAAAATTCAATATTCGACCCGAATGGATTAAGGTATGAAAAAGATTTTTTATCTATAAATTTTCGACTATGATGTTAATCATATTTTGACCATTCTCATTCCCATCTGTCACTGGCAACATTGGGAGTTTGTGTACAATTACTAACAAACCCATGCCAGATTTGACTCGTACGCAAGACTTAATTCAAATTATCGGTAATGATAGTGGAGATTAGTAAATCTCAGAGATCAGCGATGAGACTCGTTATCAGGGTAAAAAAATGCCGAATAGTTTGGGCAAAAGTTAGGGGAAAAGGATATATAAACCCAAGAAGTCCTTTTAGTGGAAAGATGATTGATTTGATGGTGGGGTTGGGTTGGGTTGGGATGGGCAGTAAGTGGAGGCAGTGTGAGAGATTTTGAAGGTGGAACAAACAATAATATTGAGTGGTGCTCACCTTTTTCAAGAAAATGAAACTGACCGTATTAATTTATTGGGCTCAAGACTGCTCGGCACCACTGGTTCTCTATTCCCACCCGCATTTGTCCACGATATATGGTCCACGCCCCCACAAGAGGATAAGAAACAGGACACACAAAATTATGGAGTTATACTCCCACTACTATTTATTTCATTCGTTAACCCGTGGCATATATCAAACGTCGCATAATTGAATAAAGACAAGGCCAAAAGAAAAGGTTAAAAAACAACATATTAAAAGCAGAGGAAAAGAAACGAGATGAGATGAACTGGACTAAATAATCCCCAATAAGTTTCTTAAATAATTTGTTCATATCACCTCCACATCCCAATTCAGTAGCATGCTTTGGAAACTCATCGGGCGACTTCTCTTGGCATCCCTCAGGACCCATATATAATAATTACACGGTGAAGTGGCTGTCGAGATTCAGCTGAGACAATTAGACTGGATTATCTCACTTTCAACTCATTAAATGAACGTAAACCGACCCTCCTGTTGCCACCCTGAACACACACTTTGCACCATACACGTATATAGGATTGTGTGCAGACGCCATCATAACAAAACAAAAAGCTTACTAGAATTTTCATACGGAGCTATTCAACACAAGGACGTGAAACTCCGAAAATGGAACATCAAATAAGAAAAAGCTCATGTTTCAAACATAACAATCCCTCGTCGACCAACTGCACATGCGTAAAACATATACCCCACACTTTATATATGGAGACAACAAACATATGCAGCCATTGTCCATGAAAACCATAAAATCCAAACATTTTTTCATTGCTATGATAACAAAACTCGAAAAAAGGAAAAAATTAAACAGTGAATTCAAACCATCCCAAACAAGAACCCAGTTAATACAAGTATTCCACCACAACAGCAGCTAACAGCTCCAACTTCATGATCCACAATCAAAAGCTGCGGATTTCCTCTTGATGCTTGAGACACATCACTACACCAACATATAATTATTTTAAAATTTGTATAAAACATTAAACACAGAGCATGCAGAAACAAAAGAAAAGACAAAAAGTTGATCTGAAGTGACAGGGAAGAGAAGTGTTTCAGTAATTCCCAACAATGATAGACCAAGTCTTTATGATGCACTGAAGCATGTGTGTGTGTTTTTTTTTTTTGGTTGGGGGGTTGTGCTTGAGGTTAATGTGGCAGTTCCAGTACTTATGGCAGCAATTACAGAGAATTGAAAAGAAACAAAAAAATATGGTAGAGATGATTGGATTCAGTGTTGAAAGCTTGACCAGGACAATCACATTATTCAGGAAGTACTTATCTAAAAGAATATCCAAGACCATGATCTTCAAAGGTGGTGTGTCCTGAGAATAGGGGCGTAAATATTACATGCGTCAACACGTGGGGGAGGTGTGTAGAAGTATATTTAATCCTAAAAAATTAAATTCAAACACAATTTTTCAAACTTAATATCAGTTTAAACTAGGCAGATTATGATAGTCACGGACAGCACAAAACTACGATGGTAATACAAAGACAAGGGGAACCATAAAATATCTTTTGTAATACAATAGGCAACAAACAAAAAAATTCGCAACAACTTAGTCGTGCCAGACAAACAGAGATTCCCAAAAACCTTCCACACAAATACTGTCGGAGAGCATAAATGAGAAAGAGAGGAATAGAATATTTTTTATAGGAAGCAAGCATGCATTTGCTAAAATTTCTGACATGGCAATCGTTGGATATACCTGCGGCTGTTGCTGTGTCTGTGGTGGGTAGTCCCCGTATCCAGTGTACCCTGCATAGTAGAAGTTTGGATCCTGTGCTGGTTGAGTATATCCATAGGTTTCATAACCAGAGGTATATCCATAATATCCACCATTCCACTGATTTGTATCAACCTGAGGCAGGAAGGTTGGATAATTAAATCACATACAACAAAAGTAAAAAGGACCAAACAAAAGTTACATGAGTTGAACCTGTTTGTTTGACGGACTACGACCCCATGAGAGTCGAATGCTTTGTCCTCCCAACTGGGTTCCATTTAAAATATTTATAGCTTGTTCCGCGCATCTTCTGTTATTATTTATGAGTACAAGACAAGTTTTTATATGCACTTTTTAAACACTTGACTAAAGAGAGGAAAATATTTAATACCCTCAATTTACCTGTCACTAAACTGAACAAATCCACATCGTTTGCCTGCAGGTATTTTTACATGGAGCAACTGTCCAAAATTCCCAAACAGCTGTCTTAATTGCTCATCAGTAACATTGGAATCCAAATTCCCGACAAATATCTGCAAGGAAAAAGCCTATAAACCATGAGCACATGCTTCGTTACAAAAGCACACACATGCAAATATCAGTACATTTTACTCACCGTGGTGTTAGTTGGATCATCCTCACTTGCGATTCCTTGTGACGTCTGGTATGATGCTGCAATTGTAAGATATGTGAGGAAACAGCGGAAAATACTTGAAAAGTAAACGACAGAAAAAATTGGTGTTGAAGAACAAATAAAAACCAATGACAGTCCACACTAAACACATCAAGTGAATAAGAAACTGAGACATCCCATTCGAGCGTCATTCCACCAATTATCCAACAATGAAAGCCACACCATTCTAAAGACAGCTGTTGACTATGAAGATGACAGCAACTAAAAAAGAATATAAAAGAATTGGGTATTATACTTCTGAGGTATCTTTAGTAAGGAAGCATAAGCAGCGTAACAGCTGGATACGTAGCCATAAAAATAGTGTTATACAACCAAAGATCAAGCATGGGCAAAAAGCAGAAAATAACTCAGTTCAGACTAGCCAAGATAACTAACTAAAAAATAAAAATGTTGGCCACCTTGCCTTTTGTGCGACTATTTCTCAGCTATGCGTCATTCAGTTTGAGCCACACCACCTCACAAAGCATGCAAAAGCTACTTTCCTGGCTAAAAAGGATCACTCTTCTGGCAGCTCCAATGACCGAAACTCTCGGAGTTGGAAGCCTAGAACTAGGGTAAGGAACAAGCACAAAGGCCAGTGGAGATGCTTCTAAAGTATCCCTTAATAGCAGAACATCAAATGAAAGCACCACTGCCAACATTTCCAGCATTTATTTGTCCAACTAAAGACAATCACTTTTATAGCAGTGAGGAGCACAACTAACAGGATGTTTCGAGTGTATTAATTTCCAATCTTGGTGAGCATGATCTTAAAGGAACTGTACCAAGACATATCGAAGCATTGTTCAAAGTATGAGATACAAAGACAATTAAAACTGTTTGGAGTAAGCAGTTTCAGTGGCCTTGTATTACTTCCCAATTTCCATGGACAGCCCTTTAAACAGAAGTAATTATAGGGTTGCATTTACTTCACATGATTAGAGTTGGATCTGAAAATAATCAATTCCTTGAGGACTCAAAAGTAAGCAGCATTAAATTAAAACTGACCTACAAAAAAACCAGGCACTAAAGAGTTATCATTTCAGCTCACATTGGCTCCAGGCCACTATATGATAGAGCTTCCAATCACCCTGCTATGAGACAACCATAGCCTTTTATAAGATTACGCAAAGTTTTAATATGTCAGAACCTAAAATGTTCAAAGCACTGGAAGGAAATGACACCACAAGCTGTCCTTATCTTCAAGAATTCAAGAAAGCAACAAACTCTAAAAAGCAAATAACACCACACTAGATGATTCCTCAATGCATTGAGACATCCAAATTCAGATATCAGAACAGACGAGAATAAAAGAAAAGATCAAACCCAGAACAGGCAAGTTCATCGATACTCCAGTAGCCATCTAAAAATTTAATGCAAGAAACAGACATACCTTTGTTCTGATTCCCCACTTTTTGTTTGTTAGCAGCTGCACCAATTCGCATCGGCCTAGAGGAACAAAACATTCCATTCATCTCATTCATGGCACGCAATTGTTCAGTTTCATCACAAAATCTCACAAACCCATAGCCCTTTGGACGCCCAGTTATCGCATCTGTGACAACCTTCGCACCCTTAACTGAAGGATAAGAGGCCCTAAAAGTTTCTATGAGCATGTAATCAGTAACATCAGATGCCAAATCTCCAACAAAAATTGTGTACTCAGGAGAATCATCACGTTTTTCACCCGCTCCCATAGATGCCCAGTTCAGTCTAAATGTTTGCTCAACATTGGGCATGGGAGTGCCGTTATAAGTCTGAAGGCTCCTTTCAGCAGCAGCATGGCTGACAAATTCAATAAAGCCATAACTTTCTGGTTGGCCAGTTTGCTTGTTACGGATAACTTTAGCAGACACCACCTAGGGAGAAAAACAGCTACATAAGATCCAAAACCAAAAAAAACCTTGATGAAGTTCAACAGGCTGCATCGTATTGTAGGTCATATGTCCAATTTCCAGTATGGCACTAGTTAAATGTTTTCCCAATAAATTTATCGCAATCTAACATGAAACATCTTGTGTCACACATGATTAAATTCACCTTTTCTCCCTGTATATAGGGTTCTTCAGTATTTTATCTTTTGAAATCTATTATTTTTCGACTTCTTGACAACTGAACTTTGTTGTTGTAGAGTTTCACAATCCATGATTGCCCCCAATGGAATATGTCATCTTAACTCCATGTCTCTATCACAAGTCAGGTATGTCTTACACTCGTAAAAATTATTTGCACCCCGTGTGACCTGAGCTTTATAGTTTTCCATTTTCTTCCTCGATATTAAAAATCCTAATGAGAACAATCACGTATTTTAGACTAAATGATTGACATGACATCGCCAACCTCCATTTATTCCAAAGCCTCATTCCAGTATGTCATATATAAAAAAACAACTATATGTATGATATCCTGATTCTTGATCGCTAAAACTGCCTTCATTGAAATCTACATTATAATTATAATAATTATAAATGAACATCAAATGGTTGACTATATTGTGAGGTGATTAAGGATAAAATCACAGTAACAGAAAACAAGGTACGAAATATGGGAGAAGTGAGCTTGGTGAAGTCGTCTGCATCTCAGATTTCGGGTGGGTGCAGAGCCTAAAAGAACGTGTAATAAGCCCTTAAATATATATTAAGCACTCAAAACTAGACCAATTTCAGGGGTAGACTGCATTATCTCTCTCAGTTCAAGGGAAAGATGAAAGAACCACCACGAAAAATTATGCCACATTGTTCCCAAATCCCAAGTGCATATGAAAACAGCGAATTTCTAGGGTCCAGCTCAAAACAATGTAGTTCAGGTATTTAAGACACTAAGAACAAAGTGCAAAACAATTTCTAGTTCAGGGTCAAGGTCATTTAATTATGGGCACAAAGATTTACATTAGGCTAAGATTTTCCTAGTATTACAATTTAGATCTCTTACCCGAAGTATCAAGCGCCCAGATACAAATAATTTATTCTCAAAACACTACACTCAAATGCTAAGAGATGAGTCGGCATAACGCAAACCTAATAGTTTACAACCTAAATCGGAATCTCATACGGGCGAAAAACCTGATCAACGAATCAGAAATGCAAACGAAAGAAACAAAACAAGACTTAATTAAAGAAAGAATAAAACTTGGAAAATTTGACTCGAGCACTAAACTTTCCAAATACTAGGAACCAGCCTTCCTGGATTTTTTTTAAAAATCACATAAGAAATTGAAGAGTGCAGGTATTCACGTATACCTCCCCGGAAGTGCCGAAACAGCTGATCAAATACTGCTCGTCCATCCAATACTGCAGATCACCAATCCAGAGACTCCGGATCCCGTCGTCCGCCGCGGGATGCGCCTGACCCGTCGGATCGGGGGCGTACATAGACTGTTGTGGAGGCTGCTGGTAATAGTAGCCAGAAGCCGGTGGCTGCTGTGGCAGAGGGACATGGTATTGCGGTGGCTGCGCCATCCATTGATGAGATTGCTGTTGTTGAGGGTATTGCTGGTATTGAGGAGGCGGAGCCATATGAGATGGGACATTGGAGTTGGGCGGATGCATCATCGTCGAGAGGAATTGGAGAAGCGGAACCCTAATACGGATTAAGAGATAACGACGTCGAGGATCTTTGGCCTCTAAATATTAAATATTAATATGATATGAATATTTTTAAATCGATTTATATAATATCAAAAATTTTAAATCAAAATTCAATTTATCGAAATTTCAAAGTAAAATTTTATAATATAATAATTATAAATATCGTTGAATGTTATATTAATTACATTTTAATATTATTTTTATTTATTATTGTGTTCTTTAATTAATTTAAAATTTATTCTATTATTAAATTTTTACTCCGTTGGGTTATTATTTTTGTCAATGATCTTTTGAAAATTTCCCGGAGTTGGAAAATAAATATTGGAAAAACTTAATACATATAGTCTTTTAATAGTTATTATTAATATTCTTATATATTATATTATATATTAATTATATATGAGAGTTTTGATCACACTTATTTGTATAGTTTAAATATTTTTTATAAACTTATTAGTTATAAATTGATAGTGAACTTATAATAATTTTTTTTTTAAAATCACATTGATACCGTGAGATAGATCTCTGAACTGACTTATTAAAATTATTATTTTTCACCACAAAATATTATGTAATATATGTTGATTTTAGTGAAAAAAATTCGACTTATGAAAAATATTATTTTTAAATTTAAAATATTAATTTTCACTGTAAAATTGTCATTTTTTATCAATTACGTTATGAAAAAATATTGTGTAATAATGATTTAAGTAAAAATATATATTTTTAATTAAAAATATTATATTTTATTGTAAATATGGACTCGATCAATTCATCTTACATATATAATTCCATGAGAACGTTGCACGTGAAACATACTCATAAATTTATTAACGAATGGTTGTTAAAGTTTAATTTTGTAAACTGCATCAACATCCTCTTAATATTTTTTAATTAAATAACGATGATATATTTTTGAGAATCTCAAGGAGTATTTTTTGTTTAAAAATATTACTATATGATCCCAACAGTAGCTATTCTATGTATCTCATGTATTATATTATATAGTATATGCGCGACAAACTTGTACAAATTTTATTTATAAAATAATCATCTCGTGTGCAAACAATTTAGTCAATTATTTTTATAAGACTCTTCTTAGAAAAATTAAAATTTCTGTTTAAATAAGTTTTTAGATTTTTTTTGACATGATTTTTAAAAAACCAATAATTATTATATTTTTACAAACATAATTTTATCAATTATTTAATATAATACTGTCACACACCCATCCTTATTTAAATAAACATCAAATTATTTACAAATTGATAATGAGTAGATTTTTTGTTATGCGGTCTCATGAATCTTTATTTATAAGACGGGTTAACCATATCGATATTCACAATAAAACGTAATACTCTTAGTATAAAAAGTAATATTTTTTTATAGATGACTCAAATAAGAGATATGTAAGACCGTCTCACACAAATTTTTGTCATTAATAATATAATTACTAAATCTTTTTAGTTTATTATATTTTATATATAGGAAACCGGATAATCAAAACGTTGAGAAAAGTAAAACCTCTTCAATTTATACAATCGGTGTATGTATATAGGAAACCGGATAATCAAAACTCGATTTCATCGAAATAATTTTTCAACTTTGTTGATAATTCTACGTCTTCTCTCAATTTCGTGGTATTTGGTGTTGTTGAATTTGTTGGAGATTTTGGTTAGGGTTTTCGTGGTTTGATCAGTTGATTGAGGGTATTGGAGCAAATAGAATGGCACAAGCCGTGGAGGAATGGTACAAACAGATGCCAATAATAACGAGGTCTTACCTCACAGCTGCGATTGTGACGACGATTGGTTGCTCTCTCGATGTAATTTATTGTGCCTGTTTACTTGTTCCTTTTTCATTTTCAAGTTTTGATATTCTGGAGAAATCTTTATTGTTTTTTATAGGAAAAATGGAATCTTGTATGTTTTGTGTTTTTTTGTATGACATCATATAGGTTTTCAAGTAATATAGGCTGCATCTTTGGTGCTGAAGACAGTTTTAGTGGTTCTGATTATTTTTGGGGGTTAAATACGAACTTATTGGTTTGCAGGGAAAAAGCACCAAGCTATTGGCGTATTTGTCTTCTTTCAGAGGTTTTTGGATTGGGCACTTTACTAAGTTGCATTTATTTGTTGTGATTTGCAGATAATATCCCCTTATGATTTGTACTTGAATCCCAAGCTCGTGGTGAAACATTACCAAATATGGCGGGTTATTACCAATTTCTTGTATTTTCGTAAAATGGGTAACTAATCTGTCTTCTATCCTTCATTTTTTGTATTTATTTAGTGATGAATGAATGAAAATAAGTCATTTCGTGGGGCTCAAGCTCAATTTAATCATGTCTGCTGCCTATGATCATTACTGTATGCTATCAAATATTTAGGGAATGATGTCCGTGCCTTGGCCATTTTGACATTATAAACCTCCCAATAATTCTGCTGCTATTTTACTCTTTGTCATTGAATACATGCTTGGATGTGTTTATTGTTCCTTATTTTTAGAAACTTTACTCTATTTGTTAAATGTTTCTATTGGTCCAAATCATGTACATGTATGATGTAGGCATTTTTTCTTTTTTTCGTGGTACAGTGGGATGTTTCTCACGTCTAACTGCAAAATTTACTTCTTTTGTTTTTTTGGTTCTTTGTTCATACTTAATAAATGGATAAAAAGGTTTTGGTGCAGATATTGGCCTATGATGAGCTGATTAGATGCAGGCTAATTAATCTGTGTTTCTTATTAAAAAAAATTGTCGCAGACATGCAGATGTGCATGGGGATACGTTTTTTTTAGACAATTTGACGATGCTGCATTCGATTTTTAATGCGTCACAGATTCATTTTAGCCGGAGTTATTTTTGCTTTATTTTGGAGGAAGTTAGCCTCCAACTTGATGAGTTTTTTGTCAATCAATATTTCCTTTTGATAACACTGTTAAATACAGATTTGGACTTTCTGTTCCACATGTTCTTTCTTGCTCGATATTGCAAGCTTCTTGAAGAGAATTCCTTCCGTGGGAGGACAGCCGATTTCTTCTACATGCTGTTGTTTGGTGCATCAGTTTTGACTGGCATCGTTCTTATCGGTGGGATGATTCCTTATGTCTCAGAGTCATTTGCAAAGATCATCTTCCTTAGCAACTCACTCACATTTATGATGGTATGCTGCCTGTGGCCAGAAAAACTGCACGTTTAACAATTGCATTCTCATCGCTGTCGAACCTTACTTCTCCTTGAATCTTGCTTTTCTTATTTTGTAGGTATATGTATGGAGCAAGCAGAATCCCTTCATCCACATGAGCTTTTTGGGCCTCTTTACATTCACAGCAGCCTATTTACCATGGGTAAGTGGGCTTAAATTTTCATCAACCAGTTGCATGGATGCTTGTTCAATTTTCCTCACAATAATTTCACTCATTTCTAACCTTCGCATTTAATTTAATCAGAGTCTATATGTGTTGGCATTTTGAGAAGGTTCCTAATTTTATTATCAGCATCAATGTCTTACTCCCCAATTGTTTGGTAAATGTGTGAGTAATAAGAGGGAAAAGTTATTTATTGTCGCATTTTGAGGGCGTACCTTCAACTACACTTGGTCAATTATAGTTATGTCCATACATCTGGTAACAGTGTGTGTGACATTTTGTTTACCTTTCTGCAGGTCCTCCTTGGGTTTTCTGTCCTTGTCGGTGCTAGTGCTTGGGTGGATCTACTGGTAAGTCCTCACTGATGCAATATTGCAATTGGTTCTATGAATCTTTATCTTAAAGTGACAGATATTTTAGGCACTTTGGGTTAAGTTTTTGAACGGTGTTTCACAATATCATATGCATGCCAATGATGGGGAGATTATCATTTCGTGTGATATAATTGGTTTGTGGCAAAGGTTTCAATACTATTTGTTTGATAATGAACTTGTAGATGTACAAGTACTCTAAATATTTACTGAATGTGCCAGTTTTTTTTTTGTCTTACCCAAAAATATTGAATTGTCAGGGTATGATAGCTGGTCATGCCTACTATTTTCTTCAAGACGTGTACCCGAGAATGACTGGTCGAAGACCCCTGAGAACTCCAGGTTTGATCAGATCATTATTTGCGGACGAACCTGTAGTGGCAGCCAGGCCTGCTAATATAAGATTCGCTGCTCCACCGGAGGATGTCCAACAGAATTGAATCATCGATCATGTAATGTACGTGAGGATCTGTTTGAAATTGCATTAGGAGCTGTTTTAGAAGTCCCCTGGCCCAAAAGTGTCCATGGTATATTAGCAAGTTAATTTTTTTTGGCATGTGAACAATGTAAAATTCTTCTCGTTGGTTTGCATTTGAGCATATATAATAAAATAGAAAAAAACCATTTTGTTGATTATTTCTCTTGTTATCGCACAAGAAATGATCCCCCATATTCTCTAACCCTAAATCAAGAGTAGGTCTCTTGTAAGACGGTCTCACGAATCTTTATCTATGAGACGGGTAAACTCTATCGATATTCAGAATAAAAAATAATACTTTGGCTATGTTTGGTTTAAATGATAGGATTACAAAATGATTAACAAATAAATGATAAAAAGAATGATTGAAGTAGATAATGATAAAATAATATTATGTTTGGTATGATTATTAAGAATGAGATAAATAATAATCTTTAGATGAATTGACGAAATTGTCTTTCCATTTTTGCGGCGGTGGTGGTCGGCCAGCGGTGTGATTGTCAGTCGGAGGCGGCGGCGGATGCGGCAAGAGGAGGGGGTGGTCGGCCGCGGTGGCGGCCGGCGGGGGTCGGAAGAGGCGATCGGCGTCGGCGGCCGGCGGAGTCGGTGGCGTGCAGTGGCAGGCGACGGCGGGCGGCGGGCGACGAGAGTGGTCGGTGGGCGGTCGGTTGAGGGAAGTGGCGGTGAGTTTGGATTTAGGAGAAGGGTAAAATTGAAAAAATATGATGAATTAAAAGTAGGATAAATAATCATAAGGGGTGAGGAATGATTATTTTATCCCAGCTAATATAACCTAATCATTCATATGAGGGATCGACTTGGTGAAATAATCACTCGTACCAAACAAGAGATAAAGTGGGTTAAAAATTATAAACCCACCTTATCATCCCTACCAAACACTTCCTTAGCGTAAAAAGTAATATTTTTTCATGAATGACTCAAATAAGAGATCTATCTCACAAAATACGACCGGTGAGACCGTCTAACACAAGTTTTTGTCTTAATCAATTACAAATTGTTATTTTATTTTCTATGGTTTTTACCTATTACAGGATAATTATGTCGTAAAAATATTTTAAGTAACTTTTAAAGAGCGATTTTGACATGATTTAATATTCCCGGTTAAATTTAATATTGTGCTTAAGGGAACAGTTATATATTTTAATCCATTTGGTTTTTAGAAAAAGTAGAGAAGAAATTAAATTTATTGTCAGATAATGTTTGTGGTCTACAGAAAAATTAGAGAATAATTTTTTTAACAAAATTAAGATGAAAATTATCTGTTTTTGAAATTGAAATGACAGAAAAAAATTGGATGAAAAACAAAATTTGATAATTTAATTTTGATAAACATTTTCTATTACATAAACCCCCCGATTGCAAGTCCAGACGGCTCAGCACCCTTAAACAAACCAATGGCATTACGCTGCAATCTCCGATCGTCGAGTCTCCAAAGCTTCCGCCTTTTCTCCTCCTCGATTTTGAATCCAGATTCCAAATCGCTCCTCACAAGCAAAGAGAAATCCCGCTCCGCACTCTCACTCATCCGCTTCGAGAAAAACCCAGAACGCATTCTCGACATCTGCCGAGCCGCCGCCCTAACTCCAGAGTCGCACCTCGATCGAGTTGCCTACTCGCGAGCCATTTCGAGCCTGAAACAATCACACTATTACGAAGGCATTCGGAGCCTCATAAAGGAGTCCGTTACCCGGCCTGATTTCAAATCCGAACGCTTTGTGTCCCATTTCGTTATCTTATACGGCCAGGCGGGTCTTATCGGTGACGCTGTCAAGCTGTTCGACGAAATGCCTCAGCTGGGCGTCGGTAGAAGCGTCAAGACTTTGAACTCCCTGTTGTTTTCGTGTATTTTAGCAGGGGAATACGGCGAAATGAAGAGGGTCTTTTCAGAGTATCCTAAGAAGTATGGCTTGGCACCGACTTTGGAAACGTACAACACTGTCCTGAAGGGATTCTGCGAGTCGGGCAGTGCGAATTCATCACACTCTATCTTGGCAGAGATGGAGAGAAAGGGAATAAAACCCAACGGAACAACATTTGCCACTGTGATTGCAGGGTTTTACAAGGAGGAAAAATTTAGCGACGTGGGTAAAATGATGGAATTGATGAAGAAACATGGTGTGGCAACCAGTATCGGGATATACAATGTCAGGATTCAGAGCTTGTGTAAGCTTAAGAGATCCACGGAAGCAAAGGTGTTGCTGGACACAATCTTGGGCAGGGGAATGAAGCCAAATCGGGTGACATATAACCATTTGATTCACGGGTTTTGCGTTGAAGGAAAAATGGAAATAGCCAAGAGCTTGTTCAAGGAGATGATTGATTCAAAATTGAAGCCGGATGCCAAGTGTTATTTTACGCTGATTTATTATATGTGCCGAGGACAGGATTTTGAGAGTGCGTTAGCTATCTGTAAGGAGAGTATGTCGGAAGGTTGGGTACCAAATATGTCGACTATGAAATCTCTCGTTGATGGGTTAGCGAGCATCGAAAAGATTGATGAAGCAAGGTGGATTATTGGGCAGGTGAAGGAGAAGTTCTCGAGGAATGCTGGTGCTTGGGATGAGATTGAGGAAAACTTTACCAAAATAGAGTAGGGAGTTCTAATTTTTTCCTTTTTTTCGATTTTATTTTATTGAAAATGGTGCTTTGTTTTCTTGGTTTTGGATTTGTTCATGCTACCGCATGGACAGTGCCTAATCTAAGGTTTACAATGTAATGCAATGTTTTCAAGCGAGAAAATACATGTTATTCCTTTGCATTTTTCATATCAAGGTTTGGAACACTACCTATAGATGTTATATCCAGGACCTGTTTTCCTATTGCGGTTATTGTAGTTTGGTTCTGACGATACATTCTGTTTATTCCAGATTTTTTTTGGGAAAGATCAAGATTTTTGTATCTCAGGAATTAGGCAATAACTATTTGTTTGGGCATGCCTGCTTATGCATTTTACTAGATGTTGGTAAAGAAAATGGGGATATTTTTTTTTCCATAATAAAAATGTAAGATTTTTCACAACATATACGGAGTGTTAACATCCAAATGTAAATTGAGACTCTTTATTATTATTATTATTATTACTATTATTATTCATATTTTGAGAAAAGGGGTGGGGCATTAACCTTTGTAATACAGAAATCCCAATTGTGTATACGATACAAGTAGTAAACCAAAAAGTGATCATGAAACCTGTAATGGTCTAAAGCTCACTTTATCCGCGTCTCATAATCTGAAGATGTATCGTTCGTTTTTGCGGAGACACCAAGAAATCACACATGATAACTTGGCTCCAAAGAACATCTCAGCTGCTGTGGCGAATAATAGAGCAGCCAGGTGCACTGTTCATGTTCTGGCCTGGGGCTTCTTTACAAATTTGGTTCCATTTCTCAGATATTGTGCCCCATATGCTGCAGTTGACGCCACCGTTGTAGAAGCCACAACCCAACTGCACCAAACCAAAATAATAGGATAATTTAATCATCATTCAGAATTCCATGGAAACATGGACGATTTGATGAAAGTTACCTCAAGATGTAGATAAAAAATTGGGTTTCTTCATTCCCATATTCTGGCTGAAGAAGAGCTAGCCGCAACCAGGACCAACTGGAGCACCGTATTTAACTGTGGACGGGAAGAATATTGTTTTATAACCATAGGTTAAAATCTTGTACACAGATTTGACACCATTTACAATGATACCAATTGTGCGCCAAGCACAAATTGAGAAATGTTAAAATCTTTGACAACTTACACTAATTCCAGATTAGAAACCACAAATCAAGACACATATAATACCTTAAATAACACTCTATAACTATACCGAGGTAGGAGAAAAAGGTAATTTGCAGCCTTTTCAAGTTCTTTTTCGACGCACAAAGTGCAAAATATCATATAGTGTACCTTGCTTATCAAGAGAGGCTCAACTTTTTGGGAATGCGCCCCATCCAGGTTGAAGAAGTCATGCCAACTGTTTCTCTAATTGCGAAAAAAATGGAAAAAAAGAAGTAAGAAAGGCAAGATACTAGCTATAGCCAAACCAATGCTATGAATGACATTGGTCTCACCTCCCAGGCCAAACTGCTAGCTCTTTTATAGACCGCACCACAAACAAGAGCAAAATCACGCAGAACAACAAGTGAAACCAGTCCAGCTTCAAGTTAAGACAAATGCAAAATAAGGTACAAAATAAGGAACATGTCTCGTATTCAAATAAACTCTATCCCGATAAAAATAAATAAACAAAAAATAAACTCTATCGCAATGATTTACAGGTAGTGAATAATAGCCAAAAGGCTAGAAAACTGTTTCTTAACTATCTGGTTTTCCAGAGTAAAATAAGGCTGTACTACACTATATACCGGCTGAAACAAAATGCTGGATAATGAAGAAATTAATCCAGAACATGATAGGAAATAACACACAAACGCGCGGACGGACATAGATGCTTACTCAAACAAAGACAGGCAGATAAATAATCAACATTCATAATACTGAACAAAATTACCATGAGTAATAAAAAAAATCATGTCCTGACCCCAAGGAAAGTAAAAAACTTTGTACTATAAAAATAAGGTAGTGCAGGAATAATAACGTAAGTTTTACTCACGATGTAGGAGATCCTTATCTACCATTGCAAGCACAACACATCCGATTAGAACCTGTCAAAACGTAATCATCGCCACATATGAGCAAACAAAGTTACTAAACATATTTTTGTAACAAATATACGAAAACAGGTGCAACATGATGGAGGATTACTTGATATTGAACATATATCAATGCCATTACAAAGAAAACAGAAACAAACCTTGTCGGCCAATGGATCAAGGTAGGACCCAACTACAGAATTGATTCCCATCTTCCTAGCTATGTAACCATCGAGCTAAAAATGTAGGTAGAGACGTGAGGAGATGAGTATTGGATACATATTACAATACTGCAAAGGAACCGCAACTACCATTCATACCCAATCAGTAGCTCCAGATATAGCAAGTCCAATAAACGCATATGAATACATGTCATTTGCAATCATCCTGCAAAATAGTGCACCAATAAACACTTGATTCGGCCTAGCCAAAAGGTTAAAATAGCGCACATTAAACATTCTTTAGGGAGCCTTTTTTTTTAAGTCAATAATGTTTCACTCTGGAGTTCCCTCCAAAGCTCCCAAAAAATCACAATCAATCTCTATATACAAAGAAATAACACATATGACATAATGAAGTAAACTTTGCTGTTGGTAATATAAAATTGAAAAATTGAAAACACACCATCCAAGCAATGGACCGGAGAGCATCCGCGCGAATGAGATATAATTAGGAAGATTGAAGTAACTGCCGGTGATTACACCATGACTACCGGGAGCATCTATTGCAGACGCAATTCCAAATTTGTCGTCGGCACCCTCGGTCAACAGCTTCTGCGCATCATGAGCAGGTCGAAAACGTAAATTGTGAGGAAAAGAGGGATTCTGGAGTAAATTAAGGGCACGGAGATTAATGAAGTATGAGGCGACGTTGGGCTGGAGGAGGAGAGGGGTGGCGGATTGGGACAGCTTCCAGGGAGGATTGCAGAGGAATAGTGGCCCACCGATTGGGAATAGAAACCTAGAACGGAAGAGAAAGTGCGTATGGGAATTTTTCACGGGGGTGTAAAGCAGAAATGGAGCTGAAATCGGGGAAGGAGAGGTCAAAGAAAGGGAGAAAAAGGTTCTGAGGCGAGATGAATCGCGGGGGAAACTTGGAGATCGGAAGAATCGAGATATGAGTGATCGGAAAATGGCCATCGGCGGTGCGCACTGAGCATTGTTTGATTGAGCAGTTAGACGTCGGAGGATACGGGTTTTGCAGTTCAAACGGTGGGGTTTGGAGGAGACGGACGGACTAGGGTGACACGTGTGATGTTTCTGAGGCACGTGTTACGAGCCGCTAGCTACGGCAAATTCAGGGGAACGACTTTAGTCAAACTCAAATATATTTTGAACGGTTTATTTTTTAAAAATAAAATTTGACTAAAGTGATTCTCTAAATTTCAATTGAGATTATATTTTTAGGAAAACATAGTATATTTATATTGAAGGAAATATATCTATATATATTATTATACTATTTAATAAAGAAAAAAACTTGTGTGAGACAATTTTATATGTCGTATTTTGTGAGACCAATCTCTTATTTGAATCACCCATGAAAAATATTATTTTTTATACTAAGAGTTTTACTTTTCATTGTGAATATCGATAGGATTGACCTGTCTCACCGATAAAGATTCGTGAGAAAGTCTCACAAGATAACTGCTCTTTAAGTTTTGTTTATTTAAATAATTCAAATGTGGTTTAACCAGAGTACTAACATGTTGTTAGACATGTTAAGAATATCAAACAACGTTTTACCGAAAATGGCTAATGAATAAAAAAAACTAATTAATGAAATTAATATTAAATCTCGTCTAATTAGATTACTAAAACCTTAAACAAACCAACTTATTAGGTGAATTTGCTAATTTTTCAATTCATGTAAATACTTTAACCAAAATGTTTTGCTAAATTTCGAGGAGATAAAATAGATACTCTAACCAAAGTTTGAGTGATATAAAGTTTGTTTTTCTTGTATCAATTGTTGTAGGCTTTTACCTTTGTACGAGATTCAATAGCCTCAAAACATTTGGAGTGTGAGTTTTACATGATCGGACATAGACGCTATGATTCCAAATACATTAAAGACGTTGGATCTGATATGAATTTTCCGCCCAAACTATAAAGCGTTTCATTCTATGTTGGAAAGGCATAGGGTGGAGACCGACCAACATGTGTATCTTCCAAACACCACTTGAAAGATTTAAAAAGTTTTGAGTCCCTCGTTCTCTCACACCTCATACGTAAAATTAATTATATGTTTGAGTGAAATTATATAATAATATATTTAATTTTTTGACAAAAATTTGCGTGAGACGATCTCACGGGTCATATTTCGTGAGACAGATCTCTTATTTGGGTCGTTCATGAAAAATATTACTTTTTATGCTAAGAGTATTACTTTTTAATGTGAATATCGGTAGAGTTGACCCGTCTCACAGATAAATATTCGTGAGACCGTCTCACAAGAGACCTACTTTAATTTTTTTAAAGGGTATGTAAGAAATTTCTCGAAGAAACATTACTTTCATAAACTTAATAAATATTCAAAAAAGTTGGAACGGATTAATGGCCATAACTCATAACTCAAAACCCCCCATGTGATGAGCATTGATAATTGAGTAGGGGTCCTCCCAACACATCAAGGATTCAAGAGTCAATAAATATAGCAACTACAAATTTGATTATGTTGTGCTGTCAAAATTTAAATAACTTTTTTTTAAAAAAAATATTTACTATTCAAGATATATGAATCAAATTGACCACATTAATATTTACAATCTAATATTTGAATTCAAACAACTGAATTTTATTAAATGGGCTCCAATTCCATTCTGTTAAAGTTTGAACTTGAATTTAAACTAAAGAGTTGGTCTCTTGTGAGACGATCTCACGAATTTTTATTTGTGAGACGGTCAACCCTACTGATATTCACAATAAAAAGTAATACTCTTAGCATAAAAGTAATATTTTTTTCATAAATGAATCAAATAATAGATCCGTCTTACAAAATACGATCCGTGAAACCGTTTCACACAAATTTTTGTTCTATTTCGTATGGAATTAGGTATGACGACATATGGAGTTTGGCCGAAGATAACAGGTTCAAATTCAAAGCAAATAATATACTACGGGAAATACCATGATTTATTTCCATGCCCCCCTGGACAGCTAATAGTTTGTATATAATTTTCTTGAAAAAGATTTGAGGTGCCCCCCTCAACTTTATCCGAAAAATGCGAGCCCCAAATCTTTAAATTCGACGTGTTATCTTGTTTCCAAGATGCAGGAAAAGTAGTTGTTCCCATGATGATTGGACAAAGATATTATTTCCCATCTTCTTCATGATTGTTGTTCAATCAATTCTCAAATAAGTTTTTCAACTGCGCCTTTTAAGGCAAATCTGCCCACAGTTAATCTTCAACGATCAATTATTTCTCCCTATTTTTGCTGTTTTTCTTGGTGTGCCACCTTTGATCATCTTAAATTTTAATTCAGAAAATTTGAATCAAAGAATGAAAATTTTTATATGATATTTGGGGACGTCAGGAAGAGGGTTCTTTTTGCTGAATCGTGACTAGGGAAGGGGGGGAAGAGGAGATGAGAATTCTGTATTGTTGCAGGATTAAGAGGAGCGATACAATGAAGAAGAATTCTTTGAAAACTTCTAGAACTTCTGTTAAAGAAATTAAGGCTGATGCCGAGACATTATACACGATTGCCCGAAGTTTATCGATGAATACGGGTTAGAATCCTATAGTAATATCCATTTCTTCTGGTAAAATCTTCATGTTGCATCAGATGTATTTTTCTGTGCATGGTTTTTTTTTGTTTTGGGTTTTATCCGTTAATATTGGAAGAACCCTTTGTGTTTTTCTATATGTATAACTTCTTTTGGATTCTTTTTTTTCGCACGAAACTAGAGTTGCTTCTGATCAGAATTCATGTCATTTTGTTTTAGGTATATAGCCTCAGAAACCACGCTGAAATTCTAAAGTAATCCTTTACAGATCGAATGATATTTTGATATTGTTATGAACAGGTAACAGCAAACAGAGGATAATCGCTGAAGACATACTCAAGCATGGAAATGTGAGAGTTCCGGCTGAAGTATTTACTTTCCGAGAACTTGCTCATGCCACAGAAAATTTCGATCCCGAACTTCTAGTAGGTGAAGGAGGATTTGGGAGGGTCTACAAAGGATACCTCAAGAAAACAAATCAAGTATAAACTTAAATATTTCAGAGTCTGATCTCTCCTTTTTGCCTTTTTATTTTCAACGTTTAAAACTGGTAAATTATCTTACATGGTTAATCTGTTTCCAGGTTGTTGCTGTGAAGCAACTGGACAGAAATGGGGTTCAAGGGAACCGAGAATTCCTGTCGGAGGTCTTGACTTTAAGCCTCGTGCACCACCGGAATCTCGTGAATTTGATAGGATATTGTGCAGATGGCCGCCAACGGATATTGGTCTATGAGTACATGCATAATGGATCGTTAGAAGATCAACTTTTGGGTAGTTCTTGATTCATGATTTGTTATAGTAGCTAGTAAATTCAAAATGTCGAAATGCATCGAATTTCGTAAGTAACGGCTGCATCTTTCTCCTGGTATCAGATTTGCCACCAGATAAGGAGCCTCTGGATTGGTACACGAGAATGCAGATAGCTAAAGGTGCAGCTCAAGGACTCGAGTACTTGCATGATACGGCAAACCCTCCGATAATATACCGCGATTTCAAGGCGTCCAACATATTATTAGACAAGAACTTCTGTCCTAAGTTGTCGGATTTTGGGCTTGCTAAGTTGGGTCCAACGGGAGGGCAGGATCACGTGTCAACGAGGGTGATGGGGACGTACGGGTACTGTGCACCCGAATACGCAAAAACCGGCCAGCTGACGACCAAATCCGATGTTTACAGTTTTGGGGTGGTGTTTCTTGAGATTATTTCAGGGAGGAGAGCTATTGATAACACGAAACCACCCGAGGAGGAGAATCTAGTAGATTGGGTTAGTTTGAGTAATATTATTTATATCAGATTTATACATTAGTTAAACTAACATATGTATTGATTTATATGTATAGAGTAGATATATAGGTCTCTAGCAATCTAAATTAGGCTGTGGATCTTGCAAATCCGACCCCTAGTCCAGCATTCATCCAAAGGGTAGAATCATAATGAGGAATTTGTTTTTGAATGTGGAATTTGCAGGCAATGCCACTATTCAAGGACAGGAGGAAGTTTACATTGATGGCCGATCCATTACTTGAAGGGAAGTACCCAATGAAGGGTCTATTCCAAGCTCTCGCTGTTGCAGCAATGTGTCTGCAGGAAGAGGCCAGCACGCGGCCGCTGATTGGAGATGTCGTCACTGCGCTCGAGTATTTAGCTATTCCGACCGATATTGAAGAAGATTCAAATGCAACTGATCACATCTTAACATAAACAAATTATCCTGGAGAGAGAGGATTAATGGATGGTAAATGCAATATTCCTCGTCGTTGGTCATATGACTACTTTTGTGTTGGTAGTTTTGCTTTTCTATTTTGGAAAGATTTTCGGATATCAACAACGCAGTCAAAGGAGAGATTTGTTGAAGTTACGGTTCTTTTTGAATCTCGATCCAAGAATTAAATTAACATGGACAAAATAATATATGCATGATTTGCTAGCTTATTCGAGAATCGAACGTTTTGGACCTTTGGTGCTATCAGACCAATGAATCTATAATGTAAGTTTTTAGGTGTAATATTCATATCAAATTCCCTTGGCTAGCTAGTGTGCATGTTGAGAGGGGGATCAATCCATTGGAACAATAATGATTTATTTACATTGTTAACAAGTTTTATACGATAAATGAAGCGTGGATAACATAAAATGGAGTCTAAATAAATAACATTAGACTTTTATTTAATCTGTGTACTTTTATGCATATTTTCTAGTATTTCTAACATAGTTTTAGCCATTGAGTTAGAATTCCAGGTTCATGCATTCATGAGATACATATTAGCATTGTTAATTCCTCCCACAACTTGGAAAAACTCGCATGGACACGGATGTGATATCATGGACACTACACGATATAGGTGAATTTTTTGGAAGGTATATGCAAAGGCTAATTATATGCTCGTGTCGTCCGGGCCCAATTCACAGACTTAACAGTTGAATATCCACATTGATGCTCACTAAAACATGGGTTTGGTATTTTCCGTTTATAAATATGGAGATGAGCTCCTGTGTGGCAGAACACGGCTAACCTGCTAACCAACCTACACGACTGACCTCCCAACCAAAACACCGAAAATCATGAAAAAGAATGTTAGAAATTGGGCCGAAGAACCCCTCCAACGTTCAAGTTAAATTCCAACATAAATATATGCAGAAATTAAAGTGAATGCACCCCTGAACATGAAATCACACCAGATATTCATAGAGAAAATAAATTACCAAAAATCAAAGGAGCACTTGTTTAAGCAGATCCTAACTTCTCATGTCCTAGTCGAGAATTGAGCCCTCCCCAATTGAGTTAAGCAAATCAACCTACCGGATCTTGTTGTACGGGAGACATGGCATTCATTTTGTCCCTTGTATCCAAGTTGCCAATCACAGAGCTCGACTATGTAGTCGACCTCGAGAACATTACTGGTCTCTATCGGATGCCACTCTTTTTGTGTGCATGATGTAGACACTGGGAAAATAGTTCTCACATACATCCAAATAGTACATATATTGAAGAATTCAGTGTCCCTTTACAAAGTGGATGTCACATCAAACCTCGTTCCAAGATTGTTCAGATCTTCTCGATCACTGGAATAGGAGGTCGGCCAACTGGGAGCTCAAGTAAGTTAAGCAGCTAGGAGTTAGGAGCTCAAGTCAAATAGCTCAAAGGTAGGAGCTATGAGCTCTTTTAGTTGGCATGGGAGCTAGGCAAGGCATCAGAGTTGGGCCAAGGGAGGGTCGTCATCTCAGATGATTGTTAGTTTATTCGAGATATGTAATCCTCTGTCATTGTCGCGAATCTGAATTGAGCTGACTCGTAGAATTTTATGTGGGATCTTTCCTACGAGTATCATATATCCTATGTCATGAACCCACAAACCCTTTCTTGATCGAGGTCCCATGCGTTGTGCTGAGCTCCCAACTAAAAGAGCTCCTAGCTACTTGACTTACCTTTGAGCCCTTGCTCTTAGTTGGCCGACCTGTTAACCCAATAATTAAGAAGATCTCAATGAAAAGTGATCATGTTCTAATCTTGGAGCGAGGTTTGATGTGACCTCCATGTTGGGAAATTACCCCGAAGCGATGCCAACCACGATGATAATATAGTGTCGAAAAATTGCGGAATAAAATAATCAACAAGGACACAAAGATTTACGTGGTTCACCCAAGATAGACTACGTCCACGGAGCACTGCAACTTTTATAACCGGAAGAAATATTACAACAAGTGTATACACCAATACACTAAATATCTCACACTCCCAAACCCGAGTATACCGAGAAAATAATTTCTCTAACTCACACAAGAGAATTCTCGCACTCAAGAAAAAAATACGCTCTTTTTTTCTATGCATTCTCTTTTTATCAAAGTTAAAAGACTTTTGATTTTGGGATACTAAAAGCAAAGAAAGGAATGCTCAATTTATAACAAAATTTTTAAGCCAACTTTGAAAGAATCACGATGTGGGATTTGTTATTTTAATATTTTAATTAATGTGGGCCCACCCACATTTATTAAAATCTCACCTAACAATTCTCCCACTTGAAGACTTGATTTCAATCATGTTTTCACACCATCAGTGCAGCAGCTCAAACCTTCTCCATTTATACTTGCAGTCCGACTGAAGTTGAACACAACTTCAGTTTGTCAATGGTTACTGTCTTGGTGAGCATATCGGCTGGGTTCTTACTTCCAGGAATCTTCTCCAGCATCAAGATTCCATCTTCCAACACTGATCTGATGAAATGGTACCTAACATGTATATGCTTTGTCCTAGCATGATAAACAGGATTTTTTGCTAAATGAATACACTCTGACTGTCACAGTGTAACGTGCTATCTTCAAGCTTCTGACTCAATTCTTCCAGAAAGGATCTCAACCATATCATTTCCTTGCTAGCTTCTGTAACTGCTACATACTCAGCCTCAGTAGTCGAAAGCGCAACAATCTTTTGCAGCTTAGACACCCAGCTTACAACTGTACCACCTAATGTGAACACATATCCAATAGTACTTTTCCTGCCATCCAGGTCACCACCCATATCGGCATCGACAAAACCCTGTAAGCCCAATTTTGACCTCCTGAAGCATAAAAACAACTAGCAGTACCTTTCAAATACCTGAGAATCCACTTAACTGCTTCCCAGTGTTGCTTTCCTGGATTACTCATAAACCTGCTCACAACTCCCACTGCATGTGCTATGTCTGGTCTTGTACACACCATTGCATATATGAGGCTTCCGACAGCAGAAGCATAAGGAACCTTATTCATATAAGCATTCTCCTGCTCCGTCGATGGTGATTGTGCTTTGGTTAGTTTGAAATGACTAGCCAAAGGAGTACTAACAGATTTAGCTTCATTCATATTAAATCTGCTAACCACCTTTTTCACGTACTCTTCTTGTGATAACTTCAAGAATCCATTCACCCGGTCTCTTAAGATCCTCATTCCAAGGATTTGCTTTGCAGCAGCCAAATCCTTCATGGCAAATTCCTTTGATAAATCTTTTTTCAGTTTATCAATTTCTTCCATACAAGCTCCAGCTATCAGCATATCATCTACATATAGCAGTAGTATGATATAAGAACCGTCAAACTTTTTCACATAACAGCAATGATCAGCTTGACACCTTAGGAAACTATTATTACTCATAAATCCGTCAAACTTCTTGTACCACTTGTCTTGGAGCTTGTTTGAGACCGTACAAGCTCTTCTGAAGTTTGCACATCATTCTCTCTTTTCCCCGTACTTCAAAGCCATGTGGCTGCTTCATATAAATTTCTTCATCTAGGTAACCGTGAAGAAACGCAGTCTTTACATCCAACTGCTCCAAATGTAAGTCTTCCTTCGCCACTAGTCCAAGTACTGTCCTGATAGTGGTTAATTTAACCACCGGAGAGAAAATCTCGGTGTAATCAATTCATTACCGTTGTTGGAAGCCTTTTACAACAAGTCTTGCCTTGTACCGCTTGCTACCATCATGCTCTTCTTTTAACCGGTACAACCACTTGTTATGTAACGCCTTTTTGCCTTGCGGAAGTTTTGTCAACTCCCACGTTTGATTGGATGACAGTGAATCCATCTCATCTTCCATGGCCAACTCCCACTTGGTTGAATCATCATTTTGCATTGCCTCTTCATAGGTCTCCGGTTCACCTTTGTCTGTCAGCAAAATATGGTGAAGTGCAGGGGAGTATCTCTCAGGTGGTCTGATGGTTCTCAAAGATCTCCTGAGTTCAATCACCGGAGTTTGTGGGTCATCATCTTGTGCAGTTTCTTCTCCATCTTCCTGGTTACTGGTTTTCGATTCATTCACAGGAATATATGTCAATGGTACTTCATCAGTCTTCTTAACTTCAGGACATTCATCTCCAGCTCCAATGTCTGACTTGTCCTTGTACAGAAGGTGCTCATTAAAGATTACATCCCTGCTCCGAATGATCTTCCGATTTTGGTCATCCCAGAAACGATAACCAAACTCATTATCTCCATAACCAATAAAGAAGCACTTCTTTGATTTCGGATCAAGTTTTGTTCTGCTTGCTGAATCAATATGAACATAGGATAGACATCCAAACACTTTCAAGAAAGAAATGTTTACTTCTTTGCCGCTCCAAACCTCTTCGGGTATTTTGCAGTCAAGCGGTATCGAAGGTCCTCTGTTGATCAAATATGATGCAGTGTTAACAGCATCAGCCCAGAATGATGTTGGCAATCCAGAATGCAATCTCATGCTCCTTGCTCGTTCATTCATGGTCCTGTTCATCCTTTCAGCTACACCATTCTGTTGAGGTGTACCAGGAATGGTTTTCTCCATCTTGATCCCGTTCTGTGTACAATATTTTTTAAACTCATCATCTTCATATTCTCCACCATTGTCAGACCGTAAGCACTTCAACTTCAAGTTGGTCTCATTTTTCACCATGGCTTTCCACCTTTTAAAGGTCTCGTAAAAATCAGATTTATTTTTCAGAAAATAAACCCAAACTTTTCTACTCGAATCGTCAATGAATGTGACATAGTATCTCGAGCCTCCAAGGATGTCACAGGAGATGGTCCCCATACATCAGTATGAACCAGCTCCAACTTTGCTACTTTTGGTTCTCTACCGCCTTTTGAAAAGCTCACCTTCTTCTGCTTTCCAAGGATACAGCTTTCACATAGTTGGTGTTCAACAGTCTTTAATTCTGGTAGCTTTCCTTTTGACACCAACATCTTCATTCCCTTCTCACTCATATGTCCAAGTCTATAATGCCACAGACTTGAATTGGTTCCAGCATCCACAGCTGCTAATGTGTCTCTGCAACTGGAAGTCATATACAATGTTCCAATTTTCTTTCCTCGAGCAACAATCATGGCTCCTTTGTTCACTTTCCAGGAACCATCACCGAAAGTCACATTGTGGCCTTCATCATCGAGCTGTCCCACCGAGATCAGATTGCATGTCAATTTTGGTACATGCCTGACTTTGTTGATTTTCCAGACAGATCCATTTGACATCTTCATCCGTACATCACCCATACCAACAATTTCCAAGGGTTTTCCATCAGCCAGGAAAACTTTTCCGTAATCGCCAGCGATGTAATTATAAAATACATCGCGCTCACCAGTGGTATGAAACGAAGCTCCCGAGTCCATAACCCAAGAATCAACAGGGCTTTCCATGGATAATAGCAGAGCATCATGTACTTCCTCAGTGACAACATTGGCATTATTCTTCGTTGATCTGCAGTTCTTTTTCAGGTGACCAGTCTCACCACAGCTCCAGCACTTCATATTCTTTTCAAGGATGTTTTTGACTTTTCCATTTCTTGATTTGGATCTACAGCGCCATCGGTTGGAACTCCTTTCACCACTCCTGCCTCTTCCTCTGTTATCAAGATTTAGAGCAGATCTCGATGATGTTGCTTCACCCGAGTCTTTCCTGCGAACTTCTTCAGCAAGGATTTGATCTCTAACATCATTGAGTTGTAGTTTCCCTTTTCCAACAGAGTTGCTAGCCGCTGCCCGCATCGGTTCCCAATTGTCTGGTAAAGATGCCAGAAGAATAAGTGCCCGAACCTCATCATCAAATTTGATGTCCACCGATGTCAGCTGAGAGACGATCGTGTTGAATTCATTTATGTGTTTTGCTACCGAAGCACCTTCTCCCATCTTCAAGTTGAATAACTTCTTCATGAGATGTACTTTGTTGTTTGCTGATAGCTTCTCGTACATGTCTGACAGAATGGTCATCATCTCCTCCGTGGTTTTGGCCTCCGCCACGTTATGCGCCACATTCTTTGTTAGGGTCAGTCGTATCACACCTAACACCTGTCGGTCAAGGAGCTCCCAATCATCATCCTCCATCTTTTCCGGTTTTTTTCCTGATAGAGGTTGATGCAGCTTCTTACTGTACAGATAATCTTTTATCTGTAACCGCCAGAACGAAAAATCTGTTCCGTCGAACTTGTTGATTCCCGGTCCCGATCCATCATCTCCGGCCATCACTTCTCTAGCCTTAGCAAAAAATCTAAAAAATCTTTTCTGATGTGGAAGATCAGACAGAGCTGCAACCACAGAGCATACTCAGAATTTTTAAGAATTTTCACAATAAGACTCTGATACCAGTTGTTGGGAAATTACCCCGAAGCAATGCCAACCACGATGATAATATAGTGCCGAAAAATTGCAGAATAAAATAATCAACAAGGACACAAAGATTTACGTGGTTCACCCAAGATAGGCTACGTCCACGGAGCACTGCAACTTTTATAACCGAAAGAAATATTACAACAAGTGTATACACCAATACACTAAATATCTCACACTCCCAAACCCGAGTATACCGAGAAAATAATTTCTCTAACTCACACAAGAGAATTCCCGCACTCAAGAAAAAAATACTCTTTTTTTCTATGCACTCTCTTTTTATCAAAGCTAAAAAGCTTTTGATTTTGGGATACTAAAAGCAAACAAGGAAGTCTCAATTTATAACAAAATTCTTAAGCCAACTTTGAAAGAATCACGATGTGGGATTTGTTATTTTTAATATTTTAATTAATGTGGGCCCCACCCACATTTATTAAAATCTCAACTAACACTCCACACCGTAAAGAGAAACCAAATCCTTCAAGATCTGTAATATTTGGATGTACGTGAGAAAGATCATTCGAATGTCTACATCAAGCATACAAAACGAGCGGTTTCAAAAAGAGTTCCAAGATCGGTAAAGTTCTCGAGGTCGGCAACATAGTTGAGCTATGTGACAGGTGACTTGCTAAAAGTACAAAATGAATGTCGTATCTCCCATACAACACAATCTCATTGGTTAATTTATTTACCTCAATTGGGGATAGCTCAGTTCCCGACTTGGGGCATGAGCTCCTAAGATTTGCTAAAACAAGTGATCATTTGACTTTTGGTGTCTCTTTCTTCTTATGAATACTTGGTTTAATTTCATTTGTAGGGTGCATTCACTTTTATTTTGAGCATATATTTTGATAGCGGGAATTGGACTTGAGTGTCAGAGAGGTACACCGGATCTCACATCCAACCTCTTATCTAATGCTCTTTTTCGAGATTTTTGGTGTTTTCAAGGTGATTGGTTGGGAGGTTAGTCGTTATTAGGATAAGTGGATGTATTTAGAGGGGTGAATAAACACTTTACAAATTTTTCTTCTTAAATCTTAGTAGCAGTGATCTCAACTAATGTTAGCACCTAAAATCGAATATCGACCTTTGAAAGTTCAGAGACAATTGAAAAGATAATACGGAAATGGTCTGACCGACTTTGTGAACCAACGGTGAAAATCAATAAACCACAAGCATTAGATCGACAAAGTAAAACGTTACCGAATATAAAACACACAAGAAATCTTTGTGAAAGTTCGAAGGACAACATTTCTAAGTATCTCATTCTTCTCTTTCAAGAAAGTGTTTTTCTAAAATATTTTAATTTTTACGTCTTTTGTAAATATCTTATTCAGCAGGACTTATACATTGCATATTATAACTGCTAGCAATAACGCTAACAATCTTTTTCAAATTATTAGACAAAATCATTACAAATTTTGAATTATTTAATGAAACATGTTGACTGAGACTCTATGTTGATGGGAAAAAAACTACTACTACGAATTTCTGAATTTTTTGTACGAAATTCATATAGAATCATACGTCATTACTAATAAAAAAAAAGAGAATTATTTTAGTCAAAATCTGTCGAAAAAAGAATTTGTATTATTCAAATTAAAAAAGAAAGGAAAAAATTTTGTAGTAAAAAAAACTCACGATTTTTTGAATAAAAATCTTGCGATATAACTTTATTACTAATAAATAAAGTATAAATTGCATATCAATTCAATAAAAAAAAAAAAAAAAGAAGAAGCAATCGAATACAACACATTTAAACCGAACAAACCGAAACAATAACAGATGGATTAATTGACTTCAAGTTTGCGCAATCCATAATTTCGAATGTTTGCCCGTGGCTAGGGATGTAAATGATCCAAACCAAGCCGAACAGTATCAGGCTTGAGCTTGACTTGTTTAAGATTAATTCAAGCTCAAGCTCGAGCTCGAGCTTGATTCGACCTTTTATCATCTGGCTTGAGTTTTGCTCGTTTAAGATTGATAGAGCTCGAGCTTTATTCGAGCTTTTATCATCATGCTAGAATTCGAATTGTCTTGAAATTACTAAGCTTGTGAAAAGCTCGAGTTCGACTCGTTAAAAGCTCGTTTATCATGTTAATCAAGCCGGACTCGAGCTTGGTTTATTAATAGCTCGTTTATCATATTTAACAAGCCTGACTTGAGCTCGGCTCATTTTCGAGCTCGTAAAACATACAATTGAGCTCGAATTGGAGCTTGATTCGAGCTTGTTAAAATTAAATATATCTATGAACTAATTTTATATTAGACATAAAAGTTTAAATTTTATTAGTACTAATATTTTTATTTGTCAACTCAACAAATGAGTCAAGCTCGAGCTTACGAGCCACCTAAACGAGCCGAGTTCGAGCTCGCGAGCCTATTAACGAACATGTTTGTGAGCTCACGAGCCGAATACGCTTAGGCTTGAGCTTGGTTTGATTAAATTGTCGAGCTCAAAATCGAGTTTGAGCTTGGTTTGATATGATTAACAAACGAACTCAAACAAGCTTTTTATCGAGCCGAGCTCCGAATAGCTCGCGAACGGTTTGGTTTGTTTACATCCCTACCCGTGGCAGAATAATTGCTTTCAGCGGATCCTTCATGACAACAGTAAATGCGAAGGTTTCGGTAGGGTCGGGCGGGTTATCCGGGATGGGGATCCACTTAAACGCTTGCACCATCCTGGCCAGGAGCAAGTTCACATGTAAGGTGCCCAAACTCCAGGCGGGGCAAATCCTCCTACCCGTCACAAACGGCAGCATCTTCACTCCCTTCATTCCGGTGATATCCACCTCCACGCCGTCGCCGGTTAAGAACCTCTATGGCTTGAATTCACTAGGGTTCTGCCACATGTCCGGATCCTCCAGTCAGCCACGCCGTGTAAAACTCCACATTTGTGTCGGCAGGAATTGTGTATCCCCCAAGCTCTATCGTTTTCGTGGCTGCATGGATTACAAGAAAATTATTGTGAGACTGTTGTGGAAATAAAGAAAACAAGAGGATTTGGAAATGAATTACAGAGGAACAATGACAAAAATAGTGAAGAATATTTAGCTTGAGAACAAAACTATTTCCACACTTTATTTCAGAACAAAGAAAGCCTTTATATAGGCTTACAATCCAACGTTTTCACAACTGAATTATCTCAACAACTAGAGATTTTATTGGCACTACTTTTATTGACTAAATAATAAATCTAAAATATCAAAGATCAAGTCTCCTTACTTCTTTGAATCAGTCTTCAATACTCTCCCTTGATTCAAAGCTACAGACTTCTAGTTGATTTATGAAATACAAATATTTCTTGCATGGAAGGGATTTCGTAAATATGTCAGCAACTTGTTCATTTGTATTGCAAAACTCCAAAGTAATCAACTATTTTGCAACCAACTCTCTGATGAAATGAATTCGAAGATCAATATGCTTTGTTCTTCCATGTAATGATGGATTCTTCGACATAGCTATTGCAGATTTGTTGTCACAATATATCTTAGTTGCTTCAATTTGCTTATGCCTTAGATCTTCTAGAATTCTTTGCAACCATATAGCTTGACATGCTGCTGAAGTAGCAGCTACATACTCTGCTTCGGAAGATGACAATGCTGTTGTTGCTTGTTTCTTTGAACACCTATGAGATAACAGCTGAACCAAGACTAAAAACATAACCAGATGTACTCTTTCTATCTTCCAAGCACCCAGCCCAATCACTATCTGTAAATCCAAGCAATTTAAAGTCTGAATCATGATCATACCATAACCCAAAATCAGTTGTCCCTGCAATATAGCGTAACACTCTTTTTGCAGCACCTAGATGATGTTTTGAAGGAGAGTGCATAAACCTTGATATCAACCCAACTGAAAATGCTATATCAGGCCGAGTATGAGTCAAATAAATCAAGCCTCCAACCATACTTCTGAAATACTTTGAGTTTGCTGCTCCAGTGCCATCATCAAATTGTAGTTTCTCATTTAAATTCATTGTGGTGTCTGCAACTTTACAATTGATCATACTGAATCTTTTAAGAAGATCAGTAGCATATTTTTTTTGTGAAACAAAAATCCATCCTCAACTTGATTCACTTCAAGGCCAAGAAAGTAATGTAATCGACCCAAATCCGACATTTCAAATTTTTTTTTCATGCAAACTTTGAATTCATTAACAAGAGCAGAAGATGACCCCATATAGATCATATCATCTACATAAATACATATGATCAAAATATCATCATTACCTTGCCTCTTCAAGTATAGTGTGGGCTCATTCTTACTTCTTTCAAAACCATTATCAAGAAAATATGAGTCGATTTTGCTATACCATGCACGAGGCGCTTGTTTCAACCCGTAAAGAGCCTTTTTGAGCTTATACACATTGTCTTCTTTACCATGAATAATAAAACCTTCAGGTTGGGTGACATAAACGTCTTCGTGCAATTCCCCATTCAAGAATGCCGACTTGACATCAAATTGGTAAATAGGCAAACTTAAATAGGCAGCTAGTGCAAGTAAAATTCTTACTGTTTCGAAGCGTGCAACTGGAGAAAATAGTGTCTTCATAATCAATTCCTTGTTGTTGGGCATACCCTTTCACAACGAGACGAGCTTTATGTTTATCAATGGTATCATCCGAATGATACTTTGTTCTAAACACCCATTTGACTCCAATAGCATTTTTTCCTTCCGATAAGTTCATCAATTCCCATGTTTCATTTTTCTGAATTGATTTTAGCTCTTCTTCCATTGCAACACGCCATTCTTCTTTTCCTACAGCTTGCCTCAAACTTAACAGGATCAGCAACAAATAAAGCTTGAGTTGAATTATAAATTTCCCTTAATGATTGAAATTTCAGTGGTGGTGTTTCATCTGAAGATGAGCTGCTACATACAGGACTTGAAGTGGTTGAATTTGAAGGAATTGAACTTGAAGAATTCTGCTGCAAAGGAAATTCTTCAACTTGTGGAGCTTCAATTAATGATGGAACATCAATATGAGCACATCCAGATTCTTCTTGCCATTTCCAATTTGCATCTTCATTGAATATGACATTTCTGCTAATAATCACTTTGCCAATGACAGGTTCATACAACCTATATGCTTTAGATTGTGTACAATAACCAACAAAAATGAATTTTGTTGATTTATCATCAAGTTTACTATGATTATGTGAATCAATCAAAGTATACGCAATACAACCAATTATTTTTAAATGACTTACTGAAGGTTTCTTACCACTCCAAGCTTCGTATGGTGTTTGATTTAAAACAGCCTTGGTCGGTGATAAATTTAGTAAATAAACTGATGTAGCAACAGCTTCGGCCCAATATTTATTTGGAAGTTCTTTTGCCTTAAGCATGCTCCTTGCCATTTCAACCACCGTTCTATTTTTCGTTCAGCTATGCCATTTTGCTCGGGTGTATATGGAGCATTCAAATCTCTGTGTAGCCCCTGCTCTTCACAAAACTGAATAAAATTGTTAGATAAGAATTCACCTCCTCTATCAGTGCAAAGTGTCTTTATGTTTCCATCACGTTGCTTCTCAACAAGTGCCTTGAATTTTTTAAATGATTCAAATGTTTCTGACTTGAATTTCAGAAAATAAACCCAACTCATGCGACTGTACTCATCGGTGAATAACAAAAAATATTTGCTTCCTGCAAATGACTCAGTTTGAATAGGACCACACAAATCAGCATGAACAAGCTCCAAAAGATTTGTTGCTCTTCTAGATTTTCCAATAGGAAACGATCTCTTGTATTGCTTCCCATACACACACCCTTCACATAAATCTAAAGACTCGATGTTAGGCAGCCCGGAAACCATTTCTTTCTGACTCAGCAATTTCAAACCTTTAATATTCAAATGCCCATAACGGAAGTGCCACAGTCTGGACTCGATGTTTTCTTTGACAACAAGGACATGATTTTCAACACTAGAAACTTTCAAGAGGAAACAATTTATTTGGCATCATTTTAACATCAACAATGACTTGATTAGATTCTTTATTTCTAATAACACATGAACCATTGTCAAAAAGGACAGAATACCCATTACCGATGAGTTGCCCAACACTCAAGAGATTTTGAGTTAAATCAGGAATGAAATAAACATTAAAAAGGAGCTTAATATTACCATGGCCATCATTTACTGCTATAGTACCTTTTCCTTCCACTTGCATTTGTTTGTCATCTCCAAGCCTTACTTTTATCTTGTATGACTCATCAAGCTCCTTAAATAATGCCTTTGATCCTGTCATATGATTAGAGCATCCGCTATCCAAAAACCAAATATTGTTAGTAGACTTTGCATATTCTTGATCAGCCATGAACAAATTTGCCTCTTGTTCCTGCTCATCTGCATAATTTGCTTACTATTTTTATGCCAACACTGATCCTGCACATGCCCATATTTTTTACAGTAGTTACAATATGGGACATTAGTTTTTTCTTGTTGTTTGAGGTTATTTTGCTAATCTAGTTTCCAACAATCAGCCTTTATATGCCCAAATCTTTTGCAATAGTAACATTGGATGTTTTTGTCACCTCTTCCTCTGCCATAATCATCTCTGCTACGTGATCCTCCCCTTCCACGTCCTCTACCGGTTGCATTTCTTTGCTCATATTTCTGGTTTGAGTTATCCCTCTGTACATGAAAGGCTTTCTCTTCATTTTTTTCAACCGATTTATTTATTCTTACCTCATGAGATTGCAGTGATGCCATTAGCTCATCAAATGAATATGTTGATAAGTCCTTAGATTCCTCAATTGCGGCTACAACATGATCAAATTTTGGAGTCAGACTTCTAAGCACTTTTTCCACAATTGTTTGATCAGAAATTTCTTCTCCATAGGACCTAAATTGATTGATGATTTCAGCAACTCTGGTCAAGAAATCTTGCACGGATTCTCCTCCTTTCATAAGTAAGGTTTCGAAATCCCGACGAACCGTTTGAAGTTTTACAATAATCACCTTCGATGTACCTTCAAACGCACTCTTTAATGTTGTCCAAGCTTCTTTTGCTGTATTTGCACCAGCAATTTTAGAAAAATTGATTCATGGACAGCTTGTTGAATAAAGAATAATGCCTTCGCATATTTCTTTCTGTTTTCTTTCAATCTTGTTTCATCATCTGGATCTTGGTATCCATTTTCGACCAATTCCCACAACTCTTGAGACTTGAAAAGAGTTTTCATTTTAATGCTCTAGAATTCATAATTTTCTCCTTTGAATACTGGTATGGCTGGTTGAGAGATGCTTACAACATTGCCATTAGTTGCCATGAGTTTGAAACCCAGTTATGAAATAGCCTGGCTCTGATACCACAAATGTTGTGGAAATAAAGAAAACAAGAAGATTTGGAAATGAATTACAGAGGAACAATGGCAAAAATAGTGAAGAATATTTAGCTTGAGAACAAAACTATTTCCACACTTTATTTAAGAACAAAGAATTCCTTTATATAGGCTTACAATCCAACGTTTTCACAACTGAATTATCTCAACAACTAGAGATTTTATTGGCACTACTTTTATTGACTATATAATAAATCTAAAATATCAAAGACCAAGTCTCTTTACTTCTTTGAATCAGTCTTCAACAGAGACTAATAAGAATTTGAAACTATATATATATGAATTTGGATCCTCTACTGTGTTGAAAACACAGCACTTGGAGGGTGTCTTCTGAAAGTTTCCTTAACTATGGCTCCAAGATATGGCATTTTCTCAACCTCACTTTCAGTCAGCACTCCATCTTTACCCACAACATCAACAATTTCTTTATACAATTCTCCTTGGATTTCTTGATTCTGTACTAAATGGAGCAAAGCCCACTCCAGCGTGGTGGCGCTCGTATCAGTTCCCGCGTTAATGGCTTCCGAACAAAGCGTCACCATTTCTTCTTCCCCAAGCTTCCCTCTTCCCGCCGGTTCAAGGTCAAACAGTGAATCAATGTACGCAGCGCCAATGGGGCTCGACATTTCTGAAGTGGCGTGTCACGCCCCGTGACCGGGGTTAGTCGACACCGGCGTTGTTTTACAACCACACAATTGAAAACAACAAGCCTCGTAGTACAGTATAAACCAAAAACCAGTTTATTACTCATAATCAATCAAAAGATTGTCTTTACAACGTAGATTCTTAAAATGATAAAAAAATATGCGGAAGCGTTTACAACTTACTAAGTCAAAACTAAAATAAACTTATTGAATTATCTTATTATCAGCCCCAAAACTGGTCTTGTTCATCTTCCTCGATTTTTTTTTCTGATTTATCTGGGGAGAGTAGAGTAAGGGGTGAGTGATATGATCGTCACTCAGTAAGCGGGGGCCGTTCGAGCACAACATAAAAATATTTACACAATTTTTTCGAAAATAACACGTAAACATATCATGCTTTTCATAACATATCATCATATTCATGTCATAACAGCACTGTGATTCTTTCACCTTCTATGGTTTACTGATATCTGTCCCTAATTTTTAATCCTCTAAGGGGACGAGACCATAAAACGGTTCTATCCAACCGTGAAGGGCCATATGTTGGGATTCCCACCCATTTTCAGTGAATCCTCACAGTGCCAACACGTAAACGTACCAAAATCGCACAAAAAAGAACGTAGAAACAGAGTGAAGGTGCTCAACCGAAACTTTCAAAAACGAAATAATTCGTACGAAAAATATTTTAAAACAAGCCCATTTACCTTAGACTGGAAGAAAACATGAAGAATTCGAAAATCATAGAAGAATCATGCTTCGAAAACGCATCAGCACATCTATCGAAAAATCATCCCCTTTGTAAAATTCCTTGCACCTTATTGAACCGTTGGATCGGGCTCAAACTTTTACAGTACGTTACCAAGTACGTTAATTAAATTATGAACGGTAGAGATCGAGTTTGAAGCCGTTGTAACCTACTTATAGACGAAAAACCGTAGGTATGCTGTTTCTCGCCTAAAATCTGAGCAGTTTTCTTACGAAGGCTATAAACAAAAAACTAACAGTTGGATTTGGCCGAAATTTGGATATGTTGTTTCAAACATATGGAAGAACATTCTGAACGGTGAAGATCGGATTCCAAATACCCGAGCGAGAGAAATGAATTTCTGAACTTGGACAGAATTTTGATGACTCGTGCAGAATTTTTAGGGAAGAATTTCGAAAATAATGGAGAGAAATTCGAAAATTAGGTGTAAAATTTGAATGGGAGGGTCCTCCTATTTATAGGGGTTGACTGCTATCCTGATCGTGTTTTATCCTTGTGTTTGAACTTCGAATCAAACTTGAATTTAGGATAGATTATCATATCAAATCTTATATCTTTATTTGGTATCAATATCATATCAAATCTTATATCTTTATCTCGTAAAAATCTTTTCAACTTTGAATTTATATCCCAAACTTTACCTACTCATATCCAAATATTCCTTATTTAATTCCTTAGATCGTGGTATATTTATTATCCCAAATTCAAAGTATATGCACAATATTATCTTAAATCTTGAGCTAAAAAATATTGTACACGATATAATTATCTACACAACTTTAAATAGTCTTGCAAATCTTATATCTTAAATAATGAGATAGATACCGAAAATTGCTTAATCCTAACACACTTAAGTATCGAAATATTATCATGATTACAAAATCTTGAGTTTTAAATGGCCGCTGTGTGTTTTTCTCCGCTCTCAACAAATACCTTTCTGTTTCGAATCAATGGGACCAAACATTCCAGCTGTTTCCTTCTCAGTTCTTTAGCTTCCTTTACCTGCCGTCGGAAAAGCGGGGTCAGCAACGGCAAGAAATCCGGCAGCTTCGGCGTGGTCATCATCATCACATCTTTCAATATACTCTCGATGACTTTGATTCGTTCTTCGGAAATCTTTGCCCCGAAGCACAAGCAAATAAGAATGCTGCATATGGTAAGCCTGCAATTACTCATCACCTCCACATATCCGACGCGGGACGCTTCTTCCTGAAGCCGCCTCATGTGGTTTTCCATAGCCCATTTTCTTACCCAACCACACTGTTTGATTCTCGCCGGATTTATCAGCTCGGTCACGAAGTTGCGGCGGAGGGAACGCCACAGAGGGCCGTACTCGGCCGAGTTTATGGCGCACTTCCCGACGCTGAATATGAGTCTGGTAGGGGAATTCGCCGGCCTGCTGGCAAAGAGCGCGCCTTTCTGAACCAGGGCTTCATGTATCAACTCCGAGCAGGTGATGATCACCAGAGTTCGTTGCCCCATCTGCATGGTGAAAATGGGACCATATTTTACTCGTAAATCACGGACAACATATATGAAAGTGCGGCGCTGGAAGATCACTTGGAACAAGTTCCCCACAAGTGGCCAACCAGTCGGACCCGGTGGTAGGTTTTTAGATTTTCCCCTGGCGGAGGACCAGTATCGCCACCATAAGCGGAGGAAAAGGGCTGTCAAGAATGATACAACAACGTCTATAATTTCCATTAATCTTTTTATTTACCACTGTTGTTTCTAATGGCAAATGGCTGGCCAGTGAGTACATAATGTTGGATATAAAGAAGAAGAGTTTTCACGCCACCAATTACAGGCTAAAATAAATATTTTCATCAGAAATATTTATTACAATGTACCAGATGTCGATGAATAAGAGTTATAGTACTGTGCGCTTTTATAAGTCAAATATTTCATCATACATGCATATTTTTAAATATTATTTTCACATTGTTGCAGAGTTACTCCGGTCTCCATAGCTGCAACATGCTTTTAAGTCATGCATGTGCGTCATTTGATAAAAGGTCAGTAAAAGAGATCCATGCGCAAGTTTTAATTAATTTGTATATGAATTATTCACCATTCGTTAGGGTTTTGGGGCCCTTGGCAAAAAGAGTATGGGCTATGAAAAACATTATGAAATGGTAGAAGAAAGAAGAATATAATTTCGTACCCGTGCTGCACCAAAATTTCGGTATCAATATCATATCGTAAATTCGGTATTTTTTAGTACGGTAATCTCGATATACCGAAAATTCAATATTTTTTTCCAACCCTATTCCAGTGTTCTAATATTTCTGAACGTATATTTATTTAATTTAAATTGATTAGATTATTGGTATCATTTAATAAGTGACGGATAGTTTAACTTTCAGAACCTCTGAACTTATCTATTTTAGGGAACGTATATATAATCTCTAAGCATATATAATTAATCTCTAAGCATTGTACTTAGTTAATAATTAAGGTGCCAAGTAATATATCAATACGTACATATGCGTGAATAATTCCTACGTAAAAATATGAAACCAGTGAATGACATAACAAAGAAAAAACTGAAAAAGGAATTGAAAACGGCAGAACCCCTTTTAGTATAAATATCTTCCACAGAATAGCAAACTCAAATAGAACATACAGTTTTACGAGTTTGATCAGGCGTCGGAAGGCAAATCTAAGATTTGATTTTCGCGCAGCTACGTATTCGAATCCGCAGTGAAAAATAATATTTTTAATATAAAAAATAATAATTTACACTCAAATCGGTATATATATTACACAATGTTCTTTTTAACATAAAAAATAACTGCAATCTAAAAATCATTTCACGGTTCTATAATTAGATTTTTGAAATTTTATTTATCAAATCGTTGGAATAATTTCAGTTCAAAATAATTATAGTAATAAGAAGGTTAGGTCGGAATTCTTCTTGGGCTACAGTTGATTTGGGCTAACTTCTATCCATCCCTTGCTAAGGCCCAGCCCGTAATAAATTGGGCAAACACCACTGCTAGACTACTGCCTCGTGAAGAAAAAATGTAAAAGAAGCCACTCTTTACATGCTTTTCCTTCCCACCAATTTAAATTTATCCAAAATGTCAAATTTATAATTTAATTTTTCAAATATTGAATATATTCCAACATATTCGTGTAAGAGTTTTGTATTCAGATGCCAAATTTGGAAATTTTCCTCGAAGTTGCACAAGAAAGTAAATTCTTGACGACCAATTAATTTATTAATGTTAATGCACTTTTTGGTTTGAAGAATGAGATAATTGATAATAGTGTAATGTGTATACTGAGGTTGAAGTACCGTTTAGTTTTAAGGATGAGGTGATTGAAGAATGTACATATAATGTATTGACGATAAATTCATATATATTGATTTGTGTTCTAAATTTTATAGACAACGCTTAGGCGTTAGGCAGTCGTCCATCGTCCCGATTTTTAGAAAGACAACATCCTTGGACATTGTTAGAAAAATTTGCCTCCTAATTTAATATATAATTTTTTTTGGATTTAAATTTGTTAAAAAAGATCGTATGACATATTTTTCAATCAATTAGTATCGGACAAAGAGGGAAAAATATGTAATTTATTTTGAGTTTGAATCTGATATAGAGAAGTTATCGGAGAAATATGAATACGAATAAGAAGAATTAAATATTTAGGTAAAATAAATCGTCTTGGCGTTTTTTTTTTTTTTTTTTTTTTGCGGTAGCCGAGAATGATAGTCGTTTACCACTTTTTAGAACATTGATATATTGATTACATAATAATTTATTTTCTATTTATTTGTCAAACTTGAGTAAAAAGATTGAACAGAGATGTAAACATTTTTTTTAAATCATCAAATTTAATTTCATTGGATCGAATAATCTATTGTGAAAATGTTTTTCAGTTCACGATGGCTGGCAGCCTTTCCCGACGGCCGAGGCCTTCTAATATTTATACAGATCATTTATTATTCCAACAACGTATATTCCGTTGCATTAAATTTAGGTTGGCTGGGTGACCTCACATAATGTCATGTTATGCTCACGCTCACGTACTTCTTCTTTATGGCTAATTTAAACAATGCATGTCAAAAAAATTGACTACAAAAAAAAAATTTATGGTTATCAAAATAGTTATAACAACAAATCAATAATGTTTAAAAATGTTAAATATAGAAATATGCATATAAAATATATAATAGTGAATTTAACCATGATATAAAAGGGATATTGCGTCTTTTGTGTTTTAATCATGTATATATTTAATTTTGGGTTTTGATTTATGTAACTTAAGTTGTGTTTAGACTTTTGACACTTTTATGATGTAGTAGTTAATTATGTGATGTCAAACACATCAACATTTCCCAATTCTGCATCAATATTTTCTGATGTCACGGTAATATTTTTGCCACATCAACACTCGTGGCCAAAAAAAAGACTAGAAACCATAACACAATCAACTTACATGACAAAACATAAATAGTCGAAACCATTTTGGCTACTTTCACAAAATATAATAATAATATTAAATAGTCGAAACTATTTTTGGCTATTTTCACAAAATATAATACTTTATTATTCTTGCAAAAAATTACGAAGAGTGAATAAAAGATATTTTGCAGAAGGAAAACATCTTAGAAAAATGTCAAACATATTGTTTCTTATTGGAAAATAATATTTAAAATGTGTGTATTGAATATTTGAATGTTGAATATTTGAATGTTGAAAATAAGAGTTGTAAATATTGAAAATTAGTGTGTGATGATGTAGGTAATTTTTGGATTATTTGTAAAGATTTCCTATAAATAGATCTCTCATTTGTGAAGAAAATCACAATTGAGTAGAGAGAAAAATATTATAAAGTGTGTAGTTTGGTAAATTTTGAGAGTTTGAGATTTTTACTTTTTACTATAAATTTTTACTTTTTCACAACACGTTATGAGCACGAAGCTCTAAAAGTCCTACATACTTTTCCAAGCTCCAAACAGAAGAAAAAGGTAACAAAAATAATTATATTTATTTTACTGTTATTTATTTATTGTGTATTTATTTAATATACAATATAATGTTATTATTAGAAATAATAAAAATAAATTTTTCATAAACTTGTTATAAATCCTGGGAGGATGTTAAGACGACATCCCACACTCCCGGTAAGGGATACGACAAGTATAAAAGCCTATAAGATTTTTAAACAAAATAAATTATGACACTCATTATAATATTATGATATGATATACATAATTATTTAAACATGTCTAATATTATATATATATCATATTATTACAATAAAATTATACAAATACATACCATTATTTTTTTTGTACCCCAACGGTCATAAATGGTAAAAAACGGCTAGTTTTTGCCCTATAAATATGATCTCACAAACACATTCCATCACTCCAACTTTCTCTTATTCTCTAAAAATTATTCATCATCAAATTTTTCGAAGAAAAAAGAAGATGGCTTTCTCAAGGATATTTTTAATTATTTTGGTTGTCATACTCACGAGTCTTGTATTTATCGGAGAATATCCTCCTCGTGCGTTTTCTTTATTTTTACAAATATTTGTACTTGTTGTTTATCCGTTATTTTGTATTGCAATAATTATTAACTAATAAAATGCATCGTAATTTTTTTTAGTACCACCATGTCAAATTTAACAAAGCTCGAATTTGTTGCGCTCGACATCACGGGAAAGAATTATATGCCATGGACTCTAGATGTAGAAATACATCTTGAGTCATTGGGTCTAAGCGAGACCATTAAAGAAAATGGCATATGCACGTCACAAGAAAAGGCAAGAGCCATGATATTTTTGCGTCGACATCTCGACGATGGATTGAAATGTGAATATCTGACTGAAAAAAACCCATGGCTTTGTGGAAGGGATTAAAAGAAAGATTCGAACATATAAGAGAAGTTATACTTCCGACCGCCCGGGATGAATGGAATACATTGAGATTCCAAGACTTTAAAAAAGTCAGTGATTACAATTCGGCGATGTATAGAATAATCTCGCAATTAAAATTTTGTGGACATGAGGTCACATAATCTGAGATGCTTGAAAAAACATTTTCCATGTTTCATGCATCAAATATTACTCTACAGCAACAATATAGAGTACGTGGATTCGCGAGATATTCTGAACTCATCGCCTGTCTTCTTGTGGCGGAAAAAAACAACGAGCTATTAATGAGAAATCATCAGTCCCGACCCACTGGATCAACAGCATTTCCAGAAGTAAATGCTGTAAGTAAAAATGAATTTAAACCTGGAAACCGAAATCAAATTCAAAGACAAGGTTTTGGTCGAGGTCGAGGTCGTGGACGTGGACGTGGACGTGGACGTGGACGTGGAATTGGCCGTGGTCGTGGTCAAGGCCGTGGTTTTGAAAATAATCGAGATAGTTATTTTTATAACTCATCTCAAAAGAACGTCCCAAACCATCCACAGAAAAGGCATCATGAGAATACAAGTGTTAATGAGAAGCACTCAAAAAGATATGAAAGTTCTTGTTACAGATGTGGTACTCCAGGACATTGGTCCAAAGTTTGTCGAGCCCCTGAACACCTTTGTAAACTTTATAAAGAATCATTAAAGGGGAAAGAAAAGGAGACCAAATTCACTGAACGCAGTGACCGTTTGAGTGATTCAACTCATTTTGATGCTGGTGATTTTATGAATGATTTCTCTGGAAATGATCAATATGTTGGTGGGATAGAAATGAACAATATTGATGCTGCAGATTTTCTCAACGATTTCTCTGAAAATGAACAATATAATGGTAGAATATAAATGTACAATAATCTATTTTTCATGTATTCATAGAATAATGTTTTATTGTATAATTATGATTTGTGTTATATTTAAATATATATTGCAAGTAATTTATTTCATTGCATATTTTTTTGAAGTTCAAATATGGAAAATGCTATGAGCAAAGCTGAAGTTTGCATACCCGATAGTGGTACAACGCACATTATCCTCCGAGATAAAAGATATTTCTTGGAACTAAAACCAACAAAAACAACGGTGAATACAATATCAGGTCCTGTAGACTTGATTAAAGGATGTGGTAAAGCACAATTTTTGTTACCTAATGGTACAAATTTTTGATCAATGATGCTTTATATTCACCACAATCGAAAAGAAATTTGTTGAGTTTTAATGATATATATTCCCATGGGTATGATACTCAAACAATGAATAAAGGGAATGAGGAATATATGTGTCTTATCACATATAAATCAGGAAAGAAATATGTGATTGAAAAACTACCAATGCTCCCTACTGGATTGCATTATACACATATAAGTCCCATTGAATCAAACATGGTAGTTGATAATTCTTCGATATTAACCAATTGGCATGATCGATTGGGACATCCTGGTTCAACAATGATGCGAAGAATTATAGAAAATACACATGGTCATCCACTGAAAGACCAGAAGATCTTTCAGAATAATAAGTTTCAATGTAAAGCATGTTCTCTTGGAAAACTTATTATAAGACCATCACCAGTCAAAATCCAAACTGAATCACCAATGTTTCTTGAACGTATTCAGGGTGATATTTGTGGACCAATCCATCCACCATGTGGACCATTCAGATACTTTATGGTATTGATTGATGCCTCCAGCAGATGGTCACATGTATGTTTATTATCAACTCGAAATGTTGCATTTGCAAGATTACTTGCTCAAATAATAAAATTGAGGAATCAATTTCCCGATTATACAATCAAGAAAATTAGACTTGATAATGCTGGTGAATTTACTTCCCAAACTTTCAATGATTATTGTATGTCTATGGGAATCATTGTTGAGCATCCTGTTGCTCATGTACATACACAGAATGGATTGGCTGAATCATTGATTAAACGTCTGCAAATGATTGCTAGACCAATAATTATGAAAACAAAGCTCCCTATTTCTATATGGGGACATGCAATTTTACACGTTGCTTCATTAATTCGCATCAGACCAAGTGCATATCATAAATACTCCCCATTGCAGCTTGCATTTGGTAAAGAACCAGACATTTCTCATCTGAGAATTTTTGGATGTATGGTGTATGTGCCTATTGCACCACCGCAACGAAAGAAAATGGGACCTCAAAGAAAGGTTGGAATTTATATCGGTTATGATAGTCCATCAATCATTCGATATCTTGAACCTCAGACAGACGACGTGTTCACAGCACGTTTTGCTGATTGTCATTTTAATGAGGAAATCTTCCCAATGTTAGGGGGAGAACAGCAACATACCGAAAAGAAAATTACATGGTATGTATCATCATTGTTACATCTGGATCCAAGAACAAAACAATGTGAAAAAGATGTACAACAAATTGTACACTTGCAAAGAATAGCAAATCAAATACCAGATGCATTTGCAGACACAAAAGGGGTAACTAAATCATATATAAATGCTGCAAATGCCCCTGCTCGAATTGAAATTCCAAAGAAACAAATGGAAGATACTCATGATGTCATTAAACGCCTGAAGCGTGGAAGGCCAGTCGGTTCCAAGGATAAAAATCCTCGAAAAAGAAAATTCATAGAGAAACACGATGATCACAAAATAAAGAATGAAGTTTCTGAAGAAACACATGATGATCACAAAATAGAGAATGGTGTTCCTGAAGAAACACATGATGATGAAAATGTTCTGTCAGAACCACAAACTGACGAGAATCATGAAATCTCTATCAATTATATTAATACTGGAAAAATATGGAACCGAAAAGATATATATGAAATTGATGATATATTTTCTTATAATGTGGCAATCGACATCATAAATGATAACGAAGATCATGAACCAAAATTTTTTGGTGAATGTAAAAATCGGCATGATTGGATAAAATGGAAAGATGCCATCCAGGTTGAATTAAATTCGCTAAATAAACGTAATGTTTTTGGACCTATAGTCCTTACACCTGAAGGTGTAAAACCTGTTGGATACAAATGGGTTTTTATTCATAAGCGAAATGAGAAAAATGAAATAGTAAGATATAAAGCTCGACTTGTTGCACAAGGTTTTTCTTAAAGGTCTGGAATTGATTATGAAAAAACGTATTCTCCTGTGATGGATGCAATTACGTTTCGGTATTTGATTAGCTTGGCGGTATCTGAAAATTTAGAAATGCGTCTTATGGATGTTGTTACAGCTTACTTATATGGATCACTTGATAATAATATATATATGAAAATCCCTGAAGGATTTAAGATGCCTGAAGCACAAAGTTCAAAACCCAGGGAATGTTATTCTGTGAAATTACAAAGATTATTATATGGGTTAAAGCAATCAGGTCGAATGTGGTATAATCGACTAAGTGATCACTTGATGAAAAAGGGATATGTAAATAATTCAATATGCCCTTGTGTTTTCATTAAGAAAACAACATCCGGATGCGTAATTATTGCTGTATATGTTGATGATTTAAACATCATTGGAACGAATAAAGAAATTCAAGAAGTTGTGTCATACTTGAAGGAAGAATTTGAAATGAAGGATCTTGGAAAAACCAAGTATTGTCTGGGTTTACAAATTGAACAAAAAGAATGTGGAATGTTTGTTCACCAGACAAATTATACAGAAAAGATCCTTAAACGTTTTAATATGGATAAAGCAAATCCTTTAAGTACTCCAATGGTTGTTAGATCATTAAACATAGAAAAGGATCCATTCCGTCCATGTGAAGATGATGAAGATATTCTTGGTCCAGAAGTACCATATCTAAGTGCCATCGGTGCCCTTATGTACCTTACAAATTGTACAAGGCCTGATATATCTTTTGCCGTGAATCTGTTGGCAAGATTTAGCACATATCCAACAAAGAGACACTGGAACGGAATTAAACATATATTCCGTTATCTACGAGGAACGACAGACTTGGGACTTTTGTATTCAAAAGATGCTAATCCAAGTATAATTGGTTATGCTGATGCTGGATACTTATCTGATCCACACAAGGCACGTTCCCAAACTGGATATGTATTTACTCGTGGAGGCACTGCAATATCTTGGCGTTCTCAGAAACAAACGCTCGTAACAACTTCATCAAATTATGCCGAGATTATTGCACTACATGAAGCAAGTCGTGAATGTGTGTGGTTAAAATCAATGATCCAATATATCCAAATCTCATGCGGATTATCATTCGACGAGAAGCCTGTGATACTATATGAAGATAATGCTGCATGTGTTGCTCAAATGAAAGAAGGATACATAAAAAGCGACAGAACTAAACATATTCCTCCTAAGTTCTTCGCATTCACCAAGGAGCTTGAGAAGAATAGATGTATTGATGTTCGTCACATTCAATCAAGTGAAAACTCATCAGATCTCTTCACAAAGGCACTTCCTACGTCAATATTCAGAAAGCACATATATAATATTGGGATGCGCAATCTACGAAATTTGTGAAGAATTATTCATGTCAACATCAGGGAGAGTTTACGTGACTGCACTCTTTTTCCCTTACTATGGTTTTTATCCCAATGGGTTTTTCCAAGTAAGGTTTTTAACGAGGCAGTACAAAAACACGTAATGAAGACATCATCGTATCATGATCATCATCACAAGGGGGAGTATTGCAAAATAATATTTAAAATGTGTGTATTGAATATTTGAATGTTGATATTTGAATGTTGAAAATAAGAGTTGTAAATATTGAAAATTAGTGTGTGATGATGTAGGTAATGATGTATTTTATTTTTGGATTATTTGTAAAGATTTCCTATAAATAGATCTCTCATTTGTGAAGAAAATCACAATTGAATAGAGAGAAAAATATTATAAAGTGTGTAGTTTGATAAATTTTGAGAGTTTGAGATTTTTACTTTTTAGAGAGAAAAATATTATAAAGTGTGTAGTTTGATAAATTTTGAGAGTTTGAGATTTTTACTTTTTACCATAAATTTTTACTTTTTCACAACATTTCTTTCCACGGGGTGAAATTGTATATGGATTTTTTCCAAGAAATACGAACATGCATGCAAACTGCGGACGGATGAATATTTATTTTCGGAGAAACAATAAATTAAATAAAATCTGATCTAAGTATTGATTATTGACCGAAGCAAAATGCATAATAACAGCTTGATACTTTTTTGAAATAAAAATCTCTTCCGAGTGACAAAAGGAATTAAAATTCTAACTCCGATCACAAAACGAAACAAAAGATGCATAAATAGTTTGGTTTAACATTACAAATTGACAAGGTTCTTGTTTACTTGATCATCTTTAATATGTAGGCAGAGTCAATACCCGAACCGAGTACCCTTGCAGGGCAGTGAAAATCCATCTGCATTCATGTATTGAATCCAAGATAAACACCACAAGGCAAGGATATACGCCAGGTTCGTTCTTGACTTCTTCCCTTGCTTCGCGTCGTTTACGTAAACAAACCCTATTCTTCGACATCGCTACTTCATCTCGATCATCACTGCAAAAAATGGTCATTAAGCTAAACGTTTGGAAAAAAAATCCCCAAAACAGTACTAGCTAGTAACTTGTGAACTTTGATCCATAAGTAAACCAAATCACATTCCAGATGATCTTCTGCTCTATGTAGTGTTCGAATTTAGAATGGTGGATGACACCAGAAATATGTTACCTTGATTTACATAAATATGGATACAGTTCCAATCGGTCATAAGTTGGAAGAGGAAGTTCCATACTATAACTGATATGGTATGAGTATTGGTTGAATAAATAACCTGAGAGTTGCATATATAAACTTTGGACAATCCTCTTTTTTGAACTAGCTTTTGGGTTGAGTTAGGTGTAAGTTATAATCTTAACAGTATCATGACAAACATGAACAGAAACTGACATGGGATCATGACCGACATTGTCAGGAAATCAAAACTGACCAAATTTGTTTAACAAGTCATGAGTTTGCAGGCAACAAAGTAGCAAGCTCATAAAAATTTACCTTGAAGATGATGTTTTAGTCATGCACCCTCACCCACTACCGCACCCTTGATCCTTTCAACAGTGCATTTAATAAGGCTATTAACCGTCGCAACCGAGCCCAGAGAGAGTTTAGCAGTTGGAACAGAATCGACAAGTATCTGAAAGGCAACCGTGAGCAAAGATCCACCAGATCCAACCTCAGGAACTTCACTTGCCTGATTGTTTAGTCCATTAGGTAGTATAGCAAAACCAGATGGTAGGAGGGCAACATAATCAGGGTCCCCGCCGCTTAAGACCACATTCATGGCGACAATGTCAACTGGAGCGTAAATAACATAGGATCCAGTCGAGTCGGTGCAGCTCTCTTGTAGTATCAGCATATTGCTTTGGCTTGAGTTTGAGCTCTACATGAAGATTCAACTTGAAGTTATGGAATCCATTTTCAGTGTATATATAGAATGATTGACATGATTGATGAGTGGAGTGAGTTATTAATTGTAACTTACGTTGACACGCAGTAAAGAAACCGAGTTTCCTGGATCACGACCATTTGCTATATGTGCCATTTCTTGAACAAGACCGCCATTTGAAAGGATATCCCACTTTAATGATACGAAAGAGAGAAATTAAGATTATGTAGCAATCTAGATAAGCTAAATCTAAAGACAAATATGTCATGTACCCCAGTAATTAGCATGTGTATGTTATAGCTAACAGAAATGATCTCACACTCGACACCTCCGTATTCTCATCTTCATCAACAACAAATCTCAAATAAGATTCAAGGATTCAAGTCCGAATAGTACCTCGCTTCTCGAATTCTCATCCCGTAGGAAATCAAAAACTCGTTTTGGTGGAACTGGCAGCCAAAACGAAGTTGCAGCACTAAGCACAATCCCAGGAGGTCTGCCTGGATCATCGACACTCTTTCTGGTCATAACTCGAACATCGTCAGCACCACTTCCAGATAACGTTGTCCATGTATGTGCCGTAGAAGCACCAACGCCAGTGCAGAAGCTCATCACCATTCGTTCTGCCAGCTTCAGCATACTCTTTCTACCTTCTGGGGAAGATATCACTGCACCATGGTATATAATTAGAATCTGGAAAATATTATTGTACGGATAAGAACAGTTGTGCAACGATCTTTATTCTTTATTACACACCCCCAGCTTCTCCAGCTGTAATGTTATTAGCCATGACACTTGCTAGCCGTTCACATTGTCGGTCAAGGGTTGCAACCCAGCGTCTTGCCCCGAATGCAAGCCCTGAGTTAACTAATGGCCTGTATATGCTATGAACCGCTCTATCATCCACTTCTACATGTTCAACCCATGTAACCTAGCATAAATTTGTCCCGAATTTTATTAGATAAATTCATTTTCGACACAAATTGCTCATTAGAATGTGAATTTAGCTGTACTTTGGAGTAGCCGTTGGGCAATTCTTGAATCAAACAACCAGATGGCCTTCTTCTACATCTCGATATAGTAGTAGGTCTTAGGTTGTCCAAAGAGACATCAACAACAGCCCAAATGCCATCAGCGTGGTGTTTGCAATATCGTACAAAGTAGTTTTCGCGGGTCGGGACCAAAGGAGAGGGGACTTGGAACTCAGCGGTCATCTGAAAATCAAATCATAAACAATATTAATTAAGAAAAGATTATTATAAACTTAGGTATACAGCAAATTAGAAAGTTCACTTAAACCAATCTTCTCAAACGTACCACTTGTAAAGCTCCATTGTAGTTACCAGCCACACCAGTAGATAAGATTTCCAAAGTCATTGCTCTAGAAACAATACTAGAAAACACGCTTGACCACTGATTCTGTAAAATCATGAATCAAGAATCAAATGAATTCGAAACAGAACACAAAAACATAAAAAATTCGATACCGAATATAATCACGAAACCATACCGCATCCATCAGAATCTCCACCAAGTTAATGTGATTCATAATCACGACGGTCGACTCACGAGAAGCTTCAGATTTCAATCCCAAAGGCTTCGGCCCTATCCCACGTGGGAACGTCCTCATATACTCCTCTTCATTGAAAGTCTCAGCAGAATTACCAGTGCCAGGAATCCATAAGGGCTCTCCAGTTTGAGCCATCCTGAACAATTCCTCCATTGCTGCAACAGCAAGCTCAATAATCATTGGCTTTTCAGAATCACTTGGGCCAGAAACCGACCTAAGAAGATCAGCTGCTCCGAATATCTCCCCTGCAGACATGCTTGCATGTGACGCGAAATTTCCTACTCCAAGATCAAGTGAACGAGATGCTCCAGGTGACAGATGAGGGTAAGTGAGCATTGGTTTTCCGACATACTTCGCAGCGATTCCTGAAATCCTATCGATCTGGAAGTACATCGTATATACATATATTTGTATAGTTTCATCAACGCCTTTAAAACAATTAAACGGTTCCAATTTTTCACTTAATTAATATTAAATACCTCTTCTCTTAAACGAACATTTTCGATCCTAAGATGCTGTTCATCAAATGACATTTCACCAATGGTTGCCGGGCCGCCACAGTTTGGACAGGTAGCATTGCCGAGAGCTTCTTTGTAACGAACGTTCTCTGCACGCAGCTTATCGTTGTCGTTCCTGAGCTGTGTGTTCTCATGGCGTTCATGTTGAGCCTGCAATTAATCCACAAAATCTATTGACAATCAAATCAAAACCTCCCAAAAATAACAAGAACTAATATAAATGCCCATGACAACATCCCAAAAATGTGAAAAAGGTTCACATCACCTTCATTTGAGTGCGTTTGTTTTGGAACCAAAATTTAATTTGTAATGGCTCCAAACCCAGTCGACGGCCAAGCTCCTTCCTTTGTTTATCATCAGGATGAGGGCATTCCTTAAAAAACCTGATCGAACAGCACGTTGTAAAGGGTAAAGTGAAAAAGAAAATAAAATGTTAGTGGCACAAGAAAATGGGAGCAGCTTACGATTCCATTTCCTGTATTTGGTGCTGTGTGTGGCGATGATATCTCTTCTTTTTGGGACGTTGATTGGGATCTTGATCGTCACCGGAGGGGGCTTCCATTATATCAGTTCCCGATTTGCTTTCATACTCGTCGTCCCGAATAAGGTCCAACTCGTTTTCTGGGCTTTTATGACCCAAGTCTAGCAAGTGATGGTGGTTATTGAACATGTTTGGCTGAAACATCTCTACTTTATATAACGCTCTACGGAGGCCGACAAGAAACTAGAGTCTTTGTATCTGGGATAAGAATTTGACTTGAAAATCAGATCTGATAATTATAATTAATGAATCTTTTAGAGAAATGAGGAAGGTAACAACAAACAAAAATCTGACGAAATCTTGAAACAATTAATTAATGATTCTATCAGGGCCACAGATCTGTTTCTTTACTCAACAACAGAAAATATATGCACATGAAAACGGCTAATAAAACTTAAATCAGTGGAGTACGAGAGTGTGCACAAGTTTTTTAGTGTGTGTTCTGAGAAGGGTTTGAAGAGGGAATTATTAATTAATTTTTATTCCGTGCTCTGTTACTGTAATCCGATATAAAAATTGCTTCTTCTTTTTTGGCGGAGAAAACAAAAGAGGAAAATGAAATGGTTGACAATAAACAGTCCGCCATTAAATGGGTTGTCCATTCCGCATGCTGTTTCATCAGAATTGAATTAAACTTCTTAAAGATGAGGGTGCACAACATGGTAGGCAAACATTAAATTCAATCTAAAACGACTCAAATAGTAGAAAGTTTTTTTGTACTTTTTCCGTGTTACAAAATAAAGATAAAATAAACTCCCGACCTCGTTAATCTATTCAAGAATGGAGGTCTTCAGACTTTCCGGAGAGGTTATTCCACCATGCCTAAGCATCAGTCGTTGAAGTTGCACATATATACCAACAAACCCTAGGAAATTCTGTACTAAACTTGTACTTCCTTTCTCTCTCAGAATTGGGGCTTAGCTAGCTTTTTGGCTTTTAAATGTCAGTGCGTTGAGTTTAAGCAGATTCTCTGGCGGTGTCTGAGAAAAAGCAAACGAAATGGTTACATGTAACAACAGACTAGCAATGGACTTTTGTTTTTTTGTTTTTAAGCTTCCAAACAAGACTTTACTTCTTTTTTCCTCTCTCCTGAAGTGACAAACGGCCAAAAATGAGAAAAAAATATAAGGAAACAAAGAGTTGACATAGTGTGAGCCTTTCACACCAAGCAACGTTAAGTTTTTTCGAACTGGGATCACATAAAACGCTTACAAGATACAGGCTGGAGTGATCCAACTCAAACATTATCTCTTCAAGTAGAAACAATTAACGGAAATAACAAAGAATTAAAAAGAAGACAGCTGAATTCGGTAAATACCCTTCACAGAAAATGAAACTTAATACTGTTTTACAGATGAGCAGAAGCTTGAAAGTTGATAAAAAAAGATGCATGCTCAACAGTTGAGTGAACTTACAGTAGCTGGAACTTCCAAGAAAACCCTATTCCGAAATTAGGGTAAAGCAAAATAGTGAAGGCTGAGATCTACTTCTGAGGATTAAAAAACCAGTCCCAGATGGAAAACTAGTGTGGCCTGAAGTTTATTGCAGATGGTGCTTTTCTTGTGAGTAGAATTTAAGAGGAATAATGAGATATTGGGATTGAAAGGGATATAAATGGATGAGGAAAAAGAGGCGATAAAATCAAAATAGAGAGACTATTAATTAAAAGAAAAAGAAAAAGAAAAGAATTTCAGAGAAGGGTGGGTGATGAAGAGGCGAAGAAAGGAAAAGGGGAAGATATGGCAGCGAAGGAGTAATTGCAGAGCGTGTAGAAAGGGTGCGAAAGCATTAATGGCGGGGCGTGAGGAGAGAGCCGAGTCTTTATTGCTCAAGAAATAGAGGGGTTTGGGGTTGGTATCTCGGGTTTAAATTTCCTCTGTAAAAATCATTATAGTAAATATTCTTGAAATCTTTCTTTTTTCTTTTGAATACATTTCGTTTAATATCTTTTGAATCTTATGATATTGCATGTTAATAATATTAATGGTCCAAAATTTTGTTGTGTATTTCGCAACAATATGCATTTATTGTTTTGGCATTTGTTATCTAATTCATAATGAAATCATCATTATGAAATGTAATACAATTTGATTAAGCTAATATTGTTTAGGATTTAGTTTGTAATGATTATCCATAAAATTGAGTGTATTAGGACAAGTGTAATGTAGATAATGCCATTCAATTAATTAATGTTATATAAGAGCTAATTTAATGTTTTAACTTTGAATGTTTTATTTAAAAATAAAAAATAAAAATTGTCATGTTTTGCATTTTCGCCATTTAATTAGTCAAATTGAATTTTGTTTTTGTTTTATTTTTTATATAAAAAAAATAATTTTACCAAAATCTTAACATGATGTTAGATAAGTTAACGGTATATGGTGTTTCAACTACATATATTGCCCATCAACAATTTTCAATACAACATCAGTATTTTGGTAAAATAGAATTAAAAAAGAACAATGTATTCTTCAAGATCACCTTTGACTATTTACCATACCAAAACCGAAAATGCAAAAATTTGTGTGAGACGGTCTAACGGGTCGTATTTAGTGAGACAGATATCTTATTTTGGTTATCCATGAGAAAGTATTACTTTTTATTTTAAGAGTATTACTTTTATTGTGAATATCGGTAGGATTGATCTGTCTCACAGATAAAGATTCATGAGACCGTCTCACAAGAGACATACTCAACCGAAAATAGTCAACTATTTTCCCGGTTTAGTTACCGGTTAGTTTAGTTGCGAATGAATTAACTGTTTTAAATCGTTTCGGTTTTCTGTTTTATAAAAAACTAACCGAATCGACCGAATGCTCACCCTATATATATGCATATGACATATTATTTTTAAATTTTTATTTTATTTTTTGTGACAAGTGATTTTAATGTATTTGATATTAGATATTTTTAATACTCCTTAAAATGTAGTTTATTATACCATTAATTAAGAAAAAATATTCATCTAAGAAATTAAGAAAAAATATTAATATAATTAGTTAATTACTAAATGTGCTATTTTTCAAAGTTAATTTTGAATGGTCTATCATTTAATAATATAGTGTAAAATATATATTATATTATAATAAAGTATAATTATATATGAAAAATACATAATAAATACGATAACGTAAATATATCATTCACAGCGGAATTTGGACGAAATAGAAGACATACTACCGTAGAAAACAATTTTTTTAAAAAACATAAATATCTTTCTGGAAAAAAATAAGTGCTGAAAAATATGCCTGTTCGCATATTACTAAATCATGAAATATAGGTATAATTTAAATAAAATAAAACTTATTAAATACCACAAATCAAAGTTTTATTATTACAAAACATAAAATTAATTGTGCAAGTTTTTATGACGTGTGACCTTCAGCCGCTAACCTTCAGTTAACACAATAGCTTGCACATCACACTAATAAGGTAAATCACAATAGGCAAGTTCTATGCAATAAGCTTGCCTAAAAAATATTGATAAGAGAAATCGAACTATTAATTATTGATCAAAAACTCAATTATTATACCAACTCGAATACCTCTTGATCTTATTATTTTTTATTTTATTTTTTTGCATTTATGTAAGACACCAAGAAGCATTTCAACGAATGGGCAACAGCATTTAATGCATATATCTAAAATCCTTCGATTTTTCCTTATTTTTTTCCTCGATTGCTATCCATCCATTTGTATTTGTAACAAAGTTATGAAATACCGAAAATATAATAACCACTCGTTTTCACTAAAAAGTTTGATATTAATGTATAATGTATGGTAAAAAAGACTTCACACAAAATACATATAAGGCGAAATTTCAAATATATATATTATTTTCCCTGAAAATATAAATTATGATAAAAATAGCAGTTGTTTGATGTTGAGTAACATTACGAAACGCCTTTTTTAAAAAATAAAAACGAAATCCAAATATGGTATTTCAAAGTTAGAAATTTTATAAACAAAGAAGTGTAAAATCCCTTCTTATTATATATTTGGCTAAAATTAACCTCGCATATATATTCTCAAATTATTTGTCTAGTTTTATTACTAAAAAATATTGCATTTGTATTGATGGCTATATTTTAGTTGTTTCCTTTTTCATATATATATCCTTTAACGAAGAAGATGTGGGGGCTCGTGTTCTTGATTTACGTTTAATGACCAAACAAATATAATTCGTTAATATAGACAGCGAAAGCGATTAAAAACTTTCTTTTTCTGGTCAATAGAAATTTCGGCATGACCTCTCTGTAAGTAGGACATCCCAAAAATATTCCAAACAACACAAACAATATTTATATACTCGAAATAAAGTCATAACATCAATTCACAAAACTACAGCTGCACTGGCTAGGACTAACACATGCAGAGCCGACAATACTCGATCACAAAACTATCAATCCAAAACATCGTAAAAATAACAATACAGCTACACATGGCATTCCTTGACAAATGTATGACTCGATGATATAATATATACATATATGTACTATATATATATATAGTACTATATATATATATATATATATATATTTGGGAACTCTCAATTAACAACTCAACTACTGGGCACCGCTACCTGATGCTTCACCCGACGCGTCAAAGCCTCCTGGATAACCTGCTATGGTATCGAAAACATCCACATCATAAAAAAAGAGGGTCAGGCCTCAATACGACGAATCAATAAAATTATGACAAATATAACTTAGACGAAATAAAATCAAGTAAAATGCAATGCAATGTGTGTCACGGTCCCAGCCCACTTGTGATATTGTCCGATTTGGCCTGAAGGCCTCACAGCTTTAAATGCGTCACAAGGGGTTGCTACACGCTCATTTAAATGCCCAGCATCTCTCCCGTTGTTTAGCGATATGGGATTTCGTCTGAGGGCCATCTCACCCCCCCTTTCGGGACTCAGCATCCTCGCTGAGGTTTGTCCCACTATCCCAAACCCACGCGGAGTCGCTCTGATACCAAATGTCACGGCCCAGCCCACTTGTGATATTGTCCGCTTTGGCCCGAAGGCCTCACAGCTTTAAAACGCGTCACAAGGGGTTGCTACACGCTCATTTAAATGCCCAGCATCTCTCCCTTTGTTTAGCGATGTGGGATTTCGTCTGAGGGCCGTCTCACCCCCCCTTTCGGGACTCAGCGTCCTCGCTGAGGTTTGCCCCACTATCCCAAACCCACGCGGAGTCGCTCTGATACCAAATGTCACGGCCCAGCCCACTTGTGATATTGTCCGCTTTGGCCCGAATGCCTCACAGCTTTAAAACGCGTCACAAGGGGTTGCTACACGCTCATTTAAATGCCCAGCATCTCTCCCGTTGTTTAGCGATGTGGGATTTCGTCTGAGGGCCATCTGCTGTGAGGCCTACGGGCCAAAGCGGACAATATCACAAGTGGGCTGGGCCGTGACATTTGTGATATTGTCCGCTTTGGCCCGAAGGCCTCACAGCAGATGGCCCTCAGACGAAATCCCACATCGCTAAACAACGGGAGAGATGCTGGGCATTTAAATGAGCGTGTAGCAACCCCTTGTGACGCGTTTTAAAGCTGTGAGGCCTTCGGGCCAAAGCGGACAATATCACAAGTGGGCTGGGCCGTGACATTTGGTATCAGAGCGACTCCGCGTGGGTTTGGGATAGTGGGGCAAACCTCAGCGAGGACGCTGAGTCCCGAAAGGGGGGGTGAGACGGCCCTCAGACGAAATCCCACATCGCTAAACAACGGGAGAGATGCTGGGCATTTAAATGAGCGTGTAGCAACCCCTTGTGACGCGTTTTAAAACTGTGAGGCCTTCGGGCCAAAGCGGACAATATCACAAGTGGGCTGGAACGTGACATTTGGTATCAGAGCGACTCCGCGTGGGTTTGGGATAGTGGGGCAAACCTCAGCGAGGACGCTGAGTCCCGAAAGGGGGGGTGAGATGGCCCTCAGACGAAATCCCACATCGCTAAACAACGGGAGAGATGCTGGGCATTTAAATGAGCGTGTAGCAACCCCTTGTCACGCGTTTTAAAGCTGTGAAGTCTTCGGGCCAAAGCGGACAATATCACAAGTGGGCTGGGGCGTGACATTAGACGGCCCTCAGACGAAATCCCACATCGCTAAACAACGGGAGAGATGCTGGGCATTTAAATGAGCGTGTAGCAACCCCTTGTGACGCGTTTTAAAGCTGTGAGGCCTTCGGGCCAAAGCGGACAATATCACAAGTGGGCTGGGCCGTGACATTTGGTATCAGAGCGACTCCGCGTGGGTTTGGGATAGTGGGGCAAACCTCAGCGAGGACGCTGAGTCCCGAAAGGGGGGGTGAGACGGCCCTCAGACGAAATCCCACATCGCTAAACAACGGGAGAGATGCTGGGCATTTAAATGAGCGTGTAGCAACCCCTTGTGACGCGTTTTAAAGCTGTGAGGCCTTCGGGCCAAAGCGGACAATATCACAAGTGGGCTGGGCCGTGACATTTGATATCATAGATGGCCCTCAGACGAAATCCCACATCGCTAAACAACGGGAGAGATGCTGGGCATTTAAATGAGCGTGTAGCAATCCCTTGTGACGCGTTTTAAAGCTGTGAGGCCTTCGGGCCAAAGCGGACAATATCACAAGTGGGCTGGGCCGTGACATTTGGTATCAGAGCGATTCCGCGTGGGTTTGGGATAGTGGGGCAAACCTCAGCGAGGACGCTGAGTCCCGAAAGGGGGGGTGAGATGGCCCTCAGACGAAATCCCACATCGCTAAACAACGGGAGAGATGCTGGACATTTAAATGAGCGTGTAGCAACCCCTTGTCACGCGTTTTAAAGCTGTGAGGCCTTCGGGCCAAAGCGGACAATATCACAAGTGGGCTGGGACGAAATCCCACATCGCTAAACAACGGGAGAGATGCTGGGCATTTAAATGAGCGTGTAGCAACCCCTTGTGACGCGTTTTAAAGCTGTGAGGCCTTCGGGCCAAAGCGGACAATATCACAAGTGGGCTGGGCCGTGACAATGTGTGTCGGTAACAACGAAATAACGGATATCAAAACGGAGTTCAAATGAAACGCATTAGCAACATGAACAATGGATATCTGTGCCAGGAATGCAGCAATGAAACATCAAGCCGCCGCTCATCCATGCACGTAGCATCGAGGGTCCGATAGCGACCCGGTCAATCCTCGTGCAGTCATCAGGGGTGTGCTAATAATATCACTCGCTCCATCGATGATATGTCAAGATTGATCTAATTTTATCACTTGCTCCATCGATGACTCAATATCTCAACAGATTAATAATGATAACAATCAACGGAGCCAAAGCTCAAAATGCTATGCACTAATAGTATCAACTCAAATAAATGCGTGAATGCAATCACGTTATTCACATAAGCACATAAGGCACGCCACAATTTACGACCAAAATACTTAATTTCATTCCACATCATTATAGACGTCAAAATAAAACAGTTCATGCGTACCTAGCTCAACCGATATTTAATTTACCACCGAAATTTTCTAAGAATTTTTCCCGAAGAATCCGATCCTGTGGCAAATAATATATTTCACATCAACTTCTATTTATTTTTCCAATGTTCACCCATTTAGCCAAACAAATTCCAAAAATCCATAATATATGTTCCAAAATTTCTAAAGATCATTGCAAAGTCAAATATATCGATTTATTTAACTTAATAAACCTAAATTTCTCAATAATATACAGATTAAAATTTCCAAAATTCAATCGTACCGAATATGAAATTTTCGATATTTACGAGGAGTTTCCAAAATTTTCATTTTCTGTTTCAACTGTTATAAACACATCGCAATAACGAGTTAACATTTTAAAAAATCATAAATCCCAAATTAATAGGCTAAATTAAAAATATTATCTAATTAAATTTCGAAAATTAGCTTAATACCTCCAATCGGCTCAATGATTCACCTACAATCAATAATACAACATATATTAATTGTCGAAATTCAATTTAATAAAAATACCCAAAATTCGAAACCGTAAAATCTAAAATATACTTACAAAAGTTTCGAATCTTGTCCTAAACCTCAAATTCAAGCTTCTAACAACATAACCCAAGGTTTTCTCCCGATTTTCGGGCGAAAACACGCCGCGATTCTCTGACGGGATTCCGAGCGCCACGAGTTTTCTGCAAAATTTTGGTATAGCTAGCTAGCTCTTGACGAGATATTTTCGAATATATATTTACTTTAATTTTTCGACAACCGGTGGCGGAGATACGACATGTCAAAGGCGAGCAAATTGGTTGAAAAAGAAGGATAAGTTTTCTGTTGAAGCAGTCGGATGAGAGATAATATTCCGTTTATTTTTATTATTCTTATTTAAAAAAAAACAAAACAATATATATATTAAATGGACTGAGCTTTGAGAACAATTGGATAGGCTCTAACAGAAGAACAAGGATAATAACATAAAGAGGTATCCATGTTTAATATATGAAGTAATTTAAAATAAGTAAATCATAATGGTAGGATACTTGTTGCAGCATTACGAAGAAATAAGATTAAAATTCAACGAGAAAACAAAGTTATAATTAAAACTCAATTTTGACTAGCTAGATGACCAAAATAAAAAACGGGAAGAGCTTAAGAATTTGATTTTAAATTAATATCAATTAATTAATCTCCAGTTTCTCAATTTTTCCCACTTAATAATTCGTATCCACGTACGAATATCTTGTTGGTTATTTAATTTAATGCGAAAAAAGAATTTTAAATTTACATATATAATATATATAATTTTTTATTTTTTTTAAAAAAGTAGTCACGGGATGTGCATTTAATATATCATTTATTTCACGTATGTACAGGAGATGAGCGATTAATGTGTTTTAAGGACATCTTATGAGATTGTGATATGAGCCTCACTTAATATGTGGTAGTATACTAATTATTAAATTTTAAGTGTATGTCTCTTGTGAGACAGTCTCACGAATTTTTATCTATGAGACGAGTCAACCCTACCAATATTCACAATAAAAAGTAATACTCTTAGCATAAAAAGTAATTCTTTTTCATGGATGACCCAAATAAGAGATCTGTCTTACAAAATATGACCCATGAAACCGTATCACATGAATTTTTGGCAAATCTTAATATATCATTTTGGGTTGAGCCATTTATTATGGTTGGAATAATATAAAATCTAAAATCCATCACATTTAATTTATGCTCTAATTGCACAGCCACACGTAGCAAGACAATTAGGTCAATGCATTAACTAACTTGGTCAATTATTTTAATTAAAATAGGTAATTTGATTTAATATGATGGAAGATAGCTCTTTCGATGGGATTTTTTTACTCATTCAATGTTTTGATTTGTACATACTAATGATATATATTTTCATTAACATAAATAGAAGAAAATTTTCCTATAGTTTAACCGTGTTCTTCGAGTTGATCTTCCCGTATATCATTTCTTTAATCACACGGATTAGATATCTGATTCTTTTAATAACTAATTTTAGTATTGTAAATTGGTCTTGGATTTTAGTTATGTCAAAGTTTATTTTTCATTCATCAATTTTATTTTTTGGGTCTTTTCTTTGTAAAAACAATTAAACTCGTCGAATATTGCTTATTTAACGTTGATTCTCTTTTACGAAGATAATATACTACAGATAAACCGATGTTACATACATTAAAATTTATCTAAGAAAAAATATTTCATTTTTCTTAGGTATAATTTAACATATGTATGTAATATATGTTTTATTGTCGTTATGTTAGTGAGAGCATCGATATCAATAAAACAAGATTCGTTGGATTCAGTGATTTTAGATAAAAAAAACAAAAACAAAACAAAAAATATTAAAAAAACAAGAAATCCAAAATTTTACAAGTTACAAGATAATAATAATAAAAAAAACTAAAATAGTCCCCTAAATAACCAAAATCCTAATTTTCCCCAAATTACATCTACATGAAATAATAACGCATAGATCCAAAAATAAAAACATGTTTCCCCTAAAAGCGGTAATCATTATCATATACAGATATTACTTTATTCGACAACATTATTGGTCCTGGTTCACACACATGCAACGTGAGATGGAATACGAAATTTTTCTACTAATAAGGCTTGAAATGTGAAATTATGCTTATAATTTTTAATCTTTTTTCCAAAACTTTGAAATTCGATAATAAATAATTTTACCTAACTCTCCGTGGAGAGGTCGGTCCCTCTTTGGAACTTTTGGTCTTGCCCACTTGCTCATAGGCAGAAGCAGTTTATAATCCAAATATGGGCCAACAACTTTATTTTTGTCTCATTTACCTTTGTGGAGAGTCGAATCAGATTAATTTCTTAATAATAGTTTAACAATTATCTATCAATTATATAATCTAATTTTAAATGTAATAATTGTCTCTACTTGGTAGAACGATCGAATCATGGTTCTTGAGCTGCTGTGCGGTTTAAAAGATTTGAGTTGCACCATTACTACTAGCTATAGCTTTTGGTAAAGCGGTAAGAGCTCGGTCCTACAATTGATATCAGAACCAAGGTCACGAATTCGATTTCTATTGATTGCAAGAAGTGCAATTATTGGGAGGGAGATTGTTGGGTGCAATAATTATCGCTACTTGGTAGAGCGATCGAATCGTGGTATTTGAATGTTTAAGCACTCGGTCCTACGTCTAAACATTGAAATATATAGCCTATATTTCGACTTATGTGGGGAGCTTGTTTTTTCAGCTATAATAGATATATACACGATTTATTTTGCGTCGGATTCGTATAATATATACATAATACTATGTGACAACTAGAAATTTTTTTGGATCATTTTCTAATGTTATATGTGAAAAAATGCGCATAATTTGTTTGGAAAATATTTTTGTAAAACTTTTATGAATACATGTCTAAAAAAGTTTTCCTCCAAGTATAATTTTTAAATAATAATTGAAAACTGTTTTTTTAATGTTTTTAAATAAAACAGTGTGGGTTAAACGGGTAATAAATCGCAAACAAGGAAAAAATTAATATTAATAGGTTTTTACAAAATAGTTGTCTAAACACCTTATTAATTATTTTAACTATAAAATTTTTTGTATAAAATAATTATTTAAATATATATTTTTTCATAAAACAACTTTGAAATTTTTTTTAAAATAATTTTTACAATTCCATAATTTTAGAATGTTGCTATCCTTTTTCATAATAATATGTACATTTTTTTATATAAATTTTCATTTTTTTAAGATATCAGCTTTCTCACCTTATTTATTATTATGAATCTTTTGAAAACGTGAAACAACAAGTAATGTTATATTAATTCAAATAGATTAAAAATCTCAAATAAGAAAAGCTAAAATATATTTTTTTCGATGTTTGTATTTAATGTAGTTTATTATAATTAATCTTAGCCTTATTTGTTTTCAAGATTGGAAAGTAAACCAGGATTCTAAATGTTCGTTGTACTTTCGTAAAAAATTATCATTTACTGATTAAGCTATTAGTTGTAATTTTATCAATGAGAATTATATAATTATATATTATAATCTTAAATTATAGTTTGCGATTAAGTAGATGCGTCCATAATGTATGAATTTGGCACGAAGTATCAGAAATTAAAATATAGTACGTATTTTTTTCATGTTGTCAAGATCTTAGATATTTATGTTATATATTTTATTTTTTTGGACGTACGTATTTTTGAATTTAGTTGAAGTATTCTCCATTATGATATTATGGATCTTGATACATATATTTTTTTAATCAATAAAATTTTGTCACGTAATATTTTTTTATTCGTATTTAATTTAGCCCAACCAGCTACAAAATAATAAACAACTTAGTTTGTTATAATCAGAACTTTAATTCCAAATTTATGTTAGCAATTTTCATTGAAATGTCATCATTTTTGGTGTCAGGTCAACATTCAAGTGAAATATGACTAAAATCGAGAAAATGCAAATTAGGGTACTAAAATTGTAAGTTGACAAATAACGTAGTACCTATACTTTCCATTTTACCAAAATCTATAATTGGTGGTAATATCGCAGCTAAAATCTCTTAAACCGTGCAGTGACTCAAGCACCTTATTTCGATTACTCTATCTAATATGAACAATTATTGCACATAATAATCTTGCTATCAATAACTGCAATATTGCAATTAATGAGGAACAAACTCATGACCTTAGCTCTAATAGAAAGTGTATGACCAAATATTTGCCGATTTACTAAAAGTTAATGCTGTGATGAACGATGCAATTCAAATTTTTTAAACTATATAATAAGTCAAGCACTATTTTTTGATTGTTATACTCAACAGAAATAATTATTGCACCCAACAAATAAACGACAAAAAATTGAAGGAAAAAGACATATAATCTACATTACCAAAATCATAACAATATAAAAATTAAAGAAAATTTTGAAAAATAATATTGATCATAAGTTTTTGAAAAATAACTTTGGTCAGAAAATGATTGGAGTCTATGGTATAGATTCCAACCTTTGATTACTACGTACCTCAACTAAAACCAAGAATCGAAATTCTCCATCTTTTTTCGGAATTAACATAATTAAGCATCGTACGTCCTATTAATTTAAAAAATATGCTCAATATTAATTTAGTGACGTTATGATAGTGTTGTCAATGTCATTTATATAATCTGTAATTGTTCACTTGGCGAATCGGATAAGAAGAGAACCTGAACGTCGGGGCAGAAGTGATAAATAAGGTACGGCCAATGAGTTAAATGTGTAATTCTTGCATGATGTGGTATTGCAACTCTACAATCTGATATCCCAACTAATTAATCGGTGGTCAACATTTACAATGCCCAAGTCATTATTAATACTAGTGCACCGTTGTACGCGTCGTGTGTTTGTATAATATTTTTTTATAATTTATTTGATTTATATTTAAATGAAAATCAAAATATAATTATAAAAAATAATGAGAGACTAACTTTGATATATAAATTTAAAAATAAATTAAAAAATAAAAGAATAAAAAAAGATCTCAATAAGAATTGAACCTAAAACTTAAACCCCAAGAAATAATGACTCTATCCGCTGAACTACATATAACTTGCATTAAACTTTTAACATTTTATTAATATATATAATTATTAAAATAGACCATGACACCAAAGTTAGTTACTCTAAGTGTCTCGTACTTAATAAAATATTATAGAAATATATATGAGTGAATGTTATAACCAGTGGGAATGTTTCGATTACTTTATTCGGTAGCCACAATTACTAAACTCTAGTGTGTATATATATTAATTTAATCGAATATTCGAGTTGTATACGTATCGGATATTCGGGTCGAGTATTTGTAAGATTCATTAGGAATCACCTCCATCCTCATACCCGAAAATTTCATGTCTGATTATCCATTTATTTAACTGAGTAAAAAATCTTCTCTATACCCTCGTCCATTTGGATTGAGTATCAGATTATCCGTTAAGTTTGGAGAAAATTGTATCCCTAATTGTATTCTATTTTGAAATTACTAAATATAAAAAATAATATTAATCACCTTTCATCCCAATAAATTTTTTATATTGAAAATTAATCAAGTCATTCACATTGAAGTTCAAAAATTACGGATTATTTAACGTGATAGAACGAGATTAATGCCTGAACAAAAAGATTAATTGTACATATATATAAACCGGGAAAATGTGATATCATCACAAACCCCGAGCCCCAACTGTCAGGATATTACACAGGTAACACTTCGGAGGTCAATGTTTTAATACGCTACATCCGATCGAGCTTAATGTTGATGGATGACATTATTTTGTATGTCATATATTGGAATTATTTTAAACTAAAATCTAGATTTTGACGTTGAGATATTTTTTTTAATTGCATTGTTTTTACCAATAATTAAATACTTTTATTTTAAAATGTCTGATTCACCGTTCTTATTACATGCATGCATTTAAATGTATTTTTCGAACAAAATAGTTTACAAAAAAGATTTCATAATAATATTTAATATAGCACGAGTCGTTTCATAGAACTTGTTATCTTCAATCTTCGATCTTGTTTCTAAACTGTTATCTTCGATCTTAACGTGTATGCGTGTGTGTTTATATATATATATATATATGAAAAATGTATAGTTTTGTTAATTTTTGAGAATCGAAACTATATATCATAACCCAGATAGAGGTATTAAGCTCTCGGTACAAATAAACAACTTAATTTATATATGTGGTGTAAACTGTTTAACATTTTTTTCGGTAAAACTTGTAATGTTATTAAAGAAGAACAAGATCCTTAATTAGAAAATTTACCAACCAAAAACGAAAATTTCCTAGCAAAAAGAGGCCCTAGAGGGCCGCATTCCCTAATCACAGCACATGGCCCAATGTTGCAAGGAGCTATGATGATCCACGAACCGTCTGATATTCGCCGCATATATTTGTGACGACATAGTTAAGATATTCTTGCGGTCGCGTGATTGCTTGCATTGTTAGTAGAGAGTCTGAAATAATTTAGTATGATCCGGTGATATCCAAATCCCGTCATTGATAGCAGCAAGTTGGGCGTAAGCATTAGAGACGGGTTTATCAATCTTCTTCCCAAAAACCAGCTAAGGTTACCCCTCATAGTTATTAAATTTGGTTGGTCAGATGACTTAATAACATTTAATGGCTTTTTTTTTTGGAATTTTTTTGTCAAAATGTAAAGCTAATATGTTAAAAGATTGATGCTATAATTACATCAAGTTTTGTACATTAAGTCTCCGTTTGATACGTGTGATAAGATAAATAAATGATTAGTAATTAGAGTGATTAAAAAATGAGATATATGGATTAATAGTATGGTGGATAAATAACATGGTGTTTGGTATGATTTTAAAATGATGTATTAATTTTGTAGATTTTATTGCAATGACCAAAATGCCCCAAGTGTTAATTAAATTTGTATTTTTAAAATAATTGGATAGATAATTAAATATTTATAATTATAATTTATATTTATTAAAATTAATTTAAATATATTTATTAGAAATAAATTTGTAAATATGCATTTACTTTAATAATTAAAATAGCAATAATATTTTGAATGTTAATGTTAAATAAAGTTTTGTAATAATTACAATATTATTGTTTTTTTAAATAATTATAAATATTCTTAAAATAATTTAATAGATAATTAAATATTTATTATTATAATTTACATTTATTAAAATTAATTTAAATATATTTATTAGAAATATATTTAAAAATATTACGGTAATAATTAAACAAAATAAATTAAAATTTAATAAATATTTATTTTCATAAAAGAATTAATTAACAAAATTAGAAATTTATAAAAATTTAATTTAAGATAGATTTACATTACAATTTATTTTCTTTAAAATGATTGAAAATAATAAAAATATATGAAATTAATTTATAAAAAAATATAATAAAAATTTAAATATTATATTAATTTATCATTATCACTATTCAAAAATTATATATTATCACACTTTTAAGGAGGTATATTTAATCACACAAATAACATAAATAGTGAGGGCTTTCAATCATAATCAAGGGCCTCCATGCTAAATTAAAAATGAACCAAACATGAGATAATGGATGATTATTTAATAATCATTCCCTTATCATGGCTACCAAACATAGCCTAATACTTACATACATCTCTAATATAACCAAATTAAAATGTAAAATAAAAAAATAAAATAAAATTGGAAGTCATTGTTATCTAATTTTTTTTTTTAAGTAATACAAACACATATATGTATATATATTATTACACTATCATATTTGTAATTCAAGTTTCAACAACTAAAAATAAAATTTAACATGTTACAAAATTATTTTAAATCTCATTATTCATTCACATGTATTTTTTCACATCATGATCAATTCATTTAAGTTCGAGAAAATAGAAATGTTCATTCATTTTTCAATTGATATATGCTAATATAATTTGTACAAATTATATTTAAAAAAATGAACTCATGCATCATAAAATGTCAATTTATGACAATTGATTTTATCTTCTATTTTGGGAGCATAACACACACTATAAACAAATCGAAACCGATATTTATGAAAATTAACTTTCCTCTCAAAAGAGAGAATTTTTTTTGTCAAAAAAAGAAAAAAAAGAAAGAGATATCTATTTTTATCAAAATTTTGCGATATGTTGAATAAAAATATCACCATATACTGATTATAAATACTAGTATAACGATATATTGATGTACTTTAACATTATTCTATGTTAAATCATATTATTTATCCATCCAATACAATAAGAACCATCAATTTGATCGAAGCCTTCGAAGGAGCCAGGATCAAAATTTTAAATACTGAAGTTCTATGTCTAGTTCTTCAAATATCGATTAGTTGGATTTGTATAACTTGGCCCCATCTTCAAAATATGATTTTTCATTTAGTAGATATATCTCAAGAAATTGACATGAGATGTTATCACTAAGAGTTTTTGCGCTATTCTTAAGCTTTTCGAGCCAATCTGGATATTACTGTTAGATTAATACTTGAAAATTAACGATCTTGAATCGTGCTATATATAAGACGTTCAAGAACCTTTTCGTGCCAAAATTCAAATTTATTCGGGTCGACAAATCCAGTCATGCATTAACAAGTCATACACAAAAACAAACACGAAAATTATTTGTCAAATAAAATTAAGTAAACGTCAGCTTTTGGAATCACGTTGCAAATTTAAAGAAATCCTCTCCAATATTTTTGTAAAAAATCTTTCAATTTCCCAACTTTAGGATCCTAAAGCCCTATTCAGCCATATAATTTTAGCATAAAAACTTTCCAGTCCAAAGCAGCTGATTAATACTTGATTTTGGACCTGCAAACAGACGACGCATTCTGAGCTTGAATATAGACAGATATGTCACACGAACTATAGCTGGTCGCCTTTATTTTCAAGAATTTCAGCACCTCCGCCCTGCCTCGGAAGAATGTGGACGAGGTGAAATTCAGGCAGCCGGTGGTATAATCCTCCCAAAAGAACGAATTCGACACCAAATGATCCACTATCACCAGCACTTCTGTCGTGATATTGCGCTGCCCTCGAGCCGGTATCTCGTCCCCCTCTATGGGTGCTTCGGCCGCTGGCGTGCCACGATAACTTATATAAGATGTAGTATTACCAAATCTGAAGCTTCCGTAGTTAGGATTCTTGACATTCACGGTTATTCCTAGCGTGACATTGACCTGAAAAGGATTGAAAAACGAGTTGAAATTGAGTAAAACGACTCGTAGAGTTGTGATCTTGGGCTGTTTTGGTTTGAGGATGGTGAGAAAAAGGATTAGTGTTGTCAAAAAGAGAGTGATCGTGAGAATTGTGGTTATGCAGCAGCATATTTTGAAGGTTTTCGGTATCTTTCTAGCGCCCATTTATGATTTTGGCCTCTTTCTCGGTGGGAGAAATGCCGTCTGCTGATGAAAAAAATGATCATACAAACATATTTGGTAGCTTAGCAGTAGCTTTATATTTTATTGTAGTGCTTGTATACTTATGTGAGAAGTTTATTTAAGGAAAAATTATAATTTTGGTTATTCAATTTGATCTTTTTCATTTGTTTTCATGTTGCATATTTAGTCATGTAAATTGATACTTATTCCCACGTTTAATCAATTTTTTTCAGAATAATCAAATTTTTTTCAGAATACTGACGTGATACTGGAAATTGATGTCGGAAATTGACAAGTGTCTAATGTCATGTCAATACTCCAATGAAAAAGACAAAAAGTGAAGTGAAAAAATCTCAATTTATAGGACTGAAACTATAACTTAAAAACTTACGTGACAAAATAAAAAATGATAAAGTTAAAAGGACCAAAATTATAATTTCTCATTTATTTAAACAACATCCCATAAATAGCTCAATCAAGATGCATGGATTTTGTTAAGATTGGAACTTTGACTTAAGTCAAACCCAAAAGTTAGCTCAAGGGGGGAGTATTGTCCAAGACCATATATATAACTCTCAGATATTTTATCCAACCGATGTGGGACAACTAACATACCCCTCACGTCCAGAAATAAACATATGGAGCGTGAAGTTTACAAATGATGCTACTGTGACGGAAGTTGGGAAAAAATGGATGGGATAGTTTCTATGCAAATTTAATTGATTGGATGGTTAATTTCGAGGTGTGAGTGAAATTTAACTCATTAGGCACAAATGGTCAAACTTTAATATTAAGTGAGTCTCTTTGTGCAAGTTGTGAACACTATGTGTTACAGATATGTGACAAATCCAGACAAGGGGTTGAAAACGGTCCAAGTAGAAGGCCCCGAAATTTATTGTAAATCACATCAACAAAATGAGTCATTTTTATTTAAAAGTAAATAATAGAGAACAATAATTATAATTATATAAATTGATTAGTTTTGTTAAAAATTGATTAGTTTCGATTTTTCTTTTTCTTCGCTTCTTCTTCGTTTCGATTTCTCTTTTTCTTGCAAAGTTACGAAAAGCCTTGAACAGAGAGGGAATGTTGTCTAATAATTGTTGGGGTTTTTTAATTAAATATTATAAATGTAAGAAAATATTATAATTTTAATCACGTAATTTTAGTCTTACCACTTGTAAAAGTTTGATTTCATAAAAAAAATATGTAAAAAACCCACATTTTAACAAATTATAGGACTAAAACCTAAAACATGTTAACTTAATTACAAGACATAAATTATAATTCTTCTTAAATTTTAAGATAATTTACCATGAGAGTTCAACTATATATAACAATTAGTGGAATGATTCCTCGGATTTCTTAGATTCTGGACTCTCATGTTGGATCTCGATTTTCTCGTGCCCCAAACGCAGCGGAAGTTTAAAATTTTTTTTTTATTTTGACAATCAAAATAAGTTTTGTTTGGGCACTTGTATGGTTTATTAAATCAACAATCAAAGGGCGTTAAAATTTTATACCTTTGGTGATTAAATTACTTGGCTCCAACTAATCCGGTATTACGGATCTAGCTCTTGATGAACCCCTACGAACTTTCTTCAAAAGCTCCTTTGTTTATTCTTCTAATTAGATTTACGATTAGATGGTTTGATCCTCTTCTAAATTACACTAGAAAATTTAGAAGAAATTTTGTGTTGGAGATCAAAACTTGAGAGACGGCTCAACCTTTTCTTTCAAAAATTGTGGCCGAAATTTTTAGGTCTTTGGGAAAGGGAATTTCGAAATTCTCATGTGGCGGCGGCTAGGGTTATGCCTTGCTTACCCCTATTTATAATTAAGTCATCACTTAATAATCATAATTAACATTAATGGACTTGATTAATTAAATGGGCTAGTCCAACTAGTTTAATTAATTAATAAAATTTCATTAAGAACTTTAATTATTTAGTATGTTGGACTTGTAATCCAACTAGCCCATTAAACATACTTCCCACCAATTTTAATTTAATATTTGATAAACTCAACTTTTGAGATTAATAAATTAAAATCGATTATAAATTCAACATTTGAATTTAATATTTAAATTATAAATTCAACTCCTTGAATTTATTCTCCCAAAATTTAATTATCATAAATTCAACTCCTTGAATTTACTATATCATAATATAAATTCAACATCTTGAATTAATTCTCTCTCAACGTGAACAAACGATCCAGTGCTTGTGTGACCCTCAATGGTTAAGGGATACAGGTAGTCGTGGGTTCACAACTCCTTGTCATTCAGGACATAATCTTTTATTCGGGCTTATCCTTAATTGCCTCATTCAATGTATCAACAATTGATCATGAGAATGTCAGAAATCATATTTCTGATTAAACCCATCGAACCATGGTGAGAGCGTCTAGTAGTATCGCCCCATGATTCCCTAGGTATCACTGATAGTGCCTGCAAGAACCAGTCGATTATGATTAGCGTACAGTACGGTCCCTTCATCTCATATATCCCGATCGAATCTGCAACCATTGGTTCACCGAGGGTTGCATATTAATTCGATAGCTATGTGATAACTATAAATAGTGACATCGCATGTACAGTTGGAGAACTCCTTCTCTAACTTACATCTCATATTCTGGCCAGAGATTTCACGCACTATTATTTCATCAGATCACATAGGATGTCCACACCCGCAGGTGAGCGGTGAATCCCCGACTACAATGCACTGGCTCCTATATGTGTCGTAACTGTACCCAACCTCGCCACCTGATGACTCTCATGGAGCCGATAAACGAGTCAATGCACAGTCCAAGCATATAGAGCCTCAATGTTGTCCCGGGTCATAAGGACTAATGGTGTACAATCATAATCACGGACTTATTCTCTCGATGAATGATAATCATTTGGAAAGTTCGAGGGAAGATTGTTCGGTATAATCATCATATGACTACCCATCTGCATGTTTGGACATCTTTATGCCCTTACCAAGAAACGCAGTACACAACATCACAGATGCTAGTCTCGAGCTCAAGCGACCTTTATCCATGTTTTAGGCGGCTGAATCGACTAGGAACGAATTTAGATCATACAGTGTTTACAAACGAGTTTCAACATCGAATTACGATTCATTTGTATTAAAGTATAATCAAGGTCTTTATCTATGTTTGATAACATGGGTATACAGATAAAAAAATAACAAACCATGAAATAATGAATTATATTAAAATAAAGATTGTTAATTACAACTGAGTCAATAAAATCCCTAGCCAACAGTTGGCTTGCAGGGCATCTACTCTAATATCTCATACTCCATTGAACCGAGTTTCAAGAAAAATGTTTTTTTTTTTAATATAACAAACCGAGGAAGGAAATAAGAAATTTACATTCCTATTACAATTTGAGGGACCAAAATAACGATATGCGCCAAATGCTTGACATCCGATGAATAACCAATCTACATTTCACGCTCTTTTTAACAACTACAAGAACAAGGAAGGAATTCCACACGTTTCTCCAAAAAAAATTTAACACAAAAGTACTTTCCCCTTAAATTTATGCCTCATCTCCTCGTACTGATTTACTTTCAGTTGGCATGCTTCACATTGGTCAGATTTAAGTTCTATACCTGTCGTATGCAAGTCAAACAAGTATCATTTACCTCCTACTCATACAACCAGACTGACATTAACAATTGCACATGGAAAAAGATGAATCCGACATCATAAAATTAAGCCAACTCTCTTATTCCTTTCTTTCCAATTGAAATTACTCAAAACAAGCATTCCTTAATGGAACAAATTTATAAACAACACTTTCTACATTTCACCATAGTAACCATTTCCATTTTCGCATTCGCTCGGAGAAATGTGGACCGAGAACATGATTCCGATCCAATCCACACCGGAAAACAGAACCATGCATCGGCAACACACGGCCCGATACTACGCTCACCGTGTGAAAGAAAGCCTCACCACCCGAGTTTCGAAACTTATCTGCACCATTGTTTTGGCACTTCTTTTCATAGCGGGCATCATTTCATTCATCCTGTGGCTTAGTTTACGCCCCCACCGTCCCAGAGTCCACATCGAAGAATTCTCGATCCCCGCGTTGGCCCAAGACAGCGGGTTCCAGAACATGCAGATAATCTACAACGTCACGGCCCGGAATGCGAACCAGAATATTGGTGTTTACTATGATTCAATGCAGTTGACAGTTTATTACCAAGATCAGAGCATAGGCGGTTCGCCGGGGTTGTCTTCGTTTTATCAGGAGCCGAAAAATACAACCATTGTCGCCGGAACACTAAGCGGAGCCACCCTAACGGTGACTAGCGAGCGGTGGCAGCAATTCATGGCGGCCAGATCTCAGGGCCAGGTGGTTTTCCGGCTCGATGTCGTGTCTGTTATACGGTTCAAGATATCGAGTTGGGATAGTAAGCACCATAAGATGCACGTGGATTGTCCGGTCGGAGTAGGAGCGGATGGCTTGATATTGCCGATTTATAAGGATAAAAGGTGTCCGGTTTATTTCAGTTAAATTTAATTTATGTATAATGGAGACGTAATCCTCTTTACGGCTTTAAATTTATTTTGATGCGAACATTCTGATAACTATGTCTACATTTTAATTTTTAATTGATGATTTAGTATTTATATTTTTTTAGTTGTTATGTAAATTCAAATCATCTATATTTATGAGTAAATTAAATCATGAAAAATTGTGTTCCGGAATACATGATTTTATCGAAAAGGGGAGAATTCGGTACTCAACTTGAATAGAGGAAGATATGGAAAATTTTTTGGACCCGATTAAATAATTAGTATTTAACATGAAATTTTTTGGAGTGCATGACGTGCCAGGTACCAAACGACATCAGTTGAAAACGGATGAAAGATGTGAATATAATAAATGAGGATAAAAACAGATGATATGTAATATAACCCGAATCCAAATCATCGTCATGTATAAAAATGACCTACCATAATTCCTCTTTTTGCATGTGAAACTTAAGTTTTGATTCTTTTATTATATTTTAGAATTTCACCATATAATTATGGGAATTCTGATTTGGTAACTTCTAATTTTGGATTTTAATCCATTAAATTGTCAAATTTTGGTTTTGATACATTTAAATTTGATTTTCAACTATTTTTTTGTCAAATTTCTGACATGAAGTTTGACAATTTAGTAATTTTCGATGTCACATCAGTAATTTGAACAAAATAATATGAAAAATTAAAGTTTGTGTATTAAAATCAAACTATAAAATCCGAGTGGACTAAAACTTAAGATTGAACAAGTTAAGTTGAGTAAAACACAAAATTGAACTAGTAAGTTGATTAAAAGAACTATTTTTCCTACAATTATTATTTTAAATATGAATTTCTATCACTTCCTAAAAATAGAGAAAACTATTATTAAGGTACAAGGATTTTGGCCAATATTATGTTTTGGTTCATTAAGTTTTTCAAATTGGTTTATATAAACTAAAATTTAATTTTTAGCTAATTTGGTCTAATTGCTGATGTGATATCGGAAAAGTAAGAATTTTTCTGATATCACGTATTTTTCAATATCATGTCAGTATTTTATGGTGTCACGACGGCTCTTCGATGAAATACGACTTAAAGCAAAAAAAACCAAAAACAAAATGACCGAATAAAACCAATCTTCAAAAATTTAGTAGACCAAAATTCAATCTAATAAAAGTTAGTGGATTAAAGTTATTTTCTTGTACTAGACAAGGTCACAAACAAGATAAAAACATCACGAAAAAAAATATTTGTTGTTAAACACTTTCATTCAATTATATAATTTGAGTGGAGGATTGATTGCAAGAGCGCCTCGTGAATTTTCATAATCTTCCTGGAGAGATTTCTTGCGGTATAAATATTTTTGTACATAAAAAATGAATGAGAAAATCTAATCTTATTTATAATAATATAATTAGTGCTGGTAACACCAATTAGATCGAATAATAAATGGTAATATAAAAGTAATCATGATTTAGAGATTAAAATTGCGACCAAATTTCATAAAAAATCATTAGTAGAAAATACACACAACGTAGCTTATAACCCCATTAATCGTATATATGCTAGGGAACCATAGTATTTTTCCCCAGGTCGTTTCTTACTTCAATCTATTGGACAGACAAGGTTTTCGTTTGTTAATGACAAACAAAACACACACTGTTTGGGATTTAAAAAAAAAACAAGTAGAAAGAAGTATATGCATGCTTGCAAGTAATACCTACCTTTCCATTTGGCCAGAACAGTAATTCATCATAGGAACTCAAGCAATCAGTTTTTCAATGTAAAAGAAAAGAACAAGTTCGAGGTTGAAATCAGATATAAATGTTAGAGTACGTAATAGCTAATATTTGGATCACTTAGATTGCCTCAACGCAGGCTGCATTCCTCTGAAATGTACCATGCTAGGTCTATAGCCCACACATTTATTTCCTGATGGTGCAAATACGATACATCTGCCTTTTCCAGATTTAATATCATACTCGAACATATTTCTCCCCATGTCAAAAAATGTCAATATATTGTCTGTTATATAAACACTTCCGTATTCCATGAACTTTGGATGATCTTTCAACATTGACGATGCCAGCGGAATAACAATTTTCTGGTCACCCCATTTGCACTTTTTGTAATCTTCCAATATCCATGCATGAATCTGTTCATGTACAACTTTGGTAATGGAGATCTTTGTGTTCCATTGTGCAATCTGGACATTATTCCAATCTGGAAATAAGCGAGATGGGATTGTAACCTCTTTAAATTGTTCGGTGGCCACGTTGAGGCAGATTACTCCCGGATCACCAGCCGTAAAAAGTCCAAATGTATAAAAGACATCACCGACGAAACGAACTCTTAATTTTCCAGCAGGATTTTCATAGTGCAAGTTAGTAGGAACATCGAGAGGCCTCCAAGCAGAATCGGTCCCAATTGTTAGAACTTCAAAACCTAGCCAGTTTGTTGTTTTGTCCAAGTGATAAGACACCAGCTTGTATTCTTTAGCTTTGCTGACGAATCTCATGGACATGGCTTGCTCAATGTGCTTTGGACTAGGAAGATGGAGTATGTATTTCGTCGAAGGGTTCCTTATGCGGTATTTATTGGTCGAGCTACATCTTTCCAACAGTAATCCATTCAACGAACTTACAATGGAGAACGACTCTGTGTTGTTGTAGGAATTGGGTTCTACGGGGTCTTCTTCCCACATGATTTCAGGGTATATTAAAGCAAATCGAATCATATGTAGATTGGTGAAATTCTGTTCTTGAATGGTGTCACGCCACAACTTGCACACTGTTTTGAATCTCAGTAAGGATTGCACAGTTAACCAACTCAAGATCTCAGTGATTAATTCATGGGGTAACCAGTCCATTTCCTCCGAGTCATTTCCAGGTGTACTCATATTCCTCACGTTTGATGCTGAATCAGAATCTTTAAAGCCGCAAATTTCTGAAAGCCAGAACCAAATTAAAGGCAACTGATCCAGTCCGAGTTAAAGATAATAAAGATTTGTTGAGTCCCACACCCCCAAACAATCACAATCACAATCACAATCTAAAAAACAATTAGGTTCAAGAAAATTCGGAGATAATTTGTACCTGTGAAAATCTAATGCAACCTCGATCTCTGTTGAATCATATTTAAACGCTGATTCAAAGGAACAATTACGAGTCACGCGTCAAGCTTCCTATATTTCTACGATCAATCCCAAGCCCAGGAGGCTTTTTGATATTAGGGTTTAACCGAAAGGGTTTCGTATGGAGTGGATACGCAGATGGTATGAGAAAATCTCAAACATGCACGTAAACGAATCCGCAATATAACTTGTATGCGCCGAGCTGGACTCATCTAACCACACAGAAGGCAATTTTCTCCTTATCTTTCATCTAAATCGTCAGCAAGTTGTCAATGGGTACAGGTAGAATACGTATGTAACAACAAGTTTACAATACTTATCAATATCCTACACATTTAGGTTTAAGAGCAAATCTCTTGTGAGATGATCTAACAATCTTTACGACTGGTCAACCCTATCGATATTCACAATAAAAAGTAATACTATTAGCATAAAAAATAATATTTTTTCATGGACGACACAAATAAGAGATCCGTCTCACAATATAAAACCGTCCGACCGTCTCACACAAGTTTTTGCATAGGTTTAATATATTTATATAATTTATTCATTATGTCCAAGAAGATAAATTGTCTTTTATATGAGATTTTGTAGATTACATTCATGTTGATATCCAATTAATACTAACGCCTTTAACTTGCGTTGCATATATATATGTGATTTTTTCGTGTTTAATATTTTTTTTAATTTTTTATTATAATTTTTTATGTTAAGAATGATTTAATCAATTAAAAATTCAATGATAATGATAATGATAATTTTTTGGTAGTTTGTAAAATTTTGGGCAGTTGAAATGATAATGATAAGGGAATACACAAATTTACTAAAGAGATTTTATTAATAAAAATATAGTATAATTTTAAAAGGATATTATTGGTATTTTAAAAAATTCATCCCGACATCAAAGTTGGTTACTATAGGTGTCTCAAACTTAATAGAGTATAGATGTTATGAGATTTTTATGAATTGTTTTATTTCATAGAATTGTTGATTTGGATATTTATACACATACATATATTTCTACTTCTATCATTACCTTATGTTGTTAAATTTTGGTTTTGATCTACTAAATTTTCAAATTTTGGTTTTGATTCATTAACCTTAATTGTTGTTATTTTGGTCAAATTGTTGACCTAGTATTAGATAATTCAGTAATTTTCAATGTCATGTAAGCATTTTTTCGACGTCACATCAGTCTTTTTCCGTCATTATGTCGGCATTTTCCAGTGAAATAAGTTTGAAAGCAAAAAAAACAAAATTATTACACCAAAACAAAAATTTGATAACTGAGTGATTCAAAATCTAAAGTTGAAAAATTTTCTGGACCAAAAAAGTTATTTTTCATATGCCTTTTGATATTTGGTTGAAATTGCGTTATATATTGATTTTGTGCGGATATTTTGTGCCTAGCGAACCACCCCACACAAACTAATCATTATTGGGCTATTTTTGTTTATATAATGGCCTATTGGACCCTAAACAAGAACTTATAAGTTGAAAATTAAAGGGCCCATTTATTAAAGCACAATAAAGATGATACTTGTTTTCGGCTCTTTAAATCTGAACCAAATATTTTAATTTGTATTTCAGAATATTTAAAATTTTCTTTGTTTGTGTCCACGGCGATAATACATGAAGGACGATTATCTATCACCCCTATATGATTTCACTTTTTAAATTTTTTTTATACTCGACATAATTTTTTTTGGGACAATTGTTTATTTATCATGTATATTTTACTTTTTGTGATTACAATCTTCTATATTGTCAAATTTCAGTTTTAGTCTTCTATCAGTTTTTTAATAATTTTAGTCATTTTTTCGATGTGGCACTAATGTAACATCGATCCAACATTGATGTGTGTAATGTAACATCAGTACTTCTAGTGAAGAAGACCACAATTGCAAAAAATTAGAACAACATGGTTATGATTGAATTTGATAACATAGCGGATTAAAATTGCAAAGAAGTAAATAAATGGGATAAAAATGTGATTTCCCTTCTCTTTAAAAAAAAAAAAACCTGTCTTGAATTTTTAACTTCATCGTGGATGCCTTGTGATTATGTAAATTGTAAACTAAAATGGTGACGCATAGACAAGGGGAAGAATATAATCTCTAATGTTAACTACTCAAATAAAATTATAGAAAGAATAGCAATCATATATGCAAAAACTTGTGTAAGACGGTTTTACGGGTCGTATTTTGCGAGACAGTATATCTTATTTAGGGTCATCTATGAAAAAAATATTATTTTTTATAATAAGAGTATTACTTTTATCGTGAATATCGGTAGGGTTTACCTGTCTCAAATATAAAGATTCATGAGACCGTCTTACAAGAGACATACTCCAATCGTATATTCTTTTATCCGCCAATTTCATGTCGTGAAAAACATTATAATATTGATATTTAGATATGTACATGCTAAACTAAATATACGTGAGACACATATACCTAACGTTACCAGCACTCGAAGCACATACATTGCATATGTTAAAATTAACGATAAATTGATGCATAAACAAAGTTTACTATGAATGTATAATTATTTTTTTTCCCAATACAGTATAAAATTACCCGATTTAATAAACTCAAATTTTCAAGACAAGGATTAGTTATATAATCCGAAGCTTGAACCGCTACATACGTCATATACGTTGACAAAGATTATTTAATAAATATTGAAGCAGACTTACAAGATTAGGTGGAAATTCTTAAACGATAACCAAGGATACCTAAATTTTAAAGGAGTAAGTCTTTTGTGAGACGATATCACATATTTACATATTTCGAACGAAAAGTAACACTTTTAACATAAAAAAATAATATATTTTAATGTATTAGGTCAGATATGAGATTTGAATTATTAAATTAACCCGTGAGACGATTTGATAAGGTTTGTTGATCTAATGTATGATGATGTTTAGTTCAATCAGATAAATAATTTGACTTTTATAAAGCGTGTAAACTACTCTTTTCTTAAATTTAAAATACTTTACGTTTGACCAATCCCTAGTATTTAATAAAGTCGTCCAAATCTTTACGCACTAAATCTTAAATAAAGTACACTATAAAATAAGATTAATTAAGAAAATAAACAGAAATTAGTGGTCTTTTGATTGGGTTGTTGCGTTGAGTAACGTAAACCAAATCTTTTTGTTGTTTATTTATCTAAAAATTGCGAGGAATGTTTCTTATTTATATAGTTAATTAAGAACATAGATCTCAACATAGGTCCCATTTTTGCAAAAACTTATGTGAGACGGTCTCATAGGTCGTATTTTGTGAGACGGATCTCTTATTTGGATCATCCATGAAAAATTATTATTTTTTGTGCTAAGAGTATTACTTTTTATTGTGAATATCGATAGGACTGACCCGTTTCACAGATAAAAATTCGTGAGACCATCTCACAAGAGACATGTTCGTCCCACTTTGTATTAATACCCCCTCAAAAGGTTGTGATCCGCAACATAATAATAATGAATTTATTCATCATTGTTGGCATAAAAGATATGATGACATAATAATAATAATAATAAATAAATAAATAAATATAGGCAGAGAAGAGCAGGTCCAACTCACCACCTCCCAACTCCATCATTCTTTCTGAATCGGACCAAACTTGTGGATTTGTTTTCGGCCCATTACTTAAGATTTGACTCATCTAATCCCTAACTTGCTCCATTTATGATGTAATCAGTACGTCACGGTTTTCAGAGAAGGGCCTCACACAACCTATCCACAAACAATGGAATCAAACTAATTTTTGTTCATTTCTAAAAAAAAAATTAATTTTTTGTTAATGAATATAATCATTATTAGCTCTATACGCATATACATTGACCGTGATAACATCTAAATATATATAATAAACAAAAACTTGTGTGAGACGGACGACGGTTTCACATGTCGTATTTTGTGATACAGATCTCTTATGTGAGTCATTCATGAAAAAGTATTATTTTTATGCTAAGAGTATCACTTTTTATTGTGAATATCGGTAGGGTTAACCCGTCTCACAGATAAAGATTCGTGAGACCGTCTCAAATAGACCAACTCTATATAATAATAACATCAATTATTATAATTTTATAATCATATATAATTCATGTAATTTGAATAAATAGAAAACAATATAAATATAGAAATATATGTAACTTTAATGAATATTAAATAGTAATATAGATATGTATCATATATAAATATATATTTTTTGAAAAGGTGAATATAGAATCAAGATGTCAACTTATTCTAGAGTACACGAAAGATGGGTTTAACTTTAATCAATAATATACAATATAATATAAATAATTTTTTTTATATAAAATAGTGAATATAGAATCAATATATATATATATATATACAGAATCAAGATGTCAACTTATTCTAGAGTACACGATTGACTTGTTTGTAAGAGGAAGAGCTCTGTTTAGGTAGAAATCGAGTTCACAAAATTTCAAAATGCCAGCTGTCAGTCCTTGAACGTATACCATTTAAGATGCATGTAAGGACAAATTAAAGTTGGCTAAAGCGAGGACCAACAATGAGAAAATGGGCTCTTTCCCAGGTTTGAGAATTATATTTACATCGGAGAATCTGCATCCTCTACCAACCAGTCTGTTATCCTTTAATTAATTAAGATCGAAGTGGTCAGAAACTGAACATAGTTGAAATAAGAAAACAATTTCTTAAACATTTACACAACACAAGAAAACCGAGACACTACTAACGACGGGTGCGAGAGAACCGACCAAAATGGAAGATTAATAACAAGGCTATCTCCATATCTACGCAACAAGTTCAATTTTTTTATTTTAAGTAAAATAAAATAAAATATTGGGAATAATGTCACTAAGTCAATAAATTGAAAAGGAAGTTCCCAGCTTGGGAGGCTAGTTTATAATAAGACGGTAGGTTTGTAAAAAAACGGTAATAAAATTGAAAAAAATTAGTAAGAGTTGAAGTGATACGAGAAGATACTCTCTGACATCACATGAACGATCTTCGTGCTGTTATATCGTGAAGAATGAAAATATTGTAGTATTATGTTTTGGAAAGTCGGTGTTTGCAATCATGTACCTGAAATTCATGTATACTCGTATACATAATTCGATTTACAGTCTCGTCTGAATCAAAAAAATCTCACCCGTATGATGTGATTTTCTTTTCATGGTAACCTTTTAAAGAGAAGATTAAATATTAGAGCAACAATTGGACACACTACGTGACACAGCACTAGTTTAAGTTATCGAGTGCAAACCATTCCCCCCAAAGCTATCATTCTGAGGTCCATTTTTCGTTTCACAGCCTGGCTGCCACGTGCCACGCGATGTACACAATCTCATGGCGTCAGGGTGACATCATCGGTCGTCCTTGTTTTTTCCCCTGCAAAATACGTACATATATATATATATATATATATATATATATATATATATATGAATAAGATAAATTCACATATATATAAAGGTTAATTAAGCATATTTTTTAAAAATAATTTATATATAATATTTTTTAGGAGTAATTTATGTATAATTATAATTATAAATGCATTATTGACATTCCAACCATTGCTAGAGAACAAACATACAATCCATTGAGTGGATGGATGGCTGTGACTTAATCTTAAAGCCCCCTCCAAATTGACCACGTTTTCTTAGGGGTTAACAAAAATAAAGTCTTTTATTTATTTATTATATTATTTTATTTGAATTCTCGAATGGTCAACTTTCCAATCTTAAAATATTGTCTTACTACTTAAAATAAAATAAAAATGGTCACTCTGTTTTTTTTTTTAAAAAATATGGTATTAGGTACGAAAATAAATAATATATTTATAATTTTTATGGGTTTGATATATAAAAAAATTTGCAGATAAATTTCTTTCACAAATTTTTTTCCATCCAAAATAGTGGCACCATTAACATTTGGCCATGCAAAATTTAGTTGAATTTCAAGAAATGAGTAGGCCAGACGATGTCCTGAATCTTTATTCATAAGACGGTTCAACTTTGTTTATATTTATAATAAAAAAACAATACTTTTGATTTAAAAGATAAAAAAATTTCATGGATGAAATAAATAGAATATTCAGTCTTGTGAAACAGTTTTACATAAGTTTTGTGGTATGAAATTTAGGTGCTTTTCAAGATTTGGGTAGGTGTAAAATTGTGGTAAAAGATTTAAATTTTGGCATTCTTAAAATCCAGAAATTTCGAGATATAAATAGGAATTTAATACCTTGATAACATTAGTAAGAATTTTTTTTAAAAAAAAAGATAAATACAAAATACAAAGCCACAATCAAAGGTTTGATTAACGGGTCCCATTTATGCCGATTATGGTCGCGCGTGCCGCGTGTGGGACCCGATTTTGACCCGTTTTAGAACCACACGGGTCCTGGTTGTGCATTACCAAATGAGGATTCTCTCACTCATGATTTAAACTTTTGAATGCTTTGCTTTTTGACCTACCTTTGAGTCAAATTAAAATTATTATTAATTAATGTAAAACGTCGTAATGCTCTAGTTGAAATGTAAATCACCTGAGTTAAATGTTTAATTAAATTTGTTTTAATTTAACCATAATTTAATTTGGTTTATATATGTGTATCAATTTCAAGGTTCTACGAATCGCCATTTCTTTATTGGGAGGAATTTATGTTACTGTTTCACTAGACACTAATACACTGTTTGAAGCTAAAGATGTGATAGATTAATAACCTAATAAATATATATATATATATATATATATATATATGATATTTGATTTGATTGATAATAAATTTTTTTATCTTATCGATTAAATTTGAGATAATCGTTAGATAAGATATATAAATTATCAAGATATTAATTATAAGAGAATTATGTGTGTTGACACCAAATCAGTTATTAGATTGAAGGGATCGAAGTGAATAGGATTTTATAATAATCAAAATCCAAAAATTTATGATGTAAGTCTAATCATAAAGAGTATGTCTTTTGTGAGACAGTCTCAAAAAATTTTATCTGTGCGACGGGTCAATTCTACCGATATTCACAATAAAAAATAATATTCTTAGTATAAAAAGTAATATTTTTCATGGATGACCCAAATAAGAGATCTGTCTCACAAAATAGGACCCATGACACCATCATAAAATACTATCATTTGCTCGACTCGTGAAAAATAAACACTCATGATATTGTAATTTCACCATGTTTTATTTTTATTATCATTGTACGACATAAATCCAATATAAATTGTTTTTTTTATTGATGACTTGTTATTTATTTAATATCAAAATATCAAATTTTATATGAAGTATCGGAATCGAAAATCAATTTTTAATTATAATAAATCATCGACTAAAAAAGAAAGAAAAAATTGAAATAATATCTTTTACGTTGTGTTTGGATTGATGAATTTTAAATATATTTTTATAGTTTTTTATAAGTAAAATCATAAACTTCAAATTCATCATGTTTGTATGGTGTTTTTATTTAATTAGAACTAGTGAACTGACGCACGTGTTGCGTGCTTGTACAATATTTTTTATAATTTATTTGGTTTATATTTAAATGATGATCAAAATATAATTATAAAAAATATCGATAGATTAAACTGCAATTTTGATATATGAATTAAAGAAATAAATAGAAAAATACAGGAATAAAAAAAGATCAAATGAGAAATTGAACCTACAACTTGATGTCTAAGAAACAAAGACTCTATCTGCTGAACTTCATATGTCTTACATTATATTTTTAACATTTTATTAGTATATATAATTATTAAAACAGACTATGACATCAAAAATTAGTTATTTTAAGTGTCTCAAACTTAATAATTTAATATAGATGAATTTTAATTTCACATAATAATTTAGCCATTCGAAATCGATATTGATATTTTCTGTAACTAATTTATATACAAATAAGATATAGATCTAAGAATTCGTTTTTAATGATAAAATTACAATTGAAATATACAGATATTAAATCCCTTCAAGATTAGCACAGATTTTAAATCCCTTCAAGATTAGCACACGACAGCAACAATTCATTCACAATAACTAGTATTAAATTTAAGAGTGATGCTATATAAAGATCGATATTTGTACATCGATTTGTACAATATAAAAAATTCGATAAAAAATTCAATTCGTCAAAATCTCGATATATAATGGCTGTAAATATCCTTGTAACGATATATTGGTTTTTGTATTATTCTAAACTTAAACCCGTCAAATGTCAGCGTTGAATTTTGAGTCGTAACGAACAATTCATTACATTACAAGACCAAATAAGGTTGTAAAATTGATAGAAACCAACACTGACCTCATTTTTTCCGTGGAAAAAAAAGGTGTTTCATGGAACTGACCTAACAAGCCTTTGAATTATTTTACGGGTACAAGTCTACCCAATAAATATTTTATTTATTCACTCCAAGTCAAATGAGTGATGGGTATCACTCGATTTAGGAAATGTTTAGTACCAGAAAACGTGTAACTTTTTATTAAAAGTCGAAGACTCGCACACTTGCATTGCTTGCTTTTATTTTTAATATTTTGAGGAGAAGTTTTAGTGAAAAAGTCTCAAGAAATGGTAGGTAAAATATTTTATTTTATTTTATTTGGAAAATATTAGGAAATTATGGTATTTGAATTGATATTCATGCAGATAATGATTAGACGTAAGATGTTTTATCATAAAAATATAAGTATATCTAATTAAAAAATATAGTGTAGTGACATAGTATTTTTGGAATTTGAGAAATATTTTATTAAACAAAATGATTGAGTCAGAATATGCAAAAATTGACAAAAAAAATATTCTATTGAATTTGTCTTTTTCTTAACTAAACAATATAGTTGTTAAAATACAATTACCAAATAAATGTTATATTTACTTGGATTTATTGAAATCCGTAAGTTTAATTTTGGAAAAGCGTGCTAGAAAATATATCCTATATAATTCATAAACGCGTTTTCTAGTTAAAAATTAATATCGTAAAATCGAAGCATTATTGAAAAAAAATCTAAAATATTATATTTTACTTGAAATTAATTAAATAGTATCATTTGTATTATTTTGAAGGGAATATAATTTATTTTTTATGCTGCCTAAAATTTGTCAATTATATATCCAACAGCTTCGCTAAACAAAACAATAAATAGCATGTGTAAAGTAATACATTTGTGTCGTGTTTCCTTACAAGGATAGGTTGTTGGCATGCAAAAATAACGATGCAAAATCAATTTGCAAGAAATATATATCTATATATATATATCTCTGTGTGTGTAAACTTGATACGGTGTTTATCAACCAAACATCGAGATATTACATTGAGTTTGGTTGTGAAATCAAGCCGAAGAAACTCAACAGTTAACATCAAACTCAAAAAACTTATTAAACATTTTTGTGTAAGTTCTATTCAAATAATGTTTCTTCTATTCTTGAACAAGGAAGAGTATTCTATCAACTCATTTTGATGCGGAGGATTTATCTCTCAAAGTTCATCTATTGTAATTTCTCACGTACTTTTTTTGTTGAGTTGAGCTATATTTGAATCTCTCTCAAATCTCCCACGTGCTCTAAACCTTAGATTTGTTCTTATCTTCTTGATTTGATCTTCAAAGTGTTGTAGTTATGACATCCAAAAATTATATAAACGTTAGATACATGAATACAATCATTTGGAAGAGATTTGGACAATTTTTGATACTTTTAACTGTTATATATGGGTTATCGACATCTTTTTGAGACATAGTTGCCTTTTCTTCTCTTTGATTGGTTGTTTGGTATCCAGTCCGGCTGGATGGAGTATGCCTTGTCTAGAAATTATAATTTTTGATTCATCGATATCTAGGAAAAGTTATGAACACACATTTTTTTGCCATCTCTTGGCTTTGCATGAAATTAAAAATCACTCAATTTAGAGTATTTACGAGAAAGCTGTTCAAAATACGATATTGTGTATAAGCTGAAACTACTTTTCTTCATCCCGTGGAGTATCAAAAAATTCAATGTCATTTATCAACTTCTTAGCTCTGATTCAGACTTCGACTTATGAAAGTGATTTGTATATCATTATCTTAGCTTCATAATGCAAACTGAATAATTTCATTTCAATAATTGAGTTGAGAAACCACAAAAATACTAGAACTGATGATGTCAAGCTGATTGATTTTATTATCATCCAGCTCGATTTGTGACCATCGCTTTGCCTAGATAAAATGTGAATTTGTCGAGCCGGTCCGAATTATTACCTGTGGCTTTTTGAGTTGGCTGTTCAATCGTCTTGGTAGCTGGTCATTTGGATGATCATGCTATGAGATATACTTGAAACAATCAGCTGCCCCAAAAACTTAGGTGTATTCTAATTATATTTAGACAACTTGACTTCTATAAATTACTCACGTGGCTAAGTATGTTAGAAATACAATAAAAAAATTAGATATCATCAAAATCAAGATTTTTTGTGTTTTTTTTACCTAACATAATGATTTAATACATTTAATATTAGAAATTATTAATCTAATGAATTTTTTAATAGCAAGAGCTTATTAATAATTAGCCTGGATTAATTCATATTGTGGTCATTCAAAAATGAAAAATCATAAAATTTATATTATCTTTTGAATATATAAAATCTATTACATCATAAATGCAGAATAAAAACTAACATTAATACATGAAAAAGAGATTAGTATTTCAAGTAAAATTCTTTCTTTTCTCCAATTCCAATATAATAAATTCCATAAACAAAATTCATTTGTCTAATTAAAACCACGAATGTCAACCAAATTCCCATCGTATATTTCACATGTCTGCTCCATTAATATGTAAGGGAACGTTTGGTACGCGTGATTAGACGGGATTATTTTTTTTTATCATGCCTAGTCAGCTGTTTGGTACGCGTGATTATTTAACCAAGTCAATCCCTTCTATGAATGATTATGTTATATTAGGTAGGTTAAAATAATACCTCCTCACCCCCTAGGATTATTTATCCAACTCTTAATACCACCTATTTTTCCAATTTTACCCTTCTCTTATATTCAAACTCACCAACACTTCCCGCCACGACCACCGGCCGACCATTTCCTGCGCCGGCCGTTTCCGGCCGCCGCCCCCGTCAGCCGTTTCCGGCCGACCATTTCCGGTCGGCCGGCCGCCGGCCACCGTTGCGACTGTCGCCGTCGCCGCCGCCGCGTAGGGAAAGGGCAATTTTGTCTTTTCATCAAAAAATTCAAAATTATCCTACACTTAAAAATCTTACCAAACATAATATTATTTTACACCATATATTACAATCGTACCACAATTATTTTCTTTATCATTTACATACTAATCATTAGTTTATCTTATCCTTTCAACCAAACGTATACTAAACATATATCCATGTCTATATAAACACGTCGACCTGCGTTGAAATTTTACTTTCATACAAACCTATCTCACAAAATTCAAGAATTCACGTTTATATCCAGCTGACTTCAGAAAGAACAAGCACTTCTCGAGTAACTTACATGATTTCACAAGTGACTATGGCGGAAGAATTTCAAGTTTGCAGCGGGAACTGGTGGAATTCGCCGAGAAATCTGTTCGGTTCCTCGCCATGTTCATGGGCATTCAACGACTTCGGAAACTTGGGGTGGCCGAATAATTGTAATGAACCGGTGATGGACATGAATAACACGGTGATATCGAGCGACGACTCCGCCGGTTCAGCTTCCGTTGGTAGCTGCACAACTCTTCAAGATGTACCGAAAACTCAGCTTCAAATTTCGAATGAAAGCTTGTCAACTGATTGCTGGAATCGGGATTTTCCGTAAGTTTTTCCTTTGACTTTTTACGGAAGTGTTTTATTTGTTTAACCAACTTGTTGCCCTGCTGCTGGTCCAGAAATTCTGTATTACTCTTATGAAAAGTTGGGTTTTTTAATTTGTTTTGTTTGTAGTCATCCGCAGAAGAAAGTCAATCGTCCAAGTTTTTCATTTGTTTTCTTCTTGTCATCTTGCAGTCATGAAAGTGCGAGATCGGAGGAAAATTATTCTCAAATCATGAATTATCGGCAAGAAAACTGGATCAATACTCCCAATAATTTCTGTGAAGATTTGTCCAGTAACCCATTCAAACAAGTGAATCAGGAGTTTTCTATACGGCATCAGCCATTAAATTCCGCCGCTAATCCCATCGAATCATGTGCTGCAACTTGCGAAGAATTATCGATAAACTTTCCACTGAACTCATCTTCATATAGCTACACTTCATCCTTGATGCCGAATTTGTTGGGCCAAGATAATCCTCAGCCTCACGTATTATCTTTTTTAGATGACCGGGAAATGAATTATTTGTCGGAAGCGAGCTATGGTATGAATTCGAACGAACTATTACCGTCCAGTTTGCCTAAATCTTCTTCCATGGTGATCCAGCCATCAAGGCAACAACAGCCTGCTAATCATTTTCCGTTCAGCAACAACACACGCTTCTGGAACGCCACAGCTTCAGTTTTGCGCCATGATTCGTCGAATTTTATCCCTTCAACAAACTCCCCAATCCTTCCATCCATTCACAACAACATAAAAAACAGCATCCCCGATATCAGTTTTGCAAAACATCACGAAGAAGCCCGAGAAATAGCCTCGGTTACAAAGAAACAAAACAGCAGCGAACCGGCCTTCAAGCGTCCCCGAATTGAGACTCCATCACCATTCCCAACCTTTAAGGTACAGTAAATAGACATGATAGATTATTCTCAGCTTTTGAAAAAAAATTAATGGCAACTTCTCTCTTTTTCTTTTTTAAGTAGAAACCATTGTTTCTTGCGAGGAAAATTGATGATAACTTCCAACGTTTTTCGACAGGTCCGAAAAGAGAAACTTGGGGACCGAATAACCGCCCTCCAGCAGCTGGTCTCACCTTTCGGGAAGGTAAAAATATTCAATCTTTCCTCCACATTTCAACAGGCTTAATTAATATTTTTAAATTAACTGAATGTTTATTATCCTTTCAGACTGATACAGCATCAGTTCTCCACGAAGCAATTGAATATATCGAGTTTCTCCATGATCAAGTCAAGGTATGCTAGACCTTGCAATAATTTAACTCAAAATGTTTCATTAATATTCTTTAATTACACTTTTATCTCAGATTTTTACACATACTTTTGTATGTTTCTCGCTTACAGGTATTAAGTACTCCATATTTGAAAAATGGCTCTCCTCCACTGCAACATCAACAGGTATCAGATCTAAGAACAAGATGACTAAGTCCAACTATTTATTTTTCCACTCAACCTGCTTTAAGGCCATATACATGAAAATGCTTGAAACCGATTATCGTTTCTTGTAAACTACTACGTACCTCATTAAAAATTTCAAGATTAATCTAGGAAATTTAAGACGTTAGTAGTCGTAATATAAAAGATTTATATTTAATGCAGGCGGGTAATATTAAACCTAAGGATCGAGAAGGGCTGAAACAAGATTTAAAAAGCCAAGGCCTTTGCCTGGTGCCGATATCGACCACCTTCCCTGTTGCTGCCGAGACTACATCTGATTTCTGGACACACACATTTGGAGTCAGCTTCAGGTAGAGAAAAGGATTAGGCCAAGGAAGGGTACCCAAAAAAGACAACTGATTTTCAAGAACTAGACTGTATCGTAATTTCTATCCATGAAAAAGCTGGATAGAGAGAAGATAATACTTAACGAATCCCAACTTGTTTTTGTCTTTTTTTCCCCCTTTTTTCCCTCAAGAAGCTTGGAAAATAATAGAAAAGGTAAAGAAAAGAGATGGCCGTCCATGGAAGACAGCCAATGCTGGGCCATATCTTGTGTAGGATGGCAAATGATGAATTGTAATATAATAATCTGTATTAAGAATTTAAGACTGATTAAGATGAAGGTGAAGAACAGGAACAAGTGCTAAATTTAGCTATAGATTAATTAGTGTAGGTAATATAATACGATTTAGAGCTAAATTTAGCAGATTATATTAGTGGAAGCTTTGTTCCTGTTTCTTTCTTTTATGTAGTGCTTCAGTTCCACCAGCTTTAGATATTCAAAAAGTTTACGAGCCCGTTTGGTATCAAAAGTTTTTTGATTAAAAAAGTGCTTTTTTAAGTTGGCTTTTAAAAGTGCTTTTTTAAGTAAAAGTTGTGTTAATATTGTGTTTGGATGAATAGATAAAAAGCACTTTTTAAATTAATAAATGTCTTTAGATACATATCATTAAAGTGCTTTTTTAACTCATTAATTTATATATATATTTTATAACGAATCTCTAAACAAGTGTGATGTATAAATATAAATAATTAAATCCATACCAAAACAATAAAATATTGAAATCTTAACAACCATAAAAACATTTGTTAATAACAATGGTTAATGTTTACATTCTACTTTAATTTATTTAAATAAAAACTAATAGTTCAATGTCGACCTTGTATTGGCAGAGAATTTCTTATGTCATCTCTCAATTCTTATGTACATTAATCTTATCCTCCCACCAACTATTATCAGCTTGCACGGTCATCTTATTATGATCCCAACCAAGGTCCAGTCTCATTATTTCCAATAAGTTCTGCCCACAGTGCAAAATATTTTCTCGTAGAATCCCATTTATTTTTGAATTGTTTTTTATTCAAAGAAAGTCTCGTTCTCTCATGAAATTTTGAAACTAAATTTGTGTACCCCGTTTTGTTTAAATGTTTGGTAGGCTTATTGCCAGATTCAATTTCTTCCTCACAAATTTTTAAAAATATTTCGGTATTCTGATCAGTCAAATCCGCCTTATTATTCCCATCAGCAACAAATCCAGGTTCAACAGTCTCAATCGTATATCTAGGTAATTGACTTGGATTTGATAATCCTCGTTTAGGAGCTAACTTCGAATACATTCTATATTCAAAAAATAAAACATAAAAAAACAATAGATTATCTAATTCACAATATCATAAATGAAAAAGTAATACAAACAAGGATTAAATAATATTACAGTAATATTATGGTATATAACATATTTTAATTAATATAATATTATATATGTAATACACAAGAATTGATGAATATTATATACGTAGTTGCAAAAAAATGGAATAAGCAAATACTTTCCCCTTCCTGACTTCCTGGATTTATCGGATCATTGACCGAATTGTAACATAATTATCTAATTCACAATACGTAATACAGACGTAAATGAATAGGGAGTGTAGATTCTGCATCAAAAAGAAAGCAGAAAAAAATGAACGAACAAAAACCTCGACGGAAAAAAAAAATTGTACCTTGTAGAAGAATGGAGAAAAGATTGAGAGGAGGCTACTGGTGGATGTTTTTTTTAAGGTTATTAAAAAAGCTAGTGAAAAAAGCTCTAAAATATGGCTTTTAAAAAAGCTCTAATTTCAACTTAAATAAGTGCTTTTTAAGCACTAGAAGCCCACCCAAACAAGTTAAAAATTAAAAAAACATTTTTTTTTAAAAAAAAAGCACTTTTTTAATTTTAGCTTTTTATACCAAACGGGCTCGTACATGTAATCAATTAATTATTATTAATTATTGAAAGAAAAGAGGATGTTGATGGTATTATTTAGAATTTAATCTATAATTAATTGTGTTTTTTTAACTCTTCAGTTGTTTATTATTGTGGCGGAAGTTAGAAAGGCTTTCTTTTCGCCGTGCTTTTAGGGTTTCTCGCTATTTTTGAGATTGAAATAGTAGCAGTATACAATATCAGTTCTAGAACTCGAAAAGTATCTTAAAATTTTAAAAATAAATTTTCCATAATATCATACTTTAAATATGTAGAAAATATAAGAAACCAAACAATTTTGTTCTATGAGGCCAATTCTTGTTACGAAAGCAATATAATATAAGGAAAATAGTTTTTTTCCTACTACCATTTCAATTTCGACTTTGGACAACTAAGTTTTTAAAATTTGATTTTGGAGCACTAATTTGTAATTTTTGCTATTTTCATCAATTACTGAGATGATACCAAAAATTACTGACATTACATCGAAAAATATCGACTTGTCTCATATCACGTCAGCAATTGTACCAAAATAGTTGAAAATAAAAATTTATTGTACTAAAACTAAACTTTTTAAAACTTAATGGAACAAATAAATCATTCTTTCTATGATTAAAAACTCAATTCTACCTCTTAATACAACTCTGTAGGAGAGCTAAATGAATATATAGTAAAACAACTCAAGAATTCAAGTAATTATGAGAAATTATATTTTTAGTCCTTTAACACGTATGTTTTCTTTTGTGATCATATTGTCAGTGAATTCTTTTTAGTACAATTATTTATATTTTTCGCAATTTCGTCATTTTTTATTGGAGTATTAACGTAATATCAGAAATGTCCATAATTAATATCCGGAGCCACGTCAATAAATTTTGGTGTCGTGTAATCATTTTCCAGTATCAGGCGCCAGCTACCTCATCATCTTCCAGCACCATATCAACACTCCTGTTAGAAGAGAAGAAAATTGAAAATTATTGGACTAAGATCATAAATTGACCAACAACATGACCTCATCATCTCCCGACACCAAATCACCTTTTTTTTTACGTTTTGGGAAAAAAGATTTCTTGAAATTTTAAGTGTGAAGTGAAATAGTCATACGGCAGGATCTGCTTTTTTCCACCCCGTGAAAATCCCTTGTTCGTGTGTTGTTACAAATGTTATTTTGACCCAGAAGAAGAAGAAAACACCTTGCCAATAAGTAATTTAATATTTTCAAACTATATATAGATTACAATTTTCATTTTCATTAAAAAAATATTATGGTTAATTGTCGGCATAATGTCCCTATCGAGCTACGTAGAGCTAGTCGAGACTATATATCATATATGCATCATGCCACTTGTCAAATTCTTATTAGAGGATATACTATAATTTTTTTCACCTAGGATGTTATATTATTTTCATTACACTATGTTATTAAATTCGAGACAACTAAAATAATTAACTTTAATATCATTATCTATTTTTTATAAATTAAAAATACATTTTTTTAAATTACAAAATATTCTATTTTTCTTTAAGGGAAAATGTTATTAAACTTGTTTTAATAAATTTTCATCTTATATATATCTACTATGTCTTAATAAAATATGTCTATATTTTTATCTATATTTTTTAATTAAATATTTATATCACTCATAACATAAAAAAAATTTAATTTTTTTTCGAAAGTTTTAAATTTTAAAATTCATTTAACACCAAATTTTTTTAATATGCATATACGCATAGTATGCGAAAGAACACTAATACTATAATTAATGATAATATCAGGGAAACTTATAAATTTAGTTCTCTAATCTTATCATGTTTTACTCGTTAAAGTTGAGTGGATAATTTTATATTTTTTTGGGTACATTTCATCAATTTTTCGACGTTTAAAATTTTTTACCTAAAAAATTATACAACTCATTTAACAAAGTAAAATATTGGCATGATTGTCATTCAATATTCATCCAAATGTTATACTACTTTTCATCACAAAAATTAATAATACATTAACCATCACATATCACCAAAATCATATCATATCATATCATATCACATTTTTTTTTATCTATCGAAATGTCATGCCATCATTTTCCTGTCCGAAAATTCCTAGCAGCTTGGACTAAAGCTTTTATGCCAAAAACTGACTCTACTAGTTAACGAATTCCATGTGCCAATGTCTAGTTAATATTGTACGTAAGACTTTAGCATTTTTTTTTTGTTGAAGAATTAAATGGTGCAGCGGTATTATAATTACTAGTATTTAACCCGTGCGATGCACGGGATGATATTATTACAAATCAGTGAAAAATGAATAGATATTTAAATTGAACAAATTTATATAATTATAAAAAATAAAAGTAAAAACTATTTTTTCGCTAATTTTAAAAAACTTTCTTAAATAAAAAGCATGTCGATTAATTTTTTTGGCTAATAATCTCTATCATATATCAAAATTTTAGATTGTGTTAGCCTAATTCAATGATATGATGATTATCGTGTGTAGTCTATTCATGTCGACTAACAACCTTAATACATATTTAATTCTTTAATTTTCGAGAAGTTATATATTATTATTTTTTAACATGTGATAAAAAATAGTTTTAAATCACATTCAATAAAATTAATGAAAATATTTTTTTAAAAATTCAGTAATTTCGTCTAAATCCACATTCACAAACAATTTTGTGACATGACACGTGTTTGACACATTTGAATGATAACAATAATTGTTTCATCAATATCTTTATTCAAATGGGTTGTGATTTTATTTATTTTTAAAAAATCTCTTCATAATATACACAACAGTCTATTATTCCGAAAAAAAGTGAAATATATGATCATAAGTAAATCATGTATAAATCAGAAAATTTATTTTATTAACATTTACTATGTGTATTCCGAAACCATGTCAATAAATTTTATATGATGTCTTCTAATAAGATGTTTACTTTCTTTACATATGGTTTAATCATTTCCATTACGGGATATTTTATACTATCATGTATGCGTGAACTTTGTAATATAGAAATAATTATCACATTATTAATACTTAATAATTAAAATTTTTTACGAATAGAAGAATAATATTTTTTACTTATCGGTCATGAAAGACAGATTTCAATTTAATGTCTCGTTGTTCTTGTTGTTTTCATATATAGGTACGTAGTTCATAACAACGAACAAATCTAAATTTAAACGAACATTACATGTTGGAAGGATCAGCTCATATATGGTGCTGAAAAGAGGAGTCATTTCAGAATTCGATTTTGGAGTAGATAAATTTAGTAAGATAAATAGAATAAAATTGGTTTATAACATAATATGCAATATTGCATTATTTATAATTTAAAATTCAAATAAGACATCTCAAGGGACAAAAATTATACATTTTATGCTTTTGACAGAATTATATCATACATTAACTCTTTCAAATTATGAAAATCTCGAATTGCATGCATTGAGTGTCAAACTATTTCTGATTATTGATGATAATATACATGTTTATTGAGAGTAATTTAATGTCCATTTGAAACTCTTTTGAATCTATCTTTTTTAATTTTCTTGTGCTCTCTTATTTGAATTCATGATAAATCTTTCCTTTTTTAGAAATGACATTTTGGCGGGAAATTATTATTTTTGTCGAAAATTCAGTTTTTATATTTATAGATATAGATTTGGGCTGGAAATTATTTAAAATAGCAAAATTTATTTTTGAATGATTTACTTTATGAGTGATACTGAACATTGCAATCATTTATATTTTAAATTTATTTATACAGTTTTTAATTAAACTGATTGATATAATCAATGCAAAAATTTTAATATAATGTTTGTTTTCAATATACATTAGTTTTAATTTGAGTAAAAAAAATAAAAACATATAATACATAAATTATATTTGAATTAATATAAAAATTAAGTAAATTCAAAATTGAATTAAATGAATTGATATAATAAATGCAAACAATAATTGAACTAATGATTTATTGTAGTACACATATGTCAATATTTAAGATAAATATTTCCTTTTTTAAAATGACATTTTGGCTGGAAATTACTATTTTTGGCAAAAACTCTGCTTTTATATATATATATATATATATATATATATATATAGTTATAAATGTCAATTTGAAATTTTTTTGAATATATCTCTTTTAATTTTTTTGTGCTCTCTTATTTGAATTTTTAAGAAGACAAATCAAGATATACAATATACATATGATTTTGGAAAAAAATTACAACTTATTAATTCTTTCAAATTAAGGTAATTTCGAAATAATATGTATTTGAGATCAAAAATTTATGATTATTAAATGGTAAATTAATGTTAATTGGAAAACCTTGTTGCAGTGATAACTTTTAAAACTTAATCAATTTTATTTTTAGAAAAATTAAATAAACTAATTAAATATTGTATTTCTTTTTTAGTAAATAATTTGGGCAGGAAATTACTTAAAATAGAAAAATATATTTTTGAATTATTTACCTCATGAGTGATACTGAACATTGCAAGCATTTGTATTTTAAATTTTTTATACAATTTTTAATCAAACTGATTGATATAATCAATGCGAAATTTTTAATATAGTTTATGTTTTCAATAGAGTTTATTTTGAATTTGAGTAAAAAAACATATAATACACAAATTACATATGAATTAATATAAAAATTAATTAAATTCAAAATTGAATTAAATGAATTGATTTAATCGATGCAAACAATAATTGAAGTGATCATTTATTGCAGTACACATATATCAATATTCATAATAAATCTTTCTTTTTTTAGAAATGACATTTTGGCGGGAAATTACTATTTTTGGCAAAAACTCTGCTTTTATATATATATAGATTTAGTGCATAAATCACATCTAAACAAAACCCAATGCAGCACTGAAACATCAGCATTTCTAAATAAAAATAATAAAATTATTATTAAAAAATGAAAAATATACGAGACTAATTGATCAAAATCACAAAAAATATGACCTAAAAAAATAATGTTCCCTTGATTTTATGCTGAAATTATGGTCTTTCATTTTTCTTGAATGCTACTAGCTCCTGATATTTCCTTTATGGTCTTAATGTTATTAATTAAGCTAATTTATATTGTAAATATTTTCAAACATAAAAAACTTCATATACCACAATGAAAAAACTTTATCATATTAAATTTAAAAATAGTAATTAAAATAAATAAAATAGTCAAATTTAAATATTAAATTGTTCTATCTTGTACCACAGCATATAAGAATTTTATTTTGGGACGAGAGAAGTATGATTCTTTCAAGACCTAATTAATCATTTCTATAAAAGATTATTGATAGTTTTTTTGACATCAGATTTTACAATTTTTAGTACTCGTTAATAAAATAAAATAAAGTAAGCATTGGAAATTTATCAATGTTAGATGAATTCCCATCCTAGTCTATTTCGGCACGTTTGCAAATTTTATTTAAAAAAAAAAAAACTAGTTATGATGTTTTATTTATTGTTATAATAATCGAATTATAATGATCCCTCAATAATTCAAAAACACTTTACTTTTGCATATTTTAATTTAACGATCGTTTCTCGAAATATGTCAAACAAATATTGATCAATGTTCTAATTTTTTAGTTTATCTTAATTTTTTAGATTTTTTTTCAATCATGTGATTACTGCAAATATAATGAAAAATATACTATTTATATTAGAATGTTCAAGTGTTTATGGAAATCAAATTACAATCAGTCACTGATTTTAAAATTCTAACAAATTTTCTTTATATATTATATATAGGACATGCACAAGCTTAGCACAAAACCTGCACAGGATTTGCACAGCAGTTGCGCGACTTATTTCTGTGATAATTTTGCTATAGTGAATCAAATTGTATAATTAATTTTCTATTTAAATAATCAATACATTATGATCTCCCTGTCAATGTTGTAATTGTTAATCCGTTAACAGTTTCTTGATTTGCTCGCGCTAAATAACTCAGCTCTCTGGCTGATTTCAGGCTGTAAAACCCAGGTTCCCGAGGTTCCATCGATATTACATCTTCGTTCTGCAACATGGAAACCACGTCCGGCATTGCGGGTCTCTCCCTAGAGTGACACTGGACGCACAAAAGACCGACTTGAATGCATCGCGTGACCTCATTTTCCAGGAAGGATTCTTCCAGGACTGGATCCATCAGTTCCAAAGCTTTTCCCCGAGCCCATAAATTCCAGGCCTGGAAATTGTGATGAAGAAGTTATTTATACACCCGGGCAGAGACGAATTCAGGGAGGGTATGGCGGCCTCCTTCATTTGTTATGTTTATAGAATAGGGTACTAGAGATATTGGGGGACCGAAAAGTTCACTATGTGCTTGCTTCCGTTTTAACATTGTTTTTTTAAAAAAGATAAAAAAAAATTAAAAAATATATATGAGAAAAATCGATAGTCACTAACAAAAAATGACAAAGCAAGAGAATAGAAAATAAAAACTTAAATCAATTGCAATGTTTATTTTTTGATAATTAATTATTAAAAAAAATCGCCCCCCGACTTAGTTTTTCTGGCTCCATCCCTGCACACTTTGATTAGTTTTTTTGGTTCAAGCGTCAAGGTGAATATTTTGCAAACTTACGTGTCCCAGAAGGTTAAAATCATGATCAGGGTGATGGAATCCCCAGTTCCTTCGGCCACTTATGACTTCTAGTACTAGAACGCCGAAGCTGAAAACGTCTGATTTTGTCGAGTAACGGCCGGTCATCGCGTACTCTGGTGACATATATCCACTGCACATATTATCAAAGGTTAGAGGCCATCTGATCATGAATGCTTACCACAGTAAAATAGACGGCCATATAGACGGCCACACATGGTTTGCAGTGGCAGTTGTTGCTGGTGTGTTACTTACTATGTTCCAGTTACTCGCCTCGTGATCTCCTCTGTTTCAGCTACAACGTTTCTTGCTAAACCAAAGTCAGATATTTTTGGGTTCATTTCATCATCCAGCAAAATGTTGCCGGCCTTCAAGTCCCTGTGAATTATTCTTAGTTCTGTACCAGAATGCAGATGTTTTAATCCCTTAGCGACCCCTTTAAGAATCTGGAAGCTTTTTTCCCATGAGAGAATTCTTCTTGTAACATGATCTGCCAAACCCACCATTATGTTTTCTTTGTATACCAGAAATTAGCATGAAATTAGTGAAATGAAATTATTCTCCTTATAATATAAATATGGTGACTTGTATATACCAAATAAGAATTTGTCGAGGCTTTTATTAGGCATGTACTCGTACACCAGTATCCTCTCATCTCCTTCAGTGCAGCACCCTAAAAGCTTAACTAGATTACTGTGCTGAAGCTGTGCAATCAAGCTTAATTCATTTTGAAATTCCTCATCCCCTTGGCTTGAAAATTTAGACAGCCTCTTCACTGCTATCATCTGCCCGTTTGTTAATTCACCCTGTGCATGAGGCACAAATAAATGATAAAAACACAAGCCTTTTTGGGCAACAGTTTTTTTTCCCAGAATGGGACATAAGAGATACCTGATAAACGGGACCAAAACCACCTGCCCCAATCTTGTTAGTGAGGGAAAAATTGTTAGTAGCAGCAGAAATCGTGTTTATGTTAAAGAATTGTATGTCTTGTCCATCTTTAACTCGTGAAGATTGGTTGTTCACAAGTTCATCTGCTGCATAGGACAAATGATTAAGAACATTATGACACCAACATGGAATGAACCAAGGTGAACTCAAAAAATTCGATAGTGTTTCATGCACCTAGATTCTTTGTTCTTTTGGAGTCGGATATAAAGTACGTGGTGCACCAGGCTGCTGTCCACAAAATTGCTGAAAGAAGGAGGATGCAAACTGCTGTGTGCATTCTGTGCCTCTGGGCAGAAGAAATCGATTCTGGCCAAGAACATAAAACAGAAAATCATTTATTGCCTGAATGAAGACAACCTTTTAGCTTCATATTGAATCAAATATGTGATTTGTCAATATATCTGTATATGCAGAAACATACATTGATGATTTCCAATTGTTACTGCATGTTTCAACTTGCAACTTCATTAATGTTGACCATTAACAGTATAGCTCAATAATGTTTTCCAGGACTATTATTAAATGGGAACATTTATCAGATAAAGGCATACAGATCATAAGAATGCGTCGCACGAATCTTGTATCGAATATTAATTAAGGTAACGGTGCATGAGCTGTTACAGAAGATACATTGTTACGTTGTTGTCGCGTCCTGTCCAAACTAAAGGTGATCATTGGGCCGGCAACTGTCATTTACTATGATTCGTTAACCTTTTATCGCGTCTTAATAAATTTATAACATGTGTACTAGTACTAGCCATGAAAACCGGATCGCGAGTATGCCAAATTCTGATGATAGAAAAAGTGAAGCAGAAATACCTAGTTCGCCACGTGCCACACGAATATAAAGTGTATCTCCTCCACGGGTAGAATATCTGATATCAAGCAATTTATCAAGCCACACGACACATTTACTACCGTTTCCATATATATTTATGTTCGTGTAAGCCATACAAGAACACTCCTTTAAGCAGTTATCCCCACACTGCTGAGGGCTCAAGCTCTGCCAGACTGTGAAATTATCAGGCAATTTCAGTTCTTTGCGCTTCACAAAACCATCATCGTTGTTACATTTCAGGGTGAGCTTTCTCCTGCATCCATTCATGGGATCTATCCGGAGGCTGTCATTGGACAAATTGGCTAAAAATCCTTTCAGACACCTGCACCTTGGAATATTGTCTGGGTAACAAACTCCATAAGGTCCACATGAGCCATACCTGTCACAGATATCTTCATTCAAAGTCATTATTGGAACCCAAATTTGCGAACCATTTTCCCATTTCAGAAACTGTATTACACCGATTTGATCCACCACCAACCTCAGTAAAACCGATTCATCCATTGTCTCGAATTTAAAAGAAACCTCTCCAGAACTAGAATGATAAACTGGCCTGAATACATGGTTACTCTTCCTAAAGCAGGCGCCACTAAATCGATGTCCATTCCAGGGACCCCACCTGGATTGAGTAATCTTGTGCATTTCAAGTAACAACTGAGGCGATTGAATCGATTCGATTCTAAACACAAACTCGCCTTTTGATGGATCCTTGGGTGTCCTCCATGATGTTAGAACACGTTCCCTGCCGGATTTTGAGTCCCACCCAAGCTTCATTCCCGGTAGCAATGTATCAGTAGGAAAGTCAAAGCTTTGCCAAAAGTACTTTTTATCAGTCAGATTTTTACCATCTCGAATTACGAGATTACCCGAATCCAGAAGCACCAGCGCTGGCCTGGACACAGGCCGATTCATTTTAACAATCAAGGTCCTGTCTTTTTTATCATCATGAAGAAAAAGATCTCCAGAAGAATTCAAAAGAAGTTTTATGTCAAATCCACGCAAAGGGTTCGCGCTGTTAGCAATCCACACAACTGTTAACGGATTGATACCCCGGTACCATATACCCAAATACCATAAATCCCCACATGACTCCTCCTTGGAAAAGCCATTAAAGAATCCAAGTTCAAATCTTTTGTTCGCAGAGGCTAAAGTCTGGCCATTTTCTAAAACTTGAAATGGCCACAGAATGTTGTCAGCCTCAATCCCGATTATCGAAGTTAAAGAAACACAAACATAAAAAACTGCCAGGGCCCGGAAGAAAGTCGCCATCTACAAGTTTTCGGCGGGCCTGATGTAAACCGAAGAAGATTTTGTGCTGATGTTGATTTCTGAGATTACAGGACTGACTCGTAATAGGAAAGTGCAGCGCGAGAAGACTCTAAAGTAAAGCTTTCGCAGATATAAACTTGCTGTTCTTGGCTGTGCCACCTGGAATGAAGATTATAAATGCCAATAATCCATGGACGTATGCTTGTAATATTGATACGTGAAGGCTATCAACTTTATTTTTTTTGAATTAAATGGAAATTTAGTTTGTATCTTATTCTTTAATTTATTTTGTAATTTTCAAAAAGGGAAAAGAATTATACGCCCAATTTCTAAATTGTCTCAGCGGAGAAACGACTTCTTTCTATTTAAATTTATGGGATTACTCATTCATATCTCTTATTTTATTTTGCATTTTTAGATTTATAATAATACTCAGTGGAATATTTTTCCATTTGTATTAGTTAATCTATTCTATTTTATTAAGTTTGAGCACATGATAGTAACTATCCAGGAGGACACCAACTTTTCTTCCAATTTTACCTTTATATGATACTAACATTACACTTTTGTTTTTTGTTATTTTGTTTTTTTTAAAAAAAATTTCAACACACACTTTAATTTTTATTTTTTTTCAACAATTCAAATATCAATTTAGTCACTCCATAAATTTTCAAATTATAATTTAGTCCATCGATAATAATAAAAAAAATTGTACACATATGCCGCGCGTGTGCAGAGTTACTAGTATAAAATAATGTATATGAGATTTTATTATCAAAAGACGTGAATCTAGTGAATAAATGAAAATATATAAAGATTATTGCAAAGACTGTGCATGTAAATCTATCCCTTATTCTATTAATACGACACTATAATACACAATCTCCATTGTTGCATAAATTTATCACGTTGACTGCATGCGATGAGAAATAGTCTGTTAACGAAAAATATATTTAGTTATTAAAACAAATTATTTACATTTTGTTGAAGATTTGAATTTTTATGGCTTGTATTAGAAAGCGGACAAGGATTGTTGTAGTTAGTCGTCCGTATTAATAATATACGTATAGAATGACCTAATGTGTCTTTCAGATTCTGATATTTCAATTGAAATCCAGATAAATGACATTTTCCGTAGAAATATTATTCTTGCTTATTTCGACGATCCGCAATACAGAAGAAGTAGTTCGGACTCTTTTACATCCTATCGATGATAGATTTGAAATTAATCGTTTGGCACGGTAGTTGGTGCAATTAAATTCCCTGCTTTTTTTTTTTCCTTTTCCGAATTTTGAATTGTTTTTTATGATGTAGAAACTCGAAGTCGTTATCTTTCATATGTACTTGGTGAACCCTCAAAATAACACAATAACCTGCAAACCACAATAACCAGGTGAACTGTAGGTGGCATGTACGACATGCTCACCTTAGAAGGTGTAGACACGTGGAATCGAACATTTGATTAACTGGTGAAACGCTCACCAACTCTATTCGTTCGTAGTCCTCTTCTTGGATTTTGAATTGCTTTTCTTACATGCATTTATTCAATGAATCATCTTTCTAGATTTCGATAACCTTTAAAAACTTACTGACTTTCACCAAATTGGGAGTGTATCTTCGGATCGTTAAAATAATGTAAATAATTGTATTTGAAGTATGAACGTCGAATGGGTCGGTTTGGACCGGAGACCCTGTTTACTTGCCCGAAACAGTGCCGATCTAGGTACGGTAACCTGAAAGGTCCAAGTATTTAGCGGGCCTTCTTAGACCCAGAGGTAAAATATTTAGAATAATGTTCTAACCTGCTAATATAGGAAAACATATATATAAATCCACAGAGAAACAATAAATAATAAAAATTGTTAGGAATATTGCTTGACAGATGTACGTTAATATGACAACAGTAATATAGGATTATGAATTTGTGTTTTATCAGAATCAAGTGTTGTGTCAAATGTTACAACATTTAAAACAACATTCAACGGAATATTAAAGTTTGTAACAAAAATTCACTTTAAATAAATAGATGGACAAGATTAAATTTGCACAAGTATTTATAATGTGCGGTGGCTCAGGGTAAAAATTAATCACTAGAAAACCAAATCGTTTACAAATACATATCACTAGTGATTTTCACAAAAATCAATTTCCTCAACAAGTTGAGAAAATAAACGCTTTCTAAAACAAATAACCAGAATAAAAACTTAATCAAGAAAGCAAAAACGTGATGCCAAAAGAGGAGCGACGAAAACAATCTTCAGCCAACTTCGTTACAGATGTTGTCTGTAGATGTCCCCAACATTCAAGACAACACGTGTGACGACAATCTTCAAAGCAGCAACAACGTTGATAATATCTTTCTCTGAAATTCCACGACGTGCGAAAGTGTGTGTATTTTTAATCTTAATGAAGAAGCCGAGAGAGGACCTATTTCATAAGAAATGTAAGAGTTTAATTAGAAATAAACTCTATTTAAACATTGATATCATATCATCATTATAAATATCATATCTAGAATATATTTATATAATTATCTCATTATCTAGAAAGACAAAATCTCACAAGATATTATATGAAATCAACTCAAAAAAATAATTTTAAGGAAATAATTTAAATCTAAGGAATTATATCAATTAATTTCGGAAACATTATTTCCCTTCAAAAATATTATAAACTTTTTAAATACGAGTAAGATATTCAAAATTCTTTGAATGAATCTGGAAAAGAATGTCAACTTTAAAAACTATGAAACCAAAAGGACCCAAAAAAAGAAAAAAAAAATAGAAATATAAACATAAAAATTCTTGGAAATATACAGAGTTAGATACACCAGCAGAGTCATTCTTTGATCAATTTACTATCGGCCATCCATCATTGTAACAGTAACTTGGTTTACTGTGCATGATTCCTCTTGTTTTCCCGAAGATGAATCCGTTTCAAGTGGCCGTCTTCCGAGGCAAAACCCGGGATTCTTAGGCTGTGGCATTGATGCAGCTTCACTGCTCAACATCAAAACAACTGTCGACATATTCGGTCTATCTTCTGCGTGTTCTTGTACACACAACAATCCTACCTGTATGCATCTCGTTACTTCACTTGCTGGATATGATCTACCAGAATCTGAGTCTATTAGCTCCAAAGCTCTTCCTTCCCTGTATAATCCCCATGCCTGTGGAATTCAATTTTAGTTTTTTTAGATGGGATATTAATTTGTTTTTAAACAATAAAATTTAGATAAAAGATGGTGTTTCCTTGCACTTACATAGGCCAGGAGATTAAGGTGATTATTTGTTTGATAGAATCCACGGTTCTTCTTCCCGCTCACGATCTCTAAGACTAGCACCCCGAAGCTGAAAACATCAGATTTCACAGAGAAGAGGCCATCCATTGCGTATTCGGGGGCCATGTAACCACTGCAAAAGATACTGAAGTGAGTGACCATATAATACTTGTGTGTATATATATCCCAAATGAGTTTGAGAGTAATGATTGATAATATTTTAAGGCTATATCATGGACTCCTTAGCAATTCAGAATAATCATTTTCGCAAAATAGGATTGATATGAATCACTCATTGGCAAAACCCATTTTGCAGATTCTTGTTGTGCGAACCCATGGGATTCAGACCTGAGAGTGACGCTTGGTGGTGATTATAGTATGTAGGTTCCGTTTAACAGTTTGTTTGGTGCTTACTATGTTCCTACAACTTTTTTTGTGTTTGCTTCGGTCTGATCCCCTCCAAAGATTCTTGCCATTCCGAAATCTGATATTTTCGGATTCATGTCTTTATCGAGGAGAATGTTGCTTGCTTTGAGATCTCTGTGGATGATTCGAAATCTTGAATCTTGGTGGAGATAGAGAAGCCCTCGTGCAACCCCACATATGATGTTGAACCTCCTTGGCCAGTCTAGCAATGGACTTTTATTTTTCTCTGATAGAAAAGGTGATCACACTTGAGTCAGCAAATACTGAAAGATAATATTCTATAATGGGTCGAAGAGTCGAAGAGTTCTTACTAAATAGAATGGAATCGAGGCTTTTGTTTTCCATGTACTCGTAGATCAAAATCTTCTCTTCCATTTCGATACAGAAACCAAGTAAACGAACAAGATTTCTATGTTGGAGTCTAGCAATCAACTTAACCTCATTCTTGAACTCCTCTATTCCTTGGCCAGAACTTTTGGAGAGCCTCTTCACTGCAATGTCTAGGCCTTCCACCAGCTTAGCCTGAATCCACATATATCTCAGATTTTCATTTTAGGAAGTCAATAGAACTACCTGGCCTAGTTTATTGCTACCAAATCGTATGAGCACGGATTTTGAGAGAACTTTACCCTGTAGACGCTACCAAAACCGCCTTGTCCCAGTTTATTCGCCTCAGAAAAATTTTTTGTAGCAGCAACGATGGTGTCTAAGTTAAATATCGGTAATTCTAGCTCGTCTGCTGCAGTTTCTTTCGAGTAATCCTTTTTGCTAGGTATAGTTGGTGAACTCGTCAGAAAATCTTGACTTCTAGGAACTGTATTTGGTATAAAGAAAAAGTGTTCATATGCATTCATATTGATATTTGTATTTACACAGAACGCGAACAACTCGGCATATTTCCTTACCTCTGTACTCTAACATGTTTCCTTGTGAAGTTTTTGACTTCCCCTTCTTCCACCAGAAGAAGATGGCAAGTGACACGAGCAAAATTCCAATGCCGATGGTAACTCCAGCAATCTCGAGAGTTCGTTTCTTGTTCGAGCTGTTTCCATGCCCTAATGCTACTGGTTCTGAAAGAAAAAAACACACAGCAAGAAAGAGAGAAATATGATACGACACTTCAATAAGCAATGGTGAATAGTTTTTCATTACATGTTCTACTTTTCTGCTCTTAGAAAACAACAGCTTAAGAATTTGCAAAATTGAACTAATGTTTTCAGCACCCGTTCATGTATCCTATCCAACAGCAACAGTTTTATTAACGTAAGGGAAAAGCAGGAGAGATCCTCTCTTTCAAACAAGATATTTATCCAAGATAGCATGTAAAGACTGCAGACCATCCAAAGAAAAGGACCAACAATATGAAAGCTCAAACTCAAAAAAAGCAGTAGATGAATAACACTTCCTAACTTATGTCACCTCACAATTGCTCGTGTTTCTAATATATAATCGTAACATTGTTCAATCGTTGAGAAGGCAAAATCAAAGATACTCGGCAGTGTTAACTTCTAAATAGGCCATCAACTTTAGAACATATGACCAAAATGAGAGCTCGTAGCGCATTTCAAACTAAGTCTCAATCCAACAAACATTGCTCATCTTGATAGTTGATACCATTGGCATGGTCAACCAGAGTCTAAAACTCACATTTCTATAATAACTCAACCCACCACGGACCTCCATCAGGAGCGCAGCCGACTCAATACCCTTGCCAACCTACACTTACATGACAAAATTTACAAAGATTTTTCCTTTATGAGGTTCTAGCAAAAAACATAGAATGTGATATTATGTAGGGAATCTTTGGAATGGGTAGCTCCAAGAAATATCATTCATTGTCATATATAGGGTTGACCCCTGACTCTATGATCAGTTGCTTAATGGTGTGGACGTGTAGTCCCTTTGAGGACTCAACCTGTCAATAAACTAGGCTAGGTGGGTGGCTTTTGGTTTAGACCAAAACATTCACCCAAATATTTGTGTTGTGGGTAGAAACTAAGGCCGCCCACAATTAATACCAGTGCATAAATTTATATTAATTAATTTCTCAAATAATATACAGCCGAACGTGATCCATCTGACTTCAGAATTCTGAAATTCACCTAACAGAATTTTTTTTTTCGATTAAACAACATATCAACGCCGAGTTGTCCAGTTGACTTAGCCCGATATATCTTCCGATTACCAGAATGTGGAAAAAATGTCTTTCAAAATTATACCAGCTCGTTATGACAATATTTAAAATAAATTAAGGTTTTTTTAAAAAGAAAAACACATAAAATAATTCAATATCCTCCCCACCTACTCTGATTTTATAATTAATGAAGTAGATTACTATTATAAACAAAAGTTGAATAAGTATTATTAATATAAATAACCTTTAGAAAAAGGGATAGGAGAATTAATTAATATAAAAGTGTTAAGTGGTTGATAATTTGAGAAATATGCAAAACGATTACTGATATAATTAGTCGATTAAATTAACTGAGAGAGAGTGTATTTGTTTTTTCGAATAAAAAAAACAGAGTAAAAAATGAAAACTTTGGTTACCTAAGTCAGAAGCAGCCACCCGAACATAGAAACTCTGGCCGCCTTCCGCCGCCGTATATTGCCTCATATCGTACAAGCTCGTCGCCCATATGGCGCAGCCGGAGCCACCGTTTGTAATGTTAGAATTCGAATAAGCCTGACACGAACAATTATTCTTGCACAATTGCTGGCACTGATCCAAATTCATCGATGGATCCACAAACGTAGTCCCGCTATCAGGAAGCTTCATGTTATTCAACGTCAAGAATCCATCGTTTTTACAGTTCAAATCGGAGAGCCGAACACATCCTTCAGACCCATCCCTCAGATTCCATGCCTGAGGATTCTTAGGCTTGAACCCTTTAATGCACTTGCATATAGGTGACATATTTGGATCACAGATTCCGTAAATGCCGCATTCTTTGTACTCATCGCATTGATCCTTCGGGGCGTACCAGAATAAATTCCAGATTTTGCTGGTCGGGATCCAGGTGAAGCGCTGCAGGGCGCCGGAATGATTTACTGTCAATCTTGAGTAAACTGATTTGTTATGTAATTCGAAGGAATAGTACACTTCATCTGGATTCATCTTGAATAGAAAAGAGACGATTGCACTAGGTTTCATTTCCGGGACCCCGCTGAATCCAATCCCATTCCAGGGCCCGCTCCGGTAATCAATTACATCTTTGTGCGTCAGGTATATTTCCGGGAACCCATAGATGTCCAGCTTGAAACTGTAGTCTCCTACAGACGGATCATCGGCGCTTTTCCAAGAATTGATGTATCGATTCAGCCCTGTTTTCGAGTCCCAGCCGAGTTTCATGCCCGGTAACAAAGTGTCCGTCGGTTGATCGAAGCTCTGCCAGAGGTAATTCTCAGGGTTCGCATCATTTTCCAGGCGAAGAACAAGATTCCCTGAATCTAGCAATTCTGCAACCGTGTTCCCCCCTGAGGAATAATTCGCTGACCACGCCAACTTCCCTGAATCGTCCACGAGAACCAGACCTCCATCACCGGCACTGATTTTCAAAACTCCCGATGAATTTGTGAGAGGTACATCTCTGTTAGCAACCCATACGAATGTTTGCACTTCAATGTTCTTGTACCAGATTCCGATGTACCAGTTGTTGGATCTACCTGGACTGAAGAAACCCAGCTCGAATTCTCCAGTGGGGGAGACCAAGACTTGGTCTTTAGTTAGAAATCGGGTTGTGGTTATCAGATTAACTGATCCAGTGAGAAAAGGGAAGAAAATGAATGAAAGCAAGAGGTGCCGAGTTGTGTTTCTCATTTTTCAGGCAGGGGGTTTAGGCGCCATACACTTTGGACATCCTCTTCGTGGTGGTCGGAGGAGACAGCAAACTTCAATTAACGAACCTAATTTTATTGAATACCATTTACTTCATTTGTTTTTCTCCCAACATGTCTTAATGATACGAACGAACCTCACGATTCTCGACTGTGTGTGTTATTATTTAGTTTGTTAAGTTAGATTCAGATTTAAAAAAAATTACCATTTTTTATTCCATTTTTCACTTTAATAAAAAGACAACCATCATTTTAAATACGAACTTAGAAACTATCTAGCTTTTGAAAATCGTCCGCGTGTAAATGTTTCAAATCCGATGTCCACGTCCACGCAAGCAGTGTTATATAATCGGCAAAAACTTGTATGAGACGATCTCATTAATCGTATTTTATGATACATATATCTTATTTGAGTCATCCACGAAAAAGTATTGCTTTTTATTAAGAGTAATACTTTTTAATGTGAATATCGGTAGAGTTGACCCGTCTCACGGATAAAGATTCAAGAGACATACTATATATAAGAGCTTCTGTCACAATTATTTCATATTTGTTATCGAGAAAACGAAAACGAAATCAAATTACTATAAAAATCTTTTATAAGTTATTATAAATTATTTTCAATTTATTTCAATCAAGGTGAGACAACAATAACACAACCGCCAACTTTCGGTACGCGACATCTTTGTAGCTCATATAAGTTTAAGAAATGACTTTTATACACAATATTTTTTTTATATGTGTGAAACTTATTTCTCGGTGTTCCTGCTAATGATCATATCTAATATCATTTCATCACACTCTGAGCCTACGCATGTGCAACACAACTGTACAGTGGATCCATATAGCAACAACTTCGTATATATTCTTACAAAAATTGTTAACTCGAGTTACAAAAATTTATCATAAATCATTATAATTATTTCAAACTTCTCATTTTAATAAATGTCAAACTAGAGTATCACAAAAATGTAAAAAGCATTAATTATTTTTATGTAAAAAATTAATTATTTAAAATACAATATTTTATTTTACATTTATATTTGATAATTTATTTAATCCAACGTTGATCAGGATAAGTTGAGGACTTTTAACTTTGAATCTTATACTTCAAATCCCACTCAATATATGATTTAAATATAAATAAACTTGTCTTTATGAAGTATGTCATTTTCCTCTCTACCAAATTAATTAGTGAGGTCAGAACCATTAATTAACAAAGAAGTTGTGGGTTTGACATTTGCTACAACATTACAAGGAATTAGACGAGGCTTTATTTTCACATGTATAAAATAATATTGTTCAAGTCATGGAACGCATTTTCGAGTCTTTATTATTATTATAATTTGTCGTTGTTGAATAATTGTGACGGTTTAAAATATTTGACACATTATTAACAAAAGCTATAATTTTTTTTAAAGCGACAAGCGTTCGGTTCAACCAAGATCATGTGTTCGATTCCTACTGATTGCAAGGAGTGTAAATATTAGGAGTGAGATTGTTGAGGTGCAATAATTGCCTATACTAGTAGAACAATCAAATCGCGATGTTTAGGCTGTTATACTATTTAAAATATTTGATTTACACAATTATCATCTATTATAGATTTAGTAAAGCGACAAGTTGTCACTCCTCCATCATTTTACATTAAGATTGTTTAAATATACCTACCCAAATTGACATTTGAAAATTGATCGAGATATTGCTATTATTTAAATCCCGACATCCAATTTTCTATTTGTCCATACGATGACTCCGTCTACTGTATATTTCACATTAAGAGACCAAAGTATTGGAAAATACACAACTTTCTTAATTAATTTATAATCAGTTTGAAAACTTCAAATCTAACAATTTATTTTTATTTTATTTTTTGAAAATTAAAAATTCATAACATTAAGTAGGTAAATCCCGAGTTACAATACAAGAAAGCCAAGATGGAATATTTCCATCTAGCCAAATTACATTGGAAAAGCTATTGAATGCTCTATGAGCAAGAAAGTGTGCCACAGTATTGGCAGAACGATGCATGTGTTTGATCGACACAAAATGATTAACTAGGAACATCGAATTAACTTCAAGAGTCAAGACACCCAAAGGGCCAGTGTCCAGGTCTGGGTTGAGAACTACTCGAACCGCCTCCTTGGAGTCAGAATAGATACAAACAGAAGAAACTCCCACCTGTAGACAAAGATTCATACCACAACGAATAGCCAAAATTTCAGCTGCAAGGAAACTACCTGGATTACATATGATAAGAGCATGGGCACCTATTGTTACTCCTCGTGAATCTCTAATTATCGCTCCAACACTGAATTTATTACGCCTGATATCAACCCCGCATCAACATCTAGTCGAAATAAGTTAGGGAGAGGCGGCTTCCATAAATGATCTGCTGAGATTTGTGAAGCACTCACTGATATAGCACACTTTAATCTAGAGTTGCGAACCGAATCTAGAAATGCATAAACCCAATCCACTCTAAATTTCATGCTCTTACCCTCGGCATCGTGCTTACGAATACAAGTTTCACGCCAAATCACCCAGCAAAGTGTCACAAACAATTCGAATTCCTCCTGGTTAAAGCTCTTTGACACATATAAAGCACAATCAAGAAAGGAAGCATCACGATGTTTTTTCAGACAATACCAAAATGAAGTATTTTTCCAAGCATCCTTAATAGCCAAACAGAAAAGAAGACAATGACTAGTAGATGCATAATGAAAATTGCACAGCGAGCATGACCCATGGGTTGGAATATGATGAAAGAGCAAATTAACCTCAGTCGGAATAATGTCTCTGGAAGCTTTCCACATAAATATACGAACTTTCGGTGGTAATCTGAGTTTCCAAATCTTCCGCCACCAAGTGCCAAGAGGCTGCCGAGAATTAAAAGGTGGAGTTTCCCAGCTTCCAGTCTCCAAATGGTACCCATCTTTAACCGAATATTTTCCATTCTTGCTCCCAAACCAAAATCGTATATCATCACAGCCCTGTCGGTGAAGCAGAATATTGAGGATAGCATCAATCTCATGTATAGGAAAGCATTGCCTAACCATAGACTCGTTCCATGTCCCCGTTCCAGAAATAAAGTGCGACACTCGAAGTTGATTGTCTCTAGAATGATGTAAACTGCTATGAAAGGATGGAATCGTCGGGATCCAAGGGTCTGCAAATGCCCGAATACTCTGACCATTCCCTACTCGCCAATACAACCCCCTCTGAATAATTTCTCTACTCCACAACATTACTTGAGTTCCAAATCTTCATATCAAATCTCCTTTAATACTTCAATGGTTTTTTCTTGGTGCTTATTTATTTGCATCCTTTTCTAAACATATATATACTAACAACATCCGAAGCACTCGTGTTGATATTGTAATGAAATTTTAAATATCATTATATATGAATAATAATAATTTTTTAATGAAATATTACATTTAATCATTATAATTTACAAAATGAACAAAACATGAAGTAAAATATTATATTTTGTAATAATAGGAATAACATGTTAATCTTGATATATATTTGCCCAATGTGTGCGTTTGTGTGTTTGAAGCAGCTTATTGTTTTTTATTTTTAATATTTTTAAAATGTATTCACTATGTTGTCTATCTAATAGTTAAATTGAATTGATTACATAAAATAATTTTCAATATTAATTAATTTGTTAATATTATGATGCATAATATTAAAGTTTTACAGTTTTTTTTTCAATCATCCATTTAAAATATTAGGTTTTTTTATTTTTATACCAAATAAAATAATAATTTCTAATTAATATGAGATTTTATCAAAATTAAAAATAAATAACGGTCTAAAAATTATGTTTAAAAAGTGTTAATTTTTATGGTGGAACTAAAAAAAATTATTAACAATGGGTTTGGATGTATAAAAATTGGGATTTGAAATTAGAATTAGAATTATAATTGAAATTTGATTTCGTATCAATGGACTTGGAATTTCATTTCGATTTTGTCAATGGTTTAAAATGTGATTTGGAATTTGATTTAACAATTAAAAATAATATTTTTTATATTTAAAAATTTATATTTCTTATTTTTAAAATTCTTTTTTATCAATAATGTTTATATAAATATTGTTGGGTTAAGCATGTGTTAGTAAGAGTAGTACTAGGTGAGTAAGCCATAAAAGAGTGACGCGAGATCTTAACGAGTAATGTTGACTATGTTGGGGATAGATATCTATGTAAGTGCACTATGCGTTGTTATAAGTATAAAAAAAATAAAGTCAAGTTGGCTAAGGACTATAGTTTTTGGTCTAGTGATAAGCGATTATTCTTAATAATTAGTATCAGAGTAAGGACATGAGTTCGAATCTCTCGAAAAAATGTTTCTATACTTCTTGGGGGAAAATTGTTGGGTTAAACATGCATATGTGATAGTATTACTGGGATGGGTGACCTCCTGACTCTTAAGAAGTTCTTGTGTGTAAAGATGCCGACGTTGCGCCGCTTGATCAGGTTGTCTAGATGGACCGTTAATGAGTAATAATGTCTCTGCTAAATACAAAGTCTGCTGTAGAAAATGATAAGACCAATCTCTAAGAGATGTGAAACAGTACCAGCAGATAGACAGACGTCACCTCTCCGGACTCATAGCCTAACTGCCCCAACCCGTTGGTACTCAAGTAGGTACATTCTGCGCTTCCACGAATATAAGAAAATAAAATTACATCTTGACTGTGAGACCCTGGAATTCCAGCAGTAGCACAGCAGCAGCAGCAGCTAGCATATTTCAGTAGAAGCTATCAATTTCAGCAGCAACTCATATTTCAGAAGATGGTATTTTCCAGCAGACAAAATCCAGCAGCAGAAGAGTTTAGTAGCGAGATTCCAGTAGATAGCTATTGGTTCTGCTCAGTACTGATAACTGAAGCATTTAACATGGAATAAAGGCTGTTAATGACAGATTATGGTCATTAATTGGAAGACTAACAGTCAGATTTTTGGCCTATAAATAGCACCATCAATCCCTGAAATTGATGTTACCAAAACCTTGAGTTATCACTTGAAATTAGAGCTAAAAGAGTGCATATTTCAAAGCTGTAAAATTCAGTAGCGAGGCAACCAGATTCTAGAAGACTGCAATCGAAATATTTAGCAAATTACTGTAAGTGGGCTTATATATAAATATCTTGAAATCCGTTTGATAATTCTGTTTTAAAATTCAGTTTCTGTATGTTTGATTTCTGATATATGATTTTAAAGTACTGAAACTCCCTAGTGAACTAATGGTAGGAATATATATTCTGAACATTTCTGAATTCTGATTCTGATTCTGGCCTCACCCCTTAGAGGAGAGAACATATAGGGGACTGATATTAGTTTAGCCATGAAATTCACTAACGTGCTCAGTGCTTACTAATTCTGATTTCTGTTATGAAACCTGTAAATTCTGAATTTTGATTTCTGTTCTGAAAATACGAGTTTTCTGTATATTATTGTATTACTGTTTCTGTTGAAAACGATTTCGAAACCTGGGAGTTATTCCCGCCCCTGCTTACTGAGTGAAAATCATATCACTCACCCACCAAACCCATCTCAGACAAGAACGAGGAAGAAAAGTTAGAAGAAAAGAGCAGATTCAATTTTGGGGCTGGTGATGAAGATTGTTGTTCTCAGTTCTGATTCATATTTTAAATTCTGCTGCATCTGTTCCGACATTGTATTTCTGGTTTTACATTTCCGCTGTAAAACATTATTAATTGAGTTGTATCATACATTGAATATTCAGTATTATGAATAAAAGACTGCTTTCTGAATTCTGTACTTCTGAGGCTTGTTGTTTTCGAATGTGAATTTGAGAGCAGCGCCGGTGTCAACCAACCCCCGTCTCAGGGCGTGATATTGACTAACAGTTGTAGCTTTTGATATAGTGATAGGCGATTGATTCTAGCAAATTCTTATATATATATATATATATATATATATATAACACAAATTATTTTAACATATAAAATATTTTTTATTAAATATGTATTTTAAGAAATGAACAAATATAAATTTACTTAACCTGGAAATTAAAATAAAGGTACCAAAATTTGATAAATTAGGTTTTTAGTATTAAAAATAATGAAGTTTTTTAAGAGAAATAAATATTTATAGAAATATTTAAATAAAAAAATAAATTTTACTTGATTTTTTTAAGTGATTTTTTTCTTAAAAAAATTAATTTAATAGTGTTAGTTGATAATATAGATTTTGGATAAATGTTATTCGATAAAAAATTTACAAGTAAATCATATAAATTTAATTGTAAAAATATTTTATTCTTTATAAAACTCAAATCTCATAAAATTCTACCAAATTTTATAAAAATTTCACTTAGTTAGATGAAATTCTATCAAATATCAATCTTATTTTGAAATTTTATTTTTTTCAAACATTAATATAGTATTTAAAATTCCAAATCCCACCGAATTTCATCCCATTTCTTACGGTCAAACACACTATAAGGGTAATTTTATCTATTTTTTATGCAAAACCTAAAAAGAAAATATATTTAATAAATTCTTTCAAGCCTTACACAAAAATGGTGAACAAACCACACAGTTTAAGGCCCAAATCAGGTGGACGTACATATCGAATTCAACCCGAGTCGAGAATTGGGCCATTTCTTATCTTTTGATTTTAACTTTTTCTAAAAATATATATAAATATTGTCATAAAATAATATTAACATATCTCCTGTTTCGAACATTACTCAGATTAGGGCTTTGATTAGGTCTCCTTGCAATGCACGGACAGATTACATTATGGATTATTTCTTGCTAAAATAAAATATTTATCTCAAATATGTATCTAACGTCTCAAAATTATGGGGATATACGGAAAGTCACATATATCCACGCCACGATATATAATATCATCCACTTTGAGCCTAAACTTTCATGAATTTGTTTTTGAATTTATATATTTTCATTCTATTAACCCATACATTAATTAAATATAACTAAAACAGTATTTTTATAATTTTGATTTAATTTAACTAAGTTTACATGATTATATTAAATTCTTATGCTTTAAATAAATTTTTAATTATTCAACTATTTTATAAAAATCAGTATTAATTTTGTTTTCCAATAAATTAAGATATTTTTGGAGAAAAAATTATCGTTTTCAAGTCAGAAAATTTTGGAAATAAAGATTAGTTTTCGGTTACAAAATATTATAATGGATGTGTTTTTACTCTTTTAGATGAAATATTTAATTTTTGCACAATAAATGTCTAGGCAAAAACTTGTGTGGCACTGTCTCACGGGTCGTATTTTGTGAGACGGATATCTTATTTGGGTCACCCACGAAAAAGTATTACTTTTTATGCTAAGAGTATTACTTTTTATTGTGAATATCGGTAGGGTTGACCCGTCTCACATATAAAGACTCGTGAGACCGTTCACAAGAGACCTACTCAATTGTCTAAGTGGGTGTTCCTTAATTGGAAGCATTCGTAACTTCACTTCACACATAATTCAATAATAATAAAAAAAGAATTATATAAAATTTGTTATTTTTTATTATGGAACACGTGAGAACTAGCCGTCATTACTTTTCGATGTGTAGCCGTCATTATTTTTCGATGTGCACTGGTTAAACTTTTGGATAACACATAATCAAATAAACTTCACTAGATAAATTTCTTACGCCGGAAGTTTCTTGCAGCATTAATCCATATTGTTCCTATATACAACATAATTTTTCCAACAACAATAAAATATATATAATTAACTATTGACAAATTTCTTCCATAATTAATGTTTCCAGGAATAAGTTGTTTGAAACGAAGAATAAAGGAAATGGTTCTCATGATACCTGTGAATTGGGTTATGTACTGTACATTCCCTGTAATTTCCAGGAAATTACAGAATACCCACTCCGTCGAACTCTTAACCGACAATGACACACACAAAAGGTTCAAAAGTAAATGTTTGTCAAACTTTATCTTTTTTGGAAAAACAATATTCGAGAAAGTTATTTAAATATATTTGAAAAATTCATTTTTTTAAAAAAAAAATTGACCAAATTTTCTTCATCTTTCGATCCAAAACCAATAATAGTTTTTATGACTTATGTAAGTTTTAAAAATGATATTTTTTTTAACGCAAAATATTAGGATAATTGTAGAAAGTTCATTGCCAGAATCAGACGGAAACTTATTAGGCATCTCTATCTGCTTCCACTCTTTCCTCACGAAATTTCGCTAGCTCCTCAGAAGTTAATTGCTTCCCCATTACGATACACTGCAGCTAGGCCTAAGCACTATATATATGTATGTATGTATGCATCATTTCTCATCCAAGGCATATATGATTAATGAAATGGCTAAAAGAAACAAAAACAATAACGTCGTGGTGTTCGAGGATTTCTTTCCTTCGATGGTGGAGAAACTGGGAGCTGAGGGGTTCGTGAATGAGCTCTGCAATGGGTTCCGCCTGCTGATGGACAGCGAGAAGGGAGTGATCACATTCGAAAGTTTGAAAAGGAATTCATCGGTTTTGGGTCTGCAGAGTATGAGCGACGAAGAAGTGAGGAGTATGTTGAGAGAAGGAGATTTGGATGGAGACGGGAACCTCAATCAGATGGAGTTTTGTGTTTTGATGTTCAGATTGAGTCCTCATCTCATGAATCGGGCAAGAGCGTCTAATATCATTTTTTAATGACGATGTTATTTCTTCATCGTATCTATATCTATATCTATATATCTGCGGATTTAATGAGGCATATGTAATTTATTGTCATGCAAAATTATTATGAAAAATTTAGTATACAAATAATATATTTGAAATGAGAAACTGTTGCATGAGAATTGTAAGGTCTCAAACTGCTAAATATCGAAATCTGACTTCTGAACTTTATAATTTTAATTCTAATATAATTATCTGAAATTGTAAATTCATAAATCAACAATAGATAAAACATCTTTAAAATAAAATAAAAAAATATATTTTATTCATGATGAATGCCAAAAAAAAAAAGGTGATGGTATATAAATTCACATTCTAATATATTATTTATATAATACAAAACAGTAAAACAATTTATTAAGAAACAGGTTTGGCGACTTTTTCTTTGATTGAGTGGTGACGTCACAAGAACATATGACTCATTCATTCACGAGGCCAATCTCGAACTATATATGGGACAAGAAGTATGCAGTGTGAAGATGTATTTATTAAAATACATTTCATAAACTAAAAATTTGTATATCTTATGAGTTTTTTTTCCCAATGGAATACAAAATCATCAAAATAGTATTTTAGAAAGTTATAGAAAAAACTTTTGAACTAACCAAAACAACATAAAAGAAGAAAAATATTTTATGCGATGTTTCTTGATATGTAAGCCATCCTCAGGCTAGGGTGGGCTCCGGCCCCATCTATTTTTTTTCAAAAAAAAATTAGTATTTTTAAATTTTAATTTTTTTCATCTTATATTAAAAATAGAACAAATGTTTTATCAATTTTATTTTTTATTTTTTCAGTCTCATGTTTAAAAATTAAAAATAAAACAACTCTGACAAATCATAATTCATTACTGTGTATTGATTGGTTTATTGTTGTATGTTATGAAATTATGCAACATTGAGATAAAAATTCAACGACTCTAAAATTATATTGAATATTTAGTTGTCATTATTCGAGTTGCAATAATACTGTCTCATGATGTATATGAATTTTGGAGTTTGAATTTTTACCCTAAAATCTATTGTTGCAGATTTGGAATAATAATCAATTGGTTGAAATATTTGATGATTGGTTGAAATATTTGATGATTATTGATGTACAATTATTATTGGGCTTGTTTTGTGATTTTTCTATTTATAATAACCGAAAATTGAATAAGTATGAAATTTGAAAAATAATTCTTTGTTATAAAATTTTGGGAATATTGAATTTTTTTAGTTAAGTAACACAGAGAATGAAGAAAATAAAAGCTGTTAAGTTATTTTTAAACTAAAAGAGCATATATTAACAAATAACGAGAAAACATCAATTACAGTCTATGAGTGAACAAAATATCGATTTCAACCAAAATAAAAGACCGAAATGAATTAATTCAGAAATTCGGCTCGGTGTTGAGGTGCAATAATTGTCCTTACTAGTTAAACGATTGAACCATGACGCTTGGGGAGTTGTGCAGTTTAAAATATCCGAGTTATGCCATTACCACCAGCTATAGTTTTTGGTAAAGCGGCAAGCGTGTGGTCCTACATTCGGTTTATTCGGAAGTTCGGTTTAAATTTTTTAATATATATGTTAGTTCGGTTCTATTTCAGTTTGTAATATATAACTTCGATTAACTTAACAAACTAAACTTTTATAAATAAAATCAATATTATTAAATTTTTTAATAAAGTTTATAAGGATATAAATATTACGTTTTTAATAAAATTTATTAGACAATAATACTATACTTAAAAATATTTTTTTAATAAATAAAATTTAAATTTATTTAATCCAATTTTGATATTGCATTTTTTTATTTAAAACGTGATTATTTTAACAAAAATTCTAAAATTTTGGTTAATTGTGTTACTGACTGAAATAATCGATTTTTTCGATTTGGTTGTTAGGTTTTTGTAGTAGAATTCGGTCGGTTCAGTTTGTCGAAAAAAAGTTCGGTTAATTCGATTTTAGAAAATTCGGTTCAATATTAACTGAACCTATTAGTGTCTAACACATAATGAAAATCGCGACTCCGCCCCTTATCAAGCAAAGAAAAAGTTGAGCCTAACTCTCTAATCGAACTTGGTCTAAGCTCGATCAAGTTTCGACCAAACTGTTTGAGAGTGGCTAAGCTCTGCTGCGTACCTCATATCGAGAGAATAGTGTTTTTTAACAAAGGTCAGGTTCACATTTAGAATGCATTACTCGCTTCCCAACTGGATCCCGGTAGCAATACAAAACAAAGTTTATTCCATCCTCAAAGGATAAAGATAGCAATAAAACTTGAAGATTGGATTTGAACCCTTACTCAGAAAGTAATGCAAATCACAAACAAAAGAAAGAGACTCGATCTTCAACAAACTGATCAGACTTCACAAAACACAAAACAATCATCAGCTCAAGTAGCCTTCTCCACATCTGCATTGTACAAAAGGTTAATAAATTAGAGACTTTAAATTCACATTATAAACGATGATATCAGTTCTTGTTCTTGTGCAATTTCTAAGGAGCTATCTTCTCCAACTCGTCTAGATATGACTCGAATCGACTGTCAATGGAGGTTTGGTTGATCCCGCTAATGTAATTCTTCCAACTTTACGAAAGTTTATATGTAACAAATCGTGGATGTTGATTGTGATTACCTATAAATAAATACTTCACTCGCAAACATTTGGAGGATAGTGAATGTTATTCAAACATTGTCTCCTTTCTTCCTCGTGTGCTGTTCATTCTCCAACTCACCCTCAATATTTCAATTTCTTGGAGTTAATCGTTCACCCAAAGGTTGTTGCCAGCGAATTTGGACTGCATCACGCTCTCAACATAAGTAGTGAGTTATGCTCTGACATTACTTTTTTAAGTAATGTCAGAGGCCATCTTGCTTCGTCAGTCATCCTTGCATTAGTCTCAAAATGGGGAGTGATTGCTCATAAGGGTAATTTTACACGTATAGTATCGTTGTTTTTAACTTATAAAATTTACGCTAGTTTTCGAGTAGAATTATGTGTTTGGCATGTGTTGTGTCGTATAGGAATTTAGGTAACAAGCATTTTCTCCAATCAACAATGTCAGGAGAAAAAATTAAATAGATTGACTATATCAATTGAGAAATTTTTGAACAATTTGATTAAAAGTTTTAGCTCTACAACTATAAGAGGGGTTGGTTTTTAGTGATATTTTGTATATGTTTGATCTTATTGCTTAATTATACTAAAAATGCCTTGAATATTGCACATTTTTACATTTTTATATCGTATTTAATATATGGATTTAATTCAAAAGAGTTGTTATGTGTCATGCTCTTTTTAAATTTAGAGTCAAACTCAAAAATTGTTTAGATCGGTCATGCATTGATGTGGATCTCAAAAGATCAAACCACGTAAATATCTTGTTGATGCTCTTTCTTTCATTCTGGTTTGCGGAATTTTTCAATCACTCGGTTGATTCATCCCAGTTCGAGATAGAAACTTCTTGTTGCATTTGAGTGATTCACTGCATCAACAAAATTGAAATTATTTGAAAGGTATGATGGGTCTAACTCGTTAACTTTGATGACCGTCCGATTATGAGTTTGGATTCGAACATAGCGGGGCGATTATCGGACTATTGGTATTCCAAAATTTAAACGGATTGGACTTGGGGTTTTTGGCCACCAACGACGTCGGCCCAGTTGTATCGAATGATATTTGGTTCTATGCAAGGTGCAATCCAGTTAAACCAAGCGAGCATCATTTTAATTTTTTTATATACATAATATATAAACATTCGATCATAAATTTCAAAAGTCATTTAATGATATAATATTAGTCTTCCAAATTCCTTTCAAAACAATTTCGCAAAAAAAAAAAAAAAAGTGATGTTTTTAAATACAAGTAAGTATTCCTAAAATGGTTCGAAATACTCGTCAATGAATAGGAATTATTTATATCTTATATCGTTTGGTTCGAATGATTAGGCGATAAAATATAAGATACCATAATGATTTACAATTCTAATAAATTATAGAACTTGAATCAAACATTGAGTAGGTCTCACGTGAGATGATATCACGAATCTTTGTCTGTGAGACAGGTCAACCCTACCGATATTCATAATTAAAAAAATACTCTTAGCATAAAAAGTAATACTTTTTCATGAATGACCCAAATAAGAGATCGATCTCATAAAATACGATCGATGAGACCGTCTCACACAAATTTTTACCTCAAACATTAATTAATGAAACAAAATATATAATCAATTGATGTATTATTATTCATATCAAACTATGTATAATTTGACAAGCAAAGCAAGGTTTAGGAAAACTTAACTTTAAAAGAGAAATATAAAGGTTTAGTAAAACTTAACTTTAAAAGAGAAATATATACGACACAATGGGCATATTAAATTATCAATTGCTGCGCATCCTTTGGAAAGACACTTGTTGGTGTCGAAGTAGAACTCACCGTTGTGTGAGGACTTGGCTCACAGCCCACCGTCGCTATCTCCCGCATCAAACCCAAGCATTCCAACAGTCTATCCTGTGATAATTATGACAACAGAATCAATCAAATGATAAAATAAATAATTTATTGAGCTTCGAAATACAGAACTGTTTGAAGAATATTTGGAGTGAAAGTTTAAATGAAACAGTGAAAACTTTATAGTATTCTGCTTACTTTCTCCAAATATTCGCATGAAGAAATCGCGGATAAGGAAGAAGAAAAACTCTGCGGCATCAAGTCCTGAATGGCGCAGAGAAGAGCTGAAGCTGCAGTTGTCGAGGGATTGTGCTCTGAAATCTTCAACACTGCAATTTGTAAAATAGAAACCATTAAGCATGGAAAAATAAGCAAATTTGTGCATGAAAAAATCTGATAATTTAAAGAGAAATACCATGTTGAACGTCGAAAATGATATCTGAAGCTCTGTGTGTGAGAGCTTGAGTTAACGACGAGTCTTCGATCTCGAAAAAGGAAATGAAATATCGAAGTAAGGAGAAAGGAGTGATGGATCGCATCCTCCATTGCAGAGTCGCTAAAATAATAGTTTCCATTCTTTGAACCGATCGTGAATCAAACTCGAAGCCTTCTTCCCTCTGTTAATTTCACGAGAGTAGACATACCACCATCAACGTAATCCATATTCTAAAAAGCTAGCTTCAACAAATTTATCGAACCAGTGTACGAGAAGCTATTATAGTGTGTAAATTGGTAATATTACCGATAAATCGGCGAGGATAGCTGATAAATCAGAGTTCCTCATTTTCGCAGCAAGTGAAAGGCATGCAACAACCAAAATGTGCGAAACCCATGGCCTTTTCTCCTGATTCACATCAGTTCCCGACACGATTAATCACAAAACTCGGTACTGAAAATGCATTAATCTTCGAAACACGAAATTTACCAGAATTTCATGTTTAGATATGAACCGGTCGATGTAACTCACAGCTAGGTATACTAACCATGGATCTAAATTATATGAGAATTTCGCCTGCAGAAACACCACCACCACCAGACGAAGCAAACTTCACCAACAAATGAAATCAACAAAAAAAAAATCAAATTCCAATAGCTAAAAACTTACGTGAGATATGAGAGCGAGAGCACGGCTGCGAATTGTAAATCTTGATTCGGAGGATTGGAAGGCGATCAGACAGGGCATGTGTTCGGACTCATTGGCGAAGAGCGACGGAACACCGTCGTATTGCTGGATTGTCAATGGATTCTTAAGATCCAGCTCCATTTTTATATTTTGTGTAAATTTGAGTAAAGAGGAAAGAACATTTATAGTGTGTGTGGATGAACAACTCTTGACGTCCCCTGTTTATTCAGGCGAATCCATTGTTAGCGATAAAGTTGGACCCGAGTCCATAAATACGAGTGATTATGAACTTTTTCTTTATAATATTGTGAAACGATCATTGAGATCCCATGGTCCCAAATATGCTAGGTCGAATTATCCTGTTTAGCAAAAATTTATTTGAGACGGTCTCACTCGATGGTCGTATTTTATGAGACAAATATTTTATTTGGGTCATTCATGAAAATTATTACTTTTTATATTAAGAGTATTACTTTTTATTGTGAATATCGGTAGAGTTCACCCGTCTCACATATAAATATTCGTGAGACCGTCGCAAAAAAGACTTACTCTTATCGTTTAAACTTTTAGATATTAAACATAACTGATTATAGATTTGATCTTCAACGACTCAAACATTGAGATCTCAATGTCCCGAACATATATGCTATGCTAGGTAGAATCAACAATTAACCCTTTATATGTTGGTTAGGCATTGATTTTTTTTTTTTTTTTTTGAAAGAACTTTCTAAAATGATTATTTTATAATCTATTTCTTTTATCGTATTAATCGAAGGTAGTAAAGGAGGGAGTAGATGTCACATGGTAATGACCAATGAGAGAGTGGAGAAGGAGTTTCTCTCTGGATTTTATTTAAATTAATTGTCTGTACCTGACAACATTCTTCTGTGTCACACATGTGACTGCAATAAATGCCTTGATTTATCTGTGTCGTATCATCATTTTCATTTGAATATACAGTTAGACATAAATTTAGCAATGGTTTTCAATACACGGTTGTGAGATACGTGGATCGACCATCTTTTCAATAATAGTAAAAAAACTAAATTATATATATTTTTGTCATATATGTATGTTATGTTGATGGGGAAATAATTAACACTTGTCATAGTTAAGATATCCGTATATATCGATATGTTTATGTTTAGTTTAAATATTTTTACGATTTAATTTTTTAAAAAACAAAATACTTCGCCACACGCATTACGTGTGTCACACACATGTTGCTAGTATTAGTATATATTACTTATAAAGTTTTCTATCGTAGACTGGTAGAATCTGGCCAAATGTTTTACTGGCGTGATCGAATCCGACCTGGCCATGCTACCAAGCGATAATAGATACCTTCTAGCATTGAACTAGTCCGACCCAAACATTATAATAGCTGAAATTGCAGAGAACGCAGTCAGATGATCACAAGTATTATATTTCTCGGATCGATTGGCAAACATAGTGTGGAAGATGCCTTTTGAAAAGCAAGAGGTACGTGCATGCATGAAACATGCATTCCAGTTGCGCGCTTTTTAGTTTTAATTAAGTCTATATATGTTATGCCAAAATGTGCGTCACGTCCTTGCATAACATGATCGGAGTTAACTTATATATGTCGTAATGGGTACATGTTTCGCGCAATAGAGCTCCATCCTACCTGATAATGTATAGAAGTATACATCTTTAATTTACACTCTTTTTGTCAAAGTGTGTGGAAACTTTACTCCGTAACAATGATTTTGTTCTTGGCATGCGGATGTCAACACACACACACACAGAACAAGACTTGGCTTTATGGGGTTGGCCAAAAGAAGAGAACCAAATATTAATTTTTCTCTTTTAGTTAGTGTTACACACCCAACTAATAGGAAATTTTACACTTTGGTATGTCACCCTTTTTTCACATATTCTTTGCTTCGATGTTGAGATTATGCTGTTGTCTCTTTAATCTTGCATGCGAAAGGATTCACTACACTAGCTTTTCATTGATACAAGAGAAAGCCTTGCACCTCATTTACAATTCCACTTGTACTCGATGAAACTCCAATATCTTTCGCTTTTACTTTCTCGCTTTCCTATCTTTAAATTAATTCATAGCTCACATATAATATTATGACTAAATGGTGGTTCTTGACATATGTTAATCGGTTATAATATTATATATTATAAAAAAAATGACGTTCACTTGTGTCATGTGACACCGCAGTCGCTCCCAAGAATGGACCATCGAGGAGGAGAGAGTTAGATCAAATATTCTTTTTGAATTGTGATTTTTTCCCAAAATTTTGTTTGTAAAAATGATCTTCAAACATAAAAAATATTAATAATAAAGACCGAACAAATATTAAATTCAAATTCATGGTCAAACAAATGTCATTTTGTTAAATATTCTCTTTAATAGATTCATCTCGTCCTGCCATCACAATAGGTTCGATCTGCCGTATTTGCAGGCCGGGAGCATTTTTACACACCAAACAACAAAACACTTCCTTTAGGTTTCGATCCCAATCGTTAACGCCACCAAGAAATTGTGTTTGAACCATATATATACATACATGCCGCCGAACATTACAGAACTTGATATTTGATCTTTGCGAAACTTAACAAAATTAAGATTTTATGTGGTAATGTTTAGAAAATAATTAGTTGACTGAAAATATTGATCTTGGTCCGCTATTTAACTTTGTATATAGGTGGATATGATTAATATAGAAAGGCACGCTTATATATATATATATATATATATATATATATATATAGACACACACACATGTGAATGTGTGTAAAGGAACACGTCGTAGACATGAAATTGGAGTGCATGCATTCACGCCTTCAATCCCACGCACGGGCATCATCATTGTCGTTCATGAGTATATATATGGACGGACAACCCCGTGGGCCTATTCATTCTACAAATTATACGCACACAACGTTTGATATTCCGTCGTGGATACACAAAATATATACTCAATATTATATATTTTGTATTTAATTTATTTATTCACCCCTTTTAAATTTTAACTATGTGTCCGTTTGATATTTTGTATCATCGAGTACTTGCGTTTTCTCAAAAGTTGTAACAGATGGTAACGGTTCAACTCAAATATTTTTAAATCATACATCGGCTCAAGCGTCACGTTTTGATTGTTACACTCATCAAAGACAATCATCGGACTCCAACAATCATCATTCCAATAACAACATTCTCTACTATATCGATGAAAATCGAAATTATGACATTTGATCTAATACTAATTTTAGGACCAAACGTTTATCGTTTTACCAAAATATACAGTCATTGCTAACATTGCAACTCAAATCTTTTTAAATTATACAATAATTCAATCGTCTGTTTCGATTGCTCTGCTTCACAAAAAAATTATTATTAAACACATTCACAGAGACCTGAATTTTTAGATATTTATAATGCTTTTAAATTGTATAATAATATAATATAAACATTATTTTTGAGAATCTGAAATAATACTTTTAATTTTCTTAGACCAAATAAATCACAAAAATAGATACAATAAAAAATTAATAAAGTCTAACACATGCAAATAATGTAGAATTTGTATGCGAACCAACAATTTATATTTAAACAAATTAAAAGTGATGAGTGCACATGCATGGATATATATAGCAAACAAATTAAATAATATCAATATAACTAAAACATATAATTTATTAATGTATAATATATAGATCATGATCACCTATTGTCCTATAATTAGTCAATTAACAACGGGGTAATTAATTAAAATTAAAAGATCAATTATAATGATGTGATTAAAATATTACTCTTTATGTGGAAACATATATACTCCCAAATTATGATCCAATTTTGTAAGAGCATGGGGGCAATCACCTTATTAAAAAAAAATTTAAAAATATGTTATTTTTTGCATTGAATTTACATATAAAACAATTGTTTCCATCACTTACATTGTCCTATTTCCCCTTATAATAATTATTGAGTCCGTACAGCTTGATACAAGTGAATAAAAAAGGAAAGCATTGATACTAATCAGAAATGCAAAAGGATTATGAATTTCCGAATAATAAAACATTAATTGATTACAAATTCTTGTTTCATCCAATTTTTTTACTTGAGTTCGACAACGAATTATAGTTATAACCTCGGAGAGTCCAAAACCTTATCAATTTATCTAGTTTGATATTTTAATTGTTGAAATTGAATTCAAGTCGTAGAAATTGTGTTTTCTAATATTATGTATGAAGTAATTTTTCATACATAGACCCGGTTAATTAAACTGACCCGGCCCAAGTAATCTGGACCAGATTACAGGTCTTCAAATTGCCTATCTTATTAGAAGCCTGTACTGCGAACCCAATTAAGGTGGGGCTGTGATCTCTTTGCATCATTATTGGGTACTTAAAACTGGATAATGGCCCAACTATTTTACTTCAAAAGCCCAACTAGAGTATAGAAGGTCCGAAAGGATGTCACGTGAGGAGATTTGAAGTTATAAATTTCAAATTCATTTGATTATTTTGATGAATTAAGTTGGTTATGTGTCAAATCCACCTCTCCATTATTTCATGTATATGTAACGTTGGATTTGGGAAAAAGAAAAAAAAACCATCTCTATTTGTGACTTGTGACCGAAGCTCTTCTGTGCCAATTTTCTTGGTCACTAGTCCTAGCGGCTGGATTTTTGAAGTTGATCACTAGATTAGCCACCGAATATATTCATAGATAGCTAACTTAGAGACCGAATTCTATATACTAGTCAACCGAAATTTATTAACCGTCTCTAATTAGAGTTGAGGATGTAAACGAGTCGAGCCGAACTGTATCAGGTTTGAGCTCGGTCGTTTAGTATATGTATAGACTTGAGCTTAGTTTGTTCATAGCTCGTTTATCGTGCTTAACGAGCATTACTCGAGTTCGGCTCGTTAAGCGGGCTTGTTTTCGTATTGTTGGACAAACTCTTTTTCGAGCTTGTTAAACAAGTTTGTTTTAGAGCTCGTCGATTATTTTACCCAAAAAGTCAACTAATAAATGAGAATTTAAAAAATATGATTATGATGTTATATGATTTCAATAGCTTAAATAAAATAGCAAAGCAATATTTGTCATGAGATGAGATAAGAGAATTTAAGAGAGATGATTCTGATATTTTTTTAAAAAAACAAAAAAAGTAACAATGAAGTACTTAAAAAATTAAATAATTCATCAATATAATATCATATAGCTAGTAAATTCTATGTCCAAGAATACAATTTTTCATACATTATACTCTCCAATTTATTTTAAAAAAAATAATTTTGGAAATTACTACAAGGATATCCAAACATTACCTATATGTTGCTACAATTTAGAAAACTGAAATAAATTTATAAAATAAAGTTTTACTATAGCTAACATAGGATAAATTCAACCCATCAACAAAGAAGATTGGGCTATCTTCACCTTCATTCAGATTAGATTATAAAGATTTATAAAATATAAATAATTAAAATAAAATTAGGTAGGAGCAGGATTGCAACCATTATAATATTAAACTAAGGTAGGCTGGCACACACTTTCCCCAAAATAGGATAATGAAACCATATAATAAATAACCATACCAAGGTGTAATAATTCACTAGTGTAAACAATTCAGTTATATAATATATTCTTGAAAAATATATTTAAAATGTGAGTATTGAATATTTGAATGTTGAATATTTGAATGTTGAAAATAAGAGTTGTAAATATTGAAAATTAGTGTGTGATGATGTAGGTAATGATGTATTTTATTTTTGGATTATTTGTAAAGATTTCCTATAAATAGATCTCTCATTTGTGAAGAAAATCACAATTGAGTAGAGAGAAAAATATTATAAAGTGTGTAGTTTGGTAAATTTTGAAAGTTTGAGATTTTTACTTTTTACCATAAATTTTTACTTTTTCACAACACGTTATCAGCACGAAGCTCTAAAAGTCCTACATACTTTTCCAAGCTCCAAACAGAAGAAAAAGGTAACAAAAATAATTATATTTATTTTACTGTTATTTATTTATTGTGTATTTATTTACTATACAATATAATGTTATTATTAGAAATAATAAAAATAAATTTTTCATAAACTTGTTATAAATCCTGGGAGGATGTTAAGACGACATCCCACACTCCCGGTAAGGGATACGACAAGTATAAAAGCCTATAAGGTTTTTAGACAAAATAAATTATGACACTCATTATAATATTATGATATGATATACATAATTATTTAAACATGTCTAATATTATATATATCATATTATTACCATAAAATTATACAAATACATACTTTTATTTTTTTTGTACCCCAACGGTCATAAATGGTAAAAAATGGCTAGTTTTTGCCCTATAAATATGATCTCACAAACACATTCCATCACTCCAACTTTCTCTTCTTCTCTAAAAATTATTCATCATCAAATTTTTCGAAGAAAAAAGAAGATGGCTTTCTCAAGGATAATTTTAATTATTTTGGTTGTCATACTCACGAGTCTTGTATTTATCGGAGAATATCATCCTCGTGCGTTTTCTTTATTTTTACAAATACTTGTACTTGTTGTTTATCCGTTACTTTGTATTGCCATAATTATTAACTAATAAAATGCATCGTAATTTTTTTTAGTACCACCATGTCAAATTTAACAAAGCTCGAATTTGTTGCGCTCGACATCACGGGAAAGAATTATATGCCATGGACTCTAGATGTAGAAATGCATCTTGAGTCATTGGGTCTAAGCGAGACCATTAAAGAAAATGGCATATGCACATCACAAGAAAAGGCAAGAGCCATGATATTTTTGCGTCGACATCTCGACGATGGATTGAAATGTGAATATCTGACTAAAAAAAATCCCATGGCTTTGTGGAAGGGATTAAAAGAAAGATTCGAACATATAAGAGAAGTTATACTTCCGACCGCCCGGGATGAATGGAATACATTGAGATTCCTAGACTTTAAAAAAGTCAGTGATTACAATTCGGCGATGTATAGAATAATCTCGCAATTAAAATTTTGTGGACATGAGGTCACAGAATCTGAGATGCTTGAAAAAACATTTTCCACGTTTCATGCATCAAATATTACTCTACAGCAACAATATAGAATACGTGGATTCGCGAGATATTCTGAACTCATCGTCTGTCTTCTTGTGGCGGAAAAAAAACAACGAGCTATTAATGAGAAATCATCAGTCCCGACCCACTGGATCAACAGCATTTCCAGAAGTAAATGCTGTAAGTAAAAATGAATTTAAACCTGTAAACCAAAATCAAATTCAAAGACAAGGTTTTGGTCGAGGTCGAGGTCGTGGACGTGGACGTGGACGTGGAATTGGCCGTGGTCGTGGTCAAGGCCGTGGTTTTGAAAATAATCGAGATAGTTATTTTTATAACTCATCTCAAAAGAACGTCCCAAACCATCCACAGAAAAGGCATCATGAGAATACAAGTGTTAATGAGAAACACTCAAAAAGATATGAAAGTTCTTGTTACAGATGTGGTACTCCAGGACATTGGTCCAAAGTTTGTCGAGCCCCTGAGCACCTTTGTAAACTTTATAAAGAATCATTAAAGGGGAAAGAAAAGGAGACCAATTTCACTGAACGCAGTGACCGTTTGAGTGATTCAACTCATTTTGATGCTGGTGATTTTATGAATGATTTCTCTGGAAATGATCAATATGTTGGTGGGATAGAAATGAACAATATTGATGCTGCAGATTTTCTCAACGATTTCTCTGAAAATGAACAATATAATGATAGAATATAAATGTACAATAATATATTTTTCATGTATTCATAGAATAATGTTTTATTGTATAATTATGATTTGTGTTATATTTAAATATATATTGCAAGTAATTTATTTCATTGCATATTTTTTTGAAGTTCAAATATGGAAAATGCTATGAGCAAAGCTGAAGTTTGCATATCCGATAGTGGTACAACGCACACTATCCTCCGAGATAAAAGATATTTCTTGAAACTAAAACCAATAAAAACAACGGTGAATACAATATCAGGTCCTGTAGACTTGATTAAAGGATGTGGTAAAGCACAATTTTTGTTACCTAATGGTACAAAAATTTTGATCAATGATGCTTTATATTCACCACAATCGAAAAGAAATTTGTTGAGTTTTAATGATATATATTCCCATGGGTATGATACTCAAACAATGAATGAAGGGAATAAGAAATATATGTGTCTTATCACATATAAATCAGGAAAGAAATATGTGATTGAAAAACTACCAATGCTCCCTACTGGATTGCATTATACACATATAAGTCTCATTGAATCAAACATGGTAGTTGATAATTCTTCGATATTAACCAATTGACATGATCGATTGGGACATCCTGGTTCAACAATAATGCGAAAAATTATAGAAAATACACATGGTCATCCACTGAAAGACCAGAAGATCTTTCAGAATAATAAGTTTCAATGTAAAGCATGTTCTCTTGGAAAACTTATTATAAGACCATCACCAGTCAAAATCCAAACTGAATCACCAATGTTTCTTGAACGTATTCAGGGTGATATTTGTGGACCAATCCATCCACCATGTGGACCATTCAGATACTTTATGGTATTGATTGATGCCTCCAGCAGATGGTCACATGTATGTTTATTATCAACTCGAAATGTTTCATTTGCAAGATTACTTGCTCAAATAATAAAATTGAGGAATCAATTTCCCGATTATACAATCAAGAAAATTAGACTTGATAATGCTGGTGAATTTACTTCCCAAACTTTCAATGATTATTGTATGTCTATGGGAATCATTGTTGAGCATCCTGTTGCTCATGTACATACACAGAATGGATTGGCTGAATCATTGATTAAACGTCTGCAAATGATTGCTAGACCAATGATAATGAAAACAAAGCTCCCTATTTCTATATGGGGACATGCAATTTTACACGCTGCTTCATTAATTCGCATCAGACCAAGTGCATATCATAAATACTCCCCATTGCAGCTTGCATTTGGTAAAGAACCAGACATTTCTCATCTGAGAATTTTTGGATGTATGGTGTATGTGCCTATTGCACCACCGCAACGAAAGAAAATGGGACCTCAAAGAAAGGTTGGAATTTATATCGGTTATGATAGTCCATCAATCATTCGATATATTGAACCTCAGACAGGCGACGTGTTCACAACACGTTTTGCTGATTGTCATTTTAATGAGGAAATCTTCCCAATGTTAGGGGGAGAACAGAAACATACCGAAAAAGAAATTACATGGTATGTATCATCATTGTTACATCTGGATCCAAGAACAAAACAATGTGAAAAAGATGTACAACAAATTGTACACTTGCAAAGAATAGCAAATCAAATACCAGATGCATTTGCAGACACAAAAGGGGTAACTAAATCATATATACATGTTGCAAATGCCCCTGCTCGAATTGAAATTCCAAAGAAACAAATGGAAGATACTCATGATGTCATTAAACGCCTGAAGCGTGGAAGGCCAGTCGGTTCCAAGGATAAAAATCCTCGAAAAAGAAAATTCATAGAGAAACACGATGATCACAAAATAAAGAATGACGTTTCTGAAGAAACACATGATGATCACAAAATAGAGAATGGTGTTCCTGAAGAAACACATGATGATGAAAATGTTCTGTCAGAACCACAAACTGACGAGAATCATGAAATCTCTATCAATTATATTAATACTGGAAAAATATGGAACCGAAAAGATATAGATGAAATTGATGATATATTTTCTTATAATGTGGCAATCGACATCATAAATGATAACGAAGATCATGAACCAAAATCTTTTGGTGAATGTAAAAATCGGCAGGATTGGATAAAATGGAAAGATGCCATCCAGGTTGAATTAAATTCGCTAAATAAACGTAATGTTTTTGGACCTATAGTCCTTACACCTGAAGGTGTAAAACCTGTTGGATACAAATGGGTTTTTATTCGAAAGCGAAATGAGAAAAATGAAATAGTAAGATATAAAGCTCGACTTGTTGCACAAGGTTTTTCTCAAAGGCCTGGAATTGATTATGAAGAAACGTATTCTCCTGTGATGGATGCAATTACGTTTCGGTATTTGATTAGCTTGGCGGTATCTGAAAATTTAGAAATGCGTCTTATGGATGTTGTTACAGCTTACTTATATGGATCACTTGATAGTAATATATATATGAAAATCCCTGAAGGATTTAAGATGCCTGAAGCACAAAGTTCAAAATCCAGGGAATGTTATTCTGTAAAATTACAAAGATCATTATATGGGTTAAAGCAATCAGGTCGAATGTGGTATAATCGACTAAGTGATCACTTGATGAAAAAGGGATATGTAAATAATTCAATATGCCCTTGTGTTTTCATTAAGAAAACAACATCCGGATGCGTAATTATTGCTGTATATGTTGATGATTTAAACATCATTGGAACGAATAAAGAAATTCAAGAAGTTGTGTCATACTTGAAGGAAGAATTTGAAATGAAGGATCTTGGAAAAACCAAGTATTGTCTGGGTTTACAAATTGAACAAAAAGAATGTGGAATGTTTGTTCACCAGACAAATTATACAGAAAAGATCCTTAAACGTTTTAATATGGATAAAGCAAATCCTTTAAGTACTCCAATGGTTGTTAGATCATTAAACATAGAAAAGGATCCATTCCGTCCATGTGAAGATGATGAAGATATTCTTGGTCCAGAAGTACCATATCTAAGTGCCATCGGTGCCCTTATGTACCTTACAAATTGTACAAGGCCTGATATATCTTTTGCCGTGAATCTGTTGGCAAGATTTAGCACATATCCAACAAAGAGACACTGGAACGGAATTAAACATATATTCCGTTATCTACGAGGAATGACAGACTTGGGACTTTTGTATTCAAAAGATGCTAATCCAAGTATAATTGGTTATGCTGATGCTGGATACTTATCTGATCCACACAAGGCACGTTCCCAAACTGGATATGTATTTACTCGTGGAGGCACTGCAATATCTTGGCGTTCTCAGAAACAAACGCTCGTAACAATTTCATCAAATCATGCCGAGATTATTGCACTACATGAAGCAAGTCGTGAATGTGTGTGGTTAAAATCAATGACCCAACATATCCAAATTTCATGCGGATTATCATCTGATGAGAAGCCTGTGATACTATATGAAGATAATGCTGCATGTGTTGCTCAAATGAAAGAAGGATACATAAAAAGCGACAGAACTAAACATATTCCTCCTAAGTTCTTCGCATTCACTAAGGAGCTAGAGAAGAATAAATATATTGATGTTCGTCACATTCAATCAAGTGAAAACTCATCAGATCTCTTCACAAAGGCACTTCCTACGTCAATATTCAGAAAGCACATATATAATATTGGGATGCGCAATCTACGAAATTTGTGAAGAATTGTTCGTGTCAACATGAGGGGGAGTTTACGTGACTGCACTCTTTTTCCCTTACTATGGTTTTTATCCCAATGGGTTTTTCCTAGTAAGGTTTTTAACGAGGCAGTATAAAAACACGTAATGAAGACAATCATTATGATCATCATCACAAGGGGGAGTGTTGAAAAATATATTTAAAATGTGAGTATTGAATATTTGAATGTTGAATATTTGAATGTTGAAAATAAGAGTTGTAAATATTGAAAATTAGTGTGTGATGATGTAGGTAATGATGTATTTTATTTTTGGATTATTTGTAAAGATTTCCTATAAATAGATCTCTCATTTGTGAAGAAAATCACAATTGAGTAGAGAGAAAAATATTATAAAGTGTGTAGTTTGGTAAATTTTGAGAGTTTGAGATTTTTACTTTTTACCATAAATTTTTACTTTTTCACAACATATATAAAAATAAAATGTCAATTTTAGGTAGATATACATTGAGTTGTGTATCTTGTATTTTTTGTTGAATCAATATAATACATAATTATGTTCCGACAGTTAATTCTGGTAATTTTCATCAAAATCATATAACTAAATGAATAATATAATTGTTAAATTTTATGCAAATTACACGGTTAGAAAAAGAATCGCGAACAATACAATACATGAATGACTAAAATTGACGTTCCACCTATAAAAAAAAATTTACTATCGTCTCAAGTTGAAATATACAAAATCTGAGTAAGAAATTCCGGCTCAACTCCATTCGATTCTTGTTCCCCATTCAAATTTAACTTTTATTAAAAAAAATATTTTTAAAATTCTATGAACCAAAGAATTTTTCGAGGAGTTTTAACCTTTTTAAAATTATGTTCCTACACTTACGGTGTCATCGTAACAAATCCATATAATTTCAAGATCCTCAAATCCCGTTGCACACGGAGATGGGATGATATTCTTTGGGAACGTTTTTGCTTGCGAAAACAACAACGATCCCAATCGATCTTTTTGCGTGAATCTAATGAGAATCTGTTGAAAGAGGCGGGAAATTTGGCTGTCACTTTCTTTCAGGGAAAAGTCAGCCACTGAAAAACGTATTCATGCGGATTCTCTTTTATTTCTATCTTCTCGTATAGTTATTTGAAAGATTGAATCTTTTTGTACACAGTGTTATTATTCGTTCTTGATTCGAGGTTTTCATTGCCATTTCTCCTTTTATCTTTCGTAATCTGTGTAGTATGGTAAGATTATTCCATCTATGTATTCTTTCTTGTTCTGAGTTGTCATGAAAGCTGAACATACGGTGATGATTTTGGATATTATGTTCAAGAAATTTATACCCGACATAGCACTATCTCTTACTTGATTCGAAAAGTTTTCTTTTTGATTGCATTAATTCATTGGATAAACACAATTTTCTTGGTTTCATATTCGGTTTCTTGTCTCCACGCTGCTATAAGTTCTCTTATGAAAGTTTCAGAAAATTCATGTTAAAATTGTTTATTTATAGGCGACTGAGTATAAAAGTGGCGTTTTTGGAAGACAGCCATTTGTGAGAAGGTGAGTCTCCTCTACACGATTTACTGAAACGCGCGAATGTTCATTAATTGTCTGATTGAAAGAGAGGTGGTGTCTTTTGTAACCTATTCTTTGAACCACTCACTTGTTCTGGTGGTCATGTAATTGATATGCTAAGTTTTTAGATAATTATATTTTGATTACTCTTTTCTGCATATTGAACGTACGTCTCCATCTAATAGTTTAAGAGAAGGGGCCACAATGGGTGATGTTGTGCCGGCCGATGTTGCGAGTCCCACCAGGCTTGAGGTTTGTGATGCTTATTTTTTTTGGTAAGTCGGCGCTAGATCAATTGTGTTCTTGATGCAATTTTTATTGTCCGGATTAATTTACAGGGGAAAACTATGGCAATTGTGTACTGTTGGTTTCTTGGACTGGGATCTCTTGTCTCTTGGAATAGTATGCTAACAATCTCAGATTACTACTATGCGTTGTTCCCGGTAATATATCCATAACATAAAAACTTGATTTCCATCATATATTCTTGGCTACTTGAAAAAAGTTGTGGTAAGTGGTAACTGCTAAATTTGGTGTATTTTCGGGGTGGGTGGCTTTGGCGAGTTGGTCTCCTTTTGGAGGACTCTTGGAATGGTTTCAGGGCCCAACTAGATATGTGAAAGAATGTTCCTTTTTAATGTTCTATCTGATCTATCTATAACTGCAATAACTGTCATCATCTTCATTGGGACAAGTTCCAGATAGGAAGAACTCATCTATGCTTAAAACTTTTCCTTTCCCCACTTTGTTTGCAGGATTACCATCCTTCCAGAGTACTTACCCTCGTTTATCAACCGTTTGCCTTTGGTACAATGGCAATACTTGCTTTTTACGAGGCGAAAATAGATACAAGGAAGCGTAACATTTTCGGATACTTTCTTTTCTGCTTGAGTACCTTTGGGCTTCTAATTGTATGTTCTGCACTCGATGATTTTTTGTTTGATCATAAATATGATTATCCAAGAACACTTCAGTGTATGTGATCAACCATCATATACAGTTGAATTTCTGCTCTACCAGATAGATTTAGCGACATCTGGAAGAGGGGGAATTGGGAATTATCTAGGGATTTGTGTTCTTGTTGCTGCATTTGGAGTTGCAGATGCTCATGTTCAAGGTGGAATGGTTGGAGATTTATCTTTCATGTGCCCCGAATTCATCCAAGTAAAATCCATTTTAGGTTTTCAGGTTTTTTTTTTCAAAACGTAAGATGTTGATAATATATTTGTCAGTATTCTTGTTTGAAATTGCAGTCATTCTTTGCTGGTTTGGCTGCATCAGGGGCTTTAACTTCTGGTTTGAGGCTAATTACCAAAGCAGCTTTTGATAAAACAAATCACGGTCTCCGTAAGGGTGTGGGTAAGTTTCTTATCCTCTACATTGCACAACAAAATCATATCTGCCACCATATAGCAACATTTAGCATAAGATTTTTTTGTGTTAATTAGTTTTCAGATAATGACGCTTTTGTTCATTATGGTATTTGCAGTGTTGTTTCTTGCTATATCAACTTTCCTAGAGTTCCTATGCATTTTCCTATACGCCTTTGTCTTTGCCAAACTACCGATCGTCAAACACTTCCGGAGAAAGGCTGCTTTAGAAGGATCTACAACAGTTGCAGCTGATCTTGCTGCGGCTGGGATTCGAACCAGTCTCAGCGAAAATGTAAAGGAAGATAGCTTAAGATTCCTCAAAAGGTTCCTTAAATAATAACTGGATACCAAAATCTGAAAAAAAAATATCGTTTGTTGTTACAGGATGATGCTAAACAAGAGAGGCTAAGTAACAAGCAATTATTGATGCAGAACATTGATTATGCAATCGACCTCTATTTGATCTATGTCCTCACATTATCAATCTTTCCCGGATTCTTGTATGAAAACACCGGTACTCACAAACTGGGATCTTGGTAAGTGAATACGAACATGCATAGTCATTGGTTTTTTGGACGTCGCTCACCAAGAATGCCTCGGAAGATTTATTTTAATAACCTTTTTCGAATAGGTACGCAGTTGTTCTCATAGCAATGTACAACGTGTGGGATCTCATTGGAAGATACACCCCTCTTATTGAATGCATTAAACTGGAATCACGAAAAGGTCTGATGATTGCAATACTATCACGGTTCGCCCTTATTCCTGCTTTCTACTTCACAGCAAAGTATGGAGACCAGGGATGGATGATTTTCCTGGTATCATTTCTCGGATTAACAAACGGACATCTCACTGTTTGTGTCCTCACAGCTGCTCCAAAGGGCTACAAAGTAAGTTGAAACAACATCACACTAAATGCGGGACAACTTGATACTTAGTATTTACTTTGTGACCGTAACATTGGCGAACCTTTGAATTTGTAGGCACCAGAGCAGAATGCATTGGGTAATTTGCTGGTGTTATTTCTTCTTGGGGGCATATTTTCAGGGGTTGCTCTCGACTGGCTGTGGATTATAGGTAATGGGACTTTCTAAGAAGACATCAAACTTTCTATTTTTTAAGAAAATTTTCTACGAGCTGATGGGTTTGTTATGGAAAGTATTTGGTCGGACTTACAAACAGTTGACTCATTCGTTGTCTATTGAATCAGACGGGCTTTCGTAATTCTTGTTCATATTGTTTCTTTTATTAAATAATTAACTAGATACCTTTGGCATGATTTATATTATTTTACTTAAAGGAGAGATTTTATTAAGGATAAATCGATAAATTAATCAGCTAAAAAACTCGTCAGAATTTTTATAATTAAATATGAACTATTTCACTAAATATTATAAAATTGTAAACTAATTATAAACAAATCAAATAATATTAATCTTCTACGGATAAAATAGAAATTATAAAGAAGAATATATAGATATCAAACATAAAATGAATAAATTATTTATTGATTTAAGATGATAATGAAATATTTGAACTATCATCAATATAAAATGTACATAAATAGGGGCATCAATTCGGGTAGGGTTGAACAATGAATATTACAAAAGGTTTTCAACTCAAACATTGCCCGAACCCAAACCAACCCACAAATTATGAACCCGAATTCGAACCAACCCAACATTATAAAAAATAGATATGCTTTTTTTAAAAATATATATATGATTTTTTTAATATGCAAACATTATTATTTTATTATTTAACGAAAAAATTAAATAAAAAGTCAAAACACATAATAAATATTTATTTTAAACGCATAATAAAAAAAAGTACCTTGATAATTATGTTTCATGGATTTAAATATTTAAATTCAAGAGTAGAAATTGTGCAAACTATTAATTACTTTATATAAGAAATAACTGTTTAAGAAATGTAAATATTTCATAAAATAAATATTACATGAAAAAATTAAAGAGATAAATAACAATAAAATGTCTAAACACGTCAAAAATAACTTTCAGTAAATTTTTTCAAAAATAAATATTTTACAAAATAAATATTTGATACTCATTTATTAATAAATTCATAAATTGAAGTTAACTTGTAGAAAATTTAAAGAATATTTAATACAAAAATAAACAATTGTTTAAAATATCAATATTTTATAAAATAAATATTATATGATGAAATTAATGATATCAATATACAATAAATAAATTCGAACATACAATATAAAAAATGGAGCCAATATTTCTTAATTCTATAAAAATAATTAAATTTATTAAAAAAGATCGAGTCAACACAAATCAATCCGGATTGATCCGAACCCGACCCAACCTAAACCGAAAAAACTAATTTTTTCGGGTTTGATTTCCAGTGCAACTCGATTTGACTTGAACCTGAAAACTCTCAACCGTAACATGATTTTTTCAGGCCGGGTTCATTTTTTATGCCCCCTAGTGTATAGATTATTCTTTACATTATTTATGTGAAAAAATATTCAAGCTGAGAGACTTAAAATTTAAAAGGGAAATTTTTTTTGCCAGCGTTACTGATACTTCCGCTGATTATGAAATTAGGATCGGAGGATGATGTGAGCGAGCAAGGAAACAATCAAAATATCAATAATAATTATCTTTAAAATAATAATAATAATAACAATAATTCATTTTTTAATTAAAATTTGAGCAGTGACTCTTGGACTTCGGATTCGATAAGTTTTTTGAACCAAATTTAAGGGGGAAAACAATTCGTATTTTAAAACAATAAGACATATAATAATTGTAACAATTTTTGTAATTTTTAGTTTTTTTTATGAATGTCTATAGGATTTATTTAAAGATTTTGAGAGAAAGTATAAGCTTATCTGCATATCAAAATTCTTAATTTATCATCTTAGTTCAAGTTGAGGAAAAAAAATATTATCTAATAATAAATATATAAATTCATTTATGGAGATCATATCATATGACGTCCTATTGGTATTAAAAAAATAATTTTATCTCATTAGCATCACAGAAATTATGCGTGTGAGACGATCTTACATATTTTCATTCATGAGACATGTTAACTCTACTCATATTTATAAATAAAAATAATATTTTTCATTAATGACCAATGAAACAGTCTCACAAGAGTTTTTGTACATTAAATAATCACTATCCAATTTTTCGGGTACCCGGAACCTGAAAAACGGACATGTTCCTAACCCTAATTTCATTAATCAAAATTTATGAGTTGAATTAGATTTTATCCATATACAATAGAAAGGCACGGCACGCTTGATATTTAATTTTTTCTGGTCATGCATACAGTGCTTCGGTATAATTTCTAGAGAACAGTAACAATACCATAAAAAAAAATTCCCCAAACCTCAAATAATCTTCCTGTTATTTTCTCACATATGAACAAATCTTAATCAATCAACAGCTTCATTCTGAGAATTTTTTTTGGGAAAGTTTCTTACGAAGAGAACTTTGTTTTGACTAAATCGTTAATAATGTATGTATTCCACTGTGGAAAGGGTCTATATAGAAGAGGCCAAATGAACAGAGATCCATAAAAATGAACATCTAAAACGGTGAGGTGACACATACCACCGAGGAATATTCAGCTTGAGGAGATCATCTCAAGTATTGGGTTGTGTAAGCTGCTGTTAGTAGCCAGAACACCGCCAGAAGGGAATAAAACTCTTCTCTCGAGTTGATCTGCAGCAAAATCGAGTTGACACCCCTTCCAATCAGTCACCTGACCATGAATATTAATTCCTCATTATTGAAACTTTCCAGCCGAAATAATGGCCTCCATGACATAAAGATTCACAAATTCATGCTGGAAAATGTCCAGAATTTCTAAAAATTTATCATTAGTCAATTGTCGTTATCTCAGTCTGCCTGCCTTAACCATTATAAAAGAAAACTGTTAGCCAAAATCGCTGGCCTCTTCATTATGTCAACTCTCTGAGGATCAACTCTTTCCAAGTTATCTACATATTTGTAGACCGTACACCCGACTTTAGGAGATAAGGAGCTGAAAGATTAAGGTTTAGAAAACAGCCAGCTAGAGTGCTCAAAGGGGTTTTGAATTTGAGTGTTTTCGAGGTAGACGATTTATCAGATAGGTAGATGTGAGAATAGCCTCCCCCAATAGGAATTAAAAGAGATCGATTTCTTGCCATAACTCCATCAAAGTATGAAGTATTCGGTCACATTCAGGCTGCCTTGCCTCGTGTTTTAAATTTTCGACCAAATCTCAAATCATTGAGAGGTATTTTCCAGGTCTGAATAGATCTCTTGTACTGCTTAACAAATCTCCTTGGCTGTTTTGTAGCAGACATACCCCCGGCCAATGGAAGGCTCCATAGAATTGATAAGTCAAGCCATTACACTGGAGTTTTCAGCTTCCCAAAATTTTGAGTCAGTTTCTGATGGGGCTTTGAGAACACATGTCAAATACCCAATCTTCCCCCTTCCCTTGATTACAAGAATGACAGATTGAAATCATTCTCGAAAATTCAATCCATTCAGCTTGTGTTGGGTAATTTGCAGTAATTGACTGTCAAATGAGGGATTAGATGATAATGGGTTGACATGAAGTGACTGGAGTTTTTCCATCCAGAGATGTTTCTGAGGCCATGGCAATTTAGGGGAGAAGAAATAACATGCAGGGGGGCAGAAAACCTTGAATCGGTGTCACTATACCATGAAACAAGAATAATTATTCTGCAAATTCTAGCTTACTTTTCTACAGAAAATGTACGACCTTTATACAAGTTACATACTCAGAATAAAAGTTAATTAAATCACTAATTGATCATATGATCATTTCCTATTCTAGATAACACACAGAAAGGAAAGTCTATACAGAAAGGAAAGTCTATACAAAATAATATCTACAATATCTCCTACATCTTATGATGGATTGATGACATACCTTCCCTCCAGCTTCGTGAATACATATGACCCCAACAGCATGATCCCAGACCTATAATTTAAATGAGATGAAATCAACTCAATATGCTTTAAATTCTAGCAATTACCAAAAGCTAAATAAAGAACCATGATCTCCCGTCTAGTCCTTGCACGAAGAATGAAAACAGATGCCCTTCCAGATGCCACCATCAGATATTTACAGAGACTACCAGAAGGCAAACATTGAAGAATAAGATAGAATTTAAATTAAAATTGAACATGCATCTGTTGTAAACATATTTCCAAAATTACTGCATGCTTGAATTATCAAGGTTTGCATAGCCATGAACTGATTTGATTATTATGTCAAATTAATAGACCATATTGAGCTGAATAGCATGCTATTTTAGCAGAATTGTGTCCATATAAAATGATTGAAATTCCAAAACATGGTGCATGTTCATAACGAGGAAACCACTTACCTATGATAAGTTGTCGATACATCTAAGCCATAACAACAGTAAAGTTATCTAGGCAACTGAGAGACCACATATGCATAGCAAGAGACAAGCACCATACACAGTTATTTACAAGTCAGTAGAGTGACGTGGAAGCACTTCCAAGAATATCATTAGATCGTGAATGAGAATTATGATTTGATTGCTATTTCAATCATGGGTTTTTACATAAATCAATCTCTCATAATCAAATCCATACCCGCACTTTTTATTGCCTCAATAACTCCATTCGTCTGCTTCCAAAAAAACTACCTTCGTCCGTATAATCCAATTAGCAAAGGAAATTTATAAGCGGTTTCCACCACAACAAAGAAAAACTCTCACGAGCATACAGTGCAACGATAATGAGAAAATGACAAAGTATAAGCATAAGATAAATACACAACTATCTTCTTTGAATTAATATTAACCTTCCACAGCATGTCGACAGAAGAAAAATCTGGTTCTCCCCAACACAATCAGCATTATTAGTTGCAGTAAATTTAGCTGACAACGGATATGACTCCCATTGTTGACTATCTGAAATGCAAAAGCGTGCTTCATGAACTTGGTGAAATCTATCAACAAAACACCTGGTCCAATTATCATCCATGTTGGTGTAGCAACTTTGAGAATCCCTGAATCTTTTCCTCCACGTTCCACAACCAACATGAGATATCATGATGATTCCTGATCTAGACATTGGATTCTTGTCTCCCAAAACTTCAGAGGAGAACCTATCTAATTGTGCATCCTCCCAGTTCGGGCAGCCCATAACACCCAAAACAATCTCCCCATTAACAACAAGAGCCAAACCCACCTAAAAGTCATTATTACATAAATAAGAAAAATTAATATCAATACTTCAACTCAGAATCCAGACACCACAACTAAAAAACACCAAGACAGGAAAACCCTGATAGGCGCTCTTGATGAAGATGCTGCCACCAACAATATGTATGGGCCATAAGAAAAAATAGAATGGTCTTCCCTAATAATTCCCGACAAAGAAAAAATGAGTTTCAGGATGAGAAATTCAGAAATGTAATTAAGACTCACATAAGATTAAATCTAATCCTTGGTCATGTGAATTCTATCCACTGACACATAACTGTACCAACAATAAACAATGGTTCGCACCAAGTGACCAATATTGTTGTCCTACTTTTGACTAGGTTGACCATGTGATATTAGTATGTCAAAATAACTAAAATAAAGTAATAAAACATATTCAAAATTGGCATGAGATTACACACTTACATGAGGAGAAACAGCGCAAGCTGATGCAAAACTAATGGCCTCAAAGAAACCTTGATTGACTCATCGAAATTCTCAAAGAAAAAGTATTAATCACATCAAGCCCCACCGCAGGACAAAAGAGAAACTCATGGAGAGGGCATACCACATAGAGAGCTTCGAGCTTCGCCACCTTTGACAAACCCTCGTGTTCCATCAATAGGATCCAATATCTGTATTGCCAATGATGTTAGTAACCAAAATTCAGTTTATAGGAGAAAAATAAGAAACAAAACAGTAACTTTTCCCAAACGAATTCAGCATGTTCCAAACAGGGGCATTTGATGCATAAATTTCATATTAGAAAATACAAAATCCACTCTGTCAACCTGATATTTTTTCACCAAAATTTTCGAGTACCAAAATTTTCGAGTACCTGTATTCCTTAAATTTATTTCCAGCAAACCATTGGTTCTACCAATTCTTCCAGTTATTTCACATTCAAATCTTATTGAAAAACATCAAAATTCAAACTAAAATAAAAATGTTATGCCATCCTAAAATTCATAATCAAGCTCACCCAATATGTAGCCTGCTCAGGTCCGAAAGAATAGGAACCTTTTCCCCCTCTGTCAATTGACTTTAAGATATCACCTGGAATTAATTCTTTTTCGTCCAAAGTTGATTTACCACTAACAACTTCAACAATAGGACCAAGAAGATTGTTTTCACGCAAGAATGCAGAGTCCTCCTCCGCTACCAATGGAATAGAAGGAAACAATCTGCCCATTTCTGCAACATTTAAACAGGTCAAGCATAAAAGCATTTACAGTAAATCACGAAGTCACTAGTTATCTAAGGAGCGAAAAATTACCCAAGCTAACAAGAGCTTGAACACCAAAGTCCGCGATGGTTACCGGGGTCTGGTCCATTTTTTCAAGGATTCTTTTATCACTTGAAAACAACGATTTTTGAACCTGAAAATTTAAACTAAATAACTATCGTCTTCATCGAAAAGAAATTGCATTCATGTAAAAGAAGAGAAATAGATCCTACATCAACACAGAGACGACATGCACGCTCGACAACATCAGCAGCCGCTCGAAGATGATCATAGTACTCCGCTTTCTCTTCTGTAAAAGGAAGTCTAATACTTGACCTGAAAAGGAATGAAACCCTAGGATTAGCGTGGAGAAAGTTTTCAAAGCCGAAGCTTGGGGGAATGTGGTGTATGATGGAGACCTCGCGGTGAAAGCGCCTTGTCGGAGACGCCTTCGGAAAATGCGGCGGGGATGAGTGGCAGAAAACCGGGAGGCTGCGGAGTATTGGAGGACATTCATGGCGGGAATGAAACGGTCGGCTACGGTGGGATTGGATTTTGGAGATTGAATCGAGGGAGGAAGTAGGACAACGACATTCGGGGAAAGGAAAGCGTATTTAACTGTATTTCCTTTTCTTTTTTAGTTATTAAGATACGGTAGTTGTAGGTCATATATAAATTTCAGATATACGTTTTATTAAATGATTTTTTTTAAAAAATAAAATAAAATTATGTGAAATTTTTTCATTTTTTGGAATTAAATATGAAGTAAGTCTCTTGTAATACGGTCTCACGGATCTTTATTTGTGAGACGAGTCAACTCTACCGATATTCACAGTAGAAATAAATACTCTTAGCATAAAAAATAATAATTTTTCATAGATGATTCAAATAAGAGATCCGTCTCACAAATACGACCCGTGAGACCATCTCACACAAATTTTTACTTATCCTATAAGGTCAAATCTTATTCCACGTGAAGTTCTTCTATAAAAAAAGCCCTCGAGATATCCATGTTTTCATCTTTCGTTTTTTTCATCTTTCTTTTTCTTTTCGTTTGTTTCGAAAATTCTATCGACCAAATTTGATTTTTTTTTTTCTCTTGATTTGTTCCGATCAAGATGTATATATAATGTTTATGTATTAATAAAAAATGTGCAATTGAAAAGAAGGTATCATGACCCCAATATAGTTATATTAAATTCCTTTTTATAATCCTAATGTCATGAAAATTTGAAAATTTAATTTGCAACATTGATGACGTAATATTTAAAAAGTTTATAAGGAAATAATTTGTTTTTTAGTTTTCTTTTAAAAAAATATTTTTTATATTTAAAATTTTATTTTTTGGTTATATGCGATTAATTTTATTTTGAATTTTATTTATAATATTATTTTATTAATATTAAACTTTATTTTGATTTATTGTTTTTTTAAAAAATATAGATAATTATATTTGATTAAATGTATATTATTTAGAGCTTAAACTTGAGATAAAATCTTGATAACAGTAGGAATGGAGTATAAACTCAAACTCGCTTCTGTCTACATGCTGTGATAATGCTTGAAATTGAACCACCAATATTCAGGGTTTCTAAGTCAAATCATTCTTACATACACTTGTCGAGATTTATACCATCAAGAATACAAGTCTGCTTCTCTAGAGAGAAATGATAATTCCCCGGTCAAGGCTTTTGAACTTGACTGATATAACAAACAAAATTCACCAAGATTTAAAAGATTGGAGCTTCCGGGATAGTTTCGTACCCCAGTTAAATGTCAGATTGTGGATTCGCGTCACAAGATTTCATCAACATATAACACTCACCTTGGTGGTTGCAATTTTGCTTCTTTTTTTTTTTCCATTCAAAGTTCAAACTGAGCAGTAGCCTTTTTCACAACTACTGAACCCGGTTATATTATTGATCCGACTCCTAACCGAGCACAAAGGAGAGCTGTTGACCGTGTTTTCTGCAAGCAAACACATACAGCGTTTATGATTAGAAATGAAAGTTGGATCCAGGAATTCAAGAGAGAGGGCGGGGTGAAATTTACAAGTTTAGAAAAAATATTTTATATTTCAAAGATATTTAGTATTAGGGAGGAGATATCCCCACTCAACTCATGTTGGATCCACCCCTAGCACAAATATACTTGATATGGTTTGTTGTGGTTAAAAACCGAGAACTGAAATTATCAACTATATTTTAAAGAAAATTCTTTTAACCAAAAAGGCAGATTCTACTGACCAATGATTCTTGTTTAGTGCCATCAAAGAGTGAGAACAAAAGGAGGAGCATCTTGTCTTGGCCCTGCTATGGACCGATACACGTAAACTTTGTCAGCTTGACTGTCATCACTTTCCTCGTCTTTGATTACTTCAACATTCAATCTTGGCATCTTCCTTGCTAGCAGCATGCACCCTTTCATGGTTAAATTACAGGCAGACATCCACAAAGACCGCATCCTCTCGTATTTCTCGAGCCCAGATAGAAGTGCAGCATTACCAAATGGGGAATCTCTTATCTCGAGCTTTCTTAACTTTGGACAACCTTCTAAAACACACTGCATTCCCCAATCGCTGCTGCCAGCAAAAGCCACAGAAAGAGTCTCGAGATTTTTGGCATACTTCCCAATATATTCGAATGTAAGATCAGTCAGAAGGCCCGAAACCGAAAGCCTCTGAAGTTTAGTGCAAGTTTTAGCCACAGCTGCAAATGCTTCATCCATAGGTTCATTTGTAAGGTAGTCTGGCTGGCCTGGATTCATTATGCAAAGACGGAAATGGGTAAAGTCGGGGCAGTTCTGGACTATGGTCACAACAGCGGCATTAGTCATCCGACGGCAAAAGTAAAGGACATAGTGGAGTTTGCGACATCCACGAGAGACGGCCAAGAATCCCCAATCTGTCACCCCGTGGCGATGATGCCTGTCATAAGGATCAGCAGGGAAGACTCGGAGTTCTTCAAGTAAGGGGCAGCTGGATCCAACGGCCTCAAGCCCTTTGTCTTCAACCGTATCGACTACCTATATAAAAATAAAATTATAGTTATAGATGGGAATAAGTTAAATGAGAGTACAGCCACGAAACTAGAGGCAAATGCAAAACCAGATTCAGATGTTTAACCATGTCAAGATTTGAGAATCAAATTGAGAGAGCTCATTCAAATGACAATTACTTACTAAACCCGTCATGATCAAAATTTCTTACCCAAAGGCGTCGTAAATTGGGGCAGTGAGCAAGAAGTTTTGAAAATTCGACACTTTGAAGAGCAGCATCGCTTAAGTTCAAGAAAGTCAGACCGGCACACGCTCCATAAAGAGTAGGAAGATAGGGAGAGGTGACTTCCCATAAACCCGAAAGAGCATGGAGATCTTTACAATTTCTAAACGAAATCTCAAGTTCTTCGCATTGCGGAGGCGCAAGTTCTTGCATGAAAGAGCCAGTACCAAGTTCCGTTAATTGGGGAGCAAGTGCAAGGAGCCGTTGTAATTGTTCCAAGTTAACACTCTCATTGACCTTCAGAACTCTTAATGATTTGCATCGACTAACAAGCCTCTCAAGGGTGTCAAAACTTACCTCACTACTAAGGCTAGCAAAATTTAGTATTTCTAATGAGACAAAGTCATCTGGAAAGCAGCTTAGCCAACCTCCACCAATGTCCTCAGTTACATTGTCCTGTATGTTGAGCTCCGTCAAGTTCCTAGAAGAGAAAGGCATGTGTTTAACCTTTTTCTCGATTAAAAACCGAACACCAGAACATGTAAAATGCCATTAGGCCACAAAAAGAAAAACTAAGTTGGAAATATTGAAAATCTGTCAGCAATTGGTTATTTTCAAGCGTCCCCTAGTTTATATTAGCTCATTATCCATATATTCTTTTTTCAAATCGCTTGTCACCCAAGCATATGTAAAGTCAAAGGGGGCACTCACATCAGTGAGTTCTATTTGCACGTCATTCCAATTTCTCCCGAGAAACCACTTTCATCTTCCTGGCATTATTTTCAATGAGGAATAACATTGCAGCAGCAATGCAAATGGAAAAAATAATCTTAATTAAAAGTAAGTATTCAAATTATTTTTGTTTTCAATTGGGAGAAAAAGAAAAGGAGATTTGTCTGCTTTTGGATTGTCATCTTGCACATAGATATCAAAGTCTTTAAGAGCAAGAGTAGATAATTTGGGACAAGTTACTAGGTGACGAAAAGGAAAGAGTAATTAATTCAATCAATTTGAAACTATTCAATTGAACAATTAAGACGGAGTTTGGCTAAAAACTTAATTAAATTTATATTTAGAAAAATTTATGTTCTTTGAAGGAAAAAATATTTATTATTATTTTTAATGTGTGTAAATAAAATATTGATTAAAAAATTGTAGTTAATAATTTACTCATTGATATATTAACTTTATATCTTAAAAAAAAAGATAGAACAAAAACATAATTTAAATTTGCTAAAAAAATAAAGTGATAAAGTGTTGATTTAAAAAATGAGGAATAAATTTTGGAGAAGTGAAATATTTAAATATGATCTTTTTAAAAATGTACGGTATTAAAAATAAATATGCTTTCACCCCCCAACTTAGTATCAAAGAATGTAGATCTCAGTAAATGCCAGCAATTGTCACCAGAAACAGACACTCAGGAAAAAGTTGTGTCATGTAAGTTTGAGCAAGCAGGATTTATAATTGCGAGTTCCGCAAATAGTAGTCACATATGGTCAGATCACAGAGATATAGTAGCATACACATTCATTAAAAAAGCCTATTGACCAATTAAAACTCCTAAATTTAACCGAAATTTTCAATCCAAGAATGAATTTGATAGTGAGATTATGAGAAGCACAATGAATCTTCCAATCATGTAAAAGTTCTAAGCATTCAGCCAAAAAAAAAAACAAATAATCAGTTCATAAGTCATCACTACACAGTCAAACTAAACATGGCCTCTCTGGGCCAATGAACGTTGGGATAAGTTGCATCAAGGTCATTCTATCCATTAAAGTCAAAGTAGCAGGTCAGATGTCACATCAAGAAAGCAAAACCAAAAGCTTCGAAACAAAACTATAAAGCAGGAACACTTCAATTTTCCACTAGAATCCATCTGTTTTCCACAGCACACAAACGGACAAACAAAAAAATGAGACCTCAAAACAACCTCATTTGTTTCTCAGCCACATCAGTAAACATACCTTTCTAATATCATTTAATAAGCCAAATGTCATGAACTACAAGTACCATTTAAGGTCATTGCTTCAAGCATAAACATATAATTGACAGCTTCAATGACGCAAAAAATTTCATATAATCCCACTAAAAAGGAATTGACAAAAGGCGCCAATGTTCTACAAACAACTAAAAGCACAACAAAGACCCTTGATTTCTTGCCAAGAAGAGAAAATCTTGAATGAATCTGATCAGTAAGCATCTAAACATCTAAAGCTACATATCAAATGCATATAAACACACATACCATTTATAGGAAACCAAAGAAAATTAGCAACCAATGTCACAGATTCATACAAGAAGAAAAATTTCTAAAACTGGTCTTACGTGCAATGAGTGGCAATGGCATTGAGTCCATCATCGCTGAATCCATCGCAACTTGACAAAGATAAAACCTTGAAGCCCTGAAATGAATTAGCCAAGAGCTCCAAGCTCTCATCACTAACAGTCATTCTCTTTAACCTTAGCTCCTCCAAAAAAGGGTAAACTTTTGCAAACATGACCAGCCAAGGATTCACATCAGCGCCCCAATCTCTGGGTAACATATTGAAATCAGAAAATCTAGGTCTTCCTTTTAGTCTAACACTTTTAATTCTTGGAAACCTTTTAGCCACAATCTCAGGAGATACAGAATAGCAGTTGCCTATAAATAGATTTGTTCTTGTCCATCTCTCTGCATTATACCAATTCTTGCAGACGAGGGAGACTGAGTTTCTGTCCTTGTGTGAATCTATGAGTGAGAGAACTTTTTCCAAGACTTCATCAGGGAATGACGAGTAAGTGTGAGTTGATCCATTCAAGATAGCTGAATCTGGTGTTGAAATATTGGGTTTCTTGGGGTTTGGATCCATGCGCCTCAAATGGGCTCCTTGAATAGGGACTCGGGTGCTGAGAAGATTGTAATATCTCACAATCATATACAAAATTCAGAACCCATTTCATATAAATGTATGTTTATCGCATAATGCAACGAACCATAAGAATATGAAATCCTAAACTTGACCAAAAAATAATACAGATCATAAATCTTGAAAATAAGAGGGATTAATTGACAACATCTGTGGAAAATTAAAGAACAACTCGTTCAATAATAATGACGAAAGATTAAAATTTACATTGACAAACCAGTATTTCTTCTTGATTGGAAATGTCAAATCTTTTAACTCACCTTGCTCGGGAATATATTGGTCAAGAGAAGTGTAAAAGCAGAAGCTTCAAATTCATCAGAACACTAACACACACAGAAGCAAAAACATATTAAACACAAACCCAACAGATGCTCCTAGAATGCGGAAATCATAAGAAAAATTAAACCACGTAATCCATTTGCTTACAGAATAAAGTAAACAAAAGCCAGGAAAAAACAGAATCCATAAATTAAAAAACTTAGGGGGCTTACCTTCTTGTTGGGATACTTGGAAGAGCTGAAGAGCCAAAGAAAAAGCTCAGACAACCCACTGGCTAACATAGCAAGAAAATAATAAAATACCCCAATTATTCGAACAGGGAACCAAAAATAATAATAATAAATTTGCAATCTACATACGATAGATATACGGACCTGAATACTCAAGAGTGACGTCCTGTACATAAAGGGCTTAATTATTAAAACGTCCACGTTAGCTGACGTCGACAAACAGCTGGAGCGAGAGCCACCACACCTCCGCCGTCGTGTGATGTCCACGTTGCTGCCAAGTTGGCATCCGTCGCAATTTATGAATTTTTTCAATCCGTATGGTCGCTTGATTTCAAGCTCTTATATAAGTCCTCAATTTTTAAATGAGTAGGTATCTTGTGAGAATGTCTCACGAATTTTTATCTGTGAAACGGGTCAAGAGTAGCATAAAAAGTAATACTTTTTCATGGATGACTCAAATAAGAGATTCGTCTTACAAAATACGACCCGTGAGACCGTCTTACACAAATTTTTGTCTTTTTAAATATATATCTAGGATGACCGAATTGTCTCTAAAGTCAAATAATTACCATAAGTCGTTGTGTAATTAAAAAAAAAAACACTTTCAAATAATTTATATATATATATATATATATATATATATATTATTACATTATTATGTTTTATTTTCAAGTTCATTATCCATTCACGTGTATATTTTTTCACATCATGATCAAATATCACTTAAAAAATGAACTCATGCATCGTAAAATGTCAGTTAATTTCATCTTCTATTTTGGAATCATGACACACATAGTAAACAAATTAAAATTAATGTTTATGGAATTTAACTTTTTTCCCTCAAAAGAAAGGAATGAGAAAATTATTTTATTCAAACTGAAAAAAAAATCTTTTAGTCAAAATCTCGATATATCGATAAAATAAATAAAACGGTTGTAAATGTCGATAGAGGAATATATAACATATCTTTAGCATGATTCTAATAAAAAAATCCAAGAAATATATATAAGATCTATAAAAATATATGACCTCACATAGCAAAATTTAAATTAAACCGTTAAATATAATGTGAGAATAATATTTTTATACTAGTTTCTTATTGACAGACCTGATAGTCAAATTGTAAATTATAAAACAAATGTCATCACTGCTAATTGCACCAGCTACCCTATGCAAGTCTGAATCAATCAAGCACGTTGAATCTCTTTATTTAAAGAGTAGGTCTCTTGATTGACCGTTTCACGAATCTTTATCTGTAAGACGGGTCAACTCTACCGATATTCACAATAAAAAATAATACTTTAGCATAAAAAGTAATACTCTTTCACAGATGAACCAAATAAGAGATCCGTCTCACAAAATACGACCGTGAGATCGTCGCACACAAATTTTTGTCTTATCTAAATAAGGTATTTTCTCGAAAATACAAGGCTTTAAAATTTGATTAGTTTTACATGAGTTTTCCGTTTTGTTTGAATTTTCACGTTGAGTGCTGATACAGTTTCTCAATATGATATTATATACATGTTATATCATTTGGAATAACTAAAATCGTTTTTTTTATACACTTTATAATTTTGTTAATCTAATTTATATTGTGATATCATATTTTGAGATTGATGTGATCCTGGTGAAATAGATGAGCAGGGTTGGATGCTCCACCGGATCGAATCAATAATGTTGTCAGTATGTTTCTGTACGCCATGCGTTCAAGTGAGTCCAGGAAAACTTCTGATTCCCATGTCCACCACCACTGTTACGGCCTCCTAATTAGCTTCATCAATGCGAGTCAGGGATATTACCATTTTTTTTTTGTTTCGGACTTCGCAAGAAAAACCCGCAACGAAATAGGTTTAAAGATTAATTTAAACTTCAAGTTCGAATATTTTTTTAAATCCTCGAAATAATTCCCCCAATCACATGGTTATATTTGTACTATTGGTTGGGGTGTTTAGTGATTACTGCTAAAAATAAATAACCCATCACGTATGAAATAATTGACAAAAACAAGAAATATACAAGAGCATCAAGCTATAGTTTAAAGTCGATAATAATTTTAATATTTTTTTAAAAAAATTATTTTAATATTTTTTTAAAAAAAATTATTTTAATAGATCAGGTACGACTTACGAGTAAAGAATAATTATAAGTCAAAAAATACTCTGAATATATGAATAAGTTCTTTGAATCACCATACTTCATATTCTCTCAAATAAAAGGCAACATTCATTTAGATTAGATTAGAAAGATTTCTATCATGATAATATCTTTAAAAGTTTTTACCATGTTATTGTACCATATTGATAAAAATATCCAATATTGAATAAAATAGTTCTTAATAACACAAAAATTCTTGTGAGACGGTCTCACAAATCAATTTCGTGGGTTGAATCTCTTATTTGTGTCATCCATGAAAAAATATAATTTTTTTATGCTGAGAGTATTACTTTTTATTGTGCATATCGATAGGGTTGACCCGTCTCACAGATAAAAATTCGTGAGACCGTCTCACAACAGACTCACTCTCTTAATAATTCTCTTAACTCGTTTTTTTCTCTTTCTTATTAAATTTATTTATAACAGACTCGACATTTTACAACCACCGGTATAAATCAAACAACATCAAAAGGATATTGCAACAAAATATGGAGCGCACACACATACAAACCACTAAAGCATGAGACACAACACACACACGTTATAAAGATCAGATGAAAAAATAAAAAAAAAAATTCAGAAAACACGGGGGGTGGGGGACTTGACACCACCACGAAACCATTGTCTCCTTCGATTTTCACATATTGATTCATTATTTATTACAACAAATATGAAATTACCAAAGTCCAATCTCGGCTTTTGAATAAGAATCGACACACGAATTGCTGTCTCCCAAATCTTAAGAACCCCATGTTACCCAGCAATCATACCTTTTTCCTCTATCTCTATCATTATCCAATTCCCTGTGCACTCTTCTGTCCAACTCTGGCCTATTTGTCTAATCTCAGCCTATGGAGTGCTGACTCGTGTCCACCACTCTCTTGGTCCCATTTCATTTATTGGGCATTTGATGTTGGGCTGCCGCGAGTCTATGTTGAGTGATGGCTTTTTAATAGCAAGGCCCATCCTTTCGTTGTGCACGTGATAAATCATCGAATAATTCATTGTTCGATGTCTCATGTAGACTTAAGCTTTTGGATAGAGTTGATTCAAGTCCATGATGTTAGCATTAAATTAAAGTTCAGACTCACTGTTATATGGTGAACTGTTTTTGTGGGTCACTCTTTAATGTCTTGTAAACTTCACGATCTAATTATTCATTCATGAGCGTGACAAGGTGTGTCAGATGTCTCACATCGATTGGATTAAGTATTTGAGCATTATATATATGGACTTGGACAATCCACTCTCATTGAGCTAACTTTTGAGGTGGAGTTAAACACAAGTCCATGATTTTATCATGCAGTAGCTTGCAAACCACACTACTTAGATAAATTGTATTGGGCAAACCTTGTGAGATAAGCTCGGTGTAGAAAGTGTTGGTAAGGTATCAAACTCATGATCATTGGTCGAACGCTCACCACTCTACCAATCCGGACACCCTCAGAGAGGTCTTCATTCTTTTTTTGAATCAGGAGGACGTGGAAATGGGGTTGAAATTATGTAATGCAATCATCTCTTGTTTAAATAAGTAGATCATTGTTATATATGAGTATATCTATTATAAGACGGTTTCACAAATTTTATCTTAAAAACGGGTTAACACAATCTATAATTATCATGAAAATAATACTTATAACATAAAATGTTATATTTTTTCATGAATTAGATTGGATCGGATATTCGTTTCACAAAATTGAACAGTGAGACGGTTTCGTGCTATATTTATTATAAACAAAGATGCAAAATTCATGATTTTCGCATGAAATAGGAGAACAAGAATTGCAATGTACATGGCATGCAAGCTCATTATTATACATATTATATTGACCATTAAGATACACAAGAGAGAGATCCAAGAGTCCAATTTTCCGGAATCTTTGGGTCATCCCAAGACCATATCTCAAAATGATAGTATACTAATAAATTCAGCACTAAAACATGTTTGATTAATCATCTTCCAAAATATTTAGCTAATTCATAAGGCACCGCCTGATAAAGTAATAAGCAGCAAACTAAAGAGCCACGCTAGAAAAATTATCTTAATTACTTTTGAGCTATTTGTTACCTTAACCACACCCTCCGATCACTCCACAGCAATTTCATTTCCTGCCTCATTTTAGTAATTTATTCATCGTCTTTCCCACTAGCATTAATTTCTTCCAAAACTTGAAACCAGCCTGCATTGAGTTCCTACAAGTTCAGAATAAATAAAAACTAGATAAACAAAGAAAGGAGAATTTGTATGACATAGAAGTTTCGACCAGTTCATAAATCAGTTAGTTGCAGTGATCTTATGTTTCTTGTTAACAGAGGGTTCATGTGTATGATCATATTTTCTCATTTCTCCAATTTCATCATCGCTATTATTTTTCTCGAGTTCTGCCCTCATTTTCTGGGCAAAAATCTCTTCCCCCTTTTCAGACAAAATCATCAGCAAACTATTAGACTCGTTCCTCGCGTTATTCATCATGTCGGCTTGTAAGGTTGAAATAAGGAGTTCCATGTCTTCTTGTTGTTTTTTAAGCTTTTGGATTTCAATCTTTGATATTTCTATTTCATCCCTCAAAGTTTCCAATTTTCTTTCCATGTCATAATTAGCATTGGTAACTGTACAACCACCACCTCCCTTTTTCTTCGGGTTCCGTCTCTTCACTTTCTGGGGAATTTGGTTACGCCTTTTAATGTTTGAGAGCATATATTCACTCCCAGCTTGAAAATACGGGTTCTCATACTCCCATTGATGATCCACTCCGATTTTCCTGAAACCCTATATAATAAAAAGTGATTAACTAATTATAACAGCAACTTCAGGCAAAAATGAAAGTCAATTTTCAAGGTACTTAATTAACACACAAAAAATTGTGATTCGATCTCACGATTCATTTTTTAGACGGATATCCAACCCGACTCATTTCATGAAAAAGTACGCTAAAATATTACTTCACTTTAAGTATGGATTGAATTGAGCATAGATCCGCCAGACCGTATCTGCTAATTAACTAATACGCACATAATTGTTGAGTTGAGATACAAAGCTTGACAAAATGTTGTGCTTAAAGTATAAAGGAAGTATCTCTGCGGAGAACTTGAGATGATCCCAAATGATGAAGCTTGTGCCCGATAAACTCCATGATATAATGGAGTTGGTTTTTGGATCATCCACTATATTGTAAGTCTTGATCAAAAAGGGAGGTGGCATACACCCCATCAACCCTTTTAAGCATTCAGATATATCTAAATCCCCACTCATAGTTGGTGAAGCTGGCCGCATTCCACCGGCGTCAATGTCTCCAGTTATCATATTGTTAGTTTGATGCTTTCAAATGTGCCAGTTGTTGTTTAAAATGGTTTATATATACTCACATAGGTAGTGCACACGGTGGATGTATAACATATCGAAATTATATACGTGTGTTGATCATACTATATATGTGGTGTTGGGACAATTTTTTCATGACTGGAATATATTCTCTAAACGCCTATTATATGGTCTAAGGCTAAGTGATGGATGGTTCATGTGATTGTAATAGATGTACTCTACTCAACGGTTACCTTTGATTTTTGTCTATTTTTTTCTCTTTGTCTGATTAATATCGATGAAATTATGTTTCAAGAAAAAAAAGTTTGTTCAGTTTAGAAAATTATAATATATAATATATATATACACACACACATATATATGGAAATAGATCTAAACTATTCCACGTTAATCAAATACTTAATTTCACGTTGTTTGTGCCTACTTGGAGTGATATTTTAGATAATCCAGAACAAATCTTCAAATTTAATTATTAACACATAAATCATATCAAAAACTATATATTTATGGCAAAAACTTGTGTGAGACGATATCAAATGGTCGTATTTTGTGAGACAGATCTCTTATTTGGGTCATCCATGAAAAAATATTATTTTTTATGCTAAGAATATTACTTTTTATTGTGATTATCGGTAAAGTCGACAAGTTTCACAAATAAAGATTCATGAGACAGTCTCGCAAGAGACATACTCTATATTTTATCACATCGTATTTATTGTCAGTATCTTTCATTATCTTATTACTCTGATCTAACGCATCAAAATTATATCCAATTTTTTTTTTTTTGGTTAGTAATGAAAATTGGATCTACATTGGCATACGAAAAGTCACAAGTTTTGTTTCTTGACTTCTTTGGTGCAGCAAGAGGGTAAATCGGTTGATTAATTATTTACACAAGTTACATGCACAAAATCGTTTATATTTATAAACATAAAAACTTTCGTGAGACGGTAAATTTTTGAGATAAATCTCCAATTTGGATTATCCATAAAAAATATTACTTTCAAAAGTAAATATGAGTAGGGTCAAATAAAAATCCGTGAGATCGTCTCGCAAAAACCTACTATGTTATAAATAAATTAATTTCTACAAGAGATATCACTTTGTGGTTTAATTATTTTTTCTCAAAATATATATACCTTAATCATTCCTTCACTCAAATTTAATATTGACCATTTTCTTAACAAATAAATTTTAAATATTTTTGTCAAAGTCGAAAAACTTGACCGGTCAACTATTGACATTTGACCGAACGGTCAAATGTTGATCGAGTAAACTGGGTTGGGCCATAACCCTCTAAATTCAGTTTAATCTTAATGGCTTAAAAAGAATTTATGTAATCTCAATTTAACATTAACTCGTTCCACTGTAGGCCCAAACCCAATAACCAAATGTAAAACAGGCCCAAAATTACCCTGAATTGTCGAGAAACAGGATGGCAAATTTTCACCCAATCCACATCTTTACGGTTATCTATTCTCTTTTCCAGATTTTTGGGTAAAATCATGGTATCCAAACATTGGCAAAAACTCCCGTGAAACAGTCTCACGGGTCGTATTTTGTGAGACTGATATCTTATTTGAATCATCCATGAAAAAATATTACTTTTTATGCTAATAGTATTACTTTTTATTGCAAATATCGGTAGGATTGACCCGTCTCACAGAAGAACTACTCTCGCAACTGATTTTCTTGAAACCCTTTTGCATTTACGCCAGATTTTTAATTCATTAGTCATTGTCTTAAATAATTAATTTGATGAACTTTAACTTTGAATTTAAATATCTAACACCAAATTTAAAAATAGAAAAAAAAATTATTCAAGCCCAAATTTAAATTAGGAAAATAGGGAGTGAGTCATGTTCTAATTGGATACAAATGATATTGATATTGAAAATACGATTTTGTCTATATTAAAATTCAGTGGTCCCAATTCTTTCTTTTTCTTTTATTTTAAAAAGTATGAGTCATCAAAAAAAAAAACAGAATTACCCTAAAATACTCTCTCTTTTAACCAAAATAAAAAAGCATTAATTCATTTGACCAAATTACAAACTAAATTATTCCTAAATGCAGTTCATATGTATGAAACACAAAGTAAAAAACTCATATATTACATGAATAATCTGCAGTACCTTTTTTTTATCAGATGATGATCACGGGCTTCAAGAAAAGGTCGTCGGCTTTTGGTTAGGCAGTTAGCCTCCAGCTTGGTTACATGTATGGATTTTCCGAATAGGAAGGTAAATGGCTTTCTTGATGTCGTCAACAAGCGCTGTGTCGCTATCAAAATTGTTGGCAGAGTTGTAAAACATATGAAACAGTTTCATGCAAGATAAGTGAAGTTGTCTGCACGATTTTGGCATACTATTATCACCTTCCATGAAAATGTGTTCCATGAATTCTTTCATTTTCTCTTCAAGAATCTGATTCACATGCCCAATTGAATCTTCTACACAGGCTTTCGGATTCGGGTTTTGTTTCATGTGGAGATGTACAAAGTTCATTTTCCCTTCTTCTTCTTCTTCTTTCTGTGCACATTTTCAATCAAAACCGGACGATTAGCCAACTGTAGTGAATGAATTGATACAACATTTGAAAAAGCACATTCATCAAATCCCATAGCAAAATTTCAATGAAAATTTTCATTACTTGATAGCTTTGAGAGTCATTCAGCAAACGGGCAATGGTCATGAGCAATTTGGTGATCTCGTGATATTCAAGATTTTGAGTTCCATTTGAGGAGCTTAGTTTCAAGAAACTGGATGTTGTTGGAAGAGCAATGGTGTGAATTGCAATCGATATCGCTGCATTTTCGAGATATTCATCCATGGATGCAACATATCCCATCAGGCTCCATGTCTTTTCCACCATCCACGATGTGAAGGTTTCACTCCACTTTACGCGCAAGAAGGGAAGAACAAAGAGTTAATTATTAAAGTATAAATTAACTATATTATATTATAACAATAACTAGTAAAACTGACTCAAATTTCCATATATACATCACTTACAATATTTCTTAAATTTGCCACTGTTTTGCTTCCTTCATGTGATGGGAAATTTGCTACAAATTTATTGATAAAATCATCAAGGGCATCAAAGATGGTCTTACTATGGCCAGTTAAACCCTCCCCTTCCCACCTGCAAATTTTTTTAAAAATTTGCACAAAATCGTATATATCATACTTTGTCCATCAATATTTGCATGGTGAACGGGAACACCTATATATTATGTAATACTTTCACTTTATAGTTTACATATCCAGCCTTCTACTTATATTTCTAGCTAGCTAGGTGCTTTATAAAATATAAACTAATAATTGATAGCAAACTAAATTCCCGATGAACATGAGCTTTGGTACCAATTTCTAAAAAATGAAGCAATGAAATTTTGGTGGAGTTGATATATGACTCAACCGTGGAAGGGTAACAATGAATACCTTTGAATAGCTGTTGTCAAGAGGTGTAACTCGCTTACAGATCCTTCCATGTCATAGAAGTCGTCTGCAAAGACGACAATAGTGGCAGCCTTCGCCATAGCCAATCTCATAATAGAATTGAAAGGATGGCAAGAGGATGCTGCAATAGCATAATAGCTATAATCTGTCTTATCTCTTCCAAATCCCATCTTACTCAATCCCCCTTCCTCCGACCATCTGTTCCATCGTCATACAACCAATCGTTCTTGGTGTTATATTCAAGAAAGTTTCTACAACTTTCAAAAAATTACAAATGTGTAACTATTTTTTCAATCTTGTACCTTCTCATTTCTTCCAACTCTTGCCTGTACATCGACTGCCGATATTCGTAATTTTCCACCGCAAGTTGAGCTAACTTCTTGTTGTCAAGGCACGATAACCTGATAGATTTATTCAAGTATGCTTATGTTAGAGTAGATGCCCTGCAAGCCAACGGTTGGCTAGGGAATTTATTGACTCAAGTGTAATAAACAATCTTTATTTTAATATAATTTACTTTTTAATGGTTTCGTTATACTTTATCTGTATACCCATGCAATCAGCATAGATAAAGTCCTTGATTATGCTTTAATACAAATGAATCGTAATTCGATGTTGAAACTCATTTGTAAACACTGCATATTCTAAATTCGTTCCTAGTCGATTCAGCCGCCTAAAACATGGATAAAGGTCGCTTGAGCTCGAGACTAGCATCTGTGATGTTGTGTACTGCGTTTCTTGGTAAGGGCATAGAGATGTCCAAACATGCAGATGGTAGTCATATGATGATTATACCGAACAACCCTCCCTCGGACTTTCCAAGTGGTTATCATTCATCGAGAGGATAAGTCCGTGGTTATGATTGTACACCATTAGTCCTTACGACCCGGGACAACACTGAGGCTCTATACGCTAGGGCTGTGCTTTGACTCGTTTACCGGCTCCAGGAGAGTCATCAGGTGGCGAGGTTGGGTACAGTTGCGACACATATAGGAGCCAGTGCATTGTAGTCGGGGATTCACCGCTCACCTACGGGTGTGGATATCCTATGTGATCTAATGTAATAATAGTGCATGGAATCTCTGGCCAGAGTATGAGATGTACGTTGGAGAAGGAGTTCTCCAATAGTACACGCGATGCCACTATCATAGTTATCACATAGTTATCGAATTAATATGCAACCCTCGATGAACCAATGGTTGCAGATTCGATCGGGATATATGAGATGAAGGGACCGTACTGTATGTTAATCATAATCGACTGGTTCTTGCAGGCCACTATCAGTGATACCTAGGGGATCATGGGGCGATGCTACTAGACGCTCTTACCATGATCCGATGGGTGCAATCAGAAATGAGTTCTGACATTCTTGATCAAGGTGTTGATGAAAAGAATGAGGCTAACTAGGGTAAGCCCGAATAAAGGATTATGTCCTGAATCACAAAGAGTTGTGAACCCACGGCTAGCTGTATCCCTGAACCATTGAGGGTCACACAAGTACTAGATTGTTTGTTCCCGTTGAGAGAATAAATTCAAGGAGTTGAATTTATATTATGATATAGTAAATTCAAGTAGTTGAATTTATGATAATTAAATTTTGAGAAAATAAATTCAAGGAGTTGAATTTATGATATAGTAAATTCAAGAAGTTGAATTTATGAAATTTGGATAGAATAAATTCAAGGAGTTGAATTTATAAAAATTTGAGAATTTAATTTATTAAACTCAAATGTTGGGTTTATTAAATATTAAATTTTGGAGGTGATAAAAATTCAAGGAGTTGAATTTATCATTTAAATAATAAATTCAAATGTTGAATTTATAATGTATTTAATTTATTAAGCTCAAGAGTTGAGTTGATTAATTAATAAATTAAATATGGTTGGTAATATGTTTAATAGGCTTGTAGGAGTACAAGTCCAACATATTAAATAATTAAAGTTTTAATGGGCCTTGATTAATGGATTAAACTAGTGTGACTAGCTCAATTAATTAATCAGGCCAATTAATGTTAATTAAAGGGCCCAATTATTATACTATGATAATTAGGTCATGGGTTAAATATAATAATAAGAGTTTGACCTAAAATAACCTAGCCTCCATCCTCATGATCTTCGAAAATCACCTATTATTCATCCAAATATTTAGTTTACTTAATTAATGAGATTAATTAAGTAAATCATGATTAAAGAAAAAAAAAGATTTCTTTATTCCAAATGGTACAGATTTTCGAGAGATTCTCTCCAAGATTTAAAATGAAAAGTTCGGCTCTTCCAAAGCGAATTGAAGTGCTGCTCTCGAAATTTTCTTTCTTGTTGCAAGAAATTGATTTTTCCTTCCGTGTTCTATCTCTACGCAAAAATATCTTCTAAATTTCTAGTGCAATTTAGAAGAGGAACAAATATTCCAGTCGTGGACCGGATTAGGAGATCGAAGAATGTTCGTAGGGATTTACAACAAGAGCTACATCCGCTAATACCGGATTAGTTGGAGTCCAGTGATATAATTCACAAAGGTATAAAATTCTTTACACCCTATGAATGCTTTTGTTAAAATCATACGAGCGCCCAAAGCAAAACATATTTTGATTGTCAAAATAAAATTAAAAATTTTTAAAACTTTCCGCTGCGTTTGGACTCGTAGAAAACCGAGATCCAACCGCTTATAATCAAATAACTCCTGTGTTTGTGTATAGAGATACGTAACATATGCTTATAATTGATTATTCTTTTAATTTGAAAAGATTGAAAAAAAAATCAAAAATTATAAAAGTATGATTAATTAATAAATCCGACTCGCTATTGTATCACTTCGTGTATAATATATAATACCTGTAAAATGAGGCCTTGCCAACCCACAAAGGACTCTTGTTGCTTTCTTCTATCCACTTCCTATGGTTAAGATGATCGAGACGAGCCGTCCATGGGACATCCATTTCATATTTCATCTGTAGATTAATTCATATAGTTATATTTGAGAGAACGATTAAAATAATATATAGATCTTAATAGTCGAATTTTTTTATCAATGAACTTTTTAACATAAAATTTAGCTCCCTAGACTAAAAATCTTTGCTACTCCCCTGGTTGAATGTATATGAGAGTTGTCTCAAATAATTTGAATGAATTAAACAAAGGATTATATTACCACATTTCGAAGTCCATTGGAAATAACAAAATTGTGATCTTCAAAATCATCGAACATGGTAGCAGTCTGCAGTATAATCCTAGCAAAGATCCGTGCCTTGTCCGATTTGCTTTCTCCAGGAAATGATATGTCTGTGGCTGTGAATACACTGTACATTGCACTAATAAATTGCTCCGGATTCTCTTGCATGTGAACCATCACTTTTGCATCATTTAGAAACCAACAAAAGCTCTCTACAAACACACATCAAAAAATATATATGTCACCAGACATCATATTGGTGGAGATTATGCCGAGCCGATAGTGATCATGATGCTAATAAAGTACCAAAACTTGTGGAATTAAACAAACAATAGTAACACAAAGATTTATGCGGTTCATCAAATATAGGCTATGTCCACATGGTTATTTCAAATGTTTAGTATTTACTATAAAACTCTCAATATCTCATAATCTTCAGCTCGAGTATAACTTTGAAAATACTAACTAACACAATAGAACCTCAAATCATTCAAGAAACCTAGAAACTATTTTTTTCTAGACTGTGATCTCTTAATTTGAAGGCTCAAATAAAGCTTCAAGGGATTACCCGACTTTGCCTTCGGGATCCTCCCACCAAATCCACTTAAAAATGCTGAAGGAGTGGATTATATATAGACACAGACTCATTTATTGTCAATCTTTTGACAATGCCATAAGCTTGAATTAGCTATAATCTTGAATTAGCTCCAGCATCCACAACCGCTAATGTATCTCTTTAAATGGAAGACATATCAGTTTTCTTTCCTCGCGCAACAATCATGGCTCTTTTTTAGTTTTCCATGAACCATCACCTAGGTTCACGTTATGACCTTCATCATTGAGTTATCCCACTGAAATCAGATTGCATGTCATTTTGGTACATACCTGACTTTGTTCATTTTCCAGACATATCTATTTGACATCTTCATCGGGATATCACCTATACCAACTATTCCCAAAGGTTTTTCATCAGCCAGAAAAATTTTTCTGTAATCTTCAGCATTGTAATTATCGAATACATCATGAGTAACAGTGGTATGAAACGAAGCTCTTGAGTTCATAACTCCATAATCAGCTGGACTTTCCATGGATAACAATAAAGCGTTATGTACCTCCTCAGTAACATTATTAGCATTGTTCCTAGTTGATTTGCATTTCTTTTTCAAATGACAAGTCTTACCATAGCTCCGGCTCTTCACATTCTTTTCAAAGTTATTTTTGTCTTTCCATTTCTAGACTTGGATCTACCGTGTCATTGGTTATGACCCTTTCGCCCTCCAGCTTCTTCCTCTGTTTTCGAGATTTGGAGAAGAATCTGATTATTTTCCTTCACCCAAATCCATCATGCAAATTTTTTCAGCAATGATTTGATTTCTGACATTATTGAATTGTATCTTTCTTTATCCAACAGATTTGCTAACTGTTGTTGCATAGGTTCCCAAACATCTGGTAAAGACATCAAAAAATAATTGCACAAATCTCATCGTCAAAATTAATTTCAACCGATGTTAGCTAGAACAAATCATGTTAAACTCATTGATGTGAGCAGCCACCAAAACACATTCTCCCATCTTTAAGTTAAATAACTTTTTCATGAGATGTACTTTGTTGTTTGTAGATAGCTTCTCGTACATATCCGACAAAATAAACATAATCTCTTCTGTAGTTTTTGCCTCCACCACGTTATGTGTCATATTCTTCGTTAAGATCAATTGTATTACACCTAACACATGTCAGTCAAGGAGTTCCCAGGCTTCATCCTCCATCTTTTTCGGCTTCATTCATGATGGAGGTTGATGCAACTTCTTGCTATATAGGTAAGCTCTAATATGTAATCGCCATAATGTGAAATCTGTATTGTCGAACTTGTTGATTCCAGGTCCCGATCTATCATCTTCAGTCATCGCCTTTCTAACCTTAACATAAAATTTCAATAATCTTTTATGATGTGGAAGCTTAGACAAAGCTAGAACCACATTAGCATACTCAAATTCTAAGAAATTTTACAACAAGGCTCTGTTATCAGTTACTGGGATTACGCCCAAGAGATAACGATTATAATTATTATAATAATATAATACCAAAACTTGTGAAATAAAACAATTAACAAAATAAACCAATAAACTACGTCCATTGAACTATTACAAATATTTAATAATAGAGAGAAATTTACAAGTATTCATAATAAAATACTCAATATTTTACCATCTTAATTTAAGTATAACCGAAAAAATAGTTTTTGGAGCACAACATTCAAGAAACTCGGAAACTTTTTCCTTTACTTGATTGTGATCTCTTAATTTGAAAGTTCAAACAATTAAGGGGTTGGCGGACTCTGCCTTCCCACCGGGTCCACTACATAAAAATGCCGAATGAGTGCATCTATATATAGATACAAATTCATTTGTTGTCAAATGTGCACCCTAAATTTGGAGGAAAATTAGCCGACATATCTGACAATTGTGACACAACTGTCAGAGCTACTTGGTCCACGACCTCCACACTAGACACATATTATGTCACGAAATATAACAAATGATTGATTAATTAATTTCCAAATGTCTTAATTACCTGGATTTTGGTAATATCCTTTCATCCTCAGCAGCCTAAAAGTCAATGCGTCTTTGAATAATTTCATTGGCAATGCGTCTCCGAAAGAGTAGTTCTGCCTTTCATCACTGGAAAAGCATTAAACAATTAACCAATTAATTTTACCACTGGGCACTGGTGAGTGCTATGTGTGGGCCTTTTTTTATTTATCTTATATAATACTAATTATATATGTGTGTGTGTGTGAGTGCTACGTAGTGCGGGCCTTTTTTTATTTATCTTGTATAATACTAACAATAATATATATATAGGGCCTTTTTTATTTATCTTATATATATATATATATATATATATATGTTGATATCAGGTCAACTATTTGTGAGACTTGGGGGAAACCTTTAATTTTTTTAATAATCTTGGTTAGATTTTCATGATCTTCTTTGTTATGCATGGCACAAAAACTACATGTTTAATCTCAACTTTACCGTAAGAATCCCAATCAAAAGATCATGTTTAATTTAAATTTAAAATTTACCTGTGAATTCGATGGAGTATCTGGTCCATCTCTTTGTGGAACAGTTCACCTAACCCTAGTCTTTGTAAGTGATCAACCATGCAAAGATTAATCAATTCTTCATCCACGGGATATTTGGCCGGCACTGCATGGAATATATGCATGCCAAATAAATTATAGCCGCTACTTTAAGAACTTTGATTTGGTAATTTAAGTGCATTTATATTATTAAACCTCCTCCATCAGGAAAATTTTGAACGAGGGACTCTAGGTATGAGAGGCAGTTGACGTTGTATGTCGCCATATATGCGCGAGCAGTGGCCGAGGGCGATTGGAAAAACGATCCATCGTAGTTGAGCCGTTTTGTGATTTCTTGTTCACCAAAGTCATGAATACTAGACATTGGCAACGCCTCCAAATATGAAAGCAATGGAAGATGACATGATCCAGTTTCTAATTTTTCCAAAGCTTTATTTTCCCTGAATTTTTACGATAAACTGAATATTTTGCTTTTAAAAAAATAAAAAAAGTATCCATTTCTATTCCTTTTTCTAATAATTAGGAGGATATATTTTCAATGTCTTACATTGAAAGTATTTGGCGGCGCTTGAAGAAAATATCAGCAATTGGACCTCTCAAGTTTTCTTGGAAAACAACCTCCAAGGCCGCTGCCTCCGCCAATTCAATGGCCGCAGTAAAAACCAGGACGAACCAACGTGGTAGATTTTGATACTCATATAGTTTGAGAAGAATCTCCTCCGCCGTCTTAGACTCGATAAATGCCAACCCTAGAAGAATAATATAAGCAATGACATTTAAACACATTGACAAAACAGTGTATATCCATTGGTAGACAGTAACGTCTGATTAGCATAAATCTCAATCTCTTTATTAATCCCACCAAATATTAATTACCTTTATTTATATTTGTACGACCTCGATTCCATTTCTTAAGAGCAACCATGCAAACAAGAGTTGCGGGCAGAACATCAATGGTGGGAAGATGGCCGCCTACGTCACTTTCGCCCCAAAACCCTCCTTCCTTTTGGTTATTGATGACCCAATTCAGGGAACTCTCGAACATAGGACCACCGCGGCATTGATTTTGGCTGTTCAAATTTTCAGCAGGAATCATGGCTAACCAAGCCGTGTCATAGGCAGATGGAGAAACAAATGATTGGATATTGATATTGTCTGAAAATAATTCTTTCTGAACCTCAAAAACTAGAGACTGAACTAAACACAGCGAGGATCCCATATTTAGATTAATATTGTTGTTGTTCAACGACGCTTATGCTGATGATATATATCTATAGAATACCGATATTTATATTGTCTTTAGGAGCGACAGTACTCGACCGATGTATTATAAGTGGTAATTTAGTGTACTAAAATTAAATTTTGAAAATAAAAAATTAATACATAAAAAAAATCATTTTTCCATGAAAAAACAGTAACACATAAATAAACTATATCATTTACCATTTTACTAAAAATATTACTCGGTTCATTCCAAAAGAAAGTTTAAAAAAAAAAATTCAAGTATGGTATATATAGTGGCAAAACTTTTGGAGTTTAAAAGAAAGTACGAGTTATTATACTTTTTGTAACGTAATCGATATTCTGGTATAGATATATAAAAGGTGGGTGATCTAATTTTTTTTAAACAAAAATGTTTTCTACTTCGTATATACTCATATCCAACCTGTCATTTCGAATGCTTGGGTGTGAGACGTCTCGTCATCAAGATAGATGAGAGAATCGACTCGTAAATGATATAATATTATTCTATGCTACATCTGGAGTATTTTTCCTCCTTATGACGTAGTCAAATGTTAACCTTTGGATAAATATCGATCAAAGAAGTGTTGTGGCTGATAATATCCATCAGTATTATTGATGACATTTGCAACGTTTTTCTTGATAAAATCACTATTTGTCATGCTTAAAAAAGGAAAAAAAAAATCACTATTTGATGATTTTTTATAACAAAAAATTTATTTAGGATAAGAATGATGAAATATTTGATAAACTAACAACAATTTAAAATTTGAATTTACGTATGCTTTGTTTTATGCCCAATGTTAGAACTAATGAATTAATTACGTTAAATGATAACAAATTTAATCACATTGATTGGATAAACCTTGCTCATTGGATTAAGAATATTTAAGTTAAACCCCAATTATATGCAAGTAATAATAACCTAGGCAATTGTTTTGACAATTTAATTTATGAGGAATAATGACTGTTAGGTAAACCATTATTGTATATGAAAAGATCCTATATTTCATATATTATTTTATTATTTATGTTGATTGTTAGAATTAGCCTAGAAATTGATAAATTGAAAATAAAATGTTTAAATATTTTGCGATGGAGGATTTGAGTACTACAAAATAAATTACTAGAATATGAATTATTAGAGACAAAGATGTCATAAAGTTCTCTTATGAAGAATATGTGTAGAAAGTGGTTATTTACATTCATTAGTCACTCAAATAGCAAATTCAAACACTATCATACTAAATCAAACTATACATCTCAGTTTCATAAAGAACAAACTTAAATAAATAAATAAACTCAAATCTGTGTTAGTTTTTGTTTAATTTAATTAATTGATATCCAAACAAAAATTGGTTTCATGGTGATTCTGATTTTAAAAAAAATGATTATAATATGTTAATATTATAATCAATTATTTATCATACACAATCAACTTCTCGTTTTCGGCTTTTAACTTTTGTTTTCAAACCCTACTCACTTTTAATTTTTTCTACGCTTCATAAAATATAAATTTAATCACTTTTTTAAAATCATAATATATTGCAAATACTCTCTACATATTGCAGAAATTGTGAAATATCAGTGCACCACATCTAAAAATCACATATATATATATACAACAATCACTTCTATATAGCATAAAGAACCATGGTGTGCGAACACTATTCTGCATGAAAAACGAAGAATTCATGATTCAACAACCTTTGAGCTCTATTTGAATATATTTTTTCTTTCGATATATAGGTTCGGTTTGGACAAGTACTTTAAAATTGTTTTTATAATTGAAAATTTTATGTGCATTTATAAAATTTTTGTAAAAAGTTTTGAAAAATATTTTTTTAAAAATTTTCACCAAGTATAGTTTTTAATGAACAATTGAGATATGTTTTTTGATGTTACTAGAAATTAAGGAATCGATAAAAATCAAAACATATTATTTTTTAACTGTAAAAACATTTTTATAGAATAATTTCCAGACGCGCGCGTATTTGTTCTTTAAACAAATATAAATGCTTTTATAAATAGAAAACAACTTTATAAAAACGTTTTACAAGTATCAGCTTTTCAAGTAAGCACACACTATTACTTGAACTGGGATAAAACATAAACCTTTACTCACGTATACATTAAGTTGACGGATAAAGCTTTGAAAATCACAGTGATTGAAGCTATAGTTCCGTATAACAGAGCTTGATCCCGTTGAAATTAGATCCATCGATTTTCCCCGCCACTCCGTCATCGCTGCCACCACGTCACAGTCAAGCACCGCCTTTTCTATCGGTACGGCAGGATTCTCGTGTCCGGCTGGCTCTTTGAGCTTGCTGTAAGTCAGATCGTCTTTACAAATTTACTGATCATGATAATTAAAAAATTAAAACACAGTTTGTGATGAAGATATGTCTGTACTTCTCTTTAATTTTACTTTTCTTGTGCATGAAAATTATGAGTTAATAGATTTTCATAATAAACGTTTGGCCCTGTCACGAGAAAATCCGGTCATGGGGAACAGTACACCAAACTTAAAAAAAAAAAAAAGGTTTTCCAAATAGAAATATGGTCATGTAAATAAGCTTAATTTCTCTTTTAATCTTATAATTAATCAAATTTCAATCTTAATGCAATATCTTTTTTCTTTTGCAATTATATTATTTTTCGTGTCGTACACGTCAGTAATATCCCGTGTAATTTCAGCATTCTAGAAAATTTTGATTAAAATATAAACGAAGCAAAGTTAATGCACTAGGACTCTAATTTAACCAATTAGACTACCAAAACCAAAATTTGGCCAACTTACATGATAATTTTTTTTAATTTCCCCAAGTTTTTATATCAAAAAATAAAATTTCCGAACTTTGATATCTGTCGTCGCGCAAGTATACATACTTTTTTCTTGTGTCTCATAATCTTGTTATCCCTTTAAAAAAATTTAAAAGAATTAATAAGCTAATATTAAGCTACATTGATTAAGCATATAACTTTTCAAAGAGGCATTTAAATCGTCATGGAAGAAGCAGACCGTCACTGTTTTTTGAAGCTGTAGGCCTAAAAATGAAAAAAAAAATCGGATTTATGGGCTCATGCATATCTCATCAAATTTATGCATAGGATTTTTCCAAAAAAAAAAAAAACTAAATGATTTAATTGTATCACAATCAATTTAGATAGTATTTGCTAGCACTTATTTAAACGAGCTTCTATATACAATTTTCAAACATTTTATTGACTTAAAATAACCTGATTAAAACAAATTTTGGTATCTCAATTATAGAATGGTTCCTATGAAATAAAGTTTGTTTGATTTGCTCGACTTTTATGTTAATTTGTTTTCATTCAAAATCAAGAAATCCACAATTGTTTTGCAACTTTAGCTTTAGCCAAAGTCTAATCAGCCTTTTTCGGGAAAAAAAATAAACATTCAAGTGGTATATGGACAAAATTCAAAAATTATTGTACCAAGACCAACAATTGAAAATTTAATAGACCTAAACCAAAAGGATTACAAATTACTCGATCAAAAAAGTTATTTTCTCATTTCATAATGATTAGTAATTAGCTTAAAATTGATAATTATTTTATAACCATTTTAAGTCCTTCAGATAAAGTCTTCGAGGTTGCATTTAGATATGAAGATTTGAATTTGATGAAACATTTGAAATAAATATTTGAAATGATTTCATGTTAATATAAATTTGAAATTTACTAAGGTTGTGTTTGGTTGGATGTAGTTAAAATCAATGGATTCCAATTATAGTTTTATTATTAACAATAAACAATACATAAAATCTTAAATCGATATATTAGTTATTTACACATTAATTATATAAAGTATAATGAATTTCATATGTCTCTATTATTTGGTGACTTGAAATCAATCCTAATCAACATGAAACAATATATAAACATGGTGGGTTGAATTTGAAGCTCATGATCTATTTCTCTGAAGCTAAAAAATGTATTTGAAATCTATATATTTGAAATTCATTAATCTAAATATAAAAAAACTCTTTGAGAAGTTAAAACCTAATGTCAAATAAATTTATCCTAACAAATATTGTTAGTATGAATTTAAAATATTTAACTCCAAATTCATCGATCAAAATATAACCGAAACACGTCAATCTTTTCAAGGGCGATTCGAGATATATGTAATGGTTAAAGATGATGAAATTAACGATTTCGGTTTTAAGTGGCAAACACGTACGATTGAAATTAAAGTTTGATTGATTGGAAATATATATAAAGCCCACACTTGTGCGATTCTCACTTCCACAAATGACAAACCCCAATCTCTTTGTCGATTTTGGTTTGAAATAACATGAAATCCTCCGAAGATAACACCAATCACACCATGCATTCACCAGCTTTTATTTTTTTTAAAAAAAGTACGTAAATTAACTAGCAATAAATCACACATGTTATGTGTGAAAACTACATAAAATATAATAATGGAAGACAAAAATTTGAAGAAAAAAAAAGGATTATACAAAAAGCTACTTAAATTACCTCAACTTTTACTATTGTTGTTTTATGTTTTTTTTAGATGTAATGAATTAAGTATTTTTATGAGAGAAAGTGAAATAAAATATCAAAATTGCAGGGATAAAATAATAAAAAAACGTGGAAGGAAAGTCCAAAGAGAAAGTAGGGTAGTGGAAATGAAATATTAATTTTTTACCCTTCTTGTACCCATTTTTTTAAAAAAATATTTAGTAAAATTAGGTACATTTTAGAATGTTCATTTAAAATACCAGAAGTACAAGAAAATTAGGATTTGATCACGCCATTTGACATATTTTGGATATTAGTCTTGTAACTTATCAAAGTTCGATTTTCATTTACAAGCTTAGATTATTTTTTGTTTTGGTCTTTTTTTGGTATGAAATCTCTAAATCTACTGAATATTATTTATTTGACATCGATGTTATCCTACATGAATCATGTGATGATAATAAACATATATTACATATATAAACATCTAACTAAGCAAAATTAAAAAAAAAAAATCCTGCACTTTTGAAATATTTGATGTCTTTCTTGTTTATTTTTCTTTTTGTTTTTCTTAGATAGATTTTAATAAATGTAGCATGAGTTTTCTTTACATCATATAAGCTACATAAGATATAATCGATGTCAAATATGCAAAATTTGTTAGATTTAGTGATTTCGGACAAAAAAAAAAATCAGAAAAAAATCAAATTATTTGATGAAAACCAAACTTTAACAAGTAATATGACTAAAATCCAAAATATATCAATTCGCAGGACCAAAATCTTAATTTATTATATAAATTAGTTTGTGATACCCCATGGATGGGCCCATTACCCCTGGCCCATCTCTAGTCCAAATGGAAGACAGGCTCATTAAGGGCCCAGGTATTCTCCTATAAATACCAGGTTTGAGATCCCATGGATGAGCCCATTACCCCTGGCCCATCTCTAGCCCAAATAGAAGACAGACCCATTAAGGGCCCAAGTATTCTCCTATAAATACCAGGTTTGAGCATATGATAGTTAATTCAATATATTGTTTTCAGCAGCACCCTTAGTTGCTCCCTCATATATCATCAGTCATTGACTTAAGCGTCGGAGGGGCTACGCCAGGACACCCTCCTGGCCCCCTTCTAACGGTCTTCTTCGTGATTTCAGGCTCAGAACAATTTCAAAACCCTGCGTCTGTACTAGTGACGCTTGCCGGAATCGGACCCTAAATTTCTCGTGAGTACCAGTTTGTATGAGGTTCTCTTCCATTATAATATAGTAATATATTATATAAATTAGTTTGTATGAGGTTCAAATCATCCACAATGGATGAACACGACAAAAGTCAAGTTCTAGATGAAAGAGTGACATATTTCCCCAAAGTACCTTTGCTGATTGCGGAAGAATTCCAGCAGATCAAGTCGGGCTTTGGGTATTTTCATCACACCAACTTTTTTTTGTGATAAATCGCTATCAATGTGTACAAAATCACATGATGAAATGCGCTTTACCAGTTCCACGTTACACGACTTTTGGAGTGTTTGTATAAGATGATCAGTCGATCGTCTGATTTTAAAATTAAAAAATATTGATGAACACAACATTTTTTGTTTTCAAATAAGATGATTTGTCAATCATTTTATATAAAACAAAAACAAAAAATAAATATCTCAATATAGCATAGGCTGACTCGTTCGTAACAAAGTTCAAAGGATCTAGCCAGTTTCCTTCCCTAAAAAGTTGTACATAAAGAAGTGGTGCTTTGGGCTTTTGGACCTGGGAAAAAAAAAAGAGATTTAATCCATAATTTTTTTTAATTATTATATTATTACACATGGGACCGATTTTGTTTTGTTTTGTTTTTTTTCCTAACCAACTGTTCTTTTGGACCAAAATAAGAGGTTTATATATGCTACTACACCTAAATGGAATTTTTATAACAAATAGATGTATTTAGAAAATTAAACATTTGCATATTTTTTTGGTTCATGTTTTTTTTCCAATTAAATGAACAGCTTACTTTTAGTTATCCTAATTTGACATCGGAAGGACACCAACTTTCTCCTAATGCTACTACACAAACAAGTGCTTTACATGATATGAAAAAGATTGGAAAAAAAGGTTTCTTCCCATAAATTAGAAGGACAAAAAAGGTTCTTTCCGTAAAATTCAGTCTTAACTAACATTTCAGACATACCCATTTACGGATGAGTATAAAAACAATAACTTTGTAATTTAATGTCGATTTTTTTTAATAATTGAAATGAACGAATTACGGTCTGAAAAATATATTAACTCGTCATTACATCATAAAACCACCCCCATTAGATATAGCTCTCGCACGAAATAACAAAAAGAAACAAGAGAAAACAATTTTAAAATCATCCTTCAAATTGTGTCACATGTATTTTGGTCATGTGCCGGACCGATTTCGAGTTCGAAATCCACGTAAAACAATCTGTCATTAAAAAAAGTGTTGGATTTAGTGATAATTAATTAATCGCTCACTTTGATCCATGGTTCGATAGGAACGGCAGAATTCTTAATTAGATAAAAAAACTCAAAACCCAACGTACCTTATTTCTTTAACAATTAATCAGTTGTAAATATGAATTAATTACACCTAATTAAACCTGAATCGTAACTGGCCGGAAAATCCGTGCTGCCTCATCGGAAATGCACCGTGGAGAGATCAATCTCGATCAAGTTTTCTTCATCAAACTCGCTAATCCTCTTCTCGTCGAGTGCGATCTCGATCAAACCATCTCTATCGTCCACATCTTCCCACTGGAAGCACAAAATCTGCGGCGAGTCGCAGCCTGAGATGGCCGTCGAATCACCTTCCGACGAATTGTCGGAGTCGGAGTCGGAGTCGGAGTCCGGATAGAACAACGACAGAGACGCGTATCTCTGTATGACATTCATCTGGGATTCTCTCTTCTTCATAGAGACACCGCCTTCGTCTTCCTCCGCTTCCTGTCCTTCGTGTTCTTCGTATATAACCTCCAGCGGCGCCCTCACGTCCCACTCAACGAAAGAATCGGAAAAATAAGTGCTCGAGAGAAATCCATGCTTCCCGTTCGCGACCGATACGCTTGGTATCCTCGTACGACCCTGATCATCAAAATCCTGCGATCCTGTCTCAGTGGAATCGAATTCCAAGCAATCGGGTCCATCGTGGGTGCCTTCTGTCTCCAATGGAACAGGATTTGGGTCGGTGGCTCCGAATCTGAGGAGTGAAAGCAAGAGAACCGCGGTGGAAATAAGCACCGGAGAAAGTGCGAAGCTGAGGAAAAGGGAAGGGAAGTAAAGGAGGACGACAGCATAAAAAGTGAGGAAGGTTAAGAAGAGAGGATCCGAGAACAGAAAAGAAAGCGTCACCCTGATCAAATTGTCCTCTGTAAAGGGACTAAGAACTTCTAAACTTTCCGCCATGAAAATGGAACGGAAAAGCTCTAGTAAAGCGAAGACGAAGGGATTCAAATGTAACAGAATATACAAAATAATATGTAATTTTTAAGTCTATATTTATCAGATTATAATAAACATCTGCATCGCATGCACACAACTCGACAAAAAACCCGGTCCAGTGAGTTTATCATGATTCCATTTTATAGCTGTTATAAACATTTGCATCACATGAATTATGGAAAATTAATATAAAGATCAGGTTTCCTTATGCCTAAAGAGGCTTGTCCCAACTCCCAAGGAACGAACTATTATCATTCAGAGAAGTTAATTTCGTTCATATTTATAATAAAAAATAATATTTTTTTATAAGTGACTTAAATAAAATATTTTTTTTACAAAATCGACAAATTAAACCGTCTCATTAGAGTTTTTGTGACGAATTAGACGAAGAATAAAAATAAATAAATAATGTGAATATTTTTAAAAAGTTTTCATTTTCACACAATCCAGCAATCACCTAATTTAATTCTTGAATTTCCATTTCAGACTAATTAATTTTTTCCTTGTTAGATAGAAACTACATAGGAAAAATTCCTCCATCTAAATATATATATTTTCACCCCTGCCCTTAGTCAACTACCCAAAGTATTCGTTCAATGGTTGTAAAGAGAACGCGTGCGTTTTTTCTCGTTATTCAATATATTACATCACATGAAAAAATTGATATGATCTTCTTGCGATCATCGACTCATCCACTGTGTAGAGTCGAGCTAACCCTAAATATAGTCTAATTCTAATAATTGTGCAGTAAGTTGGCCAATCTTATTACAGTGCCCACCCCGACATTATATTTTATTGTTCGAATAATGTACAATATTTATCACCGGATCGCATTTTCTCCAAACAGACATATCTTCCAAAATATTAAAGCTGACGCTTCTTTTTGTCAAATCTAATAAAAACTACAAGTTATTTTCACGAAGAGTGTCACTTGTGAGACGATTTTACGAATCACAATAAAAAGTAATAATCTTAGCATAAAAAGTAAATTTTTTTCATGGATCACCCAAATAAGAAACACAGCTCATAAAATACGACCTGTGAGACCGGTCTCACACAAGTTTTTGACTTTCATGAATATATGGTTCTTCTACGTTTGATGTTAAAATCCACAACTTTGAAGCATCAAACTAGTTTTATTTTATAGATAACTGATTAACGTTATTGGTCTCAATTGTTCAGATCCTACGCTGGTGACCATGCATGCCCAAGCAAAACGAATTCCGTTGAACAGATAGATAGTTCAAGTGTTCGAAAACCAAACCAAACTTTAAAGTCAAAACAATCTTCATGGTTTGGATGGATCGATTTCAGTAGTCGATCGTGATTTTGATCGGTTTTAAAATCAATCATGGTTCAAATTTTGGATAAAAATAAATCGAACCAAATTCACATTCATATAAAAAAAAATATGTGACAAACGGTTGATTTAGTGTGATTTGTAATTTTTTTATTTTTAGTTTGTATTATATTATTAATAAGCTTTGTATACCGTTCAATTACATTGAAAAATCATTTATTACAAATTTTAGTCTAAATAAATACGACAACCCTAAAAGTTTAGAATGTTTTACAAGTTTGCAAAATTTTTATAACCATTATAAGTAATTTAATTTATAATATTTTATTGATAATGATTCTAATCTATGATCAGACAAAATATTCATTTAACTTCTATAAAGTCTTACTTGCAATTCTCTAAACTACGATTTTATCATGCACTAATTCATTATGGGCAAAAACTTGTGTGATACGGTCTCACGTGTCGTATTTTGTGAGCCGGATCTCTTATAATTTGGGTCATTCATAAAAAAATATTACTTTTTATGCTAAGAGTAGTATTTTTTATTGTGATCGGTATGATTGATCCGTCTCACAGATAAAGATTCGTGAGACTATCTCACAAGAGACCTACTCTTCATTATGACACTTAAAATTTAAAAATCAAACTGAAATTCATGGTTTAGATTGCTTTGGTTATAAACAATTCGTGGTATGCTTTAGTTTGAAATTTTGTAAAACCGATAAAATATGATTTTTTTCGAATTTTTATCTAATCGAATCAAGCCACAGCTAAACACTCCTAATAGATACATGAAATAATAATAATAATAATAATAATAATAATATATCCGAAAGTCTTTTATTTGAGGAGAAAAACCTTGCTCGACATGGTTGGTCTGTCTCTAACCACTAAACCAGAAACGCCTAGACAGTGCCAACCCTATTATGGCTGGATATTTGATAGCTTCGCTTCAAGAAAATGCACAATAAAAATTACCTAAAATACATTGTGAGTGGGAAGAAAAAAGTCATGGTGACACCCAAAAACAGAAGTCTGATGTGCATCCATAACCAAATGAATCTTCAAAAGCAAATTTTGGAGGCTAAGTAAAAACTTTTGAGACCAACCACACACATGGCTTCGGGCCCCTTCAAAATCTTGGGTTGTATAGTCACGAATTGGCTAAAAGAAGTTTTCATTCTGGTCGAAACTTTTTTTTTTTTTGAATGAGATGTCTTTGTATCTCCAACCACTTGTAAATAAAGATTTGCAAATTGATTAATGATAATGTTCTGTAAATATGAGAAGTCAGCTTAGAAATATTCGACATACATGGATGTGACCACCAAGCCAGAAATACTTGATAGTATGCATTTATTTCATATTCATTTCCTTCTCATGCAAAACCCAAGAAATATTGAACAGAGTCTCGGGAATTGATGAATGTTTTGTTGAGGAATGAAGGCATCCATTTTTGGTTGAGGGTTTTTTGATGTTCTGTAATTTTTTTAATTTAAAAAAAACGAATTCTTGAATTCGATCCGATTGGATATCCGACTAGTTAGATGATCACCCTTACCCCATGATAGAATCAAAAGTCCAAATTTAGTCACACATATATGGGGTCCATTAATTTTTTTTAAATCACATATGTGTATGAATCGTCCATCCAAACCATGTGAGGGGCAGCATCCAAGCTACCTAAACGGCACCAACAAAATGGGGTACTTTGACTTAAACTACCCAAAAAACCTAGCCGTGAGTGCCCACCCTTCTAGATGGGTAAATCTTTTGAAATTTATAATATTTAATTTAAATAAAAAAAAAAACCATAAAACGACATTGCCTTTTGTTATCTGAATTCAATTGTGCCGACTGGGAATCCATCCCTTCAACCAGATTCCCGGTGCTGTTCTCCGCTTTCCCTCATCGTTTCCCTAGATTTTTTGCCTATCAAGTTCTAATAAGGTCTTTCATCTTTCGATCGAGTGTTTTCTTACGAGATTCCGCGTCATATGATAAGTGATACGATTGTTACGCCGTTATGGGGTGCTTTCTGAATTTGCATTAATCTTGTTTGGACATGTTGGATTGATGGGTCCCGACTACTTTTCGTTTTGATTAGGTTTTTCATCTCTGGATTCCAGTATTTTCTCTCGATAATTCCAATTAGGAAGTCCACTTTGCTCTCAAAAATTCCAATTAGGGATTCGGCTTTTCCCTGGGAGGTTAGGCAGCTTTCGTTTCAAGAATCATTCTTGCCTGCAAAATGATATGATTGTTGCTCAGTTTCTACTTTTTATGTTGAATTTTTATGTTTTTAATTGTTGAGTTTTTAATTAGTTATTTTCCTTGTTTTTGTTGGATTAATGAGTTTCACCTGATGACTATGTCATCCATCTGCAAATTATTGACACAACGTAGGGTTTTCTTCTTTTATTCAGATTCCTAAATTCAGGATTTTTCTTTTTCCCCCCTTAAAGGGATTTTTCAGAATTTGAAGTCGTTGAGTGAATTTAGAAGAAATCAAAACGTAATGGAGGACTGGGGTAATTATTTTTACCTATTATTAGTTTATCACTATAAACTTTTATTATTATAATGATTTTATTGACTTTGCTTTATTTCATCAGTTTGCTTCTGTGTACATACACAGTCTGCCCTGTTGTGCCTGTCAACTTGTTTTAATTTACAAGTAACCAGGGTTTATAATATGATTTGGGGAATAAGTTGAATATTTGATTGATTTTAATATTGGATGGATCCCTACTTTTAAATATTTGCTCCAAGAAGCCCCCATGGCATGTACTAGGTTTGACATTTAAATTTCATGTTCAGTTCTCGTTAATTGTGAACGCTTTTGGACCTAAACCTACTAGGGGGAGAAGATGTCGACATAGTCGGCTGGTTGCTTGTAGCATAACTAGTGTATTGGTTGAGTGACTGCATTTTTTACCTACAATCCGTAGTAGATAGCTTACTTGTTGTCTCCTTTGATTGAGAAATCCAAATTTAGCAAGAGAATAATATCTTGGCCCTTGGGGTCCTTTAGTCATTTGCATGTAATTTCCCTCTATTAATTATTTTCCGGCCACCTATAATTTTCTTCCCCACTTTAATTTCTAGAGTCTAAATGATAAGTTTTGTTTCTCTATATCCTGTTTGCAGCAGGTCTGCATTGCTAGAATGACAGTTTTATGTGTTTTCAGAAGATCATTTTCCCGATCTTAAGAAGGAGCAATCGAAGCATAATTGGGACGATGAAGATTTGGAAGATGATGGTGTGAAGGACTCTTGGGAAGATGAAGATGAGCCTGCTCCGGTATATTAGATTTATTTTGTTACGCGATGCTTCCCTAGTAATTCTTTTTGTTCTATTTATATGCATTCTTCAATGGCAAAGAAGTCACTTGGAATTTCACTCATGCAGTCTCCTTATTTACAAAATAATTTTTGCAATGTGTGTGATTGTTGTTATATACTGTGGGACGGAAGGTATGGAATGCAACCTATCAATATAAAATCTTCTATTGTTTGACCATTTCCCTTCTCCTACATTTGATCGTGTAAATCAAATACCATCCAGTTAGACAATAATGGCGGTGTGGCTAGATTGCCTCTTTTCGGTGAGAGTTTTATGTGAATGTGATGCAGTGGGCTTCATTTTTTTTTTATTGGTAGTGGACTTCATTCTTACCTATAAATAAGTACTTGATTATACATTACAGTGAACAGGGGATTGAAAATCAGAACATTTGCTGAATGTATTGGTTGGAGGTCTACTTTTTCTTGCTATATCTATGAATTCTCACTGCCATCAATCATTTTATGTAGATGTGCATCCTTTCATTTTGGTCATTATTTAAAATATTTCTTGTTTGGCCCCTGTTTATATATTATAATACAAACTCTAACTATTTTGTTTTACCATTGACATGTCTAAATGAAAAAAATTTGTAGGACTTTCCTGTCTTGCGTTTTTTTTATTGATTTTTCTTTTTTATGTGAAAGTTTCATGGTTTGTCTTAATTCTTGGAAATTTTAGTACTTGCTAATGATGTTTATTGGAATTATCGGAGTTTCACCGTGGATATCGAGGTTAAAATATTTAAATCTTTGTTTACCTTTTGCTTGATTGGAAGCTTTATTTTTGTTGAATGTTATTGTGGCTATATATTTTCACGATGGCAGTTATGTACTTTTACTTTATTATTCTTTGAGAGGGTGCATGTGAAGCTTACGTGGTGTTCACAGATGGTGGGTCATTCGGGTGAAACTCTTGTGGGTCATTCGGGTGATGTTGGGAATAATCTTTTACTTGTGTTTGATGTTCCTTCTCAATTAGTTGGATTCATTATCTCGAAATAATCTTGTCAGGCACCTAAGGCTGAGCCTTCTCCCGAAAAGGTTCCTAAGAAGCCTACGTCAAAACTGGGTGAAAAGAAAGGTACAACTGTTGAAACTGCTATGGAGGAACCATTAGATCCCGTAGAGAAAAAACTTCGCCAACAGAGGTAGGTTTCAGTGCCTCTGCTATTGCTAGTTTATTTGTTCTAATCTGTGGGATTACATGAAGTTTAAACAAACCGAATAATTTTCTTTGTTTAGCACTTTGCAAGATATGACTAGACTATTCGTTTAGGTTGGGTTGAACATTTGTCAATTGTATCATTTTTTCCTGAAGATTTTATCGTTTAATGAAATTTTACTGTTACATTTTTCTTGTCATTTCATGAATGTGGCTCGCTTTATCTTTCTCCATAGTCCATCCTTCAAGTCATGGCATTTGTATAGTTGGTTGTTCTTGAGATGGAGCTGACATTAGACCTTTTTAGAATATATGTAATTCTATATGATGTTCGACAAACCTGCAGAAAATCATTCTGACCGCCCTCCTTCGGGGATGGTCCGAGTTTGTACACTAGTTTATTATATTTCACTTACTTTTTTATTTCAATTTTGTTTTTGAGCCTGTCATAGATGGGAGATTCTTGATTATTGTTTTTTCTTTTGGTCCTTGTAGTTTTTGTTTGTATTAAAACGAAATTAATTAGTTTTTTGATCAATTTGAATTGATCTATTTATTCTTGAAAAATGGAGTAGATGAATGGATTTAAAATCTTTGTTTCTATCAACTTATCCAATAATCAAGAAAAATATATGTTCTTTTTTGGAAAAAAAGTAAGCATTCTGTATAAACAGATCTATTAAATTAATCAAAAATCGAAATGGAGGATTAATAGTCTTAAAATTTTGGAGCAGATTTTGGGTTCCAAGTCCAATTATAATAAAAATTCATCCCCAACCAAAAAAAAAAAAGTTTGTCAGTACTGATCAATTTTATTGGTCCCATTTATGTTGAATCGGACTAAATCTGTACTTTGTAAAATTAAATTATAAATAAGTAACAAATCAAACTAAGCTACATTGATTATCCTCAGACCTTCTTGCCAATGATAATCATGTAATCTAAGATAATGTTTGTAAATGTTTAAAAAATTATTATGGAATTTTTTTCAAATAAATTTACGAAACTTTGTAAAAGCAAATTTCATAATATTTTTAAAATATTTGCAAACATTACTTAAAAGCAGGGAAATCAATTGATTTGAGGTTTTGCTGGAGGTGGTATTTCATAATTGTCACCTTGCATTTGATCCTCTATTTTGTTGATGACGAGAAAGAAGAGAACTATACGAAGGTACTAGATTTTGTAATGGGTGTTTCCTGGCGACAAATTCGATCATTGATCTTACAAATATCTAAAATGTATGAGGATATAATCAAGGACAAAAATATTATAATGCAATTTGTCGAATTTTTCCCAACACTTTCTCATATACAACCAAACAAAATAAAAACATTTAGTACACTCCAATACAATTACAGGTATACACTAATTAAAACATAGTTGACAAAGTGACCCAAACAACCAAGCCAGTGCCGTTCAATGTGCTAAATTTCTGCTTCACAAATAGAAATCAATTTTATTTAAAGTCACGTCTTTTATTAGAGCTGATTCAAATTCAACACACCACGCTGACGCAAATACAAAAGAATTCACAAGTTACAGTAAAACAGAAACTATGGCTACTGCAAAGTAATGTTACATTTCCAGGAACAGAGGCATTTGCAATCTTATGGCTTTCAAAGTGGTTATACCACGAAAGTAAGGCACGCAGGCACGCACATCTGTCTATGGTCATGCTGCCTAGTTTAGAGATCTCTATGCTGATCCAAGTTAGTATTTCAGATATCCCTCTGACTCGTGATCCTATGTGGTACCATCTCAACCAAGAGCACAATCAGCTGGCTATAGATGCTTCGATAAACCCGTATAACTTCCATAAGTGCCAACTCCAGATACTATAAGATATGAAGTTTAGTGTACACAGAATGAAAAGAGAATGAATACATTAATCCAGTTCCACGAGTTGTGCTCTTCTTCTCTCAGCAACTTTCTTTCTTATGAAAATGCCCCATCTTAGAGCTGCTTTAAGTTTGAGCCACCCAACAACAGCTTTACCAGACGAACGTGTTCGATCCTCACCAAAACCTAAGTTTGTAGGCATAATCGGGGTGTAACCTGAATAGTCATAGCTATTATCATGTGCAGTAAATGAATCGTGACCATGTCCACCCATGCTAAACATTCGAAGTAGATGCTGCATATCTTCACCTTCAAGAATTTCATTACTTCTCATGCGAATTTCATCCACTGGAATATCATCATATCCCTTAAATGAAGTGAAATTTGATGTGCCGCCAGTATGGAAGCTGGACATGTTTGAGATTGGGGGACCAAGAGTTAGTGTATCCTGATCTTGAAAGGGTTGAGCTTGTTGTGTTGAATGGATAAGCTGATTATGAGGAGGAAATGAAGTATCATCTAATGGAATCGAAACTTTGGGATTCATATTATGCAGTTGTGTGGAATATCTGCCCTCATTGTTGTCACTGTAACCTGGTGAAAAAAGGTAACATTTCTTTGGCTAGTAAATTGAGTGTAATGGAAAAAAATTCAGTTGGATAAGCTAAACTAAAAATATGCTCTTTGGATAAGCTAAAAACTATAATAGAGTGACACGAGTAAAGGCAGTAAGTAACCCACCTTCTCCAAAATACACAAAGTCTTTTATAAAACATAATAACAATAATTGGTCTCGCCAAACTGCCAATTAGCTTGCATTTTAGATTAAGCTGAGTGATCGGTTACCTCCAATTGTCAACCCGGGATTAATTGACGGGTGCTCGGAAGGAATCAAGGCTGGATGACTAGGGAGACGAAGTTGATCGAAATAATTTGATTGGTTTTGTGAGCTTCCCATAAAATCATTTTGGGGAGCATTTGATCTTTTAGTTTGATCAAGGCCGAGAAGAGATTTGCCATCATACTCTATTACACGAGCCCAGTTGTCATATGCCTTCGTCACCCATGAGTCCACAGAGACCTGTGATATTACACCAATATAAAGTCGATGTTGAATTACTCACACTTCACTACAACATGAGTAATATTACTTTGCACCACGTTCCTGATTACTTGATTATCAGATAATAGCTAATCAAACATGGGAGAGAGCTAAAATATGCATATTCACAAGCTAAAATTTAGTGTGCGAAAGAATGACTTGTATGATTTAGAATTCGCTGAGCTTATAACTTTCAAATAGGGTAAAATGGAAAAAACCATATGGTTGACACTCAATGTGGCAGTTCTGAGGTAAAAGCTTGAATCTTTATGATTTAGTTTCGTTTAAAATGATCTGCTGCAGGTAAAGATAATTTGACCACACCATTTGACATTTTGAGATAAAAACATGTATTACGAGATCATTAACCTTCTGATTATCAGAAAGAGAATTGACTGAATGATACTGTCCACCAGAAATCAAACCACTCAATTCATAAATATCGTTAAACACAACCCCCACATTCCTTAGCTCCTCGGGATAGTAGACATAGAGTTTCCCACTCAAGACACACGTCTTTGAGTGCTCAACGAGGACATCCCACATCTTATTTGACATGCCACTTCCTAGGATCTGAAACAAATAGAGGAACATCCATCATGAGCATCGAATATATGCAGATAAGGGATATTGACTGAACAAGATGATTAAGTTACGATCCTCACGTTTCGGAGTTTTTGTGAGTCCTTCACTACAAGCTGCAGGAAGTGTTCAACCTTATATATCCCCGCTTCATTAAGCCTCTTGTGGAATGATCCATCTTTCCCAATCTTTTCCAGTCTCCACACTTCATCATGAAGTGCAGGTGGGTAATGTTTCTTGTACACTACAAGATCAGAAATGTTTATAATCAACACCTAACTTAAAGAAAGTCATTCACTGTTTACTACTCAGTGTAACACAGGCTTACATTCTCCTCTGTGATCCTTGACCGTGAAGGCCTCTGTCTTGGCTTCACGGATGCGAATGCCCTCACAACTGCCACTGGCAACCTTCAAACCAAGTCTAAATTTTCTGCTCCTAATCCAACTAGAGTTATCGGTGAATGTGATCTCCCCAAGGGTTCCAACACCTTCCTTTAAAACCACTTGCAAGTCCCCAGTCAGAAGTGGCCTCTTTCCTTCGCGTTCTTTTACCATGTGAGACTCAAACTCTTCCAGACTCCAGTCATCTTCATCTTCACTGTTAAAATCACCTTCAAGGACAACAATATCTAATTTAACGGAGGACCCTGGACCTGATGTTACAACGCGGCCAGCGTTTGAATCGAGTAAGACGATATGGATTGCAGCACCGTGCTCCCCCTCCACTTTTCCACCCGTAAAAAGAGGTAGCAACAGCTTAGACTTGAAGTGCAGCTGCAAATTTCTTCCATCAGGACCTTCAATTCTTTTTGGGGAAACCCTGTATGTGTTTTGTAGGGGATCAACATTAACACGCTGAGGCAACTTAAAACAAAGGGAGGCAAGGTCACTTCACAGATTGAGCGATATAGATACATATTAGGTTCACTTATTAGAGAGTGAAAGAGACACAGACGGAGATTCAACTTCTGAAACTTATAGTTTAACAATGAGTCAAATTATACCTTCCATTAATTTTGGCAGGGGTCAACCTTGTCAAGGCACGCTCCACTTCTTCACTGACCTGGTAATTAGGTAGTCAGAAAACATGCAGACAATGACTTAAGATCCATTTACGTATCCAATACGATTTGTATAAACAGAGGAATTATCAACAAAGAAGGTTGTAACCAAAACAATCCAAAGACCTCTTTACGTAAATTTAACTAATTTCAGAATTCCAATCCTCGCGAGGTATTACTTGCGTAATGGGACAAATGAGAAGAGCAATAGTTGCTGTGCTCCTCACATGTAAAACCTCAATTTCTCTACCTAATTCTAAAAATGTTTCAAATTCCCAAAATATCATGACTATCAACCGAATTCTTAGGTTGGCCAGGCACATAAGGAGATTGATTAAATGAAAATATAATGACAAATGAATCGGTACATAAAGCAAAAAAGGTTCATAATTCTAATACCGAAAATTGGTTATTAAACACAACTGTAATATTCCATAAAGAGCCTATCCTACTAGTCGTATTTTATGTAATAGTATAGGTTTATGTCCATTAGAACTCTAGTAAGCTGAAATACTATTCGTTCTTGACTATTTACAACACTGCTATGGGCATACAACGCTTGTGCTCGGTCGCAAATGTGTATCACAGAAAATCTCACAGTAACTCGTTTTATCTGTCAAAAATCAGACTGCAGCTTCATAAATAAAGAGAGATAAAAAGGAGAATTCGTAAAACAATTCTAAATTGCAAGTCATTCAAAGACAAGGCGTGTGTGCGGCAATAATCGTGTTGGGTGCGTGCATTCCACCTGGCGGAAAAAAAAAATTGTTACTGATCTTTCACAACTAGAGATCAGATAAAATTTATCAAAAAGACTATAAAGTCTTACAACTCTCCGAAGAATTGGTTCCAAGGACGAGCAAAGCTTCTGCAGACTGTCCACCTTCAGAGCCTCGACAATAACACTGCATCAACCATAAACACACCCCACCCCTCAATAGACAGTAAAGACTAAACTCACAACCAAAACTTGGAGAAATTCAATCATTGCAACAACTCTAATAATGTAAATTACCTAGCAAGGGCGGGGCGTTGCCGTTTCCTATCCGGCTGACCTTCCTGGCTACCACCCCCGGAATCCAACGGACGTTTTTCTCTCGCAGCCATACTGTTTGATCTTTCCATATACCGAGCCTGCATCTAGATTCGAACGATCTGTTAAAAAAAATCGTATTTTTGAGATCTAATCTGAATCTTAAACCCGCGGAAGTCAACAGTTCCACTTATTCCAGTGACATTAGCGCGAACTTGAAAAGCTTCCGTCTCTGGAGAAGGGATTAAAAGGGGTTGCAACGGTATTTGTAAAGCGGGAAAAAATTGAAAGATCCGGGAAAGGGGGAGAGGGTTTCCAAGAAAATTCTGGTGGGTTTCGTGGAAACTTCATTGCTGCGTTGAAAGCCGAGTTTTCAACTCTGTCTGTTCTGCTGGCTGCTGAAAGAGAGGTGTGTGCTACTGCCACTCCTCCGCATTTACTACTTGAGTAGACTGTCAATAGCAAAATAAGAAGACCAAAATAATATTTTTCTTACCATGTCATCATGATAAGGCCGGCTTCATATTATCTTTCTTACGTGTCAAGATGACGTAAATCCCACTAAAATTCACGTCATGTTATAACAATTATTTTTGTCAAATTATGTCAAATATTATTACAGGTAGATGTGTCGTAATCGGGTTTTGTAAAAAAAAAATTAGAATGAAATATTCAAAATATCTTATATTAGCTTAATTCATTTTCTGTGTTTCAATTTCAAATTTGTCCATCAACTTAATTATTTCAAACTAATGGATTTCAAATATTTTAATTTGAAATTTTCTCCACAAATCCAAGTTCATCAAAACAAATGCAACCTCAGGTTGATCATCGATGACATTCTGTTTTAACCTGATATGGATCCAAAGATATTTGCCTTAATCAATAATAACAACTAATTTGCTTCTTCCAGTAGAGGTCCATCAGACATCCCTGATGCTATCTTCCAATATAGAAAAAAAGAAGCCCAAACTCAAGAAACAATCACAGATGTGTAGGCGCAGTGAAAGTTGATTTACTCGACAAAAAGAATATATATTAAATTGGAACAAAAAAAAGTTGATGTCCAGTTTCTATTATTCGTCTTTCCCTGCGTTTGCTCTCTTTTGGATCGATGCTTTCGGGGTTGATTACATCATGCTTGTAAGGACACTAACCCCATGATAGAATTAAGGACCCAAATTTAACCACACATACATGGGTCCACTAATTTTTTTAAAACCATGTATGTGTGCGAATCTTGTTCATCCAAATCATGTGGGGCAGTACCCCACATGTAGCATCGAAGCTACCGGCTTTGGGTAGGACCTCTTTTTTGGAGCCTAGCTTCTTGAGTTCACAGGGATCCTCGTCCTTCTCTTGTTGATTGATTCCAAATGTTCTGGTCCTCTTTCCATCTTCGACGACTCTCCTGCTATTTCACTCGTCGTGAACAAGATATACAGGAGACCTTTTAGTGTTATTCATTAATAAATATAAAGACGCATGTCTCCGATTTCATACATCAATCTGAAATCTGTAAACTTCCCATATTTGTCACATGTTGATGTATTATTTAATTTTTATAATATTTAATTAAAACAAAACCCAAATTTGCCACACACATATTATATTCTAGCTAGATAGTCTTTGATGATGCAACACCAGCTTGATTGACACTTTCACTGATTCCCTAGCATCACCTGAAACTGATGCAACTTGTTGTATTGCCTCCTCATCTCCGTGTTCCTCGTCATATTCGATGGCATCTGGACCGGGTGATGGGGGGCTAGACCACCAAATGTAACAAAATGTCTTTCCAATTTTCTCTGTAGATACAAGAATAAACATTAAAGCTCAATCTAGAAATGAATATCCTCATAAGCGGTATGGTACAATATTCAAGTAAAGCATTTCCCGAGCTAATCTACAAGGGGGTGAAGTGAAATCCAGCCATCGTGTATACCCTTGTTTCTGGGACAATAAATCTAGGTTTATATTCTCCTGTCTCCGATGTTTATGTAATGGGATGTGTTAATTATAATATTATGTAGGTTTATATCCCATAAGCTTGGAACACACATTCATGAACTCTTCAGAGAGAAAGCAAGCCTTTAATTAATTGCTAAAGAGAAGACATTTAAAACATAAAATTGTGAGGTAAGAGCATCATTACTGACAAATCTTGGAGTGCATGCTGTGTGCTTTTGGAATTCATTCTCCAAAAAATTTGCGTTCACTGTGGAACACTAAAGATTGAAACAGGAGCTTTGGAGAATATATCATGTGAACTAGTTGACCCTGATATGATTTTCTTTTTAAAAATGATCCCTCTGCAAATCTCCACCGAGCAAATGCAAAGGAAAGGAAAGGAGATGGTTCAAGGTTTTTTTATGGGATTGATTTAAGCACCTTCAGGTTTCATAAAATTGGCAGATAAAGCAAATACTGTAAAAAAGTTCTTTCCTGTGAACAATGAAGCGATATTTATGGAAAATAACTTAAATTGCACAACTGCAATGAAAAATTAACAAAGTCCCCAATATACAGACTTCAAAACTTCAGGTTTTCTAACCCTTTTACGCTGCTCAATGCGCTTACGACGTCCTGCCTCAACCTTCTTATATGCATAGCTTCTGTTCTTATCTTCTTCTTCCTCTTATAAAAAAGAATAAAATCAATTTCAAATTGGTAAAAACCGGAACTGTAACAGTCGGTTTGACCATGGTCGACAATAATTATCCTCAGCAACCATCCATTTAATATTGAATTTTTTTATATAAAAAAGTTATATATTATTTCCATGAATCAGTAATAATTTCTATGATTCACTTTAAATCATTAGGATTATTATTATTATTTTACTTCCCTGTTATACTATTTGTTCGGACCAAATTCAAAGTCCTGACTTTTGAAGTCCATCACTTCTAGCTGGTAATAATTGACTTGAATTTTGAGGTTGTTATCAAGTCAAATAATTCAACCAAATCCATGCGTGCTATCATAAATTGTTCCAATATCGTATTCATTTATTTTATTTTAAAAATATATTTCTGTTATAACAATTGTGATATTATTATTATTATTATCATCATATATTTTTATAAATATAATTTAAAAGAAGTCAGCATCGAGCCGATTATAGATATTGTATTTGAAAACCATTTTAGGTGGGACCCACATTTACAAAAATTGAACATGAGACGTAGATTGAAATAATTAGATGAAAGCGCAGATTGCATACGATGATAACGGATTCGAACCAATCTCACTCCTATTCAACTAGATTTAGAAAATATGTTATATTCGGCTAAAGATATCATGTTTATTATGAAATATTAGATTATAACATGAGAATGAGCGTGTTTGGGACGAATTTGGTCAATCCTACACTGTCTCAACTTAATAAGAAAAACCGATCTTTTTATACCTACAATGTCTGAGCTTAAAACCCGACGGGACCAAGTTTAAATCCATCTCATTGTTATCACTAAAATTTTATTAAAAAAACAATGTCAGGATATTGATGATAAAATAATACAAACACGATACAAATTTAAAGCAATTTGTCCCAATTTCCTTATGTAAGGCCCGAGAATTTGGATTACCATAATCTGAAATGATTTGGGATAATAAATATGATTATAGACGGAAAGGATCAGACCGAAAAAACGGAAGAAAAACACGGAATATGTGCGAGGACAGAACACCTCGCGCATATGCGCGACAAGGAGCCGCGCATATGCGCGTGGGTGGCAGAAGACCTCGCGCATATGCGCGAGAAGTTGTCGCGCATATGCGCGAGCTGTGCACAAGGTGAAATTCGGGTTCCTAAGGCTGGGCGCACATGCGCGAAATGTCCAGAGAAGTTAGCGCATATGCGCCGGATAGAGGCGCGCATATGCGCGAGTTGCATTGCACGAGACGTGCAGTACGCACAATGCTCCACTTGCCTTACATGCAACGTATATATGTATATGTATATATATATATAGCAAGCACGAATTGTTCCTCAGATTTCAGAGAAAGTGAGCGAAGCTTTGAGAAGAAATATCCTTACGCCTTTCTATTTCGATCCGTCCGTCATATTTTGAATCCGACTTCAGTACTGAATTCCTATCGACGCAGGCTACAACTGGACGTAAGTTTTGTTACGTTTAGATATGATTTGAAATTATGATATTGTCAGAATTGAATAGGAATCATAATGGTGTTTCTGATACAGTGGAAATCGTATATTTGAAGTCAGATGGAAGAACAGACTGTGTATGTATTTGTTATGATTTTCGGAGTCGATTTGGTTGAGATTTGATATCATATTTGTATTGTTATCGAGTATGAGTTACAGGAATTGATATCTGTTGATTTATATTGCGTGGTATATTTATATGGTACCGTTATGCCATCGAAACATCAGTGAATTGATATTGATCAGATTCAGTATTGATTGAGATTGTATTATGGTGTCGTGATATCGATCGGATTATGTCTTGAATTGAGTTATACATTAATACAGTATATTCGATATTGTTATTGCCAGATTGATATAGATAGGCAGTGAGTCCAAGACTTCGACAGAGTCAGACTGAAGATGGACAGAGTTGAGTTTGAGGTTTCGTCTTCGTCAGACCGAGAAGAGAAAGGTATAAGTCAATGTGGTACCGGGAGATCGACTCGAGTATAGTATGATATACTTGAGTTTCCCTAAATCACATACTTCTTATTATTATGTTCATTGATTTGACTGGATATGCTTGTTCTATGAATATATAGAAAGCAGGTATTAGTCGATTGATCTTGTGACAGAAGTACCTGATAGTGGCGGGATCGCCACGGGCACATTGCACGATGTCACAAGATAGTAAATTGGCGAAAGTGCCAATGTCTATCACGTATAGGTCACCGGACGATTGACAATCGAAGTGGATAGAATTGGAGTTTCTTCTATTATTCGTGATCGATACCATATCAATGTGGATAGAATTGGAGTTTCTTCTATTACTAGTGATCGATATGGAATGTCAACGTCTGGAAATCGGGATCCCTAGACTAGGATTGAGTCTAGTCTGAGTTTAAGAGTTACGGATATTGATTCATTGATTGATGTTGATTTCTGTTCCTGATTATGGTTCATGTTCAAAATATGATTTATACTGATTTATATTCCTGATTATGGTACATGTTTAGAGTAAGTGTTATTGTTTATATTAATTCATGTTTCGAATTATGATACATGCTACGAATATTTGATTCATGTTCTGATTTTGATACATGTTATGAATATCAGTTATATGCTTTTATATTGTTTATATGATTGCATGTATACATGATTTATACTAGGAATATAATTCTCATCGGAGTTATATAGCGAGCACATCACACTTTAGCTTGCATACTATGGTCCTACCATCTTACATGCTTTGTCAGTTCAGCAGCACTGACATTGGTGTGTATATCATTTTCTCCGAATTTAGAACAATTTTTCCCAACCAGTCTTGAAAATTAGATTCGGTTAGCTTGTTAATAACAAAAATGTATTACGTAACGAAATCGAAAATATACTGATACGGAAACAGAATAATGGTTGCTGATTATTTTAAAATAATTTTAAGATATAAAATATGGATTTTTATTTTATAAATTACTCTCCTACTATTTTGACATTTCCACCACTCTCTGATGAAAAAGGAAAATCGTATTTTCTTAGTAGGCACGTAGAGTCCAATTAGCCAATTATAATCCCGAATAATATCAGCCAATTATAATTTCTAAAAGGTAGAGTCCAATTGCATCCCTATGCAACCTCCGCGTGTTTTGCCTCACGTTTAATAAGGACCCAATAATATGACGTCGTTTATTTTCGCGTGTCAAACCAACCCATCAATATTGAATTGTAGTAGACGGTCGCCATGAGTTCCCCCAATAATATGAGCCGAAGTCATGGGTGTTCCACTCAATTCACATCATATGTCCGGTGGAAGTCACAGCTTTCCGGCGTACAGGCCTCCCCAATAATATGAGCCAGACTCTGTCCGCGGGTAGCGATCAACATGCAACCACAGTTGATGGAAGGCAAGAAAAAATTAAACTCCTTTAATTTTTACTTTTTCGGTTTGATATAAATTTTGAATCATATTCAAAATGAGGGATTTTAATTTTAAAATTGTCTCATCACTTTATTTTAAAAATCGTGTGCCAGGAGTTTGTATGTTTGTCGGATTCATGCAACTATATTATCTAATAATATACATACATGCATACTACTATATATCGCATATATATCATAATATAACATTCAACAATAAATAAGGATGATCGATCGCCAAAACTATTAGATCCATGTGAGCCATACATGGATCCAGGTCCAACCTAGGTGAATGCAGGGATGCAAATGCAACTTATTACAAAAGCTTCCAATATTTTACATGTCTTCATCTTGATCATCGGGCCCACCATCTTCCAGTCTTGATCTCCCACTATTTCTAATAATTACATTTGAATAGCCATGGCACATAAGGGATACATCTCATGGGGTGGGAACGGGCCATAAACCAAGGCCCACTTTAATAATATCAAATATTAACAAAATGAACAAAACAGTAAAATATCCTAACATACACCTAACACATTGGTCAAGGCTCTCGATCATCCTTCATGCATTTAATATCAAATATTAACATCAATTAATTAAACAAATTTAATTAACTGCTCAATCATATATCTAATAATTTTATCACTAATCACCACAATCATTAAAAGATTTAATAAATTAAATAAACTCTTTTATTTAATTTCCAATTAAATCAATAATAATTGATTTCTTGTAAAAACTCATTTTTATCATAAATAATTAAAATCATATTCTAATTATTTATTTCACAAGAAAATTATTAATTTTCCAAAAATTAATTTCCAAAATAAAAATTGAACCAATTTTCAAAAATATCAATTTTACCCAAAAATTTGAAAAATCAGAAAATCGCACCCCAGACCCAAACAATTCAAGCCCATTATTCAGCGCGCTTCCCGAGACGCTCCCGGGCAGCCGCACGCTGCCCGCCCGCTGCCCGAACGCTTAGGGCAGTGGCGGGTGCTCCTGTGCGCGCTGGAAGCGCACAGGTGCGTGCAGCGCGGCGTGCGGACGCTCCGCGCTGCGCGGGCTTTCCGCGCGGCGCGCGCGCAGTGCTGCCGAGCGCTGCGCGCTGTGCGTAGGGCGCTGCGCCCGCAGCCCTGCGCACGGGATCTGCCCGGAACTGTTCCGGGCAGACCGATTTTTTTTTTTTTTCTGAAAAAATAATTTTTTCACGGTGCTATAATTTTCTGAAAAATTTTCTTGTGTGGTTAGAAATAAATTATTCAATATAAAAACCATACGATTTAGAAAAACCTTGGCTCTGATACCACTGTTGGATCTCGGTTTTCTACACGCCCAAACGCAGCGGAAGTTTAAAAATTTTTGTTTATTTTGACAATCAAAATATGTTTTGCTCTTGGGCGCTCGTATGATTTTAACAAAGACATTCATAGGATGTTAAAATTTATACCTTTGGTGAATAAATCACACGGCTCCAACTATTCCGGGTTTAGCGGAGATAGCTCTTGATGAATCCCTACGAACTTTCTTCGGTCTCCTAATCCGGTCAACGACTGAAATATTTGTTCCTCTTCTAATTTGCACTAGAAAATTAGAAGATGTTTTTGCGTAGAAATATAACACCAAAAACGACACTGCCTCAAAATAAGAGTGGCCGAGTTTTCTTGCTTTTTGAGAAGAATTTTCGAGAGCTTCTTTGAAAATTGAAAGAGCCGAAAGAATTGTCAATCCCCTTTCAAAATCACCGAACAACCTTATCAAAATGCATGCCATTAGAATAAAATATTCTAATTATCTTTCTAATCCTTTATTTACTTAAATAATCAAATTAATTAAGTAAATTTAAGATTCAAAAATCATGCCTTATCAAATGCAATCTCGATGCACATCTTTTTGGAGGCTAGGTGGCCTAATTACCATAATATAATAATTGGACCCATTAATTAACATTAATTGGCATGATTAATTAATTGAGCTAGTCACACTAGTTTAATCCATTAATCAATGCCCATTAAAACTTTAATTATTTAATATGTTGGACTTGTACTCCTACAAGCCTATTAAACATATTACCAACCATATTTAATTTATTAATTAATCAACTCAACTCTTGAGCTTAATAAATTAAATACATTATAAATTCAACATTTGAATTTATTATTTAAATGATAAATTCAACTCCTTGAATTTTTATCACCTCCAAAACTTAATATTTAATAAACCCAACATTTGAGTTTAATAAATTAAATTCTCAAATTTTTTTTATAAATTCAACTCCTTGAATTTATTCTCTCCAAATTTCATAAATTCAACTTCTTGAATTTACTATATCATAAATTCAATTCCTTGAATTTATTTTCTCAAAATTTAATTATCATAAATTCAACTCCTTGAATTTACTATATTATAATATAAATTCAACTCCTTGAATTTATTCTCTCAACGAGAACAAACAATCCAGTACTTTTTGTGACCTTCAATGGTTCAGGGATACAGCTAGCCGTGGGTTCACAACTCTTTGTGATTCAGGACATAATCCTTTATTCGGGCTTACCCTACTTAGCCCCATTCTTTTCATCAACACCTTGATCAAGAATGTCAGAACTCATTTCTGATTGCACCCATCGGATCATGGTAAGAGCGTCTAGTAGCATCGCCCCATGATCCCCTAGGTATCACTGATAGTGCCTGCAAGAACCAGTCGATTATGATTAGCGTACAGTACGGTCCCTTCATCTCATATATCCCGATCGAATCTGCAACCATTGGTTCATCGAGGGTTGCATATTAATTCGATAACTATGTGATAACTATAATAGTGGCATCACGTGTACTATTGGAGAACTCCTTCTCCAACGTACATCTCATACTCTGGCCAGAGATTCCATGCACTATTATTACATTAGATCACATAGGATATCCACATCCGTAGGTGAGCGGTGAATCCCCGACTACAATGCACTGGCTCCTATATGTGTCGCAACTGTACCCAACCTCGCCACCTGATGACTCTCCTGGAGCCGGTAAACGAGTCAAAGCACAACCCTAGCATATAGAGCCTCAGTGTTGTCCCGGGTCGTTAGGACTAATGGTGTACAATCATAACCACGGACTTATCCTCTCGATGAATGATAACCACTTGGAAAGTCCGAGGGAGGGTTGTTCGGTATAATCATCATATGACTACCCATCTGCATGTTTGGACATCTCTATGCCCTTACCAAAAAACGCAGTACACAACATCACAGATGCTAGTCTCGAGCTCAAGCGGCATTTATCCCTGTTTTAGGCGGCTGAATCGACTAGGAACGAATTTAGAATATGCAGTGTTTACAAATGAGTTTCAACATCGAATTACGATTCATTTGTATTAAAGCATAATCAAGGACTTTATCTATGCTGTGTGCATGGGTATACAGATAAAGTATAACAATACCATAAAAAGTTAAATTATATTAAAATAAAGATTGTTTATTACAATTGAGTCAATAAATTCCCTAGCCAACCGTTGGCTTGCAGGGCATCTACTCTAACACTCCGCCCATGTCCACAACTTCATTTTTTGGATCATTCCCATATCTGATGTTGCATAAACTTGATCGTTAGTTGAAGAATCTGCCTCCCTACCTCATATATATAGTAATAAAAAATTTTTAAAAAATAAAAAAATTTATGCTGATATAATAGTTTCTAAATCAATGGCTTTTGCAACCAAATTGGGCTTAAATGATAAAAACTAAAAGCAATTCGTGTATGGACAAAATATAATAGAAGTTCACATTTATGGTCAATATATGATAAAAAGAACAGTAGATTTTGTGTTCCTTGCCCAAATTACTATATGCATTCCGAACAATAAAAATAACGCCACTCATACCTTATCTCGAAGCTTTAAAAGATAATAATTAGACTACGAGGCACTAGAAATTGGGAAAGCCTTTGAGCTAGGTCAAAGATTGGCTCACTATCAGTCATAATTGTATCCGATGCTCTGTCAATTGTTCATGGATAAAATTCTGCGACAGCAAGTTTTTGTGAGACAGTTTCATGAATTTTTGTATGTGAGACGGATCAATCGTACCGATATTCACAATAAAAAATAATATTCTTAGCATAAAAAGTAATATTTTTTTATGGATGATTCAAATAAGATATTCGTCTCACAAAATACGACCCGTGAGACCGTCTCACACAAATTTTTGTCATTATTCAATTCCGCATTTTCTTCGGTTGGACTTATTTTGGAAGATTGCAAAATACAAGTGTTAGATTTCGAATATCTATCATTTGTTTTTTTAGGAGATAAACGATTCATTACTGCTCATGCTTTAAATAGGGCTGATGTTTCTTTGTCTGATCTTCATGTCGAGTTTACATTCAGCTCATTGTATTTCAGGATGTGATTCTTCAAGATTTGGTTTAATATTATTAGTATTTTATTTAAAAAAATTATAAATATTTATGGGAAAATAAAATAAAACCATAAAATCTAAAATATATTTATAATTTATGGGATGTAATTTTTTTTAAATATTATTCGAACTAATAAACCAAGTAACCAAATTTATATAATAATCGACTAAAATCATAGCCCACGATGCACCACATCTTTGTACTTGTTCAATGATTCTTGCCTCTGAATCCTCATTTCTTCATTGATTTTATCGATGAAGGCTTCAATTCGGCGATTCAACTCGTCCTGACCCAGCGACGGTTCTTTGCGCATCCGTTCCGCCGCAGCCGGTGGCGGTGGCCGTGGCGGAGGGTAACTGGTCCGATCCTGGAAGTTCTCTGATGTGGCCACGTGACCCGAAGGGGCGGAAGTGGACGCCTCGGATTTCTGGGTGTGCCGCGTGAGAGGCACGTGACGCCCCTCCGTTATCATCTTCCAAGTGCTATCCAGCGTTTCCAGCCTCTTCTGTTTAGCCACCTTCAGAGCTCCCATTCCTGTAGATTTTCCTATCTCAGAAACAGCTAAATAATATAGCTCCCGATTCAAATTTAATCTCGAATATCAAGAAACTTACGAATTTTAGTTGTAAACTTTCTAAATTACCTTCAGGAGTTGTTCTGATAGGTTTTCTATGGCCGAATCTGGAAGACAACAGAGGTTTCTCCCTCACCGGCAAGAGAAATTCCAGAGGAAGCTCCGGAGAAACTAGCATCTCATGCGGCGGAGGATCGTACGTCAGCATCGAGTCAACCAATGCATCCTTAGCTTCGGCCACAGCTTCTTCGGTTTCAAAAACGACTTTCGAACCGTTCACCACCACATGTTTCACTTCAACAACCCTATCTTCACTGTCGTAAACCACCGCGGCCGCGGCCGCCATGGATTCCTGAACTACAGACGCAATCTCCGGCTGAGCTGACAATGACTCGTAATACGATGGCGGAGGAGTCTTGACTGAAATCAAATGCTCAGATCTAACTGACGACGATTGATCAGATGGACTCCAGTGGAAGCGTGACGAAACGATGATTACGACGATGATAGCGTTGATGATAACGTACAAATACGGCGGCTTCAACCAAGACAGGACGACGGACAATATCACCGGAATCTCGCCGACGGTGAATGGAACATAGAATTTGAATCCCACAGCCAGTGAAACAACTCCAGCTGAGATCAAGAACAATTTCGATGATAAAATCGACATGCTAATCGAACAAAGTGGAATACTATGCTCCACTTCACTGTGTTTTCTTGTTTTATTTTTCTTGAATGTACCCCGAAGCGGATGGAAGTGAAGCCTGGGAGAGGAAATGAAATTGGGCATGCAAACGCAAATGGAATGTATATAGCAACGTGGGTTCGGGGCCGCGGTTTGTGGGCCTGCGTCAGATCTAGGCCGTCGGATCGGGGGATTGGTGTGGGGTACGCCGTACGCACCATTGAATCAGTGTGGAAATGCTACTGCAAGTTGTGGTGTGCATCGCTGGACTTGGCGTCCTTAAAAATATTATACATTTTCTTTCAAAAAAAATTTATTTGGGTGAAATTATTCTCCTAATTGGAATGATTTAAAAGCTTCAAGTTGTATAATTAGGACTAGTATTAACTATTTCCGACGTCATGTCGCACGCATTTTATACAAAATTTTAGGGTTTATTTAGATTTTTTTTTTACAATAAATGACTGTAAAATGGAATCAAAACGCAAACTTTGTGTATAATTTACGTTAAGCCAATATTTATGTGTATAGTTCTATTTTGTTGTTCACAAACCACATTAATGAGTGAATACTCAATACAGTTTTGATATATTTCATTGTATCTGATAAGTGAATATCATCTCATTAGGGCATCCACAAGGGTGGATATAATACATGCCACGTTGTGGCGCCCCAAACCTCGCCATGTAATCATGCAACATGTGACGTCATATGCATAAAAAATTTTCTTTTCGACGACGTAATAATATAATGCATATACGACAAAATAATGCCATCACCACACCATCTACGTCAGTGTAGCAGAAACAGTACAATAAATACATACACAACAACTCAAATAAGACAATAAGCTATATTGTCTCTATCTACTATCAACTACAGGACTGTTTGACTAGACACACCTAGTCCTTCACCACTATCATGTCTCACGCATAGTCCTGTAACCTGCCCAACAGAAACAGCCCTCAAAGGGTGAGCATATACAACAATCATCATCGTAATACATAACAGTTATATTAACAACATAAAATATAACTGAAATCATAATAGAAATACCCCCTTTGCCGTTTCTGGACAATCAGCCAACAACAATCTCAACAACATCACAATGCAACAACATCGACGATACGTCGCATCCCAACACCGACGACAGCAATATCGTCGAACGAACAACAACATCGACGATACGTCGCACCCCAACACCGACGACAGCAATATCGTCGAACGAACAACAACATCGACGATACGTCGCACCCCAACACCGGCGACAGCAATATCGTCGAACGAATAACAACATCCACGATACGTTGCACTCCAACTCCGAACGAATAACATCAACGTGACAACATCAACGAGACGTCTCCCAAAAACGATAACCAACAACATCAACAATAATAAACAACAAATATAATATCAAATCACCCAATTCCGGTGATTTATCATTGTTCAACGCAATAGTATTCATCAATACTAAACAATAACAACATATGCTCGTACGTCAACACGTACCTGATAATCGAGTATATATACAATCTGGCTATTTCTTTGATCCTGAGGCGTGTGATGTATCTAAATAATTCAACAACAATTATCAGATCATTGTCACCGTATCAACACAGTTATAACAGCCTCAATATATAACATCAAATAATCCAACAACAATTAATTCAACAAAATATAAAACTCGATTATAAATTTGTATTGTTCAACAATTTAATATTCTGGTGTATTTAATTCACAATACTACCATCAAATACACCATAATTAATTTAACATCAAATAATAGGCTATTTTACAACATCCGTCAAATTGTGAAAACTTTATATCAACGTGTAGCCTATACTTCGTAGACTCCGAATATACAATCAGATTTAATAACAACTAACAAACAACTCTCCAATCTCAATTCAACGATTAAAATCCCTAATTATAATAAATTAGGAATAATTCAAAACAACAACACAATAATCTTTTCTACTTCGTTAAAATCATACACTACTCAACAATCTTCAATTTCTGTATGATTTCACAATTTATCGGATTTATTCCAGAAATCGACGAATTTCAAATACCACCAAAACTATAAAATTTATACTTCAAATCGAAGACCTCGTGTCAACGATTCCAGAACTGAAGTCGGTTCGTCGATTGGATAAACCGATAAGTCACAAGATCGAAAAGAAAATCTCAAAACCCTTTGTTATTATTTCTCTCGCTTCGTTGCTATCTATGTTCCTTTATTTGGAACAGTTCGGTGGAATTCATATTGAATTCCACCGATTCAATGTTTTCTTTTTTTTTAAAATTTTTTTATAAAATATTATATTATAATATTATATTAATAATATAATATAATATAATATAATATAATATATAATATTTAGCATTTTAACATTGTTATATCTCTTTGGACCAGTCAAATGATCAAATTTTCTAAAACTCAAAACATGAAACTTCTATATCTTCGAGTTCTCTACATTATATCCAAATTCAAATCATTTGGACTTCATATGACCAAAATATGTCATAATTTATTCTTTAAAAATCATTAATTATTTAGTAATCTCACATTACTAAATCAACAAAATGTGATATTTATTTCAGGCATTACATTTCTACCCCCCTTAAATGAATTTCGACCCCGAAATTAATCAACAACAGTAATAACATGCATAAAGAAAGATACGTCATACCATCAGAACAAGTAGGGGTAGAGCTCCCTCATATGCCGCTCTGTCTCCCAAGTGGCCTCTTCGACACCTCTATGCTCTCACTGAACATTCACCATCGGTATAATCTTACTACGAAGCTTCCGTTCAGATCGATCCAAAATACAAACTGGTCTCTCAACATAAGACACGTCAGGATCTAACTGAACATCAGAAATATCCAACACATGTGAAGGATCCGGCTCATACTTCCGCAACATCGACACATGGAACACATCATGAATACCAGATAAAGATGGATGTAGAGCCAATCGGTAAGCCAAAGTGCCTATCCGCTGCAATATCTCATACGGGCCAACATATCTCGGTGCTAACTTTCCTTTCATACCAAATCGCATTGTGCCACGAAAAGGAGAAACTTTCAAAAATACTCGATCGCCCTGCTGAAACTCTAAAGGTCTTCGTCTTTTATTGGCATAGGCGGCCTGTCTATCTTGAGCTGCTTTCAATCGTTGCTGTATCAACTTTACTTTCTGTTCCATCTCATGAATCATATCAGGACCGGTAATTGCAGCTCGATCAACACCATCCCAGTATAACGGAGATCTACAACGTCTCCCGTACAATGCCTCAAATGGAGCCATCTGAATACTACTCTGATAACTATTGTTATACGCAAACTCTACCAATGGAATAGATGACTGCCAACCAGATTTAAAATCCATAACATAAGCACGCAACATATCCTCCAGCGTCTGAATAGTACGCTCAGTCTGACCATCTGTCTGGGGATGATAAGCCGTACTCAATCTCAACTCTGTCCCCATCGCAGTCTGCAATCCTTCCCAAAAATGAGAAGTAAATCGAGGATCTCTATCAGAAATAATAGACACCGGAATCCCATGCAACCGTACAATCTCTCGTATATACAACTGTGCCATCGTCAAGTACGTACTACTCATGCTATAAGGTATAAAATGTGCAACTTTCGTCAATCGATCAACAATCACCCAAATAGCATCAATAGTTCCAGTGCTTCTTGGCAAATGAGTCAGTAAATCCATCGATATGTGCTCCCATTTCCAAGTCGGCACTTCTAAACTCCTCAATTCACCTCCCGGCCTTCTCCTCTCAGCTTTGATCTGTTGACAATTAAGACATCGACGTACAAAATCAATCACATCACGTTTCATTCCCTTCCACCAAAACTGAGAGCGTAGATCCTTATACATCTTCTTGCCACCAGGGTGGATAGAATATCAACTACAATGTGCACGCCGCAACAGGCCCTGGCGCAACTCAGATATATCAGGAACTACCCATCTATCATTCATCCTCAAATTGCCATCATCAGCCACTCTAAAACGAGTATCTTGTTTCTGAGAAACTAACTCCCTCCATCGCTGAACTCTCTCGTCTGTCATCTGTGCATCACGAATACAACCATATATATCAGGTTCAGCTAATAAGGTAGATACCTGGATAGGAGTCGTCGAGATATCAAAATCATATCCCAAGGAACAACAAGACATCATCATAGCTGATAAACGACTCACATCCTCTGCAGTACAACTCATTTTACGGCTCAATGCATCAGCTGTAAGATTGGCTCGACCAGGATGATATTCAATCTCACAATCATAATCCTTCAGCAAATCTAACCATCGTCTCTGTCTCATATTCAACTCTGTCTGGGTAAACAAACATCTCAAGCTCTTATGATCAGTATAAATCGTAAACGAGGTACCATATAAATAGTGTCGCCATATCTTCAAGGAAAAGATAATGGCTGCCAACTCCAAGTCATGCACAGAGTACCTTGTTTCGTGTGGTTTCAGCTGTCTCGAGGCATATGCCACAACATGTCGATCCTGCATCAAAACACATCCCAAACCATGTAATGATGCATCAGTATAAACAACAAACCTCTCATTTTCTGTAGGAATTGATAACACCGGTGCAGTCGTCAGTCGGTGCTTCAACTCCTGAAAACTCCTCTCACATGCTTCAGACCACTGAAATCGCACACCTTTCTGAGTCAACTGTGTCAAAGGCCTAGCAATCTTTGAAAATCCCTCGATAAATCGACGATAATAACCTGCTAAACCCAAGAAACTACGAATCTCAGGTACAGATGTAGGTGCAGACCACTGTAACACGGCTTCGACCTTCGTTGGATCAACAGAAATCCCATCTCTCGATATAACATGACCCAAGAAGACCACTCGATCCAACCAAAACTCACACTTACTGAGTTTGGCATACAACTGTCTATCTCGCAACACCTGTAACACTGAACGCAAGTGCCCTGCATGCTCAGCCTCACTCCTGGAATATATCAATATATCATCAATAAACACAATAACAAATCGATCGAGATAAGGCTGAAATACCCTATTCATCAAACTCATGAACACAGCTGGAGCATTCGTCAATCCAAACGGCATAACTAAAAACTCGTAATGCCCATATCTGGTCCTGAATGCTATCTTCTGAATATCCTCCTCTCTAACTCGTGTCTGATGATATCCTGACCTCAAATCAATCTTCGAATATACTGAGGTTCCCTGTAACTGATCAAACAAATCATCAATACGAGGGAGGGGATATTTATTCTTAATCGTTACCTTATTCAGCTGTCGATAGTCGATACAAAGCCGCATAGTTCCATCTTTCTTTCTCACAAATAAGACTGGTGCACCCCAAGGCGATACACTAGGGCGAATGTATCCCTTGTCCAGCAAGTCCTGCAACTGGGCTTTCAACTCTCTCAACTCTGCTGGTGCCATTCTGTAAGGAGTACGAGAAATAGGGGAAGTACCTGGCATCAACTCAATCCCAAACTCCACCTCACGAACTGGTGGGAAGCCTGGAATCTCATCAGGAAATACATCGGCAAACTCAGCAACTATAGGTATCTCCTTTATTCCCACCTCCTCCTTCTTCTCTGTCACATCTACAGCATAAATAAGATAACCCTCATGCCCATGCTCCAATAACCGCGACATCCGGATGGCAGATACCAACGGAACACGGGGACGAGAACCCTTCCCATAAAATGTCCAACGCTCTTTCTCATCTGTATAAAAATATACCACCCGCTGATAACAATCAACTGTCGCACAATATCTCCTCAGCACATTAATTCCCACAATACAATCAAAATCAGTCATCTCTAGAATAATCATATCAGATCTCAGCTCATAGCCCTCATAATAAATAATACCATCTGATATCATAGACACAACTGATATATCAACTCCAGAAGGTGTCGAAACAGAAAGAGGCATAGACAATGGAGACGAGTGCATATGATGCTCAACCACAAACCTCTTCGATATAAAAGTATGTGAGGCACCAGTATCAACAAGAATATAAGCAGGATAAGAACATAAATAACACTTACCCGCTATCATCTCCTCTCGTGCCACCTCTGCATGCTCTCGTGTCAAAGCATACACATGTGCCTGAGGCGGACCAGCTCCCTGCATACGTGACTGTCCTCCAGAAGGTCGTGGTGTAAACTGCTGAGGCTGTCGTCCTCCTCTCTCTGAGGATCTACCTCGAGCACTCCTAGGCTCTCGCTGTCCCTCACGACTAGGACACTGTCTCGCCAGATGACCAACACCGCCACACTCAAAACAGGTGATCTCGGTCTGTGTACACTCTCTGATCAGATGAGGTCCCCCACAACGATAACATCTCACTGCTCTGGACTCTCCTCTCTGCCCCTGAACAGACTGAGAACTGCCCCCACGACTCTCGACACGTCGTGAATCAAATCGACGCTTCCCAGATGATGCTGAAGAAGAAGATGAACCCTTCTGATATTTAAAAGACTGTCCCTGAGGTCGCAATGACTCCCTAGTCGACTCTGATAATCGTCCCTGAGCCCCATACTCATGCATAACTAACTCAGCCATCTCAGCCCCCATCACTGCATCCTCAAATGATACCGGGTTGTTTGATTGCACACAATCAAATAACTCTAACTTCAACCCTTTCAAAAAATGCATCATCTTAGCATGAACATTCGTAGCAATATGTGGCACATATTTCAACAATGCAGAATATCGAGTCTCATACTCAACAACAGACATACTACCCTGTCTCAAATCCTCAAATTCTTTCTCTTTTTTTTGTCTGGCTGCTATAGAAAAATATTTATCAAGAAAACGAGACCGAAACACATCCCAATCAACAGTACGGCCCTGAGCTCTCAATCCGGCCTCAGTCGTTTGCCACCACAATAGTACATTCCGCGAAAGCTGAAATGTAGCCAATCGTAACCAAGCAGATCTAGCACACGGTGCAGTCACAAATATCTGCTCTATCCTCTCAATCCACTCCTCTGCTCGCTCACCGGTCTCAGAACTATCAAATCTCGGCGGAAGATAACTGCTGAACTGTGCCAGAGTCAACTCACCAGGCAATAAAGTATGATCTGCTGGTGCCTGTCCAATAGGAGGAGGTGGCAATGGATTTATCTGTCCAAATCCACTGTCGACCTCGTCTGTTTCCTCGTGTGGATGTACCTGTTCTCTAGCTGCCATCACTGGAAATCAAATTGTTAATCATAACATTTAACAATTACAATCCAGTAATCATCATCACATCTTTCGCACGAAAGTACAGCAACTAAAGAACAATCAATCATATCGAGAAATCATCAATAACAAGTCAAATGCACAGACACATGCAGATAATATCGTCATCCAACTCCCTCATCACAAACCCAACTCTTAACCATCCCAGACATCTAACATATGCTCTGATACCACCAAATGTGGCGCCCCAAACCTCGCCACGTAATCATGCAACATGTGACGTCATATGCATAAAATTTTTTCTTTTCGACGACGTAATAATATAATGCATATACGACAAAATAATGTCATCACCACACCATCTACGTCAGTGTAGCAGAAACAGTACAATAAATACATACACAACAACTCAAATTAGACAATAAGCTATATTGTCTCTATCTACTATCAACTACATGACTGTTTGACTAGACACACCTAGTCCTTCACCACTATCATGTCTCACGCATAGTCCTGTAACCTGCCCAACAGAAACAGCCCTCAAAGGGTGAGCATATACAACAATCATCATCGTAATACATAACAGTTATATTAACAACATAAAATATAACTGAAATCATAATAGAAATACCCCCTTTGCCGTTTCTGGACAATCAGCCAACAACAATCTCAACAACATCACAATGCAACAACATCGACGGTACGTCGCACCCCAACACCGGCGACAGCAATATCGTCGAACGAACAACAACATCGACGATACGTCGCACCCCAACACCGGCGACAGCAATATCGTCGAACGAATAACAACATCCACGATACGTCGCACCCCAACTCCGGCGACAGCAATATCGTTGAACGAACAACATCAACGTGACAACATCAACGAGACGTCTCCCAACAACGATAACCAACAACATCAACAATAATAAACAACAAATATAATATCAAATCACCCAATTCCGGTGATTTATCATTGTTCAACGCAATAGTATTCATCAATACTAAACAATAACAACATATGCTCGTACGTCAACACGTACCTGATAATCGAGTATATATACAATCTGGCTATTTCTTTGATCCTGAGGCGTGTGATGTATCTAAATAATTCAACAACAATTATCAGATCATTGTCACCGTATCAACACGGTTATAACAGCCTCAATATATAACATCAAATAGTCCAACAACAATTAATTCAACAAAATATAAAACTCGATTATAAATTTGTATTGTTCAACAATTTAATATTCTGGTGTATTTAATTCACAATACTACCATCAAATACACCATAATTAATTTAACATCAAATAATAGGCTATTTTACAACATCCGTCAAATTGTGAAAACTTTATATCAACGTGTAGCCTATACTTCGTAGACTCCGAATATACAATCAGATTTAATAACAACTAACAAACAACTCTCCAATCTCAATTCAACGATTAAAATCCCTAATTATAATAAATTAGGAATAATTCAAAACAACAACACAATAATCTTTTCTACTTCGTTAAAATCATACACTACTCAACAATCTTCAATTTCTGTATGATTTCACAATTTATCGGATTTATTCCAGAAATCGACAAATTTCAAATACCACCAAAACTATAAAATTTATACTTCAAATCGAAGACCTCGTGTCAACGATTCCAGAACTGAAGTCGGTTCGTCGATTGGATAAACCGATAAGTCACAAGATTGAAAAGAAAATCTCAAAACCCTCTGTTATTATTTCTCTCGCTTCGTTGCTATCTATGTTCCTTTATTTGGAACAGTTCGGTGGAATTCATATTGAATTCCACCGATTCAATGTTTTCTTTTTTTTTGAAATTTTTTTTAAAATATTATATTATATTATAATATAATATAATATATAATATTTAACATTTTAACACTGGTATATCTCTTTGGACCAGTCAAATGATCAAATTTTTCAAAACTCAAAACATGAAACTTCTATATCTTTGAGTTCTCTACATTATATCCAAATTCAAATCATTTGGACTTCATATGACCAAAATATGTCATAATTTATTCTTTAAAAATCATTAATTATTTAGTAATCTCACATTACTAAATCAACAAAATGTGATAGTTATTTCAGGCATTACACACGTCATCCAAATATTCTCTCAATCTAAATATTCACCACTGCACACCATTGATTTGTGTGTCAGAGCAATACTCGGTTACAAATTATTAACCGGGTATTGCAATTTTTTTTATTTCTTCAAGCCAGCGTGAGTTTCACGCTGACTTGAGACATGTGCGTGCATTGCACTCGCGCGTTAAAACCTGTAGTGGACAATTAAATGGAATCCGAGATCGACCAAGCTTGGATCGACGAAAACACTGGTCGAACAAAAACATTGGTCGACCAACAATTGGTCGACCATTTGGTGGACCAATTGTCGACCAAATGGTCGACCATTTGCTGCAATTGGTCGACCTGTGAAATATGAGATATTTGAGTAGAGAAATATTTGATTAATGATGTGGATGATGGGGTTCACAAATATTTGAAAGAAATATTTTTCTCATTGTGATGGCCTTAATAAACACAACTATTAATATGGTTAATGAACATCGCAGTGAAATTATATATATATATATATATATATATATATATATATATATATATCGAAATGGAAAATGACTGAGGGAAGGTTGGCAGATTTAACCTATATATATGTATATATCGAAATAGAAAATGATTGAGGAAAGGTTGGCAGATTTAACTTAGGTCATCCCTCCACTTGCACCGACCATATCCCCTTCTTTGACCAAAGCAGTCACTTTTCTTGTACAAGTCGTCAGAGCAATTGGAATTTTTTCCCCCAAAATAATAATAATAATAATAATAATAATAATAATAATAATAAATTATGGCAGACTTAAGGACTGAGGAAATTAAAGGTTGTTCCTTTTTGTTTATAAATTCCACATGACTCTTTTTATTTATTCTTGTTTCCTTTTATGTCTTTGCTCATTTTGGTGTAAACTGTAGTACACAATGTGTTGTGTGTGAGTCTTTTTTTTTTTATATTTTTTTTGAAAATGAATATTGTTTTATATAATTTCTAATTAGTTAATATGAACTAATTGTTTCCGTATACAAATTTATTGGGACTTTGTACTCTAGCTAATGTTGACCATATGTTGATGTCGTATCAAATAATGTGGTCCACAAGAAAATAATTGTGATCGTGACTGACTTTAATTTTGTTTTAAGCCAATTGCATGATCAAATTTTAAGCACCATTTTTTTAATTTCAAATTAATGTAAAATTATCATTACATATATAGTTTTCTTCGTGTTTGGTATTTAATTTTATTATTTATTATTATTGAATTATAATAAGTTAGACATGCACATGGTTTATAAAATAAAACAATAACGATGCGTTTGGTAGGGATGATTAGGTGTATTTATTTTTTTTAACCCACCTAATCACATGTTTGCTAGGGATGATTATTTAACCAAGGTTATCCCTCCTATGAATGATTAGGTTATATTAGGTGTGATAAATAATCACTCCTCACCCACTAGGATTATTTATCTCACTCTTAATTCATCATATTTTTTCAATTTTAACATTATCTTAAATTCAAACTCACCACCATTTCCCTATACCGACCGTCGGTCGACCACCGCCGCCGCCAACCGAACGCAGCCTACATCGACCACCGCCGCCGCCGCCGCCGCCGACCGTCGCCGACGACCACCCCCTCCTTCTGTCGGCCGGTCGTCGTACCGCCGTCGCCGTCGCCTCCGCTTCCGGCCGGCCACCCACCGCCGCCACCGACCACCGCCACAAAATTGGAAGGACAATTTTGTCAATTCATCAAAATATTATTATTTATCTCATTTTTAAAAATCATATCAAACATAATATTATTTTATACTTTTTTATCATTTTTCTCTTAATAATTTCATTATTTTATCCTTCAAACCAAACGTAACTTAAGTTTATAAGTTTTGTTTCTAATCATGAGTGCAACTGAAAATAAAATTTACATAAAATTTTGACATACTCAATAAATATATCGAGAAATAGAAAGAAGCACTTGAGAAAAATCTAATGTCGTCTGATACTTATATCTTACCTTGATTGAAAATAAAAGTTTAAAATATTTTGTATAAATTATAATAGATTCTTATAATTATTTGATTCAATAATTTTTATGAAATGAATACATATACGAGATAATTTTTAGTGGAGTTTACTGTCCCATCCTTAGCCGAGAATGTGTACTCGAGATGTGACATGCCATGCCGTGCCATATTAAGTGCACAGGAGAACAAAAGTGTGACATGGAAAATTTGACAGGAGTTTGGCAGCTTGAACAGCAGTTTGGCGGCTTCAACAGCTTATTACAATTATTCTGTCCATAAAGGACCGCATGTGCCTCCAAAGGACAGAGGAATGGAATGGAGACGAGACGATATTTTTTGAAATTTTTTAAAATAAAAAATATATATGATCCACTAATCTATAAATACATACTCTGGCGATGAGGTAAATTGTACGGTTGGAAAGTCTTAACAAATTCGTCGAAACCATTTTGGCGTGTGACGACTTCATTTGAAGATTAATTAAGTTGATAATAGTGTACGGGGTTTACTGGGTTTATGAATCGTTAGTGTTTTGTGCACGTTTGTATATATATATATATATATATATATAAAGATTTGTGATTATTATGTTATATTTTATGTATTATTTGGATGACAGTGATGCAATTATATTAATTATATAATTGGCAATATTTAAATTTATTGATATGGGTATTTTGGTAAAAAATAAATTGGTGTCACAAAGCCACACGAAATTATGTTAAGGAGATTTGTCTTAATATAACATAAGTATAGATATATTCCACATTTCCCTATTTCAAAATCTACCTTATTATGCTCAATATATGTCCATCGATTTTACTAATTCTTAAACTATTTGTATATCATTAAGGAAGTATTTGCAAATATTTTTTTAAAAATTGCAGATGATCGCAAATTCTTAATCAATTTTTTAACTGAATTGCAAACGTCACTTAAATAAGTTTAAATTTTATATAAAAAAATTTCGACAAAAAAGTATACGTCTAATCATTACGTGATAATGAAAAAGAAAATATGGCAAATTTGAAAAATATATATATATATATAAGTATTGTTCTAAAAAGAGACGCTATTTCTGTTTTTAAGCCAGAAGAACACATCAAATCTGGCGGTGGAAGACAATTGCGCTAGTTGGGAGCAAAATTTGCCTAACTAATTAGTCTTACAGCCGGCCCCTTCACCATTATCCGCAACGAATTTATGTTCAGTGCAAATTATATTTTTGGTTATATAATTTGTATGTTTTTCATTATTGTTATTGCTATTAATTAATTAAACATATCGGTACACTAATTTTTATTTTTTTAGTCATTTTCACGGAGCGCTGGCGTGTTATGAAATAAATCAAACAATGCACGTGTCTACGTTATTAATTTTCGGTTACACATCATCATTTTCCAGCGCCACGTCAATGCCCGGTAAAAAATGGGTTAAAATTGAAAAAAAATGCAAATCAGTAGACTAACGACTTAGTGAATTGACTTACAACAAGAAAAAAAAAAATTAATTTGTCCCCAAATTCTTATCTTCAAAAAAAAAAATTGTAATTTGTATCATTTATCCCCTTAAACCAGGATTGACATGCATGCTGGGAAACCTTGTTTAATAATTAATTTCATTATTATCGGTACCATCGAAAAAGATAATAATGATGTAATGTCTTACCTTAGATATCAAATTTGGTGGGATCATATCGTCCAAGCCTATCCACACACTCCTCATCCATTTCATGTAGATGGTGGTCTCCCTGTTGGGAATTTTCTGGGACGAAATGGATGATGCGTGATTGGATAGAATTAGATGAATTCCAAGCAGCTATATCAAATTTAAGCATTTCCAATTTACATCGAGATTTATCTCTTGCGGAAAATAGTTTGTTTTCTTGAACTGTGAATATTAGAACTTGATTTAGTTTATTCGAAATCTAGATTAAAAATTACTTCGAAAAAAAAATTCTAGATGAAATATATGAGGTTTCATTCGAAAGGACTCGGAGTCGCATTGATTTATATATGAGGTTGAACTTTTTTTTTTTCTATAGGTATTAGTTAAGTTTTGGTAGCTCATTCAGTAGAATCACATCATTTGTTGGAATATGTATATTTAGGTCTCATAAATATTTCGTGCACTTGTTTTGTTTTTAGGGTTAGTTGAACAAGATTTTACTTGCCACTCGTTGGTTTGCCTTTTGTGTATTCTAACAATGTTGTGTATGAGTGTATCGAATCTAGGGATGTAAATGAACCAATCTGTTCGTGAGCTATTCGAAGCTCGATTCGATAAAAGCTCGTTTGAGCTCGTTTAATGAGGCTCGTTAAGATAAACGAACCAAGTTCAAGCTCTACAATATTCGGCCCGTGAACATATTCGTTAGTAAATTCATAAGTAATATCTTAGATGAAAAATAATAATTTTGATATTTAATTTATTGATTTAACACATTAATTATTAAGTATATAGAAAAATCTATTAAATTTATTTATTATAATAAATTGACAAATTTTAATAAGAATTATATTTTTTCTAAATGTATAATTTATCTTTTAATGAATTTAATGAATATTTAAATGTACAATTCATATTTATTGAGCTCGTTTAGGTTCGATAAAAGCTTGAATAAGCTCGTGAGCCATGAATATATTTATTAAATAAAGCTCGAACTCGGCTCGATTATAAACAAGTCAAGCTCAAACATTCAAGAGTTTGGCTCGACTCGACTCGATTACATCCCTACTCGAATCGTGGATATTTTATGTACACATTATGCTCATGACTTTTAGTCATACAAATTTTTTTTATTCTAATATATAACATTTCGCTTAATTTTATTATTTAATATTGGTATACTTTTAGTCTATCGAGGATATTTTATGTAAATATATGTTTATACTTAGATATATATAAAGTGTATAGCTATACCAGATAAATATATAAATTAAGATAATCATACACGTAATATAGATTAAGCTTAATAAAATAAGCTCAATTAAATTATTTAAAACTCATAGATATACATGTATATAAAATAATTAAGTGAGATGACTAGAATTCCAAAAATACATGGCTATATATGTACACATTAGGCTCATGACTAATTTGTACTTCACTAAGCTCATGAGCGCCGTTGAGCTGACATAAATGACTAGAATGCGTGTCTAAAAGATCAATATATAATAGTTATTATGCACACGCGATGCGTGTGTGTACAAATTTTTTTATTATTATTGATGGACTAAAGTGTAATTTGACAATCTATAGAGTGACTAAATTGATATTTGAATTGTTGAAATAAAAAAATAAAAATAAAAGTGTGTGTTGAAATTTAAAAAATAAAACAAAAACAAAAAACAAAAATGTAATATTAATATCATATAAGGGTAAAATTGGAAGAAAAAATTGGTGTCCTCTTAGATAGTTACTATCATGTGCTCAACCTTAATATAACAGAAGATATATATATATATATATATGTGTGTGTGTGTGTGTATGGTAGAGACATATTATTAAAATAATTAGATAAATACCAGTATATATTTCTATTCAAGAATTTTCTAACTTCTAACCTCCAGTAAATTAATCAATGACATTACAATCTTTATTTATCGTATCATAATCTTAATAAAGAAAAACGTGATACTCAACAAACTAAAAAATAAAGAACTACTGGAAGGACATTTTAAATCCGAATGTAAATCAATTTTTATCATGCAACCTAAATGTGGTCAAGTGTCACTTCCATGCAAAAACCGTTCCTCATACCATTAGTGAGCTCAAGTACTCCCCTGATAGATTTCTACCAATGAGTAGGTCTCTTGTAAGAAGGTGTCACGAATCTTATCTGTGAGACGGGTCAACCCTACCAATATTCATAATATAAAGTAATACTCTTAACATAAAAAATAATATTTTTCATGGATGACTCAAATAAGAGATTCGTCTCACGAAATATGACCCGTGAGATCATCTCCCACAAGTTTTTGTCTCCACCAATATAGGAAATGGGGAAAATTTTGGAGAATAACTAGAGCAATTTTTTTATATTTAAATAACTCTCTTTAAATGTATTTGAGATTTTAAAAATATTTGATCAATGTATGACATTCATACACAAAACAAATAAGCTAGATGGTGTCAGGAGTAGTTCTAACCACGTATCTCCTACCCACATTTTATTTCGTAGCATTTGTTTCTTCGACGACTTGTAGGTATCTACCTTATTTTTTCAAAATGATTCTAGAAGGTTCGACACTATCTGTGGGAGCAATGTCTCCATAGGATCTGGGCCATTGATTTTAAAGAACTGGTGGACCCTATGTATGTGGGTATAAATCTGGACCTTTGATCTTTTCATGGGGCAGTGTTCCACAAGGTAGGATGAAATCTTCCAATGATTCTCATCTCAGATAGTACATAATCGCCTAATTTTTTTTACAAAATATTAAATATTAAAATTTATATACTCGTGTGTTTCTTTTACTAGTATATGAAACAAGGAAAAAATGTTGAGCCAGTTAAAAAAATTAATTAATAAGCCTGGCCCAAAGTTATTGGGCTAAGGCATATAAATCGATTCATTTGTAGTTATCGGTCACCAATCCCCACCGTCACCCCTCTGATCGTCTGGAAGCTGCTCAGGTGCTAATAATTTTCTCCCATCCAATTTATCTTTTCCGTCTTAGCAAAATTCCTATTTTTCTGAACATCTTTTCAGTTGCGGAATCGAATTTTTTTACTCTGCTTCGTGGTATTGTAATAGTTGTGGTATGGTTTCTGAAATTTAGTGCGATGTTGATCACGACAGCGGACGGAAGGAAGGGGTGAGATTATGTAGGAGCTTGTAGTTTAAGGTTTGGGTCTGAAAATTTCGTACTTGCTAGATTTTTTCTGAGTTAGGAAAATTATCTTTTGACCTTCTACATCGATATTTTGATTTTTGAATTCATTTTTTAATCCGTTGATTGCTGTAATAGATGCCAAAATAGCATCGGGAACGGATTTTATTTTACGCAAGTGGAGTATGGATTTTTTTCGATATGATTTTAAATCACCTTCATGTATGAAAGAGGGCTGCTTAATTGACGGGCGAAGGAATTATTTCAATTTAGTGAAGCGCCGAGTAGGTGCGAAGGTGAGTCCGCCGGACTCACTAGATGTCAACCCAGCTTGATTTGAGCTGAATGAAATTTTAGACTTTCCGAGCTATGATTTTATGAAGGTCACGAGCCCAAAGTTAATTTTTAAATAATTTTATAGTAAAAATATGAAATAGAAGTTCATATTTTCAGTATTGTCATTATCCGTATATGAAAATATTATCGATCTTGGGAGCCAACTTGATGGTCTTCCTAAAGAAATCATCAATAAACGAGACAAATTATATCGCTTCTCCTAGGGATACAATCGGTGCTTGCCAAACATCCGAATGAATCAGTTCTAGTAGACTTTTGCTTCTGTCAGTAGAAGTGTCAAACTTTAATTTGTGTTGTTTACTGATAACAAAATGCTCACAAAAAAGTAATGACACTTTTGTAAGTCCCGGCAGCAATTTCGGTTCTGAGAGAATTTTCAACCTTCGTTCTGACATATGTCCGAGCTCTCTATGCTATAACAGTGTTAATTCTTCTCGTAAATCAATTGATGAAACAACTAGTTCTGACTCTTTGTGTATTTCTCTTAAAAGTACATACAGATTCGTAGAAAATTTTTCCACCTTCATAACCATAAGCGCACCTTTCACAATTTTCATTATCCCGTTCTCGATACGGGTTTTACATCCGATATCATCCAATTGCTCCAAGGGCAAAACATTTTTCGTCAGTCCATTCACATGTCGTCCCTCCTGTATTGTGCGAATGATGCCATCAAATATTTTTATTTTGATAGTACCGACCCCAACGATTTCCAAGGCACGATTATTTCCGATGAATACAGATTCTCTTGAGACTGGTTCATAATGATCAAACCATTCGCTCCGAGACGTCATGTGCCACATCGCTCCTGAAGCTATATTCCACGTGTCACAAAATTTGTGTATGCCTTCTGCAACTGTTGCTGCTTCGTTGAATAATATCTCACCACCGCCCGAAGTACTGGCCATATTTTCTTGAGAACTTTTCTCGATAGTACACTTTTTCTTGAAGTGCCCTTTACCGCCACATTTAAACCAGTACCTCTCGACTTTGATCTACCTCGTATTTTGTCACGGCCCGGCCCACTTGTGATATTGTCCTCTTTGGCCGAGGCCTCACGGCTTTAAAAAGCGTCACAACGTGCGGCGTCCACACACACAGACTCTGATACCAAATGTCACGGCCCAGTCCACTTGTGATATTGTCCGCTTTGGCCCGAGGCCTAACGGCTTTAAAACGCGTCACAACGTACGACGTCCACACACACTGGCTCTGATACCAAATGTCATGGCCCTAGTCCACTTGTGATATTGTCCGCTTTGACTCGAGGTCTCACGGCTTTAAAACGCGTCACAACGTGCGGTGTTCACACACACTGGCTCTGATACCAACTGTGAGGGCCCGTTATCCTAATCACGGTTTATTAACATACAATCATGATTAATCAGTAAACAGCGGAAAAGTGAGTTAAAATTTGCATTTGAGCCTATAAAAATTTTGACACGACCTTTTCATAAATAGGACATATAGGAAATCAAATATTCAAAATACACAACATATGCCCTCAATCAACAGAACAACATAAACATGTGCCAGCCAGACACAATCATGGCATATACAAACCAAAATATCATAGAGCCGACAAGGCTCGATAACTAGACATTGTGTCCTATACCAATGATACAATCAAATCATGCATCAGTAATACAATCAAGTTTGTGATCATAATGGTATCATCGAAATGCAACACACAATCTAACACAATTTGCCTAGATGAAATAAGTCGACCAGCTGGTGTAGACACAGATACAGTTTCATGAGATGGTGTAGTCCAAAGTTCATATTCATCAAGATAATCAGATACAATTAATGAATGAGATGCTCCAGTATCAAATAAAACTCGTGTAATATGATCGTTAATAAGGCAAGTACCTGCGATCACCCCGTTTGGAGCCTCTCTAGCCTGATCCTCAGTCAAAGCATATACTCGGGCTTGTTGGGGGCCCTAAAAAGACTGTGGCACATTACCCCTGACCTGTGGGTAACTAGAATGCTAGTATGACGGTGCAGGATCAAATGGTTGCTGAGATGAGCCACATGGAAAACTACATCTGACGTAAGGCAACTGTTGTGGTTGCATTTGTTCGTGTGCATGGCTCGGACAAGCTCTGTCATAATGCCCTGGCTGACCACAACTGTGACATGATCCCTGCACTCCACTACAATGTGCAGTAGGATGTCTACCCCCACATCGATCACAAAAAATCACGGGGTACTGTCCACCTGTCACATTCTGTGAACTGCCAGAACTAGAGGAGCTGGACTGATATTTCTTTTTAAATTGTTTTTCTTTTGGTTTGAAATGTCTCTGCTTTTGCTGCTGGTATGACTGTTGAGGTGGAATGGATGATGTACTTGCTGAAAAATATGAACCACCACTAGGTATCGGTGGAGCCTGTGGTTGTTTTCCTCGTCTCAATCCTGCCTCAATTCCAATCGCCTTGTCCACAGCTTCTGCACAAGTTGTAGGCGACCCAGCCATAACCATAGCATGTATTTGATAGTCCAGTCCTTCCAAAAATTTTGAAATTTTTCTTTTTTCACTGACAGCCACATGTGGTACATAAGTGAGAAAAGCAGAAAGTTGTCGAGCATATTCTTCAACAGACATGTTGCCCTGAACTTATTCGATGAAATTCCGATTCTCTGACTGAATAATAGGATGGTGGAGCATATTCTTGGAGAAATTTAGCACGAAACACCTCCCAAGTGATCTGACTACCTGTTTGCTACAGTACATTGGTAGTAGCCTTCCACCAACGTTGTGCACGATCCTGTAGTTGGAGAACTGCCATAGTCAACCTTCTATCAGAATCATAATGTACTGTGTTAAACAGGAATTCCATGTGTTTCAGGCATTCTTCTGCTCGACCACTTACTTCATTCCCAAAGAATTTTGCAGGATGCATGTTCTGAAATCGAGCTACATCCAATTCTATTTCATCAACTCTGTACACCAACTGTTCTACCTCTGCATCAGCTTTATCGGCTACCTCTGCAGCAGGACGCCCGCGTCTACATCGAGGAACTCCGTCATTTCCTCCGATATTCTGTGCCCCAGACTCCTGAGCGAGTCTGGGGCATAGTGACTAGAGGAAATAAAGGGAAAGGAAAACCAAAAGTCTGGGGCACAATGACCAGAAGAAATAAAGGGAAAGGAAAACCAAGAGTCTGGGGCATAGTGTCTACGCCAGCTGGTCGATTTATTCCATCTGGGCGAATTGTGCTAGATTGTGTGTTGCAATTCGATGATAGCATTATGATCACAAACTTCATTGTATTACCAATGCATGATTTTGATTGTATAATTGGTATGGACACACTGTCTAGTTATCGAGCCTTGTCGGCTCCATGATATTTTGGTTTGTATATGTCATGATTGTGCTCGGCTGGCACATGTTTATGTTGGTTTGAGGGTATATGTTGAATATTTTGAGTATTTGATTTCCTGTATGTCCTATTTATGAAAATGTCATGTCAAAATTTTTATAGGCCCAAACGCAAATTTTTAACTCACTTTTCCGCTGTTTACTGATTAATTATGATTGCATGTTAATAAACCGTTATTAGGATAACGGGCCCTCACATCTTTGGCTCCCACTGGAGTCACGGTCCATAAATCTTCCTCTTATCATCGGTAAAATCTCCGTCTGCCTCGAAGTTACCAACCTATCTTCATTATTCTTGCGCCGGCTTTCTTCTCTGAGAATCGCAGTTAAGACATCGTCAAATTTTAGAAAGCCTATAAGAATATTGTTGGTTATGTTGATGATAAGTTAATCATATGAATCTGATAGACTTTGAAGTAGAAGCTCCGATCATTTATTTTCCTCTATTTTATGCCCCACTGAAGTGAGTTGGGCAATAGAGTATTTAGTATGTTGATATGGTCGGTCATCGATGTGGATTCCGCCATCCGAAGAGTATAAAGCCTTTTCTTTAGGAAAATCGTTTTGTGTAGTGACTTGACCTCGTACATCTTTTTCACAGTATTACATATAACTTTTGCTATTTTTATCCTTGATAGTACTTTGTCTGCTATAGCCAATTGTAAATTAGCAACATCATTATCATTCATCTCATTCCACCTTCCATCATCTGTCATTTCTGTCGATCTATCTCCAATAGCCGCCAAACAATTTTATTTTCTTAAACTGTTTGTATATTTATTTTCTACAACATAAAATTGCTTCCATTGAACTTTGTTATCTCGTCCCTGCTCGTTATTATGTATACAAAAATTTAGTAAAATCTTTTTGATATGGAAGATCAGTCTAGGCTGCAACCACATAGCATACTCAAAATTTTAAGAAATTTTAAACCAAGGCTCTGATACCACTTGATGGTCCCACGTGTGGCAACTTGAGATAATAATATGAAAATAAAGGATAAATTAGACACCGAGATTTACGTGGAAAACCCTAAAAAATTATTACATGAAAAACTCTCAAAATTATTTGGATGAAAATTACGTGTAAGATGAAAAGAATTTCACTATAATATTTTATGATTTACAACCACTCACTGTGTTTCCAAAGAGAACACACTCTCTCTTAATATAAGAGAACAAATAGCTTACAAATATTATAGAACTAAGCACTTAAATACTATAAGATGAGAGAACTCGATGAAGGGATGATTTCAGAATGAGGGGAGAGCTCTCCGTCAGTGTGAAAACGTGTGTTCACATCTGAACGCTTCCGTCAAATTTGATACACAATGCATTGATACACAATGCATTTCATGCATTTCATTGGCCGACCCCATCTCCATTGTTTTGTCGACATTTTGGTTTATCCAATAAAAAAGAAATCAGATGTTCTCCAGATTTTCAAAGATTTCAAACCGCGGATTGAATTTGATTCTAAAAGGAAAATCAAGTGTTTGAGAACTGACAATAGAGGAAAATGTACCAGTGATGAATTTGATGCATTTTGTCAACATGAGGGCATCAAAAGACAGTTAACGACGGCTTACACACCTCAATAGAATGGAGTGGCAGAGCGGATGAACAGATGCTTGTTGGACAGAACAAGAGCTATTTTGAGAACTAAACAAGTCATTTTGGGCGGAAGCAGTTAAACCGCTTGTTATATTATCAATCGTTCTCCTTCGGTGGTGATTGATCTGAAGACTCTGATAAAGATGTGGACTGGGAAGTTAGCTGATTATTCTCATTTGCATACATTTGGAAGTCTTGTGTATGTTCTGTACAATGAGCAAGAAAGATTGAAGTTGGATTCAAAATCCAGAAAATGTATCTTCTTGGGTTATGCTGACGGAGTAAAGGAGTTTCGTTTGTGAGATTCTACTGTCCACAAGTTTGTCAACAGCAGAGATGTTATCTTCGAGAAAGATAAAGTAAAGGGAGAAAAAGGCACGCTAAATTCAGAAACTACTATATTTCAGGTGGAAAATAAGGTGGATGAATGTCAAATTTCTTGTGAAGCAGTACCAGAGCATGAAGAACAAGAACGTGTTGAGTCCTGAGGTTTCAAACGTGAGGCAGACAACTCGAGATAGAAGACCACCAGGTTGGCTTTCAGATTATGTCACTGAAAGTAATGTTGCAAATTGTCTATTATCAGAGGATGATGAGCCATGAAGTTTTTACGAGGTTACTCAAAGCTTGAATGTGTCCTTGTGGATGATATTAATGCAGGAAGAATTGGAGGGACAAAAATAAAACTTGGGATCTTGTTACACTACCACGAGGGAGGAAAGTCATTGATAACAGATGAGTCTATAAGATTAAGCGTGATGTCAATAACCAAGTTGAGCGGTATCGTGCTAGATTGATGGTAAAAGGGTATGCTCAGAAAGAATGAATTGACTTCAATGAGATATTTTCTCTTGTGGTTCGACTCACAACAGTCAAAGTAGTTTTGGCATTGTGTGCAGTGTTTGACCTACATCTAGAACTTCTAGAGGTGAAAACTGCATTTCTTCATGGAGATCTTGAAGAAGAAATCTATATGCTTCAGCCAGAATGTTTTGTGGAGAAAAGCAAAGAGAACTTGATTTGCAGGTTGAACAAATCTTTGTACGGTCTCAAACAGGCACTAAGGTGTTGGTACAAGAAATTTGATTCATATATCATGGGCTTTGGATACAACAGATTGATTGCAGACCCTTGTACATATTTCAAGAGGTCTAATGACGATTATATCATTTTGCTGTTGTATATGGACGAAATGTTGGTAGCAGGCCCCAATAAAGAACACGTCCAAGGATTGAAGGCATAGTTGGCTAGTGAATTTGATATGAAGGACTTGAGACCAACAAACAAGATTCTAGGGATGCAAGTTTATCGAGACAAAATTAACAGAAAGATTTGGCTTTTCCAGAAAAATTATTTGAAGAAAGTCTTGCAATGATTCAACATGCAAGATAGTAAGTCAATTTCGACCCCTCTTCCTATTAACTTCAAGTTATTCTACGAGATGTGTCCTAGTAGTGAAGCAGAGAAGATGAAGATGTCTCAAGTACCATATGCATCAGCAGTGGGAAGTTTGATGTTCGCCATGATGTATACAAGATCGGACATTGCTGGAGCAGTGGGAGAAGTTAGTTGGTATATGGGGAATCCTAGACGAGGGCATTGGAGTAATGTTAAGATGATCCTTAGATACATTAAGGGTACCTCAAATGCTGCATTATGTTATGGAGGATCAGATTTTACACTCAGGGGCTATGTCGATTCAAAATATGCGGGAGATCCTCATAAGAGGAAATTTACTATTGGTTATGTGTTTACGCTTGCAGAGGAAGCTGTAGGCTGGGTTTCAAAACTGTAGACAGTTATGACGTTATCTACAACGGAGGCAGGAATATATGACACCAACTCAAGCTTGCAAGGAGGCAATATAGAAATCGGGCACAAACAAGAGAATGTTCCTTTGTTTTGTGACAGTCAGAGTGCTTTGCACATCGCAAGGAATCAAGCCTTTCATTCCAGGACTAAACACATTGGATTTCATTTCAATTTATTCGAGAAGTAGTAGAAGAAGGAAGCGTGAATATGGAGAAGATTTATACAAAGATGACATAGCTGATTTTTTGACCAAGCCAGTGAACATTGATAAGTTTGAGTGGTGTAGATCCTTAAATGGCCTAGCGGAAACGTAAGCAACAGAGAATGACAAGATTGAAAGAATGTGTGGAGATGTGTTTGATTCTCAATCAAATCTCCAAGTGGGAGAAATGTCAGCAAAATAATGGAGATGGGGTCGGCAAATGAAATGCATTAAATGCATTGTGTATCAAATTTGACGGAAGCGTTCAGATGGTTCATACACGTTTTCACACTAACGGGAAGTTCGTTCCCTTATTCTGAAATTATTCATTCATCGAATTCTCTCTCATCTCTTATAGTATTTGAGTGATTAGTTCTATAATATTTGTGATGTGTTTGTTCTCCTGCATTAAGAGATTGTGTATTCACTTTGGAAACACTTTGAGTGGTTGTATATCATAAAATATTATAGTAAAAAATATTTCATCTTGCCCTTGGTATTTACCGTAATTATTTTTTGGGGTTTCCGCCTAAATCTTGGTGCCCAATTTATTCTTTATTTTCATATTATTATCTCAAGTTGTCGCACGTGGGGCAAACAGGTCTAAGCCCGTGAACAGTATCCTAAAAAGTTTGTGAGCCAAACTGAGCTCGTGTGCGAGCTCTAAGCTCATTAACCCAAGCTCGAGCATCTATCATTTGAGCTCGAAGAGCTCTATTTTAATTTTCTTTTGTTGAATTTGAGCTCGTAAACTTCATAATTTTTTTTCATAGAAAAGAATAATTTTGGCTATCCATCCTCTTGCATGGCTATAACCTGACGTCAATCCTTTGGTATTGCATTGGCAGCTTCAGCCTCCTGATTTTGAAGCTATATTAATTAATCTTTGAAGATTAGAAAGTTGGCAAAAGAGAAGTTAATCCATGATTAAACTATTTGATTCTCACTGTCACCTTCAAGATTCAAGAATTTTGAACTTGTCCTCTAAACTAATCAAAGAGGCCCTTGATAATGGTGTTGTTCATTTTGCTGTAAATGGAGTCTCTGAGGAAGATTGGCATTTGGTTAAGGAGATGAATGACAGCTATCCTTGTGTCATTCCAAACTTTGGCCTTCATCCTTGGTTTATTCGTGAGAGAACTCCTTCTTGGCTTGCTACACTGAAGGAGTATCTTGCTAGTACTCCCTCAGCTGCAGTTGGGGAGATCGGCTTAGACAAAGGTTCTGTAGGGAAGCAGATTGATTTTACTGATCAAACAGAAATTTTCCGCCAGCAGCTTCAACTCGCTAAAGAGTTAAAAAGACCAGCATCAGTCCATTGTGTCCGTGCTTTTGGCGATCTTCTTGACATATTGAAATCTACTGGTCCATTTCCTGCCGGCCTGGTGCTGCATTCTTATCTAGGTTCGTCAGAGATGGTCCCTGAATTCTCTGAACTGGGTGCGTACTTTTCCTTTTCTGGGTTTATCATGACGATGAAAGAAAGTAAGGCGAGGAAAATGGTGAAGTCCATCCCTCGTGAGAGGATTTTGTTGGAGACAGATGCACCTGATGCTCGTCCAACATTAAGTAATCAAGATTCGCTGTTCTTGGTTGAAAGTGATGTTTCTGAGAAGAAACAGCTTACTGATGAGAATGGTGATGATGGTTCGGATGAAAAAAGAAATACATCGTCACAACCAGAGAGAACCCTTAATCATCCTGCTAACATTCGTCACGTACTTGCTTATGTTGCACATTTATTGGAAGTCGAGGAAAAAGAGCTTGCCGAAATAAGTTATCAAAACGCAGTACGTCTTTTCTCGTACGAGGGCTCAAAGTTGATGCATGATGGTAATGGAACCGAATCATTTCTGTTGGAATTGATTTTTCATTTTCGTTCATACAATTTCGTGACTGCGATCATAAGATTCTTCTTCCTGATTTCGTTCATGCTCTGTGACAGGTTCAAGTAGCAAAAATGAGACTGAAAAGTGAGGGTCGGAAGGTGTCAAAGATCATAAACTGTAAGTCGAAATTGTGAAATAAACTGTACTCTACTTTTAGGTAGTGGACACTCTGATTTACACATTGGCTCGTTAATGTAACATATTTCTCCAAAAATACAACACCAGCACTGACCGTGAATACCACGTGATATGTTTAATAGCACAGACTGATATTTATTTTCTCGCCCTTCACTTCTTCCACCCCGACATTTGTATTCACCAGCTTCTCCGCATAGATTTTCCCATCCACTGCAACGTGGTTGTCCCCGTTGTAGTCGCCTATAGGGGAGACAAGAAAATACAGAAGACGTCGAGTAAGCAAGAGAACTGGAAGACAAACATTATACATGATAAGAATAATGTTATGAACTCTTTTTAAAAAAAACATTAAATAAAAATAAATAAAAAATACATGAGTGCTATAATACATACAAGGGGCAAGGGATCCAATATAAATTTAAACTCTATTTTTTAAAAATCTAAGTTTATCCCACAAAATTATGTTTATTATTAGATTCATTTTGATTGAAGGCTTGTCGTGCAAATGTATAAAACAGAAGAGACCGAGAGAGATAAAAAATAGTGGAGAATTTATCAATCAACACTTTGGATAATATAGCAGTATGTGTATATATGGGCATGGAATTACACATTGGGGATGAACAGGGTCGCGAAGACGAGAGAAAAGAGTATGGAATGTGGAAACATAGTAGGATGCTATTGTTGGAACATATTGAATGAGACGAGATTTGGAGCTGTCCCACGTTGGAAGTCAAACTAAGTCTTATCCTCGTTATTAGTTCTAAGTTTGAAATATGTCATTGGGCCCTTAGGAACACCAAAAGTTTTCGAAAGGAAGGCATGATAGGTCAGATCTTACTGAAACACAAGCACGGTTGACTGGCTGCCTAGCTTTTTTAAAATATGATATATATTTATTATTATTGATGTTTTGCACTTATCATTTATAATTATAATAATTTTTGTCATGACTTTAATGAAATAAACATAACTAATTTGGTGAATCTTTCCGAGATCCTTACTTTTGGTAATATCCAAAGTATTGATCTAATAATTATAAAAAAGTGACAAATTTTACATCACATAAAAAAAATATACGTGACTTCTCATTATCATTAGATCAATTTTTAGATGAATAAATCAATCTTTAAACTAATGCCCTACAAACAAATCGAAATAATCAAATGAAATCAAGAACTGTATGTTGTCTATATTTTATATTAAAATATTTATTTAATAAATGCTGTGATATATCTGATATTAAGTGTAAATAATATTTTTCTCATAAAAATTGACATAACTCATAAGAAATTTTATATACAAAATTGTACAAATATGTAATACGTCACGAGATAATGTCACAAAATATTGGTATATATATGCTAAAAAAATAACAAATTTAAATAAAATTATAATAAAGTTAATTGGACTCCAACACAAAGGTTTCTTCATTCTTGAGAGGCAACCAAGAATTAAGAATTCTTCTAAGCCATATTAATTTTGACTAAATTTGGGATGTTTGAGTTCAATTGCTTCAACACATGTTTAAACAGAGGTTCTATCTGCTAACTCGAATTCCCAAAAATGCAAACCCTAATTTACAGGAAACCCTTTTTAAGTGTGCTTCCTCAACACTTACGATCAAGTTTTTGCTTTTCGCAGAACCTAAAAAACAAGAATTTTCTTATAATTCACCCCAAAAATTGCCCGAACAGCTCACAGACCCTGCTGTTATGCTCCGTCACTTCTAATTCGCTTAGTTATGGTGGTTGGGATGATTTCCGGCTCAAGGGTGACTCCAATCACTCTGGTGATTCAACTCAGCTGAACAATTTTCTGAGTTATCTTGGAATTGGTGATAAAAAATATTTGTTTGTTTATCTCTTTGGGTTTGTTTGTGCTTTGGCCATCTCTAGAGTTAAGGTTTCCTCCATTGTTGTATTTCCAGCTTGTACTGTTGTGTTTGCAATTGGATTCTCGATCGGATTGGTTAAAAAGGGTGATGGAAAGGAGTTGAAATCAAATGGGAATAGACGAAAGCTTCCGGACGAAAATTTTAGTGGTTTCGTTGAGAAATTGAGGAATTTAAAGGATGTATTAAATGGGTATAATGCGAAAGTTTTGAGCTTAAAAAATGAGGTTAAGAGAAGTATCAAGGGCAATAAAATTACTGTGAATGATCTAGAAGGCTATATTGATGTTATAGAATCCAATGATGAGGCATTGCAGAATGCGTTGAACGTTGTAGACAGTTGTTTACATTTCGAGGGAGATTTTGATCATGAGACAATCAGGAAAAGAAAGAAATTGGGTGAGAATGGGTTTAATTTCTCTCAAGTTTTTGGAGGTTTATTTCAAGAAAAGTTTGGTCACTTAAAACCTGGTAAAGTGAAAGATTCAGGTAAGGGAGAATTGATGGATGCAGATGTTGATAATCAGAAGCGGCATAATATTCTTGTTGATTTTGTCGAAGATATAAATCTGGATTCTGTTCTGAATGGAAATTTGGGAAACCAAAAAGCTGGTATTTATTCTGAACCTTTTGACAGCAATTCTAGAAGCAAAAATGTATCCGAAAATCAAGTGAATGGGACTGTGGCGAAAAATGAAGTTTTTAAGCATTGGAAGAAAAATTTTGATGACAAAAATGGATCCGTTGAATCTTTTTCTGAAAGGCCAGCCTTTAGCTATCAGAATAACAAGTCTAGATTTGTCACCAACCAACAATATTATTTCAAAGATTATCAGGATGAAACTGAAGCAATGGCCTCTCGTAGTGGTATGTGTGCGTCTGTCGATTTTAGTTTCACCATGAAACATACAAAAAACACATCTTCATTTGGTAACCAACAGATGCGTGAAGTCCCAGATGGAAATTATTGGTATTCTGAAAGCACGGAAGATGACCACATAGAGTCTCATAGATATTCTGTGAAACAGAAGCCATTCGGTCCCGGAAAGCCAACTTCCTTTGTTAATCAAGAGCCTGCACATGCGAACATCTTTGGTTCTCCTCCTCCTCCAATGCTTGATATTGACTTAGAATTCAATAGGTGCCTCGAAGAAGCTAATAATATTTTGAAGGAAGCTAAGAGATGTTTAAGGAATCAAGTTGTTGATGGTTTCTCGGAGAATACACTATATGAATCTGCAGCATTACTCTCAAAAGCAATTGAGATGAGGCCTATGAGTTTATTGGCTGTGGGCCAGTTGGGAAATACATATCTTCTTCACGGAGAACTAAAGCTGAAGATGAGCCGAGAGCTGAGATCCCTACTCGCAAGAAGCGATTCCTTTTCAGTTGAGGTCGGTAGTGTACTCGGTAGTTTTGGAGACCAGCTTTCTGATAAAGAAAAAATTAAGTTGGTTCTTGCTGATGTTTGTGAAGAATGTGAAGGGCTACTAGTTAAGGCAGGAAGAAAGTACAGAGTGGCCTTGTCAATCGACGGGAATGATACGAGAGCCTTGTATAACTGGGGCCTGGCCCTTTCTTTCCGTGCACAGTTGATTGCAGATATTGGACCAGTAAGTATTTTGCATTGGACTGGAATGTCTTCAAAGTTGAAGCTTATTATTATAATCTTCTATGAATTTTTTATTTCACCCAATACGTGAACTATTTCTTCACCTTTCAGAGTACTGCTCGTGATGCCGACAAAATCTTCATGGCTGCCATAGATAAATTTGATGCCATAATGAACAAAGGCAACAATTATGCACCTGATGGTACGTGATAAGTCCACCTCTACCATACCTGGCTGCTTTATTCAAGGCTCTGATCTGTTTCTTTGAATGAACAATCAAAGATTGATTGGATAAATCTTCACATGAAAAATAAAATATTCATGGAAATTTTTTGTTTTGCTAAAGAAGTTTACCATTTCCAACACTGTAATAATCATCAATCTGGTCAGAAACTCGAATTCGCTGGTCTAGTTTTAGTTCACTCAAGCTTCTGTTACAACTAAAATGTCCAACACATTTTACCTTCCTGTTCAATGTTTTATTTACGATACATAATATTATGTCCAAAAATGTAGGACAAAAATCTTGTTTTGATGGTTAGCTGTCCGTGTTTATTGGTAAAAACCTATTTCCTGCAGCGCTTTTCAAATGGGGCTCAGTATTGCTGCATAGGTCTCGGTTGAGACCGCGGAATAGTAGAGAGAAGGTGAGATTGCTGCAGCAGGCTCAACGCTTATTTGAAGATGCACTTCACTTGGATTCAGGAAATCTCCAACTAGAAGAGGCCTTATCTACCTGTTTATCTGAGATAGACCATTGGTATGGTTAATGTGGATTGAATAAGATCAAGGCAATTCATATGGTCCTCATCTAAATTTTGTTCTAAACTTCTCTTTTTGCCATTTTCCTCATTTTTTGAAACCAATTTACATCAGATAATAGTTAAGAAACACAGTGGACGGAACGGATGTTTCTATAATAATAATGCCGTGAAATAAGTCTTGGTAGTTCTGCTGTAAAAATCCGATAAAAGAACGTCATAAATTTCTGTGACGATGACAAACTGACGTTCTTGGCATTTTTGGTAGACATTGTAATTTGAAGATTTTGCCATGTTGGTATATTTTACACTCACGGCCTTCAAAGAACTCCTCAGACAGCAGGAGACGCCCTTGAACTCATCGCCGGATGTGACTGACTGAGTAGTGAAGCCAGGATTTATGCTCATAGTGTTTGCTGTCGACGTAAAAGAGATATATTGATTGATAGTTCATACCAGTAAAAAGAAATTGATTTAGGTGAATGCAAACACAACCTTATCATACAAGAATGCATGGTCACAGCGATTGGCGATGTTGAATTCAATGACATTGAGTGAATCTGTGGTAGAAATAGCCGGAGTTTAGAAAGTATATATACATATATAATTCGACCCATTGTTTTATGTTATTTTTAGCACATAGAATCAATTTTTATTATAAAATTTTTATGTAGACCCATTCACCCAATTCTCACGTCTTTTGGCACTAGCTAGCACAGTATTTACAACAAATTAAATCTGAAATGAAGTAAGACACAACCCTGTTCGATTTTCCAAATTAATGGACGTCTCTTCAAGTTCATGTTCTCTCTGAAGCGCGCAGGATCAATGTGGTGAGCAAATCCAACAACGATAGGAAAGGGGCGAATACGGAAAGAACACTGGATATCACAAGCAAGGCCATCCTCCTACGCCTCTATCCCATCGCTATGTATATTTCGAATCCCAACTCATCGGGCAGAAAAAGTCCACAAACCGAATCTGAACTCTAGCATCCATCGTTTGCGTTCCACATTTTCATATTACCTACAAGTAATGGCTAATTGATTTCATGCAATTTTTATAATGTGATCGTGCCCATTCTCTGATAGCAATGGCTTTTGAGTTTTGACAGTTTTGGTGCCCATATTATGCAGGTGCTGTGGTCTCTCTTCAAAAGATCGAGAATTTTTTGTTAATGGAACTGTTGTACTTTTCCATTTAATCGAACATCCTCAGAACTTCTAGTTGATATGGTTATCCTGCTGTATGAAAATCAAGAATGGCAGTCAACCTGATTCTGATCAGGGTTACACTCCAAAAGTAAGGGGCGTGGATATCATCTTCAGCTGGCTTCTCAAATCGGGTAAGAACGTGAAAATATCATTACAACATCAATATCTGTTCAACAAACAATTACTACACAAAAGGTATGAAACTTGCCTTGCTACGTATCAAAATGGCAAACAATTCAAACGGCACGCACGGTGAAATGGAAATTCGTGAATGAAAAGTTAGAATATTTAAAACATGCTGGTAAAGAGTATATGAAAAATTCTTGGAAAAAAATTAACTATCAGGACTTTCTTTGGCTGGTGCAACAGGTTCTGATGTTTGTGGAACACCATTTGAAACAGGATCTTTTGCAGGTAAACCGGGCTCTTTAGTGTCTTTAGCATTTTTTCCATCTTTTCCATCCTTGGCAGGAGTAGGCGGGGGAGGTGGAGGTGGTAACATATGAGGCGGCGGATTGTGTTTAAGCTTCACTAATATTCCTCGCATTCTTGAAAGCTCAGTTGGTTTTCCAGGCTTGGGCCCTTGAACGACCGTGATTGATGGTTTCTTGTCTTGATCCTTCTTTTTACCCCTCGTTTCGATATTGGGAACCTCATTAGGTACTAGCTCCGCAATGGCTTTCCAATACTGTTTATCAGCCTCTTTGTGGAATTTTTCCTGACCGGCTAGGTATAACTGTTCAATATAGAATGCCGAGGAAATGATTCACTCATTATCTTCTATTTTTTGAGGCAAAGAAACAAAAAGACAATAGTAAATCAAGGTGATAATACTGAAAACTGAACCTTTTCTTTCTCCCTGTTAATATTCTTGTTGGTCTCCACATTAAGCTTTCTTTTCTCATAGAATGATTTCGTATACGCATCAGCTTCTTCTATGATTTGGTTTCTCATTTCCTTCTCCCTCTTTTCCTTCTCCCCAAGTCGAATGGCATTTTGCCTGTATCAAGAAACCGTAAGAATATTGGTATGGCACATGATCTTTCTTTTAAGCAATTCTGCGAAAATGATGTATAATACACTACATGAACGATGGATATGGAATCCAAAGTGACCACAGGAATCCCATTTTTATATTCCACCCCATTGAGGTATATCTAAGTCATGTCCGATTCACATCAAATCTGATCAAACAATTGGTTTTAATTACTTCGATCCATCTAAGTTAACCATAAATATCATTTCCACATAATCTTCTGACTAGGTCATACAACCGCTTCACAATGAATACGGCCAAAACACAGTAGTAACTGTCTTGGGATTTTCCTCTCCAGCTATTATATCGACTAATAGATGAATATATCCATTTCATTTGTTAATTTTCGTCTTTTTAGTCAAGTTCTTAAGATAATCAAATACCATAAATTCTCTCTTAATTCATTGCTAGTCTTAATGACTAAACCTATAAATAATCACCAATTTAGAGTTTTGAAAGGAACTGAGATTCAAATCCAGCTCGGCCCAACAATTAGCCATGGTGGAAACAATATAACCGTAGTCCTTGAAAATAGATTCAAGCTATAACTTCAAGAAGCAGCTGTGACTATTCAAGTCAAAGCCTATTCCAACGGCCGATCTATAAGTTATATAGCAACGAGTTTAAATATTCCTGAGCGATCGCTAAGATTCATTGAAGACCCAATCAGCCTTTCGAAAACCCATCTTGCAATAGGATTTAAACTACACGTTTTTACAGTTTCCATCGAAATTCCCAACTCGCTCGTAGTTCTATTTGATCAGATCGTAGATGAACTTACGGCATAACTAACAAATCAATTAACAAAACCTCGACTTAGCATAGATTATACCCCAATCAAGTACCCAAAACTAGATCTAACCGAAGTAGACAGAAACAAGGTAAAAAAAATAATGACCTCCGCCACTCCCGAAGAGCTAGTCCTTCTTCTTGCATCTGATTAGGAGGTGGAAGCAGTGGGCCATCCGAGCTGAATATTCCCTCCGAATCTTGCCCCAAGTCGTAAGGCGATTTCCCGTTGCCATTAGAGATCGGAACCGGACCGGACTGCACAAAGGGCTCAGGATTCGAACCGAACGGATCGGGACTGTGGACGTGATCCACCGTAACCTCCTCAGCATCGCCGTCACTTGGAGGATAAGGAGCAGCTGAGTATGGTGGAGTGTCGGCTGAGAAGGCAGTGTAGGAATCTCCATAGGCCGTGTTATAAACTTCTCCGCCGTCGTCGAAAGTACGCGCCGACGCATCTCCGTCCATGCTGAAGGCGTCGAACGATGCCATTTCTCTCTCTAGAAACTTCCTTGTTCTGTAAGGAAAAAGTGGTGTGCAGATGTTTTCACATCCATATTTATTTATACATACATTTATTAATCTAAAGTGGGCCCCCCAATCCTATTTGTGTAATTATTATCTTTTTAATTAAATGTGTTATTAATTTTTGATAATATGGGTAAAATAATTTTGAAAATCAGTCCAAGATTTTTAATACAATATATATTAAAATGAGTAAATCTCTTGTGATACGATCTCACGAATATTTATCTGTGAGACGGGTCAACTCTACCGATATTTATAATAAAAAGTAATATTTTTAGTGTAAAAAGTAATGTTTTTTCAGTGAAAAATCCAAATAAGAGATACGTCTCACAAATATGATCCGTGAGACCGTCTCACACAAATTTTTACATATTAAAATTAAGTGCAACTGTGCAAGTAACAAACTGCTCATATAATTTGTAAAATATGGGTAAAAGTTCTTCAAAAATTAATATTTTAATTACAAAATAATAAAACAAATCATTCAAAATCAAAAAGGGTAAATGAAATAGATACAACTCACAAACTTTGATTTTTCAAAATACCAATTTATCCTAGACCTATATTATGACCAATCAATATCTCAATGTACAAAATAATTATGCTCGAGACAGTGTTTTGAGAAACTTCATTAGTGAAAATGCTTTATGGTATTAATTTACCTACAATAATATAACTATTCAGCTATCCAGTCATGATAATGCAATTATGTGTAATAAAACAATGAATTAATATAGATTGAGAGGAAGAGAGTATACAATAAAGTTACGATGGAAACAAGTGTCAAGACAATGAATTTGTGTTTAACTCCGTACAAATTCTAGTTCAATAGAAGATTGTCTAAGTTCATATCCACAACTCCTAAAAACTTAATTCATCTGATGTAAAGCTTCTATGGTGCGTGAGGAGAGGAAGGACAAACGTGTATTTTATAATATTAATTTACCAAGAAGGAAAAGGACATTTATTGAAATGTATAAAATGTTTCACAAAGTAGTTATGAAACGCGACTCTTGTTTTATTAATAATATAAATAAAATACATCGGACAGACGTGGAACAAGTACAAAAATGAGACGTGCATCTAGCTCAAGCAAGAAGCACTATTAATTTTTGTAAATATATTATCTATTTTATCATTATACTGACAAAAATGTTCTTATTGAAATAATTAAGCTGTGCAATCAATAAAAATGGTTGTTTGTTTGATTATTTGGAGACCTTCGGCGGTTGTTGTGCTGCTTCTTGCTCAGGGAATGCTTGCCGTTGTTCGTTGTTGTCCTGTCTCTGACTTCTTGGGGTTTACGCTTTGGGTTTTCTTTTCTTTAAATCAATTTTGGGCTATGAGTTTTGCAGCCCTTTTTTGTTATAAAAAAACAGAGAAGTTTTCCTTGAGAAAATAAAATAGCAGCCTTCACTCGGGTGCGCTCAAGGAAAGCTTCCCAGCACCTAGGATCATCTGAGGAGCCTAGGTGCATACCTAGGCGCAGTAGGTTCGCATGGTGGCACTTATCGCCTTGAATGCCTTTCACAACTATGTATTGAACATATTCATGCCTCAAAGATATGAGATCATTGTAGGCAATTAAATGTAGGTGGAAGAAAGAATTTATGACATGTAGCATTTAATGTTGAAGTTGGCAAATCTGACGGAATTTTAAGACGACGTGTTTTATAGCGTATCTTCACACGGACAAATAGCTTTAGAGCATCCTCCACTTATTCTGAAATCATTCATTCATCGAGTTTTCTCTTATTTTATAACATTTGAGTGCTTAGTTATATAATATTTGTGAGATATTTGTTCTCATGTATTAAGAGAGTGTGTATTCTTTTTGGAAACACAGTGAGTTGTTTTACACCGTAAAATATTATAGTGAAATTCTTTTCATCTTGTCTGCGGTTTTTACCCTAATAATTTTTAGGGATTTTCTACGTAAATCTGTGTGTCCAATTTAAATTCTATTTTCATATTTTTATCTCAAGTTGTCTCACGTGGAACCAACAATAATAAGTTATTTATACTCTTAATTTTAACAAAGAGAGAAGAATTAAAGGAGATCAACCATTAAAAAAAAACATTATATCCCTTGCAAACCAAAAATAACAATTTGTACAAGACATCGCCAAAATCAAAGCCTTCTTAACTCGTGTAATACGTCTGAATGACTTCTTGAACTGCGTCAGCGTGCCCTTCGATTGATTTAAAGTTATTTTGCTATAGTAATTTTTTCTATATTATATAATCGATGATTATAGAGATGTAAATGAACCAAATCAAATCGAATATAATGAAAATTTTAATGGTCGAATTCGATTCGAAAAATATATATTCGAGCTCCATTCTAACCTCAAAAAATTTGAACTTTTTGTTCTATGATTGATTTATTCGAACACTAGTGTATAAATTGTGATCACATCCGAATTTATATGAGAAACGAGACATGTCATCTTATTCCATAAGCAGTCGGACGAACCTGAACACCCGAGTTATCGGGAAAAAAATTACAGACAACAAAGAAGAATGAAAACATATGCATTGTTAAGCACAAACCAACATATTATTCACACAATTTTTTTTTAAAAAAAATAACCATTTTTTTTAATTATAATTATACATTTATGTTGTCGGGCTTCCAGGAAAATTTGGAGGGCCTGAGTATATATATCACGGCTGAGGTTCAGAGAATCACAAATTTTCTCACTGTGAATAAAGGGTTTGCAAATAGCCAATTACTTTCTCTTATTCCTACATACATCGTAAGTTCCTTTCCCTGATTCTCATGATCGTATACAAATCTTAAGAGTCAGTCAAATGAAATTGATGCTTAATTTATTTGGATCCTGAAGATCGAATGTGTTTGGGTCGGGAAGGAAGCCGTTGCTGGATTTTAGGGTTTGCACACTTTGATGTTGATTTACACTTACATGATATGTTTTAACTGCTTACGTTTATTTATTATGTATTTGATTTTTGAAATCTTTTACTCACACAAAGAACTGTGTAATTTCGAGTCACGGGTCGATTGTAATTTATTTTTAATTTTTCTAGAATCCGTCGAGAAGGAGTTCTTTTGTATTTCTCCTCTTCTTCTTTCAGTTGAAATTTGGATCTTTATCTGGGTTTTCGGTAGCCTAAATTTTAATATTTCGAACCAAGTTTTACCCTTTACGATAAGGCTAAATTACGTTGTTTTGGTAAATTGGAATATCAAGTGGTAGAATTGCAGCAATTTACAGATAACTCATGGGAGATGAGAATTGAGATTAGGATACTTGTGGCTGAGATTGCATTTGTTGGTGCTCTTTACCAAAATGAAGTTTGTGTATATGGAGAGCAATCCAATTGAAACTCACAATTGAGTGTGAGTTTGCAACGGAAAATTTTTAGGACTTTGCTGCAGTTTTTTAATTCCCGATGTCTGTCTAATGTTGACACTTTTTGCTGTCTATTGCGGCCTAGTAGTTGCTTTGTTGGCTGGCATGTGTTACAGTAGTGCCTCGCGGCTCTGATTTAACTTGAAAAACCGTTATGGTGTTATCCGTAATAAGCTCCGTGAAAGAGCGTTAAAACTTCTAGTTTTAGGTCGATGGATTGGTATCTTTTTTTTTTTGGCATGTAATGTATCTGGGAACACTTGTTTTAATGGAATGCTTTAAATTTTTTGATTAACTTGCAATCAGTGTGGATATCATTTTTTATGTGCATAGTTTGAAATGGAAGGATCTGGGCACCATTTGATTACCTTTTCTGCCGCAGGAAATGGATATTAGCGATTTTCTTCCTCTCTTTTTTGTAAAACAATCTTTTTCTTAAAAATGACAAGGATGCCATGAGTATGTATGTGTTATTTGTTAAATATTACACCAACTTTTGATATCTGGTTGATCAGATAAATGATTTGAATGATCCGGATTCTCTGCAGATACACTTAAAAATCATATTTCTTCTTGAAATGTTTTCTGTATGAGGTGATTGTGTTGCACATTACCTGGGTCCTGGAGTGCGATTTGATACAGAAGCTTTTGGGTAAATGTGTTTTCTTTCCTTTTTAAAAAATCAGCATTTGTTAAGAAACATAATACTTGGATGGGCCATTTTTAGGGCAAAAAGGCACTTACAAAGCCAGAAGTTAGAAAATTTGTTTTGGCTTATGCTTCATCTTCTATCTCCTTTCACTACTTTATCCAAACACACACCCATTCTTTAGATTTTTAAAAAAGCACTTAAATATGGTCAACTATTTCTAGCATCCTTGAAGCCAAGTGCTTCTGTATCCAAATCGATCCATGGATCTTAACATAATACACAATTGATGCAACTGATTATGCACTGTTATTATTCAATGCAGCTTTCTGTTCAGAATTTGGGGTAAGTGTCAATGGCAGACTTAGAAAAATTGCTTCTCGAAGCAGCTGGAAGGACAACCAAGAGGAGCCGCCATTCACCTCCTCCGTCTAGAAGAAGGGGGAAGGGTGCATATTCGGATGACGGAAGTGATTCGAAGAATGATGATTCAGATGATGATCGCCCTTACTCAAATAGAAAACCTTCTGGTTCGCAGGTGCCTCTAAAGAAGAGGTTGGATCCCATAGAAAGGGTTGATCGTAGCATTCAAGAAGAAGGTGATGGAGATGATGATTCTGATAATGAGCATGACAGCGACAATGATTCTCTTGGGAGTGATCTGTACAAGGATGAAGATGATCGGGAAAAGCTCTCAAAGCTGACAGAGCTCGAACGAGAGATGATATTAGAAGCCCGTGCAACAAAGAGAAGCGATCGAGATTTGACTGAAAAATTCAAGAAAAGGAAAAGCCAAGATAGAAAAGGAATCCCTCCTGATGCACATACTCGTGGCATGCGCTCCAAAGCTGAAAGGGCCGGTGCACTTGATGAATTAGTAAAACGAAGAAGAGATGCTGCCAAGGGGAGTTCTGGAAGGAGATATTCACCCGTCAAGAGGAGAACTTTCACTGCAGCAACTCTCAGTAGCCCTAGTAGGAGTGGAAGTGAGTCTCGGAGTGATGAGGAAGAATCAACTGGTGACGGTGGTATGGCTGATAGCGATGAAGACAAAATGTCCGTCGAGTCCAAGTTGCCAACGTATGAGGATATCAAAGACATTACAATTCGAAGGTCAAAATTGACTAAATGGTTCATGGAACCGTTTTTTGACGAACTGATTGTTGGCTGCTTTGTACGAGTTGGGATTGGGAAGTCACGGTCCGGTCCTATTTATAGGCTTTGTATGGTACGTAATGTTGATGCGACGGACCCTGATCGACAGTATAAGCTTGACAACAAAACCACTCATAAATTCTTGAATGTTGTTTGGGGCAATGAAAGCTCTGCTGCTAGGTGGCAGATGGCGATGGTTTCTGATTCTCCACCCGCCAAGACAGAGTTTGATCAATGGCTTAGGGAGGTAGAGCGCAGTGGTGGGCACATGCCCTCAAAACAAGAGGTCATGGAAAAGAAAGAGGCCATAAAGAAAACAAATTCATTTGTGTACTCTGCTGCCACCGTGAAACAGATGTTGCAGGAGAAAAAATCTGCCACATGGAGGCCACTGAATGTTGCAGCTGAGAAAGATCGTTTGAGGAGGGATTTGGAAATCGCCAAAGAGAAAGATGATGCGACAGAGGTGGAGAAGATCAATGCAAGACTGCGAGAATTAGATGCAGCTCGGCAAGCCCAAGATAAAGATACAAAGGCATTTAAGTTGGCAGAAATGAACAGAAAGAACAGGGTTGAGAATTTCAAAAATGCATCCGAACTGAAGCCAGTGAATACAGGCTTAAAAGCTGGCGAGGCTGGGTATGATCCTTTTTCTAGGAGGTGGACTAGATCGAGAAATTATTATGTGGCAAATTCCAGTGGAGGAGAAGCTGTGGATGGAATGAAAGTTGATGAAAGTGCTGTGTTAGCTGATAGTAAGGCTGGAATGGTAGCTACTGCAGCAGCCCTCGAAGCTGCAGCTGGTGCAGGGAAGTTGGTGGATACGAATGCTCCAGTAGATCAAGGTACTGAATCAAACATGCTACACAATTTTGACCTGCAGATATCATTAACTGTGCTTCAGAAATTTGGTGGGCCTCAAGGAGCCCAAGGTGGATTTATGGCAAGGAAACAGTGGATTGAAGCTACTGTTGGTTGTAAAGTTCCAGACAATGATGGGAAGAGGCATGCATTAACATTGACAGTCAGTGACTACAAAAGGCGAAGGGGGTTGCTATGAGGTCTGACTCTGTTTTCTTTTTTTCTCTGTTGTCCAATGTACGCACTTGAAGTTTGAAACTTTCTGAACTACATTTTTTGTTGTTGATACAGTAGGGTTGGAGATTTACCTTAACCTAACCTACATACTTATTTTTACCTTTCCTTTCCTGTACTACATAATTTTGTGATGCTTCTTGTGGTTTAGAGGTTAAACCTATGAACTATGTTGATCTGTTTATCTCATTTTCTGTTTTTTTTTTTTTAAATTGTTTTTACTTGGTTTATTATGTCTACTTGTTTGATGAAATACTCAAGATCGGCTTGTTGAATTTTACCTTCGGCCAGTAGTTCTTGTGTTTTAGCCTTCTAGGTACATATGATTTTTCTAAATACAGTCGGTGCGGGGGAGTTGAATTAGCAACATGGGAAGGAGACATTGACAGTTGAGGATTTTGAATGGATCTCTATTTCCTTTACACACTCGCTCCTCATTTAACTATACACGCTCAGCAGCCCATGTTGTGAATTCCTCGTTTACTGCGGCCATCACCCTCTTGTTTGACCAGGTGATGGTGGTGATATATTTCTTGACATTGGTTTTGAGCTAAAATGGGGGGTGCAGTTGTAATCTAATCATAATCTGTGCCATACTACCCCAGATATTATTGAAATTTCACGTGGTTATTTTCTGGGGTAGATTTTTAAAAAGTCGTACTGTGAGTTTTTGTTTTTGTTTTAAAAAATGGTTCTCTCATGTATTTCGATACATAGAAATGACTTTTTTTTAATAAAACACTCGATGAGTCTGTCCATTAACTATAATTTCCTCTCTTTTTTATATGATCAATGGGTTTGGGAAATTATTCAACGAGATTTCTGTTACTAAGCTCACAGTCACAGAGAGTGACATTTTTGCTGTACATATTATATAAGCTAAGCACGTGCAGAGTGCACTCTTTTTGAATATAAAGTTGCATTTCCCAACATTTGATGCTCATGGACTACTTTTTTGTAACTTTTCTTTTCTGTTTTTTTTTTGCTGCCTTTCTTTAATTGAAATGGCCCAATCGTTCTCTTTTACTTTCCTTTTCTTTTCCCCGCTTTCTTTCTGTACAAAATGTTGCTGAAGTTCAATAATTTTCCGTCTAATCTAGATTGATTGCAATTATTAACTTGTGAAAGTGAGTAAGATTAGTCTGAAAAAACTGTCCACTCTCGTTTAATACTCACATTTTCATACCATACCATGTTCATTTCTTGTATAAAATCATAATTACTTGTACTTTAACTTGATTTTTAACTTGATTTTCTTCTACTTTTCATAAATACTTCTCATTGTATATATTATTATCATAAACTTCTAAATCACATCAACCTAATACAGTTAAAAGAATGGATCGTCGTTCTGTTTTCGGATTTTGGTTTTGGTGAAAAAATAAATATTTGGTTTGTAACGAAAAATTGAAAATTTTAATATATTATATTTTAGGCTGGATGGAAATCCGAGAAGGAAATGTTTTTAAGATTTTATTTAAAAAATGTAAAATGGAAAAAAATGTTTTGTAAAAAATTATAAAATAAGTTTAATATTTATTTGTTTATGTGGAGAAGTAGTCAACAACACAAACTAAAGCTCAGTCTATACTATGTCGGATATATTAAAAATATTAGTTTATATTATTTTGTATTTTACAATATTTTTATTTGAATTTAAAAAATCAACTGATATTCATAGAATTAGCAGTCCCTTACAAACTAGGACTATCTATAGTTATTCTTGTTAAAGCATTTGTGACTTAAGTGAGGCGACTGCCGCCACTTCCCGACAGCTCATATTTCCACACTTAATGCTTGTGAGCAATCATCAAATAAGTACAAACAAGACATTCAATTCCATCGTTAGAAATTATCTTCTTTGAAAAAAATCCACAACCATTTCAATTTTTGCTTTTGCTTGCCGCCTTCTCGTCGAAAAAGCTGTGAAAAATGCACTTCAATAATTTCTTCTCCCCCCTTTTGCCGCCGGTTTTCTAGCAATTTCGTGATCTTTACCTGTGTTGGAGTGGGGGAAGTTTCCATCTTGAGATATGAAAACTACAAGCAATACTGTATCTCCCGGAGATAATTATGGGAAATATCCATGTTCTACCGTCTTTTTACCTTTTTCATTGGCTTACCTTTTTCATTGGCAAAGAACCAAGAAGTCTTTCTGTGCTTTGACTTCTCTTATTTTTCTCTGCCTTTTAGCTTATAATGGTGCCTCTATTTTCTACACCCGCGTCCCAGTTCCGGCGAAAATTCCACCTGAACCGGGGATTTTGTGGCCGGGACTAATCACTACATCAGGAAAGTGCTTATCTGATTCGCTTTCACTAAAACCATCATCTTCTGTGAAATATTCAGTGAAAGAGCAAAATACCGACAAAAGATTTATAACACGTTTGCCTCTTTTGCATAAAAATCAAAACTTGGTGGGGTTTATGAACGGAACCACAGTGTATCATCCTCATAGGAGGAAAAGGATGGGGCCTTCAGTAAAGATTCTTGACTCTGAAGTTAAAGCAAAGCATTTCGAACAAAGGGTAACCGAGTTTTTTGATGTCAACTCTTCTAATTCTTCTTGCAAGTTTCGATTTTTTATGACTTGGATTTCTTCAGTGGAGTCTTATGGGGGCAGAGAGTTGTTTTCTTTGGAGAGTTTATTTAAAGCACACCCAAATGGCTGCCTAATTATTGTGTCTGATTCCTTGGATTCAAAAAATGGGGAGCAAATCTTGACACCCTTTTCAGCTAAAGGGTTTAAAGTGACTGCAATTTCCCCTGATTTCAATTATTTGTTCAAGGACACTCCTGCTCAAGGTTGGTACAACCAGTTGATGCAAGGAAATGTAAGTCCTGGAGAGGTTTCTCTCGGTCAGAACCTCTCGAATTTGCTTAGGTTGGGGTTATTGTACAGATTTGGTGGAATTTATTTAGACACGGATATTGTAGTTTTGAAAAGTTTCGGGGATTTGAGAAATATAATCGGTGCTCAGACTATTGATCATGAAACTGGGAAATGGAGCAGGTTGAATAATGCTGTGTTGATATTTGACGAGGGTCATCCGTTGCTGTTCAAGTTCATTCAAGAATTTGCTCACACATTTGATGGGAATAAATGGGGACACAACGGTCCTTATTTGGTTTCAAGGGTTGTTTCGAGGGTGAATGGGAGGCCTGGATACAATTTCACCGTGATGCCGCCTATCGCGTTTTATCCTGTGGACTGGAGTAAAATAGGGAGCTTGTTTCAGGGGCCTAATGGTTTGAGTCACTCAAAATGGTTGCTTGCTAAGCTAAGGCAAATTCGCAGCCAAAGTTTTACAGTTCATCTGTGGAATAAGCAGAGCAGAGGTTTCAAGGTTGAAAAGGGAAGCATTATCCAGCATATAATGAGCAGTTCTTGCGTCTTCTGCAATTCTTCTTCAACCACAGTAGGTTGAGTTCGCTAAATCGAATCGCATCCGTGTTTTGATAGTGTGTAATTGTATCTTGGACCAACTCAGTCCATTCAGTAGACTTGTCTTGTGATATATGTGGGGAAAGATAGTTTCCTCACGCATGTGATAAAAAAAATACTGCTCCAATCGTTCATGTTTTCCACTCAAAATCACTTGTCCAGCATATGTAAACTCTTTAGGAATATATAATTAATCTGTTCATAATTTATTTTATCTTATTTTATGTTCATTTTGTCATAATATTTATTCATTTATTAGTTATTTATCTTACATAAATCAAATAATTGAATTTAAATTACAATATTAAGATTTGATTTATTGTTTGATTATAATTTCCATCCCACTTATCCATCTGCTTCTCTTAATTGTCATTAATATATTTTCACAATTTACTATAATTTATTAAGCAAAAATAATTTTTGATAATTAAATTCGTTCACACTACTTAATGGAGGATGTTGCTGCTACGATTTAGAGTAGGAAAAATAATTTAAAATAAAACCAACTCATAGCCCATTGGGTTTCAGGTACAATAGCCCAATTAAATTCTCCCAAACAACTATTCATTTCATGGCCCTAATTTTGTCCCTTTTGCCTCATTTTCCTCTTTGCGACTCTGCTATTTTTTATTTTTTCCTTTCAGTTCACTCACCCGTTTGACTCGGACAGATGAGTTTTTTGCCATCATTACGGAAAAAAAAACTTCACAATAGTTCAAATTGGTCATATGTTACGAGGTATTCCATTATAGATACTTGAGTAGGATGAGATTGTTATAATCGATTCTCGAACTTGAAATTTTGCCCAAAACTTGAGACTTGGTGTCAAATGAATTATAAATCATCATCAAAGTATATATATATATATCTATGTGTGTGTGTGTATATATATTGAAGCATCAAACAATTGTAAATCCATATAGAGATTATATTACCCAACTTTGAAAGTTTTGTGCAATCTTCACCAGGTAAAATGGGGAAGCGTCCAAAATGCATATCGAGTGTCCTAGATCCAAGGCATTTGTCCCCCTCTTGTTTGTCTCAATATCAAATTCAAATCCCTTTTTCTCACCGAATTACAATTCTTGAAGACCCCATCATGAATTCTCATTGTCACTTTCAACCAACCATGACCATCGGATACATACATTGATACCTCATGTGTGAGTCCATTAAGATCAGGTTCAAACCAGATTTTGGATCCCTGACCCATCCCCAACCAAGATAGAAGGTCCATCACAGGCTCATATATTCTCCTATAAATACGAGGTTTAGGTGTCTAATTTATTCATTCAATATATTGTTTTTCTACAGCATCCTTAGCTGCTCTCCACTTATATCATCAGTCTATTACTTGAGCGTCGGAGGGGCTACGCCAGGACACCCTCCTGGCCACCTTCTAACAGTCTTATTCGTGATTTCAAGCTCGGGACAATTTTGAAACCTGCGTCTGAACTAGTGACACTTGCTGGAATCGGACCCTAAATTTCTCGTGAGTATCGTACAAAAACAAAAGGCACTTGAATTATTTGCACGTGTAGCCACAAGATAGCTGTGTGTGTATGTCATAATAGCTTTCTATCATAAATACTTCTTATTATAAAGTCCAAATTTCAATATTTAGTAATTTAATCAGTTTATTTAAATTGAAATTTAATCTAAACAGATTAGTATAAATAAAACAAGAAAATTACCACAAGTATCTTATAGAGTTAATCATGTTTACGAATTTTTTTTACTAATTAGAGATATACCCTTTTATACACTTAGATGAGAAGTGATATAAAACTAGAAAGAAGTTGTAATTATATATATAATTCAATCTTTAAATCTCACAATATTTAGTCCCTCCCATGTGCGCTCGGTGGCTGGGCTCCCCAGATAAGCGGGAGTGAACGAAGAGAACGAGAGCGAATGCAGGAAACCGCTAGTAAGGATATCTCCAATCGAGACTTGAAAATAGCATTTCACACTATTTTGCTGTACTATGTCCTTCAACCGGGGCGCTATTTCCAGCGCCCTGCGTCAAAATTTGACGCAGGGTGTTGTATTTTTTTTATTTTTTTTAGAATTTTTTATTTACTTTTTTATTATTTTTAAATTATGATTAATTTAATAAATAATATATTTAATAATATATGAATTCTTTAATATATTTTAAATGATTTAAAAGCATTTAATTAATATATTCAGATTTAAAAAAATATTTTGTTAGTATTAATAATTAAAATTTATTTGATTAACATATTAATCTATAAAATTGAAAGGTTAATGTAAATCATTACTGTAAATAACGTAATCGAATACACAAATTTATTGAATAATATTTAAACATTCAAACACACGATTAAAATAAAAAAACGAAATCAAATACATTTAATTTAAGTGCAAGGATAATAAAAGAGAATCAAACTAAATTATCAATAATCTGGAAAATCAGATTATATTTAAGTGCATGCATATTTTGGTATGCCCGAAACCAATAATGATATAAATATTTTAGAGTCGTCCAGTCTATTTTCCAATCTTGCACAAGGAATTGCTCATCCAGCTCATTACAATATTGGAAGCAAAGAATATGATACGGGATATTATCTAGCTGATAGTATTTATCCGAAATGGTCGACTATTGTGCAGACTATCCATGATCCGCGTGATCCAAAGAAGCATTATTTTGCGATGAAACAAGAATCATGCAGGAAAGATGTGGAGCGTGCATTTGGCGTTCTTCAATCACGATTTGCAATTGTGGCATCTCCCGCCCGTGGTTGGAAGAAAAATCATTTGCATGATATAATGAATGCATGCATTATAATGCACAATATGATAATCGAAGATGAACGTGATCTTAGTGCACCAATTCAAGATGCGAGGGAAGCACCGACTCCAGTGGTAGAAATTGTTGTCAATGAACATATCAGATTTCAAGAATTTCTCGCTCGATATAAAAAAATAAAAGACAAAGACGCCCACTTTGCATTACGAAATGCTTTGATTGATCATTTATGGGATGAATATGGTCATTCAAATATTTGAAATTGTATTTGTATTGTATTTTTTAATTCAATGTCATGTATTTGTACTATGTTTTTTTAATTCAATGTCATGTATTATTATATTTTATCAATTTAAATACTTTATGTTTCAATTCGTATAATATTAAACAATTAAATAAATTTTTAATAATTTTTAATAATTTTAAACAATAATTATTAAATAATTTTAATAATCATTAAACAATTTAAATTAAACAATTTAAATAAATATTAAACGATACTTATAATTATATTAATAAAATTAAAAATATATATTTAATAATTAATAAGAAATAATTTAAATATATTTTTAAAAATGAATATTCTGAGAATATTTTTTTTAGAGTAAGCTTTGAAGTAGATGAATTGGATATGAATATAATATTTGGTTCAGAAATTGCATTATTTTAAAGTAGAGTTGCTTTAAAATAGAATTTTGGGTTGGAGATGGTCTAAAGGACCGCAGGGATGTTCTAGCTTTTACCAACGGGGGAGTTCGTCCTACGGACTCCGCCTTCGAGCCCCGATGCGGTGCTCTACGTCGCCCTCCGTTAGCCTCAATCCTTTCAGGAAGGATGCTAGAATCGGCCGTGAGGTTGTCTGACAACCTCTTGTCCCCATCTTGCTCACAATAAAATGAGATGATTTTATGAATTATATATGTGAGACATGTTGATCTGATCCATAACTACATTAAAAAGTGGTATTTTTATATAAAATAATTTTTTTTTTCATGATTTCAGTTTTTCGTACAAACAGGACTGGTAAAGATGGATATATAATTAATTATTACCGATTCTTAATTATTAATCTACGAGTGGGTTGCACCGAGTCCCCAACCCATTTCCGACTAATATATTCGTTTCCGGACAACTTGGGATGGAACGATTTACAAAAGTGGGCTTTACCGAACTGACCCACCAATCCAAATATTATTATTATTATTATTATTTTTGTAATAATAATTCTTAATTAGTGATTACCCCACTTGCGAGTGGTAATTAATGTTATGTCTATTCCGTTTAAAGTTACATATAATTAATAAGTCATCATTATAAGTTGCAACGAACACATGTTATTAATGATAATTTGGTTGCTCTTTAATTATGATTAAAGTTCATTTGGAATGATGATTTGATTGATCCTTAATTGTACGTGTTCAAGTTAATAATTTAATTTGACGAGTTGGTCATGAGTCGAATCCTACAAGATTCATTACCCGACCTATACTCACCGGGTATACCGTTGTGTATCCATTTGATTCGAATTCATTGTTATCCCTGATCAATTAGCGTACTTGCAGCATTGATCCTTTCATCGTTCGAGTCTGTAAATTTCCACTGATGTTATCCGGGTAAATATGGTGAACGAAAGTCGGGGCGATCCACCGGATGGTGATATAAGGTTCAAGGAAAATGAGTAAGGAAATGATATATCTTGTGAGAAAAATATATCTATGCGACTTGGGCTTCTATCGTGACCTGCAAATAATGAAATGAACTCGTGAATGGATGTCGGAGGAGTGTCCGGCGTATTCACTCTGATGCTTAAGTCAGCAGGTGAAGAAGAAAGGATGAAATAGCTTGTATATGTGTGAATATACGTGAGTGCTTAAGTATTCAGAATTCCAGCCCCTGTAAATGAGAAATGTACCTGCTATTTATAGAAGAAATCGCATGATTACTTTGTTTTCAGTGTTCACCTGCTAAGTATGATAAGGCGGCTGCCCATACCCTGTGCTTCTGATGGCTTCTTTAACACACCAAACACATGTGGTTCTGACCGATAAAATAGCTCATATCGATACACTCGAGTGCAGTGCGCTTCTCGAGATAGCCCGAGTAGAAGTTCCCGGGAGCTTGCATGAGAGCCCGGGAACTCAATTGTCCGGGAAGAAAATATCTCGGGTATCCCCATGTCCGGCTGCTGAAGAAGGTGGTTTGCATACTGACTATGATTTGGGATATCCATTTAATTTCTCGAGTAATCTATTACCCGGGCTCTTATGGGAGGTATCATCCACATATATTCCCTCATGAAGCAAAATTTTAACGAGGCTGTCGGCCGTGATATTGAGGAAGAACGGAGTATCCCGGAATTGAAGGTAAGCATCTTCCTTGTCCTCTTCATAAACAAAAAAAAATCAAGGAAAAAGATAAACCTCAATATTTGTGCACATCTACATTAATAATTATATTTTATTTAACATCACTAAAATAAATAGTATGAAGTAAATATATTATGAAACTAATTTTTTTTTTAAATTTGTCTTTTGGTTAATTAATCCAATGACAAAAGTATTATTTACAAATTTTAATTTGTTGTCATGTAATGATCGCTATGATTTTTAAAAATTTATTTATTCAACTTATTAAAATTAAATTTTCTTTCATTAATATTTAATAATTTATCCAATAAGTTTAAGATATATTATTAATTAACTGAGATATTTAAGTAATTACTAATAATTTCACAAAACCAATTTTTCCTTTTTAAATCATATCACATATCATATAATTTATTACACCACATTTTTTTAAATTTCATTTTATAAAAAAATTAAGTTTTCGCGGGCAAATAATATAATTTATCTTTATATTCTATATTCTTATCACATTTATCATATGATATAATCCGAGTGAATTGGATGACTTGGGTCAAGATAATCCACCAAATCGGATAAGAGTTTTGTTAAGGAAAAATGAGCAATGAAATTTATCTTAGGACGAAGATATATATGTATCTTATGGCTGCATCCGTGTCCTACAAACAAGAAAAAGAATTCGTGAATGAGCGTCGGAGGGGTGTCCGACGTGGCCACTCCGATACTTAAGTCAGCAGCTAAAGATGATGAAAACAGTTGTGCGTGTTGGTGTATAAGTATATATGAATATGTGACTATACCAAAGATCTACTTAATAGAGATCAAATATGTTATTTATAGGAAGTAAATCAATGAACCTTATTTTTCAGTGTCCACCTACTAATTATGACATGTGGCTGGACATACCTTACTTCTGACAATTTTTCTGACGTGCCAACCCTCTATGATTTCGACAGTAATGATTGCCAAACATAAAGTATCTTATACTGGTGTACTCGAGTGATGTACTACTTTCGAGGTAACCCGGGTAAAAATCCTCCCGAGAGCTTTTATAAAGCCCGGGCTTCTGGTAGCCCGGGATGAAGATGTCTCAGGTACTCACCTGCCTGACTACTGACGAGCTCCTCCTGCAAACTTATCCTGATTTGGCCTATCCATCTAATATTCTGAGTCATCCATGACCCGTACTCTTTCGGAGATATCACCATCGTATATATTTACTTTTATCATATCTTCAATCAAACGATATCAAGAGGAAGATCGTTAGATTTTTTTAAATAATTAGTTTGTTGATATATAAGTTTCCAATACGCCAAATTATCACGGTGCTCTAGCTTTGATCTCAATCAAATCAAGAAATCGTGTTTTTCTTGACCGACGATTTTATTTGATGGACGATCATTCTTTTTGTGACCACAATGCCGACTTTTGTAGCACCCTACGGACTCTACACCTAGGGGCTCTTCAAATTTTTGTGCTACTTATTATTAATATTAATATTAATATTAATTTTTTTTAGCAGTAACGTTGTGTTACTTATTATATGATAAAACTTTTTTCAAGAAATGACAATTGACAAAAATTGCCCGTCACTTGGTGTTCGGATCTTTGCCAAATATCTTGAAAAGTGAAATACCTAATTTTTACATGGCTATGCATATTTCAAGTAAATATTAGCTTCAATTAACACCAATTTTTTTTCGTGAAATTTGATTGAAAGATTAATCGTATTTAAGTTGTGTTCGGATCGATGAATTTGAAATAATGGATTTTAAGTTTCTTGACTTGAGAATAATAACTACCCCTAACATTTTTATATATCTTACATATTGCCTCTATAATAAAAAAAATATAAACCAAAAATCTCTAAAACATTCGAAATTTACCGCTTATTAATAATACTTAAAAATTATAATTTTTAATGTTTTCATTTTTATTTTCTTGAGAAGTTTTCGTATTTTCATATTTGACAAATTTGATTTGTTCGAAAATATATGTAACCCAAAAAAACTCTAAAACATTCAAAATATACCATTTTATTAATATAACTATATATATTTTAATTTTAATATTTTCAATTTTTTTAGAAGTTTCACTTTAACTATTTTATTCGTATAATATTTTATTTTAAATATGAAAAATTAATTGTTTTCTATATTTTGATTATAACTATCCAGATTAAACATAAATTTTTAACATTTGACAATTTAAAATCACTATCAAATTTTATTGCATCTTAATTAATTTATTTTTATTTTTAAATATAAAATGGTTTTTATTATATAAATAATTTAATTGACACTATTATCACACAAATAAAAATAATTAAGGTGTAATCACATTTTTCGAATATTAAAATTTCTATTTAATAATTTTTTACAATAAAATTTCTATTTAATATTAAAAATTATGAAAACATCTCAAGAAAATAATTATAAAAACTTTAAAAACTATAATTTGTATAAGTAATATTAATAAAGAAAAAATTTGGAATGATGTAAGGATTTTTGAATTATAAAAGTTTTTTATTACTTTTTTAATAGATGGGGTAATATGTTAGATATGTAAAAATGTTAAGAATTAAGATTGTCGTTGTTATTTCACATGTATTTGGAGTTTTCCGTGATTGTGATCAACTTCAAGAAAGTATGATTGCTGAGATCAATAATTATATTATGAAATGATATGTTTTCTTTCTTTTTTTTTTCGGGGGACCATAGAAGCGGCCTATATCCAATCCCTCCAACGTGAATTGGACCAAACTCCCGCGGAATCACTCCCGGCTAAGCTAGACTCGATGCTTAGTAGAGAGAGCGCGAAGTTTTCTACCCGCGGCGGATAAAGTTCGACCGAAAACTTTCAAACGGCTATGGAAGAGCTAAGTCCCCTATTGTCCCCGGGTTTGAAACTGATTTTTCTCAACTTTAAATTTATTATTCCCAACACAAGATTGAAGATATACGAATTACAAACCGTGTTCTCATTTACTTGGATTAACTTTCTTTAAATTTATCACTAGTTTTCAATTTTATGCCGAGATGACAGTAATAATTGTTGAAATTTGTGGGAATTGTCTCAAATCTGAAATCGTTTTCAAATATCTAAACGTTAGATTTAATGGATTCGATTAGTTTCCATCACTAGATATATAGATCCGGTTGCTGGACGGCAGCACCCCCCCCCCCCCCCCCCCCCCCCCCCCCCCCCCTCCTCCCCTCCCATCTATCTTCCATATCATCAATGGTCCACATGAATCAACTTCATTTCTTGTGTGTGTGTGTGTGTTAAAAATAATATAACATGTAAGTATAGTTAATTTATGCATATAAATCATATTAACTTGTCTAATATGTGGATTTGAAATTCACTGTGCCAAGTATGCCCATTTCTCATCACCTTCTTCCTATCGATTCCCATTGAACTGAATCATTCAATCCCTTGTTATAACATCCTCACAACCAACCGGCCGTGTCGCTCCTCAGATATCAAGAATTTATTCCTCCTCGTACCCTTTCTTGATTAGTTCTACGTATCCATCCTTCCACCCTGCCCTACACAAACCTCAAATCTAATGGTCATTTTCCTGTCAATAAAAGAGCGTGCTAGAAGATTATTTCATAAATCTTGATCTAATTTGCTATTTGAGTTCTTGTAAGATCTGATATCGAGGCATGGGATTGGGTACTAAACAGGTTTGCGATGATCATCAAGATGAGGACTGGGATCAGTCTTTACTGCAGTCAGTTATTTTGGAGCCACGATCAGCATCCTTAACGTGTCCGAGGTGTAGTTCAACAAATACTAAGTTTTGTTACTTCAACAACTATAACAAATCTCAGCCTCGCCATTTGTGCAAATCTTGCAAAAGGCACTGGACCAAAGGAGGCACTCTTCGTAACATTCCAGTTGGTGGTGGCCGGAAACACAAGCGGCCCAAGATTTCAAACACCTCCACCTCCACCACCACCACCACCACCACCACGTCACGAGTTCAAACTTGCGGAAAATTTTCTTCAGTTGCCAATATTAATGACCGTAAAATCACCTATAATTCTCTCTATCATTCCTTGATCCCCTCCTCGTCTCCCTTATCGTATAATTCAACAAATGGCATTAGCACGGAGCTTTTAGTGGGAAGAGATGAGACAGACAATACGACTGGTTTGAATGTCTCGGAGCCTCAGAATCTGAACACTGAATTTTCATTCTCGAGTTTTAATACATTTGAAATGAATTCTTCTTCGATTATGAATCCTACTTCCTATCAATTCTTAAATTCATATGATCAGTACTATCCCAGCAGTTTTGTATCCATGGAAGAATCAACCATTACCACAGTCAATATTCCATCCACTAGCAGTATCCCATGGCCTGGCTCGGATACCAGAACTACTGGTATAGAAGACTTTCCAAACTATTGGAATTGTATTTGGAAAAATGAGATTGAGTTGTCTACTACATCTGATATCAATATAGCATGGGACAACAATGAGATAGAGATCAAACCCTAAAGCCATTTTTCAAGAATCTTGTCTGAAATAAATCCAGCAACGTTTGATCTAAATGTGGTTGCTATAATCTTAAGTAAGTTATATGTAAATATTCATTTATTTGCATTTAATTAATTTGGGTAGTGTGTGCTGTCAAACTTTGGGTTATTAAAGTAGATACATGCTAATTGTTTAGTATCAGTTTCAGGCCTATATTTGTGTGGGTAGCGTGGCTGGTTACATCGCATAGAGATCCAAATATGATATCTGGGAAGCTAAAAGATTCCAGCTACTATATTTCGACGGACTATAATTTTTAGTAGAAGGATTCAATTTGTTTTCGTTAATGATGTGTTTCCTATTTAAGTTGGTCTTGTTCTACTCAGTTTCTCGAAGACTAAAGAATCATTGACAAATATATTTTTATGTACGACTAAAGGGGGATTTTAACGAGGGTGGCATGAGGGTACAAGCCACCAACTTCGTGGGGTAAACGAGATGTGTGATCGAGAATTAATCCTGGTGTATGTATGTATTTCTGGTACATAGATTGTATTTTGTTTTTCTTGCAAGATTAGTGTATGGTTTCTCTTGAATTTTTTTAATAACGTTTTTGTGTTCCAGCAAACATGTGCTCTGAGGGTACCAGAAGGTAAGATCTGCTAAAAAAATTAGTCTACACAGGGTTGGGAAATGGACTAATTAAGTGTATCTTTCGTATGTTCATAGTTTCGCATTATCCATCGTAAACTAGTGATACATGGAACTGTTCCGATTAAATGATCAGGTGGCGAATATGGGACTGTAGAATCTCGAGTAGGAAATGTTCAAACTCGACTGATCAAAACAAGATAATCACGAAGGAACCTATTTTCAATCAACACATGCTCTTTTTTTTTTTGGTTATATACTTATTTTTACACTCGAACATTGAATTGTATTCAACATACAAAATGAAATCAAATGCATGACTAGATTCTTAAAGCCAAGTCCAAAAAACGTAGTAAAAAATACAGACCAACAGAAGAATAGCAAATTCACTCAAACTGAAATACAATGAATATTAGAAACCGAGATATGTAAAGAGAATCTGTGCACACACACCACTACTTTTTCACATGTGGTGGGAGCTCGGAGATTATTAGATCGAACCACGCAACATACATCTAACTATTTTCACGTAATTTGACTTGATCCTCGATTAAATCCAGAAGTAGGACATATATTTAGTTCCTGGTCGATAAAATAAAAACGATTGGTTAAGGTTTTTCAATAAAATATAAAACTGGAAAATTGTATATTCTTCAACGTCTGGTGTGTATGTGGCGCTATATTTTGCCAGTTTGTTTAAAGAGTGCAAGTAGATAATTACCAAAAAATGTTCCTTGAGCGGGGATTGTCTATATGGATCCCATCCTTATGCCAGTATCCCGACTTTGAGGCAGGGATCCATCATTAGCTTTAGAATAGCTCACGTAAAACAGCTCAGAAAATATGCCAGTAAAGATGATGAAGGCTGCTCCTGCTCCAAAGACTCCCTTTCTCAAGGTTTCACACGACGGAGGATTGTCAGACAACAAGGTCCGATACTTAGTATGGTACGCATTTCTCACTGAACCAGCTAACAAGCACACCTCCGCAATGAAAAATGTCGCCCTGCATTATCAACAATAACACCATATAAATTGATGGGAGACCAACTCTGTGAATGCATTTGGGGTCATAGTTATTAGAGCGGCAAGGTGCATGAAAACAATGGATATCGTAGAGCTAAGGTGCAAGATGCAAAGCAAGACACACCTCCTGTCAAAGTTTAGACACTTAGACAAGGCTCATTAGCATGTAAGATCTTAAAAATATTTCAATATATGTAACCTTACCCATATGTATGGTTCCAAACTATTGAACTTCTTCATTAGTTTAGATGAAATAATAAATTGGTGTCACTTTGTATTTCACCGCAATTAATGATGCGATTCTTCAAACCACGAAAAGCAGTAAGTACGGCGCTCGGGCGGTAATATTTGACCGCCTGGGCGCGGATGTCTCTGGCCTCAATTATGTGTGATGTTTTGGAGTTATCCTTGAACTTCCTTCCAATTATTTGCATGCCAGATTCATATCAATTAACCATCTCTACATTTAAAACATGCTTAAAAGATGCATTAAGTCTTAAGAGCACACAACACTTGTTTTCAAGGCAAAGGCATGCGCTCGGCATGCACCTAAGCACAAAGGCTGAGTCTCATTGTGCCTTGAACTAGACTCCGTATTGGGTGGATTAGTAAATGTCCTCCCGAAAGTTATTTAGGACATAAACATGACAATAAAACAACTTCATCTTCTTGAGCTACATGCTGAATGCCGTTTGATTTAAATGATCAATATACCAGCAGATGATGAAAAAGGCGATTGCTTGTGCCCTTGAACGACTAGGACGAAGAGCTCTCCCACAACACAAGCATCTACTTATGGCCATAATCAGTACCTGACTAGCCATTAGGAGCAAAAGTGATCCCACACCCAAACCAGTTGCTATGTCTGAATCATAGACACAATATTTAGAATTTGCATTTGTTTCAATCTTGGCCTGTCAAGATGATGAAAAACTGTGTTAGTGCTGGCCTGTGAAATAAATTCTATTGGAGTGAAATTTTTACAAAGAATTATTAAATATAATCACCAGCTCAAGAATTTTGAGCAAGGAAACATCCAAATATAAATAAAAACTTTTTCAAAGTGAATTATAGACTACATGTGTTCCTTGAAAGAATGAATAACTATGATAAAGTACTTAAAAATTTTGTGAGTAGCCACATCCCACTGGGATTAACAAAAATTAGGAAGTGCAGGAAAAAACATAGTGAAATCCCCGTGTTTCAAAGGATGATTAGACACAAAATCAATTACTTCCAAAGTTGTTGAGCGGAAACATTCCACAATGAATTGAAACTATCTTGAAGGGTAATCCAGACAAAGTGAATTCCCCCATTTTTAAAGGATGTCAAAAATTCAAGAACATGCCACTCTGATTATCCTAAGAATCCCAAACCAACCTACGCTTTATATTATCCTAACAATGCTATATAGGTAATTTCCAAATTAACATATGATAACTATACACTCAATTGTACTTTACAACTTCGAAAATCCGACCACAAATTAGCGTTTCTCTGCAAGCATCTGAACATCATTTTTAAAAATAAAAAATAAAAATAAACAAGAGCTAAAGTTTCACTGAGTCACCGACCAAATCATGCCCAGCAAAAAAAAAACAGCAAATCTGCATAAAATCCACATAAATCTCCCACAGTAACACATCAAATCCGCACCCACATGCATGATCTAAAACAAAATAAAAGACGAAGCGAGATAAAGGAAAAAGAAAAGATAATCAGTACTCACAGAAGACCTGCGTTGCTCAGCGGCAACAGCAAGTGCAAAAGCAATCAAATCAAGAACAAAAACAACCACCAACACCAACGTCGAAGCCATCACAAAAATGGAACTCTTTCCTGTAATCCCAACTTCTCCCACTTCCTACAGAAGCAAAATAGTGCAGGGAAGCGCCAGATCAACAACAACAGGGGCAGGAAGAAGAAAAGATTCGAAATTTCCACAAATTATGCAAAAGCGGCGACACCAGAGAGAGAAGTGTATTCCTCCTTAAGCTTCCTGAATTGCTTCAGTTTCTATGCACAAACACGGGTAAAGCGTGGGTTTATGGAATACAGGTTGCGCTTCACATTCAAGAAGTTCTTTTCTACGGTTACTAATAATATACATTAAAAAATAGAGTTTTTTATATTGAAGTGTCGTAGGTGATTTTATTTAACAGTATTAGTAAACCTTGCCAAGATATTTTCTGAAATGGAAATTAGTGAGGTTCTATAGCAGTAGAGATTTTTTGTTCATATAAATCAACCATTACTATCTTTTGTCATTAAACTATTGGCAAAAACTTGTGTGCGGGTCGTATTTTGTGAGACGAGTCTCTTATTTGGGTCATTTATGAAAAAGTATCACCTTTTATTTTAAGAGTATTACTTTTTATTGTAAATATCGGTAGGATTGACCCGTCTCACAGATAAAGATTTGTAAGACCGTTTCACAAGAGACCTACTCTAAACTATTACACGCAAGAAGATTAAATATAAAATTAAGGCATAAATTATATATTTCTTATAGAGCCTCAAAAACTCAAATTACACTATCGCCAAACCGAACCAAAATCAAGGTGAAAGAATCCTACAAAGAAAACTTTCTTCCCACTTAATTTTTCCCTCACAAAACTCGAAACCGAGAAATTCTAGGTGCCTAATTCCTGATCATTCAAGCGAAGTGTTTCTCACAAAGGAAAAAATTAATTTTTTTCAACAAACAAGTATTAGTTCAAGGCGCCTTTTAAAAAATTATATATTTTAAAGCTAGAAAACACAACTGAAGATTTATTTCGTTTTTTTAAGGTTATGCTCATTAGGTTTGTCGGTATATTACCCTTTGTCTCTCTCATTTATTTTTCTTATCAAACAGTTAAAAATCGTATATCAAAACATCGAAAAACCTTTACACACAAATATCCAACGTACGCAGATTTGAAAAAATATGCGATCAAATCGAGACTTAACTATATTATTATCCCCTTCCCAAAGGGAAAAAACCAAGAAACAAGAAATCACAAACATCAAAACACACGTATCATGTATGATAGCATAGGATATTGCCCTCCATCTAAGATCAATGCTACCGCATCAAAACTACACAAAATTTAGAGTTCTGTATGTCACATTCATGTGCCTAGAACCTGAATATATAATCAATGAAGAGGACTCGCCACTTCGAATTGCCATTTAAGATTATCATCACTGCTGACAAGAAATAATCACCAAGGAAGCTCAGAGTAAGCTTTATTACATAAAGTCGAATGATCCACTCTTTAATCGCTCCATACGAGCCTGTAGGCCGGACAACGCCTTCTCATCCATAGGAAGGATACCGCTCTGCGTAGGATTATTGGCACTGAGCCCTTCTGCCCCATATGGATGGCTAATATTTCCATTTACTTGTACCAGTGGTCGGTTCCTTGGCTCAGGATTCACTTGAGCTGCTGCCAATTGGATACTCTTCATTCTTTCCCTAATTGCATCCAATGTACCGTTTGTAACTGCAGATAAAGTAAATTATAAGGTGATCTTATTCACACTGAAGCACGAGTTGGCAACACTCATAACTAGAACCGTATAGCTCATCCACTTTTCAAGCCATTTAGAATTTTATTTTGATTTCCCGATACTATTGAACACAATCCGAGCTCTAACAAGTTCAAACACACTTTCATGCCTGAATTACTTTATTCAAATTTAGTAATGAACAAATAAATGATAAATTGACTTCGGCCCATATTTAAACATCTGATTCATAAAATTCCATAGTTAAATTAAAACCACATGAATCAAGTTTGAATTCGAATTCCAAACTGATCTCGATTTCACTTCAGGCAAAACAGCTCATTTTTTTAGCTTTCATTTTTTGAGCTTTGAGCAGGCTAAAAAAATTTCAAGTTCAAGCTTGAATTTGAGAAAATGAGCAGAATTTCATTCAGTCATGAGAAATTTAAGAAAAGCTATAATACCTGATGGTAGTATGTCAGTTCTTGACTCGTCTAAATGCTGGAATACTGATTGATCGGAAGTGGGACCTCTTGGTGAGACGGTATTAACAGGTCGATGATCTTCAGCATATGATGGTGGTAAAGTGAAGTTTGTGGGTTCGATTCTTGTATTTGTATTCGTTGAATCACTTAATGAATTTGTATTTACGGGAGATAGAGCTCCAAATCTTGGAGAAGGGTTGAGTGTCACTGGGGGCGGAGTGGACAGGGGTACACTCGAAGGCGTCCTTCCTGCAGCGGCATTTCTCTCCATCTGCCAGATAATGAAACTAAACATCACGCAACCAAGTTCAAGAAATATTTTTAAATACCTTCTTTTAGAAAAAATGATGCAGACCTGTGCTAAACCATCTCTAATGTAAGTTCGAAACGCGTTGCTGGCATTTTGCAGTTGAGCGAAAATGTCAACCTGCGACCAGAGTTGAGATTGTAGTTAAATAAAGGTTGAAATAAACGATAAAGATAATAGGTGGGACGTCTCTATGTAACTAATGTAAGACAGAGTAAATTTTTTTTCTTGTGTTGCAAACAATTTACCTGAGGATATAGTTGTGTAATGCGATATAGTTCATACAACCCGATTGAGCTAGTTTGTTTGTCACCAATTTTCTTAAAGATTGCAGCCAATTCTTGCTGTCACACACATCAAGAGTTATATTGGAAAATACATGTGCAACATAAAGGAGAAACTGACAAGAAAAATACATGGCTCGAGATCAGGTCTCAAAAACAGGTACCTTCAATTGAGCATCTGCGGAGTGAGTTGCAGGTGCTGAGTTATTGGCTGTTGAATCAGTCCAGTGAGTTTGCCCAACAGGCCCAGATGGTGTCAACATTCTAGCAGCCGCCAAGGTCTGCAGAGGTAACTTGCAAATTAGTTGAAATGTTAAGCTACCATATTATCAAGAAGTATTCCATATATACCTGAAGATTCAGATCGATATAGGCTAGAATAATAGGTTGAGGTAGCATATCTATTGGTACCAGGGAAAGGTGACCCTTTATGGCAGTTCCTCGAAGCTTAACAAGCTCATGCATTACAGTTTTAACCATTCGAAGTGGTTTGTCATCAGCCCCCGCTCTACAGTAAATTCATAAAGCAAAGAGTAGTATGAATGTGAGAGTATGTAAACGTTATACATTCAGTCACCCATAACATAATCATCAAGCTAGGAGAAAAGTTTTTAATTTGAGAGAGAAGTTAGTACCTCTTCCGTATTTCATCCATTCCTAGTTCTTGTAGATATATATGGATACTTTGAAGAATGCGATCAAGGTCTATGTCATATATTGTACTTTGCAAAACCTATATCCATATTAAAGTGGTGTAGATAAATCATCAGGTTTCAAACGAATAAGTAAATAAAACTATGCTTTCTGATGATCAAGAACATTATTAGCTTTGCACATTTCATAAAATATTTAATGCAAGAGAGCAGTTCTCATTACAGATACTAAAATAACCAAATTAAACAATAACTGTCACCTTTGTAAGTTTGATTAAACATTTAACAACCAAATCAGAAAATTTCTGATTTCTAATAACAAGTGACTCATTTGCTGCTGGAGATGGCCATCTTGATGGATCAAGTGGTAGCAAGAGATTTATAAGCACGACAAAGGATGAAGTACGGTCGGCATTATCCTGAAGATCAAATATTACATATTTTAAAAAACCCCGCTATTGCCTTGTAGACGAACTTTATTATCAAGCTTTACCAGAATCTTGAACATCAGAATATTCAAAGCTCTCAAAAGTTGACTGCCGTCATCCATCTGTGGAACCCTTTCGTCCAAAAGCCAAAGCAATAGTTCTGTAATGAGACTATCAAGCGTGCTTTCCTTCACAGCGTGAGCAAGTGTCTTGGTCTGAAAAATCTGCATCAACAAGGGTGATTTCGAAATTGTAATTTATGCAAAATTGACTGAATCTCCATCTTTTGTCCCAATTTTCAGCTTTCTAAATTAAATCGTTCACGTTTACACACTCAACCAAGACAAGAGCAGGAACCGCATGAAAAATTATGAAAGACAAAGGAGAGCCTCTACCTGCATGAGAGTGTTCAGGACATATTTACAAGACCTTGATGAAGCACCACTGAGACTAAAGTCAAAAGTCTTTACTATCTGAAACAAAATATATGAGTTGTTCACATGGAATAAAATAGGATGTGCTGCCAAAAAAAGGAAATAAACAAGGTGATTGCCTTTTTAGCTAAACATGAGACCAGTCTATCAGCATCTTTCACTACATCGCCCATACTGCTGCCTTCAGGATCAGCAGTTGCATGTGCCAATTCATGGCACACAACTTTCATTCCTTCAACAGACTGTTGACAAAATTGCAATTCATGAGTAAGACAAATACTATTTCCTAATGCTGTCAAAATTAAGATTGTAGAGTCATTTAATCTAGATTAACGTTCATGATACTCCAACATAGGAACTCAAAACCAACCTGATCAGGTGAACCATAAGCTATGATATCCAAAGCTTCATTCCAGTCTGTGGGACCCATACTGGAATATGCTTGAAGAATTGGAAGTTTGTCTGTTTGAACTTCAAGATGACCATAACTCTCCCTAGGATAAAAAAAAAGTAAATAGAAAGAAGAGAAGCAGGTGTTTATAAGAATATGAAGTGCTCAAGGGGAAGTGAGTGGTTATGCATATCCTCCTTCAGATTGAACAAGATAAATAACATCAGACACCTGTTGAACATTGGGACAGCCACAGAGCGAGCAACTACCCCACTTTGCTCAGCTAGATCAGACCTGGAGGTCATCATACAATAACGAAGTTGCAACATCAAAGAGTAAAACGATGATGATTATGGAATAGTTTTATTTCATTTTAGGGAAACAATTTTCCATCACCCAAAAGTAAACAAACACAATCCTTATTTTCATTCTCTTTCCCCAAACAAATATCAATTCCTCACATCTCCTAGCATATCTTTTAACCAAATTTCTCATCATTCCAAAAAATACAGTCGTATTATAATCTATCATTTAAAATAATTTTATTCAATAAATTCTTATATGATTTGACATTTACAGTTGTAGTCTATTTCCTAGAAACAAAATTAAGCATATATTTTATTTCTGCAAAACTCTTGGGGAAAATTCCCAAAACAAAACCAAACAAAACCAAAATCTTCTTCCTCTAGTTAAGTGGATTGCAAAAGCATTACTAACCCCTCGATCATAAGAACGATGATTTTTTTTATTCCAATAACCAAATACTGGAAAGTGGGAAAAAACTTCAGAAATGAAAGATATAAATGGCTTATTATATAAGATGCGACTAAAGTTTGATATTATGCAACCAAAGGTGTAACCAATAGCCATCCAATGAGCATGGGGGTACTGCTATTTTTATTTAGTAAACTTTTTTTAAAACAAATCTTTAATCATTCTAGGAAATATGAACTTAAATATTTCAAATGATTTGTAGTTTTCTTCCGTCATATCAATTTCCTCACCAATAAGGTCCTGCCACATCTAGAGAGTTGATGTAACTACTTAACTTGATATGAAAACATAATAACACAAAAATCCAAATAAATACAAGCAACATGCTTTTTATACGCCATCTTTATGAATAAAACATACCCATTATCTCTCACTGAACGCCTTATAGCAGCCCTGGCTTCCCCTGGTCTTCCTTCTTTCCTTTTATCCATCTCCCGAGCCTTGCAATTGCAAGTAAATGAATTAACTTTATTGACTGGGAAGGAATAAATAATAGTAGATTGGGTAACGGTTAGCATAATAATATACTAACCTTCCACTTAAATCGATCATCTAACATACTTCGTTGTGCTTCAGTAAGCTTACCAACGTATCTCCAAATGTCTTCACCTGATGGACAAATAGTTAAGAAAAAATTAGACAAAAACTGGGTAAGGAAAGAGCCAAAGCAGTTCATTACAAGGAAAAAAGCAAAGATGTTTCATATTCATGAGTTTCCTTTCTATTTTCAAAAGGTGTGGTCGGAAATGAATATTATCTATTTGCAGTAACAACTGTATCTGGATTGGCATGCACATCTGGATATATATTTTGTAAAACACACATAAATGCCTATATATTTTGTAGGCCACCAGGAATTAGGCCCTTTTTTGTTTCGGGTGTGTGCTTGAACAAGATCTATCAAATGCGTCCAAAGGAGTAGGGACCTATTATAGAATAGTTTTTTTCAGTAAGCCAGAGAAACTGGGAGTGCATTGGCGTGCATATCTGGATTGCTAGTTGCTAGATATACTAATCGATACTTATCTGAATCAGAGACATCATGGTGTTATTAAATGGATTTTCCAAACAATATTTATGAAAGCATGACGGATATTTCCAAGTTAAAGCACTCGCTACAGAAAATCCTCTTAAAAATTTTTATTTTGGAAAAACTATATTAATTGGGTTGTGAATTAAACTGAAGCACATATTTTGACATATTCACGTGAGAATTGTCAACAGTTTTTTTTAAAAAAAAAATAGTTTAGGTCCAGGCTCCAGGAGCATAAAATTTCGCGGACAGTAAACATCAAAGATAGCTTCCTTTCTGGGTGTAACTGCAGTTTCATGATGATATATGAGCTCAAGTGTATATTGAGTACTCTGAAAGCACATGTACAGACGTCATCTTTATGTTACCCAGTGCCAAAGACTTTTTCACAGCATAAAAAACAATGAATGAAATAATTTCTCTAAGCCTGGTTTAATATTAGAAATTTATAAACCATAATATAATTGTATATATTCTCAAGGCATTAGACTGAAGAAAACAAAGTTGGAAAAGATGGATTTGTAAACCGGATTTCGTAGTGCTAGACTAAGTTGTGTTAGATTGAGCATAACTCCACGAATTCAAGTCCAAATGGTATAATTCTTGATGTTTTGCAAAGCTTGCATTGTCTACAAGTCGTATTTTTAGGGGGAAAGCTAACTCGAAGTGGAAAATATAGAAAAATTGGCATGAAGTTGAGAATTTCAATATGAAAACTATCAGTGACACGTTTTAGTAGAAACGACACAACTTTCTCATTTCAACTCCAAAATTGAATGATCTCGGTGTCTATGGAAAGCTCTTTTGAGTGGCTACAACATTCATGTTTTAGATTTTCCCGAATTCCTTGCGGATTTTTCAGAAAAAGAGCTATAAGCAGTCTGTGCAGGAAGCAAGAATAAGCATTTTTTTTAAAAGATTACCATTCACAGTTTGACTTGGTCATTAAATAAGACAATACCCACGAAAAATTCGCTCATTTCCTCCATTTTTGAGACTTCATTCTCTCTAGGATGGACATGACTTAAGAACCTGATTCTTGAACAATCCAAACTTTGGTTTCAGTCGTGGGCTACGCATTGACATAAGTAAATTGTTGGCATTTCGAGTTTGAAATTTTGGTAATTTCTCCAGCCTTGAGATTAAGTGTTTGAAGGATGATATTATGTTAATGAAGTCATATTTAAAGTGAAAAACAGAATTATCTTTTGCTCATATGTTGATTTTGGCTTGAATCTTTAAGGGTTTTGCGTTGGCTGCCATGATTTCGAAATTCCAGTAGTATATGAGCTCCTTGGGATGATTTTAAATAGCTTGAGATGTTTAGAAATGAATTGGAACAAGAATATGTAAATCTTTGGCAAGAGGCTGAGCTATTTCCGAGTTCATGTCGGCTTGGGGCACGAATTGAAAACTGATCGTGTACGGCATATTTTAGCAATGTTTTGAGTTTGAAATTGAGGTCTTGACATGCTAGAATCATTGGTTATGAAGTTTAGAAGTCTGTTTAATTGTATGCCGAAATTTTATAGATTCTAGCTATATTTGGTTCTTGTCTTGGCTTTTGGGCATCATGTTAATGTATTCAGATTTTATTAAGATATTTGAGCCAAGATTGAGCACATATATATTTTACACAGTAACTAAGATGTTGGTATTGATAACACAACTCGTTGACTATTTACGATCATGAACTTGGCTGCTCGACTAAGTTTTTGGGTAATTTGTGTGTTTTCCGGGATGTGGCATCGGGGAAGACGATCGGAAGTGCTGAACTTTTTGCGAGATTGTACATTTTCAAGACAGATGCTCCCTTGGACAAACTTTCTGCCCCACCATCATTACCTCATTTGTTTCTGCTTTAAGTTTGAATAAGATCAAGGATATTTTATAATGGCATTACCGTTTAGGTAATCCAAATCCATTGTATCTTCAGAAGTTGTTTCCCAACTTATTTCGTAATAAAATGTCTATTCTTTTCATTGTGATGTCCGTCAGTTTTCCAAATATACACGTGCAACTTTTAGACTCAATTGTTATAAACCATCTTCGTCTTTCTCCCTTGTCCATAATGATATTTGGGGACCATCAAATACACCCAACCTTAGCGGGACTAGTTGGTTTATCTTATTTATCGATTATCACACACGTCTATCTTGAGTCTTCCTCATGAAAAATAAATCACAAAATGCTCATATCTTTAAACATTTCCATCCAATGATCAAAACACAATTTTCTTTTCATATTCGTGTGCTACTTATTGATAGGGCCCATGATTATTTCAACTCTGTGTTGGGGAGTTAATGTAATCACATGGGATTATTCACCAAAGCTCATGTGTGGACACCCAATTTAGTTCAGGTCCAGATTCCCACCACCATAGCTGATGCCTTAAATGATCCAAATTGGAAATTGTTGTCTTTGATGAAATAAAGGCATGGGAAAATAACAACACATGGAACGTCACTGATCTTCCATTAGGAAAGAAACCGGTTGGGTGCAAAAGGATCTTCACAGTCAAACATAAATCTGATGGGAGTATAGAACGACTAAAAGCGGGACTTGTAGCCAAGGGATACACTCAGTCATACGACACTGACTATCAAGAAACATTTGCTCATGTTGATCGTCTCAACACTATCTGAGTTCTCCTATCAATTGGAGTTAACTACTCGTCTCAACACTATCTGAGTTCTCCTATCAATTGGAGTTAACTACTCGTCTCAACACTATCTGAGTTCTCCTATCAATTGGAGTTAACTCTGATTGGCCACTGTACCACCTCGATGTCAAGAATGCATTTCTTAACGGTGATCTTGAGGAAGAAGTCTTCATGAAAATACCACCTGGTTTTGAATCTCAACTGACAGTAAAAAAGGTGTGCAGATTCCGAATGTCTCTGTATGGGCTTAAACAATCTCCTAGAGCTTGGTTTTATCGATTCATGAATGTGTTAAAGAAAGTTGGTTACTCTCAATGTTAGACCGACCACAATTATTTGTGAAACACTCCGGGGAAGGTAAAAGTGCAATTCTTATTGTTTATGTGGCTGACATTGTACTCACAGGGAATCACAAAGAAGAAATAGATCATGCCTCAATGGAGAATTTTAGATGAAAGACCGCAGGCATCTAAAATATTTTCTGGGAATGGAAGTACCAAGATCCTCTGGTGGTAAATTTATTTCTCAATGTAATATGTTAGTGACCTTCTGAAAGAAACATGAATGTTAAGGTGTAAACTTGCAGACACTCCAATGGATCCGAACATCAGTGACACAGGTGACTGTCCCTTAGTGGGAAAACTAATATATCTGGCACATACACGACCAGATATTGGATTTGTGGGAAGTGTTATCAGTCAATTCATGAACAACCTGACCGAGGAACATATGACTGCTACATATCGTGTGTTGAGGCACCTCAAAGAGCCTCCTGGTAAAGGAATTCTATTCAAGAAGACTGCAGACCGAAGAATTAAGGTGTACAATGATGTTGATTGGGCTGGATCCCTTACACACCAACGTTCCACATCAGGGTATTATACATTCGTATGGGGAACCTAGTGACATGGCGAAGTAAGAAGCAACTCTGTCATTAAACTGAATTTAGAGCATTGGCCCATGGGATATGTCAGGGGATGTGGCTCAGAAGATTGCTAATCGAGTTAAAAATGGAAGAAAATTCCCCAATTGAGTTGATGTGAGATAATCAAACAGCTACCATCATATTAAAGAATCCGGTATACCATGATCGGAAGAAACATGTTGAGGTATACCGTCGCTTCATTAGTGAGAAGATTGAGGATGGGATTATTACATTCCTACTCAACTACAGGTGGCAAACATATTGACAGGCTACGTTCCATCCGACATTTGCTAAATTGTGTTCCAAGTTGGGAATGATAAATCTATACGACCCACCTTGAGGGGGGAGTGTTTATCATATCTTATTTACTTAGTTGGATAGGAACTTATCTATCATTTTATATCCATCTTTATTTGTATCTTTGTATTTTAAATTCCTAGGATTAGGCTATCGTGTCTCCTTAGTTGTTTATTTAATCTTTGTAGACTCAACATTTCAGAATAAGAAATATACGGTTTTCACCAATTCTCTCTCTATTCTAACTTCAATTTTCAGTTTACGTTTCTATGCTTTACTGCTCGTATTCATTATTGTTGTTCATACGGGGTTGCACTAAACGATTTTCAGGCTACTGTCTTATTTGTATGTTGCTTGACAATAGATAATACGGGATCGAATTTTCCAGAGAGCGGTTCGTGGAAAGGAAAAGAGAAATGTTAAGAGTGAGATTGGATACTAGGATTTTGTCATACGTGTTAATATAATTATCTTTTATGGATTATAAGCATGCCTAGGATTTGTTATGTAGATGTTACAAATATTTTGTTGACATGCTGTTGATATATTTATTTATGTGATTATTTTCTGGAGAACACCTTTTTTTTCCCTGATAGGAATTGTATTTTGGGATAAGTATGTTCGCGCTGTTTGGATTAATAGTTGACATGTATTATGTGTCTTTATATGTTCATCTTTAAGAGGAAATGCTGCCAGATTTTTTTAAAAAAATGATGAACATGAGTTTAAAACAATAAATAAATTTTAAATTTGCCCATATTTTTATCACCTAATAGTGTCGGTTCCGAGGCCCCACACTTGGTCCTGTCTTAAATGATCAATCACATTCTTCTACATTCATCTCAAAAGATTAAGACACGACTACACACTATAGTACATTGTTACTAATGAAATTTGTCTTTCTATTTGCAAATAAAACTCACCAAGAATCTTATATCCGATGGCCAAAGTATTTAAAGCAGCCTTCCTAGCATCACCGTCTCGTTCAGCAGTTAAACTTGCAACAATTTGCAAGGATTTTAACTGCCCGCTTATCTGAACATGAAATAAATAAAGAACTTGTAGAATGTCAAACTAGCAATGAATCAAAACTCAAAATAACATGTCTTGTTAAAAAATTACCTCAGCTCCATAATTATCGAGTAAGAATCCGACAAGGTCAGCACATTCGATCCGTGTCCTATTGTTTCTAGAACGCAAACCTTCCAAAACATAAGGAAAAGTTTTTGTCGCCGAATACATGTGGATCATTTGCTTCATCAACTCTCGCATTTTCTCTCTTACTTTTTCAATGTTATGCCCAGACTGCAACCCACGAGCTATTGTGGTTAAGATCGGAAGGAAAATGAAATGCATAAAAACTAGATATTATAAACAAGAATTACAATCAAAAAACTAAATACAAATCAAAGGATTTTAAATAAAAAGGCAACTTAATTTTTTGGAAGCAATCATAAGTATTGACAGCCCTGAAAATAAAGTATTGAAGATAATGCCTAATGAAAGCATCTTCCACAGACAACCAAAATAATTGCTACCTTCTCAACCAAGCAAGGAAGAAAAATGGCTGCCTCTGCTTCAGTCATTGTGTAGCCCTCATTCTTCAACATGTCCAGAAGTTCAGGTAGAAATTCCAGAACCTTGTCAACATTTTCAATGAACGTGAGTGACATCCAATCAGTTCCAAAAGGGAATGAAAAATCAGAATAGTTAAAGATACTCTAGCATTTGATCTATATATTAGTATGTTCAACGACACAAGGATTTGATCACTCATTAATAATTCAAAATATTCAAACTTCTAAAAACTAGGCATGAACAATTTTATTCCTAACAGAAAAGTTAAATAAGATTTACTTTTATCAATACTAAAAACAACAATTCGTCGATCTAAGTAAATCAAATTCTCCACACATCAGTGTGCCATGTGAGAGAGAGAAGTTAGAATTCGTAAAAATTATTGGTGTGCGACAAAACTGGAGAGCTAAAAATTTAAAATCCTGATAGTAATTAAATTTGACCCTTTCAAAAACAAAATTATGTTTTGACTTATCTTCTTTGATTAAAATTTCTAATTTTTTGGACAGATTTCCTCTTATTATAATTTAGTAAATTTAAAAAACAAATAAACTGTTTTTTTTTATGGCTCGTAGTCCAGCTGGTACATTACCCAGAACAACATAAATAAAACTTAATGCACAGACCACCAGTCATGTTGATGCCCTAATCATTACTGATAGCTTTTTCTGTAACTAGGTTTTACCTTTAATAGGCATGATGTATTGGATTCACAGAACCTCATCACAAACCACTTCAAGAGTATATCCAAGACTTCAATTACCTCCATTCTCATGGCCGGAAGGGGCTGCAACGCAGAAAGAATACAATGTCAAGTGGCCCAATAAGTAGAAATGTAAGCAAAACCACAAACTGACACTAAAAATACCTTCTGCAGCATCTCAATTCCATCAACTTGCTTCTTAAAGTCCGCGCTTAACAACCGCCTATGCAAATCCTCTCGGAAGTACTTCGTGACATCACTCTAATGAAACATAAGAAGAAGTTAATGATCATTTCAGTAGAAATATAATATGACAACTAGTAACAAATTTCATTAGGCAGTGATATCCTATCCCTCCATGAAAGACATGATCACAAGCTGTCTCGTCCACTGAGACTACAAGGAGTTGCAAACTTAAAGATTGCGGATCAAAACTTAGGTTTTGAAAGCAATATATTTTATTTCACTTCAGTAATCATGCTATTAGCAATTAGTTTGGAATTTTTGGTTCACAATGATTATTGGTCGAAAAATAAAATCAAACTTCAGAAAGTTTACAGCATAAAGAACCAAAACCAAGCAATAAATAAACATAAAGAAAAAAATTACCTCGAGATCTTGAATTTGCTCTAAACGTAATTCTTCAAACTTAAATCTGCGAACAACCATTCTCTCTCTATCATCCTGCACGAGAATCAGACAATTCATATATGTAGCATGCACACAGAGCACCAAAGCTCCTGTGAATCAATTTTCACCACTTATACCTTATTTGAATCTTTAACATTAAGCAAAGCCTGTGACTGCAAGTTGATATCTTGAACGGACATAATTAACTCTTGTCTTGAGCCCTTCGTAGAAAGAGTTCTCTACAACGACCAAATTGGGCTCAAACAGCATGTTAATAGTTCAAAAAATAGCACTTAAATTCAAAACATACTGTAGGAGCGGCCTTGTTTCCATGTCGTGATGCACGATCGCCATGAACATTGGCTTTTCCGACTTTCGAGCTGTTTTTGGATGTCAAGCCAGAAGAAGCTGCCCGGCCAGGCTCAAAACTTTCTGCATGCCAGCAAAAAGCTAAGCACTGAAAAAGCAACTACAAGATACAAAACAACTTTTTCCTTCTCAAGAAGATAAACGATATACCTTGAAAAGCCCCGTGTGGCTTTAATCGCTCAATGACAATAGCTAAAGCAGACCCTTGAATATCTCTCAAATTTTTGGTCACCTGCGAGAAGAATAGATGGGACCAAACAATTATCTCTGTGGGAAATCAAAGATCTTCCAGTAAAGCAGTTGCAATCCACATACCATTTCTTGTCCACAAATTCTCAATATTTCACCAAACAATGTTTCAGCAGCTTTACGAACATCTGCTGATTTATCCTGGCGATTAACCAAGTAATATGTCAAGTAAAACTGAAACAGACAAATGCTAACAATGAAAACTTTCAAAAAAAACAAAAAAAAAATTGATGAAGAAATAAATACTGTCATAGAAGTCGCAGAAGGTTTTAGCATATGTATAGCATCAGGAAAATTAGTCGATTCACTAAGTTGTCTAGATAACCAGTCAAAGAGATCCTTGCGCCCTTCCGCACCAAGCTTAGTGTCAGTAAGAGCAGCTGAAACATAAGGGACCTAAAGAAAAAACTTCCACATTATAAATATTAGAAAAAGCGAGAGGCGAGAAGGAAACGAGAGAAGTTCTTTAGTGTCAACCATTTTATCAAGATGAACAGCAGCAAGCCAAGCGTCTAAGGTGCTCAGAGTGCACTCTCTCATTTGTTTCTTATTGTCACCAAGGCATTTCAAAATATCTGATAGAATACCCTGCTAGTGACCACATTAAAATAGAATGAGAATCAAAACAAAATTGTTCTGAGAAAATTGATAACAGATGACAGCAGAATTCAGAGAAATGAACCTTGCTGGACTTCTCGATTGCCTGTCCCATGGCAGATGCAAGAACACCAATAGTGGACAAAGTTGTCATGATCAAGTTTTTATTGCTGTCATGCAGACGGCTTCTTAGAGCTCCAAAAAGCTCCCCTGAAAGAAGAACAATTCAACACATTATACAAAGGACATGTGATAGTTTATTTAATATAACCATTAGTTATACCAGTTCCAGTAGGTTGAATACGTCTGTTGGCCTCTTCTACAATTTTGTTAACACTTTCAATTGACTCGAAACGGATCTAGGGCAAACTACAATCAGTAACTATATGGCACTTTAAATGGCTTACAAACTTCACAGCAATCACATCTTCACAACATTATACCTTCCAGTCAGAACATTCAAGGCCTTTCAACAAGGTAGGGGTAATCTTTTCGCTTATGTCTTCGCGTGGTAGGCCATCTAGCCCACCAGAAGCCAAGGATGATGCAGCATCGGTTACTTTCACAGTCTTCTTCGGAACTGCTGATGTCCCCTGCAGCTAACAAAATAAAAAATGTGAAGCATAAAGTAGATTGATTCAAGGGAGGTAAGGAAGATCATTCAGCAACTAAATATTGCCTCATAAGGATTTTTTTCACACTCAGCATCAAGCGCGCTTAAAAGAGCAGGTTTTACATCTGAGAGAAATCCCTTAATGTCTGCAAGGAAAGTATCCGGTCAGTCCTGTAAACATTTCAATACCATGAATAAGATCAGAAAAATCATGTATCACCTGGACCAACAAACTTGTGTAAAACACCAATAAGTTTGATAGTAGCATTTCTAGTGGCAGCAGCACTAGATTGCAAACCAATATCCTTGCAGAAGTCGATTAAATCCTGTAAAAACAAATAACACCAGATATTAAACATGTCTTGTGCACAAATCTGAAGAAAATAAAATCAGAAGTAATAATTAGTGTATAAGAGATTGACGAACCTTCAGTTTAATGCATGAAATACCAAAATCCTCAACGGCAGAAACCAACCACAATAGTCCTTCACTCAGAACCTTGGGATTCTTGTGCTCTTTCATAATTTTATAAAGCTGACACAAAAGAAAAATGTCCAGAAGAGTTGTTGTTAAAGGAACTAAAACAATCAAATTGCAACAAATAACTGCCGTACATGCATTATTCAAAAATGAATCAACAGTTCTACCATCTCACTTAAGAAAATTGAGTACAGAAATTATCAAGGTCTCGATATCATTTATAAAATGAAGCAAATAAGCTTCATTTTTCTTTCATTGTCAACTCTTCTTTATGTATCTTCCACAAAAATCTATTTTTGAATTGAGATGTTCGGATAAACTATTTCTGGTATTTCACCTTAAGAACAATTATCATCACCTTTGTTGAGTTTCTACCCTCAGCCCCCAGAATAAAAAGATAGAAGCTATAATCAACCAAGGGTCAACGTATATCATCCAGGGGTATTAAATACTTGGGTACCTATATTCATATTACCTTTTGTAATTAAAGAAGAAAACATATGGGCTGGGAAGAGCCGATTTTATCAGGATAAAAATAAAGGATACGAAGCACTTATTTATAGAGTTCTATATTCCTAGATCACTTGAACAAGTAGTCTTATCCTACTAGAGACCTAATCAAAATAAACTTTAAGATACAAATATTGATTTATCGTATCCATCTAAATATTCAAACTTCAACACCTCTCAGTTTTACCACTCAGTGTATTACACCCTATAAAACTGGTGCTAACTTCATTGATTCCTATAATTGTGACCAGAAAGTCATTGATGAGCTAGAAAACAATAATAAGGATAAGGAGTTTTTACCACTTTATTTTGGCGAATAGCAAAAATTTAAAACTGGTCAGCTAGTAGAAGGCCAGAGACAAAGTAAAAGGTTGGTATCAGTAGTGGTTGCGTCATTACGAGAAAGTCACTGAATGAGCTACAAAACAGTAATTAAGAAATACAGGAGTTTTTAACGCTTTCTTTCCTCTGGTGAATAGCAGGAAACAAAAGGTGTAGCTGGTCAGCTAGCAGAGGTGTCAAAGTCTAAGGCTGTTATCAGCGGTGGTTGTCTCTGTGCTTCTGAAGAGTGACAAGAAGAGAAGATTCAAGAAATATGAATATAACAGTGCATTAGGTTTTTCTTCTTAAAAGTGCAGGCAACTAATTACTAAATTACTGCAATAATAGTCCTCGTATCGCAAGACGTTCCACAGAATAGGGAGGCGCAATCTGTGTACTGATGCACTCTGTTAGAAGAAGAGGGTCAGAGGCAAGCCCAAATAATCACACAGCTGGGGCAACCCCAACAACCCAAGAAGTAAGTCCACGTTGCAAGGTTAATGAATAAGATCCAAGGCCTAAGTCAGGGTAGCAAATAGTTAGTTATCCGGGGGCGAAAGTTCTTGATTTTCCTTTTACCCTTTGAAATTACTGCAATTTCAGGAGATTCAACAAAGTTAAATATGAAGCTTATCTATTTTTTGCAGTGTGCGGTTGAGGGTTGAGTTATTTCCAGTTCATTCTTGTTATAGTGTTTAAATATTAATAGTCGAAACACACCCCAACAATCTTCTCACTAGATGAACAAAGAACACCACCAGTAGTCCAGTACCAAAGTAGAATTTTAGCGAGGATCCTCAACAGTAACACAGATTAAATATAAAACAATAAACGAGAGAGAGAGAGAGGGATTAGGCCAAAACATCCTAAACAGCAGCATTTCGAAGAACGTACCCTCTCAAATATGAAACCAGGACCTACAGCTTCACAAAATGTAGTAAGACACTTCATGGCCTGAGCACGAGTCTTGATGTCAGCAACTCTTTCACTGATACCTATCAACAAGTTAAATCCACTGCAAAATTCAGAAATTGGTGAAAGCCTACAGTTATTTCAACTTATATATGAGCAAAGAACAGAGTCAATCATTTGATAACAAAGAAAATAAGAATGTTTGATTCTGTAAATAACACAGGAAAACCAATTCTAGTAGCTGTCAATGGGATGAAAAAGAAGATCGAACTACACAAGTGACAGCAATAAAGATTGATATCGAGGGAAAGGCAAAGGAACTATAGTGGCAAGGTAACAACATCAGTAGGATAAAGGATTAAAAAATAGCTGACCTAAAAGGCAAAGAACAACACATTTTTTTGGAAACTTTGATGCAGTTGAGGCAATGTGAGTGATGATATCGACAATCTGTTGCTGAACCTGCTCATCAACATCCCACCAGAGATAAGCTCATTCATTCAAGTGACAATATTGCAGCTATATTAAGAACATTAGCGTAAGGATCCAGACATACCTGAACATTTTTCTCATTCCAACCAGGAACTACACAAAGTAAACGGATCAAAACCTCAACTGATGGGTTGATGTCGATTATTGCTTCCGTCTGCTCTTTGAAAGACACAATAGCTGCAAGCAACAATTTATAAAGTAAATATCAATACCATGCTTTACTTAGACAATGAAGCAATCTACTTGGTTAATCACTTCAAGATATCATGATAGTCAAAACTGTGAATCTCAAAGAAAAGACAAATACACCGAGTTCGATGTTAGTAACTCTCCGAGCTTAAAAAATTCACCATTTTTTAAGAAATTACATGTATTGGACAAGGATTCACATAAACTCAACAAAGCTATATGATGCTCACGAGACCAGGAGTTGAAAAACACTAACTATCAGAAATCAAATCAACCACCACATTAGCTAAGCAGTTAAAATATAGATTTTGACAAATAGAATTACATTAGCATAAAAGAATACCCCAACATAGAACAGCAACCAAACACTAAAACACAGCAAAAAAAAATCATTAAAAATCAGCATGTTTAGTATACAGTTAAGGGTGGGATCATTTCTCAGAGAAACCAAAGTTGTCTTAAACAATCAATCACAATACGGAATAATCTAGGCATTGGAAATTACAATGGAAAACTTTTTTAACAAAACTAATGCCTAATGCACATAAATATGATTCAACATTCAAGAAGTCACCGCAGTACTTAAAAAGAGGTAAAAACTTGTCATTTAGAGAGCTTCTTTTGTCGACGTTCAAATGTAAATTGATTGAAACACAAAAACAGAGTTTCTCAAAAAAGAAAAGAGCACTACAAATACAAATGGGAAAACATTGGAAGCAAAATTAACAAAAAATTGCCCAGAAACCTTCAGCATTAACTGCCAAAGCCAATGACATAACTATAGAAGAAATTCCTGCAAACTTAGAGAGATAAAGTTGTAAAGAGAAATGTCGAAACAGTAACTCAATGATACAGACCTTCAAGTCTCTCTTTCCAAACAGCACTCTTCAACTGAGAAATTGTATCTGACTGTATAAGGGATCCTAATCTGCTTTCAATCTCTTCCAAACTCATTTCAGCTGGCTGTAAATCAAGAGAGCCACACATCAAATAAATGAACTTGTATTATCATATACCGGCTAGCATTACAAAAAATCTATAATCAGATCAGGACATGTCCATTAATTACCTCTACATCGTCAGGTTCTGCAGGTTTTGAAACTTTTGATTGTCCTCCTCCATCACCTTTCTTGGTGGAAACCGATTTACTGGAGGAACCTTTCTTGATAACTGGCTGAAAATTTGGAAGCGATGCAACGAAAAGGAAGAGCAAACAATCAATAATTAAGCAACAGGCTGAAATCTCAGAACCATGGCAATGAAAAGGGAGATCAAAGAATCATCAACCAAGTACAGAATGAAGAAAGACAGTGAGGTCCTGCGCTCCCTAATTTCCTTTTGCAATTTTTATTGATAACCCACTAAAAACAGTCAATAGGAAGTGAAAATCTGGTTAAGAAAAAACTTACAGCTGTATGAATAGGTTTCTTCCCACTAAGCATACTGGCCGCTGATCTTCTAACAAATGATACATCAGAAGCCTGTGACCATAAAATAGACACGATGTAGGATCCAACAACCACCTTAGTAACAAACATCATGAACCCACAATTATTAAAAGCACATACGACAGAATAGACAAGGCCATAGGCTGTTCTGTGATAAGCGAAAAGATGCACAACTCAAATGCCACCTCAATTTATCTTTTATACATGCTATTGTTTTATAACACGGGAGTCCATTTGACTTTCCAGCATTCATGAAAATGTATACCATAGAGCAAATAACTGATGAGCAATTTGTGAGCAGCAATAAATATGTAAGGAAACAAGTAAAATTGCAAGTATTTCAGATGTATCAGTTATGGAACTAATCTAAAAACCACACTGAAATCTCCAGTAAGTACAACATATACTAACCTCGGTGGAAGACAAACTTCTCCCAGAAGATAGGTTGGCAGCTGGAATTATTTTTGAATCCATATAAATGTTAAGAAAATGCAATCAAATAAAAAAAGGAACTATTATCCCACTCATGCAGATAACAAACATTAAATTCTAAACCTGAGCTTGAAACAGTGGATGGGTCCGCCGTCGATCCTCCAATCATTTCAGCTAATTTCTTTTTCCTAACATCATCGAGCTTTTCCAGCGACTTTTCTAAAGGTCTCATACCAACCATCTAAAGAAAAGAAACTGAGCATGTGAGATTAAACAAATTGATAGATCGAGATAGAAACCCTGAAGAAATACCTTAGCAATAGATGCCAAAGCAGAGAATGCTGCATCCCTCACTTCAGGTGTTCCATCATTTAGGCACTGCAGTTAGAAATCATTTTCACAATATCGAAATTATGAAATTTGAATATTGAGACCATTCTTCATAATATGTAGGTGTGCAGCTTCATGGATGTCAAAAATCAAGTTCATGAGCAGTAATATGATAATAGGTCTACAGACCATTATTTAGGCAAACAAATTTCACACCCATGCTTGTAAGACAACTCGATTTCAAATTGAGCAAGAGCAAAGCAATAATAGAACCCAATTTAAAACAGATTAGTCAGCATGTGTTGCAGTCAAGTTGTGCTGCTATTTACTAACCTCCATGCAGATTGGAACATATTCCTTGTGCGCTTTAAGAATAGCAGCCCTGTTACTTGTTTCGATACAATAGGTAACCCAGTTCAACGTCAATGATCTAACATGAGGAACTTTATTTTTAACTGCTGTCTTAACATCTGTAATAAAACAAGTTGTGGTCAGCGCCTTCTCAATTTCTAAAAACATTTAAGAACCAGACATCCAAAACTCACACCAGTCTTTGTTTTAATGCTAACCCAAGATAAAATGTCATGCTGAGCAAATTAAAAGAACAGAAAAGTTAAGAATGTACAAGAAAGAGTAACTCACAATGGATTTCACGCCAATCAATTGAAAAGTCCATAAAATTACATCGACTATCAACATGAAAACCACACTTTCACCAAGACAATACTTAATTTACGGAACATCCAGACAAAAATGTGAGAAATATTTGAACACGTAACTACAGAGTACAGAGTGACCTTAAACGAGAATCAGTTTTGCACTATTTTTAGGTAAGATGTGTTTTTTCCCAAAATCAATTCACTTTAAAAACCATCTACAAAATGGTCAAAGGTTGGTATGTAGGGTACCCAAGAATGAAACTGGCATAATGAGAGTAGATAGAATAGGATGGCTCATTCTCCAAGACCCACTTGATAGATGGATCAAGGTCCTTTATTACTGTGACAAATGAGTGATATGGAAAAGCTACAAAAAGTACAAATTTCAACAGGAGTTGGAAGGCTTTATTCCCTCGCTCTTAAAATATCTCCCTTCATCCTTGCCAGCATTTTCTTGGCAGTAACTCTCTGCAATGCTACTATCTTTAGAAGCAGCTACCGAAACTTCTGAGGCTCTTATATTCAAGATAAAAATCAAAAACTTGTCTAAAGAACCAATTTTAAGTTGCCAAATCAGACTCACTAAAGGCTCGGTTAGAAATAAGAAACACAATTTGACATGAAATCAATAAAACCATGTTTCACAACAAATGAAAAAAATGGAATTTTCAGAAAGGACTACAAAAAGATGTGACAAAGATGGAAAACAACAGCCCCACAATGATGTGAGAAATATGGGAACACTATAAATAGCAGAAACAAGGAAAAGAGTGAAAAGAAAGAAAACTGACATTATTAGTGCTCATAAAAGCAAAGCAAGGTCAACCAATCTAACAAAGGTGATGTAAAATGCAAAATACGGAAGCGTCATGAAAATTTTACAGAAAACATTTAGTGTAAGAACATATTAAAAACATAAGGCATGCCTTCAACAATGTCCGTAAGATTTAAGCATCCAGACTGGTGCATTGCTTGAAGAGTTAGTGTAAGTGCCTCCACCAAAGTTGGTTTCTTCTCCTTCAGTTTTTCCTATACATAAACAAAAGCAAAGCTCGACTAAACCAGCACAACAGTTATAGAATCATAATTTCATCATTGAATGAGTGTTTCAGAATTTTGCTTGCAGTCTAAAGGCACAAGTACCCTCACCTAAGAAAGTTCTGATGTTGGCACTCAAATGCAGATTTATAAATTTTTACTTCTATATCATTTTAAAAAAAAAAGGATTGCTGCTCAGAGAATGCATGTCAAGGACACATGGAGTTGGGTAAATCAACGACGACAATCATTGCTGGGCAATTCAGAATTATTTTCTCCATAATACAATCATTCACCTCTCATGACTAAATAGCAAATTAAAAGTTCATTGGCAGCATTTTGAGTAATACTTTCTGTGACATCCCTCTACCCATGTCCATCATTGCACTACATAACTTTGAAATCAAATAAACGCAGAGGAATAATTCTAACCAGCAATATGGGCAATAAGACACGAGAATTGCTTGAGAAATGGGTTCTTAGACCCCTTGAAAGATTTCCAAGTGCTTGTACTGCTTCGACTGCAACAGCAATATTTACATCCGTAATAATCTGCAAAGTCCAAAAAGTTTTTTATTCAATAGACACATCAAACATCCTTGGATGGCCAGTCCAAAAAAATATGTTACAGCAAAAGAATGTTGCAGTGAAAAAGAGAGATAAAGCATGTCAAAATACTAAAATGACTTGATATAAAGTGTTTTCAGAAAACATAGAGATCTTATATGGTTCATATGAAACAGAAAAGACCGATCCCGGAACTTAAGAATTGGTAGAGGTGAGATCGCATTACCAATGGGAAAGATTCATACCCTTGCCATCATTAAAGGTGCTTCTGTTGACCCCATAGCTGAATATTTGGATCAATGATAATACATGCCACTGCACCTAAATAAAACTAACTTGATGGCAGATGGTTCAAAATCATTTTCCCAAACGTTTTGGTTTAGACACGATCTCATAAATTAATTTTCACCCATTTTGTATAAACAAACCAATTTCAGGGACAATTTGACACAAGGTGAGCAAAATGTGCCACTATACTAATGCAATGCGTTTTTTATCTGAGGTGGCCTCCATTTCACATTTCTTTTTATCGAAAAGCCAACACAATGAGAGGCAAGACTCAATCAGAAATATCTTATGCTCTCCCTTCAGCATCAACTTCTTAATTATTGTAGACATCCTCAACAACCAATTATGTTTACAACAGCTGTGGTTTTCTCAGAACCTACATTAAGAAAATAAACTTAGAAAGAGGAAGTTTATTGTCTTCTAGAAAACCTACATGATCCATTACGTAATCACCGCTTATCCACCACACAATATCAGAGAAAATTTTTAGCTGTTGCAGTTAGTTATAACACAATATGAAAATTGGAAGACAGAATGATTTTGGAAGGTTTGAACACAAAGTGTTACTTAGAAGATTTTGAATCTGGTTCACATCTTTTGAAGCACAAATCAGCAACAAACAACAAAGACCCAATTGCTTGACACATCATCACCAAAAAAATTATATCTGAAAAAAATGAATATAAAAAATTTCCAGAAAAATACTTGAACAAAGTGGGGTAACGACCTTTTTTAATGTTCGACAAACTTCCGAAAAATCTCCAGGGGCAATCCGTTTCGTGGATGCAAGTTTGGTCAATTCAGCAACAGCCTCTTTTCTCTCAGACCATTTGGCAGCTTTCTGAAAAATAAATAGCAACCAGTACATTTAAATAAAAAAATGGCAAAAACAGAACCAGTGACAAGATATGTTGCTCAATAACAAATGATTTACAAGTGGGCCACTTACCACTCCTTCCCAGAATCCAGACTTATCCAAAGGTGTCAGTATTTCAACTGGATCAATAAGTTCATATTCATCTATCTCCAGAGGAGCTAACAGAAAACACATACATCAGATCAAGCACAGCAAAAGGGTTTCATAATTCAGCTTGATGTGCACATACTATCATCTACGGTTCCTTCAGCAGGGCCAGCTCCCACAACCTCAGAAGCAGTTTCTACTTCTGGCTCCTTGTCTTGCTCAGATCTGATAAATAACAAAGAAATGAAGAATAAAATACTTTGAAGAAAAAATCAAAGAACGTTCTACACCTCAAAGTCCTAAAATCAAGCCGAGAGCAAAGAATAATTACAGTTATAAATAAAAAAAATACTCCAATCTAACAGTCAACTTTAATCTAACCAAGTGAGAGATAAGAAAATAGAAAGCAGACACAAGTTGGATATGCCTGTCACAAAATACAAGAAAATAACACTATAATAGCCATAACTAATTCAGCTGAGAGGAAGCGAGGAACAAAAATGAAAAAGTAGAAAAGAACCAAAGACATGAGAACCAAGATCAAACAAGGGGGATCTTAGCTGACCCATAAACAACATCCAATTCATAAACAAACACATACTTATACCAGAAACCACGAGGTGCCACATGATGTTCCAGATTAATCTAAGATCCATTTGCTTTTATGTAGAATTAGCATGACAGACTTTGCAAATATAAATAAATATTCGCAGAAAAAAAGACAACAAGAACGACCACCAAACAATAACAGACTTAAAAGAGGAGAAATTCCAATACAAGTGAAATGACATAAATTTCATTGTCATGGAGAGGAAAACAAATATCACCTTATCTTACGCGTCGGTTTTGCAGTTCCAAGTACATTAGCAAGCTCAGCCTCCAACTCTTTTTTCTTAATATTACAAGAGAATATAAAGATATGAGTATTTCTCTTAAACAAGGGATAAATACGAGAGAATAATCTAAACCAACTTTACAAAAGCATACCATAGTATCTCGCATCTTTTCAAACAATATCGATTTGACAGGTTCCTTTCCAATCCAACGACAAAGCTCTAGTGTTAGCCCCTTGGAAGAAGCACGAACATTCTGATCTTGGTGATCAAAAAGTTCGGGAAGCATTTTCAATAATTTTTTGGGTGGCACTATCTTTGTCCCAAATTCACTGATTCACCCAACCATGTGTCAATGTAATGAAGAAAACCAAACACATGAAATATTTAAAAAAACATGACAACAGATATCACGTGCACACCTTAAAGCTTGAAACATTACATCTATTGCAGGCACAACTGCCTTCGCAACTTTATTTTTTATCGCTTTCTCCATGGCATCCTACAAATACACCAAGTTCATCCAATTAAAATACCCTGTTACCAACTATACTTTCTAAAAATAACAACTAACTCTTAACGAAGCCACAGGAAAAAAAAAGTTAAAGGTAGGTTGATCGTAGAGTCGTAGACGCTTGCTAAAGGTCAAGCAAATCAAGTGTTCAAGGTTAACTAAGGAAGGATTCTGATAGGATCACACATACCGCTCTATTAAATAGATTTGACCTCGTTCAAAACCTGGTTTCCTTATAATAAGATTCGATTCATGACTCAGACAATGAATGTGTAAAAGTATATACATACGAGAGACAACATAGTTCGATTGCAATACAAACATAGAAACCTCATGGAAGATAAGAACCAAGCTTAATAGGCCATTCTTTTATCTAAAAGCAATCATAAGCAACTAGAGACATGTGGAAAATCTCCAGCCAAGCTCCTGATTTTTCTAAAAAATACTAATGGTCAATATCAGTTCTTCCCTGCGTATTGTAGTCCTTAACAATACTCAATCATATTGTAATAGCTGAATTGCTTGTCCTAAACATCAAACGGAAAACTAATACCCGTAAACTAACACATATCAACTCTTTCAGCAACTAATCCATTTTGTTCTTACCTCTTACATTTACATGCATATTACATGCACTCACCTTCATCTGACGTTCTGAACCCTTTTACAACAAGCAAATTTGAATAGATTACGGAATAAACGAAGACACTAAGATTTCCACTTTAATTATATAACCACAAGACAATATTGCAGAGAGTTTGAAACATTAAACTAAAATCTAGTCCCAAAAACCCCCAAGCAGTTGTCACTGTAAATTTGAGACATACAAGGAAAGTGTCTACAGCCTCCAACTCAACCCATAGCATAAACGCCATTTGTGACTTCTCCACTGTTTTCGGTCTTCCTGTTAGACATTTGGCCACAATTGCATCGCATACCTCTTTCGCATACCTTGGCCCAATGAGAAAAGTTAACAAACTCAGCAACGTCAACATTCCAAAACCCCAATTTTAAAACAAGTAAATTCAACACATAAAAGAACGCGGCAATAATTTCTGACAAAACCACCTTCCAACGTCGGCATCCGCTGCTCTCAAAAAAGCAATGAGTGCATCGAGAGCCTTCTCCTGCACCGGAGCATTAGAATCCGCCAACAACTTCTTGAAAAATGGCCCTAAACAAAAAAAAGGGAAGTCGAAATTTTTTAAAAATATTTAAACACCGGGATCCCTGGCATTAAACCTCCACATTCACCCGTTCATTGGAAAGAGCAGTCATATGTAGACTAAACATCACAAAATCAGATCTATAGCAAGAATCAATCGATATCCTCACCAAATTCACGAAGGCGCGGGTCCTTGGGATCCGAGATGGAGTCGCAAACAGCGGCTAAATCGATATTCGCATCGTTCCTCACTTTCCAATTCTTGTGGGTTAATCTATCCTCCCATGGCAATTTCTTTGCCTCCTTCAACAACTTCTCATCCTCCGACATTTCCTACTTTTTAGATACACCCTGAGATGTTAATCCACAGAAAATCCTACTAATCGAATTACGCCGATAAATACCTCCCTTACTCCGCCGTGCGCCGGCAATTTCTCGGATGAGGTCGGGTGTGGAGGTGTATAAAGAGGGGAGCGGTATGATTTCGAAATGAGAGAGAGAACAGGAGCGCATTTTATTTATTCTTTTTACGTTTTGAAAATAAAGAGAGACCATCAGCGCGTGAAGTTCACCGAAGCACTAAGCCTATTGCACAGCGGCGTACAAATAGAGCTTCGGAAAGCGCGTGGATGAGTGTATTCACCGTTACTGTTGAGCGGTGTAATTTGAAGAGAGGTCAGGCCCAACGCGAGTAAGAAACATTCCTGTGTGAGATGGGTGTAAACTTTTATGTGCTGTGAACCATCGATCGTTATTGTTGATGAAACTTAAGTAGATCGAACGGTCTTATATAGGATGGGAGAAAATTATTAATGTCCGTTGTTTTTCCTTTTAGAAGTTGGTGACAGCACCAATTCATGTTTAAAAAAAGCATTTGAATTTCAAAATATGTTCGGAAAATCATTTATATTTTTATAAAGTAATCATTTATATTTTTAAAAAATTTGTTTTTGTTATGAGCTAAGTTATAGTTTTAATTTCGGCCTTTTTTCCAAAAATTGAAATTAGCGATCACAAATTTCTCAATTGACAATCTCGGATATGCTGAGTTGAGAATTAAATTTTGGTTTTTGGTAAGAAAATAGCCCATGTGATTTTTTTTTAAAATAAATCACCTAAACAAATAAAATAAAAAACCAAAGTCCGTGCGATATTAAAAATAAAATTAACAAACAAATAATAAAAACATTCACATTAAGTAATCAAAGTTTAAAGAGTATCTCTCTTGTGAGACGATCTCACGAATCTTTATCTGTGAGACAGTCAACCCTACCGATATTCACAATAAAAAGTAATACTCTTAGCATAAAAAATAATATTTTTCATTGATGACCCAAATAAGAAATCTGTCTCACAAAATATGACATGTAGGACCGTCAAACACAAATTTTTGACAAGTTTAAAATCCACCATCTTCTAAATAAAATAACAAACAAATAATAAAAATATTTACATTCAATAACCAAAGCTTAAAATACATCATCTTCTCGGTGGACTTTGGCTTTTCCTTTTTATTTCATTTTCTTATGTAAATTTTTTTATATATATAAAAAAGATACATAGACTACTTCCTACCAAAAATCAAAATCTCTAAATTAATTTTTAAACTCAATACGCCTAATCGTCAGCAAAGCAATTTATGATAATCAATTTCAATTTTAGGGAAAAAATATAATTGGAAAAGATTAGTGAGATTGTGGGAAATAGTGATAATTAGGATAATGGGATGGTGGAAAAAGAATGTTGGAAGTTTTTAAGTGGACTATCTTTTTTTTGCAATTTTATTATTAAATATAGTTTCTCTAAGGTTATATAGGAAATATAATATTATAAATAATAAAAATAACATAGTACATTATTGACAATTATTTTTATTAAAATTGTATTTTTAAATACATTATAGATTATGAATATCGGGATCAAAACTAATCTTGTTTGAAAAGTCTGGATGAACTATAAAAAATAGGTTAAATATGAGATGGTAGATTTTATTTTATTATTAACTCACATATCGATTATATTTTATAATTTTTAATTATTTCAATTATAAAAATAGGTTAAATATGAGATGATATATTTATTTTTATTATTAATTCATATATGAATTATATTTTGTAATTTTTAATTAGTTTTATTATAAATACGATCATATTAATATTCAAAACTTCAACAAAAAATTTGTACAATATTATTACGATCTAACCGTTGATATATACGTTTTAAATATAAATTTTAAAATATAAACAAAGACAATTAAGGGAAATATTGTCCAGAAAAATTGATCAAATTGAAATGAAGTGTATTTAACTTCTTCTTTTTTGGAGTGTAAATAACTAAATATCGTTCTCCTTGTTTTATATATAATTTTTCATCGTCTTATACGAAAGATGACAAATAGTTACGATATCTCATTTTAATAGTCCTATTAAGTTGTATAATACTAAGATCGACAAAAGAAAAAAATTTGGTTTTTATTTCAATCACAAGTGAGTCTTGGTGATTTTTTTGGGCAATTTTTTTTTTTTATTATTGTATATGAGAATTTGAAAATAAAGATAAATAATTCAAAAAGAGAACCTTCCACCAATTAATTCAATTGATTGATGGCTAAATATTTTAAATAATTTATAAATTGAAATATAACAACCTCCTCTAGCTAGAAAACTCTTCTGTCAATATCAACAGATAGGATATTGTACTCAGATCTACGAGCATATCAAAATTCTTTATTAGCATCTTAAAAACCAAAATTATGAGAGTTGAATGACATAAAATATTAAAATTATATAAAAATAATCTATAAGATTTTTATTTTAATTAAATTTTTATACAATAATATTTTATGTGCATTCACACATTGCGTGTCAATCGTACTAGTTATAATTATACACAAAACGCATATGAAACTGTCTCATTTCAATTTTATAAAATGAGTCTCTTGTCCGACTCGATCTATGAAAAATATCATTTTTTTGTCAAAAATATTGCCTTTCATTTAAATGTAGATCAGATCGGTTCATCGCACAAATTTAGATAAGTCAGAGGAGACCTGTTCTTAATTATACTTGTTCATAACATTGTCGAAGAATACGAGGAAACATTCCAGCTGAATCTTGTTCGGATTTAAATTTGCGAACCTAGTATTGGAAGGAATCAAGACCATCATCCCACCTCACCCAAAGATGTGAGGGCCATCACTTTAAATTTGGTTTTTGAATTTTGTTGTGAAATTTTTAAGGATTATTGTGGTGCGTTATTGTACTCTTAATTGGTAAAATTTATTTAAAACAATAATAATTTTAATTGGAAAACTTGGCCACGTGGACTAGAAAGGGAAAAAAAACTAAGAAACACAGGCTGGTTTTTAACTTTGTATGAAAAATTACTGAAATAAATTGTCCAGCTTAGTTAGAATTTGCCAATTTGCGATAGCACAGGTTAATGATAGTTTATTTTGAAGAAAGAATTTTATATTATGTTTATACACAGTATAATCTATATAACTTAAATAATGTTGGATCCATGAAATTTTATTAATTCATAGAGATATTGCAAGATCGAGCGATTATCGTTTTATAAAATATTATCATATGTGGTGACGGTGTAACTCAAATAATTTAAATTGTATAATAGTCGAAGTGCCATATTTATATTTTTGCCCTCAACATGGTTAATTATTGCACCCCAATTATTCTTCTCAATAATTTTATTTCTTGCAGTGAAATTAAATCGAACTCGTGACATTGATACCAATTGTAAGATCGAATATTTGTCGTTTTATCCACACTTATAACTTGTGTTAAAAATAAAACTCAAATATCTTAAATTCTATAGGAGCTCAAGTGTCATGTTTTGACTATGTATCCAACACGAATAATTGTTATACTCAACAAATATAAATTAATCATGTCTTCCATTTTGATTCTTGTTGTTTACTGATGTGCCCTGAATTAATCTCGAAAAACTAAATTTCTTTGGTCATTGCTCTCTGCCACCACTTCATTGAAAAACTACCGCTCATTTACTTCATTTTCGTTCTTTCAGTCCTTTTCAATGCATTTCAGCTATAGAAGATTAATACTGAAGGAAATACAGGGCAAGTAGGTTAGTTAATATGTTGTTTTCTTCATGTTTATGGAATTTGTGGTCTGTGGACCATTCCATCGTACATTTTCTCACATCATTATTTATTATCCTTAATTTCTTTTTTTATACTTCTTTTTAATTATCCCATCTACCAACATATTGTAAAATCGTGACCAATATCTGATATTTATAAAAACAAAATATGCTATTTACCTTGTTGTAATATGGTTCTTGCTAGGGTATAATCATACTTGAGATATGAAACATCATGCGAAAAATACTCCATAATCATGGCGGCTATGACTCTTAATGACAGCTAGGACTTTCTCCTTATCTCAATGAGATTCTATTAGATCTCATGTTTGTCGGGGTTTTTATCTACTAACTAAGATATCTTCACATTCATTATATGTCATTAGGCTCGGATTTCTCAGCACGCTAATAGGCTTTGCTATTATGAAATAATCCGTGGACTCGGTCTTTTTTGGAAGAGATCGTGGGCTCGGTCTTTCCGACCCTGGTTAACAAGGAGGTCTGGCTCTTAGCAGGCTAGACCAATTTTAGATATGAGCTTGGGTCTGCCTAGATGTGACAATTTTAGGAGCATCACAAACGGTTAGTATAGCTAAAACACAAATTTTTGTTTTCACTCTTTAATTAATTGTAAGACTTTGTATCTTCGAACTTTTCCACGTCAGGGTTATTTTAAAAGATTTATCCTATATTGAAACCAATATTCAAAACCAATATTCAAAGGACTGGACCATTTATTGCGAGAGAATGCATACCAAATGAAATATTAATGCAGCAAAGAACTCCGTCGGAGGACGCAAAGTTCTTTCCCACACCTAGAATTTGTAAACTATGTCTTTCGCAAATTGTTGAAGCTCAGCAATCAAACCATTTAATATCGTAACCAAATTATATCTATATTTCATGCCACATTATGTGAGTGCAGTAAATATCTTGAGAATCTGTTTTAAAAGTATTTATAAATACACATGTTTTTCGTGATAAATATTTTGACCATTTGTTTTAAAAAATATTTATAAACATAGATATTTTGTCGACTTATCAAAAGTTATAGTTGCTGGTAAATGTTTTTTAAACCGCACAATAGCTCGAATATTAAGTTTCAATTGATCTTTCAATATAGCAATTATTGAACCCCTACAATAATTCACTCAATAATTGCACTTCTTGCAATTCATAAGAATCGAACATATGAACCTGATTTTAATGTCAATTTTGAGATAAAAAGATTGTCGTTTTTCCATGAAAATTTTCAAATTAAATATATGATCGATCATGTGTTGTTTTTAGAAAAACAACATACGGTTGCATGACATAAAACTCAAATTATTTAATTTGTATTGTAGTTTAGATGTCATTCCGCTCTCTTAGTAATATAATTATTGTTTATAATAACCTCAGTCCAAACAATTGCACTACCTGTAACTCATCACAATCCGAAACATGATTTTAACTATGCAAGATGAAACACTTTTAGTTTTATTGAAAGATATAAATTAAATATTTTATATCTCACCAATATCTAAATATTATATTTTGATCATTCCTCTCCATTGTGATTATTATTCCCAACAATTAATTATATTAAAAATTTTGATTGTTCTATCAGTATATCCATTATTACAATATTGTCATGACCGGATCGGTAATCGAACTGCTCTGCATACTTCTCAAAAATGGTTCAACCGTTCGGAATTAAATTTTTTGAATTTAATTTTTTTATATTATATAAAATAATATATTTTAAATTTTAATTTTTTTAAATATGTATATAAATTATATATATATATATATATATATAATGTACAAAATTTAATATATATATATATATATAAAACATATATATTTTATATATAATCAAATATAATTATATATTTTTAAACAAAACAATAAATCAAAATAAGCTATAATACTATCAAAATAATATTTTTAACAAAGTTCAAATTCCAAATATATATATATATAATAAAAATAATATTTTAAATAAAAAAATAATTTTTTTCTAAGGAATATAAGAAATAATCGATTTTTTTATAAAAATTAAAGAAATTTTTAAGAGAAGACGAATCGATCGGACCGTTTTTTAATAGGTTCACCGTTCAAGATCAGTCAACGGGTTCTTGATCTGTTTCGACTGCTAAAACAATTTATAGGATCGGTTTCGACCGGACCCGTAACCAATTATTGGTCGAACCGATCAGTCCAATCAGGTTATAAAAACAATGAATTATTGTACTATAACAATCTTCCAACTCAATAATTATATTCCGGCAAAAACTTGTGCGAGATAGTCTTACGGGTCGTATTTTGTGAGACAGATCTTTTATTTGGGTCATCCATGAAAAATATTACTTTTTATGCTAAGAGTATTACTTTTTATTGTGAATATCGGTAGGATTGACCCGTCTCACAGATAAAGATTCGTGAGACCATCTCACAGATAAAGATTCGTGAGACCGTCTCACAAGAAACCTTGCAATATATGATAATTGAATATATGAATTTGAATTTAATACCTATTAAATATCGAACGCTTGTCATTTTTTCAAAAAGCTATAATTGATGATAACAATATAATTCTAATATTTTAAATCGTACATCAACCTAATGACATTGACTCTAATATCAATTATAGAATCAATTACTTCTCATTTTACAAAAAAATTACAGTGAACTTTCATTTTTCCACGATATAAGATCGTGCGGGGTTATCAACCAACCTGCATATATAATTTTTTAATATTTAAATAAATGCGCCAATCTTTGCTGTCATCGAACTAATTTTCTAAGCATCTTACCTGCCCCTCGAAACTTTTAATCATATAAATAGATTAAAGTGGTTTATTTTCATTAGCATATATATATATATATATATATATATATATATATATATATATATATATGTGATCAACTATATTATACGTATATAGATAGATGTTACAATATACACAAATATATAATAAAAGAGAGGCAAAAACTTGTGTGAGTCGTCTTATGGATCGTATTTTGTGAGACAGATCTCTTATTTAAGTCATTCCATGAAAAAATGTTACTTTTTATGCTAAGAATATTACTTTTTATTGTGAATATCGGTAAGGTTGATCTGTCTCACAAATAAAGATTCGTGAGAGAGTCTCACATAAGACCTACTCTAAAAAAGAATATTTACAAGGAATGGACATACAAACATCAACATAATTAAATTGCAAATCACGATTCAAGCCCAAATTTATAACCAGACACATGCAAATTGAATTTGTGTATAGAATGCCAGATTTTTCGAGTGAGGTTTTTTAAAATGTTTTTAAGTGAATGCCTGGACTAGACTCATTTAAATTATTATATAAATTTCAAACTCAATTCTTTTGGAAGTCGTGAAATTTCTTCTTTCGATCTATTCCAACATGTTCTTTATGTCGGCAATCATTTAAGTTGGGGGACCAATTAAAAGAATGAAAAAAAAACGTGGGTGATGAAGAAGGAAATTTCGTTTTGTTTTCAGAAGACGCGTAAAAACGCGTCTTCACACTGACAGAAGGCTCTATAAATAGAGCTCCCCCTTCATTCTGAAATCATCCCTTCTTCGAGTTTTTCTCTCATCTTATAAGCACTGAGTGCTTAGTTCTATAATATTTTTGAGGTGCTTTGGAAACACAGTGAGTGAGTTGTACACCACAAAATATTATAGTGGAATTTTTTTCATCTTGCCCGTGGTTTTTTTACCCTAATAATTTTTCGGGGTTTTCCACGTAAATCTCGGTGTCTAGTTTATTCTTTATTTTCGGAATTTTATTATCTCAAATTCCGCACGTGGGACCAACAAGTGGTATCAGAGCCTTGGTTTAAAATTTGTTTAAATTCTGAGTATGCTCTGTGGTTGCAGCCTAGACTGATCTTCCACATCAGAAAAGATTTTTTGAAAATTTTTTATTAAGGCGGGATTATTTTGTCTAGTTTACTAAATTGTTGTAGACATAATGGTGGGAAGGTACGAGATAGCAAAGTTCAATGGAAGCAATTTTATGCTGTGGAAAATAAAGATACAAGCAGTTTTAAGAAAGGAAAATTGCTTGGCGGCTATTGGAGATATACCGGTGGAGATTACAGATGATGGAAAGTGGAATGAGATGAATGATAATGATGTTGCCAATTTACACTTTGCTATAGCAGACGAAGTTTTGTCAAGTATCTCTGAGATAAAAACAGCAAAGTTATCTGGGATACTCTGACAAAGATGTACGAGGTCAAGTCGCTACACAACATGATTTTCCTAAAGAGAACGCTTTATACTCTTCGGATGGCGGAATCTTCATCGATGACCGACCATATCAACACACTAAATACTCTATTTGCCCAACTCACTTCCATGGGGCATAAAATAGGGGAAAATGAACGTGCGGAGCTTCTACTTCAAAGTCTACCAGATTCATATGATCAATTTATCATCAACATTACCAACAATATTCTTATGGGCTTTCTAAGATTCGACGATGTCTTAACTGCGGTTCTCGGAGAAGAAAGCCGGCGCAAGAATAAGGAAGATAGATTGATAACATCGAAGCAGGCAGAGGCTTTGCCGATGATAAGAGGAAGATTTATGGACCGTGACTCCAGTGGGAGCCAAAGGCGAGGTGGATCAAAGTCGAGAAGTAAGAAGAAAAATATTTATTGCTTTAAATGTGACGGTAAATGACACTTCAAGAAAGAGTGTACGAGTATCGATAAAAGCTCTCAAGGAAATGTGGCCAGTACTTCAGGCAGTGGTGAAATATTATTCAGCGAAGCAACAACTGTTGCAGAAGGCATGCACAAATTTTGTGACACATGGATTATGGATTCAGGAGCGACGTGGCACATGACGTCTCGGAGAGAATGGTTTGATCATTATGAACCAGTCTCAGGAGGATCTGTATTCATGGGAAATGATCATGCCTTGGAAATCGCTGGGGTCGGTACTATCAAAATTAAAATGTTTGATGGCACCATTCGCACCATACAGGAGGTACGACATGTGAAGGGACTGACAAAAAATCTTTTGTCCTTGGGGCAATTGGATGATATCGGGTGCAAAACTCGGATCGAGAACGGGATCATGAAAATTGTGAAGGGAGCGCTTGTGGTTATGAAGGCGGAAAGGGTTGCTGCAAATCTGTATGTACTTTTGGGAGAAACACACAAAGAGGCAGAACTAGCTGTTGCATCAATTGGTTCAGGAGAAGAATTAACAGTGTTATGGCATAGAAAGCTCGGGCATATGTCAGAACGAGGGTTGAAAATTCTCTCAGAATGGAAGCTGCTGCCGGGACTTACAAAAGTGTCACTACCCTTTTGTGAGCACTGTGCTACCAGTAAACAACACAGATTAAAGTTTGACACTTCTACTGCCAGGAGCAAAAGCATATTGGAGCTGATTCATTCGGATGTTTGGCAAGCACCGGTTGTATCCATAGGAAGAGCGAGATACTTTGTCTCGTTCATTGATGATTTCTCTAGGAGATGTTGGGTGTATCCAATCAAGAAGAAATCAAATGTTTTCCAGATCTTCAAAGATTTCAAAGCGCGGGTTGAACTTGATTCTGAAAAGAAAATCAAGTGTCTGAGGACTGACAATGGAGGAGAATATACCAGTGACGAGTTTGATGCATATTGTCAACATGAGGGCATCAAGAGACAATTCACGACGGCTTACACACCTCAACAGAATGGAGTGGCGGAGCGGATGAACAGAACCTTGTTAGACAGAACAAGAGCTATGTTGAGGACTGCAGGTCTAGAAAAGTCATTTTGGGCAGAAGCAGTCAAAACCACTTGTTATATTATCAATCGTTCTCCTTCAGTGGCGATTGATCTGAAGACTCCGATGGAGATGTGGACCGATAAGCCGACAGATTATTCTCATTTGCATACATTTGGAAGTCATGTGTACGTTCTGTACAATGAGCAAGAAATATCGACGTTGGATTCAAAATCCAGAAAATGTATCTTCTTGGGTTATGCTGATGGAGTAAAGGGGTTTCGCTTGTGGGATCCTACTGTTCACAAGCTTGTCATCAGCAGGGATGTTATCTTCGAGGAAGATAAAGTAAAGGGAGACAAAGGCACACTGAATTCAGAAACTACTATTTTTCAGGTGGAAAATAAGACGGACGAAGGTCAAGTTTCTTGTGAAACAGTACCAGAGCACGAAGAACAAGAACATGTTGAGTCTGAGGTTTCCAATGTAAGGCAGTCAACTCGAGACAGAAGACCACCAGGTTGGCTTTCAGATTATGTCACTGAAAGCAATATTGCATATTGTCTATTATTAGAGGATGGTGAGCCATCGAGTTTCCACGAGGCTCCTCAAAGCTCGGATGTATCCCTGTGGATGATAGCAATGCAAGAAGAGTTGGAGGCATTAGACAGGAATAAAACTTGGGATCTTGTTACACTACCACGAGGAAGGAAAGCCATTGGAAACAGATGGGTCTATAAGATCAAGCGTGATGGCAATAACCAAGTGGAGCGGTATCGTGCTAGATTGGTGGTAAAAGGGTATGCTCAGAAAGAAGGCATTGACTTCAATGAGATATTTTCTCCTGTGGTTCGGCTTACAACAGTCAGAGTGGTGCTGGCATTGTGTGCGATGTTTGACCTACATCTAGAACAGCTAGATGTGAAAACGGCGTTTCTTCATGGAGATCTTGAAGAAGAAATCTATATCCTCCAGCCAGAAGGTTTTGCGGAAAAAGGCAAAGAGAACTTGGTTTGCAGGTTGAACAAATCTCTGTACGGTCTCAAACAGGAGCCGAGGTGTTGGTACAAGAGATTTGATTCCTATATCATGAGCCTTGGATACAACAGACTGAGTGCAGACCATTGTACATATTTCAAGAGGTCTGGTGATGATTATATTATTTTGCTGTTGTATGTGGACGACATGTTGGTGGCAGGCCCCAACAAAGATCAGGTCCAATGATTGAAGGCACAGTTGGCTAGGGAATTTGATATGAAGGACTTGGGACCAGCAAACAAGATTCTAGGGATGCAAGTTCACCGAGACAGAAGTAACAGAAAGATTTGGCTTTCCCAGAAAAATTATTTGAAGAAAGTCTTGCAACGCTTCAACATGCAAGATAGTAAGCCAATATCGACCCCTCTTCCTGTTAACTTCAAGTTATCCTCCGAGATGTGTCCTAGCAGTGAAGCAGAGAGGATTTCTGACCAAGCCAGTGAACACTGATAAGTTTGAGTGGTGTAGATCCTCAAGTGGTCTAGCGGAAACGTAAGCAGCAGGGAATGGCAAGATTGATAGGATGTGTGGAGATGTGTTTGATTTTCAATCAAATCTCCAAGTGTGAGAAATGTCGGCAATCATTTAAGTTGGGGGGACCAATTAAAAGAATGAAAAAAAAAACGAGGGTGATGCAGAAGGAAATTTCGTTTTGTTTTCAGAAGACGCGTTTTTAACGCGTCTTCACACTGACAGAAGGCTCTATAAATAGAGCTCCCCCCTTCATTCTGAAATCATCCCTTCTTCGAGTTTTTCTCTCATCTTATAAGCATTTGAGTGCTTGGTTCTATAATATTTGTGAGGTGTTTTGTTCTCCTGTATTAAGAGAGTGTGTGTTCTCTTTGGAAACACAGTGAGTGAGTTGTACACCACAAAATATTATAGTGGAATTCTTTTCATCTTGCCCGTGGTTTTTTAACCTAATAATTTTTAGGGGTTTTCCACGTAAATCTCGGTGTCTATTTTATTCTTTATTTTCGGGTTTTATTATCTCAAATTCCGCATGTGGGACTAACACTTTAATATTTTACTTAATCTACTTGCTATGAATAGTACGATTTTTTTAAATTTTATCATCGCAACAAGCATCATTCTCCTATAAAATGTACCAAGAACCTTCAATATGTCATAGCCAAGAAACATGTCATCCATCACTCCACATCCTGCCACCACCCTTTACGCCGCCAAGATTCGTGGCGGCTCCTCCACCACCACCACATTCCCCTACGCTCTTCCCTTCACCAAACCAACACGATGTTCCCCTGTCCAAAAATTCAAACAGAGGCATAAAATTTCCTGCAGATCCAAAGACATCAATGACCAAGAATCTTCATCACCTACCAAGTTTGAAAGGCGGGACGTGCTAATCGGACTAGGAGGACTGTATGGGGCTACGGCTCTCACTGCCTCTCCGCTGGCCTTTGCTGCTCCTGTCCCTGGCCCGGATATCACAAAATGTGGCCCCGCAGACCTCCCACCAGGCGCAGCCCCCACAAACTGCTGCCCCCCACTTACAGGAAAAATAATCGATTTCCAGCTCCCTCCACCGCCATCCACCTTGCGTGTCCGCCCCGCTGCTCATCTAGCCGATGAAGCGTACATAGCTAAATTCAACAAAGCTGTGGAGGCAATGAGAGCCCTCCCCGAAGATGATCCTCGCAGCTTCAAGCAGCAAGCTAACGTCCACTGTGCTTACTGCGACGGCGCGTATGATCAAGCCGGATTTCCAAATCTGGAGCTTCAAGTCCACGGCTCTTGGTTGTTCTTTCCATTCCATAGATACTACCTCTATTTCTTTGAAAGAATCTTGGGAAAAATGATCGACGATCCCACTTTTGTAATGCCATATTGGAACTGGGATGCTCCCGGAGGAATGACTATTCCTGCCATTTACACGAATCCGAATTCTGCACCATTCGACAGTTTGCGGGACAAAAGTCACCAGCCACCAACTGTAGTTGATCTGAATTTTAGCGGGTCGGGTTCCCCCATCAATCCTAATCAGCAAACTTCAAGGAACCTGACGGTCATGTACAGGCAAATGGTGTCAAACGCAAAAAACCCGCAGCTTTTCTTCGGCAGCAGTTATAAAGCTGGTGATGACCCGAATCCAGGAAGTGGGCTCGATCGAAAATGTCCCCCACGGCCCGGTTCATCTATGGACCGGTGATTCGACGCAACCAAATTTTGAGGACATGGGAAACTTCTACTCCGCTGGTCGGGACCCTATTTTCTTCGCTCATCATTCCAATATCGACAGGATGTGGAGTATATGGAAAACCCTTGGAGGGAGGCGCCAGGATATAAAAGACCCTGATTATCTTGATGCTTCGCTTTTGTTTTACGATGAAAATGCGCAAATGGTTCGGGTCAAGGTCCGGGACTGTTTGGATTCCACGAAACTCGGGTACGTTTATCAGGACGTGGAGATTCCATGGCTGGAATCTCGGCCAAAACCTAGGGTCTCTTCTGTTTTAAGGAAACTGAAGAAACTCGCCAAAGCAAAGGCCGCAGATGCGCCAGGACCGAAAGAAGTATTACCCGCAAAACTTGACAAAGTTTTGAAAGTCCTGGTGAAAAGGCCGAAGAAAAGAAGAAGCAGAAAAGACAAGGATGAGCAGGAAGAGATTCTGGTCATAAAAGGGATCGAATTGGACAGAGATGTTTATGCCAAATTCGATGTTTACATCAATGATGAAGACGACGTTGTGACCACGCCTGAAAATACAGAATTCGCGGGGAGTTTTGTGAATGTACCGCATAAACACAAGGAGTCGAAGAAGATTAAGACACAATTAAAGTTGTCAATCACCGATATCTTGGAGGATTTGGATGCGGAGGATGATGATCATGTTTTGGTGACTTTGGTTCCGACGAGTTCCGGTGAATCTATGACCATTCACAGCATGAAGATCGAATTCGACTGATGATTCGAGCTCTTTTTCAACGATTTGATCATATCGTTGGTCGCTCCCGATTTATTTCGAGTGTTTGTTCTTCATTTAATCTTTCCAAAAACAAAAACAAAAAGATATTTAGACTTTAAATAATTTTTCAGTGCTAAGTGATGAATTGAATAAAAACACGTGTGATGTGGTGACTCATAAATTCATCCTAGGTATGTATTTCCCGAAAGAATAAATAATAATTCAACTCGTGTCAGTCTACACCTTTCTTTTTATTTCATATATTTACTTATCTTCTGCATGTGGGTCTAATACATTAATATTTCTTTAAAGCAGCTTGTACAGATCGCATGTTGGGTCAGCTAAAAAGACGAGGAACGTTATTTTCCGAGATTCGATAATTGAAGAAATCTTGCAAATATCACATGGTCAATACTTATCCACTTCACACGTATAGTCGCTCAATTCCAAATACAAAAGCCACATATTTTTTGTATGGTCTATTTTTTATATTTAATATTATTTTACCTATTAACTTTTATCATTAAAGACATTAACTACTTTCAACAAATTTATTTATTAATTTAAAAAACATTCATCACATGATAATAAACTTTAAAATTTCTTTATAACACTTACTTTTGACAAAAAATTGTGTGATATGGTCTCACATGTCGTATTTTGTGAGACGAATATCTTATTTGGGTCATCCATGAAAAATTAATACTTTTTATGCTAAGAGTATTACTTTTTATTGTGAATATCGGTAGGGTTGACCGTCTCACAAAAGACATACTCCTTATTTCTTTAACAACTTACTCAAAATTTATGTATCCACGGCACCAACCGTGTATGTATGAAAACATGGGAACGGATCCCCGGCTGTGGGATTTATGCATTTCTATTTGAAAAGTGTTTAAAGAACTAGGAGGATTATCACCTGCTTATTGAGTGATTGCCCAGTAACTCACCCATTCCAATTACCCATTAAGAATCAGAACGAATTAGAGGAGCAATAATTGGTTGATTTTGGGGCTGATATATCTACGATGGAAGGAATGAATAGAGAAATGTTGTTAGTTTGCAATTCCAATTTGTAATAAACTCACACGTGTGTCATGTATTTTGTAGTTTCTGTTGAAGTAGTTTTATTGTAAAGACAATATTATCATTTTTTTTAAAGCACGAGCGCTGACATGACACTATATACGTCAGTATGTCGGCACAATATAAACGTCACGTTAAAAATACTAAAATTGAAAAAAAATAATCAAAGATGACGTACTAAAAATGAAATCTGTTATGACGTGTGAAAAAATTGTAAATAGAGAAGACTGAAATTTCTTTAAATAAATCTTCTTCCTGTAAGATTAACTCGAGTATACACACTACGATTTGGATTCTTTCAGAACTATTGACACACCGACCAACCGAGTATAATCAATGCTACACGTTACTAAATCTTCAGAAATTAATTGAGAGAAATGTAGAAAAGATCGGTGATATCTGTTAAAGGTAATAATAAGTACATAAAATAAAATATCTATTTTGATGAGGTAAAATTGAAAATATTTTTTTTACGATAAGTCGTACAAATGTAGTTATTCTAATTATTATCTTAAACTTTATAATATAATATGTTTAACAGAAAATAGAAGAAATCAAATTTAGTAATAATATTTCATCAAAGGTTTGCATTGGTCTTAAATTTTTGAGTGTAGTATATCCACTGAACCTTCAATGGATATATAAATTTATATTAAAGATGAACTACCAGCCGGTGTTCTCACCTAATTCATCGGGTCGTCGAAGCAGCCAGATTTGACATTTATTACATTTCTTTCTCTATTATTAGAATATATTATACTGTAGACATATTCCAAACTCCTTCAACTTCTTCTTTTTTATTTTTGGAATTAATAATGGACTCACTTTCGAGAATCTAATACCGACGACTGTCCTTTATTCTTCAAAAAAACCGACAGTTCTTTTCAATTTATCAGATTATTTTCGTTAATAAATTAAATTTTTTGAATGTGTTTCGTGTGTTTTTCAACTCGGCCAACCAATTTGATAGCGAGACTGCACTTGTTAACGACATCAAGAAAGCCATTTACCTACCCACTCGGTTCATTCGTGAACCAGAAACAAAGCTGGAGCCCAAGTCCGAACCAAAATCCGACCTTTGCGGAAAAATTACAATTTTAGTGTTGCAAGTTGTTTTATCTTAGACAAAAATAAAAAAAATGAAAAATTTATAGGGAAATTTAATTTATGGAAGACTTAACATATCAATAAGTGATTCAACTTTAATACGTGGTTTGTAAAGATAAAAAAAATAGGTCACATTAGAGTACATGTTTCCCGTAATATAAAGAAATATCGTTGTACACGTTTTACGTGCTTGTATAGTTGTATTTTTGTGAATAAATATTTGATAGTCTATTGAACCTATCAATTAATAATACAAGGGCCCAAGAAGTTGTAAGAAAGTGGGCTAAATATCAAGAGACCCATTGTCATGGCCCGAACCCAAGACACCGCATCAGCAACATCCTCAGAGGTAAAAAATTTATTATAACCAATCTTTTACCAAATCCAAATGTTTTGTTACAACTCAAAAGTGAGTACAACATCGGAAAGAAACCTACAAATAAGAATAAGTTAAATGATAATAACTACAGTTTTTTAAAACATTAACTAAAGTTTCTTGAAACAACAACAAAATCGTGGAATAATGTAAGACCAACTTCTACTAGCCCCAAATTTCTGTTTATTCCTAGTATTAGACTTCATTCTTGGTCTTATTCTCAGGAAAGAGGCAAGCGAGTGAGTGACATAGAGATCGCTCCACACGCGGAGAGAAAAATAATGTCATCTAGCTTTAAAAATATTTTTAATCCAACTACTATATTTTATTAAATAATTGTCTATAAATACAACTCTGTGACATCATCTTTATTGTAGTAACATACAATGAAGTTATCAACGTTGACATCAACATGAGACATGTTTTAACGATGTAATGAATATGTATGAACATTAATAAGTTATGATATTATTCTCTGTGGGTTATTTCTTTTAAAATAATAATATATAACATTTATAATTTCTTTATATATATAATACAGTACAGTTAGTATTACATTGTCTATCAATCATACTTAGTTTCACAGACATACATTCCGGTATATTAATGGGTGTAATGTCGGTATAATTGTTGGGTGGGCAGGTTGAATTCCTTCATCTGTGGGAAGGTAGGGATTCCCCGTAAAGAAATGACGAAAATAAGGCAAGGGACTCGCTAGGTTTGAATATGGGCACTGCATGGCCTGCTCCTCTGAAAGTTGCAAATGTTAGCCCATGATACTCTTGAATCCACCCACCAACCTGCACCAACTTCAATTTGTTTGATTCAAATCTATACTAAATTACTTTGAAGATCATGAAAATCAAACTGTTTAATTTCAGCCAGGTCATGTCAATTGAAAAAAGGGTCTAGCTAGCTTCGAGCCACCCTGTTTGGCGCTAAGTCGATCCACTCCAAGTCTATGACTACGAGTTGAAACTTGAAAATTTTGATAACCTAAAAGTGTCTTGTCTGGCATGTTTGCTCCAAGCATTCTCTTTATTTATTCAGGTTGGGTCTTTATCTTAAGTGGGTACAAAAATAATCAAATTGATCTCTCTTTCTTGTACATTTTCAATATAATTTTTGCTTCTTCTTTTCACAGAAAGTTGAACAGAGTTTGCAAGCCAGGCCCTGATGTGATGGATAACCAGGTTAAGATAAAACGGAGTTTAACCTGTTTCTGATGGTACCAAGGCCTCCACGGATTCTTGATCGGAAGACCCAACATGCTTAAACTGTACCTCGTCGACAGAACAGGAACTCTGCCATCAGTATCTCCACTGCCATCAAAGTTCAATGTAAACTAAGACAAATATAAAAGCATGCGGCCATTTATAAGTTCTAGCAGCGTTCACCTGTACACCCATATTCTGAGTCCGGCGGCTATAAGCTTCCTATATACGGGGAGAACGGATCCTTTTGAATCCGACCAACTGTCAAAAACTGTCATACTGCATAAAATATAGTATTCAGGAAAAAAATAATAATGTATCCATCGACATGAACTGCGAATTCAAAGCAGAGAAGTTCGAATTTGAATTACTTGCAGATGCTCCAGTTCTTGAGGTTACTTCCGTCGTAAACATGGAGAGCTCTCTGAACTTCAGGACGGTTGTAGTATGATTTCGCGTAGTCATCCAGGCAAGGGTCGTAACCACCCATCACCCTTGGCATCTAATCAGAAAAAGGGTCAGTTTTTTTTATGTAAAAACAAGGAACGAATTTAATCGTTCCACGATTATCTTAGATGAATTTTTACCATCTTCAGTGAGCTCCTGGCTGTGACTAGAGGTGATTTGTTGCCGATGCAGACTGATGTGTAAAGGCTATAGATATCTATGGCTCTATATTGGTTAAGCAATTCGTCCACGGCATCAGCACATTCCGTGTCATTCCACGGGTTATCACTGTAAAAGTTGCAAGATTTCACAATCGTTTTGTGGGTTTCATCGGAGATAACGGCATGGCTCCAGGCATAATCCACCATGCCTTTCCAGTCCTCGGCATCAGAAGTTTCCGGATTACCTAGCTATGATGATTGTAATAGTTACTTCTTCTCGAAAAAATTCTTGGTTTTATTGAAAGAGTTACCAACAATCATTAGTTGCTTGCATAAGCTTGAGGGAGAAGTAAAATACCAGTATGCCTCTAAGATCTATGAATGAGGAGCGATCTATTTTATTTTTGTCATGAATGAGTTCAGCCAATTCGGGGATGTATTTCCCTAATTAAACATGACAAAGATATATTAGCAAGTGAAACTGTACAAAGAACACCGGTGAAAGGGTGAAAAATATACCTGCGTAGCTCTCTCCAGCAATATAAAATATTTGGTTTCGATATGAGGGAAACTTGACGAACCACTTGTGCAGGAAAGCATAAGCATCATTTGCTGGTAAAAGGGTATGCATAGAAGTCACGTGATATTTTAATGAAACCCATGGTACAAGATTAGTGTTAGGTGATCGATGTATGAGTTACCCGTAAAGTCATCTCCAAGATTATCATAATCGGCACTTGTGTTCGAGTACGAAAACCCGACACCAATTGGAGATTCTAGGAACAATAAGTTTGCTTCTGTAGCATAAAAAAGGGTATCATATTTCAAATTCCCTTCAATTACTTCTTATGTTTCACAAGGCATCTGGTATAACCCAAAATCAAACCTGTGTTCCATGCAAAAGAGTTTAATTTTAAGCCACTTCCATCTGCATTGACTAGGAAAGGTCCTATCTCTTGTGTTGCACCATAGCCTACCGAAGAACAACCAGGACCTAGAAGACAGAATAGCTTGTCACCTTACAGGAATACAGGAAACAAAGCAGCCAAATAAATTAAGCAGGTCCTATAAAAATGGTGCAACGGGGTTGAGTTGGAAAATGGAAAGTTATGTTTACACTTCACCAAAAGTGTAAAAGTACTCGATGCTGTTTGACAATGAAATTGTATAAAGAATAAAAGAATTAAGAGCCACCCAGAACTGCTTAAAAAGATGTAGAACTAAATATTCGTCTCTTTCGGGAACAGGTAACCACGCTGTTAAAATCTTGTACGCTATGCAGAAATCCAGATATCGCATTTTGAATGTCTTGGTGAAGAGGACGGCAAGAGAAAAGGTTGCCCCCATCAAATAAGAACAACCAACTGAAAACAATAACAATAACTTGTCAGGATAGCATGCATACACAACCTTTTATCAGTCTTACCTCCGTTAAGCCAGAGGACTAAAGGTTTTTCGTTAGAAAGGGCCGCGGCCTCATAAAACCAATAGAAGAGTGCTCTTCCATTGGTTTCATTAACCGTGACATAACCGGCATAATGTCGAAAGTTTACACTAGGTTGCCCCAGAAGTGTCGTCACACGATCCTCAACGGCCTCAAGATTGGGTTTTGTTTCATTATACCAGTGCCACTGTCTACAATCTGCAAATGGTTCAAGAGAAACCATGAGCAGTAAAAGGGAAAACACTTGTATTAGTACAAGACTCATTGAAATTCCGAATACGGTTGCTGAAGGTGAAAATATGCTAAGACCAACATCTCTATTTATACTTGTGGACAGCTGCAAGCCAACGGTTGGTTAGGGAATTTATTGACTCAAATGCAATAAACAATCTTTATTTTAATATAATTTAATTTTTCATGGTTTTGTTTTATTTTATCTGTATACCCATGCAATCAGCATAGATAAAGTCCTTGATTATACTTTAATACAAATGAATCGTAATTCGATGCTGAAACTCATTTGTTAACACTGTATAATCTAAATTTGTTCCTAGTCGATTCAGCCGCGTAAAACATTGATAAAGGTCGCTTGAGCTCGAGACTAGCATATGTGATGTTGTGTACCGCGTTTCTTGGTAAGGGCATAGAGATGTCCAAACATACCGATGAGTAGTCATATGATGATTATACCGAAGTACCCTTCCTCGGACTTTTCAAGTGGTTATCATTCATCGAGAGGATAAGTCCGTGGTTATGATTGTACACCATTAGTCCTTACGACCCAGGACAACACTGAGGCTCTATATGCTAGGGCTGTGCTTTGACTCGTTTACCGACTCCAGGAGAGTCATCAGGTGGCGAGATTGGGTACAGTTGCAACACATATAGGAGCTAGTGCATTGTAGTCGGGGATTCACCGCTCACCTATGGGTGTGGATATCCTATGTGATCTGATGAAATAATAGTGCGTGAAATCTCTGGCAAGAATATAATTTGTACGTTGGAGAAGGAGTTCTCAAATGGTACATGCGATGCCACTATTATATGTATCATATAGTTATCGAATTATTATGCAACCCTCGATGAACCAATGGTTGCAGATTCGATTAGGATATATGAGATGAAGGGACCGTAATGTACGCTAATTGTAATCGACTGGTTCTTGCAGGCACTATCAGTGATACCTAGGAAATCATGGGGCGATGCTACTAGACGCTCTTACCATGATTCGATGGGTTTAATCAGAAAATAGTTTTTGACATTCTCATGATCAAATGTTGGTGCATGGAATGAGGCAAATTAGAGTAAGCCCGAATAAAAGATTATGTCATGAATCACAAAGAGTTGTGAACCCACGGCTAGCTGTATCCCTGAACCATTGAGGGTCACATAAACACTGGTTTGCTTGTTCCCGTTGAGATAATAAATTCAATGAGTTGAATTTATAAGAAATAAGTTTGATATGATCAATCGATAAACTTGTAAATAAAGTTTATAAAATTTTAAAGCTTATAGAAATTTTGAGAGCACGACTGTTAAAGCAGTCAAATGGAAAGCACCCGCCTTATATAGACATTGGTGATCTCGAAATTAAAGTGTGCATCATAATAACAATAAGTTGAAATTGTCACATCGATGATGTTGGATCGTCGATCGGGATTATGATGAGAATAATGTAATAAGAGCATGAATCATGGGCTTGTAAGAGTATAAGCTCATCATGCAAATTTATTAGAGTTCAAATGAGCTTTAATAATTAACTATATTTTAATTGAGTTAAAATATAGCTCATTAAATTTTTATAAAATATGGTATTGATTTATGTAATATGAAAATATTCATGATACCATGATTTTAAAATCTTTGCACGCAAAGAAAATTAATGCATGATATTCTCATAAATATATGCATTAAAAGAAATCGAGATTGACTATAGTTGACATGCATTTTAGAATCTTTTGTTGACTTAATTAATAAGATTGATTAAGTAAAGAAAAGATTAGAAAATATAATAACGATTTTATTATTATAATGCAAGATTATTCGGTGGACACAAGGGCATAGGTTTTGGAATATATACTCTACTTAATTAATTACATTAATTAAGTAAATGATGAATTAAATAAATAATTAGAATTCTTTATTCTTATTGCATAGAATGAATTTTCGAGAGATTCAGTGAATTCATTCTTTTCGGCTCTTCCCAATTTTTGGGTGATGCTCTCGCAATCCTTATTTATCTTGCAAGAAAAAATTCGTCTTATGCTATTAAGTCGATTTTTCATGTTCCATCTCTACGCAAAATATCTTCTAATTTTATATTGTCAGTTAGAAGATGAACAAGTAATCTGGTCGTAGACCTGATTCGAAGATTAAAGAAGTAGATCGAAGAATGTTCGTAGGAATTTACAATAAGAGCTACGTCTGCTAATACCAGATTAGTTGGTGTCAAGTGAAAATTATTCACGAAGGTAAAAGTTTTAAACAACCTATGTATGTTTATTTATATTAAAATCATACGAGTGTTCAAAATAATTATTTTGATTGTCAAAATGAAATAAAATTTTTAAACTTCCGCTGCGTTTTGGGCACGAGAAAACCGAGATCCAACAGAAAATTGGCGTTTATTTTGGTGGATGTTTGGCAACTGCATGGCACGTTGTAAAAGTTAAGAATATTATAGAGACAAGATAAACAAGCGTGATTCAGAACGGAGCATTGATTTTCTATGCGGGTTGTTCAATCAAAACCTCGCGGGAATATTTATAAATTAGAGTAACATATTTTCAAGATTGTCATCAAATTGTATGACATTTTATGGATCTTGTCCTCTTACATTGTCTATCATATGCATAATCTATCTTAACATACATAATCTTACCATATTCTCATTATGGCTTCTTTTAAGTTTTTTTTTTTTTAATTTCAACACACGCGGGGAGGGGATCGAATCCGGGGAGGGGAGCCAGCAAATCTGGCGGTTGAGACCACTGGGCTACAAACCCGATCTCGCCTCTTTGAAGTTTTAATAATACACATAACCACATCTTAATTTGGGTCCATCGTCGCCAAAGTAATAGTAGGTCGCATCATTTGGTTACTTTCCAACGTGATGAAATGGTAAAGAATCAAAAGAAAGGTTTCATGTCATTGGACCGTGACATCACCATTCAAATCCAAGGTGCTGACTTTGCCGTGACGTCGATCGACCTACGCTGAGATTTGAATCCAGGAATCACTTTTTTTGCATCATCTCTCACTTTACCGCATTGACTTGTGTGTTACCAGAATTCGATGGAATGAAAATTGTAATGTTATTTTTGTGTTAAAAACTATTTTGTGTGATTATATAATCGATTATGATGGTAAGGTAGAAACAATAATTTCATCACGTAAAATGATCAGTGGCAAAATTATCAACGGTAGTAACGCTGCGAAAATCTTGCCATTTCCGATAGGATGCTGCTCAAGGACCTAGCTTGGAAAGGAGTGTGCGTATGCATGAAAACATGTGTGTGTGTATAAACGGAAAAAAAACATTTTTTTATGATAAAATCGATGATAGATACGAGTGTGTTTTTCTTAATTCATTAGATTTTCCTCTATTTCTTCATTTTATTCTTGATTTTATTCTTGATTTATACTCTAGAGATCAGATTACCGTGAATGAGTAGTGTGCTCCATCTACTAATCACTTGATTTTCAGAATATGTTTTATGCTAAAAGGGATCCTCTGAAACTCAGATCATCCTCGAAAAAAAACCACTCTCGGGGTGTCGTGTGAGGAGAAATTGAGACCAACCCCTCCCAGTTAAGACACCCGCAGCTCTTGCATGAGATAACGTGTTAATGACATCGACTACCCCAGCATCAACGAGTACAGATTCCACTATGGTGGTGGCTACTAAGAAGTTGACCTACTCTTTTGGAATCATCATCCAATGGAAGAACAGAAAAGAAAAGAAAAGAAAAGAAAAGATTTGTAGCGAACCTAACGTGTTGTGGCCACGACTTGCTAGGACACACTTTTCAGATAAATGGTAGTTCTCTTTAAATTTTGGATTTTTGGTAACCGAAAATGCATTTTTATAAATATTATATAAATATAAATATAAATATAAATATACTTTTGGTGTTGTAGTTTCGTGTTTCCAAGTCTCTCTTAGCTCCACCACTGGGGTACAGTATCTGTATAGGAATAATGACAAAAGGTGTGTTATGGCTTATGGCGTGTAAGAGGCAACTAGTTTGTGAGACATGACATGGAATCCAACTTTAATATAGTTGAGAAATGAGAAGGAAATCATGTATAAGATAAAGATAAATCCAAAGATAAGAGTGGCCATTTGCTCAGAACACAATACAGAACCAGAAATCTGACCGTGACTAATACCGTCTTAATCCAATTAGGATCATATTGATATTCAACGGTACTGGATAACGTGCAACTGTTCAATGTCGAAAAGAAATTAGCCCTCCAACATATTATTTTCGTACAGAATTTATCCTCTAAATACGTGTACGATGACACAATCGGGAAAATATTAGCTAGGGAAAGCAGGTGCACCTCGAGTATAGCTCAGTACTCTCTCCTAGTGAAATCTAAAACTAGTTGAGAGAGAAGAAAAAACCAACATTGCCTCGTTCTCTAACAAAGATTTGGAGTGCAAACACAGGGACCCCTAATAGGGGAAGTCTCAGATAAGCCTGTCCAATTATCAACTTTGGAACAGCTCACATTCAACTAATTCGTAGTTCTAAGACGAATAACCGATACCCAAAATTGGAAGAAAAAATTATACCTGCTCCACTGACATATCCGAAACCCTTGAAATTCTTGTTCGTATTTACCTTCATCGATGTGCTAAAGGATTCTCAGGATTTGACTGACAGCCCTAAGCTATCATTTCATAGTTCTGATATGAAGAATTTATGGGTGCAAGATAGAGGATACCACCCATCCAGGACCATTATTGAAAATTTCTAATCAAACTTTACCTTCATCGATGTGCCAAAGGATTCTCAGGATTTGATTGACAGCCCTAAGCTATCATTTCATAGTTCTGATATGAAGAATTTATGGTTGCAAGATAGAGGATACCATCCATCCAGGACCATTATTGAAAATTTCTAATCAAACTTCCACCAATGGTGGATAAAACCAAGATAATATATTCCCACTCAATAAAAGCATATTGGAACCATGTGAATAAACCTTTTTAGGCAGCAAACTTGTCACCTCTTTCTTATAATCCTCACATTTTAAAACACAAATTTATATTAGTTTTCTTATCAATCGACTAAAAGATAAGATCATTTTCGATGAATTTAAGCTCTTAGTCAAAAAGTGCAAAGCATTGTTCACTTATGTTGATTGATAAGAAACCTGCATTACAGATCAACAATATAATTTGATGTGGTAACACCACACAAACAAATGATAGTACCAAAAAGCTCAAAGTCACTCCATATGTTTGGATCAACATATTAATTTACTTTTGACAATGCACGGCCACAGATGTATCTTGATGCAGTGTCTATACAACATAATTGTTCAATAAAAAGAATACCTTGCCAATACAAAAACTCAGAACTCATGGAAAAAAGGTAAGAAAGTCGAGCCTAAATGCATTATAGAGATCTGTACACAAAATCGAATAACACGTTTTTTGTCCCTACATTTATCTGCTGCTGTGTTACAGAAGTCAAAAGACCAAATTTACGAATAAAAAAGAAATCTTTGGCCAATACTCAGGAAAAAAATATACAGTATAAATCAAACCAGACAAACTGCTTAGAAATTATCTTCATAAAGACAAGAACTGTCGGGTGAGGGTCAGAGGAACATATACAATATAATCAAAAGAATTTCTAGTGTTACCTCAAGGTTTCTATCTTTCGCAGCGTTGAGTCTCTAATGCTATACAGAAAGTGAGAAGAAAGAATAACTTTATCCAAAAATGGATCGGGTGATTCTTCATGGAGAACCATAATGCTGTATGCTAAAGCTTTTTACTAATTCCTGTTAACCCTAAAGATCTGCCTTGTAAAAGAATCAGCTGCCCCTGATAGCTCTGGAAGAATATGAAAAGAATGACCACGGATATCATAGAAAACAATTAATTAACCCGAAAGAGATACTTCAAATCTTCCACGGTAAGCCGTGTTTGTCTGCCACCGGTCTCATCCTCTCCGAACGCTGCTGCAACCATTTCTCTCTTCCTTTGCTGAACAAGGAGAAACACAATGAAACCAAAAGAAATACAAACTACGTTAAATGCATGCTTTGAATTTATTTCTTAAAACTTTAAATGACTTTCTTACCTTGCAATTCTACTTATTTTGGTTGGGGAGGAAGAATACATGGGATCGAAAATAAAAATTCAGTAAAAGCAAAGGTACCTGTAGGGCCAAAATGCGATCTTCTACGGTATCCTTCACAGTCAGCCGAAAAACTGACACGGGACGCGTCTGCCCAATGCGGTGAGCTCTGTCAATAGCCTGATCTTCAGTTGTTGGGTTCCACCACAGATCAAGGAGGAGAACATGACATGCTGCCACCATGTTTAATCCAAGACTTGCAGCTTTCAGAGACATGATCATAACAGAAACCTGGTAGAAAGCTTCCATACTTCATTTTTTAAGACAAGAAATGTTGATATTTTTTAACAAAAGCTAGAGGTCAGACAAACCTCTGGAAGAGAATTAAAATCTTTCACAGCTCTGTCTCTGGCAACAACTGGCATTGTTCCATCAAGTCTACGATACTGAATGGAAGACTTCTTCAAACAAGCTTCGAGCAAGTCCAGCATCCTAGTCCACTGGGAGAACACAATTGCTTTCTCTCCTACAAACTTTGCCAAGTTTGAATTTCTATTTATGTCTGAATTTTGGTTATCTTCTCCTGAATCACGAGCATGTAACTTTTCTGAACCACAACCTTGTTCCAAAGGATCCGAGGAAAGTATTCTTGAGGGACACCCATAGGGTTTAGACAAAGACGACAACAGCTCAAGGGCAGCCTTGATTTTGGAAGAACCCTCTGGACGACTAAGAGAACAAGGCTCGTTAACCTCAGCAAGTACAGAATCAGAACACATGGGAGTATTTTCCATATCGAGCTGATCAGATAGTGAAATGCGCAGAGAGGTTATCGAGAATATATTGGATAAGGAAAGATGGGTTTTGCAATTCTTGGAGACACACAGAGCGTCATCACCTATTATATGCTGGCATATGCACTGATTGCAATAAACATGTCCACAGACAGTTACAACAGCATCATCAGGTGGGTCCTAAAACGTAAAAGCTAGCTTGTAAGGCATTGTTTGACAAACATAGACAAATGTAATCCCATGGTTTTGTGGAATAATATTGACAGATTTACATCAGCAGAGCAGCTGGAGTTAAACTTGAAGCATTCACCATGGCATATTTACCGAACATCCACATATTTAACATATGCAAATTGTATAGTTACACACCAGTTGTCCCAGTCGAAATGAAAAATATGTCAACAGCGCAGACACGATGTTGAAAAGTGAGTATTTCTGTGTACCCTCAATTTGTGTAATTTTTTCATTTGATACATCAGGGTATCCTTGGCAATTGATTCACAGCATTGACAAGGAAATTAGCATTCAGGTATATATCAGTAATTCTACAGAAACTGAAAACAAATTTGAATCATCAATGGGAGCACAAATAGTAATTACAAAAAAGTAAAAACTTACGCACCAAAATGCTTTTACCCATCAAACAGATGAAACACAAGTGACATGTATAACCATAAGCACATTTAAAACAAGTTCATGAGCATCTATGAAACAAAATTTTCTTTTGGCATGTTTTTTACGTTTTGTTGGTGTTTCTTATATCCACTTTAGAATTACGTGATCACAAATGGTGATGAGGACAAACAAATATCTTCAACGAGAACATTAACACCAATATGAGAAACTCAAAAGCCAATTAAAAAACCAATTGACATAATACACAGAAAAAAACATTAATTAATTTAACGATTGAAAACACTAAATAAGTGTCAGCAATCATGAGATAGTCCATAAATAACTACTTACTTTACAAATCCCACATATAGCTAAAGACGCTTCCAAACAATTGAGAAGAAAAATCTGTTTCTCCCGAGGAAGTTTCTTAGCCACCTCAATGGATGAATTCATTTTTGAATTAGAATCGAATCCCTTAACAAGAAGAGGATGATCACAAGCTTGCCGAAGTCGCAGAAGCATTAACAATATGTTCACATAATTTTGTTTCACAGTTCCTGCTGCAGCATATACCTGTCAAGATATATATATATTTAAAAGATATATATATATATATATATATAACCCTGAGACCAGAAGAGCGATGAAAGATATAATGATATCAAGAGTGAACAAAAGAAACCATACAGCAAACTGAGCACGCGACTCTGCCTCAAGCCTGCAGTAAAAATCCCGCTCCTCGTGGGAAAAATCAACTTTTTTCATCTCTATTGTTTTGGGTGGGAGATCGATGATGGGTTCTCCATCAAGAAGAGTACCTATATCACCAAACCACGATGATATTATTAAATCTCCTGAATTCTTTTAGTTTATAACGTCGTCGTGAGTGGTGACAAGCGCAAAATAAAATGCGGAGGGAACATGGAAAGCTCAACAAAGTGAACGAACTTCAAATTTATGATGGACAAAGCAATTTATTGACCAGAGCAGAATCATATTTTCTAGAGTTCAACAAACCAGAATAGATTACTCATGCTAGTTATGTGCATGTCTCCACACCACAAAACAGGTCTAACAGCTTCACAAACACATATAGCCAATGGATAGGCCACCATGGCCATGTTAATATTCCCCTGAAGACTGAGTGAGATATACAAAATCAGAGACTCCAAAATCTGCTCCTTGACTAAATCCAAATTTCAACACCACAATTATTTTATGATCCTTGAAGGCTAACAAGCAACTGAAACCTCCCAACACATTTAAAGAGACATCACCCAACTTTCATAGGGAACAGCTATACTTGCTGCTAACATTTACAACAGGGTTTACATGACATCAAAGTGGTGGTTCAATTGCGAGCTACTAAAAAGGCAATGACATCTGTATAACTACATGTGGTGATTAAAAACTAAAGTTAAGTAACAGCAGTTAATTAACTTCCAATTTATTAAAAAAATTATTGACCACAAAAGAACAGAATTATTTCAATTCAATAGTCCATATGAGATACTTAATGCTATGCATGTACATATTCCTGGATCACAAAACAGACCTAACAGGTTTACAAGACAAGTTACGAGCATTGATAAGGCAAACATGCTCATGTTGGTGTCCAGCTGAAGACTGACTAGATATACAATCACAAGCTCCTGGATTCTTTTATGTCCAAACTTCAATACAACAGATATTCAATGACACTCTTAAAGGCCAATCAGCCATGGATAATCTACTGTCATGTACGTCTTGAAAAATCATAAGGGATTTATGGAGGAAAAAACACTTGCTTCTAACATTTATAAGAGGTACATAGCATCAAAGTAGCTGTTGTTCACAAATTGACACTGAAGGTACAACATTGGCGGCTACGGGAAAAGAAGTTGAAGAAGATCCAAGACCAATTCATGGGCAAAAAGATTTCAAGAAACTAATGAATACTTTGAGTAACAGCAAACATGAGGATAACAAATTTCTGACCTTTTGTTCGACGTAACATAATAGTCTTCAGCACAGCCTGTAATTTTTTGTAACCATCCTTTGGATTCTTATGAATGGGTGTCTTTAGATGCTCGCAGAAGGTCTTAAAAACAGCATATGGATCGTGCCTGAGAAATCTAAAATAACTATATAGATCGTCAACCGCATTCTGCATTGGAGTCCCAGATAAGCACCATCTTCGTTTCGCGCGAAGGCCCCAACAAGCCCTAGCTACTTGAGTTCTGTGGTTCTTTATACTCTGAGCCTCGTCCAACACAACTCTAAACCATCCAACCTTGGCAAGAGGGCCAGATATACTTTCATATAATTCTTCGTCAATTCCTCTATTTCTCTTCTTACTTCTTGAGGGTTTTTTGTCAGACATGGTTTCGAGAAGTTTCCTTTTTTTACCAGATGAAAATCCTTTAAATGGGGCACCTGTCTGATCATCATTTTCATTAACAACAGGCTGCTTTGGCACCTCCATGCTCACAATAGCATAAGTTGTCAAAACAACATCATACTTGGCCACCTCAAGAGGATCCTTAGTGCGGTTACTTCCATGATATACTAGAACAGATAGATCAGCTTCAGTTGTAACTCTATTGTGCAATTCATCAGACCACTGCCGGAGAACACTTGTTGGACATACAATAAGGGTGCCAGCAGCAGGCCTGCCCTTAGATTGCAAATGTGCCTGTCCCCTATTGACGTGGCTTCCATAAACTTGAGGAGATTTGGCATCTTCTCTATCATCGTCATCATCTAAATTTAAAGTCTCTGCCTCACTTTGTTCTTCAATAGTCTTAGGTTCTTTAGAAGATGAAGACCTTTCTTTTAGAATCAGAGCAATAGTTGATATAGTCTTCCCAAGTCCCTGCCAGAAGTAATGAATATCGAAAACATAAGAGAATTGCTTCACGGAAATTATCGGTGTGTATACTCTCAAAAGGTCAAGGAAACCCCCTTGTTACCTGATCATCCGCAAGAATCCCACCAGAACAGCATGCACTTTTAGTCTCCTTGTTAACCATCCAGGATAAAGCAATTCTCTGTTCACAAACTCGGCCAATATTAATTGGGAGATGCTCCAGAAAAATAAAGCTCCCACTCACTCTCATTTTTGGGACAAAATGCAGTGATAGTAATCAAAGGTTATGATGGAACTCTTCACATATCTGGTATTATTTCACATGTCACACTTGGTAAATAATTCAAATGGTTGTAAAAGCCAATTGAACTTTTTACCATAATCCAAGAAATCGATAAAACAAATCAATGCAGGAAATCTGACGTCGTAAGGATAGCAAAAACCCAGGTCGTCGTAAAATTTTAATCATTCAAATTAAAAGAAGCGTGTAGATGTACATTACTTAAAAATAAATAATGAATATAGAGAGGAAACAGTAAATGAACATAAAAAAATATCCTACTGTATTTCAAGAATAAAATGGTGACCTTGAGTCTATCTTTTATAAAGCCCCATAAAAAAACCAGAAAACTAAAGAATCAAGGAAATAAGTTATAACTTATAACAATAACAAATGTGTACTTCTCAAAGAAACAATAATGTACCTGGTGTTTCAGTAGAGACACGGCCAAAAAACCGTCTGGTGGAGTGGCTTCTGATTTTGCCTGTGAAAGATCCTGACAATCACACAACGCTTCTTGTAAAACAGTTCTCCAATCAATGAACAAGAAAACTTTAAAACTCTCAGAAATACTCATGTAGTCACAAATTTATCACAGCGACAATAATTCTTCACACCATAGTAAAATGACACCATAAATTGATATAATATATTCGCTCCCCAAGTAATAAGCGTTCTTAATGGTCTAAATAGTACATTGCCCAACCATTCATTCACCTGCACTAGAAAACATGATACTAGAAGATCATGTGAATCAAACACTGTAAGTATAATTAAAATCAGAAAGGAGGAAACATGCAGCAAAACTTATTTTTCTGCAAAGTATTCAAATCATCATTTACATTTTCAAACAATTTGCATCACAGAAGCTAAACTACAGTGACCCTGGTTCACTTAGAGAACTAAACAAGCAAGAATTGAAAACCTGTGATACAATAGACTTCTCCATTCAAGGAAAGTGGACATGATCAACATGCAATGCAAGACTTAAAGACACTACAAGAAATTTTAACAGATTCATGTTGCGATACAAATTTTCAACATCAACATTCGAGTCTCGACAAACAATCTTTAAAATCAGTATCGAAATTTCAAGTGAGGGGACAAATGAGCATAGCATCTAGTAATTAGACATAAACTGCTAGACTCAGACCAACACTAAACAGAATGTTTCTCAAATAAAATTTTGTTAAGCATTTGTGATTTCATTATTCTTCGAAAATCCCTAAATATCATTTTTCAACAAAAATGAGAAGAAAATAGACAAAAATAAGAAGAACAAGAGCTTGGCTGAACATTGGAACTACCAAAAATTTTACACCAGTTTTAACAATTTCGAAAAAATATCAAGTATTTTTTGAAGTAGCTAGATTATACAGTAGCAGTGAATAAATATACTAAAAGCCAACAGGAAAAGGAAGACGGATTTAAAAGTTCACCTGCAGGGCAACACGAAAAATAACTTGTTCAGCATTTGGTTTCAGCCTGGAATGCGCAGTTACGATCTGGTTAATGGGGATCCTAGATGTCAAAGATTGTGAAGAAACAACCAAATTAGCATTCATGGTAACAGGACTTGATCGTGCTGGAGCACTTATATCCTCGATAATATACAAATCACAGTCGTCGACAGCATTGTTTTGCTCATACAAGTTATTCTGCAATCTTTGGTCAGGGGTTTTTGGAAGATAAGAACCATTGCAGTTGGCTACACTATTTTCCACCTTTAGGCAATTGAACTCTCTCTTGATAGAACGATTTTGCAGCGTGGCATGTTGTTCTGACTCCTGCAGAACTTGTAGCCATTCATGAGCAACATTAGTAGGGTTGTTTATGCGAGTTTCACTTATAGAGCTACAAGTAAGGGGTTTTCTCTTTGATCTGACAAGTGTGTCTTCTTTTTCATTATTTGCACGTGAAACATGGTTCTCAAAAGAAACAGAAGACAAAGAGTTTGATGAAGGCTTCTTCATAACTTCAGTAGCAGACAGCTCACCCGCACTCCCATAGTATTTCCTACTGAAAACATCAATTACTTCAGAACCTCTGGAAAATTTGTCACTAGAAGTAAATGCTCCAATATGCTTTTCGAACCTAATGTGATCTTGTATTTTCGTTCGTACATTTGGCAAATTATTGGGAGAATGCTGTCTCAACTCATTCTCCAACACAAGATTCTCACCAAATTCATTCAACTGAATTCCCCTATTTAAAGAAATCGAGCTAACACTTCCACAATTGGCAAGGTGCTGCCCAAGCTCACCTCCAACGTTATCCATAAAGGGAGTCAAGCTAATGAGTTCTTTCATTGTGTTATCTCCTTCATCCATCATGTGCACCATCCGACCATCATCATTAGCTATTGTGGTGATTTCAGAGATGTACGGAAGGTGTTGATTTGTTGGAGAAAAATATGATGGATTATCTGGGCTCAAAAAGCACAATTCGCCATTTTCAGATAAAATATCTTGAACATCCGCTCCAGTAACTTCACAAGAACTAGAGTCGGTGTGAGATGTGTCATATGAAGACATCTCCCTATCGATAATAGATAAATCTTGCTTTTGCGCAAAAGAAATCCCAATATCACTTTCTTCCATTGATTTCTTGTCGTATAAATCTGCAAACCAAATAATAAGTATCAAGTGCAATGAACAATAGTTAAATCATAGAATGTGACAAAAGCACTAAAATCAAGTCCCGTGATCAAGATTTATTTAAAAACAGCCATCAGCTCTCAAGCACCCAAACAGATCATGTTTCAGGTATCATTAATCTAAGGAACTCAAATATAACATTATCAGCATATGAAAACTAAATATCCCACTGTAGCAGGGTTTCTCTAGTAGGAGTTTTCTCACCGTCGTTTTGGAAATAAGATGCTGCAATCTGAGAACCATGACCACCATCAGAATAAGTATACAAAAGGTCATTTCCCTGAAAAGGTATACGATCATTAATGCTTCTGGAGCACATGTTCTCTTCAGAACTAAGCTGTGATGTAGGTTGGACCCTTTCATTGTTTGGAGCTATAGAAGTCCAACCAGATTCTGATAAACCATCTAAACTCGCATTCCTATGATCCAAAGCCTCGGAATAGTTAGAATGAGACAGGACACCAACTTCGGGAAACTCAGCTCTCATTGAACTGGTAGTGGTGGCTATTGAATTCTGTGATCCTACGAAAAAAAAAATATCTGATGATATGAAGCGGAAAAAAGGTGGCAAACTTGACAGAAATCGCTAATTTCTAGCATCGTGATGACAGTAAATAATAACATAAATCAACTCAAGTGAATATAATGAAATCAGTACCCACTGATTATTATCTGGTAACGCGTCATGGTAACTTGAGAATAGTAAGGAGAACAAGAGAACCACAAAACAACAATTAGTAAAAAAATACAAACCAAAATCTTCTCACCAACCTTGATTACAGTTGTTAAAAGAAAAATCTTCCAACCTACCCTGAAAATCGAAAGAGAATAAAACTAATTTACTGATCAACAAAACTAAAAAGATAGAGAAAAAACTAGCGAATATACTCGGTGCTAGATATACTAACTACAAGATCAAAATTTCACAACCAAATAAATCAAAAGCTTGAAAGCAAACAAAAAAAAAAAAACAACCTGCTCAGGATCAGGCGGTTCTCCTTCCATTACTTCCCAAAGAGAATCGAGATCGATGAGAACGTCATCACATACATCGTCCGTGGAGAATAATCCGTCCATTATCATCGAAGATCCCTCATCGGCTTTCGCCATCATCATCTCAATCAGTTCCCCCCCATCGATTAAGCAAACCTAATTTTCCACGAAACTCCCCTTTACACAAGACGAATACGCCGACAACGCAAAATTATCGATAACGAAAAATAACAAGAATCAGAATATCAGCCAGAAATTCAGTTGAGAGTTCCAAGAATTTTGCGAGATTTACAAGGAACACGGAAGGTGCACTGAAACGTGGGGGCGTCGGTTAAAAACTGGATCAGGCTATTCTGGGATCGAAGTTTAATTCTGACTATTCTCTGCGTTCTTATTATTTATTATTCAAATTTAAAAAGCATAGGGGTACGTGCTAAAAGTAAGCCGCGTCGTTTGTTTCCATTTAGAAAAAGGGGTGAAAAGATTAGGAAAGTGTCTATGGAATAAACACCTAGCTGGCACGAAAACTCTTGGGTATTTACTTTACGGTCTGTACCAAAATATATTATTTTAAAAGATGAAAGCACATAAAAATATTTTATTTCCATTTCTTTAGGAGCTTATATTAAAATAACAATAACATACAATTTTTAATATATAAAATTATCACCTAAGTTGATATTTGTAGTACCAGACATGTATGTGTTCTCAAAAATTTGCGCAAATATATATATATACACACACGTTTAAACTGTTAGAGCTCAAGAAAATCCCAAATTTGGTTATACCACAATCATGTAAAATTTGTTCTCCAAATTTGGGAGCCCATTCCCTCGCAATAAATGTTACACCATCCCGATATGTTTTAGAGTGCCCCCCGAGCCTTCCTACATTGTTAGTTTTTATTTTGTTGCATATATATTAGGTTGATGTACGGAGATTGCATATGGCGAAATGTGACGGTATTTCTTCCCTCCACATTTAACCTATAAAATTGTTATAATTGCGACTTTAACTCAAAATTTCGGAACAAACTTCAGTACGCCCATTCATCAATAGATACGTTAACACGGGTTTTTAGAGATTAATCTTTTCACAAAAAAAATTCTAAATTTTTATGATTTTATGAAATCTATAACAGATAAATAACGTACATGTTGTTTTCCCTAAATTTATGTGGTATGGTTGGTTAGTATTTACAAGAGTAAGAATACATAATTTATGTAGAAACGTACTTCTAATTATGATCCTAATTTTTTCATCTTAATGTATAATAGATTATCTCAATTCATGGTTTCTCCTAATCGACTTTCACAAAATCAAGTTTTTTCACTTAGAATGATAATTTAAATACAAATGTATTTCTTACTTCTCTTATTATATACACTAGTGATCGGAGTATATTTGTTATGTGTATACAGTAAGTGTTATTTTCTGTTGTATGTACTTAATAATCGAACACACATTGTTTGTTGTGCTTCATAAACGTTATTCTGTAAAATTATTTTTACATTATAAAATATTTTAATAATTTACATTATATTTAGGTTTTAAATATCAAAATAATGATCGGAGTATATTTGTTACATGTATGTAATAAGTGTTATTTTTCACTTTATTTATATACTTATTATGAGTATATCTCTTGTGGAACGGTCTCACGAATTTTTATATGTGAGACGAGTCAACTCTACCGATATCCACAATAAAAATAATATTTTTAGCATAAAAAATAATATTTTTTCATGGATGATCCAAATAAGATATTCATCTCACAGAATACGACCCGTTAGATCATCTCACACGGGTTTTTGTCACTTATTAGTAACGAGTAATTGAAGCACATGCTTAATAAATGTAATTCTATATAAATCTTCTTTATATTTGGTCGGGGCTTACCTCATTCTCTATTATCACGGTTCCATTTCGTTTTCAATTGCTTCGGCCACAAACTCGCATTCCAGCGGTTTCACCAATTTCTCTATTTCACGTGCATCAATTTTCCCCTCTTCTTCCTCCCACTGACGCTTCTGTTTTCTTTTCTTCAATTGAAATTCTTTTTTTCCCCGTGACCAATTGGGCCAAAGTGTTGGTCCTACGTGCGGAATTTGAGATAATAAAATCCGAAAAATAAAGAATAAACTGGACACCGAGATTTACGTGGAAAACCCCTGAAAATTATTAAGGTAAAAACCACGGGCAAGATGAAAAGATTTCCACTATAATATTTTGTGGTGTACAAATCACTCACTGTGTTTCCAAAGAGAACACACACTCTCTTAATACAGGAGAACAAAACACCTCACAAATATTATAGAATTATACACTCAAAGAAGAAGAGATGCTCAAGAAAAGAGCTGAAGGAACTTTGGGATGATAGAATGAGGGGGAGAGGAGCTCTATTTATAGAGCTCCCTCCATACGCGTATCGTGGTTGTCATAAAGACAGCCACCAATCACCAATCACCCATCACCAATCAACTGCCAACCTCCTTCTAACAATTAATTGCCGACATTTTCTCCTACTTGGAGATTTGATAGAGAATCAAACACATCTCCACACATCCTTTCAATCTTGCCATTCCCTGCTTGCTTACGTTTCTGCTAGACCACTTGAGGATCTACACCAATCAAACTTATCAGTGTTCACTGGCTTGGTCAGAAAATCAGCTATGTTGTCATTTGTATGGATCTTCTACATATCCACTGCTTCCTTCTTCTACTACTTCTCGTACAAAGTGAAATTGTACTCCAATGTGTTTCGTCCTGGAATGAAAGGCTGGATTCCTAGCGATGTGCAAGGCACTATGACTGTCACAAAACAAAGAAACATTTTCTTGTTTGTGCCCGATCTCCTCCAATAACCTTTTAATCCATATTGCCTCCTTACAAGCTTGAGTAGCTGCCATATATTCTGCCTCCGTTGTAGATAACGCCACAACTGTCTGCAGTTTTGAAACCCAGCTTACAGCTCCCCCTGCAAGTGTAAATACATAACCAGTAGTAGATTTCCTCTTATCAGGATCACCTGCATAATCTGAATCGACATAACCCCTGAGTGTAAAATCCGATCCTCCATAACATAATGCAGTATTCGAGGTACTCTTAATGTATCTAAGGATCCTCTTAACAGTGCTCCAATGCTCTCGTCCAGGATTCGCCATATACCGACTAACTGCTCCCACTGCTTGAGCAATTTTCGGTTTTGTACAGATCATGGCGAACATCAAACTTCCACTGCTGATGCATATGGTACTCGAGACATCTCCATCCTCTCTGCTTCACTGCTAGGACACATCTCAGAGGATAACTTGAAGTTAACAGGAAGTGGGGTCGATATTGGCTTGCTATCTTGCATGTTGAAGCGTTGCAAGACTTTCTTCAAATAATTTTTCTGGGAAAGCCAAATCTTTATGTTACTTCTGTCTCGGTGAACTTGCATCCCTAGAATCTTGTTTGCTGGTCCCAAGTCCTTCATATCAAATTCCCTAGCCAACTGTACCTTCAATCCTTGGACATGATTTTTGTTGGGGCCTGCTACCAACATGTCGTCCACATACAACAGCAAAATGATATAATCATCACCAGACCTCTTGAAATACGTGCAAGGGTCTGCACTCAGTCTGTTATATCCAAGGCTCATGATATAGGAATCAAATCTCTTGTACCAACGCCTCGGCGCCTATTTGAGACCGTACAGAGATTTCTTCAACCTGCAAACCAAGTTCTCTTTGCCTATTTCTGCAAAACCTTCTGGCTGGAGCATATAGATTTCTTCTTCAAGATCTCCATGAAGAAATGCTGTTTTCACATCTAGCTGTTCTAGATGTAGGTCAAACACCGCACACAATTCCAGCACCACTCTGACTGTTGTAAGCCGAACCACAGGAGAAAATATCTCATTGAAGTCAATGTCTTCTTTCTGAGCATACCCTTTTACCACCAATCTAGCACGATACCGCTCCACTTGGTTATTGCCATCACGCTTGATCTTATAGACCCATCTGTTTCCAATGGCTTTCCTCCCTTGTGGTAGTGTAACAAGATCCCAAGTTTTATTTCTGTCTAATGCCTCCAACTCTTCTTGCATTGCTATCATCCACAAGGATACATCCGAGCTTTGAGTAGCTTCGTGGAAACTCGATGGCTCACCATCCTCTGATAATAGACAATATGCAATGTTGCTTTCAGTGACATAATCTGAAAGCCAACCTGGTGGTCTTCTGTCTCGAGTTGACTGCCTCACATTGGAAACCTCAGACTCAACATGTTCTTGTTCTTCGTGCTCTGGTACTGCTTCACAAGAAACTTGACCTTCGTCCGTCTTATTTTCCACCTGAAAAATAGTAGTTTCTGAATTCGATGTGCCTTTGTCTTCCTTTATTTTATCTTCCTCGAAGATAACATCCCTGCTGATGACAAGCTTGTGAACAATAGGATCCCACAAGCGAAACTCCTTTACTCCATCAGCATAACCCAAGAAGATACATTTTCTGGATTTTGAATCCAACGTCGATCTTTCTTGCTCATTGTACAGAACGTACACAGGACTTCCAAATGTATGCAAATGAGAATAATATGTCGGCTTCCCGATCCACATCTCCATCGGAGTCTTCAGATCAATCGCCACTGAAGGAGAACGATTGATAATATAACAAGCGGTTTTGACTGAATTCCGTCCAAAATGATTTTTCTACACCCGCAGTCCTCAACATAGCTCTTGTTCTGTCCAACAAGGTCCTATTCATCCGCTCCGCCACTCCATCCTGTTGAGGTGTGTAAGCCGTCGTGAACTGTCTCTTGATGCCCTCATGTTGACAAAATACATCAAACTCGTCACTGGTATATTCTCCTCCATTGTCAGTCCTCAGACACTTGATTTTCTTTTCAGAATCAAGTTCAACCCGCGCTTTGAAATCTTTGAAAACTTGGAAAACTGTCTGATTTCTTCTTGATTGGATACATCCAACATCTCCTAGAGAAATCGTCAATGAACGAGACAAAGTATCTCGCTCCTCCTAGGGATACAACCGGTGCTTGCCAAACATCCGAATAAATCAGCTCCAATATGCTTTTGCTCCTGGTAGTAGAAGTGCCAAACTTTAATCTGTGTTGTTTACTGGTAACACAGTGCTCACAAAAGTGTAGTCGACACTTTTGTAAGATCCTGGCAGCAGCTTCCGTTCTGAGAGAATTTTTAACCCTCGTTCTGACATATGCCCGAGCTTTCTATGCCATAACACTGTTAATTTTTCTCCTGAACCAATTGATGCAACAGCTAGTTCTGCCTCTTTGTGTGTTTTTCCCAAAAGTACATACAGATTTGCAGCAACCTTTCCGCCTTCATAATCGTAAGCGCGCCCTTCACAATTTTCATGATCCCGTTCTCGATACGAGTTTTGCATCCGATGTCATCAAATTGCCCCAAGGACAAAAGATTTTTCGTCAGTCCTTTCACATGTCGTACCTCCTGTATGGTGTGAATGGTGCCATCAAACATTTTAATTTTGATAGTACCGACCCCAGCGATTTCCAAGGCATGATCATTTCCATGAATACAGATCCTCCCGAGACTGGTTCATAATGATCAAACCATTCTCTCCGAGACGTCATGTGCCACGTCGCACCTGAATCCATAATCCATGTGTCACAAAATTTGTGTCCTGCCTTCCGCAACAGTTGCCGCTTCGCTGAATAATATTTCACCACCGCCTGAAGTACTGGCCACATTTCCTTGAGAACTCTTCTCGATACTCGTACAATCTTTCTTGAAGTGCCCTTTACCTGCCACATTTGAAGCAGTAAATATTTTTCTTCTTACTTCTGGACTTTGATCTACCTCGTCTTTGGCTCCCACTGGAGTCACGGTCCATAAATCTTCCTCTTATCATCGGCAAAGCCTCTGCCTGCTTCGAAGTTACCAATTTGTCTTCCTTATTCTTGCGTCGGCTTTCTTCTCCGAGAACCGCTGTTAAGACATCGTCGAATCTTAGAAAGCCCATCAGAATATTGTTGGTTATGTTGATGATAAGTTGATCATATGAATCTGATAGACTTTGAAGTAGAAGCTCCGCACGTTCAGTTTTCCCCTATTTTATGCCTCATGGAAGTAAGTTGGGCAAATAGAGTATTTAGTGTATTGATATGGTCGGTCATCGATGAGGATTCCGCCATCCGAAGAGTATAAAGCCTTCTCTTTAGGAAAATCATGTTGTGTAGCGACTTGACCTCGTACATCTTTGTCAGAGTATCCCAAATAACTTTGGCTGTTTTTATCTCATAGGTACTTGACAAAACTTCATCAGCTATAGCCAAGTGTAAATTGGCAACAACATTATCATTCATCTCGTTCAACTTTCGATCATCTGTAATCTCCACCGGTCTATCTCTAATAGCCGCCAAGCAATTCTCATTTCTTAAAACTGCTTGTATCTTTATTTTCCACAGCATAAAATTGCTTCCATTGAACTTTGCTATCTCATACATTCCCACCATTATTTCTACAACAATTTTAGTTGACCGGACAAAATAATCCCGCCTTAAATAAAAAATCTCAAAAAATCTTTTCTGATGTGGAAGATCAGTCTAGGCTGCAACCACAGAGCATACTTAGAATTTTAAGAAATTTTAAACCAAGGCTTGATACCACTTGTTGGTCCCACATGCGGAATTTGAGATAATAAAACCCGAAAATAAAGAATAAATTGGACACCGAGATTTACGTGGAAAATCCCTAAAAATTATTAGGGTAAAAACCACAGGCAAGATGAAAAGATTTCCACTATAATATTTTGTGATGAACAACTCACAAATATGATGGCCTGCCAATCACCCATCACCAATCAACTGCCAACCTCCTTCTAACAATTAATTGCCGACACAAAGCACTGAGGTTGGATAAGAAGTAGTTTTACGAACAAACTGTCTCCTATTCAGGTACAATTTTTATTTAAAAAGTGGAGTACTCTGCACTAGTTTTCTTTTGGAGAACAATCTTCGTAGAGGCCCCGATTTTGTTTGTTTGTTCGTTCGTTCGTCGATAGTCCAGTGTTACTCTCTTGAGGTTGTGATAAAAGAACCACCTTTGTGTTTTTGAATCTCTATTTCATGTTCTTCGATCAATCAAAAGCATTTCTGGTAATTGCTCCATAAATATTTTCCCTCCATCGTCATGGCTAAGAGTAATGACATCTTGCCAAATTATCTTTGTTATAAATTCAGAGTTGATGTAGATAAATTATTTTCAAATTAACCAAGTTTTAACTATTTATGCTTAATCAATCCCTTTTCATATTCTTCTACTGTAATTTCTTATGTTTTTATCGAACGATTATGGAAGAAGTTCGTGGATTTCGGGGCTTATAAGAAGTTCGTGGATTTACGAATTTTTTATTTTCATTGTTCTAAATGTTGAAAGATTAGTACAAACATGTGGAATAGTTTTTATAATTTCTATTTGGATTAAAACAAAATATAGTCTGTGTTCCGGAAATAGTTTAAATCTAATGAAGTTAATTTCATAATGTCGTCACTTTATATCTGCCACAGGTAGAATTTGTAGGCTTTATCTTCAGAAAGTGATCTTTTGCGAAGAAGAAATTGCCAATTCCTACTACATTTGCCATGTATCTAGTAAAATCCTTGCAGTGGGTTCACCTTTTATTCGGACACATCCGTTATTTATACCACGCCTTCATAGATTGATCTTTTTATTTTTTGTATGTTTGATGTTGTGCTCTGGTAATATGAATACTTTTCTCATTATGCTAATTGCTAGAGCAGATTCGATGATTTAGCTTATGTAACATGCTTGATAAAAATGCCTACAGATAAATATTTTTTAATTGCTTTCTGATCAAGTTATTGACTGAATTTAGAAGACAAATTTGAGGTTTTTATGGTCAACAGAGTTTACTTCTTTCACATTGAAGTCTTTGGTTCGCTTTTTTACAAGGGATTTACCACTTTTGATATTATATGCTTCAAATGATTCTTTTTTTATGATATTAAAACCTATATTATAGCGTGGAAAACAAAATGTGTTTGGTCAATTGATTTATAAGCTTTAGAATCCAGCGCCTTTCATGTTTTGAGTATGAAATGTCGAGTTTCTCTCTTTTAAGCTGAATGCTTTCATATTTACATGATTTTAAAGTATAAAAACTTTTAAGCTAATAAATTCATCTATGTAATTTTATTTGCATACTAAAATTTCTTTTTATTTTTTCTTCTTTTCCCCCCTGAATTTTGGATTTACAATCACTATTCATTTAGTCAAAGCTATCATGTCTGATCAAGTCGTTCAATCACTCAATGGTTACCAACGGCAAAAGTAATACAATCTATGCAAATCTGGATCTCTTTTCATGTGACTGAGCTACAAGGCGATGGCAGAAATGTTGAAGCTATTGTTTTACATTAAAATTTATGTTCATGTTGTCACTTGGTTTGAATATGTCTTGGTTATTATTGTTTTACATTTGTATCTATTCTATACTTTGGAGACACACATCGCTTATGCCCCGATGGCTAGTATTTATCTATGTTACAAGATGGTCTCTTAATGTTTGATAGCACATTTCATAGGAAACATCAAAATTATGAATGTAATCCACTGCTTCTCATTGACTGCATTTTATGTTGACACAAAGGTGTTTTGTGCTAATAATATGCTTCGATTGGGTATACACAGTTGCTCCATTTCTACAATGTTTTATTTGCTAGCAATTACCTCTTTCTTTTCCTTGCTTGATTTTCATGGAATATTTCTTGTTTGAAACACATAAGCGTAAGGAACGTTTTAGTAAAAGTGGTTACTTTTATTGTGTATTTGACTGTTTAGATCTCTTGATAAATTTTTCATGTGGGCATGTCATTGATTTACAGATTAGCGGTTGTGGCTACACATGTTATACTATTTGATCATACAAATTAGGAGAGGCTTGATGGTTACTTCTCGGGGTGCTTATTGGACAGATCCAAATAATTGGATTTAATAGTCATGTCTATGTTAGGTTCTGGAAGATAATTCGAGTTTAATTTTGATACTAATTGTACCAAAGGTTTTTTTTTTGGGGAAATTGTATATGTGAATAGATGTTGCAATTTGGTCATTAATGGAGAGATTCAAAACGTTTTCCATATTGTTATTTATGTTATATTTATATATATATATATATATCATGTTCTTTATTTTGGCTTATGAATTTCGTATTTTCTTATTAGATATCAATTTTCAACTACTAAATAATGTGTTTATTCCATAATTCTAAAATATTATGTTTGAATGCATTATTTAGTAGTAATTCACAAATATTATGTTTTTAAAATTTGCGTATATTTATGTATTGTATCACACACACAATGTGTGTCCTTCGGTTGCTAGTTATTAATAGACTTCAGTCTCTTGTCATTTTTTTTTGTCGTGTGGGTGAAATAGAACCACGCCATTGATTTTCAATCAATACATGGCGCGAGGCCTTCGTCTACCTTTCTGCATCCAGGCAAAAACGACAACATTCAGGTTCCCCTCCCTTTCGCGAATCTCAGCAGTCCACCGATCATGTAGCGTTGATCGGTCTGGTGGCGTTCGAATTTTCTGCTGCCAGCAGGAGCACCCCATTGACATGGCCCTTTACATGGACGGATTCACTAAAAGAATGGAGATGGCTGGACTAAAGCCCCATCACCGCATTGGTTAGTAATCGTAATGTACTCTACACGTGTATTTTAGCTTGTTATCTCCTGCTGCTTTGTCTTCTGTGCGTCAGAGGCAAGTAGATGGGATGAGAAAATTATCTTGGCTGAATTTCTGGGCTACTGTTCTTACATGATGTGATTTTCTAGTTGTATAAAGTTGAACCTTTGTTTTGTTATGTGATGCTGGAGTGTTTATAAGCAACTAAGTTAGCTCAACAAGTTCTGACTTGTTGTTTTTGCTGGCCATTGAACTTTTGTATAGTTAATTGGTTGGTTGCTTTTGCTGGCTACTTACTTTCGTTTTGTTCTTTTTGTGATGATATGGTTTGAAATAAAAAAATCTGACAATTAAACTTCCGTTTGTCTTTCTTCTGTTTTAATCCTATGCTATCTTTAATTAGTTTCATAGTTTGTCATCTTGTCAATGATGTAATTGTAACTGATGATGTTTTCTTCAGCAATTGCCGTTTCTGGTGGCCCAGATAGCATGGCCCTCTGTGTATTAACTGCTGCTTGGAAAACTGAAACATGTGATGCTGCTATCGACAAAAGAAGCAAGTCGATTGATGGGCTTTTGGCCATCGTCGTGGATCATGGATTGCGAACAGAAAGTACAGATGAAGCAAAACTAGTTTACAATAGAATTACCGATATGGGTACATATATTTGCTACTTTTGTTGGGTGGTTTGGACGAAGTTTCATCTTGAATCTTTTATGGATTTCACTGGATGTTGGATATATATAATGTAGGCATTCTGTAGGAATCAAATGTGAAGTTGCTCGTTGTGAATGGTTGGATGGAAGGCCCAAGCCTGGTAACTTGCAAGAAGCAGCTCGCAATAAGAGGTGATTTGTCTTGTGTTTGAAATCTTCTTCCTCGACCCTTCCATACTACCTTCGAAGTGAAAAAATACCTGATAAATTTGTTATTTCCGACCTCTGAACCTCTAAATTTTCAGGTACGATATCTTACAAAATATCTGTGTACAGCAGCAGATTGGTATATTGTTGGTTGCACATCATGAGGATGACCAGGTTTTTAGCATGTTTAGTTTCCATCTCCTTTTTGTTTCAGTTAATCTCTTTTGTGTTTATTTTATTTCTTCCGTTGACAAACTTAATTTGTATGCTTCTCCTGTTGTGTGGAGCTACCCTGCCCGCTCTCATTGGTGTATGATGCCTCTGAAACTAATGACTGTTTTGTGTCTGCTGAATTGTTAGGAAAATTTCCAAGTCCAGCTTTCCAATACCCGCTCTGCTTTTTCTTTTTTTGTACTGATATTTTTTTTGGCTCACAAAGTTTGAATGTTAGCTGGTAAAGATGCTTTTTGTGAATAATTTGAATATCATTGTTAAGAATGAATTCTAACATAAAATTTATAGTTATAAATTAGACAACAAATTGTGATTGCTAAGACAGCGAAAATTGCAGGCAGAGCTATTCATTCTCAGATTATCTAGGAATAGCGGTGTGCTTGGGCTTGCTGGGATGGCATTTACATCTCAAATGTTCCCAGTGTTTCCTGATTTTAGTGGTGAAGCATTGAAAGCTCGTGGTATTTTATTAGTTCGACCACTTCTGGAGTTCTCAAAAGAAGACATGTATAATGTTAGTCTTCGTTGACTTTCAGTGATGCTAGATATTTTCCTCTGCTTACTAGTTTCTTAAGAGCTAGGTACAGTTATATTTGTTAGTATTTCAGATATGTCGAGGTGCTAATCGATTATGGGTGGAGGACCCAACAAATCAGAGTTCGTTGTATGCTCGAAATAGGATCAGAATGTCCTTGAATGGCTTGCCAGCATGTAAGTTGATATGTTGACCAGCGTGCCTGATTAAAAGAACTGTAATGAGTACTAGTATTAAGCGGGTCTAATTCTTTTGAATGACAAGTCCTAGAATTTTCAATTATAAGACTATATAGCTGTTTACACGAAGACATACGTAAAAATGCATGATCTTTCTCGAGGCTGAATTGTTTGCCATATGTTGATGGTGCAGAATCTTACTTAAATTGAATCGAGTGAGTGGATTCAATCATTTTAAGTCAGATAATATAAATGACATGATGAGTTGAATTCAGTTATTAGTTAGCATATTAATTTTGAGAGTCATAACAAATACTCCTGTTCATAATCATAATATTTTTTAAGTTTGGTTGACACAATTTTGCCATATTTCTGAATTTAGAATTAGTAAATCGCCACATTTAAAGACTTCACTCTGATTTGCTGCAGCTATATTCAAGGCTGAGTTATTAGAAGTCATATCAGCATGTCGGAAAACACGAATATATGTCGACAAACTTTGTCGATGGTTGTTGAATCAGGCTGTGACCATCATGCCTGTATGTTTCCTTCATTACTTGAGATGCAATTGGTTTTGATACAGGTTTACTGCTTTACAATCCTGAGACATACTCATTGTCAATACATTAATGTAATGATTAGTAACATTACGTATCTTCATGATTTGATTCTCCCACCTCTGACTTCATTTGGAAACTTCTTTTCCAGCATGGATATGCTATTATTGATCTACAAACTCTCCATTCAACTGAAGTAAAGGACTTGTGCATTGCAAAGTTTATTGCCTTGGTGGTGCAGGTAATGTTATTTTAATATTGTTATCTCATGTTGGTGTCCCCTTAAGCTGGTTTTACATTGGCATTATCGGATTACTAAAGCTTGTCTTGAATGTTTTTCAGTTCATTTCACAAAGACATAAGCCAGTTCGGGGCAAAGCATTGAGATTGCTATCGAACTACCTTCGTACTTTCCCATGCCAGGTTAATACAAAGAATTGAATTTTGTTGCGAGAGAGAGTTCAGAACATATTGTAGAAAGTTTTGCTCTTTGCTCTAGCTATCTAATATGTTACATTCTGCATTTTTTTCAGGCATGTCTAACTGTGGCTGGTTGTTACCTTTGTCCAGCTCCAGGATCCAAAGGAACTAAGGTCCTGGTATGCTGTTCTATTATGTCTCCTTTTCCTCTGGACTTGAAGTTGTTTTCAACACACACTTATGAAGGACAAAATAGCTTTCCTGCCAACCACATAGAGCAGATTTTGAAAAAAGATGAAACATATTCATATAAATTTATCCCAGACACTCTGGCTGTTCCTTTTTTAGACGCAAACTCCTCTGATTCTGTTCTATTGGAAGCCAAAAGGCTTGGTATTCTCAGCGACTCTGCCCATGAGATCATTGCTTCCTTGCAGAAGAAAGAAAGTGAAAATTTTAGATCCAAATCTGATATTATCTCTGACTTTGAGTTAGATGATGTGGAATCTTCAGTTGCGGCTCCAAGCCGGTCTCTTTCTCCTGGGCAAGTAGGGTATTACATGAATAGATTTATATTGAGTTGGAGAATTGGCAATGTAATTCCATCTGAAGTTTCATATGCGGATGAGGTTTTCTTCCAGGAGGATATGGATGTAGAACAATGTTGTTGCACTTCTTGCTTAATTGATTATGAGATGGTGGCTGATGTGCGTCACATGATCGATGCTGATTGGATATATCTTTCTGACTTGTCCAAGCTGACATATGTTGGGGATACCGGACCACAAAATCAATCAACTTCAAACTCCAGCAAGCAAATGGCAGGGAAAACAAATTTGTGTCTGAATCATGCTAAATTATCAGCACAAAGAGCTCTCGTGTCCTTAAAGTCTATCCCTGTTGCTGCAAGAAGAGCTCTTCCTGTCCTAGTCAGTCCTCAAGGAGTATTACTAAGCATTCCGGTACGTCACTTGTCCTTTCTACTTGCTAACTTTGTTTAATGTCTGAAGCGAGTTAAATGGTGATTGAATGCTGCATTCCGGGCCACGATCTTTACTTTCAAATTTACATCATTTAATAATTTTCAGCTACTTGACGGCCAAAGAGCATGTCAAACTGAATGTTTCAAATTGTCATGTACTTTCATTACTCTTTTTCTTGCATAGACATGTTATCTTTAAGGCAGCTATATGTTACCTGTCTTTCTTTCCTTCTGGTGGTGAAAGGATATGTTTTCTTCGGCTCTTGAGGTGTTCAAGTTCATAAGGATATTTACAGTGCTCCACTGAGGGGGTGACCATCATCTCTCATTGGGTTCACCCCTGACTGGTCTAATAATTGATTTAACTTCACGTGATTAACATGGTTTTACAGAGGATTTAAAAGCTTTTTAACCGTCTTTTCCAGAGCCTTGGCTTCGCACGTTGTCCCCGTATGAAGGTTGCTGCTGTATACTATCCGAGGGTACCCTTGGGTGGTGGGCATAGCTCGTTTCTGTAAGTTCGAACGGAGTGAAAAACTAAATGTGAGCATTAATGGACTTTACTAGCCTTGCTAACTCGGGTTCTTTGTCCTATTTTTTTTAATAGAAAGCTAATCTGGGAATGGAATTCCATATCTCGTCTCTCTTTGAAAGCCAATGTCTTAGAACTTAATGGCATGCTTTGATTCCTAGATCTTTTATAAGGTTGAAATGAGATTTAGAAGATCTTGGTTAATGTGTTGTAATATTCATGATAACTAATAAAATATGTTCAGTAGCATAGTATAGTATAGGGCTTATTATTATCGGACTATATTTCATATTCTTGACTCATGGGCTCTTCAAAAGTGAGTTTATGTTTTTGAGAATGTTAGATTTCATATTTAATCTACAAATATTCATTATCAGTTGATTTTACCTTAATTATCGAGACTTTATTATTATAAAATCTCTTAAGATCAGTTCAATGACGTAGCATAAAAGGGTTTATTTTGACTTAAATGTTTCATCTTCATTGATATGAAAAATAAATAAATGTTTTATGTACCATATGCAAGAAACGGGGATACTTGTCCAAAATAGGGAGGATTAAATCTATCCAAACTATGATTATGTCGTGTTTGGTCCTTGGAATGATTTATCGGCATCAATAATGATGTTGCTTCCAAGTTGAGAATAAAATCCTACCCTAACTATTACCCCGCCCACTAATATTGTTTCTTTGATGAAAACTTGATTAATCTAATTGTGGAGTGGTAACAATTGTCTTTGTTGGGAGAGTAATCGAAACATGATGTTTGTGTTGTTGTACGTTTTAAAATGTTAATGTTGCATTGTGACTTCCTCAACAACAATTTTCATTAAAGTGGTAAGAATTTGGTCATACAATTTTTATCAAAATCATTGTCACATGTTTGATTCTGTTGAGTTGTAAATAATGTAATTATTGATAAGAAGACTGTTGAAATATACATATGCTTTGTTGGGAAAACAAAGTGTGATCTTTGAGTTGTAATATTTAAAATATTAAAGTTCATTGTTGACATCAACTTTAGATTTTAGTAAAGTGAAAGTATTTGATCTTATATTAATGACATCAATTTGACATATATACGAATATTAGATTATTTAGTCAATCTAAATACCAGATTAACTTAGTCATATTTGAAAACACCTATAGCTCTTGAAAAAAAATTCTCAAAACATTTAAAACACTAATCGATCAGCAATCAGTGTTGATCTCTTCACTCGTGAATCCCTTTATTTCACTTTTTTCTTCTGATTTTATTTATAAAAAAAAGTCTTTATAATTTTTTGTAATGATATAGATTATAAGTATATCGATTTTTCTTTGATCTGTCTCTGACTAGGTGAAAATTTACTTCCTATTTAGCCAATGTAGCAAGTTCACAATGTTTTCTCCTTTTTCAACTAAAATTTTGATTTACACGTAACCCGAATTAGTGAGCCCAAACCGAAGCAGTAGTGAGGTCCCAGAGTCCAATAATCCAACGTTTGATTTGATGCTTCATCGAAAGAAGAGAAAGTAGTAGATATTAGTCAAGTGGACACAAAATTTATAGTAATCGTTTTTTAAACAAATACCTAAAAAATTCTAAATCGTAATTGATTCTAAATGTATAATTAAGTCAAAAGGTCGGTGGAAGAATTATTTTCGTTGATAGATTAAATAATAATAAAAAATATTATTATTATTATATTTTTAAAGTTGAAATTACTTGATAATGATCACATTTCGGTCACCATTTGTTTATTACATATCGTAATGCCCTTTAAAATACATTATATATAATCCTAAATTTCAAATTTTAATCTAACGCAATTGATCTCATACTAAATTTCAAATCATTAGCCGCGAGATATTTATTCCCTACAAATATGTACAATATACCGATAATAATTTATCCAATTAATCGATTTTGGGCCCGCTAGTTTAAATTTTTTATAACATATATCCAAGTAATTTTTAAGTAGATCAAATATAGACGAAACCCATTTTTCCAATTATAAAATTTAAAATGAAAAATCACATTTTGCATAATTATCGTGAAGATTGATGGGAAAAACAATAAAATTTTCTTTGCTAACAAACTAACAACAATTTTGATGCCATGTAATTTATTTAATAAAATACAGTTTTCTGTTGTAAATTTAATATTCAATATCAATACATTCAAAAAGTGCATGAATTTATTAAAAAAATGCTTGGAATGAAAAAGGTCATGATGGGAACTAATATTAAATGATTTGGAGACACGGGGTATGAGATCATTTTATATATTTTAAATATCTGAAATAAATTTTTTTTAAAAAAAAACTACTTCATTTAATAATAATAATAGTAATAATATTTTTTTAAAAAAATACTTCATTTAATAATAATAATAATAATAATAATAATAATAATAAATTGTAAATAGGCCTACTAACCACTTGGTATGTTAACTAAAGTTGGAGAAAACATGAGCTTGAAAACAAATCATCCAACCTTATCCCCTCGTTTGCATCCAACATTTGCTGTGAATTATTAAAAAATATTTATTCAAAAGGGTTGCAAATTTCTTATTTTTTTTATTAAAAAAAAAAACTTAGATTTCTTACTCGGCCAAATGTCCAATCTACCCTTACTTGACAGGGATGGGGTCCACACATTGGCTTTTTCAACTCACGCCCACACAAACTCACGTGCGAGGCTGCTCCACTGCACGCGCACCACCTCATACTTTTGACTTGTGGGGACACGTTGACTATCGAGACGGTTCGATGAGGATTTGAATCTGTGGGAGTGATCTCAGCCGTTGATTGGGGCAGAAAAAGAATACAACATTTGTTGGTGGGAATCCTGAGAAAGCCGACAATTAGAGAGTTGATGTCGGCTTACCAATCTAAATAATTCAGTCCTCTGTTAAATGCACACTTCAATTATTTTAAATATAAATATATAAATTATTGGATTTAACAATTTTTTTATGTTCAATAATTTTTATATTCTTCATAATAATTTTTTTATTAGAATTCAGCAGACTTTAGAGATTGAAACTTATAAATTCAAATTAACCAATTCCCCGACACACCCTATGCTCTTATTCAGTTCTTGTTTATCGGATGTTATCTTTCACGTCAGAAAAAAATATTATTTATCTGAAATTAATTTCTTTTGTCTTAACAAAAACATCAATAACAAAAAAATGATATAATAATAATAATCATCATCATCATCATGATGATTATATTGATTTTATTGAGAAGGTGACACGGTGTGAGGCCCTGCCACGTGGAAAATGCTGGGATTTTTAATATCTCGGCATGTTCGTACAAAGAATTTTGAGTGCAAAGTTTTTTCTTTTTAGTGAACAAAAATTGTGGCTATAAAATACTCACGCGGCATTCGTGTACTTCAATAACTTTCCATTGATCAGTGAACATGTATCAGAAAAAAAAATTTTGATTTTTCCATGTACCGAAATTATCGAATCGAAAAATAACGAATTTATCGAATTTTTAATATACCGAAGATTTCGGTACGGTACGTTAACAATATCGAATTTTTTGGTACGGTAATGATATACAATTTGAAAATTTCGATATATACCGAAATGTCAAAATACCGAAAAATATATAAAACATTTAAAATATATAATATTTTAAAACAATAAATTTATAAAATTTTAAAAATATAAGGTTTTTTCGGTATAAAACGGTATATGTCAATACCGTATCGAAATTTTCGGTATACCGTACAATTTCAGTATAATCGGTATGCTAGTTATACGTAATGAAATTTTCGATATACCAAAAATTTCGATACGATAATACGATATCGTTATGAATTTTCTTATAACGTTATTTTCGGTACGATATACGGTATATAATTTTCAGTACAATACAGTACGGTATATCATCCCTGTTCGTTCAAATGTGCTGGTGTTAACTAATTAAATGTATATGATAACAAATACTTTTATTTAAGAAATTTAAAACATATATGAATAAATGTACACAAAACCCATATGCTCAATAAATTATATATCGAGATTTAATATATTTTAATTGACGAGATGAATACTGGAAAAAAAAAAAAAACAATGTTAATAGAAATTAAACATTGTTATTGTTGTTTAATTAATATTACCTAGTCATGATTATATTATAGAATCATATCATATATGTTTGAAAAAGACATTGAAAAAAAATTCACTCTCTTGGTTTTGACAAATGTCAAATGAGGGCGTGGTAGGAAGAAAACAAGACACTGGACCCGAATTAATTTTGGTCCATAAGTTTGTGGTCGTTCCTTCTACCTGTGAATACTCGCATTTATTTTTTTTTATTATTATTTTGATATTAAATGATATCTGAAATTCTTTTTTTAGAAGGATAAGCCATAAAAATATGGTCGAAACATCCAAATTTTCAGTAAGTTTTTTTTTTATTATTATTATTATTTTTTTTTTATCAATCAACCCAATCCAAAGTAAACTCCTTCAATTAGCCCAATCCAAAGTAGCACCTTTAAAAGAAATTTGTTCGTTTAAATTGGCTAGGACTCATCTTCTCCAAGTGTAATAAACAGCATAATTTGCTTTTGTTGAAATGAGAGAACAATTTGTACTTTTACTTTAGTCAGATTCATACGCATAATAAATATGTTGTGCTCGTGTCCCCATCATCTTGGCTTCCTGGTTGTAATGAAAAATCCAAGATGGCTAAACGCTTAGAATTTATTTTTTTTTTTAGAAAAACAATTGAACCCAATACAAGAAGGTAGATTTAACAGTGACAGATGCTAAAATTTTGTTAGATTTTTCATTTTAAAAACCTTAATAATTTCCCTTCCACGAATTATGGTGTTTGAGCTATGATATGATTTAAAATATGTGAGTTACACAGTTATCACCAATTATAACTCTTGGTAAATAAAAAACGGTCGGTCATATAATTAGTAACAAAAACAATGTCACGAGTTCGATTCTCATTTATTACAAAGAGTGAAAATATTTGGAGAAATATTGTTGGTAAGCAATAATAATCCTTATAAGGTAGACCAATTAAAATTTGGTGTTTAAATGGTTACGCATGCTAAAATACTTGAGTTGCACTATTATTATCAGTTACAGAATTTTTTTTTTAATCGACAAACGTTTAGTCTTATTAGTCGGAATCCTTTAAGAAATTATACATGTATATATTATTTATGTTTAAATTCATAAAATGAAAATGAAAACAGAAAAAAAGAAAAAGAAAAAAAGAACAATAGAGTTGTTATTTGTTAAGAGAGTAAATGGGCTGGGCCCGTGCAACCAAAGTAAAGATAAAAAGCAAAAAGGGAGCTGGCAGGTCCCACGTGTTTACGATATAATGGGCCTAGGCTAGCCCTTGTCTTAAAATAGTTATTATGTATAGTACGGTGTACTAGCGTACGCCTGTAGCGCACATATATGCTACACGCTCGCTCTCCTATTTTCCGCGGTGTAATTCAGGTACACCCCCGCCAAGCGGATTTTGCTCCATATTCTTGAACTATATTCACTCAGGGAGAGTTTGGTTGTCAGGATTAGACGGTATTATTTTTTTTATCCTGCCTAGTCAGCTGTTTGGTACGCGTGATTATTTAACCAAGTCAATCTCTCTTATGAATGATTAGGTTATATTAGGTAGGTTAAAATAATACCTCCTCACCCCCTAGGATTATTTATCCAACTCTTAATACCTCATATTTTTTCAATTTTACCCCTCTATTATATTCAAACTCACCACCACTTCCCGCCACCGACCGCCGCCGCGCGCCGCCGGCCTACCACGGCCGATCGCCGGCGCCGGCCGATTTTTCCGGCTGGCCGTTTCCGGCCGACCATTTCCGGCCGCCGGCCCCCGCCGCCACTGTCGCCGTCGCCGCCGCCGCGAAAGGGAAGGGCAATTTTGTCTTTTCATCAAAAAATTCAAAATTATCCTACACTTAAAAATCTTACCAAATATAATATTATTTTACACCATATATTACAATACTACCACAATCATTTTCTTCATCATTTACATAATAATCATTAGTTTATCCTATCATTCCAACCAAACGTAGCCTTAGTGCATAGTGAGTAAATATATATTATATATATTATATTTTATTAAAGGTGAAGATATGATAGTAACCACCTAGGGACACCAACTTATTTGGGTCATCCATAAAAAAATTATTACTTTTTATTGTGAATATCGTTAGAGTTGACTCGTCTCACAGATAAAGATTCGTGAGATCATCTCACAAGACATCTACTCGTAACATAAACATCTATGTTATCTCATAAAAATAGTGCACTATATACAAACTTCGTTGGTCCGATTTCATTACATTACACAAATATCATTATATATATTTATCCTTGAATAATACTATTTGCTTCATATGATTATTGGACAAAACCGACAAAATTTCATCTACTATATCCACTAAAATCTCATATCCGTGTTCTCATCTCCCGACTCCCATCTCTTCGGCTACACCCATAAATTCAAATTCAAGTTGCAAAATATACTCTATTTATTCAGTTTCTCCTCCTCCTAAACTCTTGCCCCTTCTTCAATTTGGTTTGATTTACTATATAAAATTATATCACTGTATAAAATTATAATATTTAGAATTTTATCATACACATAACGCGAAAGCTCCGGTTGCAGTTCCATATACAAAATATTATTATTACTATATAAAATTTTATAACACACACAATGCGTGTAATTCGATTGTTGGTATTTCAATAAGTAAAATTTCTAGTCATGACCCTCAAGACTTTACCTCATTCATATACTTTTTTATATGCAATATCGATAATTTTCTCTCAAATCACATTTTTCTTTTTTATACATAAATATAAATGGTTCTATTCATTTTATTAAATAAATTGGTTTGAGATCATAAGTTCGTGGGTGTGAAATTTTTTCGATCGCATCGAATTTAAAAATTAGATATGTGATAAAATTTAAACAAATGCCTTATCTTCCCTCTCCCGGGAACATGGCCAAGTCTAACAAAAAGTCAAAATCAAGAGTCCTTAACTCGAGAGGAGAGAAAAAAAAAAACAAAGGAAAGTGGAGGTGCTTAAAAGAAATAAATTGCATGTGAACCAAAATCATCCACACAATCGCTCAGGCACACACTCAAACACATACAAAACCACGGGAAACAGAGCACAGCATAGAAGTTCCTTTCAACTGTCAAAAACAACCGAAGTTCTTGTAGCAAACACTTTCTTCACACTTGTTTTCTTCAATCCAATTCCCAAAAAAGGTCTCATATCTACCCATTAAAGGATCTCATGTCGGTAGAATTATTGCACTCATCCAGTTTTCATATAACTGTTATTGATTTGCATTGAATAAATTCCTTGGAAAAAGCCTTTCCCTGTCTTCCCAAGCTGTTGCAACTGCCTATAGAAACTTCAGAACCCACCTTTAATTTTTATGTGCGTGTGGAGCTTAAATATTGCTGAAAGTTTGAATCTTAAAGTGGGTTTTTGCAATGGGTGGGAAAGAAGATGGGTGGGGAGGCTGGACCCCGGCGCCGAGTGGTGCGCCACCGTACTTGCAGAGAGATGACGATTGGACTCATTTTGACAACTCTGTCAACGCTGTTTCGTTTGGGTTTGTGGCCACTGCCATTCTCATTTCCATGTTTCTTGTTATGGCTATCTTTGAGAAGTTTCTCAGAACTACGTCGCCGGCGGTCACGGCGGCCGGTGGACGCCAGTTACAGTCCGATGTCGAGGCTCAGAATCGTGCTGGTGGCTTCAATGGGAAGCTTGGTTACCCATCTCCTAAAGTAAGAATCTCTTGGATTTATTATAATATTTTACGTGGGTATTATACACATGGTTTCTTGACTTTTCATCTCCTTTTTTCTTCTCTTTTGTTGCTCTTGTTTTTGCCCTTTATTGGTTGGTTCGCTCACTTCACTGTTTGGCACTTTGGATTAAAATTTTGGTTTTTTGATGAATACTTTTCCGACAAAAGGCCCAACTATTTTTCTTCCCATTTCTTTTCGTTTTTCCCAATTTTATATGAATTCATCTACTTGCCCGCAATGTTTTATCATCTGCGCCAGTTTCTTGATTTCGGTAGAAATTGGAAATACCGTGTCTTTATGTTGAGCTTTCCTTATGTTATTTTTTCTGTAAGATGCACACTCAACGTCAAAGCCTCTGTTTCTGACCAGGAGTAAGAAGAGTTCCGTGAATGGTGAAGTTAAAAATTTTATACTAGGGGACAACATAATATTTCTGTATATATAGATAACAGAACCATTTATAAATCTATATATGAAAACAAAATTGTAAGATACTGTTCCTGGTTCTGAGGCATACAGTCTGAAATATAAATAGTTTTAATTGGGGGATAATGTTTCGTTTTGGGAATTGTGAATCATAATCTATTTACAGTTAATTTATAAAAATTGAATTGTGGATTAGATACTGTGTTGTTTTTTACACCATAAAGTCTTGAATTCTGCACGTTCCTGGGATTTTGGCACGCTACTACGTATAATTACTAGTTCAAGAATTTGTTAGCTGGTTTCTTGGTCCCTACTCCCATTAATGAGAGACGAAGCTTTAGGCCTTAAAAGTATACATTTCCTCATTCTATAGCTCATGATCCCCACCCCCCTTGTTGTGACATACATTCACCTTTTGGCCCCAAAAAATATATATCTATATTCTTTGTCCATGTATATACTCGGATTTTAATATTATTAGAGCTCTCGAGCTCGATTTTACTGAATCGGCTAGAATCTCGAAAAATGAGCTATTTTCGACTTCGTTTCGGTTTGAGTTCCTGTTCAGATGTTCCAACATGGTGTTTGTCTTAGCAAAATTTAAAAAAAATACTTTATTTAAATACATTGAAACGTATAATCTTGAGAGAGCCAGAGAGGACCAAACAACTTGTTCGGGACAGCATGTCAACCTTTGAAAACTAAAGTTTGTTTTCCTGTTAGTTTATTGTCTGCTTTCCCAGCTTTAATAATGCACTCAACAAGCTAGGTTCCTTGTATGCTGTGAATTATGTCTGTATTGAATTGTTTAATATTGTTTTGGATAATATAATATTAGTCCAATAATTTTTATTTTGAGACAATCTTGGTCATCTGTGCTTGTACGACGTTTATAAAGAATTGCTGTCCAGATCAAGAACGATTTTCACATTTTAAGGGTGCCAAGGGATGGTAACTCATGTCTTCGTGTAGTCCATCGCTTACTTAGGTTCTGAAACAAGTGGAGTTGAAAATAGTTATATTATCTATATATGTCTATTTATTATCCTCGTATTACAGATTTGTATATAATATCATTTCAGGAGTCAAAGCAGTGTCTAAATAAGTAGCGAGAACGTGAATATTTTGATTGTAGAGGATGTGGTGTTTAGTCCCATCGAGGAGTCAAAAATCATTTTAGGAAGAGTAAATCTATAAACTTACATGAAGAAAAATGCTTAATATTGTGCTCAAGAAAAAGAAAGTAACCTTAATAGTTTCAAGCTTAAACGTGAGAACGAGATGGTTTTGTTCTGCATTTTATTGGACACTGACTCGTTTGAATTCATTTTTCCCAGATGTCCCTCAATGCCAAAGAAGTTTCGGTACTAATGCCCGGTGACACTGTTCCCAAATACATAGCTTATCCGGCCCCCATCCCTTGTCCCCCCGAACGGATCCCATGGCCATCGCATAAACAACTAATCAACTTACCCTATCATCCCAATTCAGCCTAAAGTCATCAGAGCATGTAATACGGAACCATGCATCACTCTTGTGATGGGCTTGGAAGTTTAATCGAGGGGATGAAAAAACGAGACATCTTTTGGTTCTTAGTCTTTGAGCATGGTGTGTGTGTGTGTGTGTGTATATATTTGCTCTGGTCTCTGCTATATTATATGGCGAGACGAGCGTTATTAATGAGATGCATTATCGTATTTTATTCAATCCATCGCCTTTGTCATAAAGTTACACGGAACGCCGGGGGAGGAACTTGTAAGACACGATTCTGTTATGAACTATTTATGGGATTAACATTTGAATGAAGTCGGAAATAAATCTTTGTGGTGGCATCAAGACTTCGATCATCGGTTCTAGGTAGTCATATATGAGTTCCATCTCTATAAAATTTTCGAAAAAAATACTTCCACAGTTTATTTATTTATTTATTTTTATCTAAATTCAAAATAAAAATACGTGGAGCTGAACAGATAATCAATTGAACAATGCTGTGTGTTTTTTCTTATGTTTGATCCACAATTTTTTATTTTGTCAGTGGAGGCCACCATACTGGTGGACACTGGTGAAAGATTTCTAGAACTTCTGTGTATAAAGAAAGAAGGTTAGGACCACCGCCGAAACATGTATAAATAAAACTGGTGAGATCTTGGGAAATGTCATCACGCTTGGCCTTGAACTCGAGATTGATTTGTTCCACAGTTGAAGAATCCAATGCCTCGAACGTATGAAAATATATTCCATGCGAACTTTGTGTAAGAATTTCCTTTTTTTTTCTTGGTTTTGAATCTGTGAGGCAACTAATCTAAAATTTGTTGAACTGTTATTGGACCTAAATATTGAGCCCAACAAATGGGAGTAGAGAATTTCTTAGAGCTTAGCTCGAGCTCATTTTCACTAGCTTGGGCCGTTGCTCACAAGTTAAGTTCGTTCAATGTTTACCCGAAAAATTTGAGAGAATAATTTTGATCAAATTTAGTTTCGAAAAATAACTCATTCTTATTATACGCTTTTATTTATTTTGTTAAATTCAGCTGATAAGTATATGCTTTTATTATCATTTATCTATTAGTATTAGTTATGAGAGCATAATATTATATATTATATATGAGTAAATTTGCTTTAAATCTCAGACCCAAACATAATTTTGTCATTATCAGAAAAATCACGTGTGTGCACTTCCTCATCCACAACAAAATTTGTTTCCACTCTCTGAACCCACGTGTCTATTCTCGGATGAAAATCGAAATAAAACAGTAAAATTATGATACCAATAGATCATATTTGAATATCATATATCATATTTGAATATCAACTATTTCAAATATGATATTGATATATTATTGTTGAGTATTCAAATATGTATAATAAATATTGATAGTAATGACATATTTATATTTTCGAATGAAAATCGATATAAAACTTTAAAAATTTAATACTAATATATAAATATCAGAATATCTACCATTTCAATCATGATGACATGGCCATTTGTATATATGTCTGTAAGATATCTTGATATTCCCTGTTATGAATAGAAATCGGGGCAAAGTTGAGAGGGTGAGATCCGTAGACAGTGACATAACATACAGGAAGCGTATTACACCACCTAAGTTAATCTCGTGAATCGACTTACCTCAGCAGACCCCGAAACAGCATTATTAAATTATTTCATTTATTACTGCCACGTGCCTAAACAATTTTTCCTATTTTATATTTTAAATACAAATCAAGATCTCGAACTGGGTCAAGAGGTCAGTGTCACATATTCTTTTAATTTAATTTAACTAATAAAATACCACACATTAAACAATCAATATATTTCCCTCCACTGACCTTTTGACTTTTACACCTTTCCCAGGCTACTCCGATATTACCAAAATAGCCCTTGACAATTACATCCAAGAACCCAAGTTAGTTCTTACAGAAAGATGAAACATTCGAAGGACACAAGTGGATTTTCCAGTAGCTCATTGCTAGTCATCGGCCTCTGCTGGTCCCTATTGTCCACCGCTTCTTCTTCGAGCTTTCGGATCTTCTCGCCCGACCCACGGCTCGGTGATTTACCCGTTTTCCTTGATGTTTGGATTCGACCCGCGATAGGTTTGACTGGCCCAGAATCTGCACGCATCATCGGAGATCTTGATCTTCTCACGGGGATTTCGTCATTGCTTTCCTTCTTCTTCGCAGACCCGGTTCCAGCTCCGGTCCTGAAACGACCGGGTGACGGTTCCGACCTCCGGTACGGGGATTTACCGGCGGACCTTTCTCTTTTGTATTCTACGGGAAACGACTGGTTCCCGATTCTCGCCGGTGACCTGTTTCGTCTTCCACTCACGACTTCGTTTTCGCGACAGTAGTTGTCTTTCTTCTCTGCGACGGAAGTCGAAACACTGAGGCTCTCGCTCACAGTGCTGCAGATCTCAGAGACCTCCTCGGAGACTTCCTCGTTGCCGAAAACCACGTACGGCTTCTGGGGGACAACTCCGTTTCGGGGCTTCTTCTCGTCTAGACGAGGCTTGGATAGTCCTGGCATCAGTAATGGTGCAGTCTTGACGAATGGAGTTTCAGTTCGTCCATTTTCTTGGAATGCAGGCGACGAGCGTTTGGGTATGGTGGGGGTCTCCGAGAGTACTTCTTTCACCGCCTCTTCTTCTTGGAGAGGATGCGTGGGAGGTGGAGATTTGCTGCTACGCTTCCTGTTGCTCTCGGGTCTCGAAATGTGGG